>NW_027556098.1:380867123-382067123 GCF_003287225.1 Phascolarctos cinereus | reverse complement strand
AGGGGCCCCTTCCTGTGTGAGCCTTTTCCTGGTCCCCTCCATTATTAGCCCTCCCTCCCTCCCGACTCTTCTTGACCCCGAGGGGTTTTCTTGGCAGAGCTACTGGAGTGGATTGCCATTTCCTTCTCCAGCTCATTTTACAGATGGGGAAACTGAGGCTACAAGAGATCAAGCAACTTGCCCAGAGCCACAGAACTAGTGACCCTGGTATCTGAGACAGGATTTGAACTCGTGTCTTCCTTTCTCCAAGTCCAGTGCCCTATCAACTGGGTAACCCTATAAGATAAACTCCTCACTGCCCTGAAGTCAGTCGACAGTGGGCCAGTCCGCCTCCCCATGCCAAGCCAGGCTCACCTTCCAAGGATACACCACGCCCTTGGAGCAGCTGGCATCACTGCAGCCGAGCAGGCGATGCAGGGCGTGGGCCACGGCGTAGACAGCTGAGTAGACGTTGTAGGCCACACGGTCCCCAGAGTGGGTGAGGATGGTGCTGTAGGATCTCACGGTGTCCAGGCAGCTCTCACATTCCTGGTTGCAGGTGGGCTCTGAGCCGGTCTTGTTCATGGGCCTCTTGACATAAGACTGCCTGACCCTGAAGTCACTGAAGCCTGGGATGGGGACGCTCTGGGTGCTGATGCCCAGAAAGGTTCCAGCTTGCTGGATATGGGACATGCTATGGATGACAGGGTCAATGGACCAGGACTCCGAGGCGATCCACACAGTGCCCGTGAGGTTCTGACAGATGACCTCCTCAAAGAAGTAAAAGAGGACCAGGTCCAGGGACATCACAGCTACCACATTGGCTGTACTGTTCTTGATCTTATCCACTACGACCTCTATCCTCTTCTTCTCCTGGGGCAGTATGGTCTGGTTGCCCAAGGGGACAGGAAGTGTCTCCTGGAAGGCAATACAGATATCCCTCCCCTCCAGCTTCTCACTGAACAGTTGGCTGTTCTCCCGGCCATAATCATCACTGCTCGCAATGACAATGACCCAATTCCAGCTGAAGTGGGTCATGAGCTGAATCATGGCCTCGACTTGATGCTCACCACTGGCAATGGTGCGGAATAAAGCTGGGAATCTACTGTTGTCCCGAAAGTCGTCACTGATGGCGCTGTAGGTGATCTGAGAGGGGTGGGGAAGAGCTGCTGTCATCATCACCGATATCGGCAGTGAAAGCAACTGGGAAACATGGGACTTAGGAGGAAACACGGCGGCTATCCAGTCCAACCCTCCCATTTTACAGAGGAGGAAATAGAGACTAGGAGATGTTAAGTGACTGAGGAAGAAAGCACAGATGGTTCAACCTAGTTCAACCCTTTGATTTTACAGAAAAGTCGCCTGAGACTCAGAAAGGTTAATCAACTTTCCCAGGGTGCTATAGCTATTAAGTGTCTGAGGCTGGATTTGAAGTTAGGTCTTCCTGAGTCCAGGTCCAATGCCTACTCTACTAAGTAGGAAGAATGACTCACCTGTGGAAGGAGGAAGAGGGAAAGGAGGTTGCTGACGGTGATGACAGACTCAGCCGTGTCAGGGCCAATGACGGCCACCACTCGGGGCTCATAGCTGCTGTAGTCACGCTGGATGGGCAGTTTGAAGTTCTCCTTGGCCAGGAAGTAGAGGACAGGCTGGATGTTGTTGGTGACGTAACACACGTCCACTATCTCGTACCCCAGCAACAGCCCTGGCAGCAAACTACTGTCGTTATTGATCTCCTCTATGGCAAAACGCATGGCTTGCATCAGGTTGTAGCCCAGCACCTTCACTTCATAGCTGAGGGCAGGTGGGACAAATGAGGGATGGGGGAGAGAGATGGAGACAGACAGAGACAGAGAGACCGAGACAGAGAGATGGATCAATGTCATTCTTGCTTTCTATTGTAAAACTAATATACCACCTACAGCACCAGCTGCCCTGGAGAATTCTGGCCTCTTTATCAAATCATACTCACCACTAAGATCCCACCCTCACTTCTACCATCCCCATTCTCATCCCCATCTTCACTTCCACCACCCGTATCCTCATCCTCACCCTCATTTCTTCCATCTCCATCTTCACCCTCACCCTCACTTCCACCATCCCCATCCTCATCCCCATCTTCACTTCTACCATCCCTATCCCTATCTCTTTCTCCACTTTCACATCAAAACTGAACTTCACTTTTCCCATTACCACCATCACTCTCACCATCATCACTCTCACAATTCTCGCCATCACCATCCTCTTTCACAGTCACCATTTTCATCACCATCATTCTCCCCACTTCTGGCCCTGCTTTTACCAATTCCATCACTGTCACTGCTATCACAATCCCTACTCTCCATCACCATTCACTATCACCTTTCCACCATCACTACCTGCACTGTTACCATTGTCACCATTGTCACTTTCACGACAGTCACTCACCATCACCAAGGAACCCCAAATGATTAATCACCACCATCCACATTCCCATCACCTTTCTTTTGATGCTCACAATGCCTGTTACCACCACTGTCGTCATCATCAATTCTATGCCTCCCCATCATGCACTCACTCTTTGCACTGGGGCACCTTCGTGTAACTGAGATGAGCTGTGCCCTTGACATTGGCATGGAGGGTGAACATTCCCCCCAGGAGGTAATCCCCAGCCAGATGGAAATCAGAACTCTCCTGGACCTCCACTGGCATGAACAGGAGGAAGAGGAGCATCCAGGAGACAGTGGTCCCCATGGTTCCGTCCTGTTGTCCCTTGCCACCCTCTATATCCAAAGCGGGCCAGGTGCCTCCGGCTGGGACCTGCCCCCTCCTCTCTTTATTTGTACAGCCTCTAAGAAGCCCATTTACATAGAGTCACAGAGGAAAGAGAATAAGTGGGTGGGGCCTGGATAAGAAATGGGAACTACTCTGGGATGGGGAAGCAAGAAATCTCCCAAGACCTGGAGTCACGGACCTAATTGTGCTAAGGACTAGGGGGTCAATGTCAGGGAGAGAGGGGGAATCTAGTCTAGGTTTTGCACACTTTGTGTGTGTGTGTGTTTCTGGGAGAGAGGTAGAGGACACAATAGAACGAATTCTGACTGGGATCTACTCTCCTCAGTCTGTAGAATGTCAAGGCCTAGAAGAGAGAACATCAGAGCTGGTAGGTCTCTCAGAACACGGGACGTCAGAGCTGGGAGGGCCCTCAGGACACAGGATGTCAGAGCTGGGAGGGCCCTTAGGGCAGAAGAAGCCGCAGCTAGCTCGGGTCTTAGAGATCATTTGGCCCAATCTCCTCGTTGACAGAAGGAGAAGCTGAGGCTTGGGGATGGCAGGTGATTTCCTAAGTGTCTCCAGGCACGGCCTGCTTGTCTTGGAGAAGCCTGGCCTCGCTGTGCATGGAGCTGTACACCTTCAGATTCTAAGTCTTCCCTGAATGAGCCCCAGTCACAAAAAAAATCAGTTTGGAAATGGCCAAAGGGGAGATATTAACTTCTCTTTTCCCCCTGCCTATTAGAGTGTAAAGTTCCATGAAAAGGGATACAGACACTGATCCAACTGTTCTGGAGAGCAATGTGGAACTGTGCCCAAAGAGCTATAAAACTGCACACCTTTTGATCCAGCAATAGCACTGCGAGGTCTACACCCCAAAGAGATCCTAAAATAGGGAAAAGGATCTATTTGTGCAAAAACATTTATAGCAGCTCTTTGTGTGGTAGCAAAAAACTGGAAACTGAGGCGATACTTATCAATTGGGGAATAGCTGAACAGGTTGTGGTAAATGACTGTAATGGCATACTATTATGCTATAAGAAATGATAAGTAGTGGATTTCAGAAAAACCTGGAAAGACTGACATGAACTGATGCAGAGTGAAATGAGCAGAACCAGGAGAACACTGTACACAGTAACAGCAACATTGTTTGATGAAGAATTGTGAATGACTTAGCTATTCTCACCAACACAATGATCCAAGACAATCCCCAACGACTCCTGATGAAGCATACTATCTACCTCCAGAGAAAAAACTGATATTGATTGAACACAGACCGAAGCATGCTGTTTTCACTTTCTTTCATTTTTTTCTTTTATTCAAGTCTTCTTGTTCAAAATGACTAATATGGAAATGCTTTACAAAATTGCACACGTATAACCTGTATCTGATTGCTTACTGTGTGGGAGGAAGGGGAGAGAGGGATAGAATTTGGAACTCAAAACTTTAAATAAAAATTTTTTAAATTGGGGAAAAAAAAGAAAGAAAGAGGACACAGGGCCCATGTCTTAAATATCTGTACATCCCCAGCACCCAGTAGAAGTCTTTCTGGGAGCCTAAAAAGTGTTTGTTCACTGGAACTGGAATCTCTGAGTTGGTCAACCTATGATGCCAGCATTTCAAAATGCCTGCTTGATTGTCTTCAAACCCTGATCATCTTAATCCAGCCTCGCATGACTTCTTCTCCAACCTCAAAAAGCCAGAGGAAGAATATGAGGCTGGGGAAGGGAGGAGGGTGGAGTTTGAGGTTGGGCAGTCACTTTGCTAACAGGTGATTGCAGCTCTCTGTCCCACTGATCATGTAACATTAGGTGTCATAACTATCCTTTGGGGTTGGGGTAGGGCTGGGGTCTGATGCCCCAGTTAGAATGAAAGCTCCCTGAGGGCAAGAACCACAGGATCATAGACCTGGAGCTGGCTGAGACCTTGGAGGTCACCCGATCCCACTCCCTTCATTTCACAGAATCAGGCAACATCACTTAAGGCCACTTAGCTAGTAAGTGGCCTCTCAAGTATCTTTCAACCCTGCATCTGTGATTGTAAATTGCAAACCAGAATTCAAACCCAGCCCTTTAGGGAGCTACCATCAATTCTAAAAGAAGGAAGCCTTAGAAAAACCCAGCTTCCTCATTGTAATGAACAAGACCAGCCACAAGATGGCACCATTAACTCCAGCCTGGGCACGAGGGCCCAGCACAGACTCATAGTCATGGCCAAGATGGAAGGGACCTTGGGAATCTTCGAGTACAATGGCCTCATTTTACAGATGGGCAAACTGAAGCCCAGCAAGGAGAAGTGAATTGCCCAAGGCCACACAGGTGAGCCACGGCTCAAACCCTTTCAAGAAGGCAAAAAAGCCTTGGAACCATCTCCTAGCATCAGCTGAACTTTAGAGTGTAAGGTGCTAAAATTCTAGAAATCACTAGCCCAGCTTCCAGTTTGACAGATGCTGAGTAAGTTAATTGGTTTAGTGCAAACTGCAGGTGCTAGGAGACACTAGGGAAAGGGAGAGATTCTTGCAGCCTGTGATGATCAGGTAAGATTTCCTGTAGCAGGCAGGACCAAAGCTGCACCTGGAGAAGTGAAGAGATTGTCATTCCAGCTGGTGATCACAGGACTGGAGGAGGGTCCTAGGAAAACCCAGGTAGAGCTCAACCCATAAAAAGAGGTGGTGAATGATGCGATGCAGGCTGTACTGGGTAGGCATTAACCGGAGGGAGGCTGCTGGCATCTTGGAAAGAGTCAAGAGACCTAGGTTTGAATCCTGACTCTGCCACCTATTAGCTGTAGGACATTTAACCAAGTTCCCTATCTTTTCTAGGCCTCAGCTTCTCTTGAAAAAGTTGGACTAAATGTGGTCTAAGGTCCCTTCCAATCAATCGATAAGTCACTCGACTAATATTTGCCTGGGAATACAAGTATTGAACAAAAAAATGAAACAATCTCTACTCAAAATGAACTCATACTATTCCAGCTCTGAAATCCTGTGATTACTATACTATCTAGCCCATGATTAGACTAGATATACAGGGGTGGGGAACCTGTGGCCTTCTAGGTCCTCGGGATGTGGCCTTGGATAGAACAAATCCTTTTATTAAGGGGATCTGTTCTGTGGAGTTTGGATTCAGTCAAAGGGACGCACTTGAGGATGTAGAGGGTCCCATGTGGCCCAAAGGTGGTAAGTTTCCACCCCTGGTAGAAGCTCACAGAGGGATAGCTAGGTTTTCTCACTTGTGTTCAGCTTGGCTTTGTCTTTTTTTGTTGTTGCTTTGTTTTTGTTTTTTGAATAGAGGTAGTGCGGAGGAGGGCTATTCATAGGGCTGCTTCAGAAAAGGTCCTGAGAACTACCTTTGAGCACTTACAAAGCACTTTCCTTCTCCAGACCCTCTGCCCCACCATTCTGACCTGGATAGCCAATCCACCTCAATGGGCAGCCTGTCACACCTGGAGGCCTCGGCTGTCAGGTTGCCAGGCAACAGAAAGCCAATTACCTTATGCAAAGTGATAGGGAGGGAGAAAGGGGTGGGGTACTGAGCCAGGGAAATGTGAGGGTTTGAAAAAGCCAAACCATTTGCCTAGGGATTTGTTTGTCAAGATACTAACGGGAAAGAATTTTTTTCCCTGCTTATTTTAAGCAAACAGAAATTTGGAATGAAGTAGGGAGATGGTAGCCATGGCCACACAATGAGGAGATGGGACTCACTGGAAAAGACCCTGGTGTTGGGAAAGATCAAAAGCATATGGAGAAGGGAAAGGCAGAGGATGAGATGGATGGACAATGTCATGGAAATTCCATGAATTTGGACAGACTTTGGGAGATAGTGGAGGATGGAATTGCCTTGGGGTCCAGGGGGTCACAAACAGTTGGACAAGGCTAATTGACTAAACAAAAACAAAAAGTCACCTTCAACGTCAAAGCCAGACTATGGGACTGTAAACCTCGACAGGAGGCCTGTCAGAGTGGGTAGAGGGGAGGAAGAGGGTCCCAGCTCTCGCCTCCTACCACCCCTAACATTGCTGCAGTTCGGTAGGGAGAAGACTGATGCCTATATACAAGAAAAGACAGTGAAAAGATCTGGACAGCATCATATTCATTTTACGTAGAACTGGAAAGGAGCCCTTTGAGATTATCTAGGCCATCTACAGCTCCACAAAGCCTTGAAAGACAGGAGGAGCATAGACCTTCACTGGAGTCCTAGATCTCACCAGCTGAGAGTTGGGAGGGCGCTCAGTCTAATCCAAACCTGAACAAGACTCCCCCTCTACAACACAGAAGAGAAGACTTCCAGTGTTGGGTAAAGAGCTCACTCCTAAAACAGCCCATCCCACTTTGGAGGAGCTCAAATCATTAAGGCAGTTTTCCTCACATTGATCCCAAATCTATTCCTACAATTCAATCCATTGTGATTCTGGGGCCAAGCAGAAAGAGAACAGAGATGGGAGATGGAGGATGGGAGATGGGAGATGGAGGATGAAAGATGGGAGATAGAGGATGGGAGATGGGAGATGGGAGACGGAGGATGGGAGATGGGAGATGGAGGATGAGAGATTGGAGAGAGAGGATGGGAGATGGGAGATGGAGGATGAGAGATGGGAGATGGGAGATGGAGGATGGGAGATGGGGGATGCAGGATGGGAGATGGGAGACGGAGGATGAGAGATGGGAGATGGAGGATGAGAGATGGGAGATGGAGGATGGGAGATGGGAGGTGGGAGATGGAGGATGGGAGATGGGAGATGGAGGATGGGAGATGGGAGATGGAGGATGAGAGATGGGGGATGGGAGACAGAGGAGGATGGGAGATGGAGATGGAGAGATGGGGGATGGGAGACAAGAGATGAAAGGTGGAGAATGAGAGATGGGAGACGGGCGATGGGAGGTGGAGGATGAGAGATGGGAGAGGGAGGGATGGGAGAGGGAGGATGGGAGAGGGAGAGGGATGGGAGATGGGAGACAGGAGATGGAGTGTCTTGTACAAGAAATAGCAGGAAGGTTGGTGTCCCTACATTGTAGAGGGTTCAGAGGAAAATCAAGTATAATAATACTGCGAATACAGGAAAGGTACAGATTGTGAATACTTTTAATACAAATAGAACAATTTCTATTTGATCCTGGAAGTAATAGGGAGCCATTGAAGTTTACTAAGCAATGGAGGTAGCCTGATCAGACCTGAGCTTTAGGAAAATCACAGCTGAGTGGAGGACAGACTGGAGAGGGGAGAAACTTGAGGCAAGAACACCGGGGGGGAATTGCCTCCTTCCTCCTCACTCTGCCTCCTGGCTTTCCTGGTTCCCTTCAAGTCCCAGCTAAAATCCCACCTTCCACAGGAAGCCTTTTCTGATCCCCATTAATTCTAGTGCCTTCCCTCTGTTGATTATCTCCAACTTATCCCAGATATAGTCGTCCACATGTTGTCTCCCTCATTAGATTGTAGGCACCTTGAGGGTGCTTTGACCTTTCTTTCTTTGTATCCCCAGTGCTTAGCACAGTGCCTGGCACGCAGTAGGCGCTTAATAAATGGTTATTGATCAATTGATTTCCCATATCCCTGCCGATCTGTCCTGAACTTTAAGTCCACACAAAATCCATCAGATCCAAGGCCCCTACTGTACCTTCCTTTCTCATTCTCCTTTCATCTCTCTAGAGCCCTGCCCAGCGTGGTTAACCATTCACTAGTCAATGGCCCAGATCTCCTTTCCATGACTGATGCAGAAGTCCATTAGGAGATAAGAATAGATAGGGGGTAATTCTCTGAACAGGGAGAGATTTGAGTTTTATGAGAGGAAAACCATATCAATACAAATCTTGTTTTTTAAGAACCTAAGAATAAGCCCAGTAGAGTGTAAGCTCCATGAGGGCAGGGACTGTTTCATTGTTGTCTTTTTATGCCTAATGCAATGCCCTTCATGATGCAGTACTTGGGAAATACTGGTTAAATTAAATCAGATTGGATTCAGAAGAGAGGCCAGATCTAGGAAGTGAACAGGTAGCTAAGAAGAAAGCTCTGAGAACAGGAAATGGTAGACTATAGCTTAAAATTCTAAGGAGATAAATTCCTGGCCAGAGACTGAGGGCACTTAACAAGGGCGGATAAGATAATATTTGCCTACAATACTGTAAATCTAATCAGGTGAATGTAAAATAGAAAGGGAAGAGGAAGGGGCAAATGAGCCCTTGTACATCAACAAAGGGCAGCTAGGTGGCACCACAGTGGGTAGAGCTGCTGGACTGGGAATCAGGAAGACTCATCTTCATGAGTTCAAATCCAGCCTCAGACACTCACTAGCTGTGTGAATCACTTGGGCAAATCACTTCACCCTGTTTGCCTCAGTTTCCTCATTGGTAAAATGGGCTGGAGAAGAAAATGGCGAACCACTCCAGTACCTTTGCCAAGAAAACCCCAAATGACGTCATGAAGAGTCAGACACAACTGATCGACTAAACAACAACATGTCCAACAAGCTGGATACCAGAGAATGCTACTACAATGTGAGAGGAATAACAGCTAAAACATTCAGAAACTCACAAAAGGCAAAATCCAAGAAAGAAGCCAGGACTCCCCATGGCCTCAGCTGTCTATACACAATTCACAAAGTAGGATAACAAGTCAAATCAATCCTAGAATCAGAGCTAGAGTTGGAAGGGCCCTTAGAAGCCATCAAGTCCAAACCCCTCATTTTACAAATGAGGAAACTGAGGCCCAGAGAGGGAAAGTGTCAGAGCTGAGATTAGAACCCAGTTCCAATGACTCCAAGCTCAGCACTCCCTCTGCAACATGCCACCATTTATAAACATGTTCCCCTCTGCCACATTATCTTTCTCTTCCTGATATTCCCGTGACAATATTGCTTCTTTCTCTTGGGCCATGGGGGTACAGTAGGTCCAGTTTGCCTAGATGGCTCCTGAGCTCCTCCTATGGAAAAGATGGAGGCATTTGGGCTAGATGGGAAGGGAATACAGTTAGTAGACACAGAAGTAGTGGAATGACCAGGCCTCAAGAGTAGTTGTTAATGGTTCCATGTTAACTTGGAAGATCTCCAATGAAATGCTTGGCCCTAGGCCACTTAACATTTTTATCAATGATTTGGGGGGGGGGGGGAAGCATGGATGGCCTACTTATCCAGTTTGCAGCATGGGAAAGAAATCTGGGACACAAAGCTGGAAAGAATAGCTAACATATACGACGACAGAATTAGTATTCAAAAATATCTTAACAGGCTAGAACAATGGTGTCACACTGAAATAGAAATGGGGGCCATTGGACCATACATAAGGAGCCGTGCAGGCCACATAGTGACTTAGAAAACCACATATTTATGGATTTCTTTTTTTTTTTTTTGTAATTACTACATCAATATGAAATCTGACAGGAACTACATTTTAATCTGGTGAGGGCCTCACTCAAGGGGTGTCGTGGGCTGCAGGCAGCCAGCCCTGGGCCAGAGTATTGAGTCAAATCAAACAAGATGAAAATCAATTAGAGACAAAAGGTTTTGCACAAGGGGTTTCAAAATGAGCTTCATAAGTACAAAATGGAAAAAGAGGAGGAGCAGTTAGGACACTTTGTTTTTCTCTGAAAAAAATTAACTTTTACTGAACTGCACCTTCAATCTCAGTTTTATGTGGCAATCTCAATTTGCATTGAACGAAACATAATATTTAAAAATAAGCCATGGTGGTTTCATGGTAGGACAGCTAGGTGGCATCATAGTGGATAGAGAGACAGGCCTGGAGTCAGGAAAACTCATCTTCCTGAGTCCAAATCTGGCCTCAGAAATTTGCTAGCTGTGTGACCTTAGGTAAGTCACTTTACTCTGCCTCAGTTTCCTCATCTATAAAATGAGCTGGAGAAGGAAATGGCAAACCATTCCAGTATCTTTCCCAAGAAAACCCCAAATGGGGCCATGAAGAGTCAGACACGACTGAAAAGACTGAACAACAACAATGACAACTCTACTCTTGTCAGACCACATCTGGAATATTGTTCAGGTCTGGGCACCATATGGATTAGCTTGGAGTGTCCAGGGGCGGGCAACCGGCAGGTAAAGGGCCCCAATCTCATCAGCTGAAGCAGGAGTGGCTGGAAAAGGAACATGCAGACTGGAAAGCTTGCCATGCCAAAGAGATTAAAGTTGCTCCTCTTGGCCCCAGTTGGCAGATCTAGGAGTAATAGATGGATGTTATAAGGAAACAGATATAAGGAAGACAGTGCAGTATGAAGGAATGAGCATCAGATCTGGAGTCCAAGGACAGGAGGGCAAATCCTCACTATCTGCATGACCGTGGGCAAGTCACTGAACCCTTCCCTTGATCTCAGTTTCCTCACCTGTAAAATGAAGGTGTTGGACTAAATGGCCATCTTCATGCTACAGTCTGCTAACGATTGGTCCCCAAACGGGAAAGGGCTGTATTGGGAGATAGTGAGTTCCCTGTCACTAAAATGTTCAAACAGAAGCTGAACTGACCTCTCATCAGGGATGCCGCCAAGGGAACTCATGTCCTGATCATCTGGTATACTGGACCAGAGGTGTCAAACACACAGCCACCTGAACAAAATTAAAATGGAAATATTTAACAAAATAGACGATGAAGTAAAGGCAGTTTAAAACTAAGACAATATGCCACCACAGGGATCCTTTCGTACAGGCTAGCAGCCCCTAGTTCTATGTGAGTTTGATACCACTGGTACCAGATGATCTTTCTCTTCCAGCCCTGACATCCTGGGTTCTAAGGGCCCTCCCAGCCCTGACACCCTGTGTTCTAAGGGCCCTCCCAGACCAGACACCCTGGGTTCTAAGGGCCCTCCCAGCCCTGACACCCTGGGTTCTAAGGGCCCTCCCAGCTCTGACATTCTGTGTTCTAAGGGACCTCCTAGCTCTGACATTCTATGTTCTAACATCTCTGACATGCTGTGTTCTAAGGGTCCTCCAAGCTCTGACATCCTGTGTTCTAAGGGCCCTCCCAGCCCTGACACCCTGTGTTCTAAGAGCCCTCCCAGCTCTGACATTCTGTGTTCTAAGGGCCCTCCCAGGTCTGACACCCTCGGTTCTAAGGGCCCTCCCAGGTCTGACACCCTGGGTTCTAAGGGCCCTCCCAGCCCTGACACCCTGTGTTCTAAGGGCCCTCCCAGGTCTGACACCCTGGGTTCTAAGGGCCCTCCCAGCCCTGACACCCTGAGTTCTAAGGGCCCTCCCAGCCCTGACACCCTGGGTTCTAAGGGCCCTCCCAGCTCTGACATTCCATGATCTAAGGCCTTCCCACACATTATTTGCCCAAAGGTCTCTCCAATCTAACACTCTGTGTCTCTTCCAACCTCTAAGGTGCCTCCCAGTACCGAGCCCTATGTTTTGCCTGTTGGCCTCTTGAACAGTGACACTTTAGAATATCACTTTGGAGCAGTGTGGAGGAGGAATGGGATGGGACATAGGCTTGAAGTCAGAAGGCCAGTTAGGGAGTTATTTAGTGATAGACCAGGCAAGAACACAGACAGACTGAACTACAGAGGTCGTCACGTGAGTGTAGAGAAAGGGATAGATGCAGTGGCTGTGGAGGTAAGATCGACAAGGCTTAGCAAATGATTTGGGGTGATATGGGGTGAGGAAGAATAAGAAGCCAAGCATGGCTCTGAGACAGCAAATCTGGGGAACTAGAAGGATGGTCCCGCTCTCAACAAAAATAAAGAATTGAGCTTTGGAAGAAGGCTGGGTTTGGGGGGAAAGATAATGAGCTTGGTTTTGGACAGGTTGAGTTCAAGATGCTTATGGGACATCTAGTTCGAAATGTGTGCTAGGCTGCTCATGTTGAGGGGCTGGAGCCCAGGAGAGAGGCCAGGGCTGGGGATAGAGATCTAGGGAGTCATCTTCACAGAGGTCATGGTTGAACTCAGGGCAGCTGATGAAATTGCTAAAGGAGAAGACGGGTGGGGAAAGAGGGGGACTCAGGACAGAGCCTTAGCAAAATTCCAGAATTATGGGGCAGGATTTGTATGAATGTAGCCAAGGAGATTGAGGAGAGGTCAGACATATAAACCCAGAGAAGGGATGGTATCTAGGAGAAGGGGGGGAGGGTCACTTGTGTTGAATGATGCTAAGAAGTCAGAAGGAAAGGATTACTGGGAACTTTGGAGAAAGCTGTTTCAGCCAAATGATGAGGACAGAAACCAGATTACGAGGATTTGAGGCGTGAATGAAAGGAGAGAGAGTTGAATTGAGGAGAATAAACAAATTTTTCTAGGCATCTGGCTGATAAAAGGACACAGGACATTAGCATGAGGAGACAGTCGGGTCAATTCAAGATAAGATTTAAGAACGAGAGAGACCTGGTTGCATTTGTTAACAGCAGGGAATTCGCCAGTATATATAAAGAGGTTGATAATTAGAGAAAGACCTCATCAACTCCCATAGGTTCAATGATCGTCTCCATGCAGGTTGATACATCCAGCCCTAACCTCTCTCCTGAGCCGCAGTCCCACCATTGCCGACTGCCTCTTAGACATCTCAAACTGGATGACCTCTTGGCATCTCAAATTCAGCACATCCAGAATGGAACTCATTCTCTTCCCTATCCCCACCCTACCACCAACCCCCCACTTTTTCCAAATTTTCCTATTACCATCAAAGGCACCACAATCTCATAGTCCCCCAGGTTCACCAAATCTCATTTCTATCTCTAGACTGTCCTTTTCTCCATTCATACAGCCACTTAACTGGATGACTGCAACGGTCCCCTCACTGGTCTCTTTATCTCGTCTCTCCCCACTCTTTACGCATCCTCCACATAGCTAAGAGAAGGACCTCATCAGTCCCCATGGGTTTAATTATCATCCAAAGCGCAAAACCTCTCTTTTACTTCAATTGAAAGCACAGATCTATCACCCACACTCACAAACACTATTAACCTCTAGAATCAAATATAAACCATCTCATTTGGCCTTTAAAGCCTGTCAGTCTGATGCCTTTGTACTTATAGAGTGAGTATAAATAGCAATTGTTTCTGTTCTGGGCAGAAACCTTAAGGGCCTTTCCCTTCCAGATTGATTTTTTTTTTTTCAGTAGGCAAACTAAGCCATTTTTTGCCTCATTTCTTACCTACCCATAAATCACTGAATGGGTATTGCCTCAGACAAACTGAGACCTAGGAAAGACCTTCGTTGAAAAAGGTCAAGGTCTCCCACTGCATCCAGGGCCGTCACCAATTGTCCTGACCTACGTCTTGCCATGGGACTCTGATGAGTCTGGGAGAGTGAGGCAGATGGCTTTGCACAGCTCTGCCCCACTTAAATCCAATTCACTTGCAAGTCAAAACATCACCCTCCTGATGTCATTGGTCCTCTTTGAGAACCAGGAATGAACAATCTGTGTCCCTGTGTACACAGCAATATAGCTACTCTGGCGTACTAGCCGTTCCTCACAGGACACTCCCATCTCCTGTCTTCAAGCCTTGGGCCCCAGGTCTGGAATGAATGTTCTCCTTTTGCACCTCTGCCCCTTCAAGTCTGGTTTTCCTTCAAAGATCAGACCAAGTGATATCTTCTGTAGAAGGCCCTTCCTCATCCCCTAGCTGCCGATGTCTTCCCATCCAAGATCTGTTTATGTCTGCTCGGTATGGGTTATGTATATGCCTGTATACAAACACATCATACACTCCACTGGAATGGAAACCCCTCGAGGACAGGGATGCCTTTATCTCATCTCCATATTCCCAGTGCTTAGCACGATGCCTCGCATGTTTGTTGCAGTTGGGTCCAACTCTTCGTGACCCCATTGGGGGTTTTCTTGGCACAGATACTGGAGGGGTTTGCCATTTCTTTCTTCAGCTCATTTGACAGATGAGGAAACTGAGGCAAACAGGATTAACTGACTTACCCAGGGTCACACAGCTAGTAAGTGTCTTGAGACCAGAGTTGAACTTACAAAGATGTCTTCCTGATTCTAAGCACAGCGCTCTAGAGGTCATGGTTGAACTCACGGCAGCTGATGAGATGTGCCCCCTAGCTGCCTGCCTAGTATATATTAGGTGCTTAATAAATGTTTCTTGATTGACAACTATGAAGTCAATTTGCTGCATTATAACTCAAGGTTTTTATACACACACACACACACACACACACACACACACATAAACAATTGTGGCATCTAGGTGGTGTGGTAGAAAGTCAGCCTTGGAGAATGGAAATCATGCCTTTGACCCTGGGCAAATTACTTTGCTGAGACTCATTGGTGAAAGCATGGCATCTACCCCTCAAGGTTGTAGCAAGAATCAAATCAAATAGATAGAATAATTTGCAAACCTTAAAGTGCCATATAAATGTGAGCCTTTATCCTCCTGTAACCAAGTATAGTTAAGCAAAACAAACCTAGATGTCAGCTTGTCTGCCCGCATACTTTGGCAGTGGGGACCCCTCTTGTTGGGGGCCTTTGGGCAGAGGCTGAATGGTCACTTTTTACATTAGAGATGATTCCTCTTCCAAACTACAAGGGCGCCTTAACATTCTGTGATTCTCCAACCCTCCTGCTTCCTGCTGGGCCTCAATTCCGAAGATCACTCTGGCCATACCTCCTGAAGGGAGTTGATGCAGGTGCCCCCTTCATTTCCTTACAAGAGCCCAGCCTGTCACGCTCATGAGGCATGACAGTCACAGCGGAGACACCCATTTCTAGTCAAATGGTTCCTGCCCAGGCCCCCTCAGCTGAAGCAGGGAAATGAAGAGACTCCTTTGGTTTCTGAGACTCGGGGATTTACTTTACAGACCATGCAAAGCGGCTGTCACACCACGACTGCTTTCCAGGAGGAGAGACTGGGACCCAGGCAGTTTGAGCCCCCTCCCAAGTAATACTGCCTGTGGTGAGAAGGAAGAGCAGGGTGGGAACTATAATGAATAAACATACACCAGCAAAAGCTCAGATCCTTGCTGAAGTTTAGTTAAAAGGGAACTTTTGAGAAAAACAGTAGCCATGCTCACTGGGAAATCTGTTTTAGTTTCAGCTCTGCTGTGGGACCAATACATTCACCTAACAGGACTTCCTAGATGATCCCACCCAGCTCCAACATTCTGTGTTCTGTGTGACGGTAGATGACTAACTTAACCCATCCGGATGGTTCTTCATTGAGGTCGAATTAGATTAAGGTCCTTCCTAGCTCTCTAATGCTCTGTTTCAAGAGCCCACCCAGTTCTGACAATTTTCTAAAGGCCCTCCTAGCTCTGACACTGCATTCTAAGGTCTCCCTACCAGTTCTGACGTTCTGTGTTCTAAGTTCCCTCTGACATTCTATGTTCTAAGGGTCCCCCCAGCTCTGACATCCTGTGTTCTAAGGGCCTACCAGTTCTGACATTCTGTGTTCTAACTTCCTAGCTCTGACATTCTATGTTGTAAGGGTCCTCCCAGCTCTGACATCCTGTGTTCTAAGGGCCTTCCCAGCTCTGATAGTCCGTGTTCTAACTTCCCTCCCAGCTGACATCCCACTAAACCAAAACTTTTGCCACTAGGAATACACACTCAGTTTTTAGATTGGGAAGAAATGAGAAAGTTAGGAGAAACTACATGTATATTTTCCCTTCTTTAGGAGCAAATTTCTTTTAGTTTATTGGCAGTTCAGGAGTTGATGTGTTCTGAGGTTGGTGCATACAAGACAATCTTATTTTTCAAATATTATTCTTACCATACTATCTACAATGAATAAGTAAAATTTTTACAGTAATTTTTTAAAGTCTGCAATAACAACATAACATCCTAAACTCTCATGGCCCACCCCTTGAAAATCACACTTCTGGGTTCTGACGTCCCACACTGTCTGATTTCCAAAAGGTTCCTGCTCCATTGCATGACCCTGTGGCATGCTAATGGTCAACCACAGAAAAGATGCAGGCTGGAGGGAAGAATGACATTGGAGACGTCTCTATTAATGGTGCTGGAGAAAGCATCTCTCATGCGGCCCCCAGACCTTAATCCTAAAAACAAGGATGCTTAGAACAAGCACCTCAAGTGCAAGGGCTGCCTTTGACCTTTCTTTGTATTCCCAATATTTAAAAGAGAACACAGCAGGAGCTTCATAAGTGTTGACTGAACGACTGATCATCTATAAACTAGAAATGCCACCTCCAAATAAGAGAGTGGGCAGCAATGTATCTGCAGTCCTCAGATTCCCCTCTGCCCCAAAGAAGTCCACACCATCAGAAAAGGCTTGCACAAATACCCAGAATTTTATTAAGCAACAGGTAGTAGCCAGTGCACACCCACACTCCACATCACAGTTCAGAAACAGGGAAACCTCTCTGAGCCAAGACCCCCCCACTCTCCTTACATTCCCCCTCCAGTACAGAAAAATACAAACGTGCCTGAAGCAAAAACAACAGGATTCCCCTCTCCCCCTCAAGGGCCGGCGTCAACTGCAGGCTGACTTGCGCTAGTGATGTCCAAGTACAATCCCAGAAGGAGATGGCAACCAGAAACATTAGGAACAGTCGTGTTTGAGGTTTCTGAGGACACAGAGAACCAGCCATCCTGTTGCTTTTTCCATTGCTCCCCAAGACAGCTGCTCCTCCTTCCCCCAGGATCAACGCAGCCTAAATACCCAATCACATCTCAGGATCCACTCAAATGCCTATGACCCCACTATGTTCTAATGCGGGAACCCTTCAGGTGAGGGGCCAATCGGCTGCCTCAAATGGATCCAGGGCTAACTGGGTAATTATCTGGCAAGGAAACCAAGGCACAGAGAGATGAAGTGATTTCCCCAGGGTCACATGGATGGTCTGCATTTGGAAGCACAGAACATTCCAAGGGCAATGGGCCCCGAGTGGGTCTTGGGAGCTAGAAGGGCTGGGAAGGTTTATTGGGCATACTCCCTATAGGCACATTTCAGGCTTCTCCATCCCCAAGGGCCTGAGATGGCTGGAACCTGGCATCTTTGGAAGTGCTGCCCCAGGGACAAGGGTCATAAGCTAAACTCTAGCTAACAAGAGATGAGGCATAAGGCTGAAACCACAGGAGAGATAAGGAAGGAGCTAGATGAACCCCTCAGGCTATTTACAGTATGCCCCCAGAGTAAAGAGTTACATGGACCCAGCCACCACAGTGTCCGAGGGGGCAGATCCCTGGGCCTGGTCCTATCCAGGCAGGCTTAAGGCAGACTAGGGAAGCACCTACAGAGAGCGGGGAAGGATGCTCTGCTTTTACCTACACACAAAACACGTGCCCACACATGAGAGTAAAAGACCAAGAAAGAGAGGGAGACACAAGGCAAGCAGGAAGCCAGCACTGAGAACCATTGGCTAAAGGTAATTTTCTAAGATGAAGCACAGAAAAGGAACCCTTCCCCTTCAGTTCTTAAGGCTCTGGTGAAATTCAGTGACAGCCCTTAAGGGACAGGAGGAGGTAAGTCTATGTCTGCCCCGGAGGACAAAACCCTGTGGGGGTGTGGGGTGTATGTGCAAAGAGTTAACACAACTTCAAGAAGGGCAGAGAAGGGAAATCCACCACCAGTTTTGGCCACTTTCCTGACGACACCCAACTCAGAGCCTTGCCAAGTCCACCTTCCAGATGGCAGCTTCCACGGACTGAGCTAGAAGAACTGGTAGGAGTGTGGGAACAACTACATGTGCGTGTGTGTGTGTGTGTGTGTGTGTGTGTGTGTTGGGGGGGCGGGGACAAGTGCATGTGCGTGTGCACAATCTGACATCACTACCCAGAGACTCAGCTCAGGGGCAGAGACGGGCAAAAGAAGGTCAGGAGCTAACAGTGCAGGCAGACAACTGGTCAGTAGCTTGGACAGATGAGGAGCTGGCCCCCCAGCTCACTGCATGTAGGAATACTTCCAGTCCCCAAGGGGAGCATGCGTCTCCTTGATGACCTGAGGTGAGGTCCAGCGGAGGACGTAATGGGGGCCACCTGGCTTGTCATTTGTCCCTGTTTGAAGAGAAAAGGTTTTAAGAAGGAAAAATGGTGCCAAGAGGGATCAATGTGAGGAGCTGACTGGGTTGACGGAGGCCCAGCTGGTGTTCCAAGTAGAGCCAAGCATCAGGCTTATCCTGTAAAGCTGCCACGTGATACCCGATACACCCGTGCTGGGCGGGCCAGGAGGGTGACAGGGCGCTGGACTTTGAACCTGCTGGCTGAGGATGAAATAACCCCAGGAACCTTCTGCCCCCCCTCCCCCAGGGATGGACTGGCTGCCCTCTGCTGACAGTGAGAAGAGAGGACCAACCCAAGGAGGGGATGAGGGGCCACCAAGAGGAGAGAGAGAGGAGGATCCGAGAAACGGGACAGCAATATCTGGAACGTGGCTGGATTAGGCCGGGGCAAGACAATGACAAGCCGAGGATGGTCGGGCTGGGGCTTCTTGGGGCACTGTCATGGACCAAACAAACAAGCTGTAAAGGTCCCAGAGTCTAGGCGTAGCTCACATAGCCTTGGCCAAGTCACTTTCACTCTCTGGAGCTGAGCTTCCTCATATAAAATTATGAGGCTGCATGACACAATTCCTGAGACTGACAGAGTTAGAAAGAACCTGTATTCTAGGACGCAGCTCTGACATTCTGTGTTCTAAAGGCCCTCTCAGCTCTGACATCCTGTGTTCTAAGGCCCTCTCAGCTCTGACACCCTGTGTTCTAAAGGCCCTCCCAGCTCTGATATCCTGTGTTCTAAGGGCCCTCCCAGCTCTGACATTCCATGTTCTAAGGGCCCTTCCAGTTCTGACACCCTGTGTTCTAAGGGCCCTCCCAGTTCTGACACTGTGTCTTCTAAGGCACCCATCTCTAATATTCTATGTTCCAAAGCCTCTCCCTGTTTTGCCATTCTTTGTCCCCTCAGCTAACAGGGGCTCACCTGACACGCGGGAGCCCCCAAAGGGCTGCTGAGCCACCACTGCACCGGTAGATTTGTCATTGATGTAAAAGTTGCCGGCTGCGTTCCTCAGCATCTTCGTGGCCTCATGAATGATGTTCCTTCCAGGCAGCAGAAAGGAAGAAAGAAAGTGGGAAGCCAGCCCAGCCCGTGTGTCCCCTCCCCCAGCTCAGGGCTCAGGCTTCCCAAAGAGGTCGCGCACATGAGTCCTCTGACCCAAGGGAGCCACCGCCAATCCTCATTCCTGTAGCCAATGCAAGGGCTCAGGGGACAGGAATCAACAACAGCTCCACCAACCACAGTCAACTAGGCAGGAGCTTCCCAAGAAGGGCAAGGAGAAACGGTCGGCGCTCGCTGCAGAGATCGGGGGCAGTCCCCCCCCCAAGCCTTGAGCCCCTTTCTACGTCCTGGCTGCCTCTCCCCACTCAGGGGCTGTTCCCATGGCCTGGGGGCCAGGGGGTGACCAGCTGGTCTAGAAGGTCTCCAAGATACACCGAGTTCTGAAGTTCTCTGTTCTACTGGCTCTCTCACTCCCTACCCTCAGGTCCCTCTTGGTTCTGACATTCAAGACTTCTAAGGACAGAGCCAGGAGCTGGGAGTATGCAGAAACCAGAGCCAGAATCTCAGGAGAGGTCAGATGGATGGAGGGGGTATGACTTATCTGGAATCAGAGAGGTGTAGGGAAACAGGCCCCGGCCCTGCAGCAATGCCCCAGCCCGGCCAGCCGCCCACTCACTTATCCTGAGCAAACACTGCCCCCGTGAGGCCATAGGGGGAGGTACTGTCCACCAGCCGAAGAGTCTCCTTGTACTGGCCTTCAGGGTACACATAGACAGTCAGGATGGGGCCAAAGATCTCCTGCAAACAGAGGGGCAGCCAGGGTCAGGGCACACGAGGTCTGAGCCCCCCGGCTCAGAGGGCACCAGGGAAGGGCAAGGGCCAGCCCCACCGGCCTCACAGGCTGAACGCTGCCTTCTCCCTGAGCAGCAAAGGCCCCAAATCTCGCCTTAATCCATGCTCAGCCATGATCGGGCCACCCCAGCTTGCTCCCTTCCCCATCCAGCTAGCAAAGGCTCTGCAGGTCATCATTTATCCCTCCCTTAACTGCCTACAGCTGAAGGCCAAAGGTCAGACCTAGTACTACTTGGAGGAGTGCCAACAAAACTTCTTATCCCATCATGGTACGGACGGGGCATCAAGGGACACAGTGACTCTGGGCAAGTCATCTTCCCTTCTCTGCTCTTCACTTCCAATATTGGAAAGAAGAGGCTGAACCAAAGGGCCTCCCAGCCCCGATATCTTGTGCTCTTTTTTTTTTTAAGTGACTTGCCCAGGGTCACATAGCTAGTGTCAAGTGTTTGATCTGAGGCTGGGTTTGAACTCAGGTCCTCCTGACTCCAGGGCTGGTGCTCTATCCACTGCGCCACCTGGCTGCCCCCATCCTGTGTTCTAAGTAAGGGCCCTCCCAGCTCTGACAGTCTGTGTTCTAAGGCCCCTCCCAGCCCTGACATTCTGGATTCTAAGGCCCTTGCAGCTCTGACATCCTGTGTTCTAAGGGCCCTCCCAGCCCTGACATCCTGTGTTCTAAGGCCCCTCCCAGCCCTGACATTCTGGATTTGAAGGCCCCTCCCAGCTCTGACATCCTGTGTTCTAAGGGCCCTCCCAGCCCTGACATCCTGTGTTCTAAGGCCCCTCCCAGCCCTGACATTCTGGATTCTAAGGCCCCTCCCAGCTCTGACATCCTGTGTTCTAAGGGTCCTCCCAGCTCTGACATCCTGTGTTCTAAGGGTCCTCCCAGCTCTGACATCCTGTGTTCTAAGGCCCTCCCACCCCTGACATTCTGGGTTCTCAGGGCTTTCTCAGCTCTGACACTATGTTCCGGCACTGGCATTTTTCAATTCTGGGAGTCCTGACTCCCAACTACATGGCAATGCCTAGGCAGACATATTGGACAAAAATTGCTCTTTCCTCATTCTCCTCCCTCCTGACCCCCCCGAGAGGCTGTGTAGTCCTGAGAAATGACCACATAATGTAGACTCAGAGGAGCCAAAGAGCTAGAGACTCCCTCTGGGCCTGTAGGCAGGTTACTCTGGGGCAGCAGAGACAGTGACAGACATGAACCGTGGCTTCCTAGTGCTGTGGCCTATGGTCATCTGAGTCACTGAGCTCCTCCGGGTCCATCTCCCCACTTGTAAAATGGGGGTGTTGGCCCAGATACCCCCTAAGTTTCCTCTTATCCTGTTAAAAACAGTCTCAGATCCTTCTCTGAGTGGCTGCTTCCTCACTGGTAATGAAAGGGCTGGCCATGGAATTATGATGACCAGTCTGGCCCAGGAGAAGAGCCAAGAACAAGCACCTTCCCCCTCTTCAGTGCAGTCTCCAGCACCAGCTATCGACTGCTCAGTTGTCTGACTACACTGACCTACCAAGTAGGATGTAAAAATGAAAAACAATGCAGGGGTCGGACTAGACCCTCTGAGGCCCCTTTCAGTTCTAAATCCCGACTCTCTGACCTCTTGAGGCCTCGGTTTCCCCACAACGTGCCAGCCTCGGGCCTGAGCTGCTGCCGCCTGTCCACCCCATGCCCATCCCTACCCACCTCCTTCAAGATGGGGTCTCGCGGGTCCTTGCTCTCCACGATGCAGGGCTGGACAAAGTAGCCCACAGAGTCATCACACTGGCCCCCGGCCAGGATGCTAAGGTTGGGTGAGGACCGGATGTGCTCCAGCCATTTCTTAATGCGCCCAAAAGCCTGGGAAGACACGAAAGGACAGAGACGATGGGGCTGAGAGGCTGCCCTCCCAGGTCCCACTGGGGAGGTCAGACCAGATGACACTCCGTAACCTCTGGGCCCAGCTGTAGTGGCTGGGGAGAGGCTCTTTGAGACCCTAAGCTCTTCCCCATGCTGGTCAAAGTCAAGGCTCCCTCACACCCTGCCCCCCCGAGACAGTGGCACAAGACTGCCATCCTGCTTGGGGTGAACCTGCCACAGGCGAGCATGCAACATGGACTTAGTAAGTGCCTGTGTACCAAGTGGGTGACTAGCGATTCTGGAGGCTGGGCATCTGAAGGACGTTTCTAGTCTGTGCTTTTTCCACACTGAGAAGGGAGGGAAGGCCTAACCGTGCATTACATCTGCCTCTTCCCCCTTCCTTCTACCTGGGCACCCAGACCTCACACTCAAGGCTGCCCAGAGGAGAGACTGACTCGTCTGCTCTTGCACTAGAGGTCACACAGAACAACCTTTCCAGTGCCCCTTCAGACCCCCAGGAACTGCCTGCCACACTGAGGCCCCTCAGCTCTAGTCGGTGATCAACCCTGAAGCTGGGCTTTCGAACACGTAGTATCTCTTCCAGTGAAGAATGTGAGCTCCTCCAGGACAGGGCTACCTCCTGTTTTCTATCCGTACTCTCAGCTCTACAGTCATCCATTCAAGGGGTGTCCTAGAACCCCTGAGGTTAAGAACTGCCTGAGGACAGGGGCCATCTCCCTTATCAGAATGGAAGCTGCTACAGGGGAAGAGCATGCCTGCCCCCCACCCCCAAGGCCAGGGATGGGAAGGCAAGGATTCGTCTTCACAAAGCCCTGAACAGTGGCCCCTGGTGTATCACAGCAGCCCGAGGAAACAAGGATTCTTACCTTGGCATCAATGACAGCAGAGAAGAATGTTCCAAAATCCTCCACAGGCTGGGGGTGGGGGGGGCGCCAAGGGAAAGCAGAGGGAACAAGGCCAAGTCACTGGTGGGCCCGAGGTCAAGAGAAGCTCTTCCAGCTTCAGCCCTGCCTAGCATCCTGGCCCACAGTACTTGGGAAATGGGGAAAGTTCCCACGGGCACCTTAGAGAAACAGCCCCAGGTAACAAGCAGACAAAAAACTGGCCTGGGCCTGGGGGAAAGGCTAGCATTTCTCCTGCCCTTCTCAAGTCAGGGGCCTCAGTTTTGTCTTATGAAAAAACAGGACTAAACTCATTGCATTTCCTCCCTCAGGCTGTGGTAAGTAAAGCAAAGCCCAGCATTTCAAAGAGCTATGCCTTCTGTGGTGTGCCTGGGCCCTCCACAGAGCCAGGCTACGACACTGCTGGTCCTCAGGGCACGGTCTCTGAAGGATGCTGTACTCACGTGGCCTGGAAATGAGGCCAAGAGAACCAGTTGAGCTAGTCCCTGGAAAACAGGAATGCAGCTCAAGCCTAGGCCTGCCCGCCGAGTCCTGTGCTCCCTGAGAGCACATAATCCTAAGCGTGGGCTCGCAGTTGGCGGGGACCGTGCAGGCCAACCGGCTCATTTTCTAGGTAAGGAAACGGGGCCACTGAGGTACAGAGGAGACTGGCTCGAACTAGGGTCTGAACACCATCCCCGGCCTGGACGCCAGGAGCCCAGGGACACGAGGGCCACTCACGTCTCCCACTCGCATCTGGCTGTGCTCCTGCAGAAGTTGCTCTTTGATCTGGGGCCACAGCGAGTCAGGAACATAGAGGCGAGAGCAGGCCGAACACTTCTGACCACCGTACTCGAAGGCGGAGCGCAGCGTCCCACTCACCACACTGGCCACATCCGCTGAGCTGTGGACAAAATGGAAGTTCTTCCCGCCACACTCTGGGGGAGAAGGAGAGGGAAGAAAGGATGAGGGGAGGGCCCAGGGCATCCTGAGGAAGGGGGCCAGCCCTACGGCAGGATCTCAAAGTCCTGCTAGGGGATGGGAAGGTGAAGGAAGGACCAGAGGATGTCAGGGTCACAAGGGATCTCAGAACAGTCAGTATCAAGTCCAGCCCCTTCATTTCACAGATGAGAAAGCTGAGGCCCCACACAGTGAATGAGAAAGCTGGAATCTGAATCAGGTTTAGACTCCAAATCCACTATATGACATGGCCACGAAATTCTCTCTTCTGTGCTGGTCACAGATAGGGGTATACATAACAGTGGTGCTCTAATGGGTAGGGTCTCAAAGCCAGAAGAGACCCCAGAGAACAGAGACTGTCAGAGCAAAAAGAGTACACACAGACAGACAGGAGTCGGGAAGACCTGCCACTTACCAGCTGTGCCACCCTGGGCAAGTCACTTCACCTCTGGGCTTTAATTTCCTCAACTATGAAATGAAGATACAACTACCAACGCTCCCCAGCATCTATGGGTTATGTAGAAAGCACTTTGTAAAGCTTGCAGTGTTAAAGAAGTGTGCACAGCCATCATCACTTGAGAAGAGATGAAACAGACCTTAGAACAGAGAATGTGAGAGCTGGGAGGGCCCTTAGAACAAAGGATGTCAGAGCTAGGAAGGGCCTTAGAACCCAGAATGTCAGAGCTGAAGGGCCCTTAGAACACAGGATGGCCAAGCTGGGAGGGATTCCAAGCTGGGGGCAGCCTTACCTCCTGACAAACGTGGGAAGGTGTGATAACGATCCAAGTTGTCAGCCACCTGCTTCCATAGGCGTTTAAATGTCCTGAAACAGACACGTGTGAGCATGAAGGGGAAGGCGAGGATAGGAGGACCCTGCCACTTTAGGGTTAAACTAGCAGTCAGTTATCTCAGCTGACCTGGCCCCTTGCTAATGATGGCTCCATAGCCTCCTCAGAGAGGAAGGCTCAGGGCCCCACCTGGGGAAGAAGTCAGAGTTTAGATGAGAGAAGATTGAGCAGCACAGGCCTCCAGGGACCTAGAGCAGAGTCCTAGGGCTCCAGCGCTCCATCCACAAGGTCTCCAGCTCCTCCTCCCCCAGGCTTGCAGTGTGACCAACCCTAGTGGCACCAGACAATAAAAATGCTAATCGCCTCCTCACAGGCGACACAGTGCCTAATACTAATTTATGGCTTTCCTAGCTTGGGGCCCCACACTCATCAAAGCATGGCAGAAGCCAGCCTTGCCTGCTCCCCCCTTTAATAGGCTGGTGCCCATGGGGACAGAAGCTCTGCTCAGGGGGAAGCAGGGAATTCTGGAAAACAACCCTCTTTAGCAACTCTGCCTGGGGGAGCTCGGCACATTCTCCCCAGGGAGGAGACCAGCAGGGTATGGGGTAAGCAGGGACCAGGAGGCATCAGAAGCAGAGTCCCAGAATGTCAATACAAGGGGGTCTTAGAACAAAGAATGTCCGAACCAGAAGGGATGTGAGAATGCGGGATGTCAAAACAGACCAAGTCAGAACTGGGAGGGTCTTGAAGATCATCTCCTCTGAGCCTCATTCACAGACAACTCAGCGGAGGCTCAGAGGACATGGCTTGCCCACAGCCACACAGCTGATCCTTGGACTTGGGGGCCCCTGATTTCTAGTCTCAGGCTCTTCCTGTACATCCACTGTCTCCAGAAAAAAGAACAAGCAGAAGGCTCCCCACTTCTGGGCACAAGCTATGGCTGCCTCAAAACAGGAGGGTAGGAAAAGGGGAAGCTAAGTGGCACAGTGGATAGAGCCCTGGGCCTGGGGTCAGGAAGACCCGAGTTCAAATCCAGCCTCAGAAACTTCCTAGTTGTGTGACCTTGGGCAAGTCACTTAACCTCTGTTTGCCCTGGAGAAGAAAATGGCAAACCACTTCAGTATCTTTGCTAAGCAAACCCCACGGACAGAGGCCCACAGGGTCATAAAGAGTTGGAGATGACTGAAACAACTGAACAACAGCAAGGAAAAGCATGGCGAGGAGTCAGGGGCCCTAGGATTAGCCCTGAGCTGACGTGTACTCGCTATGGGGCTCCAAGAGGTTCAATCTCTGAGCCTTGGTTTCCTCATTTGCAAAATGGGGGATAACAATTACACTCCCTCTCTCCCAAGGAAGAAGCTTGAAAGGCCAGAGGGAGGAGAGCCCCTCTCCAAACGAGGTAAGAGCCGTGGGCACACTTCCCAGCACTGTCAATACCAGCTGCTCTCCTCTGCTGCAGGGTCTTGCCCCTTGTGCTCCCTGGGGTCCCAGCATCCCAGAGGGGAGCATGCCCCAAGCAAGCAGAGCCCGACGTGATTCTCAGGCAAAGGTGTTCTGGGAATGGAGAGGGCCGGGAAACAGATCTGGGTTAAACCAAGGAGAAAGCCCTAATAATTACAGCTGTCCTCAGGCAGAAGGGGTGGCCCTTTCCTGACCAAAGGAGAGTGGATAACCACAGATCACAGAGTCCAACCCCTCCTTGAACAGGAATCGCCTCTACCACAGCCCAGATGACTGGCCTTCCTGCCTATGCTCGCACACCCCCACTGACAGGAAGCTCACTGCCTCACTTTTAGCAAGCTCTCATTCAAGCAGTTATCCTAACATTAGACTTAAACCTGTCTCGCGTCAGCTCCACATGATGTCCAGTCCTGCCCTCTGGGGCCTAGAGGACAAGTCTGATCCCCCCCACCCCAAGAAGAAGTCTCTAGTTTAGACCAAATGCCCCAATGCCTGCTACTGTCCCTTATTTGGTGCACTCTGACTACCCTGTTCTGGACACTCTCCAAAGGCCACTCCTGTGGCACTGAGACCTGGACACAGCCTGGCCAGGGCAGAGGACCACGGACTGTTACCCCTTCCCCCCAACTTCCAGGGTCCAATCTTTCAGATTTTGCTGGTCGGCCACACTCGGAAGGCTCCCCACCAAGACCCACTCTTCCCTGGCTGCACGCCCCCAGACCCCTTCAGACTTACGGCACGCTGCCAGTGAAATTGAGCCCACAGAAGTGCTCTGAGCTGGTGATCGTGTCTCCAAAGACGGGCCCGTCGGCAGGGACAAACTGGATGATGTTTGGGGGCAGACCGGCCTCTCGGAGGATTTTGTACACAGTGTAGCTGGCCAGAATAGATGTGTCACTGGGCTTCCACAACACTACGTTGCCCTGGGACAGGAGGGAGTATGTGGGAGGCTGGGCATCTATGCCTTCCCCATTCCTATACATATGCCAGGTAGGTGATGCCACACTGCACAGAGCGCTGGGCCTAGAGTCAAGAAGACCCAAGTTCAAATCCAGCTTCAAACACCTACTAGCTGTGTGACCCTTAAACTGCTTCCTGCTTCAAGTTTCCTCATCTATAAAATGGGGATAATAACAGCCCCTACCTCCCGGGACTGTGGTAAGAATCAAATGACATAATGCTTGTAAAGTGCTTAGCCCAGAGCCAAGCACACAGTAGGTGCTATATAAACATGAGCTGTTGTTGCTGTTGTGATGCTGCTGCTGCTGCCGCCACACTTCCCAGAAAGTGCAGACACGCACCTTCATTCTCCTTTCCTGCCTCCACACCTTCGTTCACAAGGTCCTTTGACCCCCGGCCCCTCACGCCCAAGGACCTTGCTCTGGGTCTTCTGCAGGAAGCGCACGCACATAACCTTGCAGAGACTCAGTTTCTTCCTCTGTAAAATGAGGGGACTAGCCTGAGTGACCTCTACGGTCCCTTCCAGCTTCCTTGAAATCCCTCCCTATCCACCTGATGCTTGCTCTTCTCTGTACATGTGGCTCCTTGAGGACAAGGGCCATTTACACAGAGCCTAACAGGGCACACAATAGATTCCTGCTGAATGACGGATTCTAATAACTGTGAAAAACTCTGGGGAATCTTGGATGAACCCAACTCTTGGGGACTTTGTCTCCATTTGGGGCTAGGGAAAGCATAAGCATTGATATAGCACCTACCAGATACTAGGCATGATGCTAAGCGCTTTACAGAAATCTCATCACAACATCCCTCTGATGTGGGTGCTGTTATTATCTCCATTTTACCAGGCAGGCAGAGGTAAGTGACTTGCCCCGGGTCACACAGCTAACAGATGTCTGAAGCTGGAAGCGAACTCAGGCTTTCTTGACTCTGTGCACTGTGCCATTTAGCTGCCCCAAACCCAGGAGCCTCATTATTCCCGTGTGGTCTCCCGGACTAGACTGGGAGCTGCCCGAGGGCAGCACTTGGCCTCTGCCTTTCCTTGTGTCCCGAGTTCTTAGCTTGCTGAAAATAATTAAGGCTGACTGTTGTGAGATGATGTTGACCAAGCCTGGTCCCAAATAAGGACGTGAGGAAGCACCTCCATGCCCCTCCCCGCCAGCCCGGGCCCTTTTCTGCAGAAGCACGAGAGCACAGAGACCCTGTTCTCCTGGCCTTAATGGGCCCGTACTCACCATCAAGGCCGGAGTCCCAGCCAGGTTGCCTCCGATTGCTGTGAAGTTAAAGGGAGAGATGGCGCCACGAAGCCCTGTGGAAGAGCAGGTGTGGAGGTCAAGGCCCAGCAGGGCAAGCATGGGGAGCCCCCTCCCGACTCACTGCCCTCCGAGCTACCTCCAGGCCTCGGTAGACCACTGTGTTGGTGCTGGGAGGGACGCTGACGAGCTGCTCGCCCTCCAGCTCCATGGCATACTTGGCGTTGAATCTGAAGAAGTCAATCAGCTCGGCGGCAGCATCAATCTCAGCCTGGATCACAGTTTTGCCCTAGAAGGAACAATAACAATACAAGGTGACAAACATTTATGAAGTGCATGCCGTATGTATACCAACATGCACAGTGCTGAGTGCGTTATTTAATTCAGATGGCAGTTCTGCCCAAATGGAACTTCAGAGTCTAGAAATGAGCAGACAGAATTTATTATTATCATCAGCTAACACACAATACTCTAAGTGCCAGAGAGAGAAGAACCCTTATTTTAAGCAGTATTATATCATACTACTATATTAAGGAGGAGCACCCTGCTAGTGTGGCTGGGAAGGACAACATGATCTCCATTTTACAGATGAGAAAAGCAAGGGAAGGGCAGAGCCAAGATGGCGGAGTGAAAGCAGTGACTTGCTTGAGCTCTCCCCCAAACCCCTCCAAATACCTATAAAAAATGGCTCTAAACAAATTCTAAAGCAGCAGAACCCACAAAAAGACAGAGTGAGACAAATTTCCAGCCCAAGACAACCTGGATGATTGATCGGAAAGGCATATTGTGCCAGGTGGGGAGAGGAGCACAGTGAGGTGTGGGGGCGCAAGCCGCAGCAAACCTGGAGCAGGCCTCAGAGGACTCAATCGCTAGCAGCTGTGGTGGTTTCCAGACTTCTCAACCCAAGAATGCCAAAGACAATTTAGAAGGTCAGTGGGAAAAGTCTGTTTCTGCGGTGCTGAGAGAGGAGCTAGGTCTCAAAGGCAATTGCAGAGCACACAGTGCGGGCACCGGGGCGGTGGCTGTGTCCTAAGCTTCTGGCCCACAGACTGAGGGGGAATCCAGTGGCTGATCAGAGGGGGACTGCAGGGATCTCTTTGCCAGTGCTGAGGCAGGAATCTCTTGCTTTGCCCATGCTTGGATCTGGGCGGTGGTCCTGGGGCGAGGAAGAACACTGGCATGGTGGGAGTTTGTAGTGGCTGTAGAGAGGAACCCCTCCTCACAGTTACGGGACAGAAAGGAATACTTGTGGTCACAGGCCAGGAAAGGAGTAAACACCTCGCCCCTTAATCATACCACCTTACAAGAATCTCTGAAAACAGCTGTATAAACCCCCCAAAGCTTGGGACAGTACATGCTCCACATTGGAAGCAGACTCTTACCTTACCAAAGAGTTTAAAACTCAAGCAGTTGTCCGGGATCATGAGCAAGCAGCGCAAAAAGAGTCAGACTATATTATCTTACTTTGGTGACAAAGAAGATCAAAACATACAACCAGAAGAAGACAACAAAATCAAAGCTCCTACATCCAAAGCCTCCAAGAAAAATATGAATCAGTCCAGGCCTTGGAAGAGCTCAAAAGGGATTCTGAGAGGCAAGTAAGAGAAGTAGAGGAAAAACTGGAGTGATACAAGAAAATCATGAAAAACAAGTCAACAGCTTGCTAAAGGAACCCAAATACTGAAGAAAATAACACCTTAAAAAATAGCCTAATGCAAATGGCAAAAGAGGTCCAAAAAGCCAATGAGGAGAAGAATGCCCTAAAAAGCAAAACTGGCCAAATGGAAAAGGAAGTCCAAAAGATTACTGAAGAGAATACTTCCTTAAAAATTAGAATAGAGCAATTGGAAGTGAGTGACTTTATGAGAAATCAAGACACTGTAAAACAAATCCAAAAGAATGAAAAATAGAAACAATGTGAAATATCTCATTGGAAAAACAACTGACCTGGAAAATAGATCCAGGAGAGAGAATTTAAAAATTATTGACTATCTGAAAGCCATGATCAAAAAAGAGCCTAGACATCATCTTTCAAGAAATTATCAAGGAAAACTGCCCTGATATTTTAGAACCAGAGAGGCAAAACAGAAATTGAAAGAATCCACAATCTCCTCCTGAAAGAGATCCCCAAAGAAAACTCCTAGAATATTGTAGCCAAATTCCAGAGTTCCCAGGTCAAGGAGAAAATATTACAAGCTGCCAGAAAGAAACAATTCAAGTATTGTAGAAACACAATCAGGATAACACAAGATTTAGCAGCTTCTACATTAAAGGACTGCAGAGCATGGAATATAATATTCCAGAGGGCAAAGGAGATAGGATTACAACCAAGAATCACCTACCCAGAAAAACTGAGTATAATCCTTCAGGGGAAAAAAAAAATGGTCATTCAGTGAAATAGAGGACTTTCAAGCATTCTTGATGAAAAGAACAGAGCTGAAATAGAAAATCTGACTTTCAAATACAAGACTGAAGTGGAACATGAAGAGGTAAACAGGAAAGAGAAATCATAAGAGATTTATTAAGGTTGAACTATTTACATTCCTGCATAGAAAGATGATATTTATAACCCATGAGACCTTTGTCAGTATTAGGGTAGTTGGAGGGGAGAAAATTATATGTATGTATATAGATAGATAGAGAGATAGATAGATAGACAGATAGACAGACAGACAGACAGACAGACAGACAGACAGACAGACAGATAGAAGATAGATAGATAGATAGATAGATAGATAGATAGATAGATAGATAGAGGGCACAGGGGGAGCTGAAGATTAAGGAGTCATATCTGGAGAATAAAATTAAGGGATGAGAGAGGATTATACTAGGAGAAGAAGAAAGGGAGAGGTAGAATGGCGTAAATACCTCACAAAAAAAAAACAGAAAAGGCTCTTACAGTGGAAGGGAAACAGGGGAAGGTGAGAGGGAATGAGTGAATCTTATTCTCATAAGATTTGGCTTAAGGAGGGAATAACATACACATTCAGTTGGGTATGGAAATCTGTCCTACCCTACAGGAAAATAGGGGGGAAGGGGACAAGAGAGCAGGTGGATGATAGAGAAGAGGGCAGACTGGAAAAGGGGGTAATCAGAAGCAAATACTTCTGAGAAGGGACAGGGTCAAAAGAAAGAACAGAATAAATGGGAGGGCAGGATAGGATTAAGGGAAATAAGTTAGTTTTTCACAACGTGTATACCATGGAAGTGTTTTGCATAGCTGCACATGTATAACCTATATTGAGTTGCTTGCCTTTTCAATGAGGGTGGGTGGGGAGGGAGGAAGGGAGAAAATTTGGAACCCAAAGTTTCAAAAACACATGTTTAAAAAAAAGTTTCCACATGCAACTGGGAAATAAGAAATACAGGAAATGGGGTACAGAAGTCTATCCTGCCCTACAGGAAAACAGAAGCAGAAGGTGCTAAGAGAAGGGTTCGGGAGAGACAGAAGAGAGGGCAGCCTAGGGGAAGGGGTATTCAGAATGCATGCCCTCTTGGGGTGGGGCGAGGGGCGAGATGGGGTGAAAATTTGGAACTCAAAATCTTGTGGAAGTGAATGTTGACAACTAAAAATAAATAAATTTATGTTAAAAAAAAGAAAGAAAAGCAAGGCCCATAGCCAGGGAGTAGCCTGCCTGAGGTCACCCAGTACCCATGCCTCCATTGTCTGGTTCACCCTCCACGGGCCAACTAGCCAACAGCAGAGTCAGGAGTGCTGAGGCCCAGGAAACGCAACGAACGGCTCAACGTGAACATGATCAAAGAGAAAGAAGGATGGGGAGAAGCAAGAGGAGATCCCCCTGGACCGACTCCAACGTGGGATCGAGGCCCAAAAGTGGCAAGAAGAGATCGGGGGAACTAAGACGGCCAAGCCTGGCCCAAAGAAGAGCCTGGGGCCTGGAGCACTGCATGACAGGCCATGCTTCTCTGAGGGTGGTCAGTTTGGCTGAATGAAGTTGGAAGGGGTGACGGGGGTGCCATGGAACAACACATTAAGAAATGTGGGGGAGATCCACAGTTAAACCACAAGCAGGGAAATGCTTAAGGCAGTGGCAAAGTAGTCCACGAAAAAGATTTCTCCTAGCCTCGGGGCTTAAAAATAATCTTCCGAAGGGGAGGTAACAAGCATTTATAAGGCACCTACTATGTGTCAGGTAGTGTGCTAAGTACGCGACAAATATTATGTCACTTGATCCTCACAACAACCCTGGGAGGGAAGAAATATTCTTATCCCCATTTCACAGTTGAGGAAATGGAGGCAGGAAAGCTACACGACCTGACAAGGGTGACGCAGCTAGTACGAGTCAGATGCTGGATCTGAACTCAGGTCTTCCTGATTCCAGGCCCGGCCGTCTACCCAGGGTGCCCAGCTGCCTGGATGGAGTATTCAGGGAGGACCAGCCCCTCTGGCGTGAGGGCCACCAAGCCCTTTTTGGGGCTCCTCATTCACCTTGGGTGTGCTCCAAAAGGTGGAACATGAGCAGTAAATCCCAGCGAACCATCTCTGCAGATGGGCTAAAGCAGGTTGAAGGTGAGTGAGGGGATGTCTGCCCCGGGCATGTGAAGACCTTCCCCAGCAGAATGGGCAGATGAGAACAATTTGTCCCACCGGCCGAAGCACAGGGCTTGGTCAGGCATCAAAGAAGCATGTGGGGCCATGGCCAGTCACCTGACTTTTGTCTTTCAATGACTTAGGAAGAGAGACTGAGGCTGAGGACTTTGTGCAGCTCTGCCTCACTTAAAGCCAATGCCCCTGTGATGTCACTGGTCCTCCAAAGCCCCACAGCTGCCTAAATCAACTTCTGGGGAAAATGCAGTCACACCCCAACAAGAGGGGCATGATTACAGTGGTTCTGACAGCTCTCAGCAAGAGACAGAGAGGACGCCAGGCTCTGGGGGGCTGGACCAGTGGGGTCTAAGTCTTGACAGGTCCCACAAAGCTGGAAAGCCCTTGGGTAAGGACCCAGTGACAGACTAGGTCCATGTCACCCGAGGATCGGCCCGGCTAGATGTGGGAAGGCTCTTCACCAAAAGGCTGGCTGCCTGGCTAGGACATGTTTGGCCACAGTGACTCACAAAGAAGCATCTCCTGAGGCACAGAGGGCTGGGATATGGAGTGGAACAAGGTGGGCAACGTGCTTCAATCTAGACACTACATTTTAGGAAGGATATCAAGAAGACAGAAGGTGCCTAAACAACGGGCTGTGTTGTAGAAGAATCTCTCCAATCGCTCCTGGCTCTGAGGCCCATGGTCAACTGAAGGAACCAGGAGTGTTCAACTTGAGAAACCAGGGGTGGGAGGCTGGGGACTGTCCTGTCTTCAGGTTATCTGAAGAAGGATTAGTCTGGCTCTGTTTGGCCCCAAAGGGCAGAATCGGGCAAATCTTCACTTTTTCTAAGGAGAAAATCTCTAAAAGTTAGAGCTGCCCCAAAGTACCCTTGGCAGCCTACTTCACTAGATAGTCATTGGTTGGAGGTCCTGGAGGGGAGGAGTCCCATTGCATGCACAGGTAGGTCCCTTATAGCTCTGACATGAGACTTCCCTTTCAGGGGGCTCCCTCTCAATGAGTACTGAAGAATCAACCAATCAACAAGCATTTATTAAGCACCTCCTACATGCCCCACATGGTGTGAGGAGTTGGGAAGACTCGAGTAATAGCTCAGAACCGGGTCTACACCTCCTGCTGCCCAGAGGCTCAAGCAACACAACCCCAGGGCAGAGGGCCTTGTGACTCCACACAGGTGAGAGCGCAGATGTGGGGAGGAGAAGCCTCCAGGGCTGGTTACAGGCACGTGCCCACTGAGGCAATGAGAAAGGAGGTGGAGACTATGGGCGTGTCACACTGCCCGTGCCCTGGTCATGTGTGTTGGCTTTGCTGAACCACTCTGTCCCTTTCTTTTTAAATCTCTGCCACCAGCTGGGGAATGGCTGAACAAGCTGTGGTACATGAATGTAATGGAATGCTATTGTGCTATAAGAAATGATGAGCAGGCTGGCTTCAAAAAAACCTGGAAGGACTTATATGAACTGGTGCTGAGTGAAGTGAGCAGAACCAAGAGAACCTTATACACAATAACAGCCACGTTGCGTGATGACTAAGATTGACGGACTTAACCCTTCTCAGCATTACGAGGATCTAAGACATCTCCAAAGGCCTCACGGCGGGAACATCAGGCCTTTGGAGATGTCTTAGATCTTTGTATCCAGAGAAAGAACTATGGAGTTTGAATGCAGATCAAAGCACACTATTTGCTATTTTTTTTCTTCTGTTGAGTTTTGTTTCCTCTTTCTGGTGGTTCCTCCTATTGGTTCTAATTTTTACTTACAACATCACTAATGTGAAAATATGTTTAATAGGAATGCAAATGTATAGCCTCTATCAGACTGGGCTTCGTCTTGGGGAGGGTGGGGGGAGGAAGGGGGAGAAAAATTTTAAACTCAAAAGCATATGGAAGTGATTGTTGATAAATCAAAATAAATTAATAAAAATAAAAACAAAATAAATAAATAAATCTTTGCCACAAGGCATGGCTCATTAGACATAGGAGGGGAGAGGGACATGTTCAGAAATGAAAGTTAGGTAAAAAGTAAAATATACCAATAGAAACTTTAAAAGAGGAGGGAAAAGTATTTTCTCTCTTTCCCTGAGCCAGAGTTACCTCTCATCCTTGTGGTCTAGGATCAGAGGGCACATGTAACACCCACAACGCTCCATGGCCCATCCCCATTTCTCACCTGTCCAAGCATGGTCTTGGCGAGGACCTCTGCCCTTCGGGGGCCACTCAGCATGTCTGCAGCTTTCAAAAAGATCTGGGCCCGATCTGAAATGGGCCTCAGGTCCCACTCCTTCCGGGCAGCCAGGGCAGCCTCAACAGCTTTGTTGAGTAGGGCCTGGAAAGTGCAAAGGAGATGAGGTGACACTACCTCCTGGTTTTGGGGGCAAGAGTCCTGATGCCCTCCCCAGGAACCAAAAGCTCTTTGGGGATATAGTTAAAATAGTGAGGAAGGCTCCCATCTCAAGTGAGGCAGCATCCCCCTGCCCCACACAGACACCACTGGGGCTACCTTTGTCCTCAGGGACCCCACAGGATGAAAAAGTAGAAAGGGAGGTCCTTACTGCAGCTCCAACACCACCCCTTACCCCAGAGTAAACACCAAAAATTTTCAGAACTTGGGAGGAGGGAGTAAGGGAGAAAAAACAAAGGAAAAGGGAAAGAATCACAGGAAGGTACCCACCTTGTCAGCATAGCAGTATTTGGCCACTGTATGCCCATGGTTAAATGGCTGGAGAGAGAGAACATGCCAAGTCACTGACAACCTTCTGGGTCACCACCGTTGAGAGGATTTCACTTATTTAATCTCACTATCTTCATCCCACCCCTGCTGATGTTCCCCACCCAACTGCATTTGGAGGCAAGGGCTGACACTGAAGGGAAAGACCCCAGACAGACATCCCCTGGGCACGGACAAATTTGGATCAGTGACAGAGCCACAGAATGCGGAGCTGGAGGGACCTGTTGGGATCACTGCATAGTCACCCTTCTCCTACACCAAGCTTTAACTGACAGGGAGAGATTGGCTGAGGAGGGCTTGCTCAAGATGACAAAGACTGCAATGCTTTCAGTTCCGTCTCCCTCCCCCTCCTCATCCTCATCCTCCCACCTCACCTGCCACCCTGTCAGGCCTCCCTTCTTCTCTGACCTCCATCAGACTCAATCCTTGTTCCTCCCCTGCCCCATGTGGAGCAGGATGATACAAAATTCCTCCCTGTTCCTCCTCCCCCATTCCCCGTTCACGAGGACCTCCCTAGCATCTCACTCACTTTCCCTGAGGGTCAAACCCACCCCCCCACCTCCCCACCCCGGCCAAACCCACATGTTTACATGTGCAAACAATCCAGAAACCAAGAGATTCTAGGAGAAAAATAAAGAACTTCTAGCATCAGGAGGGAAGGCTGAAAATAACCACAGGCCCCTAAGACTGGTCTGTGCCAACCATTTGGCTCTGAATGTCCACTGTCTGCTGACACTTCAACAAAGTCCAAGTAATCCTCAAGTGTGCACTTCTGTGTAAAGCATTATTGCTGTGTAAGCATGCAATGTGAAGTGACACGATCCCTGCCCTCCAGGAGCTTACATTCTAACACATCTCCTGCAAAGGTATTTTCTTTTCTATGTCATAAGAACAAAGGATTGGAGGCTAGACAGTAACTCAGAGTCCAGCTAGTCCATGCCCCTTCATCCTACAGGGGAGGAAGCTGAGAGCTAGATGTGGATGACTTACCCAAGGTCACAAAGCAGGAAATGGAAGACCTGGGATTCAAACTTAGGCCAGCTCTATTAAGATACATATTAAGCAAGCGCACAGCCAGAGGCAGTATGGCACAATGGACAGAGAGCTGGTCTGGAAGTCAGGAGGACAAAAGTTCAAGTGCCCCTCTGACTCATTCTGGCTGTGCGACCCTGGGCATGTCACTAAACTTCTCCATCCCAGACAATCGAGCCTCCGAGACCAAGTGCAGAGTCAATGGCTGAGCGATGCTGTCAGAGGAAGAGTCCTCCGAGCTGGAAGGCCAGGCCCCCAAAACGTGTGACTCTGAATCCAGCGTGCTTCCACCACTGCATGCTGGCAGAACCCTCAAATCCCCCCAATGCCCAGAAAGCAGCTGGTCAAGTAAAATGATAATAACAATCTGCATGATAAGATTTGTACTGTGAGGTTTACAAAGGGCCTTCCTCATGACAACCCTGGAACACAGTGCAAGTGTGACTGTCCCTACTTTACAGATAAAAACACTGAGGCTTCAAAAGAGTAAACAACGAAACCAAGGTCAACACGGGTAACAAGTGCACAGCCCTGGACTCAAAGCCAGGCCTCTGGACTGTCTGCTTTTCACTCCTCTTTATGTGGTGAAAGAAGGACATCCAACACCCTCTGACCCAGCAACGGCAGCACCCCCGTGTACAGAGATATTCACAGCAGCTCTTTGTGTGGCGGCCAAGAACTGGAAACTGAGGGGATGCCATCCACTGGGGAATGGCTGAGCAAGTCGTGGTATGTGAATGTCATGGAATACTAGTGTGCTGTAAGAAATGATGAGCAGGCTGACTCCAGAAAACCCTGGAAAGACGTGTACGGTCCAATGCTGAGTGAAGTGAGCACCACGACAATGTTGTACACAGTAACAGTCAGGTTGTGCAATAACTAACGTTGACAGGCTTAACCCTTCTCAGCAATGCAAGTATCTAAGACATTCTCCAAAGGCCTCATGATGGAAAATGCTCTCCACATCCAGAGAAAGAACTATGGAGTTTGAATGCAAATCAAAGCAGACTATTCGCTCTTTTTTTTCCCCTGTTCTGTTTTGTTTTATTTCTTCTTTCTTATGGCTCCTCCTATTGGCTCTAATTCTTCTTTACAATGTGACTAATGTGAAAATATGTTTAATAGGAATGTATATGTACAGCCTATATCAGATTGCATGAGAGAGAGAGCGAGGGAGGGGGAAAAAATTTAAAACTCAAAAGCTTATGGAAGTGAATGTTGAAAACTAAAAATAAATTAATAAAAAAAGAAAAATAAATAAAATCCAGATAAATTGTATTTACAACATACCTCCTTATCTGCCAATTTAGCAATCCTGTATAAAAAAAATGAAATAAGTTTAACTTGACATAATCAGCTCTTGATGAAGCCATGTTCTTTTTAATCACTATTTCCCTTTCTAGATTAAAAAAAATTAATAATGCAGATTAAGGGGGTGTGTGTGTGGGTGGGTGTGTGGGTGTGTGTGTGTGTGTGTGTGTGTGTGTGTAGAGGTTTTTTAAAAAAATTTATTATTTAACATAGAAAAAAAATTTTTTTTGAGTTCCAAATTCTCTCTCCTTCTCACTATCCCCCACCTACTGAGTAGGCAAGTAATATGACATCAATTATAGAAGTGAAATCATGCAACATATTTCCATATTAGCCACATTGTACAAAAAAGCAAGAACAATTAAGTAAGAAAATTATACTTCAAAAAAAAAGGACATCCAGCAGCCCCAGGGAAACCAAACCTGGATTCTCTCACTCTTTCCATCTGTTTCTGCTGCCCTCCTGCCCAGATTAGGGGGAAGGGAGGGAGAGGGAAGAGGAGGAGGGGAAGAAGAAAGGGGGAGGAGAAAAGGAGGGGTGGAGGAGGAAGAGTGGGGAATCAGAGGGGAAGGAGAAGGAAAGGGAGAAGGAAGATGAGAAGCCATCAAGTTCTAGAACCATTCATCCTGGGGAGGGGTGGCCCATCACCTCTCTCTCTGTCTCTCTCTCTCTCACTCACACACACACACACACACACACACACACACACACACACACACACGTCTGCCTCAGGATCACCAATCTGAGGCCAGAAGAGGCCTTGGAAGGAAGCTCATCCATGAGCCCTGTGAGGTTCAGCAGCCTCTCAGGGCAGGTGACCTGCAGGTCTTCTCCCCTGAGCTTTCGTCCCCCATCACCAATGGCTGCTGGATACTCCCTATAGACATCTCACTCTGACCAAAGCAGACCTCAATGTCTTTCCTTCCAGACTTCCCCATTTCTGTCAAAAGCAGAGCCATACGAGCCTTCATTTCCAGTTCTGAATATCCTGCTCTACTGTGTTTGTCTTGTGTTTTAAGCGGGCCTGACCTCCCTTCTATACTGTGATGAAGCAGATCAACTACAAGCATTTATTAGGCACCACTGTGTGCCAGGCCCCAGGCAACCTATGACAAAAGAGAAACAGATCTTGCCCTAGAGAAACTGACGTTCGAAAGGAGAGGCAGAAAGAGAGGAGATAGAAAGGAACCTGAGAGAAGACACTAGCAGCTGGGGGGCAGCGGGAGCGGGGGAGACCTCTCACATAAGGCGATGTTTGAGCTGAATCTTAAAGGAAGCAGGGATTCCAAGAGGGGAACATGAAAAGGGAGAATGTTCCAGGCCCCGGGAGTAGGGTTCAAGCAGTGGGAGATGAGGTGTCAAGGAGCAGCAAGGAGGCCGTCGCTTGACCCCAGAGTTCATAAAGGGGAAGAAAGTGTCCTAAGCCTGGAAAGGTAAGGAGGGCGGAGCTAAGAGGGAACTACTAAGGTTGACTGAGTAGTAGAGTTCACACCTACACTTCAGAAAAATCACTTTGGCAGCTGAGCACAGGGTGAGGCAGAGAGACCAGTGAGGACACAGGGGAGACAAAATGGGAGAGAGGGAAGAGCTGAGGATGACACCCGGGTTTTAAACCTGGGAGGAAGGCTGGTGCTGCCCTTGACAGTAACAGGGAAATTCAGAATGAAGAGTTTGCAATGAACGGGATCTATGGGATGCCCAGGTCATGATTCCGGACATTCACTAGGAGGAAGGCCCAGGAAGATGCCAGTGGGATCCCTAACCTCTGGCCAGAGGGCACAGGCAGCTATCCAGGGGTCTGGCTAGTGAGGCTGGTGCTATTCCCCAAATCTGCCCAATTCCTACCCACTGACATCCCTCAGCCCATGCCCTGCACCCACTGGGTCCCCTTCTCTATCTCTGGGCCTGTTCAGTTCTTGTATTTTGGGGGGCGGGGGTTTGAGACTGGGTCTCCCTACCTCACCCTGGAAGTGCAGCAGCCACTCAGTGGCCCAACCCCACTGGAGATCAGTACAAAAACTCTGCCTGGCTGCTTCCATCCTGTGCTCCTCAGGCAGCCTGATCTTCCTTGCCCTACCATGTGGGTGCTGGACCCTTAGGATGGACGCCCAATCGCCTCAAAACTCCCAAGCCCAAACAGTTCCCCAGCCTCAGACTCCCAGCCAGCAGGCTGGGGCCGCCACTCCCCAGACAAAGGCCAGCTTTCCCAGGAAGTTTCTCGGATCCCCCCTTCACACTTCTACCTTCTTCCTTTTAAACTAACTATAGCAATCACTTCTGCACCTGTCTAACACATTTCTCCAGGAACACAGGGACACTGCTGTGCTGATGTCCCAGCCCCCTGCCTACCTGGGAGTTCTAGGCTGGGAGTTCCAGGACAGCAAGAGCCTTGTCACTGCCTCCAACAGCAAGCACACTGGGGAGACTACAACAAGTACCTGTGGCTTATTAGAAGGTAAGCTTCTAAGAGGCAGGGAACTCACTCCTCTTTGTATTTGTCTTCAAAGGACTCAGCACGTAGTCAACACTCAAGGCTTTTTGCACTCATTCACTGCTGACTGCTTACCTGGTGGGGGGGGCATCCCTTCCAGGGATACCCTGGAAGGACCCAGTGACTAGGGCCACCCTCCTCCATCCAGCCCAGGGCTTCTCTTCCACCTTCCTCCAGCTGAGGATCCCTTCAGTATAAGCCAGCACCAAAGAGGATCCCAGAATCTGGATGAGCTAGGATTCAAAGCCAGGGCTTCCCACGACTCCATACTGACTGCCTTCAGGATAATGGCTCACTTTCTTTGAGTGAGTCAAGTCTTGAAAAGTGAAGATCAGGGCCAAGATGAGCATTATAAGACCAGCACCCTCTATGCCACCAAAAGTCACCAATCCCAGGCAAAAATCAAGGTGATGTCTCTCCAGAGATACAGAGTGACCCAAATCAGAGGAAGACCTCACTGCCAATGCTCTAAAGGCAAGAGGACAGCTCCAGCTACCATGTCAGGCCCAGCCCCTGCCCACGAGCACTCACCGACACCTGGTACTGCACATCTGAGGTCCATACTTCTTCATCCCCAATGACACATGGAATGGCTTCTGTCTTACCCTTCAGGTCCTTCAAGGCCTAGGTAGAGAAGCGTGAGTGTTAACAAATGAAACCCAGGGGCATCTAGGTGGTACAGTGGATAGAGCACCAGTCCTAGATTCAGGAGGACCTGAGCTGAAATCTGGCCTCAGACCAAACACTTGACACTTACTAGCTATGTGACCCTGAGCAAGTCGCTTAACCCCAATTGCCTAAAAATAAAAAAAAAAAGTAAAACGAATGAAACCTGTCTCTTCCTAGGTTGGTACCAGATCTCCCAACAAATATAGAAAGCTCCCAAATGCAGAATCCGACAGTGGGACCAAAAGCAGTTTTGGTCAGGGGCAAGCAAAACTTACTGAGAAAGAGAGTCTTGGACTGTACCACACAATTATAGTAGGTTAAACAGAATATTGGCAGGGGAAGGGCCCTTAGAATGCAGGGTATCAAGGCTAAATGGGCCCTTAGAACACAGAACATAGGTCAGAGTTGTAAGGCACCTTAGACACCATCTATTTCAACCCATTTTACAAATGAGGAAAATGAAGAGGTCATATGGAAAGCTAGTGGCTGGGTGAGGACCATGAACCATAGGCCCCCAAACTTTCCATCCAATAGGCTTAAGCAGGCCAGGTGTAAAGGGTCAGAAGGGGCAATTCTGACCAAAGTCAGAATAATTTAGGTAAGATAAGAGAAAAGAACGTGAAGCAAGCTCGCAAAAACATTGGGCGGCGTAAATGTGAAGAACTCAGGGAAGGACAGAGGAAGGTTTCACAGGCTGAACTGGCAGGAGATGGGGGTGCAATCAGAATCACTGAAAGGAACACCTAAATGGATGAGAGCATAGATTCCACTCAAATTGAAGAAAGATCTTCTCACCAAAAAAGTGATTTAATATTGCAAGAGGGAAACTACAGATCCTGAGATCTGAGGGTAGGCTGGCAACCTCTGAACTTTGCCAGGATTGGGCCTATTCTACAGATGGTGAAGGATGCAGGTGGCCTCCTAAGAGTCTATCCCCAACAATGGAATTACCGGGAAGAAGGATGGGCTTCCTTTTGTAGAGGCTAACAATAACAGCTGGCATGTATGCAGCATTCTTAACATTAACAATGCTTGTGGTTCAGAGTCACCCCCAACTTACATATGGAATGGCCTCCAAAAGTCTGGAAATCAATCAACAAGCATTTATAGAAGCCTACTCTGTGCCAGAACCTGAGCCAGACCCTAGGGACACAAAGACAAGAGTGAAACGCCCTGCCCGACGAGCTTTCACTGTAAGACCATTTGGTAACTGGGCCAGATTTCTCCATATTAATAATGGCAGCTCGGGCCTTCAGGTTCCTGGGCCAGCCCACAATTAATCAGCAAGCATCTAGTATGTCTCCATTATGTGCCAAGCACCGTGGTAGGGCCCCAAAGACACAAAACTTGTATAAAGCCTAACGTGTCTAAATTTTAAAGCTAACAGCCCCAAAACTTGACCCCCTGGAAGAGAAGAGAAAATACATTCTTCCCCTTTTTGAAAAGATGGGGAACTACAGGTATGGGAACATTATATACATGATCATTGTTGGGTTGGTTAGTTCTGCTGAATTTTTTTGTTTCTATTTATAAGATTATAGATTAAGATAAGATTTATTTATGGATTAAGAGCTGGAAGGGACCTCAGAGGCCAATGAGCTCTGGGTTTATAAGAACACGGGACTGCTTTAATCAAAGAGGGAAGAGAAGAGCCAATTTCTAATCTGGATGGCCCAGGGCCATAGTGACTGGCAGGGGTTCAGAAAAACACAGGATTTAGAGCTAGAAGGGAATTTAGAAATCATCTGAAGTCTTCCTCATTTTACATCAGAGAAAATAGAGGCCCTTAAAGGGGAAGTGATCTGCCCAAGGTCACAAGGTCTAGCGTGCATTAAGACTGTGTTCACTTTGCAAACACTCATCCACATGTTCCTTTTTCTCCAAAGAGAATGTAAGCCCTTGAGGGCAGAAAGGAGAGGCTGGATCTCTTTGTCTTTCCCTCCTGTTCTCCCTTTAGTGGAAAGCTGGGATTTCGTTAGTATCCTGAGCTCCCAGGGAAGAAACGACCTCTCCCGCTGCAAATCAAGACCTACTCTGCAACTCAGAATCTTCGAGAATCACCAGGGGCAGTAACACACAGCAGATGCCTAATAAATGCTTGTCAATTCCTTTTTTTAATGGAAAATGCCATTTTATTTTATTTATGAGTTTTTAATTGATATTTTGTTTCTTAAATCCTATAGTATCCCATATAGCCCTCACCCTGTCCATCCCACAGAATCATCCCATATGACAAATAGCTTTTTTTTAAAGGGGGGAAGGGAGTCAGCACAATTATTTGATACACTGAAAATGCCCGAAAACATGTGCAAAGTTGATACCTGCAGACCTCCTGCCTCTACTGAGCAGGAGAGGGGAATCTTCTCATCTTTTTACATTCAAATCCTGGGTGAACTGTTCATTTTGTTGCTTTCACTTTTGAGTTTTAGGTGTGTGGTTGTTCCTGCCATTTACATTGTTGCACTCACTGTATATAGTGTCTTCTTGGCTCTGCTTACTTCACTCTGCATCAGTTCATAGAGTTCTTTCCAGGCTTCTCTGTATTCCTCACATACAAATGTCTTTTCTACAGCATAGCAACATCCATTACATTCATACGCCACAATCTGTTTAGGTATTCCCCAACTGATGGACATCTACTTTGTTTCCAATTTTTAGCTATCACAAAAACTGCTGATATAAATATTTTGGAATATGAGGACTTTCTTCTTATCAATAGCTCCCTTGGGGTAGAAGCCTAAGAACAGAAGACTCTGGTTCAAAGGGACATTTCAGTCATCTTACTTGCATAATTCCAAACTGCTTTCCAAAATGGCTGTTCCACTTCACAGCTCCACCAACAATGGATGAGTGTACCTATCCTCCCACGACCTTTTCAACAATGACTGTTGGGCCATTTTTAATCATTATGTGTCAATCTACAGAGTATGAGGTGAGACCTCAACGTTGTTCTGATTTGTATTTCTCTTATTATGAGTAATTCGAAGCATTCTTTCATGTGGTTGTAAACACTTTGTAGCTGTTCTTTTGAGAACTGTATACATCCTTTGGCCACTTGTCTATTAGTCATATATATTTATTAATTATCCATATATCTTAGATATCAAACTCTTACCAGAGAAATCTAATGCAAAAAACCTTTTTCCATTCAACTGCTTCCCTTCTCCTAAACGCATTAATGTTGTCTATGCAAAGCTTTTCAGTTTCACGCAATCCAAGTTATCTATTTTATCTTTGGTAAATGTCTCTATCCTTTGTGCAGTGAAGAACACATCTCCTCCCCATAGCTGTGAGGGGTAAATGATTTGCTTCTCTTCTAATTTTTTTCTAGTCTGATTATTAAGGTCACATAACCATTTAGAATGTATTGTGGAATATGCTATGAGGTATTGATTTAACTCTAAGCCTAATTTCTGCCAGACAGATTTCCATCATTCCCAGCAGTTTTTATCAAATAAGGAGTCTTTCCTTAGATAATTTATGCTTTCCACTTTATCAACCACTGGGCTACTAAGTTCCACTTTTTTGTATTCTCTCATGTTGAGTCTGTTCCATTGATCTATCTCCCCATCCTTTAACAATATCAGATGTTTTGATGACTGCTGCTTTATCATCTAGTTTGAGGTCTATAAGTACTATTCTCCTTTTGTCCTTTTTTTCCATAATTTCCCTTAATATTCTAGAAATTTTATTTTTCCAGATTAATTTCATTATTTTGTCAAGTCCCATAAAGAATCATCTTGATATTTTGATTGGTACAGCATTAAAAGTATAAATTAAGCCTGGTTTTGAGACTACCATGACAGCTTCCCCTATTAAGGAAGGCCATAGTTTATAGAATGGATGGAAACTATTGTAGTAAGATTAAGCCTGATGGTTCTGAGGCTATCATAACAGTTTCTCCCTCAGAAAGGCTACAAACTTACAAAACATACTCACAGAAAAATATTGACAATATTTTTTGAAGGTTGGTACAGCTGTATAAACTAAATAATATTTTGTCTACCACCAGATCATTTTTCTCCCTGAGATGCAAACCCCCAAAACAATATTTTGTCTACAGTTACCTTGTTTTTCTCCCTGACAAACTCTCCAAAATAATATTTTGCCCTGACCCAATATGCAATTTGGCCAACTCCAAAAAGGACATCCAAAGTCGTCTCAGAAGAGTACTTTGGAGCCCATCTCCTTCTTGGAGTACTCCCTTTTTGCTGCATGAACCTGTGTCTCTGCGCTCCCCAATACAGTGCTGCCCTTACATGAATTACACTCTGTTAGTGTATACGCCTGAGCTGTGCGTTGGGTTCCCTTCTCCCCTTTCCGCACTGCTTACGATAAAGCTTTGCATTGAACTGAAACCCATTATTTAAAAGTTATCTCAGCACCCAAACTCAGTAAGAGTTTCTTTTCACAGACATCTCTGACTGGCCCCATGGTCTTTCCTTACACATAAATGAGGTACTCAAACAAAGACTTAACCTACTGACAGCTACACGTACACTTACTGTAAGACCAGATGTAGAAAGTCAAGTCAACAAGAGAATCCCACACCCTGCCAAGAAGGACCATCTCAAAAGTATTAGAGAAGTATTATCTTTTTCATTATGTTGGCACAGCCTAACCATGGCCACTGAATATTCCTCCAGTTATTTAAGTTGTTCTTTATTTCTTTAAGGAACATCTTGTAATTGAAATAATATGTCTTGTGTGTGCTTTGGTAGGTCGCTCCCCAGACAGCTTGTGCGTGTTGTAGTTATTCAGAATAAGATTTCTCTACTTTTGCTTCTTGGGTTCTGTTACTACACAGAAATGCTTTTGATTTTTGAGTGCTTATTTTGCAACCTGTAACTCTGCTGAAGCTACTGTCCCAACTATTATCTTTGATGATTCCCTAGAATTTTCCTAGTAATCTACCATATCATTAGCAAATGAGGATAGATTTGTTTCCTCCTTACCTGCTTCATTCATTTAATTCCTTTCTCTTGTCTTATTGCTTTTGCCAACATTTCTAGAACTATATTAAATAATGTGAGAATGGGCATCTTTGCTTCATGCCTGTATGTACCGAGAAATTTACTGGGAAAGGTTCCAGCACATCCCCCATTGCATGTGGTGCCTGCTTTTGGTTTTAGATAGATGCTTTACATATTTTCTTTAAAAGGTCCATCTATTCCTATCTTTTGTAGGACTTTCAGCACAAAAGAAAACTGCACTTTAGCAAAGGCTTTTTCTACATCTACTGAAATGATTACATGGTTTCGGATGTTTTGGTTTTTAATATGATTAATCATGTTAATTGTTTTCCTAATGTTAAACCATCTTTGGATCCCTGGTATAAATCCCATTTGGTCATAATGATTTCTTGGACAAACTGATGTAGTCTGTTGGATAGGATTTTCTTTAAAACTTTTTGAGTTAATACTCATTAAATGATGCTGACCTATAGGTTTCCTTCTGTGTTTTATCTTCCCCTGGTTTAGGTTATTAGGACAATATTTGTCTCATAAAAGGATTCTTGGAGGGTACTTTCATTCTCAATTTCTGAGAATAATTTATGAAGTATTGGTACTAATAGCTCTTTCAAAGTGTGACAGAATTCTCCTGTGAATCCATCAGGAACAGGAGTGGTTTTTTTCTTTGTACTTCCTTTACAGTTAGATCCATTTCCTTCCCTAAGATTGGGTTAAGATCTTTATCTGGTCTTCTGGTAGTTTGGGTATTTCATATATTTGAAGGGTATCCTCTATATTTTTTGTGTGTGTTCTTAGTTATTAGCATATAAGTATACATAACATGTTCTGATCGTTATTTTCACTTCTTCTGGTGTTGGGATTTTACCTTGCTCATTTATTATTTTATTAATTTGATGTTCTGTCTTCTTTTTAATCATTTTAGCTAGGTTTATCCGTTTTATTAGTCTTTTCACCATCTCCCCTTTTGTGCTTATTTTAGGTTTATTTGTTGGCTTTCTAATTTTTAAATATGTATATTCAGTTAATTAATTCTCTCTTTTTCTATTTTGTTAATATATGCTTGTAGAGATATGCTTTTTCTCTAGACGACTTCTTTAGTTGCATCCCAGAAATTTTGGTACATTATTTTCATTCTTATTTTCTTTTACATAATTAATGTTTCTATGATTTGCTCTTTGCCTCACTTTAGGAGTGAGGGTAGGGAACCTTCGGCTCCATGTGGCCCTTTAAGGCCACAAGGCCCTCAAGTGAGGCCTTTTGACTGAATCCAAACTTCACAGACCAAATCCAGTGGCCTCAAGGGCGAAGGTTCCCCACCCCTGTTTAGGATGTCATTGTTAAATCTCCATTTAGATCTGTGTTTTTTGTTTGTGGTCCCTGAAGCAATTACTGCTTGTATTGCATTATGATCCATAAAAGATATACTAACTATTTCTGCCTTTTTACACTTGTTTGCCATATCACTGTGCCCTGATACATAACCAATTTTGGTAAAATTTCCATGTGGTAGTGAGAAACACGTATAGTCTTTTGCTGTCTTACTTAGGAGACGCTGTAAGTCTTTTAACACTAGTTTCTCTAGCAATTTGATCAGCGCTATATTTTCTCTCTGGTCCATCTTTCTGCTAGACTTATCCAGGACAGAGAGGGACACCAAAGTCTCTGTCTTCTTGTAGCTTAGTTAATGTTTCCTTTATAAATCTGGATGAGAAGGCATACATATACATTTATTACTGATGTTAGTTTGTTTTCATGGCTCCTTTCAGCATAAGGTAGTCCTCTTGTTTATTCCTTTTTATTTTTTGCTCTGTCAGATAATGTGACTTCAACGCCTGCTTTTTAGATCCACTTGATACACAGTAAATTTTTTTCCATACCTTCAGTGTTATTTTGCATACATCTTTGTTTGAAAAATGTTTCTTTTAAGCAATAGATTATATGGTTTTGTTTTCTTATCCACTCTATCACTTGTTTCATTTTACAGGATTGTTTAATCCATTCACATTTAAAGTTATGAGAGTTAGGTTTCTATTTTCCTCTATGTTTATTGATTCTGTAAGGAAAATGCTTCGTCAATCAATGACTTTGCAAAGCAATAGATTGAAAAGGAAAGAGTATTTTGTTTGAAGTCAGAAAATTTAAGTCCAAATTCCATCTCCGCTACTTACTACCTGTGTGACCATGGATGAGTCACTTAACCGCTCTGGGCTTACATGTTCTTCATCTGTAAAAAGGAGGGGTTGGATTACAAGATCCTAGTTTCCTTCTAGCTCTCAATCTATGATTCTATGAGGTAGGAAACGCACATAGTATTAGACCCCTTCTGCAAATAAAGAAACAGACTCAGAGAGAAAGTGACTTGAGCTAGGTTACTCAGTAGTTGATGTCTGAAATGCTGTCAGCCTCAGTCCAGGTCCTTTTGGCCCTAGAAGCGGACTTCTTTTTATACCTCATGCTGCCTGTTTGTAATGCAGACGTGGTTGTAACTTAGGGGGTACCTGTACTTCTCTTCCTCGACTCTATTTTTATATCTGGCCCCACCACATACCTGCTGCAAGGCTTTTCGCTCAGGGCTGCCTGGGGTGAATGCCAAGACAGGTTCGTTGGACACCTTCACTGAGGCAGCATGCTGCCATCGAAGCCTAAGACAAAAGACAGAAGACAGATCAACAGTACTACTTTGGGCCAGTCCAGGATCCTGTCAGACAGGGACACTGAAGGCCTGTTTAAGGAAGCTAAGGTAACACACTACCAACAACCTCTTAAGGGCCTTACCACCCTGCAGTGATTGCTCTGGATCCATCATCCAGGCACTGATCCAGACCCTTTGTTAAACGACTTATGACTGCAATACAGCCGAGGGAGACCTGAGTTCTGAGTCTCATTCTGCTAATATCTTGCTGTCCAACATCACACAGATCACTTCACCCCTACGGGCCTCAATTTCCTCATCTGTAAAGTAAAAGGGGATTTCTAAGGCATGCCCCAGCTCTACAGTCTATGTTCTTAAGGCCCTTCCACCCAGCTCTGACAGTCTCTATCCAAGGTGTCCATTCCCTTCCAGCTCTGGCCCTCTCTCTAAGGTCCCTTCCAGCTTTGATATTCGATTTTCTGTGGCCCTTTCCATCTCTGATATTCTGTTCTAAAGTCGCTCTCTGTTTCTCTGTCTCAGCTGAGAGCAAGGTATGATCTAGGTACAAGGAGTGGCTCAGGAGTCATGACAGGTTGTAAACTCAGAGAATTCACCTTTTCTCCTGAAATCCTCTATTCCCTGACCACCTCCCTAGCTCAACAGAATGTGGGTACAATATGGACTTTGTTACAGATAAGGAACCTAGAGTGAAGAGTACAGGCCTGGATGTACAGTATTAAGTGAAGAGTCAAGGCTTTGTTTGGAATCAGGAACGTTTGACTCTGTGGCTTTATAATCACAGAATGCTAATAATTCTGGAAGAACAGAAGAGAGAACACCAGAGTGCCAAGGGACCTTAGAACATACAATGTCAAAACTTTGCAAGAAGACAATCTAGGAGAACGAAGGGAAGACCAGTGACACAGAAGAAGCCATCGTCTGCCCATCTAAGGGCTAAGGAAATGCTGAGGGGGGCCTAAGGTAAAAAGCAGGATGCAGATGGAATGTGAGGAGTGCAAGGAGAAAGGGGAGCGGGGTTGTGTTCAATCCCGGAAGGCATAGTAGAGAAGATGGCTTTGACTCTATGGGCGTGAGAGCAGGAAGGGACCTCAGAGGTCCTGGCTGACAGGGAAGGCCTTGGGAGAACTAAAGGGACCCAGGGAGAGCAGGCACACAGAGTCCCGAGTGAGTCCGGCCCCTGGCAGACAGTCTCCGTCTGTACTAGTTACTCTGCAGATCTAAGAGATTGCAACCACAGCAGCCAACACCGCACCCTGCCCCACGGCCAGTGCTGCCAGGCAATCAGCAGGAGAGAGTAGACCTGGTTTCCCCGAGAAATTAGGAAAGGCTGGGGAGGTGGTTCTTCCCTCTGAAGTCAGGCCCCCTCCACTCAATAGAAAACCTCTGGGCTGGGAGGAAGGGCCTTTAAAACACAGACGATCAGAAGAAAAAGGGCCCATCAGATCCGACTCCTTTGTTGTACGGATGAGGGCCATGAGGCTCACAGAGCCCCAAAACACACAGGGTGTGGAGGAGAGAGTTCAGCCTCAGGGAGCTCCAATATCCAGGCCAGGGCTCCTTCGAGCTTAGGTCGCAGGACATTTAAAGGGAAAGAGATCCGACACCAAAATCCCAGTCTGTCAGAAAAGGAAAACGGGCCTAGAGGGGAGAAGCAGTTTGCTTGTGATCACCCACCTACCCATAACAATACTAATCCTAATGGCTCACATTTTTATGCTACTTTAAGGTTTGCAAAGTGCTTTACAAACATTTGTCTCAAGTGACCCTTCCAAAAACCCTGGAGGGGGTACTAGAATTACCCCATTTTACAGAGGAGGAACCAGAGACTGGGAGAGGGAAGGCAACAGTGCCCCAAATGCAGAGATTTACAGAGTACAGGACAAGGCCAGAGCCAAGTTTGGGCTGCAGTGGGAGCCTGGTCATGCCCAAAAGTCAAGGAGAGGAAGTTTACTGATTAACTCAAAAGGCCCAGCTCAGCACTGAGGCAGATAAGATGAGGGAGAGGGGCTGAACACCCTAGGAAACAGGCCAGCAGGAGAGCTCAGAGGAAGGCAAGCAGGAAGAGGAGCCTGCTCAGAAGGACCTGTGGGGAGAAAGGGTGGCCCTTCCAGGTCCCTGCAATGATTTTAGCCCAGACCTGGAGAACCCTAAGACAGAGACCAGGAGGAAGCTATGCATACCTCCTGAAGAAGTGATTCCCCCCCCACTTCCTGGCTGCACATCCTAGACAACTCACCACCCGTCTCCGAGCTGGTTTCTTCTTCTGTAGACAGAGAGGGTGCTGGCTTTGGAATCCAAGGATCTGGGGGTGAATGCAGATCTGCCACTTTTTATGTAGGTAACTAACGGCAAGTCCCTAGAGTTCAGTTTCTTCCATAAAACAAGGGGGTTGGACAAAATTCTTTCTACAAACCATGAAATGCTACAGAAATGTGGGCAAATCTTTTTAATTCCAGCTTTCTTCCCCTTAGGTCATGAATCAGAGAATACATGTAAAATTGTGTATCTGCTCGCGGAGCACTGGAGAACAGAGACTAGCAAATTTCTGCCAGGCAAAGGTAATTTTTTGTAATTTGGCTTTTTTTGAATCCCTCTTTTCCACAGTCTCCCAGGTGAAGAGCTTATGCCTGATAGAGATGCACAGGAGCACAGTGAGGAAAAAGAGGCTGTCTAAGACTCCCGAGCAAGGGGAAGAGGTAGGAGAATCTGCACCTTGGAGTTCCCACTTTACAGCAGAAGACTGCCCCAAATAACTGAGCAGAAGCTCTAGAATCAGAAGGGACCTCTGAGATTATCCCCATCGGCCGCCTCAATATACACAGCAGAATACTGGGACTTGTTCAAGGTCATGCAGGAGCAAAAGCTGGTATTCAAATTCAAGCCCCACCCCCCTTCTCTGTCCAAAGGTCAGACTGGATGCTCTGGCCACCACATCACAAGACCAGTCAGTGAGATACATACAGCATGCCTGCTAACTTTCCCCACTGGCCACAGAGAGCTTCAGGCAACAAAGATGCCAATGGCAGCTGCCAACCTCAGGAATAACCTGGCAGTGTCTACCAGAGACTAAGAAGCAGCATGGCACATGAAGGGCATCAGGGCTGGGAGACCAGAGTTAACCTCACATTCTTTCTTCTAAGGTTCCTTTAAAGCCAGCCTCTTTTGTGGGGATTACTGATCAAATATGGGTTGGACTAGATGCAGCGTGAAGTACTTTTCAACTTTGAGACTGCTTTGGGTCCCCCTCAACCCTCAGGTCATGCTCTAAGCCCTGACAATACATTCTAAGCTCCAATGTCCAGAGAGCTAAGGTCCCATCCAGCCCTGGCAGTCTATGACATCGAAGATATTCAGGAACAATTTTACTGTCCCTCTACATAGCTCAGTCCCTTCCCCATAAGGCAGGCCCTTCTAGGTGCTGCCAGTGAATGTGATTGGTTCAGGTGGCGAAGCAAAAAGAGAAACCAACACAGCAACATCTCCTCTCTTCTACCTTCCCAGCTGAGGTGAGCAGGATAGGGACAAGAACAGGTCAGAGAAACAGTTGAGCCCTGGAGGGGTTGGCCTAGACTTTCAGAGAAAAGATCATTTAATCCTCCCCATACCTGAACAAATCAACTGGTTGCCCTGTCTCTGCTGCAAGACTTCCAGGAAGAGGGCTCCAACACCTTCAAGGCAGCCCATTACACTAGAGGGTAGCTCTGCTGGCAGCTTTCACCTGGCTTCAATCCTACCCAGCCTCTCACTGCCTCCAAGGTTTCCTAGCTGTTATCTAGGGCTCAGGATAAAGCAAAGCTGCCCTTATCAGGGAGATAACAGAAAGAAGATAGAAGAGTCTGGGGAGGAAAAGAAGGGGAAAGTGCAGAGCGGATGAATCCCCAGGCTTAGCTGAGAGGCCTTAAACCTAGGTCAACAAAGGCAGATAGGTGTGGGACCCTCTTAACTTTCATAGGCGTCATCTTTCAGCTCAGTTCAACACAAATGAGTTATGTACAAAGCACAGCACTGGATCCACATCTAAACAACCATCCAAGGGTGTAGACACCACCCCCCCACCTGAGAGATGAGGAAACTGAGGCTCCAGAGGTAAACTGACTTACCTAAGGCCAGACAGAGGTTAAACCAACCTCCACAATAGGGAAGATGAGTCTGGAGAGGTATCCAGACTGCTGGAGTGGATGACCCATAACAGTGAAGAGAGCGCTGGCCCTGGAATCAGGAAGATTTGACTCCCCAGAATCTTTCCAGCAGAGCATCCCCTGTTAATGGGGCTAATTACAATGCCTGTTTTCGACCATAAAGGGGAATTCACCAGTACTTCTAACCTCAGCTACTGAAAGAACAGGAAAGAGGGGACGTCCTATTGGAAGATAAAGAATGGATGTTTAAAAGTCACAGAATGCAGGTATCGCTGAGAGGGCCCTTAAAACATGGAGCACAGTGGATAGAGCAGCCCAGTCTTCCTGACTCCAAATGGGACTCTAGGCAAGTCAGTCAACCTCTACCTGCCTCAGTTTCCCACCACTGTAAAATGGGGATAATAACAGCACCTACCTACCTACCAGTGTCATTGCGAAGTTCAAATGAGATAATAATTGTAAAGTGCTTAGCACAGTGCCTTGCACATAAGTGGTATTATTTAAATGTTAGCTATTATGATGATGATGATGATGATAATGATGATGGAATATTAGAACTCAGGAGGGCCCTAAGAATAAAGGTCACCACAGCTAGAGGGGATCGGGTGGGGAACAACACAAAACAAAAGAGTTTATTTGTTTGTTTGAAACCACTGTTAGCTCAGGCCCCAACTGGATGGATCTGATTTGGACCAGAGTCCACAGTCTGGGAGGGGCCTTAGAAAAGAGAATCAAACTGCTGAAGGCAGCTTTAGCCAAACGGAGACATTGCAAGTCAGATATTTAAGTAACTTTTCCTTAAATGACGTAATGTAGTGTTTCTTCTACTACTCCAAAATGCTTAGAACAGAGAAGATTAGAGTTGAAAAGTCCTTACAGTCTCTCTCAGCTTCAGGTTCCTCAATCGTAAAATGGGGATGACAGCAGTGCCTCCTTCCAAGGTTACTGTGAGGCTCAAATGAGATAACATATGTATATGTTATGTATATCACAAGAGATAACCTCAAAGAGCTAAATAAATAGAGGTATGTTCTTATTATCATCCATGCCTTAGGGCAGGGCTGGGGAACCTGCAGGCCTTCCAGGTTCTTGGGTGCTGCCTATTCAGTCAAAGGGCCTGCTCTTGAGGGCCTAGAGGGCCTGCCTTAGGGTAACGGAGAGAGCACAAGGTCTGCAGGTGAATTTTGTTCAAAGCCGGTTCTGCTCCCTGCTCCCTACTTCGCAGGTAACACTAGATAATTCATTTACTCTCATTGGACCTGAAATCTGTAAAATGAGACAGATTCCACAGGCCATCCCATGAAGCCTCATTTTACAGATTTAGAAAACTGAGGCCCACTGAGGGAGTGTCTGCCTAGAAGCAGCTGTTTTGCTTCACATACAAGGCAGAGACATTGATTAACTCTGACAGCACAGCTCAGCTCAGCACTGTGGCATTCAGGATAGGATAACTGAAGCGGCATGTCTTAGCATTTTAGGGAACCAACCTGCTAAAGAAGAGAGTCCAAAGGGGAAGGGAAGGAAGATGAGAGAGTCAGCTAAGAAGAGAGTGGGGGAAGGGGATGGCTCTAATATTTGAAAGAAATAGAAATAAATGGTAACAGGAGAGATCCCTCAGCAAGGTTCCAATGAAGGCTAGTTGGATCAGACTGGATAATAATTTCATACAGGTTTAGAGCTGTAGGGAGAAGAAAAGAGTATTAGTAAAGTTTTGAAAGAGGAGAGCTTTCGGAATAAATCAGAGAATTGTAATCCTAAACTGAGAGACAGGGGACTTGGGTTACAGTGCCTCCTCTGCCCCCACCCCAAATGTATGATCTTAAGGTCACTTCCCTTCTCCTGGGCCTCAGCTGCCTCCTCTTTAAAATGCAGGAGGGGGTAGGTCCCTGGACTATATGATCAATGGTCCCTTTCTGTTCTAAGGTTCTAGGCTTCAGGAGCCAGGGTGAAGTAGCAGGAGACTCCCAAGCTCTGAGAAGTAACTCAGAGAAACAGATGCACTAACAGAGTACAAGCCATGATACAACAAAGACTCAGAGCACAGGTTCCACTGGGGAGAGAGGGTTCAATTTTGGGGCTTGGGCACAAGTGGGGAGCTGGCCTCCATCCTCAGAGGGGAAAAATCCAGACCTAGAAGACTTTCTGGAAGACTCTCTTGAGGGGAGAAGAGTGGGGGAAATTGAGAGATCTGATGGGGGGGCGCGACCCTAAAGGATCCAGTGGGTGGAAAGAAATCACTCCCTAGGGGAAAAGAGAGTGGGGGAGAGGATGTCCCTGTGAAAGGGGAGGGTGCCTCTAAAACTCAAGGAAGCCTAACCATTTTGTGTGTGTCATGGGCTTCTGACAGTGTGGTGAAGCCTATGGACTCCTCAGAAACATGTTTTTAAATGAACAACATAAAATACATAGGATTAGGAAGGAAATCAATTATCCCGAAATAGTTACCAAAATATTTTTTACAACCAAGTTTGAAGTCCCCAGGTTAAAAAGCTCTATCCTAAAGGATCCATTGGGTGGAGAGAGAAATATAGTGAAGGGAAGTAGGTCCTGGGGGAGACTGCTCTTAGAGGAAGGGGTCTCAGGGATCCAACTGGGGGGAGGGCCCCGAGAGATCCAGTGAGAAAGGGAGATCCTGAGGGCGCAGAGGGGGAGGGGGGTCCTGTGGCTCCCGTGGCAATGGGGTCCCGAAGCTGCAGAAGGGAAGGGGTCCTAAAACTCCAGGAAAAAGGGGGTCCCTGAGCGTGCAGAAGAGGAAGGGTCCTGAGACTCCAGTAGGGGAGGGGGGTCGTGAGGCTCCAGGAACAAGGGGGTCCCTGAGGGTGCAAAGGAGGGGGTCCTGAGGCTCCAGTAGGGGAGGGGATCGTAGGGCTCCAAGGGAATCCTGGGGGGAGGGCAGGGGAATCGCCCCCGGGCCGGACACTCACCCCGCCTGCCAGGGGCCGCAGAGCAGGGTGCGGCGGAGCTGGGGCAGCAGCAACAGCATCTCGAGCACACGGCGGCGGCTGCGCGGCGGAAGCAGCAAGTGCAGAATTGGCAGTTTTCTCTAAAGCCCCTGCGCCTCGAGCCCCGCCCGGTCCGCACCACCGAGGAGGGGGGAGAATCTGCCCACACCCGAGCCTCCCTCACTCTCTGGCTCAAGAAGAAATAAGAACATGGAAAAGCCATATCAAACACCGCGTGTTTCCCGAGGACTGCCCTAACACGGCTCCACTCAGAAGAACCCCACCCCTACCCCAAGACCCTTGTACTACATCCCCCCGCCTTCCTCTTGGTTCAGCCCGATCCCCAAGGTGAGAACAGGACAAGAAGAAGGCGTGAACGCTGCTGGCCAATCAGAACGATATGTGAAGCCTTCGGACCTATCAGAAACTCCGTTTATATAGCGGCCTATGGTGGAGGGGAGGGGGAAATGGAAGCCAATGGGAAGGCCGAGAATTCCCACGTGCTAGAGAGGAAGCGAGTCTGAAGCCTGGACTCGGGCCAAGATTGAGCAAAGATGTTGGATTTGCTCCTTAGTACCTGGCCTTTGTATGTCTAGGAAAAGCCCTGGAATTTGTAGGAACTGACCCTCCCCATTTCAGTCACGTCTTACTCTTCATGACTTGGGGATTTTCTTAGCAAAGATATTGGAGTAGTTTTCCATTTTCTTCTCCATGATGATGATGCAAACAGGGTTAACCTTGTTTGCCCAGGGTCACACAGCTAGGAAGGTCTGAGGCAGGATTTGAACTCAAGAAGATGAGTCTTCCTGACTGCAGACTCAGCGCTCTGAGCACTTTCACACCTAGCTGCCCCCTCCCATTTCTCTCCCTAGAGGTTAGGAACCTCTAATTGTCTGCTCCAGTCAATTAAAATAAACATTAGCCAAGTGCCTCCTATATCCAGATCCTGGGTATATCTTGAAGGATCTTCCCTTAAAGAGCCTCAAGGACTTTAATATCTACCCCTTGGGAGACCTGGGTATTTAAATCTGTTGGTAATAGGAAACCTCGGTAGACTTTAGATCAAGGAAGCGTGCAGAAGGTTATTTTGGAAAAAGGAGGGGTTATTAGAAATATTCCAGGTAAGAGGTGATAAGGCTCTGAACTAGGGTGGTGGCTAGTAGATGAGGAAAGGCATTAAAAAATGCTGTGAACAGAGAATTGACAAATCTTGGCAACTGGATGTGGGAGCTGAGATGAAAACGGTCAAACATGACCCTGGAGATTTGAGCCTGGGGGGGTGTGGAAGATGGTGGTGCCATGGACAGAAGGGGATGGTAGATTTTGCTGTTCTTTTGTACGTAACATTCCATTTCCTGCCTCTATCTCTAATTTGTCTTGTCTGTCTCTTGTTTGTACTGTAAGGGGATTTATGATTCTCATATTAATATATGTGTAATGATTACACTAACTCTAGATATTTTTGAACTCTCATTTTCCTGGTTTGGGAGTCAGAGCTGCAGCCCACATGTCGAAGCTGCAGGTGATAAAGCAAGGACTCTTGACACTCTCACAATTCCTTCATTCCAGTGCTTGTAACCAGAAAAAAAAAATGAACGAACCCGAGGCTACTGCACTCCTGTTCCCATCGTGCTAACGGCTCAACAACCCTTAAGACTTGAGACAGTCAACCCAAGAACACCTGAATTGTACACTCGTAGGACTGTCATGAGAAGTATTTCAAGATTTGATTTGATTGCATTGTGATCCGCCACTGTTGAAGTATAGGGGTGCTGAGATCCCAAAATCAAGACACACAGTCCTGTCCAAATGAATTTGACCCAGGCCAAAGTTTATTAGAACACATCGATCTAACTTGATTGATTTGGTGAGATTTAAAGGAGTTAAGTGACTTGCCCAGGGTCACACACAGAGCTAGTAAGCATCCTGTCTTTGAGGCCGGATTTGAACTCAGGTCCATCTTGACTACAAGGCTGGAGCTTTATCCCCTACACCACCTAGCCACCCCGAATCTACGCATTTATATCACTAATGCAAGTGGGCCAGAGATCTTAAGCATCTGAGCACCTTAATGGAGGCCAGATGGACTATATACAGAAAGACTGTGGGAGGGATCTAGGAGTGGCCAAGTAGTCTGGGATGACTAGAGGAGGTAACAGAATGCCAGGGACCTTGGCCACCTGGCCTAGGAAGAATGGAGTCTAGATAGGATTAAGGGTAGGAAGTGGCCCGGGGCCATGTGGGGTAATAGACAATGGAGGGCTGGGTTACATTAAGGGTAACCTGAGATTTGGGAGATTGGGTTTTAGGCAATAGTGAAAGGCCAGTAGATAGGATTATGGCCTCCAGGGCTTTTCCCTTTTGGGGTCCAGATCCCAAAGACATGGTCTTTTTCTTTTAGGGGTTCAGATGCCATCCCCATCACCACCACCCCTGCCTTGTGATTTTTATGTATATAAACTCTGCCTTTGCCCCAGCAAGACAAGCCGTCTCCAGGTGATCTTTGTTTGCAAACTTGCCTTCCTCACTCTGAAATTAATTAAACCACTGCTTAATTCCTGACACACCTGTCTCTGTCCAGCTCAGTTCAGCTCCCACCATTTCCAGATTAGAGACCCTTAGTCCACACTATATTTAAAATTCTTTTGACATTAGACTATAAGCTTGCAAAACCAGAACTGTCTTTTGCTTTTCTTTTTATCCCCAGTGCTTAGCACGGTGCCTGGCACATAGTAGGTGTTTAATAAATGCCGATTGACTGACTCTGTGCCTTTGCACAGACTGTCACCCACACCTGGAATGGATGCTTTTCATCTTTGCTTCTGAAATCACCTCCAAGGTGTAGCACGAGGGTCTTGGGGTGGGGATGGGGGTTCTTTTAAGCGGAGCCATGTCAGCAGCAGTCCTTGGTAACCACGAGGTGTTTGATATGACTTTTATGTGTTCTTCTTTCTGTTTGGGCCAGAGACATCTCCAAGGCCTCCTTCGAGAGGCCTTTCCTAATTCCTGTCTTCTCAGTGCCTCTCTTCCCCCTATACTGTGAATTTTCTTTTTTTTGCAAATGTCCTGTATTTGTTGTGAATTTCTGAAACTATATTATATTGTTATCAACTATATCATATTACCCCTAGTAATATAAGCTAGGTGGTACAGTGGATAGAGTACTGGGCCTTAAGTCAAGAAGACAGCTTCCTGAGTTCAAATCTGGCCTCACATACTTATTAGCTGTGTGACCCTGGGCAAGTCACTTAACCCTGCTTGTCTCAGTTTCCTTAACTGTCAGACGAACTGGAGAAGGAAATGGCAAACCACTCCAGTATCTCTGCCAAGAAAACCACAATTGGGGTCACAAAGAGTTTCACTAAAAAAAAAAAACTGAACAACCACAATATAAGTATATATGATAATATACATACCTCTAGAGTAACTCCTAGGTGTGCCTGGCACATAGTAAAAGCCCAATAAATGTTTGTTGATTGAGTCAAAAGGAACCTTAAAAGTCATCTAGTCCAATATCTTCATTTGTTTTTATTTTATTTTATTTTATTTTTATTTTTGCTTTTTTGGTGAGGCAGTCGGGGTTAAGTGACTTGCCCAGGGTCACACAGCTAGTTAAGTATCAAGTGTCTGAGGTCAAATTTGAATTCAGGTCCTCCTGACTCCAAGGCTTGGAGCTCTAAGCACTTCGCCACCTAGCTGCCCGTTTTTACTTTTAAAACACATTTTGTTGATGTAGTTATCTTTACATTGCAGCTGTTTGTCATCCCGCCTTCAAGATCAACCTCCCTTGTGACAAAGAAAAACAGTTAAGCAAAAACACTGACTACAGTAACTTCATCTGACAATGTATATAACATTCCATCTTAGTGGTCCCCACCTCAATGCCATGAGGGAGGAAGTATGTTTGCTAACCCTTCTCCAGTACTATTTTCCATTACGCAAGAATTTGACTTCCCTTTAGTGATTTTAATTTCATTTACATTGGTGTCATCATTCTGTAGAATGTCCTCCTTACTTCACCCTGCAGCCAGTCCCCTCATTTCTTTCTTTCTTTCTTTCTTTTGGAGGCAGTCGGGGTTAAGTGATATGTGTAGGGTCACACAGCTAGCAAGTATCTGAGGCCAAATTTGACAGTCCTCTCATTTTACAAAGGAGGAAACTGAAGCCTGGAGAGAAATAGGATGAGTTCCGTTCCAGAGAAGCTGAGTTTGTGTTTTTGGCAGGACAGCCAGGTAGAAATGTCCAGAGGGCAGCTGGAGATACAGCAGCGGGAGTTTAGGGGAAGAGATTAAAGCTACAGGAATAGATTTAATAGTACCCTGTAAAGAGAAGATAAGATTGCCATGGGAGAGAATGGAGAGAGAGAGAAGAGGGCTCCAGACAGAGCTTAGGAGAAGGACACCCTTCTCACCCACCACTCAGGAGGTGGGAAGCCATGGGTGAGAAGAGCAAAGCAGGCAGGCAGGCATGGATAGGCTGGGTTCTACATCTTTGGAGAGAGTCCCCACATCAATGAGATCACAGCTTCACTGAAGGCAGAATAGTCAAAGAGCAGTGAGAGATGGTGATGAGTGCAGACAGCAAATAGACATCCTCTCTAGGAGTGTCAGAGGAAAAGGAGGAGACATACAGGATTTTAAGGAGAAAATAGGGTCAATAGAAGGTTTTAGGGGGGTTGTTTTTAAGGCTAGAAATGATATGAGCATTTTAGGGGGTAGTGAAAAAAGGAGAGGGAGTGGGGAAAGGAAGAGAGAGGAGAAGGAGAAAGGGGAAAAGAAAAGTTGAAGGTCAAAGGAGAAAAAAAAAAGAAGGAAGAAAAAAGGGCCCAGGGGGGAAAGAGAGGAAGAGGAGAGGTAGGAAAGAAAACGAATCACTAACAAGGCAACTTCCTGAAAGAGACAGGAAGAGATACTAAGGGTGTAATTGGAGTTAGCCACACAGAGAGAATGGCCACCTCTTCTTTCTCAGAGACTAGAACCAAGGAGTTAGATGACCTCACTAGGCCAAAGTCAAGCTTTAGTGTGTCTGACTGTGGCTGATCAGACTAATATGAGCTCCAAATGCTCTACCACAGGTTGGGCACAAATAGTCTATGTGAACCTTCGGGGTGGATTCTCTAAGTTTGTGTCTCTTACATTTCTCTTGAGCTACAGTTTTGCTTTGCTCATAGAGCACAGCACCCTATGCTGAGTGGCCGTGTGCCAGTGTCTCCCATGTCACACAATCAGTTCCAAAATTCTTTTTTGTTTTTTGGCTAGGCAGTGGGGTTAAGTGACTTGCCCAGAGTCACACAGCTAGTAAGTGTTATGTGTCTGAGACCAGATTTGAACTCAGGTCCTCCTGAATTCAGGGCTGGTGCTCTATCTACTATGCTACCTAGCTGCCCCCTATTTCCAAAATTCTTAAGAGAGACCTTGAAAGTATCCTTGTATCTCTTCCTCTGACCACCACGCAAGCGCTCGCCTCGTGAATTCTCCATAAAATTATCTTTTTGGCAAGCATACATTTTGCTTTCGAGCGATGTGACCAGCCCATCAGAGTCGTGCTCTCTGAAGCAGAATTTGAATGCTTGGCAATTTAGTTCAAGGAAGTACCTCAGTGTCTGGTATCTTATCCTGCCAGGTGATCTTCAGAATCTTTCTAAGACAATTCAAATGGAAGTGATTCAGTTCCTGGCATGGCACTGGTAGACTGTCAGGGTTTCACAGGCATACAACAGTGCACAAGGGCTCTGTAGACCTTCAGTTGAATACCTCTTCTCTCCCACACTTTCCTTTGGAGCCTCCCAAATGCTGAGCTAGCTCTGGCAACGCATTATCAATGTGTACATCCCTGGAAAGCACGCTGGCAAGGTAGGTGAACTTATCCACAGCATTCCAAACTCCTCCATTTGCTGTAGCCGATGGTTCCATGTAAGGATGGCGTGGTGCTGGCTGATGGAGCAGCTGTGTTTTCTTGGCGTTAATTGTTAGACCAGAATTAGCACAAGCAGCAGAGAATCGATCCAATTGTTGCAACTCGGCTTAGAGGCTGCACTGAGTGCATAACCATCTGCAAACAGAAGACCATGCACCAACACTCCCTCCACTCTGATCTTGGCTTGTAGCCTTTTCATGTTGAAGAATCTGCCATCAGTGCAGTGGCTGACCTTGATGCTATGTTCATCGTCACCTAAAGCATTTGTCTTTTCTTTTCTTTTCTTTTTTAGTGAGGCAATTGGGATTAAGTGACTTGCCCAGAGTCACACAGCCAGTGAGTATTATGCGTCTGAGGCCGGATTTGAACTCAGGTCCTCCTGACTTCAGGGTCAGTGCTCTATCCACTGTGCCACCTAGCTGCCCCATCACCAAAAGCATTTGACAACATCACTGAAAACATCATGCTAAAAAGCATGGAAGCAAGCACACAGCCTTGTTTCACTCTATTGGTGACTGGGAAAGCATGACAGCATTGTACATCATCTAGAGCCCCAGGCAAGCACGCTGTCATTAAACTGACGTACAGTACTGATGAACTTCTCTGGGCAACCAAATTTTGACATAATTTTCCACAAGTCATTACAACCAACAGTATCAAAGGCCTTGGTCACATCTACACATGTTGTGTACACACCTCTGTTCTGCTCCTGGCATTTTTCCTGGACCATTCCTTGGCCTTTTCTTGTTTGTTTTTTTGTTTTGGTGAGGCAATTGGGGTTAAGTAACACAGCTAGTAAGTGTCAAATGTCTGAGGTCGGATTTGAACTCAGGTCCTCCAGACCCCAAGACCAGAGCTCTATCCACTGAGCCAGCTAGCTGCCCCACCTTGGCCTTTTCTGAAGCCAGGCTGGCTCTCAGGTAGATGACCATCTTCCAAGTGAAGGATCAGCCTATCAAGGTGGACTCTGGCAAGAATCTTGCCATCAATGACTAAGAGAGAGACCCCCTGTGGTTGTCACAGGACAATCTATTTCCTTTACCTTTATAGAGATGGACAATGGAGGCATCCTTGAACTCCTGGAGATTAAACTCCTCTTGCCATGTAACCTGGAAATTTTCAGTTAGCTTTTGTATGAGCAATGGACCTCCTACCTTGTAAATCTCAGCTGGACTAGAAACAGCACCAGGTGCTTTGCCACAGGAAAAGGAGCCTAATGGTATTCCAAACCTCTTCTTCAGTTGGAACTTCAGCTAGGGAGGGATTGATTTCAACTTGAGGTAAATGGTCAATGGCTTAAGAGAGGAGGTGGAAAGATTTGGATTGTGGGAGGAGGAACGTCGAGGTCAGGATGAATGGCTTTGATCTTAACAAAGTAGGGAATGAGGTCATGTACTGAGAGAGGAGGTTGCAGTGGAGATGTGGGCTAGAGAGAGGGGAAGGTTTAGAAGAGCTGCCTTGGGTGGGGAATCAAACAGATAAATAAAAGGTTTGCCAGGCAGCCGGGAAGGCCTCATAGAGGTGAGAAGATAGGGATGTGTCTTGGACCAAGCCAGCATGGTTGGGGGCCTTAAGTGACTTCCCGACACAACCCTCTTTTGCTCAGAATTGAGAAGGTGGATGGAAGGAAGTTGGGGAGCACCAGGAGGAAGTAGAGGAGAGTAGATCCAGGGCTAAGGATTACCAGGATGAGTATGAACTACAGAAGGTACTAAAGGGCCAGACAGTGACTTACTGAGCTGTTAAAGACTACAAAGGGAGGAAAGTGAGGCCAGAGCCAGGGTGATAGACTGGGAGGGCAGTGAGTAACTGAAGGACTAGTGGGGTGGAGGTAAGAACAGGCAGCATTGTGGGAGATGGAGGTGGGAAGATCTGGGTTCAAATCCTGCCTCTGGTTCTTGCTGTTTGACCCTGGGTAAGTCACTTGGCCTCTCTAGGCCTCAGTTTCCTCATCTATAAAATGAGGTTGGACTTGAGGACCTTTAACATCTCCAGATCTAGATCTATGATTGTATGAAGGGAACTTCTGGATCTCAGAGGCGGCATCATTTGGGAGGCACAGCAGGGCCGAAGGGCATAGGACTTTGGAGCTGGAAGGACCACAGGAGCCAATCTCCTTATCTTATAGTTTTTCTTATTTTACAAGTCTTTCTCCTTTCTATTTTTTTCAATGAACAGAATATATGTAAATAAAAGTTTTAATTTTTCAAAAAAAAAATCCCACAAACATTTTGTAGATGAGGAAACTGAGGCCTGGTGAAGCTAAGTGACTTGCCCAAGTTCTAATAGGCAGCAAGTCGCAACAGCAGAATTTGACTCCAGGCCCTGGCTCCAAATTCAGCACTTTTTATATTCTAGGCATAGAAGAGCAGGAGAGAAGGGAGGAGGGGGAAGAGGTGGGGAGGTAGACAGAGAGAGGAGGCGGGGAGAAAAGGAGAGAAGATGGAGAGAGAGAACGGGAGACAGGAGGAGGGAGAGAGAAAGGGAGGAACAGAGAGGAAAAAGGAAGACAGAGGAGGGAGAGAGAAAAAGAAGAGAGGAGGGAGGGAGGATGGAGAGAGAAAGGGAGACAGAGGAGGGGGAAAGAAAGGGAAAGAAGGAAAAAGAGGGAGGGAGAAAGGATGGAGAGAGAGAAAGGGAGACAGCAGGGAGAGAGAAAGGGAAGAACAGAGAGAGAGAAAGGGAGACAGAGGAGGGGGAAAGAAAGGGAAAGGAGAGGGAAGAAGGATGGAGAGAGAGAGAAAAAAAGGGAGAGGAGGAGGGAGAGAAAAGGAGAGAGGGAGAGGAAGAAGGGGGAGAAAGAGGGAGGGAGATATGCCAAAATCAAACAAGATTTAAATATATATATGTATAGACATACGCATAGACACATATGCAAGTATACATATGCAAAAATCAAGGAAGACAGTTGTCACCCTTGAGAAGCTTACCTTCTAACAGAGGAAGACGCCATGTAAAGGGGTTGCTGGAAGTGAGGTGTGGGGGAGAAGAGAGGAGAATGGTCCAGGAGGCTGCAGGGTGCCCTGCTTCCCTACTCGATAGTCAAAAGCTTGTGCTTTGGCGAGGGAGGGGGGCAATCACAGTAATTTCTGGCTGGGTGGAGATGATCTGAGAGGGAGACATAGGCAGGGAGACTGCAGTGAGTCATCTGGGGCACCAACACTCAGGTGGCAGCCTGGGGGGGCACACAGCTAGTGATGCCAGAGAGGGGATTTGAATCCAGGGTCTGCCTCCAACAAGAGACCTTGATGAAGGCTCCTGGCATGTCCGTTTGGCCCCTGTGACAAACTTCTGGGAGTGGCACCATGGGAGAACACAGACCCCCTGGATTGTTGGAAGGCTGGCATCTTTCTTGATCTGACTCCAGTTCTCTCCCACTATAACCAGCTGCCTCTAGCTCCAGACAGAGTCAGGAATGATTTCATTTATCTCTGTATGCCTGGGGCCAGTACGGTGCCTGGCATCCACTCGGTCCTGTCCTGAGCTGTTTGCATGTTTTCTTCCCCATCAGTGAGTGCGTCTTTGGCCTTTGCCCAGCACACAGTAGGTACTTAATAAATGCTTGTTCTCCCCTCACCCCCTTTGTCTCCCCCATTGGACTATGAGATCCTTGAGAGCAGAGATGTCTTTGGCTTTTCTTTGTATACCCAGTGCTTCGATCAATAAATTTTTTATTGACTGGTTGTGTCGGATTTTTTGGATTGAACCGAATCGAGTGTACTGGCATGTTAGCTGTGGCCAGCCCTTCCAGGCAGGCCTCCAGGACAAAACAAATAAACATCAGCAGTTCTAAGACATCTCACTTTATTTAAAAGAAGCTAATATACAGAATATAAAGGGCACAATTATTTACAACAATACAGTAAACAGGCTGGTTTTCAATGGGGTCAGTAGTCTGTTTGGATGAATAGAAAATTAAATTAAAAACAAACCAGGACACTCTAGGACCCCTTGGTGGGAGGACAGCTGGGGGCAGGGGGAGTTGGAGGGAAACCCCAAGTCCCTCCCAACAAGGTCTCTTTAAATAAATATTCCTTTGGGGCTAAGGTTTCGAGCTATATTTAAACACCACTGGGTTCCAACACTAAGGACCATATGGGGATAGGGGCAGGGGGTTTCGATGCTATTTTTTCTTTTTCTTGAAAGGCTAAGAGAAGCAAGAATCTGCTGATCTGTCCAGGCTCTGATCCCTCCCAGTGAGGAGAGAGGGCAAACACAGCCAGACCCTGGCCCTAGGCTAGCCCATTCAAGTTCGAGATCCCAACTGCCCCTCCTAGGCTGTCTGGCTATAAACAACTCCTTGCTTGGATTTCATCCTGTTCAAACTTAGATCTGACTTTAATAACCCAGGCCCTTCCCATGCCCTGCCTTCTACCCCCCAGGTACCCCTCTCTCCCACCCCTCCAAATCTACTGTTTCTCTGCTAAAACCAGAGCCCTTTTTCATCGGCCAAGAGGAAAATAGGGGGGCTGTTCCAAAACCTACCCTCCCACTCCCCCTCAACCCCACCCAAATCATGTAAAACCTTCTCCCTACCTCCAGAGATAGACTTCTCCTTAAAATGGACACAAGCCAACTTTCCAGCCCAACCCAGAGGCAGGTTGGGAGGGGGAATAACTTCTTAAGGAATAAGACATTGCCACTGACTCATGTTTTATCTAGCCGGAAATTCTGAAGAAGTAAAACACTGAGGATAGAACCGATCCCTAAGACTTGCTTGAGTTGGGGACCCACTGACCCTCTGGTCAGGACCTGGGGGTTGAAGGGGTCAGTAGGGATTCTGGAGACAAAGCAAAAAAATGACTGATTTGGAGACAGATCTTGGTAGCCCCAAGATGGGACAACTCTTTTCAGAGGAGCTTGTCCCTGACATCCTTATTCCTATGAGACTAGATGGGCATCACTGAATTTTAAAAACTGAAGCCTGGACTACCTTGAACAAGGTCCCCCAGCTAGCTAGCAGCAGGGTGGGGACTCCTGGCTCCCAGTCCAATGTTCCTTGCTCTGAACCACACTGCTTCCCTCCCTGACCCACGGGCAGGAGAGAAGGATAGGGTAGGTGAGATGATACACAAGCAGGTACACACCCTTCTCCCTTCAGAAGGCCCTATACAACCCAGAGCTGGAAGCCAACCCACACACTCAAAACCTTCCCGTTTGTAAAAATAAATGAGTGGTTCTCCTGTTTCACAGATTACATTTAGCTGAAGTTACACACACTCTATTTTCTTTGCCTTCCCCCTACCCTCACCTACCTGCAGGTACCTTGGTTCACTACTTTCCATTCACTGACCTATCATTGTGTTTGTGAGCTCACCATGGGAGAATACACACATACACATAGGCATACGCACACACACACACACACACACACACACACACACACACAGAGTCCCTGCCTGTATCTCTGATTTCCCTTCCCTACGCCGGCCACCCTCAACTCTCTCAGTATATATATAAATGTATCTGACCTCATGGACATTAAGAAAAAAAACCCACCCCAAAAACCTGCCTTCTTCTCTTCCCACCACCCCTGCCACCAAAACCCTAAAAAAGTGATGGAGGGAAAGAGGTGTGTATAGGAAGCCTTCTAAAGTACCGGCATCAATATGACGCGGTGACTAGAAATAGAAAAGCAAGAAAGTATTTACAACTTTACAAAGGAAGGACTGGGTAGTCCCAGTGTTGGCCCAGCGCTGGCCCTAACAGTGGTGGGTGGGTGGGAGGAGGAGGAGAGGTGGGACAGTTCCTGGAAAGCTATGGGCTCAGGGAAAGGGGGCCTGCCCCAGCTAGGAGCTGAACTTAAATCAGGCTAAGAGCCAGAAACCAGATCTGCTAGGGGCCCCCAGAAGGAGGCCAGCCCCAGCCCCTCCCACCCCACACATTCACCCAGAGGGTCTCCTGCCTGTCAAGTGAGGGCATCCACGGTCCTTCAGCATGCCCTCCAACCAGAAGCCAGCCTGGGGGATTAGCTACGGCAAAGATGGCCCGGCCAGAAGGCAGCCTCATTGGCTCCTCTTAACCCAATTATTCACCACCCCACAGGACCCACAGAAAGAAACCACCTGGGGCTAGAAAAGCCGAAATAATACACCACACACCAGTCACCATGGCAACTGATATAGCTGCCCTCAGATACTTATACTATAGGTCTTAACTTTAAAGATATGTCACCTTCCCATCACCTGGAATATAATGCCCAGAAAGGAGGCTATTTGTGCCTCTGGGACACAGCAGGCCATACAAAGGGATGGTGGCCTCCCTGAAGGGAATCCGCCACCAGTGCTCTGCCTGACTCTTCTTGCCTTACAGCTCTGGGAAAAAGAGAAAAGGAAACTCAGGGAGATCCGCTGTGAAGGATCATCAAAGCCCAGGCAGATCGCCCTGGTCTTGGGGATATACAAAGAGATAGAAACTCGGTGGGGAGAGGGGAATGCACAGGGAGGGGCTGGACATCTCCCAGCCAGGGGGAATGGAAAGTTCTTCATAGCAGCTGAGGTTAAAGCCCACAGGGCTTTGCTACCCTTTGGTTAAAATTAAAATAGAACTGATGGTTCCACCTAGGATGTGTGTTTGAACCCTGTTGCCTAAAAACAAAGAAAGTGAATGGGGACAAGCAGGAGGGGCTACTTGCCCCCCACCCCACCCCATGACCAGGAACTGCTTTGGCTACTCGGAGCTGCTGGGGGGATGAGCCGCGGCACCTCTTGGCCAACTGAAACGTGGGGAATCCATCTACCTGACTTCACCCCAACAACAAAAAGATGTCAAAGGCCACTGAGGTCTGATAAATTAGAAATGGTCACACATACACTTTCTCTTTCCATATATATATATATATATATATATATATATATATATATATATATATATATATATATATATATATATATATATATATATATATGTATAATCTATAATATGTATATTATATACAGAATGGCTTTAAGATAAACAATAACAAAAAAAAAATAACTGGAAAGAACAGTCCCCTTTGGGGAATGAGGTGGTTTCCAAAGGGTTCCCTCTGGGTCCCCTGGAGTAGGAATATGGGTGGGGAAAGATGAGCTCCTTGGAAGACATGGAAGAATAGCTCAGTAGGAAGCTATGTCTGGCCTTCTAACTTGGGATAAGGAGCAGTGGTAACTTGCCCACTCCTTCACCATCCCTCACCACCCTAAAGAAAGCTAGGCTGGGCCCAGGGTGTCCACTGCTCCTTGGTCCTCCAGGGGGAGCTCACGAGTCAAAATAAAAGTTCACTCCCAAATGGCAGTGGACACATTTTTTTTTTCAAGTCTACTTTGGGGACTGGCAAGGGGCTGAGATGTCAGTGCATCTCACTCGGTACCAATCCAGACCCAATTACCAGGGAGATACCATCTCACTCGGTCGCATCGACTTCCCATGTCAGTCGGTCAGTCAGTCAGTATCATAGTACAGAGGCCACATCTTACAAATGGTGGGGGGCTAAAACAGGCAAGAGATGTTCCCCATCTGGCTTCCGCAGAACCACACCAAGGCCCTAACATCCCTCCCTGGCCTCCACTTGGACGGTCTCCTATCAGTGGCTACAGCCAGCCCAGGGATGAGAAAGCAAGATGGCGCCATTATCTTTGCCGTGGTGTAAGGGGAAAAGATCCCAACGTCGAAGAACCAGACAGTGCTATTCTACTTCCAGGGTGACACCACCTGACGCCACCGACCCCTACCTTCTCACAGAGAAAGTGTTGCATCTAGTCCCTGTGGGAGGAAGAGCAATTCTACTGATTCCCACCCACAATACTATTTGGAGGAGGCTCAGCCTCAATAAGCTAAAAGCACCCTCTCAACCGTGGCCCCTAGAAGGGACTTTCAGTCTCAGCTTAATTCACCACCTCCCTATTCCTATTTTACAGAGGGGCAAACGGAGGTGGAGAGAAGGGAAGGGACTTGTCTAAGGTTACACAGCTAAAAAATCAGCATCCCTGGAAGCAAAGTCACAGCTAAGCCTTTGGGGCAGTTGGAGAGATTGCCCGCAGCCTCTCTCCCCAGTTCAGAGAAAAACCTAAGGTAGGGGCGGGGAGAGGGAAATATGTATATATTTCATCTATAAATAAGGCGAGCTCTCTTTTTTTTTTTTGCATAGTAGTTTGAACACAGTGTCAATCATTCCCTTCCCCCCCTCCCCCCATGCCTTGTCTTTTTGTTACTTGGGCAGAGGAAAAAAAAAAGGGGTGGGGGCATTTTCCCCACTCTTCCTCCTTCCCCAAAGCATCGGCAGCACAGATCCTTTCTTCCGTGGCAAATATCTGGGAGATTCCCTCCACCCCTTCCTCTGCAGGGGATTTGGGAGCCAAGGCCCCCACCTCTCCCCCTGGAGTGGTCAGGGGCCAGTGGGGCAGGACAGGGCAGAGCAGGCAAGGAGTACTGCCAATCAGTGCAGCAGGTGGGAGGGTACAAAATGCCATCTATGCCACCCAGGGGCCTCTGCCCCCGTCTGGTAATTGTATATAAAAAAACCAGCTCGGAAGAGTTCTTTAAGCGGCTCAGCTTAAGGGGAAAGGCACAATTAACACCGTATCTCCGGACAGAGTTCGCATTTGTAGTGTAGAATAGAAATTGACAGCACCAATCCTCAGGTGGGGGGTGGGGGGGCGAGTGGATGGAGGAGGAGGTGGGCGGTGGGCGGGCGGTGGGAAGCAGCAGTCCGCAGAAGCCCCGGATGGGGGGTGGGGGAGGGCGAGTGGCGGAAGTCCTCCAGGGTGTGGTCAGTGCTGGCTCCCTCATCCCCCCAACTCTCCAGGCACCCTCCCCGAGGTTCATCAGCTGACCATTGGCTCCACATCAGGGTCTCTCTCAAACTCGTCCTGGATTTCATCTGTGCTTCCTGAGTCACTGCTGGCCATAGAGCTGGGGGACGGCGAGTTCCTGGGACAGAGGAGAGGGGGCAAGAGTCAGGCTGGGGTCTGGGACTTGGGGATGGAGGCGTGACCTCAGGTTCACAACATTTCAAGCTGGAAGGGACCTCACAGAGCTAGCCTCTCATCTTCTGGGGGAGGAAAGGTACCTTCATGAAGGTCACACAGGTAGAAGAATTGGCTGTCAGTCTTCTGACTCCAAATCCAGACCTCTTTCTTCGCTTTTACAAGATTGTGACCTCTAACATACACACATTTTAGCTATAGAGTGCCAGGCCAAGAGTCAGGAAGACCTGAATTCAAATCTAGCCTCAAACACTTACTAGCTGTGTGTGACCCTGGGCAAGTTACTTCTCCCCGTTTGCCTGTTTCCCCATCTGTAAAATGAGCTAGAGAAGGAAACGGCAAACCACTCCAGTATCTTTGTCAAGAAAACCTCAAATGGGGTCATGATTTGAGAGGCAGAAAGGAATTCCCAATGTAACCCCAAAACTTGTCTGAGGACCTCCAATGACAGGGGGACTCACCACCTCTCAAAGCAGCCCATTCCATTTTGGGACAATTCTTTGTGGTGGGATGTTGCTTAAATTTCCTGCTTTGCCATGAGGATAAACAAGATGAGGGAGGGAACGATCTCACCGTCCCCTGCCCTAGACATCCCGCATCTGGGACACAGAAGCCAGCTCTGGGAATCGTAGCTTAAAATGTCTACTGATAAGCTGGGGCACGTTCACAGCCTCTGGCAAGTGGTCATCCACTCCACAAAGGCCTGTGTGAAGACCTCCAAGGAATGGGAGGGAGTGACCCCCAAGCCTGCTGCTTTGTTTCTGGCTAGCTCTAGTTGTTAAGAAGTGCCTCGTTCTGAGAAGCCTCCCAGCAGCCTGGTAAGGGGGGACATCCTGAAGTCAGAAGCACAGACAGCGCAGAAGGAGGAGGGGCGTCTGAGCAGCCCGGCCCACTACCTGTCTGCAGAGCCCTTGATGAGTCGGCGGCATGTCTCCATCTGGACATCCAGGCCCCTCTTCATGCTGCACATCTCCATGTATTCATGCAAGTGACGGTTCATGTCGCTCTTGGCCGTAGCGAGCTCCAACTGGAAGGAAAAGATAAACATGCTTTCACAATAACCCGTAAAGCAGGTGACCAATTTATTAAGCTCATGCGTAAAATAAGAGTTGAAGGGACAGATGAAGATGTTAGGGAGGCAAACTTTGGGAGCTCCGTGCCAGTCCTTTTCCCACAATGCTGTGAAAGTTTACAGGGTCTTTGCCCATGTTCAGAGCTCCCTGGTGTGAAAAACCTTTCTACCAATGCAGAGGAGCAACCCACGTGTCACTTTTTGTCTTGGAGGGTTCTCTGAGGGTCCTGAGAAGTCTCGGGTCACATGGCCAGTGTGGGCAGAAGCAGGCTATGAACTTGGGTGTCCCCGGCTCTGAGCCCGACTCGTATATCAATTATCACTGCTATTACTGATCACCTCTAGTCAGCTTTCCCTGACTAACCTGGCCCAGCTCCACTCACCGCACTACTCCACATGCTCTCAGCATTTGTAGGCTCAGTTAACCCTAGTGTATGTGCTTGTCCGGGAATCCCAGAGTCTTTTTAATGTGTCTCTCCCATCTCAACCTCTGGACGGATTATCAGCTCCCCGAGGGCAGAACCCCAGCCTCCTCGTTCTTCAGCCAACAACAGACCCCAGGTGGACAGAGTCACCCCCCCAACACCCACATCTGGGACATTAGGACAAAATAATTCTTCCCAGGGCTCTCTGCCAGTCCTCACCTCAATCTGGCCTATTGTCTCCTGGTATTCCTTGTCTCTCGTCTTGAAAAAGGACTCAGTTTCATGAATCAAGTTGCCCAAATTTTCCTCTTGCTAGAAAGACAAAACCAAGGGGAAGATTAGTTAGTTAGGGGGGCAGATCTTGGGGTTCTGTGGAGTCCTAGAGTAGTGATCCATGAGATGAGATGAAGCATGAGAACTAGGAAGAAACTCAGAACTGAGAATGTAGGAGCTGGGAAGGGCCTTAGAACCCAGAATGTCAGAGCTGGAAAGGGCCTTAGAACTGAGAATGTCAGAGTTGGGAAGGGCCTTAGAGCCCAGAATGTCAGAGCTGGGAAGGGCCTTAGAGCCCAGAAAGTCAGAGCTGGGAAGGGTCTTAAAACCCAGAATGTCAGAGCTGGGAAGGACCTTCGAGCTCATGCAATGAGTCTCCCTCAGAGTCACCCAGAACTTCGGGGGTGTCCCAAGTCAGCCTTTACACAGAAGGGGATGAACAGGAGGAGGGGATTGGGATGAGGGAGGGGACTGGCTATCTTGAGAAGGGAAGGGCCTCGCCTCTTGCTCACCTCTCCCTGCAGGTCAATGGATGGGTTGCAGTTCGTAAAGTCCTCCCAGAGCAGCAAGGTGTCCTCATTCTCTTCCCAGGTCAGACTGTCGCAATCGTCATCAAAGTCAAAAGTCTCTCTCCTGCAGGGGTTGGGAGTGAGGGGGAAGCAGGAGGGGGAACAACACCGTAAGAAGAGGTGGTAAGCAAGGAGAGACACTGACTCCTTGGGACAGGGACAACAGACTTCAGGGACCAGACCCTAAGGAAACTCTCCCCAGCCTTAATCCTTCAAAGGTGTTTCGGTAGACAAAGTATTGGTCCTGGAATCAGGAAGACCCAAGTTCAAATCCAGCCTCAGACACTTATGAGCTGTGTGACCCTGGGCAAGCCCCTTAACCTCTGACTGCCTCAGTTACCATAGCTGTAAAATGGGAATAATAAGAACACCTACTTCACAGGGTTGTTGGGAGGATGGAATGAAATAATACTTGTAAAGCACTTAACACAGTGCCTGGTACTCAGCAGGCACTTGGTAAATGCTTGTTTCTTTCCCGTCCTAGAATGGCAGAATTTTATGTTATGGCTGGCAGGAACTTTGGAACATAGGATAATAACATGCAGAATGTCTCAGCTGGGAGGGGCCCTAGAACCCAGAATGGCAGAGTGGAGAGGAGCCTTAGAACAGAGAGTGTCGGACTGGGAGGGGCCTTAGAGATGATCTAATCCATCCCCTGCATTTGACACATAAAGAAAATGAGGCTCATGATTTTCCTAACACCAGCCAGATCAGTGGCAGGGCTGGTGCTAGATCTCAGGGCCCCCAATACTCTTTCCACATCACCCCCACACTGCTTCCCAAAGAGCCTTGGACTACTGTTAAATATTTCATAGGCCTCGAGGAAGGACAGGGCTCATGTTTCCAGTTTATTAAGAAGCAGGTCTCTGGAGTGCTGGGAAAACTGCTTCCATGGGGTCAACTTTTCCAGGGGGGAAGGGGGGGAGGGGTGTGCAGCATTCAAGATCCAGGCTTCAAGACTGGTCAAGACCCATGAGGCAATTCCCAATTGTGCCTCCAGGTGTCTCTGTCAATTCAGGGACTAGGGCCTGGAGAAACAGCTGGGAAGGGAGGGGAGTGGGCAGGAGGGAGCCTAGGAAGGTCTCGGCTCGGGAGCCTGCCTCCCTGCCCCCCTCCCCCCCTCACTTCCTTTGGAGTGTCTCGGCTCCCAGTGAAACCAGAGCTGGGAAGAGGAGGGCAGGGCCCCGGGCAGGACCGTGGGGGTTGGGCCAGAAGGGGCTGGCCTTCTCTGGGGGCTGGGGGAAGCTGATGGCCTCCCTCCCCCACACTGATACTGTCCCAAGCCCGGCCCTTTCCCACATTGACAGTGTCTGGGCTTGGGAACAAACCGACTGATTTTAATCAGAACAAAACAAGAGCTCGGAAGGTATTCAAAGCCCAGGGCCCCAGGGGAACTTGCCCTAAGGATGCTGCAGATGACAGCTGATGGAGCTGAGATGCTGGTGGAGAGGGGTCCTGAAGAGGGGGTGGCCTGTCTGGCCAGGGGTGGAGGGCTATGGCCCTTCCTTTTTTTAAAATAAGTTTTATTCATGTCTTGACTTTTATGTCCTGTTCATTTACGTCCTGCCTCCTACCAAATGAGCTGTCTCTCAGAACGAAGAAAAACGGGGAAAACCAACCCACGTCCTCTGACAGCCAAAGTAGGTAGCGTCTCATGCCCACGAGGTGCCCTCCCTCAGTGGGGTTTGTTTCATTCTTTGTCTTTGTAGGTCAGTGCCTGGCACACAGCAGGTGCTTAATAAATGCCTGTTGATTAATTCCCTCCTTTCATCGTAGGGGGTGGAGGTTCTGTGGGTTAGATGGGAAATGCCAGGTAGAGCCACCTGCATTTCCTCCTAGATGGACGGACGAGTGAGCAGGTCAGACCTCGGCTTGAAAAGAAATTGGGGGGTGGGATGGATAAAGGAGAAGATGGATCAGGATTCAGAGTGTGGGGCCAAGGGGGCTAGCAAGATGTAGCAAATAGGAGAGAACTGTCATGGGTTCAGCCTCTGAATATGCCCGTTGGTCTTCCACATTGCCCCTAACTCTGGTCAGCCATAGGGGGGAGGGACTGAGTGAGAGAGCTAAAGATGACTTCAGGTCAACTCCCTACCCCCTTTTACCGCCCCCCCTCCAAAGCTGGTCCACTGCCCATTGGCAAGGGCAGGGGTCTTCTCCGTAGGCCCAGCACGGCCCATAGATACCCCCTGTTGTCACCACTTTTGCCCTTGGAAGCCCTGAACAATCCAGCCTTTTTTGGGGGGATTCATTAACTCATCAGAAACAGTCTTCTCAGGACAATCCCAGAGCCGGAAACACTCCTCTCCCCTGGGGCATGAGCACTTCCTCTCTCCCCCTCCTTTCAGACTCCATTTCCTTTTCCTAAGATTCCAAGGAAGGGAAAGAGACCTGGAGAGGAGTCACCATCATGATCATTATGAATAATCACATATGTCCCAGTGAAAGAAGAGACAAGAGCACGGGATGATAGCCCTGGAGTGCCCCAGGAGTTCTAGTGGCATCCTTGCCATGCCCAGAGGAAGGGAGTCAGGCCCCCCTGGAGTCACCTGATGGGATGACACGGACAAGAGATGGATGGACAGGCAACGCACTGTCTTAAGGACGAGCGCTGAGCACTTGCGTTCTCTCTCTCTCTCTCCCCTCCCTTCTCTCTTCTCCCCTCCTCCCTTCAGTTTCCTCTCCTTTCCTCTCTTCTCCTCAGTCTCCTCTACTTTCCTTTCCTCACCTCTCCTTCTCTGTGTCTGTGTCTGTCTGTCTGCCTGTCTCTCTCCTTTCTGGGACTTCTCACTTGTTTGGGAATCTCCCTGTCTCCCTGTCCCTTCTCCCATTGCATTCTACATATTTTATATCTCTTAGAATCATAGATCTAGAGTTAGATAAGATCTCAGAAACCATCTGGTCCAGAGATTCTTTACCTGGAGGTCTGTAAACTTAAAAAAAAAAAAAAGATAACTGTATTTCAATATCTTTGTAATCTTCTACACTTTATTTTACTCATATGAAACACTCTTCTGAAAAGGGACCCCTGGGCTACCCCAGACCCTGCCAGAGGGGTCCAGGACACAAAAAAAATGTTAAGACTGCCACAATCTCTCATTTTATAGAGAAGGAAACTGAGGTGTGGGGAGGTTAGTAACTAGTAGCACCCTCTTAACCTGAAAACCACTATACCTTGCCTCCTTCTCTAAAAAGTGAACAGGACTCCTGGAGTTCACACTTCTTTTTTTTTTTTGAGTTCACACTTCTATAGCTCTTTAGGATTCCTAAAAGGCTTTCTTCACAATGGTGAAGGGAGGAGACAATTGAAGCATCATCATTCCCATTTCACAGATGTGGAAACCAAGACTCAGGGATCTGCTCATGGTCAGGCAGTTCGGAAGAAATGGAGTTGGGATTTCAGTGGATCACAGGTTTCTGAGCTGGGCAACTGAGTCCCAGAGCATTAAAGTGCCTGGTAAGCAGCAGAGCCAGGGCTGGGACCCAGGTTTCACAACTCTGAGCCTCCTACTCTTCTGGAAGGGGGAATGAGGGTAGGATCCCTAGAACTGGCCACCCCTTTATTTTACAAATGAGGAAACTGAGGCCCAGGGAAATTGCAGAACTCAGTCAAGGTCAGACTGGGAGGAAGCATTGGGGTAGAATTTGAACCCAGGTCCCAACTCCAGGGCCAGGATTTTTTTCAGTGAATCCCAACTGCTTCCCACAAATACTCACAGCTGGTTGAACATGCGCTTCATTTCATCCGTAATGTTCATGGAGCTGACCTCATCATCTGACAGCCTGGTGACCTCCCCATCCTGCTCAGAAATGTCGTCCTCTGTGGTTACCTTACGGTCCTTCTTCTTGGATGCTACCTGAACCAGGGAAGGAAGTGAGAGGAGAGGTGTGACTGGAAGGCTCTGCCTGGGTTGAGAGAAGGGGTTGGGAGGACCAGGAAAGATGGGAGAGGGGGACTGCTCCCCCCACAGGGCAATGGATGGAAAGCAGTTGAGGCCAGCCACGGCCAGGGCCAAGCAGTGAGAGCTCACTACAAAGCAGGCAGATGTTAGCAAACAGCGTGAGGGGAAGGAAGGCCACCATGGCAGAAGACCCCCTGACCTACCCTCTCTCTGAGGCCCACTGTCCACAAAAGAGCTCTCTGAGGCTGCCTTCCCCAAGGGGAACAGCAGCAGAGAGACGTCAGGGAACCAGGCAGGCAGGCAAGATCCAGAACCCAGAACCCAGAACCCATACAGAAAAGCCGCTCCATGTTTCCTGTGGCCCTCTGACAACATGCAGACAGGAGGACGGGGTGGGGATACACTTAGAGCTCACACACAAAGCTTGGAGATAATACAAACAGAGGAGCTGGCCTTTGCCTCTTCATATTCCTTCCCCTGGCCCTTGGATTGGTGGGGAGGGGAATAAACTTCCCCAGCAATGATACCTTTGTACCCTGCCTCCCTCCAAGTTCACAGTCACACACTTAGAAGCAATAGCACATCCTTTCCCCCTGAAATCAAGCAAAAGCCAAACCAAAATTCCCATGTCAAAAAAAGCAGCTTCCCCCAAACAATAGCAAGCTATGAGAAAGCCACAAAATGTCCAGCAGGTTGGGTTTGCCCAAAAAGCCATCAACCCCTCTCTCCCTCTCTCTCTCTCTCTCTCTGTCTCTCACACACACACACACACACACACACACACACACACACACTTTAAATCTATGATTCTAAAATCCTACAGCATTTCTCTTCACTGGCACAGTTTCCTGCACTGTAAAATGATGCAGTTGGACTTTGCAAAACAGCAAAAATCTATGACTGTGAGCATGAACCATGGGATACAAGAAAAACCAGAGGAGACGTAAGGATGTTGGGTTGCTACCTCTCAGGGAAATGAGAAGAAGGGGAAAGGGTCCTGAGAGTTAAAGGGGGGGTTGTTCTTAGCTAGATTGGCTAGGATGCCCCGCGGTCTCCTGCAGCTCTAGGACTTGATTATGATTCTGCGAGTCTGCGGCCAAGACCCAGATCAGCCATCAGTCAACTGAGTCAGTTTTGTTTTGTCTCTAATGAGGTCATTTCCCTTCTCTGGGACTCAGATTCCTTATTTGTAAAATGAGGAGGGTCAGAACAGATGAACTGTGAGTTCACTTTAAGCTTCAGCTCTGTGCTTCTAAGTCACTTTCCCTCTCTCTGGGACTCGGTTTCCTCATCTGTAAAATGAGAAGGGTCACAGCGATGACTTCTAAGGTTCCTTCCAGCTTAAGCTCTGGGACCCTAAGACACTTTCTGGAGACAGGGATGGGGCCAGGGCTGGGAGGTGGCAGTGGGAAGTGAGGGGTGAGTGCCGGGGGTGGGAGGCCCTGTTCACCTGAAAGATCTTGGACACGTCTTCCGAGTTCCGCTGCTGTGCGACATCGCACAGCTTGGCCGTGATATCGATTCGCCGGCAGATATCCATGTCCACCTTCATGGCCTTCTCTTGAATCTTTGTGTCCAGGTCTGTCATGGGCTGCAGGGAGGACAGCAGGGGGGTTACAAGAGTTGGGGGCTGGGGAGAGGACCAGAGACTGGTAGGGGCTTATCCCCACCTCACAGAACTCCTTTCCCAGCCTAGTGAGTGGGTGAACAGGAGGTGGGGGGGGAGGGTCTTTGAACTGGGGGGATTACTCCCCCCAGAGCCTGGGGGAAACTTCAGCTCTTCCAAGTTGGGAGGGATCAGCCTTCACAAGAGTCCCTGGAAACTATTCTGTGGTCTGGCATCATGAGGCTATGACTGGCTTGACTTAAGGCCTCCCACCCTGCTCCAAGGCAGGCCTACAGGGCTCAAGATTTCTCAGCCAGGGGCTGCTGCCCTGGCTAAAGACTGGAGGGCATCTTCTCTCTCAGCAACTATACAGAGACTGTGAGTTGTGTTAATTTAAAAAAAAAGAAGAAGAGAGTCCAAAATCTGTAGAAAGATTGCCACTCTCCCCACCACCACCCACCACCACGGCAGGCTCCATCTCACACAGAGCCCCAAGAAAGAGAGATAAGACACTGGGGATGGGGACCTGTTACCCATGGCTTCATCCCCACCTTGACAACCCAATCCAGAGGCCCAAGGCCCTGCCCCTATCCACACATCCCTCAGTGGCCCAACTCGCCCGAGAGAGACAGACAGGGCATACCCAAGTAAGGCCAGGGTGGGTGCCTAGCCTCCATCCCTGCCAGTGAGGACTTCATTGGCACAGGGGCCTGCCCCTCACTTATATCCTCCACTCAGATGACTGGAGCTAATTCATCCTGGCTCCTCTCGATGCCCATTTCATGAGGCTCTGGCAGTACCATCTCTCCCCCATTGGGCTTTCCCACTACTCCCTGCAGAAAGGGAATCTGGGTACCTCACAGGAGGGGAACCACAAGGCTTCCCTGCTTGAGGACAGGAGAGGAGGGGGTTTCCTTTTACACAGAAGGTTCTCCAGAGGGGGAAGCAAGAAGCCTGGAGGAGGCCATCTCCCTTCCTGCTGCTTGGGCACAGATGTGGCCTATTCGACCTTCTCTTCCATAGCAGAAGACCATGAGCCTTTGCTCACAAGATCCCCGCCTCTGATACCTGGATTGCCTGCCCTCCCAGCTCTTCTTTTGTTTTCTACCCATCCTTCAAAGGCCAACTCCAAAGCTACCTCCTCCAAGAAGCCTTCCTGGTCAGTCAAGATCTCCTCTCTCAGATCTCCCATGACATTTTATTATGCCCTCATCTAAGGCATTGATGGTTTATTATTGGCTTTTCTCCATTTGTGGTCTGTTCCCCTTCTAGATGGTAAGCTCCATGAGGGAAGAGAAGAGGCCTCTTTTAAACTTTCTATCTCTCTAGTTCAGAGAACAGGACAGACTTTTTTTTTTTAAATAAAGTTTGTGTCCTCTCTGGACCCAGACTGTATACCGGGGTGGTTAGAGGTCGGGAGACAGAGAGGAAGATACTTCCTGAAATAACTCCCCACACCTAGGCATGCTTCTTCTCCTTAGACGGATCCCATAAACTTTCAGGGGACTCAAGTAAGAGTTCCAGTCAAGTACTGTTATCCCACAGTTTGAAAAGAAAGTTTAAAATCCAGAACCCAGCTAGGGCTGGAGGAGATGGAAGGCCAGCTCTGTGAACTCTCCCTTTCCTCTTCCATGGGGGGAAGACAGTGACCTGGCCCATTACAACTCCCACTGCACAGGCCCCTGGGCCCAAGATCACCTGTGCCGCACCACCTGGTAGAGATCCTCTACTGAAAATACCCAAATCAATCACTCCACCAAAAGGAGCCCTCAAGGCCATGGGTTAAGCAGCAGGTGAATGCATCTCTACACAGACCGAATAGGAAGAGGAGAGAGAGGGAGGGAGAGGGATGGGCTGAGGGGGTTCTGGGGGGAGGGCAGGGGGAATGAATGGTCTCTGATGCATCTGTCATCAAGTCAAACGCAGCCAGGATACTAACTATGAAGCAGTGCCCACGACTGGACCGGACGGATGGACAGTCTGACCCTGGTGGTGAATGAAGCCGCCTGCATGACGGGGTGGGGGAGGAAGGAAGGAAAGGTCATGCCACCCAGGATGGAGGGGCAGGGATGGGTGGGTGGAGAGAACAGCACTTACATCACTCATCAGCCCCTTAAACACCACCAGCTCAGCCTTCAGCCGCTCAATCTTCTCATTCATCTGCTCCTGGATGGCCTCAGCCTCCTGGGCCGCCTGGGATCCGGGTGGGGGTGATGAGGGAAGAAGGGGAGGCAAAGGGGAGGGAGACAGCAGCAATTAAGGAGGTTCTGACAAGTGGAGGGAGCAGAACCAGCTGGATGGAACAGCCGCCCACCCCAGCGCTGGCGCTTCAGAGCATGAGCCTGGGCAAGGCTCAGCCCAACAACATGGCAGACCCTCAGGCCAGACCAATACAGCTACATCAGAGCAACTGGAATGATAATATGAACAAACTCCATGATTCTGTAACGGGGAATGGATTACCCTCTTTTTACAGATGAGGAAAATAAGGTTCATGGAGAGGTCATTCAGCTAGTCAGGGCCCAGAGTTTTGAAATCAAGTCTTTTGATTATAAAACCAGTGCTTTGGGGCCCCTACACTGTCTTTCACGATGGGAGTCAGTGGAAATAGGGAATCAGGGGGAGGGGGCAACAGGCAACTCCCTCCTGGTTCAGAGTCAGGCTTAGTGTGGATCCCTTCTGCTGGCAAGGAATGTTTGTGCTCTCTCTCCAACTAGGCATTGTTGGCTCCATTTTTCATATAGGGAAACCGAGGTCCAGAAAGATAGGGTCACATAAAATGGCAGGACTGGTATTTAAAAAAAAAAAAAGCTCCTTGGCTTGGAAGGCTATTGATTGAACCCCATTGGAGGGCCCTAGGCTCTGGAGGAAGGGCAACTGGGGATTAGAGAAGTGCAGGTAGAACCTTCCCTAAAGGAAATGACCCTCCAAGAATGTCAAAGTTAAAGGCTCCCAGATTATCAGAGTAAGAAGGGACCTTTGACAGTATCCTGGGCACCCCCTTTAATTTACAGACGGGGAGACTGAGGCTGGGGAGGGGGGAGTTGCTTGCCCGTTCACAGAGTGGCAAGGTTATAAAATCATAACCCAGGTCTCTTGATTCCCAATTAGAAGCACGTTCTCCGAACCACAGACTTTCTGAGCATTCGCATGTGCATGAGTGGTGAGTGAGGTGAAACCCTTCCCAGTTCCCCAAGAACAAATTAAACAGGAATTGAAATACAGGAAAAGAACCCCAGACCCATAATCTGGTTAGAACCAGCTTTCTGCTCCCATCTTCAAAGGGCGCCCAGGGTGGGCAGGGCTGGGGAGGGGGGAGCCGCTGCCCCCTGTCACTTTGGGCTGCTTCCTGGGGCTCTTACCTCCTGAAGGGTCTCCACCATGGTCTCCAGGTTCATGCGCTTGGCCAGCTCCTCCTCCCACCTGAAACAGATAGGAAGCATCGCTAGGTTATTATTATTATCATTACTATTATTAATAGGAGATAAGGGTGAGTTCGAATCCTATCTCTATCCCTTATTCATTGTATGACACTGAGCAGGTCTTACTGCCTCTGGGCCTCCATTTTCTAGCTCTAAGTGGGGAGGATGCCCCCTGCAGCACCCACCTCACTGGGCAACTGGAGGAAAGTTCTTTGTAAAATACTAGACACACACACACACACACACACACACACACAAACAGAGGCTCCCCCATTAGAATGAAGGCCTTCGGAGGGCAGGGCCCTTTGTATCTCCAGCGCTTAACTCACTTAATAAACACTGGCTGATTGATTGGCTGAATGTAGGTGATTACTATAACTAACAGATCAGGAGAGTGGTTTGGGAGTTAAGATCTCAGGAGCACTCTCCAGGAAATATACTGCCCCACCAGAGGCCAGTGGAAAGAGGCCTGGATTTGGAGTCAGAAGACTTGGATTCAAATCCTGCCTGTGTGACCTCAAGCAGCGAAGTGGTTAAACTAGATCATTTTAAGGAACCTTCTAGTACCTACCCAAGATCCCTTAGCTTTGTGAGAAGTCCTGGTTCTCCATTGACGAGATTTCATCAATGTTTGTTGACTGACAGATGGATTTAATCGTCATAATTCACATTTCTACAAGTGCTTTCCATGAGATAAGCCTGTGAGGTATGCAGTATTGCTGCCCCCATTTTACAGATGGGCAAAATGAAGCCCAGAAGTGAAGTCACTCGTCTGAATTCACACAGTTTTAAAATATCAGAGCTGAGACCAGAACCCAGGTCTTCTAACTCTCTTATCCACTGTAGCACAACCAACCAAGGAGCAGAAGTCATTCATTCATTCATTCATTCATTCATTTAATACACATTTATTAAATGCCTCTTGTTTGCCAGGTCCTATGTTAGGTGCTTGGGGATCCAAATGCAAAAATCGGGCTCTTGTCCTCAAGGACATTACCAGCTCTTCCCCTGACCCCCTCCCCTACAACCTTCCGTGTTTGAGTCATTACAACAAGCATTTATTAATCGCCTACTATTTGCCACTGTGCTGGGTACTGGGAATCCATCGACAAAAGGGAAATCATCCCAGCCCTCAAAGAACTGGCATCCATTTGCTCACATCACACTCAGTGATGCCCATTTTACAGGTGAGGAAGCTGAGACTCAGGGGCTAAGTGATGTGTCCACAATCCCCCCAGCTCCTAAGTGCTGAAAGTTGGATTCTAGGCCAAGACTTCCTGTCTCTGAGTCTACTTCAATATACCTGCTGCCTCCCCAAAGCTGGGGACCCCAGGAAGGTGTGCGGAATGTGGGCTTCAGGGAAGGCTGGTCTCCTGGGGTTCGTGACCACTAGGGAAGAAGGAGGCAGTGATGCCTGGAGGGTGTAGTGCTTAGAATACTAAGAAAGGTCTGGCACCCTAGGGGGGTGTCGGGGGAGCATAGGAGGAGAGCAGTAAGGGTGACAGAACTGGCCTGTCTCTTCTATGCCCTAACGTGAGATTCAGAAGACCTGGGTCTGAGTCTGGGCTCGGTCACTTCCCAGCTATGTGACTTTAGACAAGCTGCTGGCTTTCTCAGAGGCTCAGGTCCCCTGGAGATAGAAAGGGATTAACACATGGGCCCTCCTAAGAATGCCATGGCAGTGTTTCCTGAACCAGAGCCCCATATAGAAGCCAGAACCGCTATTATGGACTTCAGGGAAGAAGGCAGAAGCCCACGGGTACAATTACACTGTCAGAGTCCAGCCCCTGCGGGCGTAGGAGGCCTGGCAGGAGGAGAAATGCCTTCACTGCCCTCCCTGAGTTCTACCCTGCAGAGCCTGGGATGGTGGAGTTCTGAGGGGCTTAGACCCAGCGATCTCCAAGCTGCCCCGCCCCCGCCCCACAGCTGACCTTTAAGTAGCTTGATTGGGATGTTTGGTTTGGTTTTTTGCTAATATACAGCATCCCGCTGACTACGCCTGGTGAGCAAAACAGAGGCCAAATAGTCCACATTTCCCTCCACTACAGTCTCTCTCTCTCCCTTTCTCTTTTAAAGTCTCCACTGGGGAGGATTAAAAATAGGACAAAGGGAAGAAATGGGCAAGCCTGGGAAGATTCAATCACGTCATCGACTTTTTGGAAACAAGTGTTTGCGCACACACACACACACACACACAGAGGAAAATTCCTCCTTTCCTCCCACTCTGGAGGGAGCCAGCACTGGGGATGCAGACCAGTATGTCTGTCTATGTCTCCATCAGGGCTCTGGCCAGGAGGAAGCTGTCTGGGACAGAAATAAAGGGGCCTGGAATAGAGGCTGGCAGCCCATACTGTTCCTAAGGAACCTTAGGACACAGAGTGTCAGAGCTAGGAGTGAGGACCTCAGAACACAGAACAGAAGAGCTGGGAAGAACCTTAGAACATGGGATGTCAGAGCTGAAAGGGACTTTAGAAATAGAATGTGAGAGGTGGAAAGGACCTCAGAGCAGATAATGTCAGAGCTAGACTGAAGCAATAGTTCTGAGGGAGAGGGAGAAAGAGAAAGCCCCTTAATCAGAAGGAACAGCCCCAGGTTTAGGAAGCAAGGAGAAGTATAGGGATCTGGAGACAAATCTAAATCTAGAGCTGAAAAAGACCTTCGAGATAACCTAATCCAGCCCAGTGTCTGTACAGAAGAAAAGAAAACCAAGGACTACGGCCTGGAGAGAGGAGATGACTTACCCAGGGTCACACAGCTAGTTAAGGCAGTGGCAGGTTTAGGAATAGAAGACAGGGTGTCTGTCCACAAATCCTGGGGTCTATCCATTGTACCCCACTGCACAGAGCAGACCTTGGGAATGGGCACAGAAATAGGCAGTAATTCACCCTCAAGGAGTGAGAATGGAAGGGACCAGATAGGGCGTTTCATCCAATTTCTTGCCCAGTTGGGGGTAAAGATACAAAGAGGGGCTGGTAGTCTCAGCTCTGGAGCTGAATCATCCCTTCTTCTGGCCCTGTCCCACTACTCTTGGGAAACAGCTTGGGGAGGTCTGTTTTCCAAAGTCACTGAAGGAGAGGCCCCCTGGTGTCCAGTGGTGGCCAGTCTGGCCTCCAAGGGGCTGCCAGTGACCCCTACACATAACCCCCTCCAAGAGCAGCAGCTGGAGAGAGGAGCTGCCTTGGCTTCCTCCTCTCCCTCTGCTGCAGGGGCATGCTCTGGCTCACGATGCCTGGAGAGGGGTCACAGACATCCGGCAGTTCTATGAATCCTCACCAATGGAACCCCCTACACAAGGCAACTTCAGGCTGGCAGAAGGGAAAGATAACCTTCTCATGAGTAAAGCACTCTAGAGACCCCAAAGTGTGTTCCCTTCTCATCCGATTTGTGAGGTGGGCAGGGCAGGCATCAGGCTCCCCATGTAATAGATGAGGAAGCAGAGCCTCAGAGAGGGCCAAAGAACCACAGGCTGGAAGATTTGGGAATGCTGGCACTAGAAGAGGGTCCTCAGAACAGAACGGTCACTGGGGCAGGACGGATTGCAGCTTACTGAAACACAGAGGGCATCGACAGCATTCCTGCATAGAAATCACCACACAGAGGACGGGGATGGCAAGAATCACTAATTATAATAGGAAGCTACCAGATGATGAGCTCCCCCCACCCAGTGACTGCAGACCAAGCCAGGTAAGCTCCTCCCACACCAGCTCCACCCCCTCAGGGGACTATCAGAGTTGGAAGAGACCTCAAACATAAACTGTCTGAGCTGGAAAGGACAAGAGAACATGGGATGTCAGCGCTGGGAGGGCCCTTAGAACCCAGAATGTCAGAGCTGGGAGGGCCCTTAGGACACAGAATGTCAGAGCTGGAAGACAGCTTAGGAAGAACAAATGGGGAAACTGAGGCTCAGAGAAGGAAATCACATAGTGAGTAAGTGGCAAGGTAAAGACTAGGACCCAGGTGTATACTGTCTCCACAGACTATGCTTTCCCACTATACCATATGTTACCAGTGCTTGCTGAACCCCAAGACAGATGATATCGCACAGTGACAGTCACAGGCACTGTTATTTCTAAATCCAGGCTGGGTGCTTAGCCTGGTTTCCAGTGTCAAGAAGGTTTAAAAAAGAATTCTCCTCTAATCCTCTACCCTTCTTGAGGTAAAATCAGCTTTACAGGATAAACCTGCTGTCTTTGGGAGACCCAGCTACCCTACCCCTCCAATTCTTCCCTCTGGCTCTTCAGAGCAGTCAAAGGGAATCCCTAGCTTTGTTATTTTAGGCATTGGTGGCAAAGCAAGTCTGGGCTTTTTAACGACCCTGGCATTTATAAGACTGGTCAGGTGTGCTCCTTTGGCCCTCTTCGATCTCCCAGAACACCCCTGCTAAGACACAATTCCTTTCCTTCACGTGTGCCCACCTTATTGATCACAGCTCCCTTCCCACCTACCAGGGGAGGCAAGCAGGGTAGTAGTGGAAAAGAGTTTTGGACTGGGAACGAGGAGACCTGGGCTCAAGTCCCAGCTTGGCCACCAGATGTGAAATGCTGAGCAAACTGCTTCCCCTCTCCAAGCCTCCAATGCCCCTTCTGTAAAGTGGAGGGGTTGGGTAGTGTTTTTCCACTCGCGATATTGGGGCATACTACAATCAATCCAAGCTTCTGCTGCTGAAAGATTCAGAATGTCTTAGAGGCTGCAGACTTTACAAGTTGATGTTTTCTTCTTCTCTTACCCCTGGTTCCTGTCTTCTTCCTGGCTCCTCTTAGGAGTTTCTCTCTCTGAAGCCACCAACAATAGTCTTAACAAGTCCCTAGTGCAGTTCTTCTTGGGGATTACTGGACTAAATGACCCTCTATGGTTTCTCCCATTTCCAACATTTTATATTCTGAGCTCCTCCCAACTCTAATATTCTAGGTCTGAGCTCCCTCCCAGAGTTCTGACATTCTGTGTTCTAAGGGCCCTCCCAGCTCTGACATCCTGTGTCTAAGGGCCCTCCCAGCTCTGACTTTCTGTGTTCTAAGGGCCCTCCCAGCTCTGACATCCTGTGTTCTAAGGGCCCTCCCAGCTCTGACATCCTGTGTCTAAGGGCCCTCCCAGCTCTGACATTCTGTGTTCTAAGGCCCTTCCCAGCTCTGACATTCTGTGTTCTAAGGGCCCTCCCAGCTCTGACATCCTGTGTCTAAGGGCCCTCCCAGCTCTGACATCCTGTGTTCTAAGAGCCCTCCCAGCCCTGACATCCTGTGTCTAAGGGCCCTCCCAGCTCTGACATTCTGTGTTCTAAGGCCCTTCCCAGCTCTGACATCCTGTGTTCTAAGGGCCCTCCCAGCTCTGACATCCTGTGTCTAAGGGCCCTCCCAGCTCTGACATCCTGTGTTCCAAGGGCCCTCCCAGCTCTGACATTCTGTGTTCTAAGGACCCTCCTAGCTCATTCTGTGATTCTATGATCAAAAATGGCAAAAAGAAAAATTCATAGTAGACACAAAGACAAGCTGGGAGGCAGGATTATTATAGATTTGATGCTTCATTTAGAAGGCCAACCTCTCTTGTCCAATAGTGCCACAGACTCTCCTCTATCTGGGATGATAGTTGATGGACTGACAGATGAGTACTGAAGTTATCCTATTAGAAAGTAAGGGGATGAGGTAAAGGGCTAGTCCAGTAAGAAGATGATAGAATATTTAAGGACAGAGTAACCAAGGAATCCATGTACTTCTATCCTCCTATCTCATATTCACACCCAGCCGAACAGCACCTTCCTCCCCAGGTCATCAATGAAATACATTATCTCAATCCTCTCCAACATACCCAGTGCAAGATATACTTATCATTCTTTTCACTTCACAGACAAGACAATGAGGCAGGAGAAGGGGGGCCAATTAATTAGCTTAAGTTGGTGTTATTTTCCTGGTTTCTTGACCTGGGGTCAAGTTTAGACCCCAAATCATAGAGATGGCTTCCAAGTAAGCGCATCACAAAACTTTTGAGCAGATCCCAATCGTTCTCACTTTTCTACGCCTCATTTCAGCTAAAGGCTAAGATCAGTCAATTCTTGCTCCACTCCCAGGCCCCTTAAGATTTTCGTTTTTCCTTCCCACACTAAGCCTCTCTGAAGGGGCCAGTGCTCATCCCACTCCAGAGAGAGAGAGAGAGTCAGGTCAAGTAGCAGTCCAGTCTTGGCTTGCTCTCCTCCACCATGGCCAAGAGCTGCATTAGGCTAATGGCTGTTCAGGTTGGCAGTCCTGCCCAACTCTCGCCCAGTCACGTCAGCTACCGACAGGGCCAGTGTGTCCTGAAGGTCCTCCAGCCTCAGCTCCTGACTCAATCCTTTAAGGCTCTCCCTGGATACCAAATCTCCAAAGGAACATCCAGCCATTCCTCAAACTCCCTCATTTTAGAGAGGCCAAGGACAGAATTTCAAAGTCATCTAGACCATTGCCTAGATTTTATAGATGAGAAAATGAAGGCCCAGAGAAGTTAAGTAATTTGCTCATGGCCACATAGCTAGGATATAGCAGAGCTAGGATTCAAACCCAGGTCCTTCTAGGCTCTTGTTTTTTGTTGGGTTTTTTTTTGATAGGCAATGGGGTTAAGTGACTTGCTCAGGGTCACACAGCTAGTAAGTGTCAAGTGTCTGAGGCCAGATTTGAACTCAAGTCCTCCTGACTCCAGGGCTGGTGCTCTATCCACTACACCACCTAGCTTGCCTTCTCCCCCTGCAAGATTTATGCCCATGTCTTTCCATCACTTCTTTAGATGATCCACCCTCAAAGTACCAGGGGCCTTCCTCTGCCTTTTTTACTCTTTCATGGATGCCTATGTGTCACTCAGGTTCGCCAAATGCCCTCCTTTGTTCTCACAGCACGATGACCATCCCACTTTCTTTTAAGGTCACCACTTCAAAGTCAGTCGTCACTGACAACACGGTGCTGCCCACTTTGGTCCTAGAGTTGTGATTCCTTGGAAGTTGTTATGTCTCTGTGATTCACAGCCAGAGGAGTAGGAGGCCAGTGGGCTGCAGAGCACCCCAGAAGCCACGCTGCTCTTTTAATGCTCTGAAAAGTCTGTCTGCTGCCAATTTGTTAACACTGAGTCTCCTGGGGATGCTCCTGGGGATGCTGGGGAATAAATGGGGCAGAGGCTCTACTGGGAATATGGGGCTCTAGGAACAGTGCCTTGGGGATGTCTAAGAGGGAGAGTCTCAGATAATTGCTCATACTTCCTTAGGGTTCTACTCCACTCTGGAAGCCAAGGCTGAAGGAACTCAGAGACTGTTTAAAGCCCCTTCTAGCTCCAGTATTCTAAGCCTAAGTGTTCTAAAGCCTAGGGTTCTAAGCTCTAAGACGTCAGTTTCTTCTAAGGTCTCTTCTAGATTTAACATCGTATGTTCTTCCTAGTTCTAGGGGTCTACATTCTAAGTTCCCTTCTAACTAACATTCTATACTTTTATGATTTCCAATACCATCACCACCTACTCCTACTGAGCCTCAAATGTCCAGGCACTGGTTTGAAGTAAGCTCTTCCCCAGGCATGATCCCTACAATGTTAACGCCTTGGGGAGAAAGGTCAGAGGTCAGGAGAAGCCAGCAGCTTCTTCCTCCCTCCCTGCCCCCATCTCCCAGTCCCCTATAAAAAAGGCTGAGAACATGAAGAAGAGGGGAAAATGGAGAAATCTTTTCTCCAGGCTTCCCACAACTCCCCAAGCCTGGGAGAGGGGAAGTAAAGGGAGCAGGGAGCCAGCAGGAATGTAGAGGTCAATAATGCAGCAGGGAAATGACTATGCAAAGCTGGCTGGGGCAGAGCCCCTGAAGCTGGCTGGGTCACTGCTTGGCCAGGCTTCCGATGTGGTTGGTGTCTCTGCAGATGGCTGGCTGGCTGCTGAACTCCTGGGAGACCTTGCCCCTGCCCAAGGGACTCTTCCAAGACTGCTGCTTCTTTCCCAGGCACCCACAGGAAGAGAGGTGGGCAGAGACTGACTCGTGAGCAGCCTTTTTCTCCTCATACCCCCAAGCAGATGTGGCTATCTTGCGTTCCAAACCCTGCCTGTCACAGCCCCAGTCTGGGGCTGATAGGACATGGCCCCCTCCCCTCCTCCTCCTGGGAGATGTCTGCTTTCTTTCTACACTCCCCCAATACACACACAAGTACCCCCTCCCCCCAAAACAACCTTCGGGCCTTCATGAGACATAGTTCTTGAGGGAAGAGGCTGACAAAGCACAACCGGCCTAGGCAAGGAAACCCATGAAGTCATCGCAATTGACTCATGCATTTTTCACATCCTGCCCATACAGAGCTCAAAGAGTCACAGGGACCCCGGGTCAATAGGAATAGGGATTCCAGGCCGGGGAGGTTGTGAAAGAGCCCTCGACTGGACCCAGCTCCCAAACACTTTCAGCTGGGAATCGAAGCCATCTCTATAGCAGAAAGAAGACTGGGTTTGGGGTCCCAACGATTGGATTTGAATCTAGTCTCAGCTATTGCCTGTGTGATCTTAGACCTGGGCCTCAGTTTCCTCATCTGTAAAGTGGAAGGGAGGGGAGCTAGATCAGGAATTCTTAGCCTGGGGTTTGTCCTCTTAAATATTTTTTTATAACTGTAGTTCAGTATAATTGGTTTCCTTTGGAAGCTTAAGTATTTTACTTTATGCATTTCAAGACATTACTTTGAGGAGTCCATAGTTTCCCCAGCCTGTAGACACACAAAAGGGTTAATAACCCCTCATCTGGATGAACTCCACAATCAGACATTTTGCTTTCTAAGGCCCCTTCCAGCTCTGACATCCTACGTTCTAACTTTCTTAAATATATTGTATTCTTTGGGGAACCCACGTTCTCCCTTCACCAGAGGCAAGAATCCAAAGGGCTGGAATTTCCTGTTTGTAAGCACATGTTTTCTGCTTCCCTCCCCTCCCAAACCCCCACCTCAGAGCTTCAAAGCTAGGCAAACAGGGTCTGCAAAGTGATCTCTCACCAGGGTGCTGGAGAGGACAAAACAGCTCCTCCCCCTCCAGCCGTCTAGGCCAAAGATCTCCTCAGCCTCCCTCTTGCATTACTGAAACTTCTCCCTGCTGGAGACCGCGAGTGCCTTGAAGATCCAGCCCGCTGTGGCCCCTGCCATGAAGGCCAGCCAGCCCCAGGGACTGAAGGTCAGGGTCTCCGTGACCTCTGGCTCTCTCTTTCTGTTCAGCCCCTGAGTCTGGAATGGGGTAAGTCAGCTGAAGCTTCACCGGCTCCTCCTAAGGCACGACCACCTGCTTCCTACAACTAACACGTGTGTCGTGTTCTTTTCACAGCTCCCCAGTGGGCCAAAAAATAAAGTTTCCCCTCCAACCCAACGATGGAGCTTGTCTTCAGGTGGCTGTGATCCACTGCGTCCTGAGCCAGATGGTCACTGGCATTTGGATACTGCCTGGTCTGAAGAACACCTGTCTCTAGATGCTCCCCTGTAATGACTATTACTAACATCTGTACAGCACTAACTCTGTGCCTGGCACTGTGCTGAGGGCTTCACAAATAATATCTCATGTGATACTGACAACAACCCTGGAAGGTAGGCGCTAGTATTATCCTCTTTTTACAGATGAGGAAGCTGAGGCAGGCAGCAGTTGAGAGACTTGCCCAAGGTCACACAGCTAGTAAGTATCAGAGGCCACATTTGAACTCAGGTCTTCCTACATCCAAGCCCAGCACTCTGTGTACTGTAGATCTACCATTCCATGTTCTACAGTAGAGCAGTGGGCACAGAATTAGAATTCACAGCCTCATTGTTCTAGTTTGTCCAACTTCCTGGGTATTAGAGAATTCTTACAGCCAGACATGTGGCTGGGGATGGAGCCATAGGGACCAAAGAATGTCAGAGCTGGGAAGGCCTTAGAACAGAGAATGTCAGAGCTGGGAGGGCCCTTAGAACATAGGATGTCAGAGCTGGTTAGAACCCAGACTGTCAGAGCTGGGAGGGCCCTTAGAACAGAGAATGTCAGAGCTGGCTAGACCCCAGACTGTCAGAGCTGGGAGGGATCTTAAAACACAGGATGTCAGAGCTGAGAGGGCCCTTAGTACACAGGAGGTCAGAGCTGGGAGGCACATAGGTGAGCATCACTTAACAGATGAGAACAAATACTGAAGCCAAAGAGGAAGAGTGATTTGCTGATGCTTTAGCAGGACAGACAGGAATAGAACCCAGAACTCCCAAATCCAGTTCAAGCTTCTTCCCTCTATATGACTTACAGCAGCCCAGGCATCCTTACTCTCAGATGAGAGGGAACACCTCCAATAGTAGTGTGCTTGGACCCACGGAAGCTGCCAAACAACCATGGAAAACTGTAACTCAGGGCTTGGTTTGGGGACCTCTAGGGGCCAATGGGGGCTGGTGGGGAAGGGGCCAGGGGGTGGGGAAGAGGAGGAGGAGCTGTCACGTGTTTGGCTCCCTGACTTTTCTACTGGCACACTTTTCAGTGTGCACCCATTTCTAGTTTTGGGGAACTCATTCCCCTGCTGGGCTCCGCATGCTGGGCGTGCCCATGGTACAGGCCAGTGGGAGTGGGACTCATGGCATGTCGGAGCCCATTGACTCTGACTGGCAGATTACTCAAACTAATCCCCCCTCCTCTGCCATTCATAGAGTTCTGGTTTTTCACCTGCCTCCTAAGCCAGAATTGGCAAAGACGGGCCTTGGATCGCTCTGTTCTTGGGAGGGCCCATGGGAAGCAGGCTGCAGGAGATGGCGTCTGAGGTCCCTTTCCAGAACCTTGATCTAATAATTCTGCAATGATTATGATATTCAGCTCCCACCACATCTCTGGAGCCAAACTCTCCCATGTCCTTTCTAAAATGTAGTTCCTGGGACTGCACCCCACACTGCAGATGTGGCATGACCAGGGTGGGGTGCAGAGGGGCTCCTATCTCCCCTGCTCAAGACACTCAGCCACTCGGGCTCAGAGTCCGTGAATCATGGGGACTACGCCTTTCTTCAGCTACCTACAAGGGCCACGGTTCAGCACCAACTTACACAGTGGGGTGCATTCTTCTCAAATTTATTCCCAAGTGTTAGTCTGACCTCCCCAACCAGACTGGAAACTCATTCAGTCAAGAACCAGGCCTTACAGTTCTCTGGGGGCTACCCGGCCTACGCTGGTTAGGTGGCAGGGGTCTGAGCTTACTCTCTCACCACCCCCCAAGACTATCCATAGACCCTTTCAGCCACAAATTCTGTGTTCTAAATGCGGCTCTCTAAGCTGGCTAACGACTGGCAAAGCAACTCAATTCTAATCAACCTTTCTCTTCTGTGGGGAAAAGCAAACCTCAAATGGCTAGGATCAAAACAGCAGCCAGGCCTTGGCATAGGGCTGATGCAGAAAGGGAGGACAGAAGACTGGCCTTCTCATCTCCTAGCTATCACCCCGGGGGGGAGGGCAAACAAGAACTGGCCTCTGCCATTTGTCGAGTTGGTTCAAAGCCCACCTCCCACCCCCACCCCAAAAGCCTCCTCTCCCTGCCTTGAGTCCCCCAGGACGGCCCGGCTCTGAAGTACCCATCACATGACCTGATGCCCAGCCTGCTCACACCCAGCTCCTTGAACGGCTCACTGAAGGAAATGAAAATTAAATGCCAACTGATTGTCTCTGTGGAGGCGGCATTAATTTAATACAAACGCTCAACCGGGGCAGCCGATTCCATTACAGCCGGGCCTAATGGAACAGCAAGCAGGCTGCTTATGATGGTAACCACAGAGGGCCAGCAACTGGGGAGCACCCCCATACACACAGTCATTGAGGGTCCTTCTGCAGTGTCTCCTCCATCTCAGTCACGTGGCTGATACCCAAGGACCCTTCTATCTCTATCATTCCATTTCTATGGAATGTTCTAAGGGCCCTTCCCAGCTCTGACACTCTGTTCTAAGGGCCCTCCCAGCTCTGACATTCTGTGTTCTAAGGGCCCTCCCAGTTCTGACATTCTGTGTTCTAAGGCCCCTCTCAGCTCTGACATTCTGTGTTCTACAAGTACCCTGCCCGCAGCTCTGATATCCTGTGTTCTAAGGGCCCTCTCAGCACTGACATTCTGTGTTCTAAGGGCTCTCCCAGCTCTGACATTCTGTGTTCTAAGGGCCCTCCCAGCTCTGACAGTCTGTGCTCTAAGGTCCTTCCCACCTATGGTATTCTGTGTTCTAAGGCAATAGTCATGAACATTTTGGAGTATGAAGTATAGCCCTGTGTTTTCATCACAGCTCCGGGAAAGTGTGGACACTATAACTTGCCTTCGGCACTCCAGCTAGGTGCACAAGCCCACGAGTGTACCCACGTGAACACACATATACAGACAGAGATGAGACGCCAGGTCCAAACTTAAGTTGAATCTAACAGACAAAGTAACTGGACATGATACAGGAGTGGAGAGGCAAGGACTGGGCAGGTGAGTCCAGGCCTCTGCAAGGCCACTCCTCCCTCCCCACCTACTGAATGTTGAGGACTAGATGGATGAATGGGCACTTAATACTGCTTTGAGATCCCTTATGAAAGGAAGTGTGACAACATCCGGGAGCCCCAGTCCCTGGCAGCCTAAGCCAGCTGGTGCTAATGGCCTCACCCTCGTTTGGAGAAGTTCAAAGCTTTTTCTCTGAGGAGCTGAGCTGCAGGCTTAGCTGAACAATGAGGCCTTTGAGAAGCCCACACACCACCCACCCCCACCCAACTCACACTGGGACTAATTAGAAGCCTTTGTAGCCTGGGAGGTTGGACAGGTAGAGGAGGCTTTCTCAGGCTCTATAATTGGGCACTTAGCCCAATAAATGAGCCAGAAGACTGCCCTCAAAAATGCCCCCAGCCACCTCCAAATGTTAGGAGCCTGTGTCTAAACGGCTGCTTTCTCGAAGCCCAAGATGGCAGCAGGGTTGGGTGGGAAGGTCACCCAGGGGACAGATGAGCAGGGTTTGAATCTAGGCTTTACCTCGTCCTAATGTTCCAAGCTCTCTCCCAGCTCTCATACGCTATGATGTTCTAAAGTCCCTTCCACCTCTGACGGTTGTCTCAGAGCTGACCGTTCCATGTTGCAAGGGCTCCCCCAGTTCTGCCATTCTATCATGTTCTAGTTCTGATAGCTAAGGTCCCACCCAAATGGGTCATTCTGGGTTTTAAGGATCCCCTCCCAGCTCTCCCATTGTTTGATCTCAGGTAGACAAGGGCAGCCAGCCCCTCATAAATCCCAACTAAACTGCGTCCTTTTGATCCACTCATTAACAAGCAATTACCCAGCACTTAACACTTGCCAAGTGTTGGAGGATCACTCCCACTATTGGTGACACCCTTGAAGGAAATGCCTAATGCAGGGACGCCCATAATCAGGAGGGCACTCCCCGCTCCCCCAGCAGTTTCCCTGCTCTGGGAGCACATGAGCACCTATGCCTACACCCAAGCAGGACCCTGCCCATTTTAAATAGGGTCAAAGCCACAGAGAAGGAAAGTAACAACAGAGGAGGACAGCAGAGGAAAGTCAAACTTGACTTTGAATCCCAGCACTGATAACACTTAATGCCTGGATGTTTTAGGACAAACCCCTGCCCCTCTGTAGACCTCAGCTTCATTTTCTGTCAAATGGGGGTGGGGGATTGAATTAAATAATTTCATCTCTAAAGGGGCCTATGATCTCATGATTTGGAATCTGCCATCGACCTCTCCTATTGGCCCTCCTCTTCCTGGGAAGCCACCACTACCAGCAGGACCCCTCACATATAGGATACAAGTCATGGGTCTTTGGGACCCAGAAGGGAAGCTCTCGGAATTCTGAAACCTTCGCTATTTCCAGGCTGACGTCTCAGCTCTGAGGTTAACCAGAATTCAAGGCTGCAGAGCCAGGATTTTTTAAGGCATTATTATTTTTTTTTTTTAGAGTAACCTCCCTCAGAGCTAAAGGAAAGTCTATTTTGTGAGTGGTGTTTTTTTTTTTCAGTCTTCTTCCTGTGTCTCCCCTCTTAGAGTGAATGGGCCCTCTGAGGTCAGGGAGCTTGTCTATAGCTAATTCTGTGAATTCAACACAACCCTTCGTGTCAATTTTGAGGTAGAATAGCTTGATGTACAGTGGAAAAGGCACAAGAGATTTGCAATCAGGGGATCTGGGTTTGAATTCTGACTCTTCCACTTACTCCCTTGAGTGAACTTGGGTAAGTCACTTAAAACTACATGACTCAGTTTCTTCATCTGTAAAACAGGGGGAAGGTGGCCTGATTCTGTGATTGCCCCCTCTGCCTGGGAGCTCACTAGGAGCAAGATCTGTGCAGGCCACAGACCTCCCCTCCACAAACTCACTCAGATCTGTGATGTGGATGACTCTTCCTTCTCCTTCCTCCCTATCTTCCTGCCCCCACCCCCTTCTGTGCTCCCCATACTGGGACACTTGGTCAGTCATGTCCACTAACTGACCCACACTGCCTCATTACTCAGAAGACAAAGGCCAGAGAAGGGGGAGGGGGTGTGCCAGTGACTCCTTCCCCTTCCACACCCCCAGCCCCAGTCCTCCGCAGAGATCTAGGCAGGAAAATTTTCTTAATCTTAACTCTCCTCAGTACATGAATGGGCCACTTAAGAGTCACCCCCAGACACACTTAACCTCCCAATTCTTATCAGCAAGCAGGCAGCAGGAAGCTGGCCCTAAGCCTGCTCCTCTCCCCACCCCCACTCGGAAGCCGAGGTCTACTCAACAAAGGCTAAATATCCTAACAGCTGGCTTGGCAAGCACACACTTGGTCTAAAAGACACCCTTGGTTCCTGAGGTTTTAAAGAAGGTCAGAGCTGGGCAGGCCCTCAGAACAGACTGGCAAGGCAGGAAGGACCCTTAGAACACAGAATGTCAGAGCTGGGAGGGCCCTTAGAACACAGAATGCCAGAGCTGGGAGGGCCCTTAGAACACAAAAGGCCAGAACTAGGAGGACCCTTAGAACACAGAATGCCAGAACTGAGAGGACTCTTAGAATACAATGTCAGAGCTGGGAGGGCCCTTAGAACACAGTGTCAAGGGTAGAAAAGAGCTTAGAACACAGAAAGTCAGAGCTGGGGGCAGGGGTATGGACTTTAGAACATGGAATATTAGAACTAGGAGGTTCCTTAGAACATAGAATGTCAGAGCTGGGAGAGAGGTTCTTGGAACATTGAATGTAAGAGTGGGGAGGATTTTCAGAACTCAGGATGTCAGAGCTAAAAGGGGCACCAGGGATCATTTAGACCAACCCCTTCATTGTAGAGAGGAGTAAACAGGCTTATAGAGGGAAAGGATCTTGTCCAGATAATAATTAGCTGCGCAGGACCTGAACCTGCATGCTCCCTTCCATGATTTCAATTTAACAGCCTTATTAAGTCTTGGCGACCCAGAAGCAACAGTCTGAGCTGAGAACAAACTGAGGTTTTAGGCAACTGAGTCCTTCCCTGAGGCCAGCTGCACCTTGGGTTTGGTCTTAAGCTCCCCTCTGCTCCAGGAGCCTCTGTTTTCCCAGCTGTCAAATGGGGATCTTCTTCACCCTCCCTTCTTTACAAGGCTGTATCATGAGGAATTCTAACAACCTCAACAGCTCACAGTCTACAGTAGGGAAAACACCATTTGTAAAAAGTAAGTCATTAGGAAAGGGCGAGCTGTGTCTCTTACAATTATCCTCAGTGCCTCCCTCTCATTTTCATGGCTGGCCTAGATCAGAAAAGACCTTCAAAGCCAAGGAGAGAGCAACTAATCAGACATAGCCCAGAGCTCACAGCAGCAAGGCTGGCTGGCCACTGCTAGGCCTGAGTATTGCATACGTTGTCAGATGAGGTCACTGCATTAGATGGTTTTGCTTAATTTTTTTCACTGCTAGGCCTGAGTATTGCATACATTGTCAGATGAGGTCACTGGATTAGATGGTTTTGCTTAATTTTTTTTTCTTTGTCACAAGGGAGGAGTCAATCTGAAGGGGGGGGCGGAGTGACTGATGTAACAGAGAAAAAGCCTAAGGAAAACGTTTCCTTTTTTTTTTTTTAAGGAAAGAAAACACACAGAATCAGCCCACTCCCTCAGCCTCCAGGTTTCCAGCATCCCTCCTTTCCCCCAGGAGATGGGACAGTGCTCATTCACAGAGGCACCCATGGCTCCTCTCCTGCCTCATCACTATGTTTACAGAGAACTTTGGGGAAAACTAGCCTCCTCGACTTGAGGACCTATTTTGGACAGCTAATGAGTAGTTTGGGTCTCTGGGTTGTTTATGCCCACTGCCTGTGATTCCACGTCCAGGTAAACAAAGGCACCCTGCAATTGGGAGCACTCAGGCTAATCCCTCCACTGTGGCTCCCTCCGGGCAGGTTCACTCACCCTGGGAAAACCCTGGGTCCCCAAAGACACTACCCTGCCATGGCACCTCGCTACCAGCTGCCCAGATGGCCACAATAGTAGCCTCTTAACTGGCCTCCTGCTTCTGCTGTCTCCCCATCCAATCCATCTTTGATCTGGATGCCAGATTAAACGTCTTTATATGCAGAGATCTGCCCAGTCACTCCTCTGCTTAAGCATTCTCAGGGGCTCCCAACTGCCTGACAAGCAAAAATCCACCTTCTTGGGAGGCAGCCTGGTGTAGTGAAAAGACTGTGAGGCTTAGGATCCAGAAGGATCTAGGTTCAAATCCTGGCTCCAATATTTAAGGAAGTTGTACAACTATGGGCAAGTCTTTTAACTAGTCTTAACCTCAGTTTCTTCATTTGTAAAATAGAGACAATAGGGACCACTGAGATCATAGATTTAGATCTGGAAGTTGCTTTCAAAGTCACCTCCTCCAACCTCCTCATATTTTTGAGGAGGAAACTGAGGCTCAAGGAAATGGACTTATCCAAGGTCACTAAGGTAAGACATGGCATTACCCCTGCAGCACCTACACCCCACGAGCCTAAAGCACTACATATACTAGCTATTCTTCTTCCTCTTTGCCTAACATCTGAGGCTCTGGCCCTGTCTTTCTAGCCTTATCATAGATACTGTTCCCAGAGCACCCTAGACTTCAGCCCAAACTGGACTGCCCTGGGACCCCCGAAACATTCCACCCCTCCATGTCTTTGCTCCTCTCATTTCCTGTTCATGGAATGGCCTCCCCTTCCCTTTATCCAATTACCACACATCCTTTAGAGCCGAACCCAAAATCTGTTTCTGGGAAGTTTCTTCTGATGGCCCCCCCCACACCAGCACCACCACTTACTAGCTATGTGTCCCTGAGTAAACTATTGAATCTTTTCCAGCCTCTGTTTCCTCATCAATAAAAGGAAGATAATACTACTTTGACAACTAACTTCCCAGGGTTATTGGGAGAAAGGAATTCAATAAGCCTGAAAGTGCCACAGAAATATGGAGATAGGGATGGGACCTACGATCTCACTGGGACAGGGAACTCCCAGGGGAGGAAACTCCTTCCACTGATACAAGCTGGCATCTTCTCCGTAGAGCGCTTCCCCACTAAGTGTCAGAGGCAAGACTTGAACCTGTTCTTCTCGTCCTCAAGACGGGATCTCTACCCTCGACAGCAGGCTGAATAATGTGTCTACCCCAGCACCCACCACAGACGTCTGTACACAGTCAACATTTAATGTGTTTGTTGCCTTGTTCTGGGTTCGTTTTCACAAGTAATGCCCTACATCTTCCCACTCATGAGTCAACTCGTCAAGCGCTCCTTATGGGTAATCTGTCCAATGGCTTCCCCATCCTCTTCTGTCCAGATGTGAGGGAGTACCCATCTGGTGAATAACAATGGCATGAGTCAGCCTCCCTGGGATGGTCTCCAAACCCCTGGCACCCAGAAGCCACCATGCTGGTTCATCAGGAACATCCCCCACCCATCAAGAGAGGGTGTCTCCCACAGCCCCTTCCACCCAGGAGTCTCCCTCAGCTTGAACAACAGCTCATCATTTCCATAGTGCTGGATGGCTTACACGGTGCTTGCCCCACAAGCCCTGGGAGGGAGGCAGTGCAAGTGTGCCCATTTTAGAGATGAGAAAACTAAAGCCCATCTCTTGTGATTTCCCCCCACTTGACCCTGACAGGTCAGTCACCTTACAGAAGAGGAAACTGAGGCTCAGAAAGATTAAGTGACTTGCTCACAGTCCCACAAACAGTACATGGCAGAGACAGAATCCGAATTCAAATCCCATGACTCCAATAGTCCTCAATCCTTCCACTGCACCAACCTACCACCAATTTAGAGTTAGCATCTTGCTTCCCCATTTTGCAGATGAGGACACTGTGGTACAGAAATGTTAAGTGATTTGTTTGCAGATGAGACGTGGCCGAGTTGGGAGCTGAGCCCAGGTCCCAGCCTTGGGCTGAAGATTCAGTTGCTCTTTACTGCCCTATGCTTTTGGTCAAGTCCCTTAGAGTGAAGGTTCTGGATGAGGTCATCTGTCTCTTAGAGGGTCCAGCCTCAGCCCCTCTCACACAAGCCTGGACAGCTGTACCCTGACTAAGCCTCCATTTTTGAGGGTGGGAAGAGGCCCCCTTTGCAGAACAGTCCTAGTTCATCGAGGAGAAGGAGGAAGAGGGGACAAAGGATGGTTTATAAAAGAACAGGCGGCAGGCTAGGGAAGCCCCATTCCGCCTGCCCGACCTTGTGTGTTACACTGTAATTGTCATAACTGGAGGTGAAATACACCAGACTCCTGGCTCCCTGGAACAGGTAATTAGACTGGTAATCGCCTGTTCCAAGCGGAGGGGATTAGCTGACTAAATACTGCTCAAGGGAACAGACTCATTATTTAATATCAGCCTCATGTTGTGGCATAGGCAAAACACTAAACTTTACACGAAAAAGTGGTAAGGTCGCCTCCCTAGCCAGCCTCCCCACTGAGGCCAGGCTGCTCCCGGCCTGCCTGCAGGACCAAGGTGAAGGGAAGCCAGGAAAGGGAAAAAGCAGCTCCTTGTCCGCAGGAAGCAGCCAGGGTCCTAGGAAGACCACCAGATCAGGTTTGGGCTGAGCCCTGCTCCAGCCACTGCTGATGGCTGCTCGGACCTTGCGTTTCCTTATGGGGGGGGTCTCCACCAAAGTCATCTTCTGACATACTGGGGCATGCGGATGAGTCAGCCCAGAGGGCAAGGGCTCTGTCAGCTCCTACCGAGAAAGGGCAATTCAAGCACAGGGGCAGGATGTGGCACCTGAGCACCAGCCTATTTCTAACATCAGGGTATTATGATCAGTGAGGAGAGAGAGAGAGAGAGAGAGAGAGAGAGAGAGAGAGAGAGAGAGAGAGAGAGAGAGAGAGAGAGAGAGAGAGAGAGAGAAAGAAGAGAAGAGAAGAGAGGAGGAGAGGACAGGAGAGGAGAGAGAGGAGAGGAGAGAGGAGAGAGAGAGAAAGAGAAGGAAGGAGAGAGGGAGGGAGAGAGAGGAGAGAGAGAGAAGGAGAGAGAGAGGAGAGAAAAAGGAGAGAGAGAAGAGAGAAAAAGAGAGAGAGAAGGGGGGGGAAGAGGGGAGATATAGAGAGAGTGCCCTCACTGCTCTGACCCAGCACAATGTAGTCGTTTATACTCAGTTCTGTGCCTCAGTTTACTTATCTGTAAAATAGGGATAATAGCACCTACCTCCCAGGGTTGCTGTGAGGATCAAATGAGAGTATTTTTTAAAGTATTTTGCTTAACCTTAGAGCGCTCTATAAATGCTAGCTATTCTTAAGCCCAGCAAGGTTTAGGAGAGGTGAAGGGAAGGAACGAGGGACAGGGAAGCAGAGAAGAGTCAAGAATAAGCACAGTCTTTCTTTGGCATAGCTTTTCTTTTCCTGCTCTAGCACTCTCTTACTTCCTTCTGAGACCTGATCCTCTGGTCTCTTGATGAATGGGTCTAGACTCACCCCAGGCGTCAGGGTGTCCTGAAGTGCCAAGGGGAAGAAAGTGGATACATTCCTTCCCCAGCACCTGCCTCAGCTAGCAAGGGACCATGTCACCAAATAAGATGTGACTGACTGAGCCAGGGAATTGGGACTGGGGGACTCAAATATCACCAGCTGTGATCATACAGATCTTGGCACTCACGAGTTGTCTGACCCTGGAAAAATCACTAACTTTCTGCGCTCAGTTTCACCAGCAATAACACAGTGAAAATAATGGACCAAGCACAGAGAGCAGGGTGGAAGCAGGGATACAGCCCTGAACCTGGATTCAGGAAGAGCTGAGTGCAAATCCTGCCTTAAACAGTTACTAGCTCTATACTCCCTAGGCAAGCCACTTAACTCCTCTTACTCTTCTGCAAAATGGAGATAATAATATCTCACAGTGTGGTTGTCAGGATCAAGAAGATAACTCATTTAAAGCATTTCATCAATCCACAAGCATTTATTGATCACCTGCTATGTACCAGGAACTGTGTTAAGTGCTGGAGATGCAAAGACAAAAGCTGTCAGCTATTGTTAATATTATTGTCATTGTTGTTGTAATTACTAATATTATAAAGAGACAGCATGCTGTAGAGGAGAGAGAGCTAGCTTAGAACCAGGAAGACCTAGGTTCAAGTCTCATCACTGGCTTACACTGGTCATACGCCCCTGGGCAAGTCACAACCTCACAGTTACGGACAATTCTCTACGACTATAAATTGCGCAGATGGCATGCAAACAGTAGGCGCTTTGTAAGTGGTTGTTGGATTGAAATGAATTTATTGAGTAGTCAGAAAATAACAGAAGGAGCACTGACTGTACCACACAGTAGTTCAGTTCAAATCCTGGCTTTGCCGGCTACTTACTACCTGGGTACCCTTTAAGCAAAGTCGTTTAGCTCCTCTGGGCCTCAGTTTCCTTCTTTGTAAAATGAAGGAGGTTGGACTGGATGACTTTTACGCTCTCTCTTAGCTGTATATCTATGATTCTGTGAACCTTAGAATTCATGGGCAGATCTCAAATTACACTCCAAAACAAAACTTATAAAACAGAGATGATTCTCATTATAACATGAGCTAAGGACCTGAGTCCTGGGACAGTGTACCTCCAGGTTCAGCCACCTGCCCTCCAGGTTCTGGGCGGGCTTTAGAAACCTCCCCCCCAAAAAAAGCCTACAGAAGCACAATTGCTCCTCTTCAATACCCTTCTCCTTGGGACAGATGGGAGTTGGTGTCCTCGGCCATGGGGCCAGATGGCCTGAGCACATTCTGGGGCCAGAAGGGGCTACGAGATCACATACCAGCTGGGGAGGCTGTCCCTTCTCATTCCACCAGGGCACTTAACCCCTTCCCAACCAGGACTAATGGCCTTTTGGTGAAGGCATCCAATGACCTTGGGCAAGTCAACCACATCACTAACCCTCACTTTCTTAGTTTGACCAATTCAAAGCAACAAACATTAATTAAATGTCTACTATGTGCCCTTGCCTGAAGGGAATACAATATATACAAAGATAAAAAATTCAAGATAATTAATACCACTATTATATTCTGCCTTATGTAATAAAGCATTATATTGTGAGGAAGGCAATAGCATGGTCAGATTTGTATCTTGGGAATATCTTTGGTAGCTGTGGGAAGGATGGGAGAGGGAGGGAAGAAAATGGAGGCAGAGAGTCCAATTAAGAGGCTATTGCAGGAAGTTATGAAAGAAGCCCAATCAACAGAATTTGTCAACTGTTTGGATAATGGGGTAGAGGGAGAAAATAACTGAACCTGTGAAAGCAAATGAGATCACTAAAGGAGAGTAAGAAGAGAAAAGGGGCCAGAACAGGACCCTGAGTGGGAAGTGGTTAACAATCTATGTGCAAAACATGGATAAAAACCCTTAAATGACTACCCTCACTGGGCTTTTGTGCAGATAGGGTCAGGAAATGCTCTGTAACTTTAACGCACTACATTAGTTGCCTACCTCCAACACTAGGTTACTACTATAGCTCACCCACCAAGATTAGAGTAGTAGTCTTGGAGTCAGGAAGACCTGGACTTGAATCTCACTCAGACACTTACTGGCTGTGTGACCCTGGGCAAGTCACTTAATCACTCTGAGACTCAGTTTCCTCATCTGTCAAATGAGAGGGTTGGACTTAATGACCTCTGATGTCCCTTCTGGCCTGGAGATTCTGTGCCCTTTGACCATGGGCTCTAGGGTGTTGTCTCTTAAGAAGAAGGGATAAGAGGAAAAGGATCTTCCCGGATTTCCTGGCAAAGCTTCCCCAGGGGAGCTAAGGGGCAGGAGCAGGCGCAGGGTCCTCAGACTCTTGTTGGGACTGAACAGCCAGATTCTGGATGCTTAATATCTCCGCAAAGATGCCTGCCACCATATGGCACCAGCTTGTCCCAAGGCAGATGAGGCCTCTGAATGAAAGACTCCCGCTAATGACTCTTCCTCCCCTCCTAGGCTGTAAATCTTTGAGCTGGGCTTCAGTGACCATCCTGGCCCATCTCTGACCCAGAAGATGGGCCTGTCAAAGGTACCAGTCATGATGGTATAGTGGAAAAATGCCTGGATTTGGAGGTAGCAGCCCCACGTTCAAAGCCCGGCTCCACCCTTGACTGCCTGTGTGACTCTGGACAAATCTCTTGCCTACTCTGGGTTCTATACATCTAAAGCAAGGGGGTTGGCCCAGACATAGAGACAAGATGTAGAGACAATGGAAAGAACATTGTCTCTGGAATGAGAGAACCTGGATTCAAATCCTGTCTATACCAATGTGACCTTAGGCAGGTTATATCTATTACTTCTCTGGGCCTCAGTTTCCTCATCTGTAAAATGGAAAGATTGGAGCTCTAGAGTCCCATCCAGCTCTGATGATATCCAAGGTCCCTTTGGGTTCCAACATTCTATGACTCTGACCCAGAATCCCACCCTCATTCCCCTGACCCTAGAGAGCTATCTGATCTACCTGGGGCAGGGGTGGAAGGAGGGTACGACTTTCTGTGGGGATCCATTAGAGCCTAGCTGGTTACCCAAAGAATGAGAACACTCTCATCCCAATGCTTCCTCCACAGTGTGCCCTCTCTGAGACGCCCCAGCTATAAACAGCAAGGAGAGCCCTGAGGGTTCAAAGGGTGACCCAGACCTCTACATGGCCAACAAAGGAGGCAGGTGATGGAATCAGTGTGGTGAACAGGAGAGAATACTGGACTTCAGAGATGTTAGGAGACACCAGGCCAGTTCGCTAAGCCACAGCTGGCTTCCTTCCAGTGGGGGGACTGGCTATATTAAGCCAACCCTACTCCCACACAAGATGGGGTGACCCACCCTCACCTCTGCAAACTAGGCTAACTGGCCCAGACTTGTTGCGATGCTACCTGGGCATCTTTTCATCCTCCTGAAACTCACAAAGTCTGTCCCCCACCTACTTTGAATTCCCAGGAAACTCAGCACTAGCTAAAGCAAATATCCCAGTTAGATGGGAATGGGGAGACAACAGAACAGTTTTTTTGGCAGGGGGGCAAAGGGGAATTCTAGAGCTGAGAATTCTGGAACAAGTAAAGTACATATAGCCTGTGCCCCAGGGTCTCAGATTGATGGAACTAACATCAGGAGAAAGCAGACCCTCCCTAGTTCCTAGGCAACACAGAGGAAGTAGTACCAGCCTCTGCTTCTGGAAATGGCCCTGGATCGTCAGGAATCTGACAGCCCCCAGCACCATGCTTCCCAGGAGAAAGGCACGAAAGGGAGGGTAAAGGTTACATTCCAAAGAGCTGAACGGGGGCGTTGATGGAGCTGATTGCCTCAACACCCTGAGACACCTGTTTGAGAAGGGGCCCGTCAGGAGGGTAGGATCAAAAAGGGAACAATTCAGGCTCCGTGTCAGGAAAAACATCCTGGCAATAATAGCGGTCCCAAAGTAGAACGGACCACGAGGAGGTGGTGAGGCGGAAGGGTGGCAGGGGCGGGTCTCTCACTGGGGATCTTCAGGATGAGGTTGGATTCCCTGGCTCTGTTTTAGTGGGCATGCCTATCATGTATGGGCTGAGCCAGAGGACCAGTGAGGACCCTTCCACTTCTCAAGTTGTAAGAAAGGTCAAAAAGGGACAAAGGACAAAAGCTAAGTCCTTCTGCCACCTTTTCCATTACTTCCCAGATCAAAAATGAACCTCTGCCCCAGGAAAGAACAACGGAATGTCAGAGATAGAAGCGACATCAGATCACAGCATGTTAGAGCTGGGAGGGGCTTTAAAACAAGACTGTCAGAGCTGAGAGGGCCCTTAGAACGCAGAACGACAGAGGTAGAAGGGACCTTGAAAATGGACTGCCAGAGTTGGGAGTCCATTAGAATATGGAAAGTCAGAGAGAGAAGGGGCCCAATCCCCACATTTTACAGATGAGGAAATGAGACTCAGCACGACGTCAGGACTCACTGATGAGAGAACCAGCCAAGAGCAAGCCACAGGTGTGCTAATTCCCACTAAGCTGTCCCTCCGTAGACTGCCTCTACAGAGATAGCCAGGTGGAGCCTCAAGGAGAAAGCTCATGCTAACTAGAAGGCCTCAGTAAAGAAACAGCTCATTGTGGACAAGGTTAAGGCATTGGGGGATGGCAAGAGGATCCCAAAGAGCCGTCAGCCAGATGACAGGTTCTGCTTATCAGATGGAAGCAGAGGCTCAGCCAGTCTCCCTCCCACCGGTGACTAAGCCAGAAGAAATGGGCAGTCACTGCAGTGTGACAGACTGAGTTTAGAAATGGGGAAGCACCTCCTCATTGACTGGGAAGCTTGTTAAGGCAATAGGCCTCGGTGACCAGGAGTGGCTCAGGAAGGCCCTTGCAAGGGTCAGGAGCTTTAAAAGGAGTAGTCCTAGCAGAGAGGGCCTCTGGCAATTCACAAAGGGCTTCCCCCATAGAGGGAGGCCGAGCAGGTGCGACAGTCCCCATTTTACAGGTGAGGTAAAACGGAGGCCCAGAGATTGAGTGACTAATTTACGTAGATTGTTAGTCTGCAAAAATACTTTACTCCCAACCACCCTGCCAGGTAGGCAGTACAAGCATAATTACAATCCATTTTACAGACAAAATAACTGAGGCTTTGAAAAGGAAGTGACTTGACCACTGACACATGGCTAAATTAATTCACATGTTTATAACCTTGCTGTAAAAGGAAAACCATCCTAACAGTCAGAGCCGTCCCAAAGTGGAACGAGTGGCCTTCGGCAGGGGAGAAGGTCTGGGCGGTGGCTCTGCCCTCCCAGAGGTCTCCAAGCAGAGGCTGGTCAGGGATATTGTGGGAGGCGTTCTTGGTTCAACTGAGCTCCCTCTTAACTCTAAGATTTTATCGCTCGCCCAGGGCTGCTCAAGCTTAGTGAACTCCTGCCAACCTGGCCCCTTCTCAGCTCTCAGTCTTCTCCATCTCCTTACCCTCTCCACTCCAGGAGTGTGGAAAGGCCTCCTTTGCACTGGCTGTACCCCACTCCTGGAATATTCTCCCTCCTTCCTTGCCTTTTGGTTTCTGTGATTTCCTTTAAAATGCAGCTCAGAATTCCCCGACTCCAAGAGGACCCTCCCAGCCCCCTGCTGCTAGCCATGCTGGCCCTCTGAGATCACCTGCCATCGACTCCTAGGCGCCTTCTTTGTACCTAGTCTTTACAGGTGGTCTCCTCCATTAAAATGCAACTTCCTGATGTCCAGGTCCTCTTAGAACACAAGGACAAACAACAATAATTAACTCCTTGAAGGCAGGGACTCCTGTGGTTTTACTTTTGTCTTTGAATCCCCAGCACAATAAATGCTTACTGGTATGATTCCCAAAAACCACAATGAAGTCTGCTGCCACCTCTGACGGGCAGAGACGTGAGAGGCTCAGGAGGCCATGTGTTTGGACACGGCAAACGTGGGGTGCTGTGTTGCCTGACTATCCATATGTGTTACAAGAGTTTGGGTTTTCTTCCTCACCCCCACCCTCACTGGCAGGCAAGGTGGAAGGGAGAAAAAAAGGAACACTTGATAATTAAAAATAAATTAATTTAAAGAATCCTTCTTGACTAATAAACAACTGGGATGAGATTGTCATGGCTCCTGACTCAGTTTAGCTCTCTTTTTCTTCTTAAAAAATATTACTTTATTTATAATATTGATTTAAAAATTTTTGAGTTCCAAATCCTCTCTTTCCCTCCAGCCTCTCCCCCACCCATTTGCAGAGGCAAGCAATATCATATCAGTTATACATGTAAAGTCATGTGAAAACAGGTTTCCATTTTAGCCATGTCGGGGGGAAAAAAGAAAGAAAAATAAAGTGAAAAAAGAATGTGTCGATCCACCCTCAGAGTTCATCAGTTCTCTCTCTGGATGTGGATGGCATTTTTCATGATCTCTTTTCTCTTTTTCAATAGTTCCGTGATGGTCCTGATCTAGCAAGAGGGTAAAGATCACCTCTGCAGGGCCCTCCAACCCAAAGTGTCCACAAAATATCCAAGGAAAACAGGGTAAAAGGCAGAGCAGCAAACCTGGGAAGCCACAAGCCAGCCCAAGAGCAGGGCCCCCCCAAATCCAGCCACGTCAGAGGCTGTCATTGAGGACATTAGAAGATGAGGACACATCCTCTCCACCAGCTGCCAATCTGGCAGGGTTCTTTCTGATGCACCCGCTGCAAGGGTCCCAAACTCCCAGGGCACAGGTCCCCAGCTGGACAGTGGGCCTTGGGAGTAAAGAGGCCTGGGTTCAAGCCCCAGCTCAAGCAATAACTTGCTGCCCTCTGACCAGAGTTAACTTTAACCTGCTGTAACTTCCCTGCATTGCATCTGCATGCTCTCCTTTGGGAGTTTTGGAGATTTCAAAAGGACTTAGGCAGGGGTTCTTAACAGCTTTTTGTGTGTTATGGACCCTTCTCAGAATGTTTAAACGCATAAAATAAAACCTTGTTCATTGTTCAGTCACGTCTGACCCTTCCTGACCCCATTTGGAGTTTTCTTGGCAGAGATACTGGAGTGGTTTGCCACTCCTTCTCCAGCTCATTTTATAGGTGAGAAAAATGAGGCAAACAGAGTGAAGTGACTTGCCCAGGGTCACTTGCTCAGCTAAGAAGTATCTGAGGCTGGATTTGAACTCAGGTCTTCCTGACTCCAGGCCCCGTGCTCTACCCACTGAGCCACCAGCTGCCTCAAAATAAAATATACGGTATTACAAAGGAAATGAATGATATTAAAATACAATTATCAAGATTTTTTTTAGAGTTCACAGACCACCCCACCCCCGTCCCCCCAGTTAAGAATCCCTGACCTAGAAGCACACCTATAAGTGCTCTTATGGCACATCCGGGCTGGTTACCCTGGAGAAAAGTCGAGAAAATATACCTCCCTCCTTCTTGGCAGAGGTGGGGAACTGGGGATTTGGAACATGCAGTCAGACTCAGGTCATGTGGCGATTGGCTTTGATGGACTTCTTTTCCTCTTTCTTTTTTCAACAATTCTTTGTTAAAAGGAATGTCTCACTGGGAGTCCAGAGGGAGATATTAAGAAATAAAGGTAACATAAATAACAAATTAATTAAAAAAAAACCCGCTAGGCTAGTCAACTAAGTGTATAGTTGCAAGGAGCCAGCACAGAAAGAACATTGGATTTGGTATCTAAGGACCTGGGTTCAAATCCTGGCTCTGCCATTTACTAGCTGTGTTACCTTAGAAAAGTCATGTAACTTCCGAGATAGCTTCAGTTTCCTCACCTGTAAAATGAGGGAGTTAGACTAGATTGGATGCCCTCTAAGATTTCTTCCAGCTCTCAACGAACAATTTAAATAGAGATCTCTGACCCAAACGAGGGAATTCTAATGGCTCAGTGTACACAACCTATCTTTCAACTAGAATAACAAGAGACACATGCTTTCTTCAAGTTTACCCAAGAAGGTTATCTTCAGCCTCAGTTTCCTCTTCTGTAAAATGAGGACTGGACTAGATGATCTCAGATCTCTTCCAGCTCTCACCTTCTATGACAGCAAAGAACCCTAACCTTAGCCCAGCTCCCTGGACAGGATCCTGACACCTGCCTAACAAACTCATTTTGCCCTGCCCCCAGCCAAGGGGGCATTTCCCCTGCACAGAGCAGCTCACAATCACAGCCAGTTTGATTCTCCTCCTCCTCCTCCCCTTCCTCTTCATCGTCGTCAAGCTCAGCTCACATTCTTCCCAGAATATCTGCCTCCCTAATCCTACTGAATTCCCTGTACCCTGATCCACACACCTCGACATGCACACAAGCTGGTACTCAGACTTACATACTTAGCCACAACTTAGGCAGAGAAGAAAATCATGCAGAGACACAGATTCATTCACTAATTCCAGTTCAAAGTAAATCTAGCTGTCTCAAAATGGAACAGACCACCTCTGGAGGAGAGAGTTACTCATCAGTGGAGATCTCCAAATAGAAACTGAAATCCTTGAAGATCAGAGACTCATAGAAATCTCGGAGGCTATCTAGCCAAACCTCTCATTTTACAGATGGGGAAAGTGAGGCCCAGCAAGATGAAGAGACTTGCTTGAGGTCACATATGGAGTAAGTTACAGGGGCAGATTCTGCACCTGGGTCCTCTGACTCCAAATGCCACGCCCCTTCCCCTATTCTGTGCTGGGCACATAGGTGTTAAGGTAGGAATAGGGCTAGATGAGCCCCAGCTTTGTCAAGCAGTCTAACCCTTGGACATTTTAAAAGAGATCGTATGTTATAAAAGCTCATTTATGTGGCCATTCTGAACCCAGGGAGCCGAGGCTGGAGGGTGTCTTTCTTCCCAAAAGGGTAGAGAGGGACAGAGAGGAGAGGCCCAGCCCCGAAATCCCTCAGCTGGATTCAGCAGTTTGTAGTAGCTTCAACAGCTCCATTTCCCATCTTGGGGGGATTAAGACATTAGGGCCCGAATCAGATGGAAGGCAGCTGCTGGCACAAAACAGCCTTTGTCTCCCAGACGAAATATTAAACCAAGCCCAGCCTCTAGAGCAATTCAGGAAAAACAATATTAAGATGGCCTGGCTTTAAGATGGTTCTGATCCCCAAAAGACCTTCAGCAGCTCACACACATCCCATCTCCTTCACCCCAGCCCTACAGTGCTTCTCACTTGACAGATGGAGAGACTGAGGCCCAGGGCACTTACATAACGTAGCCAGCAGTAGAACACCCTGGTCAGGGTTGGTTTTTTCTTTTGGTTTTTGCATATGACCAAGCTGTCTTCTCTCTGAGGGACTCTGACATAATTGCTAAAGTTTCCCCCAGCTCTGACATCGTGTTCTAAGGGCCCTCAACTCTGACATTCTGGGTCTGAGGGCCCTGCCAGCTCTGACATCCTGTGCTCTAAGGGGCCTCCCAGCTCTGCCATTCTGTGTTCTAAGGACCCTCCCAGCTCTGACATTCTGGGTTTTAAGCGCCCTGCCAGCTCTGACATTCTGTGTTCTAAGTGCTCCCTCAGCTCTGACAGCCTCTAAATTTCCATTTAACCTCTCCGAGCCTCATTTCTCTCATTAGTGAAACTAAGCTAGATCACAGAATTATGTTAAAGAAAGCACTTTGTAACACTCAAAGCACCACAAACAGGAGGTGAGTCAATATTGTGATGCTGCCGCAACTGGTAGCTCCCCACCCTACCACCCACATTCCAGGTTCTAAAGTCTGGCCCCAAAGGATCAGGCAGTCTTCCCTTAGTTGCCAGCTGGGAGTACTGTGAGCAGTCCTGAGAGACAAACAGCCACCAGAGAGATAAGGCTGAGCCAGGGCTCGGTACTATCTTTGAAAATCCCTGGTTTATGAGCCGAGGCTGGAAGAACTTGTGTATTTAAGGCAGCTTCCATCCCTAGCCCATCCCCCAGGCCAGGGCGAGAAGGAAGAGCCTCAGCTAAAGAGACCCACACATTCAAGGAATCTGTCTGTGCCATTCCAGGGGCCAATAAGACAGCAGTACTAAAGAAGCCAGGGACCTGGGTTCGAATTCCACATTTGTCCTTAGCTCACAGTGTGACCCTGGGCAAGTTGGTCTCCCTCTCTGGGCCTCAGTTTCCACATCTGTAAAATGAAAGGATTAGACTAAATGAGTTTCACGTCCCTTGTAGCCTTAAAAAGTTTATCCTATTCCGGAGCCACGGGGGCCCCATCTCTTTGTCCAAGTGACCAAAAGCAAATTTCTCCTGAGTGCCTCAGTTTACCCACCTATAAAATGAGTCCCTACCCCTCTATCAGCTCTGCTACCAGGGAATTCTGAGCCTCCAGACAAACTTTTCATTGTGATAAGATTAATCTCTAAACAAAGCAGAGGAAAGGGACTGAAAGAAAATGAGGGAAGAAGACTGGGAAACATACTTTTATCTAGGATGAGAAAGTCAGTCGGAGCCTCAGTTTCCTCATCAATAAAAAGTAGACAGTAATACTGGTATCACTCACCTGGAAGAGGAGCCCTAATTAGGGCCAGGATGATCTTTACCTGAAAGCAGGGGGAGGTGCTTAATGACGTGCTGAGGTCACTGCCAGCCTTCTTATTCTAGGCCAGACTGGGGGAAAAGCACAAATGGCACAGGTGGAGAGCTGGAAGGGACTCAGAGGCCATCTCGTCCGACCCCCTCGTTTTACAGATGAGGAAACTGAGGGCCGGGGGTGGCTAAGTAACCTTCCCATGGCCACGTGGGCGGGGATAGATGTGGGAGCCACCCAGATGAAGGACCCCAGTTCTGAATCTGAAAGGGACCTCAGAGGCCACCCAGGCCAATGCCCTCCTTTTACAGATGAGAAAACTGAGGCCCAGAGAAGTTAGGAAAATGCCTAGGGACCCACAAGTGGTAATCGTTTCGTGGACACAGGGTCCCTGTGAGTACCCAACTGGGAAGTGAGGTGCCCCTGCCATCTCCCCAGCCCAGCTTCCTGTTCCCCCAGGTGTTGGGGTCTTTCTCCTCTAAAGCTACCTTCTGGCGCTCTGTACTTACCTTGAATGTACTGATTGTATGTGCCTTTTCCTCCAATTAGAAAGTAAGGTCCTTAAGGGCAGGGGCTATCTTGTGGCCCTGTGTTTATGTTCCCTGCATAGTGTAGGACACACAATAATCCCTTGATAAATGCTCTGTCTACCCATCTATCTGTGTCTTTATCTAAGAACAAGATGGAAGAAGAGAAAGAAAACAGAGACATCGAGAAAGGAGGGAGGGAGAGATGGAAGGAATAAAAACAAAGGGAGAGAGAAGGAAGAAAGAGCAAGAGAGGAGAGATCCCGTGAGTGACCTCAGCCCAGCGACAGAGAGTCAGCCTTCGGCACTGATTTCCCTTCCCTTCCCGTACAGCCACATACACCCTCCCTGTGATCATATACACAAACCTAGCCCGTAAATACTATAAGTAAATTCCCTCCTATCCCGAGCACTGAGGTGGGGAACAGTTGCTTCTGGGTCATAGACTTCTTTTTGTCATTTCAAACAATGTGAGTTGTGCCACTGACCCCATGGACCCACGGGGGACCTGGGGACTGGCTGCCCCGAACCTCCCCACTGGATCCCCCATTAGTTAGCTGCATGTTTGTGAGGACGGTCTGATGGGGATGGGGCCTGGTGAACCTCCAGGATCTTCTCATGGCTCAAACTAGGTCTCCCTGAGACAACTGGACTCGACTGGGAGTCAGGAAACCAGGGCTTGAACATAGGCCCTGCCATGGGCCTGATGTGTAGCTCTGGACAAGTCACTTTGGAGACTCAGTGTCCTCTTCTGTCTGGATTACGTGGTTTCTAAGGTCTTTTCCAGTTTCAATAGTTTATATCCTAAGGGCCTTCCCAGCTCTGACAGTCTATGTTCTATGGGTCTCGCCAACCCTGACGTTCTGGGTTCTAAGGGCCCTCCCAGCTCTGATATTCTGGGTTCTAAGGGCCCTCCTGGCTTTGACATTCTATGTTCTAAGGATCCTCTCGCCTTTGACATTCTTGGTTCTAAAGGCCTTCCCAGCACTAACATTCTCTGTTCTAACAGCCTTCTAGTTCTGCTATTCTATGTTCTAAAGGGGTGTTTTTCATTCCTGGAGGCCCAGGGCTCTTACAATCTAGCTTAGGCCTCCATCCCTCTGGCTAGATCGGAAGAAGACAGGAAACACTACTGCTCCCAGGGCCGGGAAGATTCCAATTTACTAACTCCTACAGCTGGGTCTGCCTACCAGACTGAAAATGAAAAAGGACAATTCAGCTGCTCCCCTCCCCCAAGGAAACAAGCAGGAGGCTGCAAGCCAAGGCCAGTCTTAAATAATCCAAGTAATAAAAATTGCCAATTAAGAAAGCAGGAGGCAGTATCTTCAGCGCAGAGGCTCCTCTCAGGATGGCTGGTTGCATTTGCGCATCAGGAAGTCGGAGCATGTGCCAGCCATTGGGTTTTAGAAGGAAGAGAGTGCTGAGCAAGCACTTTTCAGAAGGAGGGCTCCAGGACCAGCCTCTATGGGAGTAGCAGCCCCTGGCCCTGGCATTGGCCCCTTCCTCAAACCCCACTCCAATTCTCCTCTCCAGAAACGGCCCCCATCTCTTCCTCTGGGATCCACTTGCCAAAGGGGTTTTGTTCCAAAATCATAATCCCAGGCAGGTGTTCTGCAATCAGCATCCAGATGTTTGGCGATTGGGAGGGAGTATGACCAGCAATCAGAATGATGGAGTCTGCAAAACCTGGACTCCCATCCTAGCTCTGCTAAGTCATTAGCTGGGTGAGCTCAGCCAAATTATTTCCTCTCTGCACCTCAGTCTCCACAAAATGGAGGTAATAACACCAGTAGTACCTCCCTCAAAGCATCATTCAAGGATTAAAAGAAATAACATATGTTAAAGTACTACATAATTGCCAGTTATTATTGTTATGCACAGCCACTGATGCCTCAGCTTAATTCAACAAAATACTTACCAGGCGGATGTCTAATATTCCTTTAGGGTTTGTCATAGCCAGGGGAAGGGAATGACAGAGAAAGGTGTTTATGTACTTCTTTTGTTTAAATGAGGGCCTGTATACCAAATCCTGCAGACAACCAGATAATTCATGAGGATGTTACAGAAACGGAAATGCCCTATCTGGGGATTCACCATTTGGTTGGGGTAATGAAGAAGAAGAGAGTGAGAAGGGGCTGAGAGTTTTTCCACCAGAAAGACTGGGGAGGTATCAGCCCCATGAGTCCCCTTCTAGCTTTGACATCCTATGTCCTAACATTCCATCATCTCGAGCCCCTTGTAGCTTTGACATCCTATGTCCTAACATTCCATCCTATATTCTAAGGGCCTTCCCAGCACTGACATTTTTGTATGCTACTAAGGGTCTTTCCAGGTCTGACATTTTATGTTTTAAGGGCCCTCCCAGTGCTGATATTCTATATTCTAGCATTCCAGGTTCTCAGGTTCCTTCCTGTTCTGACATTCCATCGTTGTAGGACAATGAGATTCTTCAAAGTACAAAAAGAAAAATTTCAGAGCTTGAAGGGGCCTTGAGAGATTCTCCGGAGCAGTCCTTTAACTCCAAGCAAGAAAGTTATTGTCCCCATTTCATAAAACTAAAACCAAGAAGTTTTTCTCCGTCACCTCCTAGACATGGGACATAGTGTTAACCAGAAGCTGCGGGAGACACAGAGATTAAAGGGGAAATAGGAAGATTGCAAAGAGATACAAAAGTGAAGACATGGAGCTCAGTGTCTGTCCTCAATGAGCTTGCAATTGAAAAGGGTTAAGTGTGAAGTCACTGCTAGACAAGTGTGATGCAATGAGTGCTGACGCTGGTAGCCAGAGGACCCAAGTTTAAATCTCACCTCTGCTACTCATCTGTGGAGCCTTGAACAAGTCACATCTCGGCTGGGTCTCAGCTTCCTCATTGCTAAAATGAGAGGATTGGCCTAGATGACCCCTAGGGTCTTCCTTTCAGCTCCAAATCCAGAAACCAAAGAATCAAGAAGAGCTAACACATATACGGATCATGGAAATTGGATGTCTGATTCAGGCAGCTAGGTGTGCCATGGAGAGAGTATTGGACCTGAAGTCAAGAAGACCTCAGCTCAGATCTCCTCTCATACACCTACTTACGTGACCCTGAGCAAGTCAATTAACTTCCATTTGCCTCCGTTTCCTTATCTGTAAAATGGGGATAATTAATACCAACAACTTCCCAGGATTATTGTGAAAATCAAATGATGTGAACACATAAAGGCTTTTGCAAACCTTAGGAGTGTTATATAAATGCTAGCTCTTACCAGCGATTACTCTTAAAAATTCAGGTTCAGGGCTAGAGATGTGCAAGTCATCCCCATCCTTCCAGAAGTGGGACTGAAATCACCCCCATCCATAAGTGACCCGGCAATCAGAGCAAAGAACAGAGGCCAAGGACCTTTGGAACAGAATCACAGTTCATGCGTGGGAGTCGGGAAGAACCAAAGAAGTTAGAGTTAGTGTCATCAGAAAGGCAGGAGGATCGGAATGATGTCACCTGTGGTGTCAAACATAACAGAGACTCAGAAGAATGGTGAAATAGGAAAAGATCATTGGGATTGACCAGGAAACTTAAGCATTAAAAAAACAGTCACTCACATTTACTATAGTACTGAACCTTGAATCTTCAGAAAAGATGATCACTGATGGAGACACCCATTGTTTTGTATTTACCCAATGACAAGTACAAATTAGCCATGTACTTCCTCCCTGTAACCTGGCAAAAGCACGTTGCAGCTGACAACAAAGGGAGAGGCATACCCCTCTGAAGGTTAGTACCAATCTGTAGATTACCTCAATGACTAGGTATGCTTTCCTTCCCCTCCTCCCCGTGCTATTCTGCTCCCAGATTAGGCCCATCGTAGCCTAAATGGTTTCTCTGGATTCATTTGACTCCTCTAAATTAGACCCAAACTCAGTAAGATGAGCTTCATCCTCTGCCGTGGATGAGCAATCTATCCAGCCCTGGATGTGCCCTGTAGAACACTGGAAGGCCTGAGGCATAAACAGCATGGGGCGGGGGGGGGGGGGGAGGCATGGGAGACGGATGGAATAGGAGAAGCAGAGAGACAGAAAGAAACATACCAGGAGACAGAGCTCTTCTGACATTCCATGTTCTAAGGGCCCTCCCAGCTCTGACATTCTGGGTTCTAAGGCCTTTCCCAGCTCTGACATTCTCTGTTCTAAGGGCCCTCACAGCTCTGACCTTCTCTGTTCTAAGGGCCCTCCCAGCTCTGACATTCTGGGTTCTAAGAGCCCTCCCAGCTCTGAAATTCTGTGTTCTAAGACCTTTCCCAGCTCTGACATTCTCTGTTCTAAGGGCCCTCTCAGTTCTGACATCCTGTGTTCTAAGGGCCCTCCCAGCTCTGACATTCTCTAAGGCCCTCCCAGCTCTGACATTCTGTGTTCTAAGGGCCCTCCCAGCTCTGAAATTCTGTGTTCTAAGGCTTTTCCCAGCTCTGACATTCTATGTTCTAAGGGCCCTCCCAGCTCTGACATTTTGTGTTCTAAGGCCTTTCCCAGCTCTGACATTCTCTGTTCTAAGGCCCTCACAGTTCTGACATTCTCTGTTCTAAGGGCCCTCCCAGCTCTGACATCCTGTGTTCTAAGGGCCCTCCCAGCTCTGACATTCTATGTTCTAAGGGCCCTCCCAGCTCTGACATTTTGTGTTCTAAGGCCTTTCCCAGCTCTGACATTCTCTGTTCTAAGGCCCTCCCAGCTCTGACATTCTCTGTTCTAAGGGCCCTCCCAGCTCTGACATCCTGTGTTCTAAGGGCCCTCCCAGCTCTGACATTCTGTGTTCTAAGGGCCCTCCCAGCTCTGATATTCTGGGTTCTAAGGGCCCTCCCAGCTCTGAAATTCTGTGTTCTAAGGCCTTTCCCAGCTCTGACATTCTGTGTTCTAAGGCCTTTCCTAGCTCTGACATTCTCTGTTCTAAGGGTTCTCCCAGCTCTGACATCCTGTGTTCTAAGGGCCCTCCCAGCTCTGAAATTCTGTGTTCTAAGGCCTTTCCCAGCTCTGACATTCTGTGTTCTAAGGCCTTTCCTAGCTCTGACATTCTCTGTTCTAAGGGTTCTCCCAGCTCTGACATCCTGTGTTCTAAGGGCCCTCCCAGCTATAACATCCCATGCTCTAAGGGCCCTCCTAGCTCTGACATTCTGTGTTCTAAGGGCCCTCCCAGCTCTGACATCCTGTGTCCTTAAGGGCCCTCCCAGCTCTGACATTCTGTGTTCTAAGGGCCCTCCCAGCTCTGACATCCTGTGTCCTTAAGGGCCCTCCCAGCTCTGACATTCTGTGTTCTAAGGGCCCTCTCAGCTCTGACATTCTGTGTTCTAAGGGCTCTCCCAGCCCTGACATTCTGTGTTAAGGCCCTTCCCAGCCTCGGCATTCTGTGTTCTAAGGGCCCTCCCAGCTCTGACATTCTGTGTTCTAAGGGCCCTCCCAGCTCTGACATCCTGTGTCCTTAAGGGCCCTCCCAGCTCTGACATTCTGTGTTCTAAGGGCCCTCCCAGCTCTGACATCCTGTGTTCTAAGGGCCCTCCCAGCTCTGACATTCTCTGTTCTAAGTGCCCTCCCAGCTCTGACGTTCTCTGTTCTAAGGGCCCTCCCAGCTCTGACATTACGTGATTCCACAAAGTACGACTTTTAGAATCAGAGAAGATACAACTTTGTGTTGCTGGCCCTTGGGAATTCCTGATTCACCTACCCCTGGACCAGATCCCAGTCTCTAGTCTACTAGAATACTATATGACCTTGAGCAAACTGCCTCCCCTTTGGGGACCTCAGTTCCTGATATATAAAAAGAAGTTGTCCTCTAAGATTTCTTTGAATTCTGGTCCTTAAGAAGCCACCTGCCAGCTAGTTTAGCCAACTGCTAGGCTTCTAGGGAGGAGAGAGATGGGCTTCTATTCATATGCCTCTCAGCTAAAGAGCTCCTCATGAACCATGGCCTGGCTTATTTGGAGGGGAAATGCTGAAGGCCTGGCTACATACTACCTGCCATGATTCATTTCCATCTTTTAAAAAGTGACAACGGGAAGGCTTTGTTCACTTAGTAGCCACCTGCCAACCCAGTCCTGAAAGAGTCACCTCAAAGACTTCAGTGTCCCTGGGGAACGGGTTAGCTTCCTATGACACACCTACTTCTCAATCCCTCCAGACCTTAAGGTTCCCTGGCTGTAAAAGGCAAAGACCAGACTCATCAAACACCTCTCAGGCCCCCCAGTCTCTAAATACCAAGATTCCTCTCTCAATCAATTCAACAAACCATTCAGGGTCCCATTCTTGTGAAGGAAAGGTTATAGGTGGGGAGATGAGAAATTTCATTAGATAAAGCTATATGAGCTATATGATGTGCGTCATTACTGTTACCCAGGAGTCCAGCTGCTACCAGGTGCATGACAAGCTGGACTGTTTCCTATTTGAATTCACAGCCAGAGAAATGGTGCCTCAAGCTAACCCCAGCTGGGCAGCAGAAGAGGCTATTCACTCCAGGTTGCCAAAGCAGATGGGGTACTAGCCAAAGAATCCCCAGGGGTCAAGAGCCCCCTACCAATCCCAGTTCTCAGAGAAGCCCAATCACCCAAGAGAGGCAGAGAGAGTTAACTTCATGGTTTCTAACTTCCTGACAACCATCCACTCTCCTTTTCTACTTGAGAAGCTACGGAGAGAAACCACATCCTGCCCCTGAGTGAAGAATGAAGGAGCTTGTACCCAGCAGGGGGAGAGCACATCACCAGACAGGTGGCAGGAGGTCTGAGTGAGAGTCCTAACTCTGCCATTAACTCACTGTGTGAGCAAAGGAGCACATCACCATCTTCCTGAGCCTCAGCAACCTCATCTGGGAAATGGGGAGGTTAGACTAGAGTTCTCTAAGGCCCTCCCAGCTCTGACATCTTGTGTTCTAAGGGCCCTCCCAGCTCTGACATCCTGTGTTCTAAGGGCCCTCCCAGCTCTGACATCCTGTGTTCTAAGGCCCTCCCAGCTCTGACCTTCTCTGTTCTAAGGACCCTCCCAGCTCTGACATTCAGTGTTCTAAGGGCTTTCCCAGCTCTGACATTCTGTCTTCTAAGGGCCCTCCCAATTCTAACATTCTATGTTCAAAGGGCCCTCCCAGCTCTGACACTGTGTGTTCTAAGGGCCCTCCCTGCTCTGGTATTCTGTGTTCTAAGGGCCCTCCCAGCTCTAACATTCTGGGTTCTAAGGGCCCTCCTACCTCTCCTTGCTCTGACATTCTATGTTCTAAGGGCCCTCCCAGCTCTAATATTCTGGGTTCCAAGGTTCCTTCCAGCTCTGATATCCTGTGTTCTAAGTTCTTTACAAGTTCTGACATTTTATGAGTTCTATGAGTTCCTTCTCCCTGCTCAGGATCTTTCCCAGTTCTCCTTTCTCATCTCCCAATCCATCTCACCATCCCTCAAATTCCTATTTGAGATTCTGGGTATTTGGAAAGAGCCCTATTATGGCTCACTCTACAAAGTGCCCTATCATTATAATACTTAGTACACAAATGCTTGTCCTGTTTCACAGATTTATGGCCAGTGACTCACAAAGTCTCACAGCCAAGAGTAGCAGAGTGCAGGCCCCACCGAGGGTCACAGGATCAAGGGCAGAGGTGTTCGAAGTGGACAACCCCAGGATGTTTTTCACTTTTGCCACGTCCCCTTTTCCCTATTTTACTGCTTTGGGTACTCTGCCTTAAGAGGCAGCAGAGTGTAGTAGATGGGGCGTTTGCACTTGGAGGCAGGAAGTCTTGGTTTAAATCCAAACTCTAGACACTTACTAGTCATGTGGCCTTGGGCAAGTCATTTGTCCTCCATGGCCCTCAGTTTCCTCATTTCTAAAAGGCAAGGGTAGGACCTGATGGCCTCCAAGGTCCCTCCCACCTCTCAAGCTATAACTCTAGGATTTTCCCACTAAAGGCTTCAAGAGAGAAGGAAAGCAGTCAGGTAAGTGCCCGACTAGTCTGACTGTTCAGATCGGGGCAGAAAGAACCCAGTGAATGCCACACATTCCAACCCGAAAGAATCCAAGCGTCAGCTTCCTTGCCTTCTTTAGGACTTGGCACCCCCTCCCCCTCTTCCTCAGCCTTGACCTTTTTCAAACCCTTCCAAATATTTTCCCAGAAGAGAAAGCAGCCAGGGTGAGAGACAGGGAGTGTGGTCCCCAAGCAAATCAGAGGCAACTAGCTGAAGCATTCAAAAAGGGGGAGGGGAGGTCACAGAGGAGGAAAGCAAGGTCCACAGGCCCAATTCATCCACTGAGGAATCCGAAGAATGGATCACCCTCCTGTGCAGCTGGCAAGTAAGTCATCCCCTCCACGATCCCTGCCAGCACCATCCCTGGTGCCTGAAACACTACAGACACAGAGAGTGGCAGAGCTGGAAGAGACCGCACTGCTTATAAACTGGGGAGATGCTGGGCATGGCCTTGCCTTTTGCCTGGGTCTCAGGAAATGGGGCCAGTATTCAAACCTGGGTCTTCCACTACACATAAGAAGGCAGTGGTAGCAGAGACATGGGCATCATGGGATAGTAAAGTAGCAGGGCTGCCTCTGAGATCATCTGATCTAGCCCTCGTCATTTGCCAAGGGAGGCATTGAGGCCTGAAGTAACATGCCCAAGGTCCACTAAGTGGCAAAGCCTCCTCCTCATGTCAAGTCCAGGGCTCTTACCCCTCCCCTTCCCGCGGCTGTCTGAGGACAGGGCCACCAGGGTGACTGCTTAAGCTTCAGCCTCTCCATCCACCCTCAGAAGAAGAGCCACAACACAATGTCTCTTCTGTCACCGAGGGCCTCTTCCCCAAAACCAACAATGAGGACTTTGAGACCCTGGTGGCAGCAACTGAAAGGGGATGCAAGAGTTGGAAACAGGAAGATCCACAGGCTTGGGGAGAAGTGACCCAGTCCCTGAAGATACCTCAGTCAAGAGAATGCTAACAAGTCACCTCCATCTGGGGCGTTACAGCTAACAAAGGGAGGCTTTCCTCCCAACCATCCTTGTGACTCAGGGAGGATGAATATCATTCTCCCCATTTGGCAAAGGGGAGAAACTGAGGTCCATTGAGAGGAAGTGACTTGTTTAAAGGCTACACTGCAAGTCGGTGGCAGAACTGGGCTTTGGACACAGGTTTTCCAGTAGTGTAACAAAAAAATAAAAAAAAAAAAGGGATAGACATTGGCCCTGTGCTATTATTGGGATAGGGGGCACCAGGTAAGGAGCTTCCTCTAAGAATACAGGTTGGCAGAGGCAATTAGGTGGCACACTAGATAGAACACCAGGCCTGGAGTCAGGAAGACTTGAGTTCAAATCTGGCCTCAGACACTTACTAGCTGTATGACCCCGGCTGAGTCACTTCACCCCAATTGCCTCCCCCAAAACAAATAGTCAAACAAAAAAACAATGCAGGTTGGCACCTTCTCTGTTATGGTCTCAGAGAAGTGCTTAGAGGAATGAGATGCTAAATGGAGACCAAGGTTACACAGCTATTCGGTATCAGAAGCTAGGTCTTCTTGGCTTCAAGACCAGCTCACTATACCACACTGCCACCATCATGATGATGATCATGATGATGAACATTTCTATATAGTGCTTTAAGCCAAATGTTTTATATAGGTTATGCCACTGGACTATAGGAACAACCTTGTGATGCTATCATTACCCCCACTTTACAGAAAAGGAAATTGAAGCTGGGAGAAATTAAGTGACTTGCCCAGGATCATCTCCATGCAGAGCTCAAACTTAGGCTTCCTTAGCTCCAAGTCTGACACTCACTCCTCTCTCTGGAGTCAGAAGCCTCAGTTTAAGTCCCTTTTCTGCCACTTGTACTCTGGGCAAATGACTTCCCCTCTCTAAGGAAACTAACAGTTTCCTTCTTTGTAAAATTAGGAGGTCAGGCTAAATGACTCCAAAGATTCCTTCCAGTTTTGAATCCAATGATCCTGTGACTCCCAGACCAAAGACTCTTACTAAGACACCAGCCTGCTCCAGCTATCTAACAGTCAAATCCTTTGAATGGGGGAACAGAGGAATTTTAGGGGATACACAGCTCATGCAGACTAGGGGGAGGCACGGGGAATACGCTGGACTCAAAGAAGCCAGATTGTGGGACTCAGTGACTCCTAGAGATCAAGGAGACTGGCTCAATTTCCAGGCCACCCCCAGCCCCATCCTCATCCTCATCCCTAGCTGGGTAAGGAAACTGCTCCTAAGAATTTCTCTCCAAGCTTCTGTCTCTGTAGGACATCCCCAGGTTTAGTGCAACCCCAGATTTATAATACAATAAACATGTGCTAAGTGCCTGCTTTGTACAGAAAAGACTTGTGCTCCAGGCAGAGGGGAGATTTAAAAAAGAAATTGGTAAGACATGACCCTACACATCCCTACCGTCATGGAACTTATAATCTAGCAGGAATTGAGACATAAACATCAGTAACTCCAGTATTCAATATTATATAATCAGTGCATTATACAGGTATAAACCAAGTGTTAGACAAAATCTGGGGGGCGTAGGTCATTATCAACTGCCTAATCGAGTCCAACCTTCTCATCTGCTAGATGGGGAAACTGAGACCTAGAGAAGGGAGGTAACTTGCCCAGCGTCATCTAGTAAGTTAGTGCCAAAGCCAAGGTTAAATAAAAACCAGCTCTCCTGACCCAGGTTCAGCCTTCTTTCTAAAGAAAAACTGAAGGGCTCCACTACTGACCTTCCATTCCTCTCCCCACCCTCACCAGCCCCCCTCCATCCAGCTGGTCCTGCCTTGGATTTGATACACAGGCATTTGGTACATACCTCTATGGGTACATGTCCGTTAAAATGTAAGCTCTTTGAGGACAGGCACTTTTCTCTTTGTAGCCCAGGGATTAGCACAGTACCAGGTCCATAGCAAACATTTAATAAATGCATTTTGATTGGATGATGCCTGTAAAGCTCAAATGAGCTAATTACGTAAGGCATTTATTTGCAAACCGTATGTTAGTATTATCATCATCCCTCTCATCGTCATCACGTCTATCCGATTTCATTTAAAGTACACTCTTTCCAAATCTCCCAGTGGAAAGCCCCAGCTCCTTTTAACCCAGTTTGGGTTACTTTGGCCCTGGTAGGTGGGGGTTTCTTTTTTTGAGCTGGCAGAGGGTGCAGGAAATGTTTATTTTGGTTTCCAAATCTATGCTCAGCGACCTTGTCAATGTTATGGTTTCGATGACCACATTTTTCTAGTAATTTCTTGAATAAAGGATGGTGCCTCATGCAGAACTGCTCCAGCTCTGATTTGAGAAAGTCCCCAAGGGGGGGGCGGGAAACCAAAGACCTAAAGGGGGCAGTCCTCAGGGCTAAGAGCACCTTCCCCTCCCGCTAAGTCACTGAATCACAGAATTGGGAAACTAGAAGAGATCTCGGGGTGAATCCAAGCTCAGTCCCCAGAGAAATCCAACCGAAGGTAGGGGCTTAGAGACCTGGATATGTTTATCCCTCCAGCCAACTTATCACTGGACTTTGTAACCACCACCCTTCCCATGCACCCCATAACCCCTGCCAAATCTCTAGGATAGAATCCCAATCGATGACTGACAGGAGGAACCTTTGTGTGAGAAAGGAGTCACATAGTCCCAGAACATCAGAGCTGAACTAGCTCTCAGAATACTGAATGTCAGAGCTAGGAGAGGCCTTAGGACATAGAACATCAAAGAATGATCTTAGAACATACAGTGTCGGAATCGGAAAGAGCAATAATGTTAGGTGGGTAAGAAACCTTAGACCGTAGAATGTTCTAACTTGAAAAGACCTTAGAAATCATCGAATCTAAATCTCTCCTTTTGTACATGGGGAAACAGGAAAGAGGTCCAGGGAAGCAGGCTGTAAGTTCCTTAACAGCGTCACTTTTCCTTATCGTATATCCTTTCTACAACACTTATTGGGTCGAGTTGGCCCAAAGATATACATACACAGTGGCAGTCCCCAAGTGTAGGGCCTCTCAGCTTGCCTGACTATAAGGACCCGAGCTCACCTCAGAGAAAAATAATTCCAAATGCCTAGACACGAGCTGTCCCGAACAATGATGACGTAGCCAAGAGATGCAATGTCCTCATGAGAGACCCAACCAGAGACACACAAAAGTACTTGGGCAGACATAAACGCAGAATTCAGAGATACTCTCACACCTGGCTCCCAGAAAGTATAAACCAGCCAGGAGTCAGGATCTGGAATAGGACTACAGGGAGGGTCAGAATCAATGAGATCAAGGCCATGAAGACACAAACATACTAACACTAGCCTGACCCACCCTTCCAGCTAGCTCATTCCAGGCCTCAGTATCCCCACTGCACTTGGCATGCCTTGGTCTCTTGGCAAAAAAAGAACTGATCTCTTGACTATCAGTTCCCTGATACCCCTGGGAGGACTCAAGCAAGATGGATGACATCTTTGCTTTGGAGAAATCAAGAGGGAAACTCCTCTAAAATGAAGGTCATTTAATTAATAGACAATAAAATAAAATAAAGCAGTAAGACACAATTGTCTTGGGAGAGAGGAAAAAGACAAGAGATGAGGAAGGCTCCCATAACCCTCTCCTTGCCCAGCATTCCAAGCCCATGCCAGGGGCTGACATCATCCCCACTCCCTGGGTGCAAGTGTGTTGTAATGTTGCTCAATGCCCCTTGCAAGACTAGGATACACAGTTTCTTCTGTCTTCTTAGTACCCAAGTCCAAAGAGAACACACACAGCAAAGCCCCAAAGCAACAGAAGCTGGTGACATGACACCGTGGCACCATGATCCACAACAGGGAGGCTGGCACCAAATCCATCCCTCCCCAGTGAGGTCTAGGGCCTGTTTCCCCATTGCCCCCCCCCCCCCCACCAATACAGTGGTGACTTCTCCAAGGTGGTTGGGGAGACCAGGCCATAGCCAAGTTCTCCAAATACTTGGGGGGGCGGTAAAGATAGAGGGAGGGAGAGAGAGAGGAGGGAGGGGCTGGAATCCTACTCCCTCAGTGGATTGTATGAACTACTACCTAAGGCATCCCTGGCTTACTTAGCCCAGCCTCTCCAGACTGCAGAGAATCGCTGTTCCAGGGCCTCAGGCCCCTTTTGGAGAAGGATGCTCACCGAGGGTTTGGGGGAATAACCCAGTCCAACTACGGCATACTTAGAAGTAGCAGGAAGAGAAATTTTCTGCAGTCTCACCCCAGAGAGACTGGATCAGGATGGGGTATGGTGCTCCCTCCCTTGCAGACACAAGTGAAGAGGCCTGGGCCAAACCTCTTTTTAACATGCATCAGAAAAGTTAGAGAGCCTCTCCAAGAGGGATGGGTCGCACTGAAGGCCTCTGATCAGGGCATCCCCAAAGCCATCTGGCACTGTGACCACATACGACCACTGTAACCCAAGACCAGCGAGGGCTTCTCTCATTAGCTCTTCTGGTGGAGGGAGAGAAATATGGGACTGGAAGGGGGCTCCCAAATGCACAGGAGGAAGAAGATGAAAGAGGGAGAACAAAGGAGAGAAATCTCTGCTTTCATCCAGTAGACAGAGAAAACTTAATAGACTGGAAAAAGACAGGCAGTCAGTCAAAACTGTCAACTGGGCTCCAAACAGGAAGTAACCTCAGTTCTCCTCTTCATCCTCCACCCCAAGCTGAGGACACAGGGCTGGAGAGACCAGTATCAGGGCAATGCAGTCCTGCAGAACCGGGGTACCCATCCTCTGAAGTCAATCTACCCTGCTACTTGTGACAGGGGGACCCCAATGCATTTATCCCCCAAGCCCTCCTATTTCTACCATAGTAAGTTTTTGTCCTCACTGAATGCTGGGGTTGTGAGGCTAAGGCCAACACGAATGGGAAGGTTTAAAGAGCTTTGTTTGAAGGGATCCTTTAAAGCAGTCCCACATTTCTCAAGGCCATACTTGTGCACTGTTAATGGAGGAGGCTTTTTAGGCCTAGTCAGCTAGCCCTGAAACCATCTGGTCCAGGCTTCAGCCCAACTCCTCGAGGTATAGGGAGGCTCACACTCCCACCCAGACCTGGGACCCTAGGACAGGGTCGAGGGAGGAGGGAGGTAAGGGGAGGTGTTAACCCCTCGATCTTAACCCAGTTAGCATCATCCTTGTTTTAGGCGATGTTTGCTTTGTCCAGGGCTAAGAGTGACTGTTAAGCACACAGAGAGTGCTTAACAATATAAGCTTTTTATCAGAGACAGGTTAAAGTCACAGCTGTAGCGGCTGTCCTGGGGAGCTCCTATTATGTGCCGGGCACCGTGCTGAACATCGGGGCTACAAAGAAAGGCAAACGTCAACCCCAGCTCTCCAGGAGCTCCTGGACAGGGGGTGGAGGGGCTGGGGGGGGTCCCAAGATTGGGGGGGAGGCATTTGCGACGTGACTCACTTCTTCTTGTACTCGTCCCGCTCCCGCTTCACCTTGGCCAGCACGTTGTAGAGGGCCCGGATCTCGGGGGTGATGGTGTCAATCTGCACGCCCACGCCGTCGGGGTGCACCCAGGACACGCCGGGGCCCTGCACGGTCTCCACGCCGCCGCCGCCCGTGCGCCGGACCTGCGTGTAGCTCCAGATGGTGCCGGGCAGGCGGCTGTAGTGCTGCGGGTGCGAGCCGCAGGCGCCCGGGGGCACGTTGCCGTTGGCGCCGAGCGGCGGCGGCGGCGGCGGCGGCGGCTGCTGCTGCGGGGGGTGAGGGCCGGCGGCGCGAGCCAGGGCCAGGGCGAGCTCCGGGCCCGTCTGCACCGCCTGCTCGCGGGAGAAGGTCTTGTAACGCAGCCGGCGCTCGCGCTCGCTCTGCTGCTGCTCCAGCTGCTTCTCCAGCAGCCGGTTGCGCCGCTCCAGCTCGTGCACCTTGGCCAGGAAGCAGCGGAAGCGCACGTTGAGCCCCTTCAGGAGGTAGATGTTGGAGCCCAGGTCGTCCCGCAGCGCCGCGGTCACGGGCGACGGCCCGGGCCCCGCGCCGCCGCCGCCTGCGCCCCCGCCGCCCGGGCCGCCGCCGCCGCCCGGGGGGCAGCCGAAGGCCAGCGCCATCTCGCCGAACAGCAGGGAGTTCATCATGCGCCGGCTGCGGGGCTCGGGGACCCCGCGGCGCGGCTCCAGGGCCGGCTCCAGGTGCGGCTCCAGCTCCACGGCGGGCTCCCGGCGGGGCCGGGCCAGCGGGGACGCCGGGTCGAGGGCCAGGAGGGGCTGCGCGCGGACGCGGAGAGCCTGCGGGAAGGGCGCTGCGCCGAGATGCTCCGGCCCAGATGTGGTCAAGCGAAGAGGGAGGCCGGACACCCGGGGGCTGCCGCCGCCGCCGCCGCTGCTGCTACGAGGAGGGGGCTGGGCGCAGAACTGCGGCTCCGGCGGGGGGGCCACTCCCGGGGCTGTCACCGACACTGTGGAGGCGCCGCCGCGGCCGCACGGGAAGGGGTTTCGCTTGGCCCCGCCCCCTCCCGCAACAAGCCCCGCCCTCTGCAGAACCAGGCCCCGCCTCTCCTTCGCCGGCACCGCCCCGGTCTCGGCCTCCCGCTGCGGTTCTCCGGGGGGCTCTGCACTCTGCCAGCTCTTTCCAGGCCCTAAGCCGTCGCCCTTTCCCGCCCCCGCAGCCAGAAGCCACGCCTATAGTTTAAATAATGCCTTGAAGCCACGCCTATCTGGCGACCCGCAATACATAGCCACGCCCATTCCCCCTCCCTTCCCGCGGCGGTCCGCAGAGTCGGCCCCGCCCTCCCTCCGGCCAGGCCCCGCCCCCTGCTCGCTCTCCAGGCCAGCCGCCTGCTTCCAGTTTCTCTGCCCGGGGACACAGACCGCAAGGCTGCGTCTTGGACTCTGCCAGCCTTGGCATCCCGCAGGGGCGGCTCGCTCGGCTCTCTTAAAGGGACCGACTACCTAAAATCACCAGATGATCTACTTAATTCTCCCCAGGGTCGCTGGCTCCCTTGGAAAGCTCTCACTTCCTCTCAGCAAAAGGGGAAAAAAAAATTCTTGTAGCTGCAGAGGCTTCTACCCAGGAAGTCTCAGCACGTGATTTCATTCATTCACTCAGCAGATATTTATTAAGCGCCTACTGGGTGTAGGGCCCTGCGGCAAGCTCAGGCCTGCCCGGCTTCTGCAATGCTTCTCTAGCCCGACTGCCTAACGTGAAGGAAGATTCTGCAGAGGCTTGGCCATTGCTTCCCCCACCTCACACCCAGCTGCTCTTCTGGGCCGCGCCCAAGCAGAATTAGGGCATCTGCACTGTCCCCCCCACCCCCACCCCTTGCACGTGCACACGCATGCACACGCACGCATACATTCCCTCTTGGCTTAAAAAGCCCGCTCGTCTTGTCCCACCCCGGGCTGCACACATCCCAGACACTCCCTTCCACCTTGTCCAGAGATGCCTGCCCAGGATAGCGGGTGCCTCTGTTTTCCTCCAGGCAATTGGTGACTTGCAGAGCCTGGCTTTCGGTGCCCATCTCCGGCGAGGGCATGGGAGCGGGGGTGGAGTGCGGGCCTGGCTTCAGATCTAGGGACTTCAATCAGACATCCCTCCCCCTGGTGTGACACGGGCTGGCAATGTCTGAAATGTGTCTCTGCTCAGGCTGAGGACTTAAATAATCAGCCAGACCTGGCAGAGATACCGGTCCCACGAAGAGAGGGGGAGAGCACGGGGCTCCTCTTCCGGCTGTTGCCTAACATTGATTCAATTCGATTCAATACACATTTACTGAATCCCTAGGCCCAGAGAGGGTTGGAAGTGGAAGGAATCTTTCAAACTAGGATGTTAAAACGTCGGAAGTCAGAGCTGGAAGGAGGCTTAGAACACGGAATGTAAGGACTAAAAAAGAACTCAGAAAATATGAGAGATTCCTATATTGTACAGATGGGGAAACTGAGGCCTATTTGCTCTCTACCACACCAAACTTCTCTTGATGCAGGGGAACTCTGAGGGAGAGGAGAAGAGGCAGAGCTCTTGCTAACTTCCTATTAAATTCCTCAAAGAGACTGTTCTAAGCCTTTTTCACATTCCTCAGGGTCTCAGACCCACCCCCACCTCTCTCACTCCCAACAGATGACTACTCCCTCCCCTATTCAAGAGACCATCTGGCCCGGAGTTCTCTAAGCTTCCCTCCCTTGCTCAAGTCCACCTGTTACCACACCCTCCCCAAGGCCTCAGAATTCCTCTTTCTTTCTAGATGGAGTCAGCAGCATGTTCTGAGGATAATGAGAAAACTGGCCTTTGTTGGAAATTAAAGTTCATGCTGGAGAGACCCAGGTGATGAGGTTGGAAAAAGTAGCATAGAGCCAAATTGGAATAGAATGCCAGAATGAGGCATTTGCTGAGAAGATTCCATAGAGGACACAATGTCAGAGCTGGAGGACCTTTAGAACAGAGTATGTCAGAGCTGGGAGAGCCCTTAGAACACAACATGTCAGAGCTGAGAGGTGCCTTAGAACACAAAATGTCAGAGCTGGGAGGGCCCTTAGAACACAGGATGTCAGCGCTGGAATGGCCCCTAGAACATGGAATATTGGAGCTGGCAGGGCCCTTATAGATCAGGTATGACGCCTTAGTTATACAAAAGAGAAATCGTCGTGTGCTTTAAAAGGATTTACAAGTTTATTGAAGAGACAAGATACACACATATGAAAACTCAAAAACTATTCTAAGGCCACCAAGAGCATTCGAATATGGTCCCGTGCAGACTGTATCCAGCAGAAAGAATCATGTACCAGGACCCAGGAGACCTTGGTCTGACCACAGAGTCCCTACACTTCCTAGCTGTGTGCCCCTCTCTGGATGTCTGTCTCCTCATCTGCAAAATGGCAATGATACTGGTTACACCCACTTCTAAAGCCACCCTTCATTTGAACCAACTCACACAAGGCTAGCTGCCTCCCCCAGGGTCCTGAAGTTGAGAAAAATTTCTAGTTATTTACTCCCAGGTTCAGCTCAATTCAATTCCATTCAACTCACTAAGTGTTAAGGTGTAAGAGAGCAGTGGAACAAGACAGCCCAGAGGCAGTGGGCGATATTTCAAATCCAGCACGGGGCTGGAGGTGAAAATTTATCTTCTTAGCACCAGGCTAGGGCAGATGCTTCATCATTCCCCTGCCTTCCTACCCTCACCCTCTTCCCCTCAAAAAAAAAAAAGATTGGCAAGAGGCTGGCTTCACTGCATTCAGCAAGGAGCACATTGTTTGGCCTTGTGCTCTCCAGGCAGCCCCAGGCAAAAAGCCTGTGTGATTACCGTCAGCCAGCTTGCTTAAACAATCTTTCTGGGTGGATTCGCCATTCCTTCTCATAGGCGTATGTTCCGCGGAATCCTGGGTGGGAGAGTGGCTCTTCCTCCGCACAAATCCAGTGTGAAGCTGCTAAACGGGGGACTTGGCACCAGGAGATCTGGGTCTGATTCCCCCCTTGGACGGCAACTAGCTGTGGGAGCCACCTAAGCAGGCCACTTCATGACCTGTCTGAGGCTGTTTTCTCGTCTGTAGTAGCTGTGAGGGAGATGTTTCTAAACACTGAATGCTCAAAAACAGGAGGGACCTATGATTTCGTGACCCTTACCCTGACAGATCTCAGTGTAAGTGGGCCATAACTTAATATATAATGAAATTGCCAAGACACACAGAGATCACATGAACAGCCAGTGGCAGATTTGAACCCAGGTTTTCCTGATGCCCAACTCACCACTGTCCAGCACACACTGCTGTCTCCCCAGATACACAGGAGAGAGAGGGGGCACACCAGTGATTTCATTGGTGTAAGGAACTCCCAGTACAGACATATGTTTCTGCTGCCAGTGCAGATCGACAGCTGATTTTAGAAGACCTGGGGCAGTCAGGTGATTTGCCCAGTATCACATAGCCAGTAGATGTCAGAGGTGATACTCAAACCTGACTCTGACTCCAAGATGGATTCTCTATATCCTATATGATTCTGCCGGAGTGTAGGGTGTTCAGGAAGACTGGTACCTCTGGTATGAGGGCTGCTGATCCCTTTTCAGGGCTACTAAATCCACCTCTGGCATCCGCCTTTCGCCCAACCCTTACCTGTGGCTCCAAGAAACTAGCATGCCCATCGCCCACATCGCAGTAAACCGTCTAAACCAGGTTGAGGGTAACAGAAGGTCTCAAACCCTTCGGTGAGTTAGGGGGTTCTCTAACCTAAGCATGGACTTTCTCCACCGGAATGGGTGGATGGGAACAATTTGTTATAACAGCCGTGAAGGTGCCTGAAGCAGGCACTGGGGAGCCCTCAGAGCGTGGTCAAACATTGAAGACACCGAGGTCATCCACTACACCCCCGGCCGTGACCAGTCATGATTTTTGTCTTGCCACTGGACTTTGATGACTCTGAAAGAGAGAGTGAGGCTGACAACTCTGTGCACCTCTGCCTCACTGAGATCGAATTCATGTGCTGGTCAAGACGTTAAACCATGATATCATTGATCCTCTTGAAAACACAGTAGATACTTAATAAATACTTGACAAATGAATATGTTTCGTTTTAGTAAAAAAAAAAAATTCTACCACTAACTGGACTGACTGCCTCTTCTGTAAAAGCCTTTAAGCCCCCAAACAGCTGCCATGGACAGGGTCAGACTAGATGGTCCCTTAGGCCCCTTCTAGCTCTGAGATTTTGTGATGCTGAGTGTAGAATTTCAGGAAATGAACCAAAACTGAGCTGGGAACCTGTGCTTTCTTTGAGATAAATACCAACAGATTCCAGATCCCAGGAAGAGCAGGAGGTCCAGCTCCTCCATTTTACAGATAAGGACAATGAGGCCTGTAGAAGGGGCATGACTTCTCCAAGATCAAACAGCAGAGCACCTACCAGCAAGCTGTCCTGGCAGAACTGGATTTTGAAATGAGGTGTCTTGATTCCAGGTCCCTTCCTTTTTCCACCGACCTTTTCTCAGTCTGAGAGCTGAGGCTTCTCATTACCATAATCAGTGTTCATTAATCCATCTACCAAGAAGACCATCCCTGGGGCAGCTAGTGGCACAGTGGATAAAGCACTGGCCCTAAAGTCAGGAGGACCTGAGTTCAAATCCAGCCTCTGACACGTAACACTTACTATCTCTGTAACCCTGGGCAAGTCACTTAACCCCATTGCCTAACCAAAAAAAAAAAAAAAGACCATCCCTTCTGGGAGTTTACAGCCTAAAAGAAACACAGGGACACAGCCATGCCCTTTTTTCTCTTCTCCACGGTGGAACAGAGAAGCCTTAAACTGAGACGTGAGGGGAGGGTCAAGACAGGTTGAGCAGGCCCATTTTATCAATGGAGGACCCCTGTGCTGGAAGATCAGAGAGATTAGTAGTGGGAATACTATGTTCCAGATGGGGCCCATGCTCCAGCAGAGCATTCCTCTCCCTCTTCCCTAACTGCAGGCAAAGTGAGAACTTGGAAAGGCCTTAGCTTAAAAAGTCTGTCACTACATCTGGGGCCATCTCCAGTCGACCCAGATGGCTCTGGAGAAGAAAGTGAGGCTGATGACTTCGCACAGCCCTTCCTCACTTCAATCCAATTCATTTGTATGTCATGACATCACCTCCCTGATGTCATGGCCCTCTTCAAGAATCAAGGACAAACAGCTACAGTCTGCACCCATACACTCTTCCCCAAGCCACTGGCCCAACTCTCAGGTACAAAGCAAGATGTTTCAATCCTGTTTACAAATGGCTTAGCAATGCACCTGCAAAAGCTAGCAAAAACAGGCCAGGACTTCCCTGTTCCACCTGCCTCTCAGGGGCAGGAGTTCCAACAGTCTGGGAGAAGACAGCCTCCTGGGAGGTAGCCCCACCGAGAACATGAGTCAAGGGGATTTCCTGTCTAGAGGATTGTCCCTTTCAGCATGATGAAAAAGAGGAATGTGCCTGAGGTGATCCCCATTCCTGAAGATGGGGATAGGCCCTAAATTGTCACGGACACAACAGTAAAATGACTAGGCCAGCAGAAGCAACCAGATCAGGCCTGGCGACTTGCTTGCTTTCCATCTTGTAACTGGTGAGGTTGCATATAGAAATCATAGAACATTGAGGCTGGAAGGAACTTCACAGTATGAGATGTCAGAGCAGGGAGGGCCCTTAGAACATAGAATGACAGAATTGAGAAGAACTTCACAACCTAGGATGTCAGAGCTAGGAGAGGCCTTAGAACATAGAATGTCAGGGCTGGGAAGGACCTTAGAACACAGAATGTCAGAGATGAGTGGGGCCTAAGAGCATAGAATGTCAGAGATGAGTGGGGCCTAAGAGCATAGAATGTCAGAGCTGGGAGGGGCCATAGAATATGGAATGACAGAACTCAGAAGAACTTCACAACATAGGATGTCAAAGCTGGGAGGGGCTTTAGAACACAATATCAGAGCTGGGAGAGCTCTTAGAACAGAGAATGCCAGAGCTGGTAGAGACCTTAGAACACAGAATGTCAGAGCTGGGAGGGTTCTTAGAACACAGAACGTCAGAGCTGGGAGGGCCCTTAGAACGCAGGATGTCAGAACTGGAAAAGACCTTAGAATAGAGAATGTCAGAGCTGAGAAGAGGCTTAGCATGCAAAATATCAAAGGTAGAAGGCTCCTTAGAATCTAGAATGTCAGAGTGGGAAGAACTCTTGGAACATAGAATGCCAAAGCTGGAAAAGGCTTGAGAACACATGGATAGGACCATAGAATTATAGAGTCTAAATCTAGCAGTTCTTAACACTAGAAGGACAAGAACTTAATGCCTTGAAGGGCCAAGGTGTCAGTTGATGCAGTACATTTTTTTAAACCGCTAAAGCCGATAGAGGCAAAGGGTGAAAATGTGTATTTCAGAATAAAGATGTTGCATCAATTGATATGCCTGGCCTACGTACCCAGTCACAGTAGTGTACAGTGAGTTTCGTTAGATTTGCCTTGAAATTTTGGATCAATTATTCCAGATAAAAGACAATTTATAAATAATTTTACTAGAAAGTTCACTTCTCTGGCATACATAGCATAATAACTGTAATATTTGCCAAATAAACAAAACCTGCCCGTGACATGTATACACTAACCTCAAAGCATGTCAGACCTTAAACTTGACCAACCTCCACTCTTACTGAAAGGAATCTTCAGATACATGAGTCTCTTGAGGATCTTGCCAACTCAAACACTTAGCCCCCCTTGATTCCTCCTGCTGTAAGCAAGAAAGGTCTGCCTTGGTCCAGCCCTTTTCTTCTAGAGGTGAGGAAGTCGAGGCTTGCCTAGCATTGCACAGCTCATATGTCTCAGGGCCTTACTCCCAGGCCAGCGGAACTTCTTTCTCTATGTCTCGTTGCCTTTCCACCAATAGAAAACAGACCAACATTTACTGATGTGAAGCTCAGCCATGGCCCCTAGGTCCTTCTCCCTCCCCCACCCCCAGTCTATGATGGTCATTAGGCAGGCCCCATTGGGAGTTTTGTCTTCCGGTATGGGGACTATGTTGTAAGAGAGGGACTGGCAAATCAGAGCTGACCCAAAAGAGGGCTCTGGGGATGTTAAAGTGCCTAAAAGCAATATCTGAGGATGATCATTTAGAAGAATGAGAAATCCTGGGCCTGGAGAAGAGAAGACAATTTATGGAAAGAGACTGCAATCTTCAAGGCCCTAAAGAGCTAGCACGAGGAGAATTCAGCTGTTCCAAACCTCTTGTCTCCCCAGACCTCCCATAGCACACCCTCAGCAGAGGATCTTCCCTCAACAGAAAATGGAGATTAGTCACTGAAGGGTTCCCTTTTCTCTCAAACCCATCACCTTCCCCATTCTCTCCTCTTTTACTCCAATCTCTGTTGAAGGGTTGGTTTTTCTCCAAGAGACCTTGATCCCATCCCGTCCCATCTTTACAGGATTGTCCCCACAATCACCTTGTTTCTTCTAATCTTCAGTCTCTCCCTGTCACTGCTTCCTTCTCTGCTATCTACAGGTTTTTCCCACCCTTTAAAAACACCTACTTGAACCAGTCACCCCCTCAAACTACCATCCTCCAATTTTCCCTCCCTCTCCCAGGCACACTCCTAGAAAAAGCTGTTTGCATTGATTGCTTCCACTTCCTGTCCTCCCACTGCTTGTCTACCCTTTGCATTCTGAATTCTCACCTCATCATGCAACCAAAATTGCTCTCTCCAAAGTTACTAATGATCTCTTAATCGCCAAAGCCCTAGTCTGCCTCCTGAACTCGAGTCTGGCATCATAAGCTGTCTACTGGACATTCCAGACTGGATGTCCCATAGACATTTCAAAATCAACAAATCTAAAACTGAACTCCAGTTTCTGTCTTCTACTTACTGTATCACATAGCTGCCTAGGTGATCTCTAAGGTCCTTTCCATTTCTAAATTCTCAATACTACGACTCCTCAGCTCAACATGGTAATGGGTGACACCCATGGCCAAGATTCTAGGTCAGATAAGAGCGAGGCAGACATGAATCCTCAGCATCAGGCTTGAATGCGCCTTTATGGGAGTTCTGACTTCCCCCAGGTGACATGCATTGATTGTCAAAAGAAGGGAGAGATGCCTCCTCCCTGTCATGTAAGTTACGGAACTCCACACTATACCCGGAACCACTTGCCCTTGACTAGTCCTCTGGCAGTAGCAGTGGGAGGATCAGAAGGCTTGGTGAGGCCCAACTGGGTCATTGTCATCATACCCATCTGTCAGTTAAGGCTTAAATCAACTTGATTCACCTTTGGAGTTGGGAAATCTTTCTGATTGCCCAGGGCATTCCACTATGGATGGATGCTTATCCCCTGTAATCTGAATATTGGTCACCAGGACGTTGTTGTAGGGAGGGATGAATCACGCGCTTAGTGGACAGATCCTTCTTTTCTTCCTCCACCCAGTTCTGGGTACCACATTTTAAAAAGAGCTTTGATGAGCTACATTGGACCCAGATGGGGCAGTGTGGCGTAGTGGATAGTACCTGAGCTTTGAGTCATGAAAACCTGGGCTCAAACCACTCCCTTAGACATTACTAGCCATGTGTCCTTGGATAAATCACTGAACCTCAGTTTCCTCATCTGTAAAATGAGGAGGTTGGAATTGCTGGCTTCCAGGGTCCCCTTCTAGTTCTCACTTTATGATCCTGTCAGTCAAAAAACATTTATTAAGAGCCCCCCATGTGTCAGGCACTGTGCTAAGTGCTGGGGATAAAAAGAAAGGTAAAAAACAGCCCCTGGCCAGGAGGAGCTCACAATCTAGGGAGGGGGGGAGAAAACATGCAAACAAATGTATACAAAGAGACATATAAAGGATACATCAAGCATGATCAGCAGAGGGAAGAGGAGTGGGACAGCCTTCCTGCAGAAGGTAGGATGCTGTTGTTTGTCCTTTGTTCTCGAAGAGGACCATGGCATCAGGAAGGTGATGCCATGACGAGCAAATAAGTTGGATTTGAGTGAGGGAGGCTGTGCAAAGTCACCAGCCTCACTCTTTCTTCTGGAGCCATCTGGGTCCAGTGCCCAGATATAGATCAGGATGACTGGAGATGGCCCAGGATGCAGTGGGGAACCTTGGCTTTTCTAAGTAAAGGTCTTTGGTTTGGTTGAGGCAACACCCTTTAAGTGATTAAGGATGTTAGCTGGGACTTGAAAGAAAAGGAGGAAATCAAGAGGCAGAGATCGATCCATCAGTATTGCAGTCAGGAAGACCTGATTTTGAATCCTGCCTCAGGCACTCGAGTTGTTGAGTGATTCTGGACAACTCACTCAAAATCTTTCAGCAAGTTTTCTCAGCTGTAAGATGAGGATGATATGGCAGCTCCTTCACAGGGCTGTTGGGAGGATCAAACTCTAATTTGTCAAGTATTCTGCAGGCCTTGAAGTAGGAAATGTCAGGTATTATTAACCCCCAGAGACGTTGTCACCCATGGGAAGGTAACCAGGATGGTGACAGGGAGAGGTCATGTCCATGGAAGGAAACAGGGGATCATCTGAAGAGAGAAGATTCAGGGGGGCTGTGGTAACTGCCTGCAAATATCTGAAGGCATATTATGTGGGGAAGGGATGGAATCTGATCCTCTTGGCCCCAGAGGCCAAAAGCAGGAACCATGGGGAAAGAGGCAAGAAAATAGATTTCAACTCATGTGAGGGAAACTAGCCCAGTGATCATGGTGGTTCCAAAGTGGCACAGGCTGCCATAGTGACCAGTGAGATTCCTCTCACTAGAGGTCTTGAGCAAAGGCTAAATGACCAGTAGAAGGGATTCTTCTTCACATATGAGTTGAACTCTGAAGAGTCTTCCAATGCTGAGACTCTTTTTGATTCTAGGAAGGGAATTAGGTCATATGAGGAAGCTCTGGGGGGAAAAGAAAGCAGGAAAGAGCCCCAAGACTGAGTTTCCCTGGGATAAGGGTCAGGGCCCAGGGAGGAAAATTAGAAGACCTGACTTTGAATCCCAGCTCTGCCACTAATTACCTGCATGATCTTCCTGGACAAATCATGTAACCAATCTGGACCTCAGTTTCCTAATCTGTAAAATGAGGGCCTTGGTCTGGAATCTCTTAGATGTCCTCTTAGCTCTCAAATCTTCTGATTCCATCATCCCATCCTATAACCTTGTTCTGACAATTTTTTTCCTATAACCATCTCAGTTTACAAGAGTCAGGCAACTAGCATTTATTAAGCTCCTACTATGTTCTCAGCACTATGCTAAATGATGAGGACAAAAAGAAAGGGAAAAAACACTCCCTGCTCTTAAGGAGTTCATAGACTAATGAGAAGACCCTCATTCTGACCGGAAAAGGAACTTCCAATTACCTGGGGGAAAGATGTCATAAAAAATAAAATGAATATGCAAGCTATAGAATTCAGAAATTGGCACTTTGAAAGTCAGAGCTGAACAATTCAATACAACAATCATTTATTAAACACCTGTTATATGCCAATATAATAATAGGGTCCCTAGGTGGCACAGTGGCTAGAATGCTGGACTGGGATCAGGAAGACCTGAGTTCAAATCCTTAACTAGAAAATGGGGATAATAACAGCGCTTGTCTGCCAGGATCAAATGAAATAATACTTATAAGGTGCTTGCACAGTGCCTGCCACACAGTAGGTACCTAATAAATGCTTGGGTCAACTAGTTTGGCACAGTGGATAGAGCATTGAGGCTGAAGTCAGAAAGATGTGGGTTCAAATCTGGCCTCAGACACAATCTGTGTGACCCTGGGCAAATCACTTAATCCTGTTTGCTCAGTTTCCTCATCTGTAAAATGAGTTGGAGAAGAAATTGGCACTCTAGTGCCACTCTAGTGTCTTTGTCAGGAAAATCCCCCCAAAAAGGGGGTCACAAAGAGTCAGCCATGACTAAAGGGACTGAACAACAACAGTGTTATATGCCACACTGTGCTAGGTATAGAAAGACAAAAAAACTAAGCTGTCCCTGCCTTCAGTTTTCTATTCTATTCTATTCACCTAAGTCTATTCTACAGATGGGAAACATTGTGTATGCAGACAAGTAAATGTGAAATCAGATACAAAGTCATTTCAGAGTTGTTGGAGGGATGGCCCTAAAAATTAGGGGAGTCAAGAAAGGCTTCCTGTAGGAGGTGGTACTTAATCAGTGCCTTGAAGAGGACTAGAGGCAGAATGAGGAGGGAGAGTATTCCAGGCCTGGGGGGCAATAGAAGAAATATAGTGTATGTGGAACATAAAGTAAACAGTTTTGGTTTGACTATAAAATGTACGAGTGGGAGTAGTGTGGACTCTGTCTGGAAAGATAGATTGGAGCCAGATGATGCAGGAATTTAAGGGTCAAATGGAGGAGTTGACATGTTAGCCTACATTCACTTAGGAGCCATTGAAGCTTTTTGAGTGGAGGAATGACCTAGTCAGGCCTACATGTTAGGAATATCAATCTGACAGCTATTTGGCAATAGAATTTGGAAATTGGAAACTTGGAAATAGAAATTGGAGACTGGAAGACCAATTATGAGAGAATTACAATAGTAGTACAAGAGTAGTTACAATGGTGAGAGGTGGTGAGGCCCTGAACTAGGTGGTGGCTGGGTGAATGAAGAGAATAGGACAGATGCAAGAGATGTCATGGAGGTAGAATTAGTGAGATCTGGCAACTGACTGGATATGTGGGATAAGGGAAAGTGAAGTTTCAAGGTTGATTGAGCAAACCCAAATGACTGGAAGGATGATGGTTCCTTTGACAGAACCGTAAAATTAGAAGGGTTGGGTTTAAGGGGAAAGAGAGTAAGCTCTGTTTTGCTCATATTGACCTAGAGATAGCTGGTGATGGGAGACTAGAGCTTAGAAGAGAAACAAGGACTAAATATGTAAATTTGTGAGTCATCTGCATAGAGATGATCATTGAATTGATGGGAGCAGAAAGTAAAGAAATGACAGCAGAACCCCGAGGTATACCTACAGAGACGTGGATGTCCATCCACCAAAGGAGATTGCTATTGGTCAGACAGGAAGATGGAGAACCAGCAGAGTCACAAAAACCAGGGAGGAGAGACTATTCCAAAGGAAAGGGTGGCCAACTGTGCCCAAAGCAGAGAGCTCCAGTCTGGGGACTGAAAAAATGCCGGTAGTGAATCTAATCAAGAGATGATTCTTAAGCCTGGAGAGAGAGGTTTCAGTGGAATGGCAGGATCTGGAGTCAGACTGCCAAGGAGTGGAATGTAAGGAAGTGGAGAGAGTGAGCATAGACAGGAGTTTCTTGGGGTTTGGCTGTGAATGGGAGGAGAGATAGCAGATGATAGCTTCAGCAAATAGTAGCATCTAGTGAGGTCTTCTTAGGTTCAATCAATCAACCCACAAGCTTTTGTTAAGTGCCTGCTACATGCCATGTACCAGGGAAACAAAGGGGAAAAAATGAAATAGGCCCTGCTCTCAGGAGCTTATGATCTATTCCAGAAGGACAGCATGTACAGTTAGATATAGGTGTATATAAAACAGATACGTCACAATGGAGAGGAAGCATGAAGACCTAGGAGTGATCAAGAAAGGCGTCAGCAGAAACCTTGATGAAAAGTGGCACATGAGCTGAGCTTTGAGGGAAAACAGGAATTACAAGAGGCAGAGGGAGGAGGGACGCATCCCAGCCCTAGGGAACGGCCCACGCAAAGGCAGAGGGGGAGATGGAATGTCCTCTGGGAGCAACAATAATAGCTGGCTGGACCATAGAGCTAAGTCTGGACAGTTAATAAAATAATAATTTCTACAGCGTAAAGGCTCACACTGAAAATTCAACAGTAGGTACTCTTCAGCTATAAGAGCCAGTTCCAGCACACTCCTGGGTATAAACTCTACCTGTGTGTGGCTGCCCCAGAGTGACGATGCAGGGCCTGGGGGCTGGGGAGTTAGTGAACTGGAAAGCCTGGATGTTCAAGGGGATTGCCATAATCCCTTAAAGAACATGAGACACTTAAGAGCTGTAGGGACAGTGTGAGCTTAAGAATCATTCATTTCAATAATTCATTCATCCAAATTCCCCAAATATAGGAATAGGAAGGTTAATGTGCAGAGAAAGACCATGAGCCAGCTGCTTCTTGAGGAAGAAGAAAGATGGCCTGTGGGCCAACAGATCACTACCACTGGGATCTGGATAGGGTCACCCATCTGGATGGAGTGAACCTCAAAGGAGTGTTGGTGGGCAGTGGGAAGGTTTGGGGATGGCAGTGAGGAATGAGGAGTAAATCTTATCATTTTCCTTGGTCAGTGTATTGGGGCCATGAACATTGATGGCCATTGATGAACACTGGGGCCATGATACATTGTCTTCCTTACTAGCTGTGTGACCCTGGGTGAGTCACTTAACCCCAATTGCTTCACAAAACAAAACAAAACAAATGATACATTGTCTTCAATAGGACTACGGACATGAAATCTTCTTGGGGAAGGGTCTCCAGGTCTTCATAAGTGCCATTATCAGAATCACCATCATCATCACCCTCATCAACATAGCTAGCAAATGCTTTATGGTTTGCAAAGCACTTTATGTGTGTCATCTCATTTGAAAGAGCACAGGAGGGTAACAGTAGAACCAGAGAGGCAGTTGGTATAGTGGATTGAATGCTGGAAAGACCTGGGTTCAAATCCTGTCTCAGATGCCTAATAGCTATGTGATCTTGGGCAAGTCACTTAACTTCTCTGGGCCTCAGTTTCCTTCTCTGTAAAATAAGACCTCTGGACTTGATGCCTTCTAAGCTTTCTTCCAGCCCTGAATCTAGGATCCTAGAAACTGTGGCTCAAGGGACACAGAGAAAAAGGAGGGCAGAGCCAGACAAGAATGCAGGAAGGATAGAGCTGAAGTTGATGGGAATGAAGGATCAGGGAGCGGTAGCAGAGGAAGGCAGCCTTCCTCTATGAATCACAGGGATTAGGAGAGGAAGAAATGGTTTTGCAATACATGTTGGATTGACGTGTATCACATCCAGGGATGTGCTGGTAAATGTTTAACAAATATCTTGGGAGGGGAATGTATACCCTGTATACTTTTTAGATTATTCTATATTATGGACACTTCTTAAGTGTAGACAATTGGCAAAACAGTACATCCAGCCCTGATATGTGGTCTTTGCTGATTTTTGAGGTTTATATTCTCTCACTAAAAATTGAAAACTCAGCCCATCCTTCTCAGAAATACAGGTGTGCCCAAGGTCCCAGCTAGGATTTTGATTTGATTTTCTCTCTGATGCTGGTTTGAGGGAAGGGTGGGGGGAGACAAGACCCCCTGACCAGTCCAGGTGTGCAGAGGCCAGTCTGGGTGGCCAAACCACTACAATGCTAGTATCAGAGTCCTTGTTGGTCAGGTGGGGGTGGAGCAGTTGATTTACCCATCCTCCCTCCTCAACAAGGCCTTCTTTGCTCTAACCCCTAGCTTGGTGTTTGATTATTCTCCCCTGGGATAGAGGTGGAGGCAGGGTGTGGAACTAGTGTCTGAGTCTCCGGTCCTGGAGGCCAGATGGCCTGGTGGCAGCAGGGACCTTAGGGATACTCCAGTCCAACTGACTCATGGTAGAGATCTAGGAAATTGAGACCCAGAGAGAGTAAATGACCAAGGTCACACTGTTAGAGGCAAAAGCAAGGCTAGAAGCTAAGTCTTCTGACTTCCAGTTCAATCTCCTTCTACCACCTCAAGTTGCCAATACGTGAAGGTCAATCAGTAGCTAAAGTCCATTTGGGTATATGTTTGAAATACATCCTATCACAGCAACTATATTATACTTATAACATATCTCTAACACACAAACACATATTCCAACCTTGTCATTAAGATCTTTGGCAATGGATACATTGTGGGTATATACTACGTATGAAAATTTCAAATGAATATCAGATCACAGGATTTCTTCCCCATTTAAGGAGCCAATGTTAAGAGAGGCATAGGAACAAGTATATGGTTTAAGGCACTCACAGAATTATAGCTTTTAAGGTCATAAGAAATTCAAGAGATTATCTGGTCCATGCCCTGCCTTCAGACAGGTGAGATCATTTGTTGGGTTTTTTTATCCCTATTTTATAGGTAATGCAACTGAGGCCCAGAGAGGTCAATTGTCTCGCCCAAAATCATAAAGTAGATTAAAGGATAGATGTTTTTGCATCGAGGGATTTTGACATTACAATATTCTGCCCTTTCCCTGGTACCTAAGGTTCTCAGTGTCTTATTCCAGGGGTATTCTGCATTCCCAAGGCTAGGAAAGATGAGACGCAGGGGAGGAGGAGTCACCTCAGGAGGATTCTCCACCAGGCCCAACCTGTCTTAGCCATCCACTTACTCTGTTGCCATGTTAATTATTATTTTAGTGGTGCCTTTAAAAGATGAGCGGAGACCTTCAGGCACAGGTGGCTCATAAAGCTGGGCTCATCGTTATTTTTATCATTGCTATTTTATTGACAGTAATAATCCTCTGTACCCACCTTCTTCTTGTTATTAGAGGATCTCAAAGCACTTAAACGTTGACTCACTAACCATGGCCTGGGCACTATTATTCTGTACTTCACACAGATAAAGAAACAAGACACAAAGGAGCAGAGTGAGTTATTCGAGCTGGATGCTCTAAGTAAATATCCCTCCAGTGCCTTCAATTCGATTTGTCCAAAAAGGAATGTCACGTTCCCCACTCTCATCTGAAACCTCCCTATTTCTGCTCATGGCACCGCCATCTTCCCCCTTATGGGGGCTTGAAACTTCAGAGTCACTTTCGACTTTTCTCTCTTACCCCACCAGAAGAATGAGTTCCCAAGTCCTTTTGGCTTCCAAAATCTCTCTCACATGGCACCCACCACCTTAGTTCTAGGTCTTGTCTCTTCTTATCTGGGCTATTATAATAATGTCCTACCTGGGCTTTGTGCTCCTAATCTGTTCCTTCTCCCTTCTAATCATAGTAATTGTGATCATTTACAAAATTCTTTACACTCATTATCTCATCTGATCCTCATAGCAACCCTGGGATGTAGGTGCTATTATTATCCCCACTTTACAGATGAAGAAACTGAGGCTGAGGTTAAGTAACTTGTCCAGGGTCACAAAGGGCTCTATCTTTTTACTGCCTAGCTGCCATCAGGACATTAGAGGGCTGACACCAAGGGTATTTATATCTATCTAAGATCCTGAACAAACCCATCAGAGATCCAAGGTGGTGAGAGGCAGCTAGATGGCAGTGGATAGAGTGCCTGGCTTGGAATCCGGAAGACCTGAGTTCAAATCCAGCCTCCAACACGTACTAGCTATGTGACCCTGAGCAAGTCACTTAATCCTGTTTACTTCAGTCTCCTCACCTGTAAAATGAGCTGGAGAAGGAAATGGCAAACCACTGAAATATCTTTCCCAAGAAAACCGAAAAAATGGTGTCATGAAGAGCCAGATATAACTGAAATGACTGAATAACAACAATGTCCTAAACAAATTTATCAGGCCCATATGGACTAGGGCATCCATAAATCAGTCAGTAAACAAATGCTATAAGCACCTATTCTGTGCCAGGCACTGTGCTAGGTGCTAGGATTACAAAGACAAAAAAGAAACAGTCCACCCCCTTAAGAAGCTCACATTGTGGCAGGGGGAGATGGCGTGTGCTCATTGAAGAATAGACAGAATAAAGATGATTTTTGAGGTGGAGGCAGGAGGTACACTAGCAGCTGGGGGAGATGAAGAGACGCCCAGTCTCAGGCAGCCAGAAGCAATGGAGAGACTGTATCCGGCAGGAACTTCATCTGTGGTTTCATAGGTTTAGAGTGGGAAGAAACCTTCGTCTAGCCCATGAGAAGATTCAGGCCCAGACAGATAAAGTACTTACTACGTCCAGGTAGTAAGTGACAGAGTGAAGATTTGACCTCAGGTCCCCTGCCCCTACACTCAGAGCTTTTTTCACTGTGCTATTTGTGCCCTAATCAATAAGATAAATGGACTGGTCTCTTGGTTCTAATTTAAGTTGCTTGTTGGAAAGGATGAATTTTGTTTTCTCTGTAAAGTGAGATTTGGGGGCAGGTGGTGGTGCAGTAGATAGAGCATCCACCCTGGAGTCAGGAGGACCTGAGTTCAAATTTGGCCTCAGACACTTACGAGCTGTGTGACCCTTGGCAGGTCACTTAACCCCAATTGCCTCAAAAAAAAAAGTGAGTTTTGGCCCACTGTCCCCACACCCTCTCTCTCATGCTCTGTGCTTCTAATACCTAAGATCTTGAGCTTTATCAGAGAGCCAGGACATTAGACATTAGAGTTTCTATGTTTCCATGTCCTCACATGGGATCCAAGAGCACGTCTCCACATGCAGAGTACCTTATGGGCTTGCCTTGTCTCGCGCCATGTTGGGATGAAATGATAGCCTGGTGACTGACATGACATCATGCTGATGTGGGAGACCCAAACACTAGCTTTTTGCTGTCCCACGCACCTGGACAGAGCTCCCTAGTGTATCACTTGTGCTTCACATTCTCCAGCACTGGACTGTGATCGGTCATAGAAGGATCTTAGACGGTATAAGCCTTACCTCCCTATCAAGAAGAACAAATTATCTTTCATCGTCTGTTCACTGGCACCAAGATTTGTCATGACAATTAACTTAAGTTCAGGTGGCTTTTAGTGATGATGTCATTTACATTACCAAAGTCATTGTTCTTTTGGTTTCATTTACTTAAATAAAATGTCTTTTGGTTCTGTTACTTTGTATCAGTTTATATGACTCTTCTCACCTTTCTCTGGATTCTTTGTATTTATCATTTCTTATAGTGCCAAAAGATGCAATTACGTTCCTATTTCACAATTTATTCAACTATTCCTCAAACAATGGGCACCCACTTTTCCCCCCAGTTTTTTGCTACAACAAAAAAAAAATGCTTCTATGACTATTTTGGGATATATGAGACCTTTTCTTCTGCTTTTGACCTCCTGTGGCTAAGTGCTCAGTAATGATAACAGTAGTTCAAGAAGCAAGAAAATTTTAATGACTTTTCTCAGAAATTTCAAATTATTTTCCATAATAGTTGGAGCAATTCACAACTCCATCAACAGTGTATTAATATAGTCAATCCTCAACTTTCATGGAGGTAATGCTCCTAGAAAATGGAACAAAAGCAAAAAATGTGAATGTTGATACATTAAACCTACAGGAAATAGGGGGTTAGGTTCCCACGACCACCAAAAACTATAAGCTTTTGTTAGGGATTACTGAAAATACACCTTTCTTTATATAATTCTTTATAACAAAACATTAATTCTGATAATTTTCTTAACACAATAACCATGAAATAACTCATAAAATGAAGCAGGCAAAATAAAATTGGTAAACACGAAAAACATTTTTTCTCATTAGTAATTCCCTAGAGTCTGCGACCTTTTGTACTAACATCTCAATTTTTAAAAAACCATTGATTTCAGACAATATTCGCTTTTTATAACACATGAAATCTATAGTACCATAAATTCTGTACAGCAAATAGAATTTAAAACCAAAACTATTTTTAACCTGAATCTTACCTTCCGCTGTGTCAGATGGTGGCAAGAGGGTGTTGTACTGTATACTATACTGCAGTAAATCTCTCTACCTTGGCTGCCCCTTGAAAACTAAGGAAGAGGTTGCTGGAATTTTAGTCACTGCTGACAGAAAACATTGAAATTGGTGAGTTCTCAACATCACCTCCAACATTCTGTCCTTCACAGCTGGTGGATAGCATTGGAGATCATGTAGGCTGCACTAGGCTTTGTGGGCATAATTGCAACATAAAACTTGATTTTTTTAAGGCAAACAAAGAAAATGGACAACGATTGCATTTCTTTACAATGGTAGAGTGAATAAGTAATACATCTAGTAGGATACCAGCTGTTTCACAAACTTGCATGTGTCATGCCTCTCATTTTTTTCCCTTCTGTGCACAGCTGCAAACACGTGTGGTTGCCCATGCGAAAGTGAAAATTAGGTTACGATAAAATCAAAAGCTTGAAGTAGCAAAAATTAAATGTGGGAATATTGAAGATCAGCTGTGTATCTGTCTTTCAACAGCTGCAATTTGGACTATCTCCATTGCTTACCATCTTTATAATTTAATGATAAAAAGTGAAACATCAGAATTGTTTTAATTTGCATTTTCTTATAATTAATAATTTGGAACGTTTTTTTCATATAGTTGTTCACAGTTTGAATTTCTTCTTTTTTAGAAAGTTAAATGATGCCTTTTCTTTTTTATGTCACGGTCATTTCTAGATACACCCTTTCTTTGCCTCTGCTCCTCCTCACAGTAAGTCTTCTCTTATAACAAAGAAAAATAGGTAAGCAAAAACCACATCTGATCAATAGGCAACATTCCATAGAAAGAGTCTCCCACCTCTCCATTGAAAGAAGGGTGGTGCTTTTCCTCATTTTTTCTTCAGGGGCAAATATTGGTTTTTGCGATCATAAAGCATTTGGATTTGTTTTTATCATTGTTTTCATTTGCATTATTGGAGTCATCATGAATATTTTTCTCCTGAATCAACTTCCTTCACTACGTATCACTTCATACAAGTTTCTGAAATCTCTTTATCTGTCTTTCTTTTTTTTTTTTTCTGGCCAGAATTTAATTTAATTGATGCAGGAAACACCAGGTGAGGGATTTCCTCTACCAATTGAATTTCATCATCTTCTCTGCAATTTATAATCTTAGTTAGATGGGGGCATTGAGAGATGACAGTGGAAGGAGATATCTTCCACAACTATGACTAGGAAGTTAATTCTTTTTTTTTTCTTTTTTCATTTTCATTTCCAAGTTCTCTCCCTCCCTCTTACTCTCTCTCTTACTTATGGAGCAGGCAAAATATACAATACCCATTATGCATGTGGTTGTGGTTTGTCCTTCCTTCTCAAAGAGGACCATGACCTCAGGAAGATGATTCCATGACTTGCAAGTGAATTGGTTTTAAGTGAGGCAGAGCTGTGAAAAGTCACCAGCCTCACTTTCTCCTCCAGAGCCATCTGGGTCCACTGGCCAGATAGAGATCAGAACAACTGGAGATGGCCCAGGTTGCAGTGGAAGACCTTGGTCTTATTAAGCTAAGGTTTTTCTGAGTTCTCTCTTTGACTGAGGCAATGCCCTTTCAGTGATTGGGACTGTTTAAGAAGTGAGTCAAAGGATGGTCTTTTTAATTAAAAAAAATCATTATACATATAGAGTCAGGCAAAACATATTTCTGCATTAGCCATATTCCCTCCCCCGCCAAAGGCAATGAAAAAAAAGAAAAGAAATAAAAATATGCTTCAGTCTGTACTCAGACTTCATCAGTTCTCTCTCTGAACGTGGATAACATTTTTCATCATGAATCCTTTGGAGCTGTGGTAAATCACTGTATTGATCAGAGTTCCTAAAACTTTTATGATTGATCATCTTTACAATATTCTTGTTACTATGTAGATTATTCTCCTAGTTATGCTCACTTCATTTTGCAGCAGATACATAAGTCCAAGTTTTTCTAAAACCATCCCCTTCTTCATTGCTTAAAGCATAATAGTCTTTCTTCGCCTTCATATGCCATGACTTGTTCAGCCATTCCCCTATCCATGGGCATGGGGGAATAATTTTTAATTAAAGAGGGATAGGAACCATCACAAAAGATAAAATACATAATTTCAATTAAATAAAATTTAAAAGTTTTGGCATAAACAAAATCAATGCAGCTAGAAAAGGTATGTGGTACAGGCAGAACTTGAGCCCAGGTCTTCCTATCCCCAAGGCCACCTTTCTATCCAGTAAGTTACACTGTAATGAATATTTTGACACATATAAAGTATTTCTTTCTGTCCTTACCTCTTTGTGGTATATACCAAGGAGTGGGATCTTTGGGTCAAAGTATATGACTAGTTCATCACCTTTTTCACGCAACTCCAGTATGGTAGGACCAATTGACAGCTTGCCCAAAAATGTATTAGTGTTCCTATCTTCCTATTATCTCACTAACATTAGCTATTTTCCATTTTTTTGAGTGAGAGGTGAAATGTCAGAGTTGCTGCCATCATCATATCAGTTATTGTTAGTGATTTGGAACAATATTTCACATGGTTGTTAATAGTATACAATTATTCTTCCGAGAACTTTGTTATATTCTTTGACCATTTATGTATAGGAGAATGGCTTTTGGTCTTACACACTTGTGTAAATTCCCTATAGATTTTGAAGATGGGCTTTTGTAAGAGATGTTTGGTGCAAAAGTTTTTTTTTCATAATTGATAGTTTTAATTGTTTTTCTAAAGATATTGATTTAGCTTGTACCAAAGAATTAATTCATAATTTTATGAGATCAAAATTGTCTGTTTTGTTTTTGATGATGACCTCTTCCTGCAAAAGTTGTAAAAGGTGTTTCCTTCCGTCATCTAATTGTTTTATGATGTAAGGTTGTTTGTCCCATTTAGAGCCATGTAAGAAACTTGCCTAAACTGATTTTCTGACAAACTATTTTGTAGTTTTCCCCACAGTTCTTGTCAAATAGTCTTTTCACCAGTAATTTGTGTTTTTGTGATTTTCAAACAGTAAGCTACTGTGATTCTGAGTGTTGCTTATTTAATCAGATCCACTAACATACTATTTTTTTCTAGTTTTTGAGCAATACCAAATAGGTTTGCAAAGGAGAATAAAGTAAAGAATGTTATCAAGTGAATATCTGATCCAAACAAAAGATGGGCTGATCACAAGGGATAACTAGTAAACAGCACATGTGCTCCATTGGTATCTTGACAATGAGGATGGGGACTAGAGCTGTGATTTCATTGCTATAAGAAATGCTCAGGTGTGAAACTCTCTCTGTCAGTGCAGATCAGCACCATCTCTGCAACCTGTGGTCTTAAAGAGTTGCCTGGAGCGAGAAGAGGTTAAGTGAATTGTGCAGGCTCGCACAACCAATTATCATTCTCCATCTTGCTCCTCATAATATCATGAGAAAGTGGGTCAGGCCCCCACAATGATTTCTCTGTGGTGAACTTGTGAGAGGACACGAACAAGAGTCACACAAAACGTGCGTTGCATGGGTGAGGTGAAATCTGAATTCCTGGAGAAAACAAACACAATGGAGAGGTCACAAAGATCCATTCAAGTTGAGATCATATCTGTACAGCACCTAGCACAGTGCCTGGCATATAGGAGGCATTTAATAAATGCTTGTTCCTTCTTTTCTCCTCCCCCTCCCCATTTGAGTACCAAATACTTCCAATGAATATTACTTTATAATACAGTCTGAGATCTGGGGAGGTTATGTTCTGTTCATTCATCTATTCCCCTTGAGATTTCTACAAATGAATTTTATTCCTCTAAATGAATTTGTTATTATTAGGTCTAATTCTATAAAGCAACTCCTCAGTAATTTGATTGGTAAAGCACTAATATAAATTAATTTTAAATTAAATTATTAAACATTTACCAAATGGATTTATTATTTATTACTATATTATATTACACATTAATATATGGTATTATACTGATTGATTATTATAATTTCTTATTTACTAATCAGTTATCAAATTAATTGAATTTAATTTTAGTAGCATCATCATTTTATTATATTGTCTCAATCATGAACAATGAATGTTTCTTCAATTATTTAATTCTTCCTTTATGTTTGGAAAGAGAGTTTCAAAGTTGTATTTTTATGAGTCCTGAACGTGTCTTGTTGGATTAGCTCACAAATATTTTATGCATTTTGCAAGTTATTTTTAAAGGGAATTTCTCTATTGTTTCATTCCGGGTTTTGTTAGCACTGTGTAGAAATGGTAATTATTTTAATGGATTTGTTTCATATACTGCTACTTTATTGAAATTATTAAATATATATATAGTTTCTTCACTAATTATCTGAAATTTTCTGAATAAACCATTTTGTCTTCTGCAAATAGGGATAATTTTCTTTTCTTCATAAGGTTTACTCCTGTCATTTTTGTCTCTTGTCTTATTTCTATGGCCAGAATTTCTATAATTATGTCAAATAATAGTGGGGAAAGGAGCATATTTTCCTTTCCCCTGTAGTTGTTGGGAAAGCCACCAGCATTCCTCCACTGTATATAATGCTAGCTCTTGATCTCAGATATAGCCTTCTGATCATGCTAAAGAAGATTTTACCGTACCTATAATTTTAGGGTATTCTCTTTTTTAAAGAGTTAAACAACTTTGTTTAAATATTTAAGCAATCAGCAAGCATTATGTGAACATCACTGTGTTTGGTATGAAAAGACAAAGATAAAATAGTCCCTGTCTTTAAGGAGATTATATTCTATCAAGAAAAATGACAGGCATACATTTAAGTACACACAAAATAAATATAGCGTACTTTCTAGGAGAGGCACTAGCAACTAGGAAACGAGTGCCATATTCTGTGGAAGGCTTTTTCTGTATTTACTCCAATAACCATGTTGCTTTGTTATTTGGTTAATTATACTAACTGCTTTTCTAATGCTAAAACACCCTTGTATACACAGGAAATATCCAACTTAGTTGGAGTCAATTATTCTTTAGATATATTGCTATTTTTGATAAGGTTTTATTTCAAATGCTTGCTTTAATTTTCATTCATGAAGATGATTTATAATTCTCTTTTTCTGTTTTAGCCCTTCCTGGTTTAAATATCAAGACCATACTTGTCTCATAAAAGGTGTTTGGTAGCAGACATTTCTTTCTCAGTTATTTTTTACCGTAAGTATTCATTATATTTTAAATGTTTGATAAAATTTACTTGTAAATCTATCTGCATCAGGCTCCTCACCCCCACCCCCACCTCCAGCTTTTGATAGTTCTTTTATAGGTTACTTGACTTCTCTTTCTGAATCTGAATTGTTTAATTGCTCTAATTCGTTAGTTTGGATATTTTATATTTTTATTTGCTAGAATCCAGTTATGTACTGTAGTTTCTGATAATTCTTTTTATTTCCTCTATATTCATTGTTAATTCACCATGTTTATTTGTTTTCAGGCATTTTATTTTCTTCTTTTTTCACCAAGTTATCCAAAGTTTTATTGCTTTTATTCATCCAGCCCTTAGTTTTCAGCTGATCGTTTTTGTCATCTTTTAGTTTTCAATTTTCTATGCTTCTCAGATTTTCAAGGTTTCTTATTTTATGCTTGTTTTGAACCAACTATTTGTTGATTTTCTATTTTTTAAAATTGTGTGCTCAGTTTATTGATTCTTTTTTCTGTTCTGTTAATACATGTTTTTAGATAGTACTTTTTTTCTCTGAGCATTGCCTTAGTTGCATCTCACAAATATTGCTCCCTTATAATTTTCTTTTGCAAAATTGTTTCTTGTTTCTATAATTTATTCCTTGATCCAGAAATTATTCAGGAAGTAATGACTTTGCCTTCATTTTGTTCTATATCTTTGACTATGTTCCCTATATTTATTACTGTTTCTCCTCTGTACAATACTCCTTGTCTCACATGGTCGTTAGGAGAAAAGATAGGGGCTGAGGTCTGAACTTGTGATTTCAATGATACAGGGAATTCTCAGGTGAGAAATAGTAATAAATATAGGGAACACAGTCATGATGGTCTTGAAAATGTATTTAAAAAGATGGGCATAATCAGTGCTGGAGATGTTGTAGAAAAACAGGCATAACAAAGTACTGTTGATTAAACTGTGAACTGATGCAATCCTTCTGGCAAAGAACTTGAAGTCATACTAAGAAAGCATTCATACCCTTTGGCCCAGAGTTTGCGGTGCTAGGCATATACTCCAAAGAGATCAATGACAAGAAGAAAGACTCCAGACACCAAACATGGAGCAGTTCTTTTTGTGGTAACAAAGAACTGGAAACAAAGCCAATGTCCATCGATTGAGGGATGGCCAAACAAGTGTGGCACATGAATGTGATAGAATATTAGTGTACTGTGAGAAATGATGAAAGTGATGAATACATGAAAGTATGAGAGGATAAGTTTATATGAACTGATGCAAATTACAATCAGTAGAACCAGGAAAGCAACATACACAATAACTTCCTTGTAGTTGAGTCGTTTCAGTTGTATCCTCTTCATGACCCTATTTGGGGTTTTCTTGGCAAAGATACTGGAGATACTGCCTTTTCCTTCTCCAGTTCATTTTACGGATGAGGAAACTGAGGGAGACAGGGTTAAGTGACTTTGCCCAGGGTCACTCAGCTAGTAAGTGAATGAGGGAAGATTTGAACTTAGGTGCTTCTGACTCCAGGGTGGGTGCTCTATCTGCTGTGCCACCTAGGTACTCTGATACACAATAACTACAATAATATGAATGAAAAGAACTATACTCAAAACTGAATGCCAAAAATTGTAATGACCAAGCTTGACCAAGAAGAGATATGAGAAGATACCTCCCTGGTTCCTCTACAGAAGTATGGATCCAGGAGTATCAAATCAGGCAAATAATGTCAGACTCTTTGGGTATGTTGCTTAGTTTTCCAGAACTTTTTTGGTCTTTTTTCATCTGTTTTTATTTTTAATTATAAGGGATGGCTCTCTGGGAGTAGAAGGGGGGGGTAAAAATAAATAAGATATATAGGTGATAGAAAAACCAAAAATACAATACAAAAAAAATTTTTTTAAGAAACTATGTGTTCAGTACTTCAGTCTAATTGTGTTTGTGCCCATTAATAATTTATACAAAATCCTCTGATTGGATTTTAAAACCTTTCATAACCCGGCTCCTTTCTACCTTTCCAGGCTTCTTATATATTTGTTGTTGTAGAATCGTTTCAGTCATGTCTGACTCTTTGTGACCCCATTTGGGGTTTTCTTGGCGAGGCACTGAAGTGGTTTGCCATTTCCTGCTCCAGGTCGTTTTACAGATGAGGAAACTGAGGCAAACAGGGTTAAGTGACTTGCCCAGGGGTCACCCAGCTAGTAAGCATCTGAGATCAGATTTGAATTCAGATCTTCCTGACTCCAGGCCTGGTACACTATCGGTTGCACCACTGAGCTGGGTTCAAATCTCAGCTCTGCTGCCTACACTCTGTAGGACTTTAAGCAAGTCCTTTTTCATTTCACTGGGTCTCAGTTTCTCTTGGTTGGAAAATGAGGGGGTTAGATTGGATGGTCTCTAAGGTTTCTTGCAACTCTAAATTCAACCAATTAATCAGTAAATGTTTATTAATTACCTACAGTGGGGTAAGGCTAGCATTTGGTTAGGTAATGATACAAAGACAATAAATGAAACAGTCCTTACTCATAAAGAGCTTAGATTTTAGTGAGGAAGACAAGTATTTCTATAAGAACATAGGAAGGAATCAAACATTTATTAAGTATCTGCTACATGCCAGGCACTGTGCTAAGTGAGCACTTCACAAACAATATCTCATTTTATCCTCACAACAACCCTGGGAGGGAGATGTTATTAGTATCCCCATTTTACAGTTAAGGAAACTGAGGCAGAGGTAAAGCATATACAGCATAAATGTAAAGAGAATAAATACAAAGTAGTTCATTAAATACAAGATAATTTAGGGAGAGAGACAGAGATAGAGGAAGAGAGAGAGAGAGAGAGAGAGAGAGAGAGAGAGAGAGAGAGAGAGAGAGAGAGAGAGACAGAGAGCTGGGAGAGGTGGGCAACAGGAAAGTCATCTGGGTAAAAAGTGATGCGTGAACTGGGTCTTGAAGGAAGACAGGTATTCTATGAGGTGGAGGTAAGGAAGGAAGGCATTCCAGGTCAAGAGAATGGCCCATGCAAAGGCCTGGAAATGGGAGATAGAGTATCCTGTATGAAGAAATGACCCTATGACCTTCAGAAGAGAAGGTCATATTATAAAATTTTGGTTTAGAAATAGAGAAGCAGATTAAGGGGACTGTCCCATGAGTCAATGGTATAACAAATGAAGGCTGTGCCAGGTTCTTTCTTCTCCCTCCACCCACTAATCCTGTCTCCTCTATCCAAACAGCACTGGACTCCTCCAGGCTGGTTAGTGAGTTCCTTGTAAGTATGAACAAATAAGAAAAAAAAAAAAGATGGCCAGACCAGAGACATGCATGAATGGTGTTTCTTACAGCTGGGACCTGGGCCAAGGTCAGCAGGAAGTTAGAAGAGGGCAAACCATTCCCAGAAAAACTGAACCATTTGCAAAGGCCAGGAGAGGGGGATGGGTTTGTCATGGTGAGTGCATTGGACTGAGAGTTAGGAAAGCCAGTTTCTTTCACAAGCTTCCCTCCTGGCCCCATGAGTGCCCATTTTATTTTACTATTTGATTTTTTGACCCAGACCTCTGATTACATTCATGTAGGGATCTCCTGGTGAGGAAACCCCTTCCACCAATGACAATTGTCAATGCTCCTTAACTTATAATCTCAGGGAGCTAGATGGCAAGGGCCCTGTGATGGTAAATGACTCCAGCAGGGTCACACAGACAGTTGACGTCAGAGGTAAAGTTTGAATGTGAGTCTTTTGGACTCAGAGACCAGCTCTTTCTATTACAGCACATCGACTCTCAAATGAATTTGATGTCATGGCCAGCGCATTTGCCTAGGAATTAGGAGATTTGGGTTTGACCATGTGCTAATCCCTCTGTGCCCCCAGCCTCAGTTTCTCCTCTGTACAATACTCCTTGTCTTTCATGGTTGTTAGGAGAAAAGGGATAAGGGCTGAGGTCTGACTTCTGATTTCAATAATACAGGGAATTCTCAGGTGAGAAAACACCCTCTGCCAATGCAGACTAGTGCCTCCTCTGCAGTCTACAGGCTTAGAGAATTGTACTGAGAAGTCAAGTGACTTGTCCAGGGCCACACAACCAGCAGAAGAAAGAAGCAAGACTTTAATCCTGAGGCAAAGGTAAAGCATATACAGCTCAGTTGTGAGGTCTGCTCTCTATCCACTCTACCACACTGCCTCTCCTGTAACGGGGAGAAGTCATTGTAAACTATAGATGACTGTCAAAATGTGAGCTCTTAACATGTGATTTCTTCTCTGGGCTTCTTTCCTCAATTGTAACAAAGAGATTGATCATTCCTGTTTCCTTCAAACCTTTCAGGGATGTATAGCCCTTAGAATAAAACATCAGAGCTGGAAGGGACATTAGAGCAGAGAATGTCAGAGCTGGGAGGCCCCTTAGAACACAGAGTATCAGAGCTGAGAAGGCCCTTAGAACAGAGATTGTCAGAGCTGGGAGAACCCTTAGAACATGGAATGTCAGTGCTAGGTGGACCTTAGAACACATAGAATGTCAGAGGTGGGAGGGCCCTTAGAACACAGATTACAACTAGAAGAGACTTTAGAACATACAATGTTCATGTTGCAAAAAAGGAGTCTCAAAAATCATTTAGTACCACCCAGATGACATGACCATTTCCTTCCCCCCCGCCCTAAGTTAGAGAAGTGATTTATCTCTGGTCACACAAAGTTGTAACAGTGCTGAAATCAGAACCCTGGGCTCCTGAGTTCAGTGGTCTCAAGGAAAGAGTGCTAGTTTGTTGTCAGAAAACCTGGGCTACACGTCTGACTTTCTCTCCCAGGGCCAAGGTTCTAGGCCTGACCAGTCCTCAGGGTGCTCTTTTGGATGGCTCACATATCTTAGCCTCATTTTCCTCATCTGTAAAACGGGGTCATTGGACTAGGTGCTTTCTAAGGTTATTTGTACCTCTAAATCCATGGTCCTATGCATGTCTGACCTTACCCTCATTAGCATCCCACTAACCAAACCAACATTTCCTAAATTTAAATTCTTTTTTTTTATTATGAACTTAATAATCATTAATTTCCATATGCAAGGACCAAATAGGGAGTTGTATATGAAACCATGAATTTCTGTTACTTATAGGTGGCTTCTAAAAAAAATTTTATATGTAAAGGAAGTTATTAGGGCACCCCCTTGATCTGCTGGCCTGGGGGACCTCTCTTGGAACTGGGCATGTGCTCAGTTCTTTTTTGTGCTCTTACCTATTATCAGATGGAAGGCAGAAATAGAAAAAAACAGCCAAGGACTCAGCTTCACTGAAGCAGGCATATAGTCTTACCTGGAGGGAGAGTCAGGAGGTGGCATATGCTACCTGGGTCAACCCTCCCCACCCCCACCCCCACCCCCACCACCTTGATCACTGCCTCCCCTCATGCCTCAGTGGAGAATGCCCATGAAGAGCAGCACCCTCGAAAACACCAGACCTGCTTCCAGGCAGTCTCCAAGAACCATCAAAAAGGGGATCATCCCTTATGAAGAAGGGACTCACCTTCCTCACTACTACCAACACTAACAGCCAGTCAACCATCACTGATAGGCCAGTAAGTACAAGAATCCCAGGGATAGCAACACCCTCCAAACCACCTTCCCTGCTTCCAGCCTGGCCCCTGTAGCTGCATGTCCTTATGGACATGTCACTTGTCAGCTGCCATTACAGATACTCCTGCCTTTTCAGCAGCCACAGCTACTCAAGACCAAGAAAAGAAAGTCCTCACTATCAAAATTTTTGTCCCTGACAAAGTATTAAACCTTAGAAACAGATGTGGTTTTATTGGGAAATGAAATGACATTGAATAGGATGCTCTGTTATTGTACCCTAGAATTGTGAAACCTTTCCATCTGACTTACTACTGAAACCTCCTACAATAAGTCGTCTCCCCAGCAGAATGGGAGTTCTCTTTAGAGTAGGGACTGTCTTTCTCTTTAATGTGTAGCATGAGCTCTTAGCATGGAGCTTGGCCATAGTAAGTGCTAAATAAATCTTTTTTCATTTCATTTGTTCATGTCATGTGTTTCTAGCCTCCACTGGTAATATGGGAGATCAGAATTCCCTTCCGCACCTTCCAAGAGAAAGGACACAGCAAGAGGCCAAGTTGTTTCTGCTTCATTCTTCTTGTAGCCCACTGAATGGGTGGCTGCTCCTGACTCTGGGGCCAGTCATCTTCAAGGCAATCCCTTCCACTGGTCAGGAGTTCCTGTGTCATCTCAACAAAGTGCATGTCTTTCAGCAGGGGAACAGAGCCTGTGTCCCACTGAGAAGTCCCAGGGCACCTGCCCAGCTCCACTGGGAGTGTCCCAGGCCAAAAGAGGAAAGAGTTCCCTTGAACACATAAACGACATTTAATATAGTACTGACAGTTTCTCTGTTCCTTTATGTCTCCTTCTGAACATCTCATTGGCCTGTTTAAACATTTGAATGATGCTCATTTCTTTATCTTCCTTTTGACTATCACCAACCACTAACTTACTCCCCCTTTTCCCAAATAGAAGCTGTCCTTCATTAAAAGAAAAAATTTCAACGCACTGGCCATATCTGGAAATGCATGCCCCATTGTGCACTGCTGGTTCACCATCTCTTCACTAATAGTGGGACAGCAAACTTGGCTGCCAATCTTCTGAAGTCATGATTGGTCAATGCATTCATCAATCAGAGTCCTTTGTTATAATTCACATATGTTTTCCTTTATATTATGATGGCTATCATGTAAATCGTTCTCCTGCAAGATACATTCCTTAAACCCAGAACTCCTGACTTCTCTCTAGTACCCACAGGACTAGGTGGCTCAGTGGATAAAGCTCTGGAATCAGGAAGACCTGAATTCAAATCTGGTCTCAAACACTTAATAGCTGTGTGACCCTAGAAGAGTTACTTAACTTCTGTTTGCCTCAATCCATTGGAGAAGGAAATGGAAAACCACATCAGTATCTTTGCTAAGAAAACCCCATAGATAGTATAATCCATGGGGTCACAAAGAGTTGGACATGACTGAACAAAAACACCAATAGAATATCTTTTCTCATTGGTTCCTACTCTTCCCAGCTCAACTTACTCTAATTGAGTGACCTTCCCTTCAAGCCCTTAGTTTCCTCCATACCTGATTCTTGCTTTTCATCCATCATACCCACACTAAGCCACCTAGTAAACACCTCCCAGCTCAGCCACACCAGTGCTGGAAGCAAACGAAGTAGATGGTACAGACCAACTGTTGACCTGCTCCAACTCAGCTTTCACAGGACCAACCTGAGGGTGAGGAAAAAGCAAGATCACAGAGATCAAGGCAGACTGTATTGGTCCCATCATGACCCCATATGGGTAGTGGAAAGGTTGTGTACTTCATTTGTCTCTTTTTTTCTTCTTTTTTTTTTTGAGTAGGCAATGGGGTTAAGTGACTTGCCCATGGTCACACAGCCAGTAAGTGTCATGTGTCTGAGGCTGGATTTGAACTCAGGGCTCCTGACTCCAGGGCCAGTATCCACTGCACCACCTAGCTGCCCCCACCTCATTTGTTAGATTATGGAGATGGAGGTACCTTTCCAGAAATACATGTGGCTCAATACCATTTGGATATGGGGAGAAAGAAGAAAAGGTCCAATGCATCAGCCGTTCAGGTGGATCTAGAGGAGAAAATTAAATGTGAGGCGATTGCTTGACAGGGACGATGGAAGGACAAGGTCATTTATAGCAAGCGCACTTACCTGGTTTCCAAAGAAGTTACAAATGCAGATAAGCCAGACCTGAAAAGATCTGATGAGGAAGCTATTAAAGAGATTACAGAAAAGACGGGTGGCACTGGAGAAATCTGTCTCTCAGAACATTGCTGCAACTTGGCCAGTTTGAGTAGCAGATAAATTAACTCCAGCTCAGTACATTCAGCATACACCACCTCTACAAGGAGTGGCTTTCAACTCTGGAGCTGAGCAAAGAGTTATTCAGTTGGTGGAAATACAAAAAGACCCAGTGGAGTCTCCAACATTCAAAATTAATAAATAAAAAAATTGGCACCCGCCAAACTACCTCTTCATAGCCAACCTCTTCCAAGAAGCCTTCCCTGATAAAGTGAAAATTTTTAAAACCTTCAGTGGAAAAGGAAGGCAAAATCAGAAGAAGAAGGAAGCAGGAAACAGGAGGAGAATAGATTGAGTCTATCTGCTTATTGTGGGAGCAAGGTGGGAATGAATTGTGCCTTACCTACTATGAGTGTCCAATTGTCATTCATTGGGGACAAAGACTCCAGGCAACCACCCAACAGTCCAGAGCCAGCCCCCACATTCCGACACACAACAACTTTGGCTAACAATACCCCTCACAGTCATAAACAACCGCTCCCAACCTGCAAGGCTCCAACTAAACACCCCCACAATCCTCATTGGCCTCTCCCCAAATTCCCAATGAATTAAAGGCAGTGGTCTCCACTAGGACTCTCCCAAGAGCCTATCCCAAGTGTGGGAGCTAATAAAGAATCCCAGGAGAGCATTTGCATGTGATTTACAAATGATAGGCATGCAACCTACAAGTATCTAAAAAGGACTCTACCATCATTATGCCTAGTGTTTTCCATTTAAGATTTTCCTGTACCTCTTGAAGTTGTCATTGCTGGGTTTAAAGTCACAGAGCAGAAATAACACATGGAAATTACAAAGATGAACATTTAACTTTGATTTAGGGGTGGGGAGAAGCCAACCCTTTCTAATCATTGGAGCCAATGACAAGTGGAGAGAGGTGGCTTGAGGGGTAGTGAGTCAATGGAGTTGAGCATAGCTTGAGGAGGTCATTCTCACTTAGATATAGATCGGATTAGATGACCTCTGAGGTCCCTCTCCAAAATAAGATTCTGTAAATCAGTGAATTGAATGACAAAAGTGGAAAAGGCCTTAGGTCGCAGAATGTTAAAACTGGAAAAGAAGCTAGAACACCAGATGGGGGGGGGGGATGTCAACAACTTTAGAGTGAACAAAGTTAGAAATAAAATATTCAGACTGGGAGGAATTTTCAATCCAATTCAAGAATCTCAGAACAAAGAAGGTTAGAGCTGGGAAGGACTCTGGGTCATGGGGTGTTATAGCTAGAAGGAACCTTAAAGACCATCTAGTCCTAATTACCTCCTTTTATAAAGAAGGAAGCAGCCTATGTTCTTGTCCTTTGGTGACTCCTCGGTATGTTGGTCTAGAACATTTCTACCAGATCAGTGTGGAGTGTAGAGGAAGGAAACAAACAGGTCAAGAGAAGAGGGTGCTGAGGTTTCCTTTAAGACTCAGATCAAGTGTTATTTTCTACAGGAAGGCTCTCATGATCTGCCCCTCCGGCTGCTGGTGCTCTCTTCCCATGTATTTATTTTGTATATATTACTCGTACCAATATATATGAGTATATGTAAGTACGTATATTACAAGTATAAATGTGTACATGTGTGTATATACATGTATATGTATATGTTATCTCCCCTGTTAGAATGTAAGCTCATTAAGGACAGAAAGTATTTCTCTTTTGTCTTCATAACTCCAGTACTTAGCACAGTTACTGGCACACAGAAAGTGGATAGCAAACATTTGTTTAGGAGGCAGCTAGGTGGTTCAGTGGATATAGAACTGGGACTGGAATCAGGAAGACCTGAGTTCAAATCCAGTCTCAGATGCCTTGGAGGTAGCTAGGTAGCTCAGCAGATACAGCACTGGGCCTGGAGTCAAGAAGTTATTTTTCAGTTACGTCTAACTCTTCATAACACCATTTGGGGTTTTCTGGGCAAAGACATTGGAGTGGTTTACTGTTTCCTTTTCCAGTTCATTTTTACAGATGAGGAAACTGAGGCAAACAGGGTTAAGTGACTCGATCAGGGTCACCCAGCTAGTAAGTGTCTGAGGCCAGATTTGAAATTTAAAAAAAAAAAAGACTCTTCCTGACTGCTGGCCCAGTACTCTATCCACTGAGTCAACTAGCTGTCTGGAGTCAGGAAGACCTAAGTTGAAATTTGACTTCAGACACTTACTAGCTGGGTGACCCTGGGCAAGTCATTTCACCGCTATTTGCCTAATATACTGGAGAAGGAAATGTCAAACCAGTGTCTTTGCCAAGAAAACCCCATGGTTAGTATGGTCCATGGGGTCATGAAGAGTCAGACACGACTGAATAACAATAAACATTTGTTGATTGATTGATTGATTACCATAATTTCTTTATTTCTTGAGCTGCCATGACCAAAGAATTCATCACCAAAGGTTAGCTTGCTAATGATGAACCTCTCTGTCCATAACTGAGCTGATGGTCATAAAGCTTAATCCATTTGTTCCAGAGACTATGCTTGAAGCAGCTAGATGGCCCAGAGGATAGAGTACTGGACTTGGAATCAGAAGGAACTGAGTTCAAATCTTGACTTAGACACTTAACTTGTGTGACTCAGGGCAAGTTACTTGACCTTTACCTGTGTTTCCTCTTCTTTAAAATGTGGATGATAATGATAGCATGTACTTCTCAGGGGTGCTGAAAGGATAAAATGAGACAACATATCTAAAGAGCTTTGCAAAGTGTTAATTTTTATCGTGGAATTTCTTGTGACATAGAACTTTCTAGAACCTGTGCTTCACTACCATAGAACCCCAGGGAATACAAGCTCCTCAGAGGTAAAAAAAATCTGTGTTACATTCATCTGTACCTAGCATAGTACCTAACACACAGTAGGTGCTTAATAAATGCTTGTTGATTGAATAGCCTTAGAAACTCTTGAGTTATCTCCATACCATAAGGCATCAGAGTAGGACTTTGTAGAGGATTTCCATCACTATTAGAAGAAAAAAAAAAGCTCCAGTGACTCCAGGATATTAGGCAGTCAACAAAAAGAAATGAAAACTTCCATAAAATGTCAACATTTGACTCTGGGGACTAAACCTGGGTGGGAGGTGGGTTCCTTTGCAACATTGCAACACTTACTAAATGTTGCCCTTGCACAAGGAACTCTGCTCAGTATTGGAGATTAAAAAAAAGAAAAGAAAAATGACATGGCACCTGCCCTCGGGCAGCTTACCTGCTACCAACCAGGCCATCAATCTCCATAGCCATTCAGACACAAGTCAGAAGTGTTTCATCCCATAGCCTCCAACCTAGCCTAAAGAAACCCACACTTGCTGCACCCTCTGCATACCCTGACTTTTTAGACGAGGTGTCCAAAGGGACCTGGGGGAATAGAGGGATGGCGTAGCCGGCCAGGTAGGCAGAGAACAGGACTTCCCAGGAACTCAGGAGACCTGTGTTAGAAGTCCCAGCCCTGTCACCAACTGTGTGACTTTAAGCCAGTCACTTCCTTTACCTGGACCTCAGTTTCTTCCTCTATAAAAGGAGTAAGTTTCATTAGATGGTCCTTAAAGCCACATTCATACCTAATATTTCAAGGGCCCTTCCAATTCTGACAGCTTAGTCCTAAACTGGCTCCTAGTTCTAGCTTTGTCATGCTGTGATCTTTGGTCCCTTCCATCTCTAATAGTCTCTCCTCTAAGTTCCTCACCCAACTCTTACTTTCAATGCTCTAGGGTGCCCCCGCCAGGCCTGACATTCTGTGTTCTAAGGCTCCTTCCATCTCTGACATTCTGTGTTCTAAGGGCCCTACCAATTCTGACATTCTGTGTTCTAAGGCTCCTTCCAGCTCTGACATTCTGTGTTCTAAGGCTCCTTCCAGCTCTGACATCTGGGTTCTAAGGGCCCTCCCAGTTCTGGCATTCTGTGTTCTAAGGCTCCTTCCAGTTCTGACATCTGGGTTCTAAGGGCCCTCCCAGTTCTGGCATTCTGTGTTCTAAGGCTCCTTCCAGTTCTGACATCTGGGTTCTAAGGGCCCTCCCAATTCTGACATTCTGTGTTCCCAATTCTGTTATAGTTCTAGCACTCAATCTTCTGAAGTCCTTCCCAGATCTAACACTCTAGGAGTCTAGGATTCTCGTTGAACATATTTCTAGCTAGTCAATAGTGAAAGCTGGAAGGAAGCCTGATTATTCTCTTAAGCTTGAGGTTTAACTGGGGAATTGGATGAGAAGATATCCAAAGAAAATGCTCTCAAGACTGACTTTTGAACTTAGTGACTTTTGCAATAATAATAACATAATAACTCCATGAGGTAGGCACTTTATTATTCTGATTTTGCAGTTAAGGAAACTGAGGCAGACAGAGGCTAAATGACTTGCCAAGAGTCACACAGCTGGTTAAGTGTCCCTTTGTCTAATTTCCCAAAATCAAAGCCCGAGGCTGCTTTTCCTTAGGAGAGTGGACTGAATTTCCAAAGGAATACCACAAAAGGTCTGCTCTCCTAGAGCTATAAGCCTATCATGGAATGGAACTCTAGGAGAACAGACCTTACGTAAAAAGAACAGAATAGGTAGGAAGCAGCAGGAGCCTAGCATGGCATATAAAGACATAGAAAGAGGCAACCCAACATGTTAAAGTAAGAATGTGTAGCATAAAACATTCTTCCCAAACGGAGATTGTACTTTCCCCCTGTATACCCAAGGTCCCAGGGGACAGCGGGCTCAGAATGAAAATACAAAGGTAGTGAGGCCCACGTTAAGAGCATGTGTGACCAAAGGGAAAATTTGCAAATCCTAGTTACTCAAAAGTGTTTTCTCCTTTTGTAGAGTCCTCCTGCAGTTCCCCTTAAGTATGCCTCTCAGCAAGGTCAGTGCTTGGCTACCTCCCTACTGTTACCAGCTTGGGTACACTCCATCACCAGTTCTCGTCATCCTTTGGACCTTTGATAAGACTGAAGGCTCACCAGAACTCTCACAATTTGGGGGCTGGGGGAGGAAGAGGAGATGGAGAAGAGAGAGAGAAGGAAAGAGAGACACTCTCTTTCCCCTATTGATTTCCTCTTAAGCTATTTGCTGGAGTTTTGCAACTACTAGACTTGGCCTGATACATGTGTCTTTGAAATTAGTCACATTTTTGAAAGTTACTAAGTTACTAAGCCGGTTTAATTAGTTGCTATTCAATTCTAATTCTTTTCCCTGCCTAGTGATCTTTTTTGTTGGGTTATTGTTGCCTTTTGTTTTTACAATAAAGTAATTTCCCCTTAATACCTCCCTACCAATGATCCTTCCCTCCCTTGTAACAAAGAAAAGTGTTTCAGGGAGCAGTGCCTGCCCATAGACACAGTGACCCATCTGATGGCCAGCACGACATTCCATTCTGAATCCTCTTTAGGGAGAGAAGAGAGGAAGGTTTCGTCATCAATCCACTACAACTGAGATTGGTAATTACAATTAATCACCTGTCTTTTACTGTTGTGGCCTTTATATCATTGCAGGCGCTGTGTATAGTGTTCTCTTGGTTCTGCTTACTTTAATCTGTATCAATTCATGCATTGAACTACTTCTCTGTTCATATTTGGACAAAGCAAAAGCAGATGTCTAAATTACTCGCAGCCATTATTTCTAGTGATGTCATAATTTCCATTACATTCACATAACACAATTCTTTCAGCCATTCCCCAGTTGAAGGATATCCACTTCTGTTTCCAATTTTTTTCAACATTTGTTGAATCGTTTCCAATTATTCCGACAACAATAAAATAATGGTACAAATATTTTGGAATATACGGGCCCTTTCTTCCTATCTTTGAAGTCCTCAGGGCACATATCCGATAGTTCTAGGTCAAAGGATATGAACATTTGAGTGACTCTTCTCACATAATTCTAAATTGTTTCCCAGAATGACTGGACCAATTTGTAGCTCCAACAAGTGCTTGTGTTTCTCCCTTCCTAGAGTCCTCCAATATTGACCATGTCCATCATTTATCATCTTTGCATTTTGAGGGTTGGGAAGTGAGACCTCTTAAGTTGTTTTATATTCCTCTTATTATTGGTAATTCAGGTCAGTATTTGGTTATGCATAGTTTGTGATTCTTTTAAAACTATATATGCCCATCTCTGCATTTATTTCTTTGGATATCCATCTCTTAGATATTCAAGAGGCCTTTAAGTCAGTAAGACCTGGGTTCATGTTCCACTTTTATCACAAACTGGCTGTGTCACCCTGGGCAAATCATTCCCTCTTAGTGCCCCCTGGACAGCCAAGAATCTAAGCTCTAGAGCAGGTGCCAAATGGCATGGACAGAAGGCATTTCCTTGCCAGAACATTCTTACACTAATGAAATTTGAGTTTTAGACCAAAAAAAGAATCTGGCTCTTTAAATATATATATATATATATATGTATATAATATATATATATATATATATATATATATATATTTTATTTTTTTCCAATTACATGTAAAGACAACTTTTAACAGTCATTTAAAAAATTTATTTTGAGTTCCAAATTTTCTCCCTTTCTTCCTCTTTTTTGCCTCCCTAAGACAGTAAGCAATTTGATTTAAGAATCTGGCTCTTAACAGATATTTGATGTCAAGATCTTTTTCCTACTGAAGTATTTCTCTCCTTATTTTACAGCATTAACTTCATTGATGTTAAAACTTTTTAGTTTCATAGAAGCAAAACCATCTATTTTATAATAGTAAGCTTTAATAGGGATGGACACTAACTCTGTGATTCCATAGGTATAGAGGGAAATCCAGGGGGGAAGAAACCCCTCTACCAATGTTCTGCAATTTATAGTGATAGAGAGCAACCTAGAACACAAGGAGAAGTGACTTACACAGGGCCACACAGGCAGCATGTGTCAGGGACAGGATTTGAATGCAGCTCTACCTGCCTTCCAAGCAAGCTTTCTAACCACTACATGATATTTCCTCTCAGGTTTTTAATAAATCATTCAATAAAACACATAAGGAGAAAGTGAAATTAACAACAAAGGGTAGCTACAACAAGGGGCCAAAAGAATATTCCCGGAAGCCCCTTAAATGACTAAATCATTTTGAGTATTAAAAATACTCAAATCAACCTACAAAGGACCTATGAAGGAAGATGCTATCTACATCCACAGAAAGAGTGGATATGTAGAAGTATGCACAGTATAGTTTTACAAATACACACACACATTTGTGTAATGGTAGCCTTCTCTAGGGTAGGGTAGGGAGGGAAGGAGAAAAAAAATAAAAAGTGCACAGTAGAGAACAAAAGAAAACTTAGAAGGAAACACAGAGAAGCTGAGTAGCTTTGAAAATGATGTGTAGTATTTATTACATAGCATTTTTTTTTAAGTAAACAGTGTGCAATGGAAATTCATGATTTGATATTGAATCTTCCTTTTATGTTGTGCTATATACATGGGAATGTTCCTTTTTTTTTGTCTTTTTGTATTTAAGTTCAAAGCGAATAAATATTTTTTTAAAAGGGGGGGAAGAATCCAGAAGCCTCCTTAAATTGAGCTCCTTTCCAAATGGAGAGCAAAGGCTAAGCTAAAAGCTAAGAGCCTCACAGGTTTAGAATATGAACTCATTTGCAGAACACTTCCTAGGAGTATTGTGGAAGGGTATGAGCAGTATTGCCTTTTAAAATGGAAAAAGGCAGTGAATGTAAAAACATGTCTGTAGAAAGTTTGGTAGGAGATCCAAATGAGCTATGTTATGTCACTGCAAAAGCACCCATACCTGAAGAGGACAAGTAGATGTAAACTAGAACAAATTTGTTAAGGTTTCCTTAACCATCTATTTTAATAATTGGCTGTGGCAGAACCCCTGCATCTGGGCTCTAACACCTCAGTCCTCAAAGTGATCTGTGAAGAAGTAGGAAGACAAAATTGGGAAGAGCTGGCCCCAAGCAAGAGCACAGCAAGGAAATCTACACTGGGAACTCAAAGCACCAAAGAAACACTTCACAAGCTCTCTCAGAGAGGAGAAAATACCAAAAGGATTGGGGGAGGGGATCACTGATGCTATTAAATGGTAAAAAAAAAAAAAAAGGAACCTGAAAGAACACCAATAATTACCAACCTGCTTTCTCATCTTTTTAAGAGGTTTTGAGGAGATAGTGTTGCATGATAGGTACAATGCATGGAGTTGGGAAGACCTGCATACAAATCTTGCCTCTGACACTAACTGTGAGACCTTGGCTAAGTCACTTCACCATTTTGTGCCTCAGTTTCCTCATCTGTAAAATGAGAAGGTTGGACTCAGTGCTCTGCTAATGTTTCTTCCAGCTCTAATCTATGAATCCATGGTCTCACATGCTCTTTGTGCTCATTATCCATGAAACTCAATTTCATAAAGATTTTACATATGAATACCCCAAAGATCTGGGAATTCATCATTGTGAGGAACTTCTAGAATGAGAATTGTAATCTGCTTGTGAATTAATTAGCAGAGAAGTCCTAGCAGAGGACAGGCAGAGTTTCAGGGATAATGAGGGTATCCTCGATGTTGATTTTAAAATGAGATGGGCAGGTTTTTGCAAATAGTTCTCCGCAGCAATGCTTATGGACCTAACATCCTGCAGCTGTGGCAATGAGTTTGACACCTCTGGCTAGATAGAGCACAAAGAGCATAAGTGACTCATCTAGGCTCTCACAGCTAGGATGCTTCAGAGGCGAAACCTGAACGCAAATTCAAGCCCCTTAAACAACAGACTGTCTTGGCCTCAAGAATGGCTCGCTATCCATTAAGCAACACTACCTCTCATTCCTTATCTCTTTTTCACCCTCTTTCTTATTCTGTATCCAGTAAACACTAAACGTTTGTTGCATTGAACTGAATCTGAACAGCAAATCCTTTTCCTACAGGCTTCCACGGGCCCCTGCAATGTCTTCCCTATGATGCATGCACTGAAAATCTGGGGCACGAGGTCCTAGGCTTGATGCTTGAAGCTCTTTGGATGGGGAGGACTTTGAAGCCTGGAGGAGAGGTGGGTGCAGGCAGGGCATGTCTAGAAATCGGACATTCTTGGTTTTTGACAGGTAACACTGGGAAGTACTTTCACCCATCTTGGGCCTCACATCACCGGATCCATTAAACATAATCTCACTTTTCTCTAATCAGGACATCTCTGAACCATCCAAGGCTAAGCCTCCTCATCCTCTTCCTCCTCTTCCTTCTCCTTCCTCCTTTTCCTCCTCCTCCTCTCCTTCCTCCTCTTCTTCTTTTTCCTCCTCTTTTTTCTCCTTCTCTTCTTTCCTTGATGGTCTCCTGGATAGGAGGCTGCCCTAGCAGCCTGTTTCCTGCCCCCAACTACTGTGAACAACCCAAGTTTTTCACCTGAAGCTGATGCAAACCCAAAACAGGGCCAGCCCCATGGAAACTGTAATAAGCTACCCAAACAAAAGCCAAACCCTTCCGGGAAATTCGAGGGGGAGGGAGGGAGGAGAAAAGGGAGCCTCCTTTGCTCTGGTGACTTAGGAATCTGGAAATTCAGGTGAGGCCATTGAGGTGCGGGTATAAGGTGCTGAGCTTGCTTCCATATAAAGAAATCCCAGGTTCCAGTGTGTTTCCATATCCTAATCAATTCCCTGACATCACCATCACAGTAGCTCATTAATGTAAGACTTGATGGCTTAGAAAGGCTTTGGTTTACAATAGCCTAATGAGATATGTGATGGGTGCATGATCATTGTTATCTTACAACTGGGAAAACTGAGGCTCAGAGAGGTCATGAAATCCTAGTTCTAGAGCTGGAAAGGACCTCAGAGGATATCTTGTCCAAAGGCTTCATTTTGCAAATGAGGAAAATGAGGCCCAGAAAGGTTAAAGTGGCAGCAGGCAGCACAGTGGATGGAATACTGGGCCTAGAATCAGGAAGACCTGAGTTCAAATACAGCTTCAGATGCTTACAAATTGTGTGACATTGGACTGAACCTCTTCTTGCCTCAGTTTCCTCATCCATAAAATGGGGACAATAATATTACCTACCTCCCACAGTCATTATGAGGATCAAATGAGACAATAATTATAAAGCCCTTAGCACAGTGCCTGGCACATAGTAAACGCCATATAAATGTTAGCTATCATTATCACTATTATTATTATTATATAATAGTAATAGTTTATTACTTTCTTAAAAATTAACTATAATCACATTATTTTAAAAAGTAATAACTTCTTTAAATTAACTAATCAGTCCATTAATGAAGAATAATAAATTAACATAATTGATAAAATAATAAATTATTTAAAATAAATAAGGATTAATTAATTTAACCAAGTAATAGTAAAAACAGCTAGCATATTTTATAGCCCTTAAGATTTACAAAGCATTTTACAAATATTATCTCATTTGATCCTCACAATAACCTCAGAAACATAGGTGCTGTTGTTATGCTCATTTTACAGATGGGGAAACTGAAGTGCAGAGTGGTTAAGTGACTTGTTCAGGATCACACAGCTGGTAAGTATCTAAGGCCAAATTTGGACTCAGGTTTTCCTGACTCCAAGGCCAGTAGTCTGTACACTATGGTGCCGCCTAGCTGCAGAGAAGTTGAGGATGATACTAAAGTTGGGAGCTATGAACAGTGGTATCCTTGACAGTGAGAGGAAGTTCAAAAGAGAAGAGTGTTGGGGAATGAGAGGGTGTGAGATAATGAGCTCAGCTTTGGACCTTCTGAGTTTGAGATGTCAATGGATCATCCAGTTTGAGAGGTACGAAAAGCAGCAAGTTAATGATTCAAGACAAGAGGTCAGGAGAGAGGACAGAGCTCGATATATAGATCTAGGAAGTATATGAATAGAGAAGGTAACCAAACCCAGGGGACCCGATGAGGCTACAGGGAGAAGAGAAGAAAGACCAGGCTAGATCCTTGGGGCACTGGGACAGTGAATAGGCATGAGCTGGAAGGGACCTCAGATGCCAGCCCCTTTATTTTACAGGTGAGGAATCTGAGGTCCTTGATGGCTAAGTGACTTGCCCATGGTCAAACAGGGAGTAAGTGTCAAAGGTAGGATTTGAACCAGGAAAATGTTAGGGCTAGAAGTGAATGTAGAACACAGAAAGTTCACACTGGAAAGGACCATAGACCATAAAACCTTAGTTCTGGAAGGGCCTTAGGAATCATCTAGGCCAGCCCCCTTTTTTATGGAGGTGAAAACTGAGTCCAAAAGAGAGGAAGAGTCATACCCAAGATTCTATAACAACCTCAGTTTCCTCACTCATTCCGATGGTCTAATTTTGTATACATAAAAATTATTGACATGGCGACACACATCATAGGTAAGTAGGATAAGAAGTGACTTCCAGCTGAGTCTCAGATATCCCCCAGTGAGCTCAGAGCCTCAGCTATAAGCCATACCAACCCTGAAACCAGGCCAGCCCTATGGGAGTGACCAGGTACTGGAGAGATGGTGAATGGCCCAGCCAGTGGGCATTGCAGAGGGGAACAGGCTGCCACGTGAGTCCTTGCTCCCCTGCCTTCTTCCTGCTGACATCAGCCTGACACCTTAGGTCCATCAGGAGCCATGCCGGATGCCAGACAATGGGCCAGGAGGATGGATAGGACATCTCCCTAAAAGAGATTCAATGACAGGTCCCATGGCCAGACAAGCCCGTCTCCAACTACATGGAATACAAAGGCCCTCTCATGCTAGAAGACAATCCACCCCATTCACACTGTTCACTGTTTTCTTCTGGCATTCCCAGAGCCACTGTTTTCTCTGTAGCTTCTGTGAGTGAATCATTCAGAATTAATGACCCTGGGAACAATTAATTAGGAGCAGGTCCAGCTCCTTCTTCCACCAGCAGAGAAAATGAATTTGTGCCACTAAGACCAAAAGAAGCTGGTGATACGGAATTTATAGGATCATGGGATTTTAGAGGTGAGAGAGACCTTAGAATAGAGAATGTCAGTTGGGAAGAACCTTAGAACACAGGATATCAGAGCTGGAAGGGCCCTTAGAACACAGAATGTCAGAGTTGGGAAGAACCTTGGAACACAGAATATTAGAGCTAGAAGGGCCCTTAGAACATGGAATGTCTGAGCTGTAGGCACCTTAGAACATAGAACATCACAGCTGAGAGGTCTCAGTGACTATCTGATCCAATACCTCATTTTATCGTTTTGGTTTGGTTTGGTTTTTTAATTAATTAATTAATTTTTATTTTTCAAAATTCACTTCCACAAGATTTTGAGTTCCAGATTTTCTCCCCATCTTGTCCCTCCCCCACCTCAAAATGTCATGCATTCTGAATACCCCTAATCTGCCATCCCTTCTATCTCTCCCACCTCTTCTCTTATGCCCTTCCCTTTCCATTTTCCTATAGGGAGGGATAGATTTCTATACTCCATTTCCTGTATATCTTATTTCCCAGTTGCATGTGAAAACAAATTTTTTTGACTTTTGTTTTTAAAATTTTGGGTTGCAAATTTTCTTCCTTCCTCCCTCCCCACCCACCCTCACTGAGAAGGTAAGCAACTAGATACAGGTTATACGTGTATAGTCATGCAAAACACTTCCATAAGTCATATGTAAAAAACTAAGTATATTTCCCTTCATCCTATCCTGCCCCCCATTTATTCTATTCTCCCTTTTGACCCTGTCCCTCTTTAGAAGTGTTTGCTTCTGATTACCCCCTCCCCAATCTGCCCTCCCCTCTATCATCCTCCTGTTCTCTTGTCCTTTTTCCCCCTTATTTTCCTGTAGGGTAGGACAGATTTCCATACCCAACTGAATGTGTATGTTATTCCCTCCTTAAGCCAAATCTTATGAGATAAGATTCACTCATTCCTTCTCACCTTCCCCCCATTTTCCCTCCACTGTAAAAGCCTTTTCTTTTCTGTTTTATGTGAGATAATTTACCCCATTTTACCTCTCCCTTTCTCCTTCTCCCAGTATAATGCTCTCTCATCCCTTAATTTTATCTTCCAGATATCACTCCTTCATCTTCAGCTCACCCAGTGCTATCTCCCTCTCTCTCTCTCTCTCTCTCTCTCTCTCTCTCTCTCTCTCTCTCTCTCTCTCTCTCCATATATTTTTTCCCTCCAACTACTCTAATACTGACAAAGGACTCATGAGTTACACATATCTTTCCATGAAGAATGTAAACAGTTCAACCTTAATAAGTCTCTTATGATTTCTCTTTCCTGTTTACCTCTTCATGTTTCTCTTGAGTCTTGTATCTGAAAGTCAAAATTTCTGTTCAGCTCTGGTCTTTTCAGCAAGAATGCTTGAAAGTCCTCTATTTCACTGAATGACCATTTTTTCTCCTGAAGGATTATGCTCAGTTTTGATGGGTAGGTGATTCTTAGTTGTAATCCTATCTCCTTTGCCCTCCAGAATATTGTATTTCAAGCCTTCTGGTCCCTTATTGTAGAAGCTGCTAAGTCCTGTGCTATCACAATTGTGTTTCCACACTACTTGAATTGTTTCTTTCTGGCAGCTTGCAATATTTTCTCCTTGACCTGGGAACTCTGGAATTTGGCTACAATATTCCTCGGAGTTTTCCTTTGGGGATCTCTTTCAGGAGGTGATCGGTGGATTCTTTCCATTTCTATTTTGCCCTCTGGTTCTAAAATATCAGGGCAGTTTTCCTTGATAATTTCTTGAAAGATGATGTCTAGGTTCTTTTTTTGATCATGGCTTTCAGATAGTCCAATAATTTTTAAATTCTCTCTCCTGGAGATCTATTTTCCTGGTCAGTTGTTTTTCCAGTGAGATATTTCACATTGTTTTCTATTTCTTCATTCTTTTGGTTTTGTTTTACAGTGTCTTGATTTCTCATAAAGTCACTAGCTTCCAATTACGCCATTCTAGTTTTTAAGGAAGTATTTTCTTCAGTAATCTTTTGGACTTCCTTTTCCACTTGGCCAATTCTGCTTTTGAAGGCATTCTTCTCCTCATTGGCTTTTTGGACCTCTTTTGCCATTTGGGTTAGGCTATTTTTGAAGGTGTTATTTTCTTTAGTATTTTGGGGGGTCTCCTTTAGTAAGCCGTTGACTTGTTTTTCATGATTTTCTTGTATCACTCTCAGTTTTTCCTCTACTTCTCTTACTTGCTTCTCAAAATCCTTTTTTGAGCTCTTCCATGGCCTGGGACAATTCATATTTTTCTTGGAGGCTTTGGATGTAGGAACTTTGACTGTGTTGTCTTCTTCTGGTTGTATGTTTTGATCTTCTTTGTTACCAAAGAAAGATTCTATGGTCTGATTCTTTTTGCGCTGCTTGCTCATGATCCCAGACAATTGCTTGAGTTATAAACTCTTTGTTAAGGTAGGCGTCTGCTTCCATTGTGGAGAATGTACTGTCCCAAGCTTTGGGGGTTTTGTGCAGTTGTTTTCAGAGATACTTCTAGGGACCTGAAAATTTTCAGTTCTTCCAAGGTGCTATGATCAAGGGTAAGACATTTACTCCTTTCCTGGCCTGTGCTCTGGTCTGTGAATGACCACAAGCCCTCTTTTCTGTCTTGGAACTGCAAGGAGGATTTTCTCTCCACAACACTACAAGCTCTACCACGCCAGCACTCCTCCTCGCCCCAGGACCACCCCCAGAACTGTGACCCAGATCCAAGCATGGGCAAAGCAAGAGAATCCCACACCAGCAGAGAGATCCCTGTAGTCCCCCTCTGATCAGCCACTTGATTCCGCCTCAGTCTGTGGGCCAGAAGCTCCGGAGGCAGCCACCACCCCAGGCCAAGCTCCGGGACTGGGGCTGGGACCTTGCACTTCTCTCTCACCGCAGTCACAGACTGCTGTGACTCCTACTGACCTTGTAAGTTGTCTTTAGTGTTCATGGGTTGAGAAGGCTGGAATCTGCCACGGCTGCCCATGATTTAGTCCTTCCTCTGAGGCCTGCTCCAGGTTTGCTGAGGCCTGCCTTGCCTGAGTGCCCACAATGAACTGTGTTCCTCTCCCAGCCCAGCGTGATATACCTTCTGATTAACCATCCAGGTTGTCTTGGGCTGGAAATTTGTTTCATTCTGTCTTTTTGTGGGTTCTGCTGCTTTAGAATTTTAGAGCCATTTTTTACAGTATTTGGAGGGGTTTGGAGGAGAGCTCAAACAAGTCACTGCCTTTGCTCCGCTGACCTCATTTTATTGTTGAGGAAAAGAAGACTCAGAGAGGGGAGAGATGTGGCCAAAGATCACGGAGTCACACAGAGCAGAAGTAGAATCCAAACTTCATCGTTCTGATTCGCAACTCAATGTCCTTTTTATTATACCATGCTGATTCCTGTGTTAACAGCCTCCATTTGCTTTGAGTTATTCTCAAGAGCCCTGGGGACAGAAAAAAAACAACTTACCACCCTAGTAATCGTAGTAACAATAGTCACGATAATAACAATTAATATTTATACAGTGCTTCATGGCTACAAAACTCTTTCACATATATTTTCTCAGTTGGCCCTCACAACTTTCCTATGAGGTAGGAACGGCATGGGATTATTATCCCCAGTTTATAAATTAGGAAATGGCAGCTCATGGAGGTGATTTAACTTACTTGATCAAGGTGGGTTAGTTAATGCCAGAGCCAGGAACTACCATCCAGCTTTTCTGACTCCAAGCTCAGTCTTCATTCCACTAAACCTATACTTTTTCTGAAGTCAGCGGGTATGTGTGGGAAGGAGGGGAAAGAAGTTGCCCCCAGTTGCCCCATAAGCCCATTGACCCACTAGCCTCTGGTTTAACCTGCTCTCTTCTGTATCAATCAGGAAAGGGGTAGCAATTTTTAGGGACCTAGGAAATTTTACCCAAATGATTTGGCCTGATGAAAATTTGCCTGGAAGCATTCACTGAACTCTGCTCTGGGCAGCCCCAAATGAAACTCTTTTTAATCATATGAAGAACTGGACAAGACAGGCTCCAGGCTCTACTTTGCAAGCCAGAACTATCCATTTACTTGTGCCATTGAGCCAATAAGGAAGAAATTTGAACAAAGGCACCAGAGCCAAGGGCCCATATCTATGGGTGATTCACAAAGGGAAGATAGCTAAGGATGTTTGAGCTCAGCTCCCATCTCACTCATTGCCTCTGTTGGGTCATTTGAAGAGATCCTTAGCAGGAAATTGATCTGTCATAATGAGCACATATTGCTTTACTTATAACTAGCCCCTTTCAGCCCTAACATTCTATGTTCTAAAGCCTTTCCAGCCATGATATTGTGTTCTAAGGGTATTCCCAGCTCTGACATTCTATGTTCTAAGTTTTCTTCTAGCTCCGACATTCTGGATTCTAAGGGTTCTCCCAGCTCTGACATTCCCTGTTCTAATACCCTCTCAGCCTGGACATTCTGTGTTCTAAGGGCTTTCCCAGCTCTGACATTCTATGCTCTAAGTTTTCTTCTAGCTCTGACATTCTGGGTTCTAAGGGTTCTCCCAGCTCTGACATTCCCTGTTCTAATACCCTCTCAGCCTGGACATTCTGTGTTCTAAGGGCTTTCCCAGCTCTGACATTCTATGCTCTAAGTTTTCTTCTAGCTCTGACATTCTGGATTCTAAGGGTTCTCCCAGCTCTGACATTCCCTGTTCTAAGTGCCCTCTCAGCCTGGACATTCTGTGTTCTAAGGGCTTTCCAAGCTCTGACATTCTGTGTTCTAAGGTCCCTTTCAGCTCTGATATTTCATGTTTGAAGTATCCAACCATTCTGACATTCTGCCAGAAAAGGTTCTCTCCATCTCTGACATCTGACAAAAATTTGACAAAAGCTCACCCTTCTCTCCTCCTTTTCTTATTCACTCAGACATCTCCTACTATTTCCTCCTTCCCTCCCTTCTCTGATGAAGAGTTGGCATTGTCTTTCTGCCGATGTCTACCTCTCTGTGTGCACCCTAGATCCTATTACTTGCCATCTTCTCCAGCATATTTTCTCTTGTATCATCCACACCATTTTTAACCTTCAATCTCTCCCTATTGGCTCCTTTTCTGTGCCAACTATACATACCAATGTCTCCCCTATCAAAAAAAAATCCTCGAACTTTATCTGACCATCCCCACTAGCTATCACCTAGTGTCTCTTCTCTCATTTTCTGCCAAATTTCTCAAGAAAGCCATCTTACATAGGTGCTTCCACTTCCTCTCTTTACACTTCCATCTAATTCCTTCACATTCTGGCTTCCAACCTTATCATTCAATTGAAACTGCTCTCTCCAAAGTTGCCAGTGATCTCTTAATTGCCCAATTTAATGGCCTCTTCTCAGTCCTCATCCTTCTTCACCTCTCAGTAGCCTCTGACACTGCTGATCACCATCTGCTCCTATTCTCTCTTCTCTAGGTTTTCATACTACTCTTCTCTCCTGGTTCTCTGTCTCCTTTGCTGGACCCTTCTCTAGACCCCTCTAACCACAAGTGCCTCTCAAGGTTCTGTCCTGACCACTCTTCTCTTCTCCCTCTATACTTCTTCATGTGGTATCTAACTCATCAGCTCCCATGAGTTCAATGATCGTTCTATGCAGATGACTTCTAGATGTGGATATCTAGCAGCCCTGGTCCCTGTGCCACCAACAGCCTTTTTGATATCTCAAATTGGATATCCCATAGACATCTCAAACTCAACATGTCCCAAATCAAAGTCATTAACTTCTCCCCAAACTTTTCCATTCCCCAACTTCCCTATTTGCTGACTAAGGTACCACCATCCTTCTGATTACCCAGGCTCATGACCTCTATGTTATCCTCCAATCTTCACTTTCACTTGCACCATGCAGCCAATATTTCTATCTTCACAATGTCTTTCCATGTCTCTGCTCCTCTCCTCTCACACCTGGTTCAAGCTCTTATGCCTTCTGGTTCATCTCCTTGCCTCAAGTCTCTTCCCATCCAATTTCCATCCTCCACACAGCTGCCAAGGGGATTTTTCTTAAAGTATAGGTTTGGCCATGTCACCTTCCCAGCTCAATCAACCCTAGTGGCTCTCTATTATGTTCAGGAACAAATATAAAGCCCTCTGGCTTTTAAAGCCTTTCACAACGCAGCCTCTTCCTGCCTTTCTAATCTTCTTTCATTTAATTCTGCACTACATATTCTCCCATTCAACCATTCAGACCTATTTGCTATTCCTGGAACACAACACTCCGTGTTCACCCTCCTGTCCTGTGCAGTGGCTGTCCCCTGCACCCAGAGCACTCTCCCTCCTCACTTCGGCCTCTTAGTTTTCTTGACACCATTCAAGAATCAGCTCAAATCCCACCTTTTGCAGGAGGCCTTTCCCAGGCCCTTGGCTTCCCTCTGAGATTACTTTCCAATGACTTTTGTTCACTTCTTTTAGGTATTTAGGGATTTGCTTGTTGTCCAGCCTCCCATCTCCCCCCACCCCATCCCCCCCCCGCCCCAGTTATGAGCTCCTAGAGGGCAGGGAGAGCATATTGGCCTTTCTTTGCCTCACCAGAGATGGGCACAGTACCCGACACATAGCAAGTGATTAATAAATTCTGGTTGATTGAGTCAGCATTCTAAATGCCCCTCCCCATCTCTGACATTTCAGGTTATGAGCTGAACACCTTCGCCCAACCCCATACACACACACACACACACACACACACACACACACACACACACACATACTCAAACTACCTCTAATGTTCTCTACTCTAAGGTCCCTTTCAGCTCTAATATCTAAAGACAGTTGGGGCAAGGGAAAGCCTATGGTATAGTGGGATTCAACCAGCATACATTAAGCTCCTACTGTGTACAAGAAAACTGCTCAGGGTTGGAGGAGATACCAAGTTTAAATAAGACACAGACCCTATTTTCACAGAAGTTATAGTCTAGCAGGGGGAAAAGTATAGAAGGACATTCTGAGGACCTAGGTTCAAATCCCACCTTGACATTTACTACTTGTATGATGGTGAACAAATTAATGTCCCTGGGCCTCTTTTTCCTCATCTATAAAGCGTATGGCCCATATGGTCGCTGAGGCCCCTTCTGACTCTAAGCTTATGATTTTCTGTGAAGAACAGAAGACAGAATGGTTCCTGTTGTATCAGACATCATTCCAAGATCTATTTTTACAAGGATGTAAAAAAGGTGTGGGAATAAAGCAGGTGAAAATTTGGCCTTGGTCAAAGGGCACCTGCCCTGGGGTTTCCTCCCAGCTAAAAAGGTAAATAAATAACCTGAAGTAATAGCTAAATAAGTTAGTAAGTAAGTAGGGTTGGTGAGCAGCCTGGTAGGCAGAAGAGAGGGGAGCACCTGTGAGGGTGAGGAGCACCAAAGGTCAGGTCAGCTGTGGATCAAGACTGACACGCCTCCTCGGAAGTTACAGTCTCCCTTCAGTGTTATGCCAGGGCAGAGATAGGAAAGCAAAACAGAAAACTGTTTATATTTTCATTCCCTTATTACCAGGAGGAGCCTATCCACCATGATAACATCTCTGATATCCACCTCTGTCTTTAGATAGCTCTGGTTACATGCCAGACAGTGGCATAAGATTAAAGTCTGGGATTCCAAGCCAAAAAAAAAATGTTGCAATGGAATTATCTGAGTTTTTATTTATCGGAAAATAAACAAGTGGTATGAACTTGGGCAAGCTACCTCTCTGGGCCTCACCATACTGGATTCAACAAGCATTTATTAAGTTCCGACCGTGTGCATGGCATTGGGCTAGGAACTAGGGAGATGAAGAAAAAAAAAGATCAAGCCTCCAGCAGCTTAGATCCTACTAAGAGCCGTGAGATTAAGAGTTGTAACAGGTGGTCTAGAACTGAATGAGACAAGGACATCCCCACCTCCACTTCAGTGTAGGGCTTGTCAACTTACTTATGTCATTTTCCTTGCTTATCACAGGATTCTGGCTCTCAGTTGTACAAACTACGGCTCCAGTTAATGTTGGTGACATCATCATTGTTGTTACTGTTGTTGTTGCTATTGGAGACAGCCTGGTATGGCAAAAAAGGGTGTTGCGCCTTGGAGTCAGAAGATCTGGGTTCCAGTTTGGCTGCATACTAGCTATATAGCCATGGGCAAATTACTTTCTCTCTAATCTTTGGTTTCCTCATCCATAGAATGGGTGTAATAATAATTGTCCTACTTATTCAACAGGCTGTTGTGAGAAAAAACATTTGCAAAGCATAAAAACACTATATATGCTATCAGGGGTATGCTGGTGATAAATGTTTAACAATCAGCGCTCCAGGGTGGGAAACAGTGCCCGATACACATTTAAATTTAATCTTTATTATTGTCCTTTTCTCCATCACTTTCTCCGGTCTAGTCAATCAGTGAAACAAAAAAATGAAGCACCAGTCTTTAGCATTTACTGATTTCCAAGTTGTGGCACAAAGGATAGGGCCCTGGGCTTGGAATCAGGAAGATTCTTCTTCCTGAGTTCAATTCCTACCTCAGACACTTACTAGTTACATGATCCTAGTCAAGTCACCTACCCCTATCTGCCTCAGTTTCCTCATCTGTAAGATGAGCTGGGAAAGGAAATGGAAAACCAGTCTCTTTGCCAAGAAAAGCCCAAATGGGGTCATGAAGAGTCAGACACAACTGAAAAACAACTGAGCAACAACAAAGTTGTTAATGCTTACAATGAAAATTTAACGATCAGTTCCTGAGCTATTGGGATTACATATTGTTCACCATCATCGCAATAATGATAATAATAAATACAATAACAATCTAGTACAATAAATGAATACATAAATAGATAGATAAGTAAGTAAATAGCTGTGTAACCTTAGCCAAGTGACTCTGGGCCTCAGTTTCTCTATCTGACAAAATTGCAGCTCTTGTATTTGTCAACAACTAGCATGTGTATAGTGCTTTTTAAGGTTTATGAAGCACTTTGCATCTTAATCTTAAATAATTATCTTAATCTTATACCTTAATCTTAAAATTAATCTAATCTTAAATAATAGAAATACAATACTAATCAGTTGATTATTAAGAGATGAATGGCCTTACAGGAAAAAAGAAGCATTAGCCCCACTGTGCCCTGCCCTGGTCTGACCCCACCTGCAGTCTTGTGTTCGGTTTTTAGTGACAAAGTTTGGGAAGGACGTTGGTAAGATGGGAAGCATCTGGCAGAGGAATCCAGGACGTCAAAGTCCATACTATAAAGGGCTGATTGAGGAAACTAGGATGCTTAGCCTCAAGCAGAGAGAAGACTTAGATTCTGAGGTACCCTAAGTTGTACTTTTTTGACCTTGATGAGTTTGGGGTGATTTGTCCCCTATTCAGAGCTTTTAAAATGAGCATTTTCTTATGGAAAGTCCTAGTTATGCTACTTTAACTCAACCAAAGATTTGGTGTTTTTTTTAAAATTAATATTAGGTCACTGGAAATGGACTTTCAGTAAAATTCCAAGGCTTGAGGACTTTTTTTAAAGACAACAAAGGGGGTCAGCTAGATGGTGCAGTGGATAGAGTGCTGACCCTGGATTCAGGAAGACCTGAGTTCAAATCTGACCTCAGACACATAACACTTACTAGCTGTGTGACCCTGGGCAAGTCACTTAACCCCATTGCCTAGCCAAAAAAAAAAAAGATAATGAAGGCTTGGAAATAAAATAAAACCACGTTATAGTAATATGAGCTAACCAGAAGACCAGTCTGAAATTACATTTTCAAGGAATTAAATCTGATTATACAAATGCAGGAAGTAAATCCAAATAACTTAACTTGTTCTTTTATTGCTTAATGTAAGGCCTGTCTTAATGAATAATAAACTTACAGTTTGTATTTTTTGCGTAAAATGTGGTGACGTCCTTAAAAATATTTTTTCTCTCTGAAATTGTTTCGTATTCTCTGCTTAGTGCATCACCTTTTATAGCAAAGTGAACCTCAGCCCAGGGTAGGTTAAGCTTTCAAAAATTCCTGAGTTGCAGTACCTCAGCTTTATCACAGTATTTTAGTAACCTTTATTTCAAAACAGTACTTCTATGTGCAGTACCATTATTAAATTTAAATACAAAATAATAGTTCTGTTTTTTCCTAAGTGATTATTTTTTTTGGTCCCATATTAACTCCTAGGTGACAAATAAAATGAACATGCAGAGTTTGGGACATGGGTAAAGAAAGCATCACAATAGCTTTTTTTTTTATCTATTAAGTAAGGAGAACTCATGTTAGTTTTCTTTCTTCTCTTTATTTTCACTTTTTCTTTTATCTACCTAATGTGGTCAGAAAGTCTAAACCATTTGTAATCAGCAAGTGCAGACCACTTGGAGTCTATTAAAATCCAAAAATATTTTCAAAGGCTTGGTAGATCTTCCTTTTAGCTGCCCAGTCAAATTCCAACTTGAGTAAATGAATCCACTCTGTAAATTTCTATCTAGTTTCAGGCCTATATTCCTGTGCTAACATTTGTCTACCATTCATTGTATTATCTATAAATAGCTGAAATTTTTTTCAAACTTGTGGTCAAATAGCCAAAAAAAAATTCCAAAATACTATGTTTTTGCTTTATAATAAATTAATAAATTAATTTAGTTTTTAATATTCACTTCCATAAGATTTTGAGTTTTAAAGTTTCTCCCCCTCCTTCTTTTCCCCCTCCCCAGGATGGCATGCAATCTGATATAGGAGCTACTTATACATTCATATGAAACATATTTTCACATCAGTCACGATGTAAAGAACAATTAGAACTAATGGGAGGAATCACAAGAAAGAAGAATCAAAACAACAAAAGAAAAGGAGAACAAATAATCTGCTTCCATCTACGTTCACACTCCAAAGTTCTTTCTCTGGCTGTGGACAGCATTTTCCATCACGAGTCTTTTGGAGATGTCTTAGATCCTTGCATAGCTGAGAAGAGCTAAGTCTGTCAAAGTCAGCCATCGCACAACGTAGATGTTACTGTGCACCATGTTCTTCTGGTTCTGCTCACTTCACTCAGCATCAGTTCATGTAAGTCTTTCCAGGTTTTGTAAGATTATGGTTCTTAATCCACTCTGCTATCCACTTCTGTTTTGTGGGAGAGTTCATCTCATTCACATTCAGTTATCAAAATATTATTTTTAAATTATTTAGAACCATGAATTATGGTTCTGTAATACTGCTTTTCAAAATCATTTTATGTAGATCTAGAAAAATATCATCTTGCCACCAGCAATTAAAACTACCCCCTAACATAGAGGAAAGAAACTGCCTAGCTTCTGGTGCATGTCCTAAAGCCATCCCAGACCAGGTTATATATTAGGATGACTTAGTCTTATTTTACCTTCCTGGGGGAGGCCATGTTCCAGCTTAACAGGTTAGTTTTTTCTATTACATTATGATTTTATTAAATTGAATAGTGTTTGAAATAAATGGGCCAGGATTAAGGTGTGGGAATATGTTTGTTAAGCAAGACTTCATCCTAAGTCATTTTTGGAGTAGAATTTACCCTAAAATAAAAACAGTAAAAGGTGGTCATTTGGAGCAAAAGGGATCAACGGCAAAAGCAACTATTACTATTAGCCCCAGCCTTTGTGAAAGGTTGCTGTTACTGGCCACCTCCCACTCAAGATTTCTATTAATGCTCTCCATTAAAAACCAAGAAATGCCAAGGAGGAGGAGGAGGAGGAGATTCAGCAGGGAGTGAGAAATGTCTTGAATTATCACATGAAAGAGCGCTTAGCCTTGGGCTGCAGGGTCTTAGAGGGCAGAGCTACTGGGAACAGAGTGGAGAGGCAGAGAAGCAAATTTAGGCACCACGTAAGAAAACCCTTTCTTAGCAGGAGAGGTATCCACAAATGGACAGGCTCCTTTGGGAGGTAATGGGTTTCCCCTTCAACGGAAGTCTTCAGCCAAAGGCTGGATAGCCACACTATAGAGTGGATTTCTGCTCTGCTAAGGGTTGGACTAGATGGCCAGGAGAATGCTCACCATGCTTTCCTCTGCTCATCTAAGACCTGCCATCCTTCAAGGCCCATTATTCCAGAAAGCCTTCTCTGACCACTTCACCCACAATGAGCTTGGATTCAAGCATATGCTAGAGCCAGCTCCCACCCAGCCCAATTATCCAATTTTCAATGTGAGCATTTACACCTCAGAAATTAGCAAACTCCCCAAATCAGGGCTTGATTCCTTGTTTTGTGGATTGTCTAGATTTGAGAATGTGGCGGAGAAAATGCTGATAATGCAAATTAAACTTAAAAGTATGTTATGGGTTTGTTTTTTGTTTTTTTTTTTTAAGGAGAGCCAATTTTTTTTAGGTAATCAGGGTTGAATGACTTGCCCAGGGTCACACAGCTAGTAAATGTCTGAAGCCAGATTTGAACTCATTTCCTTCTGGCTTCAGGGCTGGTGTTCTATCCACTATACCACCTAGTTGCCCCTTAGGAGAGATAATTATTAAACACTTACCAGTATACCCCTCTCTGGATTCCTATAACATTGTTTTTAGAACCATTGATTAGTGCTGAAAGCGTTCTCTGATTGCTCCATGGGCAATAGTTCCCATATCTCTTGCTGAAATAGTAAATTCTGCTAAGGCGAGGCCTCTGTTTTCTACTGGTCACAGCAATATTCAGTACTGGTTGATTAATCTGTTGATGAGAAGCAGCTAAATAGTGCAGTGAATAGGGCACTGGATCTGGAGTCAGGAAAACCTAAGATCGAATCCTGCAACAAACATTTATTACTGGGCAACTCACATAACTTCTGTCAGTCAAACACTATCATCTGTAAAATGGGAATAAAAACAGCTTCTACCTCTCAGGGTTATTTATTGTGAGGATAAAATGAAATAATACTTTACAGACCTTTAAGACACAATATAAATGTTGTTGTTGTCCAATAGTGTCTGACTTTTCATGGCCCTATATGGGGTTTTCTCGGCAAAGATACTGGAGGGGTTTGCCATTTCCTTCTCCAGTGGATTAAGGCAAAGAGAGGGTAAGTGACTTGCCCAGGGTCACACAGTTTGAATTTCAGTCTTCCTGACTTCAGGCCCAGTGGTCTATCCATTGAGCCCTGCAGGCTGCCTCCATAGAAATGTTAAGCTGTCATTGATTGATTGATAAATCACTTCATTTGGAGAGCACCTTTATTCCAAGCCTCTCTAGCAAGTTCATTCACATTCTTCTTTCATGATTATGACCTCTCAATGTAGAAATCGTAGAATGAAGAATGTCAGAGTTGGATGGGACCTTAGGACAAAGAATATCAGAGATGGAAGGGAACTCAGAGTAGAGAAGGTTAGAGCTGAGGGGGGCCCTACAATATAGAATGCTAGAACATAGGATGTCAGAGAAGAAAAGACTCTTAAAGATCATATAATCATTCTCTCCTCCCATTTTACATATGAGGAAACTGAGGTCCAAAGAAGAGACCTGGCCAAGATAATGTAGCAAAACCCAAGTTTCATGTCCTTGAAAACAGAATACTTCACAGCTGGAGAAACTGAGGAACAGAAAGAGTATCCCTCCACCCCAGAACATATTGTAGAAAGGAGGATAGGGGTGGCTGGGGGTGGAGATGGCTTGCTTATTTCCCAGAAGTCAAATGATGAGCTTTGAGAAGAGGTGGGACAGGAGCTTCAGGAAATGAATGGTGAGTCCCCAGTGGCCCTGATATATCCTTATAAAGTGAAAAGATTTCTCATGAGTCAGCCAGACTTGATCCCCATTCTTTCATTCAGGGTGCATTTTTTTTCCCTCCCTCATCTATTTCTTAGAGAGCCTTTCACTGCTCTTGGGATGAAGTCATAGGCCAGTCAGCATGCTGCCTTGTGGTAACTTTCTTCTGAACTGTCGGCTCACAAATATGCCCGCCTCGGTCACAGCTGGCAGGCTTCTGGAGTGGAGAGGGCATTGGGCAAGCCACTGATGTGAGCTGCAGCTTCTCCATATTTGAAATGGGGACATGCCTCTCCTACCGACCTCGCAGTCTGCTCTGAGAACCTAACAAAACCTCATTGTAAAAGTGCTTTGGGGGGAAAAAAAAAGTACTACACAAGGTTCTTATAAGGCATTTGGGGTTGGTTTGATTTGGGGTGGGGTTTTTTTGGGCTACGCCTGGTATTTGATCTGTTTGCACCTGGTATAGACGTTCCTCTCAGGATGGGGAAGATAAAAGACGAATAGGGATAAGGTTGCCTCTCCATCCCCACCCCCAGTCCCCAAAGAGAGAAAGACAGCTTTGAAAGTTCAATTTTGAATTTATTACATACACTTAAAAAGAAAGGCAAACTCCCTGTAACAGAAACTACAGTTTCATATACAAGCCTTTTCTTTTATTCTACAATGCATTCAGAAATGTTCATTTTATTGGGTGTTGAAGTTCAGAAGTTAAACGGTAAGTTTTTTTCTTTAAAGAGAAAAAAATGAATAAAATATAATAATTATCTCTGCATTAAAAATTAAAATTCCCTTCACTCATGCACTTGACTGTAACTTAGCGTTAGAAAATGTCTTGGGACCCTGAAAGGCTATGTGACTTGTCCTGGTCATATAATCAGCCCGTGTCAGTGGGAGCACATGAACCCTGGTCTTCCTGACTTCAAGGCCAACTCATCTTCCATAGCACCACTTTGCCTGCCAAGTAGCAGTAATATTAAAAAGAATGGGAGGAGCAGGGAGACTTTGTCAACCTTTTTCTATCCATAAGATACAAGACTCAAAGCTAAATCCCCCATAACTAGCCTGTTGTTTTATTTTTATTTTTTATTATTCTGAACCTGATAAACACCAACACGAACAAAGACCAGAAAAGAAGAATGTATGTGAAATTTTGAGCCTATTCTATCTATCCATATGTTTATCTCTCTGTCTACCTCTTTGTCTATTCTCCTATCTCCTCCTCACATTCTATCTATCCTCTTTCCATCTATCTACTATCTATTTTATAATATAAAATAATATAATAAAATTCAATACATAAGCTCTTCTTTACTTTTTAAAATATACATATTTTATTTTTGCCCAATTACATGTTAAAACAACTTTTCACTATTTTTAAAAAATTTTGAGTTCTTAATTTTATCCCTCCCTTCTCTCCCTCCCCTCCCCACTCCCTGAGATGGTAAGCAGTCATGCAATACATGAGTTCTAAAGCTATCCTACTTGTCTAGGACTTCCTCTGAACTCACCTGCCATTTTGACAAAAGTGATATGAGAATTCTCTCCCTGACTCCCTGGGAGAAGCCAGCCTGCTGCCCAGTCCCAGTGTTAGGCTCCATCATGAAGTTAAACTCAAAAGACACCATGAATGGTTCTGCATTCCCATTCCACTCAGCAACGCAATTCAACATTTACTAAGTACCTAAAATCAATTAATCATCAAGCATTTATTTTTAGCTTTTTTTCAATTAATGGGCATTTACAAATTATATGTCTTTCATACTCTCTCAAGTCCACCCTCCATTGGCCAAATTTTTTTAAAATGAAAAACAATCCATAGCTGCATTTCCCAGCAAAACAAATTCCCACGTTAACCACGTCTGGACAATGTGCGCCTCTTTCTTCATTTTAAGTTCATCACCTCTCTATCAGGCGGTGAGTGGCATGATTCTTCTTCCTTCTTTTGGACTGGTGATTCTTCATTGTGTTGGTAAGAGTACTAAAGCCCTCCAAAGTTGTTTTTCTCTGTAATGTTGCTATCATTGCATAAATTGTTCTCCTAGGTCTGCTAGCTTCTTTCTGCATCTGCAACATAGAGTTCTTCCCGGGTTCCTTTGCAACTATTCCCTTTGTCTCTTCTGTTGAGTTATGTTTCCTCTTTCTGATGGTTCCTCCTATTGGTTTTAATTTTTACTTACAACACCACTAACGTGAAAATATGTTTAATAGGAATATAAATGTATAGCCTATATCAGATTGTGCACCGTCTTGGGGAGGGTGGAGGGGAGGAAAGGGGAGAAAAATTTTAAACTCAAAAGCATATGGAAGTGATTATTGATAAATCAAAATAAATTAATCAAATTTTAGAAAAAAAGAATTTGCTGGTTCCAAAAAATACAGATCTGTGACAGAAGTTTCACTAGAGGTTACATCACATTTTCAAAATGATTTAGACTATATGAAAAAACCACAGAACAAAACAGATCAGACCAAAAGTAAAGTAAGTATGCAAAAAATCAGTAACTTGTCACTGATTAATGGAAAGTGTTTTCAGTGTAATATTTATTTTTTACCAGTATTATATATTTCCTGAACACTGGGGAAAAAAAAATAAACTATCCCTCTTGTCCTATTTTATGGCACAATAGTATTCTATTAGCTTCATACAACATAATTTGGTCAGTCATACTCCAATAGGAAGCGACCCCCTTAGTTTCCCATTTCAGCTACTACAAAAAGAGAAGCTATAAATTTTTTGTACGGATAGGTGCTTTTCCTGCTTTGCTTTCTTCAGGGTTTAGGCCTAATAGTGGTGTAGCTGCGTCAAAGGGTAAGCATCCTTCCCAGTTGTTTCCCAGAATGGCTGGAACCATCTATACCCTAGTGTACCTGTTTTCCCACAGCCCCTCCAACATTTGTCATTTTCCTCTTTTCATTCTCAACAGCATTCATTAAGCATCTACTACGTGCCAGTCACGTTGCTAGGTACGGGAGATACAAAGACAAAAATGAACAGATCTTGTTCTCCAGGATCTTATATTTTATTGGAAGAGAACGTGTACAGATCCGAGCACAAGGCTCTGGGATAGACACAAAGTTTAGGCAGAGCAAATCAGACAACAAGAGAGATCATTTGGATATAGATTACAGTATAAATGCACTAGAGAAGTACAGAACAAATATTTAAGGGAGAATCTGGGGTGACTTCTTCAGAGATGTCATTTGAGTTGAACTTGAAGGACAAGCAAAGAAGGAGACAGGATATATTTCAGACTTAAGGAATACATTTTCTCATAGAAAACAAAGGCTTTTGAAATTTTCCCATTGACCTTAAAGATCTGTTAAATTCTGTGCTCTTGTAGCAAGCAGTATATATATATAGCATATATATATATATGGTTGTACACACATGCATACTCACATATATTATACATACATGTCTGTTGCTAGAAGAAACTTTAAAAGATAAAAGGTTGGAGTTGGGAGGGATTTCGGAAAATAGAATGTTAGAACTAGAAGAAAACTGAGAACATAAAATGTGTTCTAAACCAGGAAGGCCTTTAGAACATTGAATGTTAGTGCTGGAAGGGACCTTGGAAAGGGACTTTAGAGTATAGAATGTCAGAGCTGAAAGCGTTTTTAGAACAGAATACTTGAGCTGAAAGGGACCTTAGGACATAGAATGTCTGAACCAGCAGACATTTAAGAATACAGAATATCAAAATTGGAAGGCACATTAGAACATAGATATTCAAGCTGGAAAGGACTCTAGAACACAGAATGTCAAAGCTGCAAAGGACCTTAAGGCATAGAGTGTTAGAGCATAGTATATTTAAGCTGAGGATTTTAGAACATACAATGTCAGAACTAGGCAGGCCCTAAAACATAGAATTTACTAACTGAGAGAGATCTTAGAATTATCTGGTCCAGAGAAAGAACCAAGGAGTCTGCATGCAGATCAAAGCATATTATTTTCGCTTTTTTGTTGTTGTTTTTTGTTTTTGGTGGCTTTTCCCTTTTGTTCTGTTTCTTCTTTCACAACATGACTAATATGGAAATATGTTTACATGATTGCATATATATTACCTGTATTAGGTTGCTTGCCTTCTTGGGAAGAGCAGATGGAAGGGAGGGAGGGAGAAAAAAATTTGAAACTAAAAATCTTATAAAAAATGAATGTTGAAAACTATCTTTACATGTAATTAAAAAAATAATACTTATCAAAAAAAAGAAAGAAAGAAATCATCTGGTACAAGTCTGTCACTTTACACAATAGAAAACTGAGGTCTAGGGAGGGAAAGGGATTTTGCCAAGAACTAACACTGAATTAGTGTATCGGCAAAGGCAGAATTTGAATCTGTCTCAACTTCAGTCATTACTGTTGATCATCATGGAATTTCTCCCCCTAGGAAGGCATTTCTAAAAGTCAAGGCTGACCCATACTCCTTTTCTCTACACTCTCTAATTCGCTCAGTTCATTCGAAACCCTACATGGTATCAGATGGACTAAAGCCCACAGGAAGTAATAAATGACATATCAGCAGTCATAAAAAACCATTATTAGATTATTAGGAATTTTGGGGAGATGATTTATTGTATTTAATACTAAACATAAAACCAAGTAATCTCACTTTATGAGTGTTTACATTTGAGTTAATGATTGTTAGAGCATAAAGTATCTACCAGGCTCAGGTAGAGACGATGATAGAGGCAGTCTGGCCCCATGCGTGCAATGACTGGGGCTGCCTCTGTGCGAGCATGAGCAAGTCACTCAAACCTCTAGACCTCAGTTTTCACACCTGTCAAATGGGGATAATGATCAATTAATCAACCAACAAGCCAGGTACTGTACTAGGTGCGAGGGATAACAACTTCAAAGACTGAAGCCAATCTTCATCTTCAGGAGCAATGGTCTGTGTAGTAGGATTTCCCCTCCTGGCTCTCCTTCTGATTCTGACTGGACTCCACCATCATGTCTCAGCACTCTCTCACTCCAGAACTTCCTTCAGGACAGGGGAACTCCTCAACCTAGAATATGCACCTTTGCCAGAAGTCTTCTCACCCTGAAACATCCCTCCGCCATGTCAGCCCCCTTCTCCCATTGGTGAGTTCCTGGGTGGTAGCTTTGGGCCTCCATTTTGGGGAGCAGCCCAAGACAATATTCATTCCCTTCTGGCTTTGCTTCTCACTTTGCGGGCTTCAACACCAAGCCCCTAAGCATCCCCCCTTCTCCACATGCACACTCATCAGCTCCCTTTTCATGGTGTCTTCCCACATTAGAATGTAAGCTCCTTGAGGGCAGGACCCAATATTTAGCATCAGACCTAGCATACAGTAAGAGCTTAATAAACTCTTGTGTGAGTGTCTAGCTACTTCCCAGGACTGTTATAAGGCTCAAATGAGATAACATATGAGAAGTATTTCGCAAACTTTAACATACACGTAAATATCAACTATTATTACCTAAGCATCATATGGCAGTGGATAGGACACCAGGCCTGAAGTCAGGAAGACCTGAGTTCAAATCTAGCTAGCTGTGTGACTCTGGGCAAGTCATTTAACCTTGTTTGCTTCAGTTTCCTCATCTATAAAATGTGCTGGAGAAGGAAATGGTAAACCACTCCAGTATCTTTGCCAAGAAAACCCCAAATAAGACCATGAAGCGTCAGACATGACTGAAATAAGTAACAACAAGAATGAGAACAAAAAACTATACTAGCTAAGCCGGAGAATCATAGAATCACCAAATTTCAGATCAGAAAGGACCTCAGAGGTCATCAGGCCAACTCAAGCCCCAAAGGAATCGCCAGTATAATATGCCCAACAGTCTTGCAAGCTCTTCTTTGTGATGAATGATTAATACTGATTGGAACAAAGTAGGAGTCTAGTTAATCATCCATCATAGCTTGAAGACCTCTAAGAAAGGGAGCCTGTCATCCCTTAAGACAGGCCATTCTTTGTTTGGGCAGTATTTCCTGATATCAAGCCTAAATCTGCCTCACAGAATGCTGGCCCAACAGATGGAATTCTCAGCCATGGCCTTACTTGTAGCAGGGGAAAAAAAGACCAGATTTTAAATCAGGAGAATTGGGGTGGGGGGAGGGGAGAGATGGGGAGAAAATTTGGAACTCAAAATCTTGTGGAAGTGAACATTGAAAACTAAAAATAAATTAATTAATAAAAAAAAATAAAACAAAATCAGGAGAAACCTTTAGTTCAAATCCTTCTTTGGTATTTCCCAGTTCTAGGAGCCCAAAGCATCTTGGTGCAGAGGAAGGAGCTGCTGAGCCCTAAGTGCCTCTTATTACCAATAGAATCTTGGGCAAATCACCTCAGCTGTGTGGGCCTCAGTTTCCTTATCTGTAAAAGGAGGAGGGTTGAACCAGATGGCCTCTTGAGAACCCTTCCAGCTCCTAATCCCATGGCCAATCCTAGCTCTGATATTTATTAACTGTGTGTTATCTTGGACAAGTCACTTCATCTACATGGGCCTCAGTTTCCTTACATGTAAAATAAGCTGGTTAGACTGGATGACCTCTAAGGCCCCTTCCATTTCTAAATCTGGGGTCCTTTAAGTCACCTGATCCCATTTAAGTCTCAGTTTACCTGTCTGTAAAATGTGGTACTTACTTCACATAGCTGTCGAGAGGTTCCAGTGAAATGGCATACGGGAAATTCTCTGCAGACCTCAAGGGGCTATAGAAACGCCAGTTGTTATTCTGTGACTCTTCAAGAGAGGGGTCTTACCTTTTGGGTTGGAGGACATGTACACACAAGGGATCTCCACAGAGTCAAAGCTCTGGAGTTGGAAGGAGATTCAAGGGCCATTTAGAACTTAATATTCTGCAAGGTCTTTCCACATTTCTTGGAAGTCAGTATGACTTAGTGGCTGGAGTGAGCCAGTCGCAGAGAAAGGAAAACCTGGGTTCCAAGTCTCACCTCTGACACATGCTGACTGTGTGACCCTACACAACCTACTGGCCCTCTCTGTGCCTGAGGCAGCTCTCTCAGATTAGAAGTTCCAAGACTAGGTGCAGAGGCTTGGCAGAGGGAGTCCCCATACTGGGAGTTCCCTCCAATGATAAAAATTGCAGATCCAGCCCCAAACCAAAAACATAATGCCCTTGTAGAATTCCATGTCACTGAGGCTCGACTATTTAAACTACCACCCCATGACAGGATGCTTAGGTTGTTTCCAGGGTTTTTTGCAGTTACAAATTATGCCACTTTAAGTATCTTTGATCAGAAAGCTCTTTTCTTTATTTATTTTAACACTTTCAGATCATTAGAGCCTCAAAACAGTGCCCCTCCTCTCCTGATGGCTGAGACAGTCTTGAGGCAGCGTCTTATTAATAATAACTGTCACTTATAGAGGGCTTGAAAATGTGTAAAGTGCTTTATGTCTCACTTGAGACTCCCAGCCTGTGGGATAGGTGCTGGAGGGATTATTGTCCCCGTTTTACAAATGAGGAACCTCAGGCTCAAAGGGATTAAATGATTTGTCCTGCCTGTGTTCACACAGCTAGCAAGTCTTAGGGGCAAGATTGAAATACTTATCTTCCTAATTCCAAGTCTAGCAAGCTAGTCGTTCAGTCATGTTCCCCAGCACTGTTTGACTGTTCCCAGTCACTGAGTCCCAAAGAACAGCCAAAAGCCAGAAGTGTGGGAGGGAAGGGGCCATTGAATTACCATCGACTAGGACAGCTACATAAAACAGTGACAATAGCAACTCACATGTATCTGGTGTTTTGTAGTCTTTAAAGTTCTTCCCTCCCAACAGCCCTGTTCCATTGGTTGTGGGAGAGTTAATGTCCCCATTTTACAGATGGGGAAAATGAGACAGAGAGATAAAGGAAAATGGGCCTTCCCAAACTGGCTGGAGCCTACCTTTCCATACTCAGGACATATTACTTTTCTTATTGGTCTCCCACACGTGAAATTTCATCTCTGTCTCCGTTCCTTTGCCCAGGCTGTGCCCCTCCTTGGAATGCACTCTTTCTCTACTTCGGAAAATTCCTAGCATCTTGCAAAGCCCAGCTCAAACAGACACATCAGGCCTCTCCTATTCCATGCCCCTCCCTCCCACCTACTAATGCCTTCCCATTCTCCACCCGAAGCTGTCCTGTGTTAATTTTGTGTATATTTTGTACTTACTGTTTCTTCAAAAGGATGGAAGTATCTTGAGGGCAGGGAGTGTTGTCTTTGCATACCTTGCTCCTAGCAGAGTGCTTGGCACAGCTTAGGCACTTAATAAATGCTGATTTGTTTGTCATTTTTTAAACAAAAGTTTGTTGATAGATTGTCCAAAGGTTCCCCAAATGGACCTTAAACTGAAGCCTGGTGACCCCAGTTACAGTGTTCTTCCTACTACCCCGTCACTAATACATATTTTTACCTTAATACATCCTCTTCTGTGTCTCTGCAACTCAGGTCTTGGAGAAGGTCAGTCACAAGACTGCTTCATTGTAATCTGTGAAAAATAAAGACATGTCCCTTGGGAAGGTTTATATCTACACAGCATCTAATCTAACCCATGGGGGCCATTTCCAGTCGTCTTGATTTGTATCTTGCCACGGGACCCAGACGGCTCTGGAAGAGAACTGAGGCTGGTGACCTTGCCCAGCCCTCCCTCACTGTAATCCGATTCACTTGCAAGTCAGGACGTCACCTTCCTGATGCCATGACCCACAACGAACAACAGCAAGTTGTGTCCACTGCCATTGTCATGACCAAAGGCTCAGGAAAGTGGCAGGATGGGCCAGAAGGGACAGTGGGACCCAGGTAAAAACAGCTCACATTGCTGTTTTACTATTTAATTTTTATTTTATTTTCTTCTCAGTTACATGTAAACAAAAAAATTTAACATTCATTTTTTAAAATTCTGAGTTCCAAATTCTCTCTTCCTCCATCCCCTCCCCCCTCCTCGAGAAGGCAAGCAATTTGATATAGATTATACATGTGCAGTCATGCAAAACATTTCCATATTACCCAAGTTGCAAAAGAAAACACAGACCAAAAAAAAAAAACCCAAGAATAACAAAGTATAAAAAGTATGCTTCAATCTTCATTAAGGTTCCATCAGCTCTTTCTCTGGAGGTGGATAGCATTTTTCATCATGAGTCCTTTGGAATTGTCTTGAATCAATTTATTTCTGAGAATAGCTAAATCATACACAGTTGATCATCTTACAATATAGCTGTTACCGTGTCCAGTGCTCTCCTGGTTCTGCTCATTTCACTTTGCTTCAGTTCATGGAAGTCTTTCCAGGTTTTTCTAAAAGCATTCTGCTCCTCATTTCTTATAGCACAATAGTGTGCCACAAATAGTTCAGCCATTCCTCACTTGATGGGCATCACCTCTGTTTCCAATTCTTTGCCACCACAGAAAGAACTGCTATAAATATTTTTGTACATACAGGTCCTTTTTTTTGTTTCTTTGGGATACAGACCTAGCAGTGCTATTGCTGGGTCAAAGGATATGCAGTTTTATAGCCATAGTTCCAGATTGCCCTCCAGAATGGTCGGGCTAGTTCACAATTCTACCGACAATGCATTAGTGTCCCAATTTTCCCATATGCCCTCCAACATTTGTCATTTTCCTTTTCCATCATTTTAGCCAATCTGATAGGTGTGAGGTGGTACCTCAGAGTTATTTTCATTTGCATTCCTCTAATCAATAGTGACTTAGAGCATTTTTTCGCGTGACTATTGACAGCTTTGATTTCTTTGAAAACTGCCTGTTCATATCCTTTGACCATTTATCAATTGGGGAATGACATATTCTTATCAATTTGACTCAGTTCTCTATATATTTGAGAAACAAGGCTGTCAGCAGCAGCTCACCTTTCTTACAGTCATTACAATTTACAAAATACTCTCTTCCAACAACCCCATGAAGTAAGCTGATATAAGATCAAGTGAAATAATTCATGTCTAATGCTTTGCAAGCCTTAAATCTCTGTAGAAATACCAGCAATCATTTCAGAGGCAGGACACCTTGTAGATAAAGAGCTGGCCTTGAAGTTGGAAAGACCTGAATTCAAATTCTGATTCTGTTATTTACTGGCTGTGTGTCAAGGGTATCTTGGTGTCCCTGGCTAAGACTAGACAGGTATGGACCAGTTGTCAATGACATCAGTTTGTAGAAGGGATTTCCACACCAGTCTCTATACTTAGGAAATCATGGGTCTAAACAACAATAGAAAATTATTTCGAGAATTATTCATCTCATTTTACAGATGAAGAAAGAAGCCAACTAATTAACTTGTCCATGGTCACCTAGAGAGTAATCATCAGAGCTGGGATTTGATCCTGAATCCAGCTGTCTCTGTTCTCTGTCTCCATGACCAGGTTAATGAAAATGCTGGATTTTTTTTCTTGCCCCTCCTGACATTTTGTCTTCAAGCAAGAAGACTGAAGGGATCTTCTGCTCATTCATTTATTCCATAAATATTTATTAAGCGTCTGTACAACCCATCACTGTGCTAAGCAGCGGGGATACAAAAAGAGGGAAAAACAGTGCCTGTCCTCAAGGAGCTTACAATCTAAAGTAAGCTTATCATTGCTACCTACCATGTGTCTTCTTCCCCTCTGCTTTGTTGGCAAAGCAAGGAAAGCCGAGACCGGTGTGATCTCTGACAAAGACCTCTCTGAGAGAACTGGGAAGAAATCAGAAGGTATTGTCAAAGATACAGCTGCTGACCTTGTGACATGAATTCATCTGCACAAATTCCTTTGGGTTGTCTGCCCTATACCTCAGGCACCTCGTCAGCACAGCCCAATCCATAAGAATTTCCAAGAGGACACAGACAGTACCAGAGGAACCTAACATAGACACAGGGGTACAAATAGCCCCGAGGCAGAGGGGGTGATCAATGCCCTCCTCAGAGCTATTACAGCCTTCCTGCCCCCCACCCCAGATCAGCTGCCCCTGCTTTCTTATCTCTGCTAATGAGACACAGGGGTACAACATGGAGACCTATTTCCTAAAGCTGGGATTGTGGTCACAAAAGACAAGGCAACTAGGACCTCCCAGTTATAAAAAAAATGGCACATGGAGTCACATTGGAATTAGAAGGCAAGGTGATTTGATGCTAGACCACCAAAGCACTCTGTGGATTCAAGGGTCTTCTAATCCCCCCTTCCCCTTCCCCTTCCCCCACCCATCTAAGGACAAAATTAGTTTTAGGACATAACTAAGCTTGCCCTTCTATAAAGGAGATTGGGACCCAGCCATCTCATACACCAACATGGTAGAATGACGGAGAACTGCCAAGTTAGGCCAAATCCCAGGATGGCTTCCCCACAGGACCATCACTAAGAGTGCTTTAGACTGAAGATCCGCTGCCAGGGAGGTCCAGCAACACCTCCTTGGTGATTGTCATTGGCCTCCCTCCTCCAACACAGAGCAGGCTTTGAGCCTTCCTTCCCTAGAATGACCGCATAAAGAACCATTGTTTTATGTGTCAGAGACCTCTCTCATTCTTTTGTGGCATCACTCTACATCGAAAACTACTGGGGAAGACTAGGACAGGTATGTTTTGATATCTTTTAGTGTTCATTTTAGCATTTAGCCAAAAGATAAAGCCTGCACCTGTGATTTGTTGGTATAGAGAATTCCTGGGCTAGGAAATTCCCTACCATTGCATTCCCTCTCTTCGCTGCCCGGGTTGCTTAAGGCCCAAGGGTAACACAGCCATTCACCAGTGATTATATCACACTGTCTCAAGGTACCAAACTATGGTCAAAACCAACTCCTGGGAGATCATTATGGAGCTAACAAGCAAAACTCTGAGGGAGCTAAATCTGGGACCTTATTCTATCTGGTTTAGTCAAGTAGGCCAGACGTGTCAAGGTAATGCTGGTTGATCTACAGAAGTCACAACATCAAAAGAAGGTGAGCTTGGATCTGTGGTTTCAAAGCTGGATGGGTTACGGATTAGTGGACAGAAGAAAGGAGAAAATGTGGGAACTTTTGTCATGTATGTGAAACCATGGAGCCCAGAAATATGTAGGGTATATGTTACTGGCCTGTCAGGATGACAAAATGGAGACAGCTCCAGGCTTGGATATGAGGGAGACTTAGGTTCTAGGTCTGATATTCTCTGTTCTGAGATCCTCACAGATCTGGCATTATATGTTCCAAGGTCCCTTCCAGATCTGGCATTCTGTGTTCTAAAGCCCCTCCCAACTCTGGCATTCTGGGTTCTAAGTGCCATCCTAGCTCTGATATTTTCTGTTCTAACATCTCTTTCAGATCTGACATTCTCTGTTCTAAGGACCCTCCCAAGTCTAACATTCTCTGTTCTAAGGGCCCTCCCAGCTCTGACCTTCTGTGTTCTAAGGGCCCTCCCAGCCCTGACACCCCTGTGTTCCAAGGTCTCTTCCAGATCTGATATTCTGAGTTCCAAGCACTCTTCCAACTCTTCTATTCGATGTTTCTATGATGAGATGAACTTGTCTGGTCTCAAACGGGAATGTCATCCCCTTCTGCCCCCGCACCTTAGCTCAACCATCAGGTCCAGGCCTTCACCAACTTCTTGGCTGCAGTTTCCTCAGCTATAACATGAAAACTGATCATCAGAATGATGACTAAGAGTTGAAAAATTGCGTTGAAAGTTAGATGTAGTGACTAAGAGGAAGGAAAGGGGTGTCCCTCTGTCCCTCCCCAGCCTGGCATGCTTACAGTTGTTTTTCAATTGTCCCTGCAAATGTTTGATAAAGCTGGAAGAACATAGGTGTGGATGAACAGAAGATGTTTCCAGAAAGCTGGGTGAGCACAGCATTGCAGCAATTTCCTCCCTGCTCCCAGGGACTCCTTCGCATAATCACTTCCACACTAACCGAGTGTCTGGCGCCAGATTAGTTTTATCTATGTATGCATCTGGCCATGTTCTCCTGCTCAAAGATCTTCTCCTGCTCCCTATTGCCTACCAAGTAATGTAGAAATTCCCTTGCTTGGCATTCAAGGCCCTTCAGAACCTGGAGCCATCCTACTATTTAACAGCCTTATCTTATTGATGTAAGATGAGATCCTCTGTACATGCTTAAGGCTCCATCCAAGATGGAGGGCTTTGCCACCAGGATATGCATGCACCCATGGCTGCCTAGAAATTGTTGTCTGGAAGACACTTCCTCCCTCTTCCCCTGTTGAATTTTCATTGGCTCTTTAAAGCCCAGCTGTAATACCTTCTGCTCCAGGAAGCTCCCTCCTCCCCAGATCTCCTGGCTAGATCATGACCTTTGCCTTCAGACAACGTCCTACACTTTCTTTTGTGCCTCTATAAAGACCAGATCATGTCATATGAATCCTCAATCTCTATGTTTGTATTTGATGCCTTCACCAGATTGGGAACTCCACAAGGGTAGGGATCATGTCTTAATTTAATTTTGTATTTCTCCCAATGCCTAGCACAGGTCTAATTGAATGAATAAATTTTACAGATAAGGAAACTGATGTAACCTGCCCAGGGTCCCACAGGGAGTCACTGAGTTTCCCAAAGCACAGTATTATACTGTCTCCATAACACCCAACACCACTGGCCCAGCCCTGAGAGTGCTCAAAAGGAAATCGAATTGGGACTCAACCCTGGCACTCTGCCTGGGACCACCTGTCCCTGGGGGCCCAGCCTAGCCACTAGAGAGGAGCCAGCATGCTGGTGAGAACATGGCAGGCTGAGCAAGCACTCGCTTGCCTGAGAACAGAGCCAAGAGGGTGAGCTCACCCCTGATTCAGCCTCCCAAGCACGCTAGGTGGAGCACAAGGGGGTGGGGTCTCTGCCCAGGGAGAGGTGGTGCCTAAGACAGTTTTAACAGGCAAGGTGCGTGCTGCAGGCTCAAAAGCCAGGTGTGTGAGTCAGTTAAAGAGGTGACGCCTTTCCCTTAAAAGGGGAACAGCTTAGCTCTTTCCATGGTCCCCTGCCCATCACATCATCCATAATAATAATAATAATAATAATAATAAAAAAAGCAAATCTAAGAGTTGGCACTATATTTTAACTGAGGTAATTCTCCATGATCTTTTAGAAATAGAGGATGATAATAACCACAAACAATCCAAATGAACGGGAGGTCCAGGTGCGTGAGGGCAGGACAGCAATGGGACCTACAGAACATGAGGCCTGGCCTCTGAGGTAGGACCACACCAGGGTGGCTTTCCCACTCTGCGAGCTCAACTCCGTGTCTGCCCTCTCCCCCCCAAACAATCTGTCCTTGAGCAGGAATTTGGGGGCCTCATGGGCCTCTACGAGATCCCAGCTTCCCTCACCAGGATGATAGGAGAAAACTCTTTCTTGAAGAAAGGAGCTCCGGGGGCCACTAGGCGGCAAAGCGGATAGAGCACCAGCCTTGGAGTCAGGAGGACCGGAGTTCAAATCTGGCCTCAGACACATAAAACTTACTAGCTGTGTGACCCTGGGCAAGTCACTGAACCCCAACTGCCTCACCAAAAGAAAAAAACAAAAAGAAAAGAAAGGAGCTCTACCAGGTGCTGGTACCTGTCCAGAGAGGGCCTTGGAACATAGATAGTCAGAGCTGGACAGGGTGCATAGAACACAGAACATCAAAGCTGGGAGGACCCTTAGAACATAGAATGTCAGAACTGGGAGGGCCCTTAGAACCCAGAATGTCAGAGCTGGGAGGACCCTTAGAACATAGAACATCAAAGCTGGGAGGGCCCTTAGAACATAGAACATCAAAGCTGGGAGGGCCCTTAGAACATAGAACATCAAAGCTGGGAGGGCCCTTAGAACACAGAACATCAAAGCTGGGAGGGCCCTTAGAACCCAGAATGTCAGAGCTGGGAGGACCCTTAGAACATAGAACATCAAAGCTGGGAGGGCCCTTAGAACCCAGAATGTCAGAGCTGGGAGGACCCTTAGAACATAGAACATCAAAGCTGGGAGGGCCCTTAGAACATAGAACATCAAAGCTGGGAGGATCCTTAGAACACAGAATGTCAAACCAGGAAGGGATCTTAGGACAGAAATTATTAGAGTTGGAAAGGACCTTTTAACACAGAATCTCAGAACTGGGAGGACCCTTAGAATGTGGACTGTCAGAGCTGAAAGCATTTATTCCTCTTTGTTGGTGTTGTTTCATTGTACTCAGCACTGCATCTGGCACATAATTGGTACTTAATTCAACTGAAGTTGAATGGCTGTACTATTCCTGGCACCTAACCCAGGGCCTGAGACATTGTAGACACAATCTATTGTTGTTGGGTTGAATTGAACTGAACGGAGGCTGGTTCCTTCCTTTAAAAGGCATTTTTCCTCAGTGTGCTGTTGCTGCCCTTCCCCTCACCCTGTTCCCAAACCCTTCGCTTGTCCTAGAAGGCAGAACAAAGAGTCTCTATTCCCGTCGCAGAGCAGAGAGCACAGAGTTTGGAGTTAGAAGACCTGAGTTGGAATCCTGGCTCCTTAACAAATTCCTTGTACCCTACAGCCATGCATTCCCTTCTTTGTTTTTTCCCTCTTTTTAAAAGTTGGATTGGAAATAGGCTTGGGCCTCCCCTTCTTTCTGGATCTCTTTGGCTCTAGGTCTCTGTAACCTACTGAGCATGTTAACATGGCACCAGATGGAGAGGATGGCCTCTAAGGTCCTTTCTAGCTCTAATATGTACGATCATCCCAACAATGGTCAGATCTCCACCCTACCCCCAGAGCTGCTGCCCTAGCAGACAGCCCTCCTTGAGGTCAAAGAGGCCTTCTGGGACCCAATGGACTCCAAGAATCTGAATGAGCCAGTCTGCTCCAGATCTGGGGTATGGGGGCAGGTCTGGGGCCCAAACACCTGGCACTGGGCAATGGGCCAGGCATGGCTCTATTAGTAACCTAGTGATGTGATTAAGGTCCCTAATGACTCCCAGCTGCCACACGCGGCCAAGCAGCAGCAACTTACAGGGGTGGGAACCTGCGGCCTCGAGGCCACGTGTGGCCCTCTAGGTCCTCAAGTGCAGCCCTTTGACTGAATCCAAACTTTGCTGCCTCGATTACTAGGATCAAAACTTCAAAAGCCTTCAGCTTTCAGCTGGAAAGCTGATCCTCTAAGGAGCAGCTTGACATCGGTCCAACAGAGAAACCATGCAGGAGATGAGAGAAACATGGGTCCAATGGGAATGAGCAATGGTTCTGGGGTCAGAGGTCGTGGGCAAATCACTCCACTTCCCTAGGTCTCAGTTTCCTTATCTGTAAAATGGGGCTGGATTAGATCCAGTTCTAGAGTTTATTCTAGAGCTATGACCTAGAGCTATAAGTAGATACAGAGCAAAGAAAGCAGGAAAGAGCAGACTCGGTGACCATGAAAATGTAAAGGAATACTGGAGCAGCTAGGTTGCACAGTAGATAGAGCTCTGGCCTTGGAGTCAGGAGAACCTGAGTCAACTTGATACTTAGCTAGCTGTGTGACCCGGGGCAAGTCACTTAATCCTGATTGTCTCACCAAAAAGAAAAAAAACCATAAAGGAAAAAATTAAAAAAAAAAACCTTAATCAGAATTCTGAGTCAGAGGTTCTTAACCTTTTTGGTGACCTGAACCCCTTTGGCAGAAGCCTAGTGAAACCGATGGACCCTTTTTTTCAGAAAAAAAATGTTTTTAAATGCATAACCTAAAATACATAGAATTGCCAACAACAGGGCATCCCAAAAGTCCTAGTACAGTTTTAAGGTCCCAGTTTAAAAGCTACTTGAACTTAAAACTGCACTAAGACCTTTGGGATAGTCTGTCACTGGCTTCCTTGGCAATCCTATGCATTTTAGCTTATGCATTCAGCTGCTAGGACTTAAAATAGCTCAAGGACTTTTGTGATGCCGTCCACATCAAAATCAAAATATTGAAATATTTTTATTAAAATATTAAAATAAAAGGTTATGTTCTCCAGGTTAAGCACTCCTGCTTCAGATTTCATTAACAGGCAATCTTGATCTCTGAGGACTGATGATAAATCCTATTTCCCTCATCTTAGTAAAGAGGTAAAAGGTTATAGGGGCAGAATGCTCAATGGACGACCACACCCAGTGGATGTGACCATTCGTTCTGCTCGACTGTTTCTGTTCCACTCGTGGATTCTATGGAGATGGACATTGAGAAGTCTTTAGAATTATATTAAAAATGCAAAAGGCAGCAATAATTTTTCTAAAAGACAAATAACCCAGGATATAGAGCATATCTAAAAAGATGGCCAAGCTTGGATTTCCCTGATCTCTTGTTCCGTTCCCCTCCAACTTCCCATTCTGTTCTGCATTTAATACACTGGCCTTGTAATTTTTTTGTATTATAGGTCTTTGGGTTCTTACCTACTCCTCCACTAAATTATAAGCTTCATGAGGGTAGGGACAGTCTTAGTGAAACTATGTATTGCCTAGAGACAGCTGGGATTGATAGAACACTACATCTGGAGTTAGGAAGACCAGTGTTCAACTCTGGTCTCAGTTGCTTATTAGCTATGTTACCCTGAGCAGGTCACTTCATGTCTCCCTCAGTTTCCCCATATGTAAAATGTGGATAATAACAGCACCTACCTCCCAGGGTTGTTGTAAGGATCAAATGAGATAATATCTGTAAGGTGCTTATATAGTGCCTGGCATATAGTAGGTGCCTAATAAATGCTCGGGGCAGCTAGATGGTGCAATGGATAGAGTGCCCAGCCTGAAGTCAGGAAGACTCATCTTCTTCAGTTCGAGTCTGGCTTCAGACACTTACTAGCTGAGTGACCCTGGGCAAGTCACTTAACCCTGTTTGCCTCTGTTTCTTAATCTGTAAAATGAGCTGGAGAAGGAAACGGCAAACCACTCCAGGAACTCTGCCAAGAAAACCTAAATGGGGCCATAAAAAGTTGGACATGACTGAAACAACAACAATAATAAATGCTTTTTTCCTTTCCTCAGCACCTTAGCTTATGTTTTCTACTGTTGACTTCGTTTCTAAAATCCCTGGGTGACCCTAGGCAAATCACTTCACCTTTGAGCCCAAGCTTTCTCTTCTGTGGAACAGGGATAATAATATGCTAGCTACCTCCCAGTGGGGTTTTGAGGTTGAAATGAGATAATGTACATTTATATGGGCTTTGTAAATTATAAAGCTAGCATAAGTGGGAGGTCATTTAAAAAGAAAACTCTCATGAAAGAGATGAATAAGATTCCATCAGTATCAATCACAGTGGAAGGAGTCCTCCCTGAGGTGCGGAGGTAACCCGGAACTCTTGAAGGCAATGCCTGGGGAGTACCAGCTCCAGCATGACCTACCCAGCCTGCAAAGAGGCCCAGTTAGGGTCTGGATGCCCATCACAGACGGCTGAGCCACTCTCTGGTGAATACTTTGGCTGTGGCACAGCCCCCAAGATAAAGAAAAGACAAGAGGGGAGCCTGTGTTTAGGGGGGGCGGATGAGATTGGGGAGAGTGGAAGGGATTTCTAAAGGGGAGATCTAGGAAGCCCTGCTGACCAATTTCTCTTTCTTCACGGTTTAGTACAGGACCAGCCTTGGATATTAAGACTATATTAAGAATAGCAGACATTTGATAGGATTGTAAAGCAAATTGCTTCACATATATCATCTCATTTGAACAACCCTGTGAGGCCACTATTACAGGTGTCATTAGCTCATTTTACTGATGAGGAAACTGAGGCACAGAGTAGTTGACTTGCCAATGGTCACACAGCAAGGAAATGCCAGAGGCCGGATTTGAACCCAGGGCTTCCTAATTCCAAAACAGGAGTCTCTCTTCTATATGACTCCAAACCAATACCGAGGAAAACTGAAATCTACAGAAAATCCCTGAGTCTTATGTTAGCTAGGTGGCAGGCAGGTGTCCTGGATGGAGTTCTAGAGGCAGGAGGCCTAGGTTCAAATCTGGACTCAGATACTGCCTGAGTGATCACGGGCAGGCCAGGCCTTGGTGGAAAATAGATCAGATTTGGAGTCAGAGGAGCTAAGAGTAAATTGCAGTTCTGACATTCATTTTCTGAGCCTGGGAGAATCACTTCAACTACCTGAGCCTCAGTTTCCCCATCAGTAAAATGAGGGAGGGGATCAGACCAGATGACCTCCAAGCTCCCTTTCATCTTTAAATCTATGATTTTAAGTGATTTAATTCTCAAGACTCAGTCTCTTCATCTGTAAAATGGGAACAACGATACTTCCATTTGTCTTCTGGACTTGTTTGGTAACAACTAGTTACCGGCAGCCACCATCATTTGACAGCAGGTATAAAGCACCCACTAAGTGCCAGAACTGGGCCCTTTTCACACCTGGTAGTGAGATGTCATCATTTCACACCACCCAGACTTTCAGCAGAGATGTCACCAAGCACTTACATTGGCCTGTTTGCGTTTTCCTCCTTCTCTCTAACCTGTCTAAGGGCCGAAGCCTCACTAGACATATTTTCGCCCTGGACAAAAACATCTGGGAGTAGGGATGGGGTGGGGCTGGCAGAGGAGGGCAGCAGCTGCAGAGGACAGGTTGAGCTTGGGGCAGTCACCCTGGGAGAGGGTGTGGTCTGACCCTCGCCCCTGTGCAGAGGTGGTAGATGTGCCGCAGAAACAGGACTTTTAGGGGAGTGGGGATGGCAGTTGACCCAGGGTTGGGGTGTCTCGTTGGTAAAAGACCACCGAGCAACATATGGAGACAGTCTCAGGGAGAAAGCTGAACTCCCTCCCCAAAATGTCAGCAGACCTAAATCCCTGCTCCCCCTTCTGCTCCAGCTGCAGCCAAGGGCTGACGAAATTAATAACAAGAAGTGACCAGGAGTCAGGCATCTTAATGAAGAAACCTGGGGAAAGAAAACAGCCTGGATAATCCACTAACAGGAACAACCACCATCTCTCAGGCTTGGCTGTATCTGTGACACTGCTAATGAAATCAACCAATATAGTGGAGACAGCACTGGACTGGGAGTCAGAATGACCTCAGTTCCAATCCTGCCTCAGGAACTCACAAGCTTCGTGATGCTGGGCAAGTCACTTACCCTCTACGCCTCAGTTTCCTCATCTGCAAAATGGGGGTGATAATAGCACCTACCTCTCAACTGCTGGCAGCATGGCCACACATACCACATATATCAAAGAGGCCAGAATTGTTGATAAATATGGAACTCATTATCATGCATTCTTTAGAAAAACAGTGAAGAAAATTGAAATTAGCTACTACTCCCAGTATGCTTTCACTTTCTGCGGCCAGACCAAAATGAACAGACCAACCCAGGGGTCCAGTACTATGGATCCTGTATGACAGCAGCAGCTGGTGGTCCGTGAACCTTCATCACCATCTCTGCAGGACAAGTCAAACCTGCTTGCCACCGGAAGGCTGAAGTCTAAGACCAAGAGGACCGTCCCTTATCCAACAGCTGGAGCCCACAACCCAATGATAAATGGGCTGATTCGTGGAATAAAGTAACACCTGTGTTACAGAGTGTTTGAGAGGACCCAGGGAGATCATAGAGGTAAGGGACTTTGGGGTGGGAGACTTTTTACTGATATCTTTTGTTTTTATGTAACCTAAATTTCTCTCAGCTTTACTCCCCAACCCAACATCCCGTATAACAAAAAAAAAAAATTTTAAAGTTAAAAAAAAAAAAGAAGGAAGTAAAGAAGCGAAGCTGATCAACACAAGGGAAAAGTCTGAAAATGTGTAAAGTTCTTTGTAAACCTTAAAGTGCTCTGGAAACCGTGAGCTCCTTGGAGCAGGGACTGGCTTTTGCCTTTCTGGGTACACTCAGCTCTTCGATCATATCTAGAACACTGTTGTTGTTCAATTGGTTCAGTTATGTCCAAGTGCTCTTGACCCAATCTGAGGTTTTCATGGCAAAGATCCTGCAGTGGTTTGCCATTTCCTTCTCCAGCCCATTTTACAGAAGAGGAAACTGAGGCAAACAGGGTAAAGTGACTCACCCAGGGTCACACAGATAGCCTCTGAAGCTGGATTTGGACTTGGGTTTTCTGACATCGGGCCTGGTGTTCTATCCACTGTACCACCCAGATGCCCCACCTAGGACGCAGAATGGCTTAATAAATGTTCATTAACTAACTTTCTGACTGAGAGATGTTCCTTTTCTCTCTGTGTGCCTCAGTTTTCTCAGCCGCAAAACAGGGAGACTGATCTCAGTCCCTGCTCCTACCTCTTCTACCCTATGGGGATATTGAAAGAAGGAGTAAGATAGAGTAGAATATTTTACCTTTCTTTAGCACTTTAAAGTTTCCAAAGCACTTTCCTCAAAACACCCCTGTGAGATTGGTAGGACAAGGATTATTATACCCATTTTACAGATGAGTGAAACTGAGTTTCAGAGACAGGAAGCGATTGCCCATAGAGATCATTCTGAGAGTTTCTGAGGAGCAAACAGATCCATGTTCTCAATGGGGATATTTTTCATGGATTTGTCCACCCAGCAACTTCCTTTTACTCCTTCGCCTCCATTAGAGTGGGAGCCAGGATCTCTAAGAAATGGCTCCCTGGGACCATTAGAAACGTTCACTGAATGCCCCAGTGCTTAGCATAGTACCTGGCACATAGCAGGTGCTCAATCTATGTTAGTTAATTGACTGACTGACTGACTGACTGACCAGGCTGGGCAAAACGTTGAGAAGTTAGAGAAAAGGAGAGAGCTACCTATTTCATGAAGGAGGAAAAGACATGGAAAAACATTCTAGAGAATTAGGGAATTTAAATGCAAATGAATATAATACAAAATGAATATGTAAGTTTAATGTATACTCTTTTTCTGTTTTATTATATATGTGTGTGTAGAAATATTAATTTTATTTGGTGGGGGTTTTTTGGGTGGGTTTTTTTTTTTGTTTTTTGCCTTTTGGAGAGGCAATCAGGGTTAAGTGACTTGCCCAGGGTCACACAGCTAGTAAACGTCATGTGTCTGAGGCCAAATTTGAATTTAGGTCCTCCTGACTCCAAGGCCAGAGCTCTATCCACTGCACCACCTAGCTGCCACGTATTTAGTGTTTGTTAAGTTCAGAATTTTTTTAAAAATTGCAAACCCATCAAAACAAATGTCAGTCCTGAGCTGATGTGGAGTAAAAGGAGGCATCCATGGTGTAGTAGAAAGCACCCCAGGTTTACTCTAGAGCCCCATTTCTACTTCTGTAATCAACTTGCTGAGTGATCCTGGAAAAGTCTCTTTGTCTCTATTGGCCTCAGTTTCCCCATCTGCAAAAGCAGAGCATAGCATGAGATGGCTTCCAATGTCCCTCCCATTTTTGGTATTCTATATTCCAAGGTCCCTCCCTGCTCTGAAGTCTGTGTTCTATGTTCTAGATCCAGTACTTTACCTTCTAAGGCCCCGGTAGCTCTGTCACTATGTGAAGTTACTATCAGACCCAGGATGAGTCTATTGAAAGGCTCTAATTAGGATGGCTACCCCAATGCTCCAAAGGCTCTCCCCCCATGATTCTGCTGTGCCACGGCCATGGTGCTCCCAAGCCTGTGCTTCCTGATCTGTGTGCTGTGATGAGGTACTTGGTATCTGGCCTCACTTTTACAAGGCAGACAGAAGAGCCAGGATCTGCGGAGATGTGTGGAGCCCTCTCTGCATCATTAGGAGACTCTCTGAGGGGGTGTAGGGATGGCTTTGGGAGAAAGACTTTTGCCAGATGGGGATGGGCAGGGAGGGATGAGTCTGGCAGAATCCACATGTTGATATCTGCTCCTTTCACTGTAAGTGCCTGACTCCCCCATCAGACTAGGAACTCCCTAAGGACAGGAGCTGTATCTTCCCCATCAAAGCGGAAGCTGCCCAAAGCCCAAGACTACGTCTCCTTCATCAGAATGGGAGCTCCCTAAGGACAGGGTCTGAGCATCTTCTTGTCGTCCCACCTGTCTTACTGTTGGACCCCGAAGACTTTGGAGGAGAGAGGGAGGCTGATGACTGTGCAGCTCTGCCTCCCTCATATTCAACTCAAGAGCAAGTAAAGACATCCTGCTTATGATGTCACTGATCCTCTTTGGAAGGACGAATAGCGACAAATTCCTGCCAAGCTGAGTCCAGGCTCCCTCTGCCAGCTCCATCAACGACATTCCGTCCGTGGTCTTGACAGATAGACTCGAGGCAAGCCAGGTGTAACACCTCCCAACAGGGGCAGCCATGTTCATGGCTCACATCACTGACAGAGGAAGATAGAGTGGAGGCAGGAAGGGGGCACCTCCTAGAATACCTTCCTACCTGTTTACTTGATGCCTGAAACCCCCCTAACAGAGGATGTCCCCAAAGAGAATGGACTGCCCCAGGATGGAGGAGTTTCCCTTTCACCAGAAGTCTTTAAGCAATATCTGGACAATCCCTTCAGACTCCTAGCACCTCGGAGCTAGCAGGGACCTGAGAAACCTTCTATTTGAATAAGGATCTTCTCTACCCTTCAACAAGTAGCATCATTTAGAGAGCAGGGAACCCTTAACTTTTTTTTTGAGGCAATCAGGGTTAAGTGACTTGCGTAGGGTCACACAGCTAGTAAGTATCTGAGGTCAGATTTGAACTCATGTCCTCCTGACTCCAGGGTCAGTGCTCTATCCACATTGCCACCTAGCTGCCCTGCAGGGAACCCATCACATCAGGAGACACCCATTTTAGTTTTGGACAGCTATAATGTTTGGGAAATCCTTCCTTACATCAAGCCTCAGTGGTCTTCCCTGCAACTTGTCATCACCCCAACCTCACCATTGCCCCTAGCTCTGCCCTCTTGGGCCAAGCTGAACAGGTCTGATTGCTCTTCTCCCCGGCAAGCCCTCCAGCATTTGAACACATCTATCCTGTCCCCCCTGAGTCTTCTCTTCTCCAGACTAATAATAATAATAATAATAATAATAATAATGATGATGATGATGATGATGATGATGATAGCTAACATGACCTACTATGTGCTAGGCACTGCGCTAAACACTTTGCAAGTTTTATTGCATTTGATCTTCACAACAACCCTAGTAGGCAGGTGCTATTATTATCCCCATTTTACAGATGAAAAAAAAACTGAGGCAAGCAGAGGTTAAGTGACTAGCCCAGAGTCACGCAGCTAGCAATTGTCTTCTACCCTTCTCATATGGCACAGCTTTGAGGCTTTTCACTGTTCTTGTCATCTTCCTCTGGCTAATCTCCAGGTTTTCAGTGCCCCTCCTAAACTACGACACCCAGATCTGAAGATAATACTTTAGCTGTGTCCTCAATGGGGCAAAAGACAGCAAAACGATTACCTCCTTATTCTAGGATTCTTGGCTTCTACTAATGCAGATTGAACCAGCTTTCTAGCCTGCCAGATAGCGTTAATTGGCTTATAGTTGAGCTGGCCATCCGTTCAAGCCCCCGGGTAGAGATGGCTGATAACAGAGCCCGTCTGGAGAGCAGATATTTCAGGGAGGAGGGGGAGAGAACACGAGCCCACTGGGAGCCTGCCCAGGAAAGGGCATCCAGAAGCAGAGAAGACAAAGTTCACCTGCTTTGCAACCATGCCCAAGCCTAGCCTCTGAGTGGGCATCTGTGCCCGAGGGTAGCCTGGGAACAGCTGGGAAAGGGAGAGCTTATCTGACCCCCACACAGACTTCTCTTCCAAGTTCACCCACTTTCCTTTATGTCTGCCAGGATTTTGTTTTTTTGTTTAGCATGGTTGTGAGTCAGAGCACCAGAATCTTTCCTCACGGCTCATCATTCAGCACCTGAGGGATTGAGACAGTTGATAGAAAATTTGTTAGAAGAGTGGGGGAAGAAGGAAAAGGAGTGCTTGGGGCCAATCTGCCAGGCTCAGTCATGCACGGGGTTGGGGTAGGCTCGGCTCTGCAAATGGTATTTAGCTATGGAACATCTGCTGAGTGGCTGGGCTCACCTCTGCACCGGTGTTCCTGAGTTTTTGGAAGCACCTAATCCAACTCAACTCAACACATGTTAAAAATAAATAGGTTTTTAGGGCCTTAGGTAACACCTCAAACATCTGGAAATCTCAAGGAATATATCATTCTGGACAGGTGAGTTTCTTAAACAGCTGAAGGTTTATCCTATCACACAATAAAGTTTTATAAATCATATTATCTACTTCCGTGCTTTAAATATATAAAACGTTTTGCAAACCCTAAAAAGCACTACGTAAATGTTAGCTGTGTTCATAAATAAAATGTCTCTTGTATGTATATATATATATATATATGGTTTTTATCAATAGATTTTAGTTTTATATACCCTAGATTTACCCTGGTCCCTCCCAAAGAGCAACCCTGTATAACAAAGAATCTTCGAAGAAAATGTTTTAAAAAGGAAGAAAAAAAATCAGAAAACTGATCTAAAAAAAAAAATCTGAGTTCTCATTATCTGTGTTAGTGTTTTCCTTATATATAAAACTTTGAGGGAAGATAATTAGAGCCAGCATTTACATAGTGCTTTAAAGTTTGTAAAGTGCTTTACAAATATCTCACTTTATCCTCATGACAACCCTAGGAGGTAAGTGCTATTATTACCCCCCATTTTATAGATGAGTAAACTGAGGCAGATAGTAGCTAAGCGATTTGCCTAGGGTCAAGTTGTCAGTGTCTGAGGCAGGATTTACTACCAGTTAGGTAAAGATTGTCTAGTTTAAACTTTGAATTTTGTTCAACTCCCAGCAGCGTGTTACTGTATATGTTTTAGCTGTTTTCTGACCTTGACCTCCATCTCCCATGACTGAACATTGATACATCATCCTGGAACATACTCCTGTCTCATCTTCACCTCTCAGAATCCTTATCTTCCTCAAAGGCTCAGCAAGGCTGCCACCTCCCTCATGAAGTCTTCCTTGATCTCTACCCCTCCCCACACATGCTCTCTCTTTCCATTTTTCTTATTTATATATTTGGGTACATGTCATATCCCTTCAGCAGAATGTAAGCTCCTTGAGGACAGGCATTGCTTCAACGGTTTTTTTTATATATGTGTATCCCCTAGTACCTAGCACAGTGCCCTGATTTCAATTCATAGTTGAACCACCAAGACCAACACCAATTAAATTGAAGGTGTTGGTGACTCAATGAATTCTCCATCTCAAGGTATTTCCATCTTTTAAAAGTTGAAATAGCAAGATAAGTCAAAGCAGGAGTTCATCCAGAAGAGGGTAACCTAGAGAATGGGGGCACTGTAAACTATCATATAAGGGTCAGTTGGAAGAACTAGGGATGTTTAACCTGGAGCAGAGAAGGCTTGGGACAGGTCAGCTAATCAATAAATGAAGCATTTATGAAGCATCTATTACTAAGCCATGCTTCACTTCATTCCCAATCTACCATCCGCCATAGCCTCCCACTGGCCTCCATGGACCCAATATGGGTATGTTTCCAACCACCTCCCCTCCAGATGCTTAACTATGAACCATGACCAAATCAGTTCCAACATTGTCCTTGGATGGGGTGCATCAATCTACTCCTCTGTGATCCCATTACCATCTGCAGCTTTCTAGATCAGTGTCCTTCTCTGGCCACCATTGCCCTTGTTTCCCCATTAGAACGGTAAACTCCTTGTTAGCAGAATCTTGCTTTTAGTATTTATATCCCTGACCCTTAGCACAGTACTAGGCGTACAGTAAGCACCTAATAAACGCTTTTTCAATTACTCATTTATCAACAATGTGCCAAGACCTGTGCTAGATTCGAAAGCTACTAAGACAAAGTTAAAACAGTCCCTGCCCTCCAGGAGAGGCATGGATTTTCTCGTACTGACAAATAACGTGCAAATAGGCTATTCAGTTCCCTGGCCGGCCCTCTATCATTCAATCGATAACGGGCTAGGCACTGTGCTCGGCCACTAAGGAAACGAATACCTAAGTGAAATAGTACCTGCCCTCAATGAGGACACGGCGGTGAAAGGGCACTTGTGCGAGACGGAGAGCAGCCTGGTTCTGCTCGGCCCCAGAGCGCAGAAGGACTAGCCGCGGGGAGACGGCAGAAAGGCGGCTGTCTGGCGCTGCGGACAGAACGTTTCCTAACTCAGCCATCCCAAAGCGAAAGGGGCTTCCTTCACGTGTCAGTGCCGGAGAGTTTTAATTGGAGGCTGGGTGATTGGAAGTCGGACTTGTCACGGACATTATAGAGGGCATTTATTCAGGGACTTAATTAACCGAGATGGCCTCAGAGGTCTCCATACCCCCTCTCTCTGTCTCTCTCTGTCTCTGTCTCTGTCTTTGTGTCTTTCTCTGTCTCTTTGTGTCTCTCTCTGCCTTTCTCTTTCTCTTTTTCTGTCTGTCTCTGTCTCTTTCTCTCCCTTTCTCTATGTCTTTCTGCCTGTCTCTCTTTCTCTCTCTTTCTGTCTCTCTTTTTCTCATTCTCTTTCTCTATCTCTCTCTTTCTGTCTTTCTCTGTGTCTGTCTGTCTCTCTCTGTGTCTCTCTGTTGCTCTCTTTACTCTGTGTTACTCTCTCTTTTTCTATCTCTGTCACACTCTCTCTCCCTTTCTCTATCTCTTTCTCTGCCACTCTCTTTTTCTGTCTCTTTCTGTCTCTCTGTCTCTATTTCTGTCTCTTTTTTGTCTCTCTTTCTCTTTCTCTCTCTGTCACCCTCTCTTTCTCTATTTCTGTCTGTCCCTCTTTTTCTGTCTCTCTTTTTCTCGGTCTCTCTTTTTGTCTCTCTGTTGCTCTCTTTCTCTGTGTCACTCTTTTTCTGTCTCTCTCTGTGTGTAATTCTGTAAAAGATCTAATAGTAGAATTGGGGGAGAGATTGGAAATCAGGGGAGACATTTTAAAGATGGTGAGTTACTTAGATGGACCTCAGAACCCCACACAGAGGTTACTGACCCATTTTCCAACCCACAAGGTCAGCCCTCAGTACAAAGGCAAGGAAAAAGTAATAGAAAGAACAATAGATTTGGGATAGAAGAATCTGGGTTTTTTTGCTTTTTCTTTTCCCAGCATCTGTATAGAGTGAGTTAATGTTCGCAAAGCACATTTGATCCTCACAATAACCCTATGAGGGGGGGTGCTATTATCTCCATTTTGCAGACGAGGAGACTTAACGGAGGTTAAATGACTTGCCTAGGGTCACATACCTAGGAAGAATCTGAGGCTGGAAGTGAATTCAAGACTTCCTGACTCCAGATCCAGCATGCTATCCATTTGCTAACTTACTCCCTATAAGACCTTGGTCAAGTCACTTCCTTTCTCTGGGCTTAGTTTCATCATGTGTGAAATGAAATGCTTGGACTACATGGTGTCTAAGGTCCCTTCCAGCTGTAACTCCTCTGAGGCTAGGATTCTAAGCCTGGAACAGCTTCCCTGCTGTTGAGAGAGGACTTGGTAGAAGTGACATTTGGCCAGTTTAGCCTGACTCTTAAAACTCAGAGCAGGGATGCCTGGCTTAGTCCCAGCTCAGGAGACATGTGCCGTCCCAGCTGTATCCATGACGCTTGGGTCTCAAAGTTGCTTCTCACTAGTAGCTTGAAGGGTGATGCTGGTGCAGAAAGTTTTACTTGTGGCCTGGGACGAGATCACCCAGCTGTGGAAGCCTCTGAGCGTGGATGGGTCGGTGTCTGTGGATAGTGGGATGCTGAGTAATCTGGACTGGGTACAGAATCACATACCTAGAGCTGGAAGGGACCTTAGAGGTCACTTTACTCAGCCTCTTCATTTTACAGAGGGGTAAACTGAGGCCCAAGGAAATGAAATAACTTGTCCATAGTCATACAGTCAATAAGTAATAGGAATGCAGGCAAGCAGCGAGCATTTATGGAGCACTTACTATGTGCCAGGCAAGGTGCTAAGCACTGGAGATACAACCACAGAGAAAAAGACTAGTCCCTCCTCGTAGGGAGCTTACAATCAAATAGAGGGGGAAGGTGTCTTGTCTAAGGGCATGGTGGCAAAGTCCATAGAGTCAGAAGCATAGCCAGGAAGGGAATGAAGCATGGTCATTCTGGGCCAGTGCCCAAAATGGAAGCCCCAGAAGTGAATTCACCAATGGGAGAAGAGAACTGGCATGAGAATTGGCATGACAGGGGTCAGAGGGCATCTGTCATGGTGTCATGTTGAAATCTCTAGTGTCAGAAGCACAGCGGGAGGAGAAAAGAGTCAGGATTTGAACCCAGGCCATATGATTTCACAGAAATCTAGATGCAACATGCCTACCAGCTGTGACGCTCTTCCCCCTGCTTCTCAGCTGTGATAAGCAGCAGAGTGTAGCAGAGAGACCACTGAGTTGGTTCAAAGGCCAACTAAATCACTTACTAACTACATGGCCTTAGGTAAGTCATTTCCCCAAATTTGGGTCTCAGTTACTTCACCATAAAATTAGGGGATTCTCCAGATGATCTGTCAGGCTCCTTCCAGCTTTAAATCCAATAAGAATCCGTTTCTATGAGATCACAGAATTTTGGAGTTGGAAGAGAGCTCAGCTTTCATCTAGTCCAGCCCATAAACCAAAGAGAATCTCCACTATAACATACCCAATAGGGGCCATCCAGGCTCTGCCTGAAGACTACCAAGGAAGGGGAGGAGATCACCTCCCAAGGCAGCCTGTCCCGCTCAGGGACAGCCCTCCACGTGAGGAAGGCTCTCTTGATGTCAAGCCTAAAGGAGCCCCTCTACACCTCCCCCCTTCTCCCACTGCTCCGGGTTCTGCCTCTGGGGCCAGGGAGAACAAAACTAATTCCTCTTCCATGTGTCAGCCCTTCAAGTAGTTGAAGACAGTTTTCAAATTCCTCCTACATTTCCTCTTCTCCAGGCTCAACCAATCCTCATGTGGCATGGCCCTTGGCCCGTCTAGTTGCCCATCTCTGGATATACTCCAGCTTATCAATATCCTTCCTAACATGTGGTGCCCAGAACTAAACACAGTACTCTAGATGTGTCCTGACCAGGGTAGAACCCAGAGTACAGTCAGGTGACACAGTGGAGAGAGCGTTGGACTTGGAGTCAGGAAGGCCTGAGTTCAAATCCTGCCTTGGTCACTTACTAGCTGTGTGATCCTGGGCAAGTCACTGAACCTGTTTGCCTCAGTTTCCTCATCTGCAAAATGAGCTGGAGAAGGAAATGGCAGACCACTCCAGCGTGTCTGCCAAGAAAACCCCAAATGGGCTCATGAAGAATCAGACACAACTAGAACAACAACCTAGCCTACCCAGATCTTTTTGGATGCTGGCTCTGACAACCAGGATGTTAGCTGTACCTGCTAGTGGTGTGGTGTTGCCCGCAACCAGATTGTACACCGAACGGAGAGGCATGAAATAACTTATGACATGGGCCAGGCGGAGTAGAATTACTGACTCCGTTTATTCATCTGAGGGCACAGAATATATAGGGAAGATCTAGCCTAATTTCAAAGAGTCCTCCCCGTGAGATACTGCCCAGAACATCTGCTGAGGATGTAACAATCATGAATTTCCTCCTTATCAGGGTTCCTAGATTGGGCGGTAGATTCCAAGGTTTTCCCAGGCGCCTTGGCGCCGCCTGCATAGAGGAGTAAATACGTAAATCTAAGGTTCAAAGAGAGAGAAGGGATATCTCAGAAACCTCTTTATCAGGAAGGAATTTGGGGAGCCGTACCACTTAATCCTTGAGCCCTTTGGGGTGAAAGCCTGAGCAGAGGTCAAACTCTGCCTTGGATCTTAAACCCTTATCAGACTCTTAAGATCGGCCCTCAACAGTGTGGTAGTACAGATTTGATAAAGTGTGTCATTGATGCCCTTATCCAAGGCACTGATAAAAGCATTAAACAGTACAGGGCCACACTCAGATCCCAGAGGCACTCCAATGGGTACCTCGTGCCAAGTGAACATCAAACCTGAAGTCTGGTCATTCAACCAGTTCCAAATCCATCTTACCTTACTGTTGTCTAGCCCACATCTCGCCGCCTTTTCTCTGAGAAAAGCTAAAATCTAGGTAAGCTATATCTACAGCTGACCCGCCAGTTTCATAAACCCAGAAACAAGGTTAGTCTGGCATAATCCCTTCTTGTTGAGCCATGTCAGCTCTTGGCGATCACTGCTTCCTTTTCTAAATATTCACTAGCCATCCCTTTAATAGTATATCTAGAATCTTTCCAGGAATTAAAGTCAAGCTCACTCATTTGAGGACTCTTATTATCTTTCTCTCTGGGTCACTCCCCCAGCTTGCATTTGAACTCACAGGTTCAGTTCCCAAAGAGCAGTTGTCACTCTCATGTTCTAGGATACCTGTGGGTCTGCATTCTTAGAGCTAGAGCTAATGAGATTCCTCAAGTTTACTTCTGGTTAATAGTCATCCAGTAGACATCATTGGGCTATAGAAAAGACATTTACAGTGATGCAATGGATAGAGCACCAGCTCTGGGATCAGGAGGACTTGAGTTCAAATCCAGCCTCAGACACATAACACTCACTAGCAGTGTGAATCTGGGCAAGTCATTTCACCCCAAATGCCTCACCAAAAAAAAAAAAAGGCATTCACTAAGATGGTGTAGTAAAAACAGTACTTACAAAACATTTCCCCTGTGAATCTGTGGCACACTCTCCCACAAGTTGGATCGGGCATGAAGAGAGTACATTGCTAATGAGGTCCACATATAAGAAATACATGTGACCAAGACAACTCATGCTTCTGGTTCTATCGTGTTTCAATATTCTTTCCTCATAAGAGTTCTCCTCATAGCTCAATTCTCAGTTGCCAGGGCTAGTTCTCTCTTGAAGTCACAACTGACTCACTTCTCTGCTGCCAGGAGTGACACTCCTTGAAGCTGCTATCTTTCTTCAAGAGATTGCCTCATCATGGTAGAAGGACAGGGTGTGAGTCTGCTCCTTCCTGGATACATCTACACTGCTTCTCAAATATCCTCAAATTAACTCTTGAATGTCTGAATGAGGGGTGAAATATTGGGACATTCACCCTTCCCTTGCCATGTAGAATCTCTCCTGCTCTCCACCATTTCAAATATCACTGCGAGCGAATCTTCAACCACATCTTCCACTTCTTTCCATACATGAGGCTTATCTGGGCCAGGGGACACAAAGCCGTCAAGGGCGCTGGGTGGTCTCTCTTTTTTTTTCTTTCTTTCTTTCTTTCTTTTTTTTTTTACAAGGCAATGGGGTTAAGTGACTTGCCCAGGGTCATATAGCTAGTAAGTGCCAAGTGTCTGCGGCTGGATTTGAACTCAGATCCTCCTGACTCCAGGGCTGGTGCTCTATCCACGGTGCCACCTAGCTGCCCCAGTGGTCTCTTACTAGATCATTATCTTTGACCTAAAAAAATATATATAATAATTGAGTAGATGATGGGACATCCTTATCCCATCCACACCTACGCCATGGTCCCAGCCTTTCTTTGCTCCTGCACTTGTCCCCACTATAACTTTAAAAGCCCTCCTGGTGGTTCTTGCTTTCCTCACCAGCCTCAGTTCAGTCTGAGCACCCCTGCCACTATTCTTACAGGACTGTGCCGCACTTTTGTGGTCATCCTCTGCTACCCACCCTTTTTTCCATCTTCTGTCCATATCTTTTTTCTTTTTTTTTTTTTTAGGCAATTGGGGTTAAGTGACTTGCCCAGGGTCACACAGCTAGGAAATGTCAAGTGTTTGGTCTGAGGCAGGATTTGAACTCAGGTCCTCCTGACTTCAGGGCCAGTGCTCTATCCACTGCGCCACCTAGCTGCCCCTCATATCTTTTTTTATAACCCAAATTGGCTGATGGACTGTGTACATCCCAGGAGGCCTCTTCACACAACTGCTATTTTTTCCTTCTCATTAGAATTTTTTCTCCTTCAGCAGGTCAGCAGGCCTAGTGTATGGGAAAGAAAAGAGGGGTTTGAACTGGTTTACAGAAGAAGTTCCCCACCTGTGAGAGCTGGAATTATTGTAAACTGTGTGTGGGGGGGGGTGTCTTCAAATCCCTATGTACATCAGGCTTTATTATTTTTATCTTTCTTTAATGCCAACAAAAAATACAGCATAAGTCAGTATCACAATCAAATGTTACTTCTGTAGACTGAATAAATTACATGCCTTATAGATAATACGCTTTTCCCAATGTTTATAGATGTCATTGTATGAAGTAAAACATAAGCTCATTTAAAAGCGAAAAAAATAAAAAAGAATTTTTTCTCTTTGCATCTTCAGATCTGGATTCAAGCCCCAGCTCTGCCACTGACTTGTTTATGACCTCGGGAAAGTGAGTTTCCTTCCTTTGACTCAGAGTCCTACTCTATAAAATTAATGCAATGGAAAAGATGATTTTTAAGGTCCCCTAAAGATGGAACATTCTGTCTTCAAAGGTCCTTCTCAGCTCTGACATTCTATGTTCTAAGGGACCTTCCCATATCTGATGTTTTGTGTTCTAAGGGCCCTCCCAGTTCTGACATTCTGTGTTCTAAAGGCCCTCCCAGCTCTGCCATCCTGTGTTCTAAGGCCCCTCCCAGCTCTGCCATCCTGTGTTCTAAGGGCCCTCCCAGCTCTGACATCCTGTGTTCTAAGGCCCCTCTCAGCTCTGACATCCTGTGTTCTAAAGGCCCTCCCAGCTCTGCCATCCTGTGTTCTAAGGGCCCTCCCAGCTCTGCCATCCTGTGTTCTAAAGGCCCTCCCAGCTCTGCCATCCTGTGTTCTAAAGGCCCTCCCAGCTCTGCCATCCTGTGTTCTAAGGGCCCTCCCAGCTCTGACATCCTGTGTTCTAAGGCCCCTCCCAGCTCTGACATCCTGTGTTCTAAGGCCCCTCTCAGCTCTGACATCCTGCGTTCTAAAGGCCCTCCCAGCTCTGACATCCTGCGTTCTAAGGGCCCTCCCAGCTCTGACATCCTGCGTTCTAAGGGCCCTCCCAGCTCTGACATCCTGCGTTCTAAGGGCCCTCCCAGCTCTGACATCCTGCGTTCTAAGGCCCTCCCAGCTCTGACATCCTGCGTTCTAAAGGCCCTCCCAGCTCTGACATCCTGTGTTCTAAGGGCCCTCCCAGCTCTGACATCCTGTGTTCTAAGGGCCCTCCCAGCTCTGACATCCTGTGTTCTAAGGGCCCTCCCAGCTCTGACATCCTGTGTTCTAAGGGCCCTCCCAGCTCTGACATCCTGTGTTCTAAGGGCCCTCCCAGCTCTGACATCCTGTGTTCTAAGGGCCCCAATGGCTCTGAGATTCCATGGTTCTAGTTTTCCCAGTATTCCTCCGTTGACTGAATTTCTGACTCCATGACAATGGATAAGACACACCATGACTGTATTTAATGCAGTGAAGTCCCATCAACCCTCCCCACTCTGACTACTACAAAAACAACCCAAAGCCTCTTACGAGGGACTTTAACACACGGAGACAGAGTATATTATTATTATGATGTCCCAGAGACCTTGGATGTAGAGCTGGCCTACATTCCAGGGAAGGCAGGTGGCATAGGAAAGGATCTGCACCCAGGCATTTGAATGTCCTCCTCTACATTTTCCTCAGTACTAAACCATAAGCCAGGGATGAGGAAGCTGCAGCGGAGGCCACATGTGGCCTTCTAGGTCCTCAAGCGCAGCCCTTTAACTGAAGCCAAGCCACACTCGAGGACCTAGAGGGCTACATGTGCCCTTGAGGCTTCAGGTTCCCCACACCTGCCATAAGCTCTGTGAGTCTGTGTCTCATCTAGACTCTATATCCTCTGACCTTGAGCACAGTGTTTTGCACACAGTAGGAACTCGATGAATCAAACTGAACCGAGCAAATGAAATATTTTAAATGACAGGCTTCTAAATTAATTTCGCTCCCCTAGCCGACAACCACACACTTACCAAAGGAGGCAGATGCACCATGTCCGGGAAGTGCTTTCTAAACTACGTAGCTTTAGACCTGCGAAGGGCTGTGATTATGTGACAACCATCACAGCTCTGAAATGTTATTATTATGAACCGATGACCTCTGCCCAAACCTAAGCCCGGTCCAAGCCCCGCAGGTCAGCAGCTGAGCACATTAGTGATGAGCACATTCCCTAAGCAAACCACAAGGCCAGAGTGCGTTAAAGGGAAGGCAGAAGCCTTCATTACCCGAGAGCCAGGATGCTGTAATGATTAACTCAGACATTGTTCTCAGAGAAGTTGCTAATTGTCCTGGTAGAACCCCAGGCCACATACCTATGGAATGAGCCTTGCCCTGCTCCCAAAACATTCCTGCCCCCACAGCTCAGCAGCCCCTGGCTCTTCCCACCTCCAAGATAAAGCCCCAGCCCTGGATGTTCCTTGGGAGTAGGGATTGGTTCATTCTTTCAGCCCTTAGCAGATGTCTGGCATGCGGGAGGAGTTTCATAAATACTCGTTGATTGATGGGAATCAGTACAAAGTCCAAACAAGGCCAGCCCACCATGGGCAGAGTGCTCTGGGCTGGAGCAGCTGTCATGGAAAAAAGGCCTGGGCAGGTAATGACCTTCCCTTAACTGACATCATCTGTTACTGACATTAACCATTCTCCATAAGGCCCCGTTCCAAGCTGGGGGTTCTTAGCTTTTTGTGTGTCATGGACCCCTGTGGGGGAAGTCTGGTGAAACCTAGGAACCTGTTCTCAGAATACTATTTTTAAATGAATGAAATAAATAGGATTACCAAGGAAATCTACCACATTGAAATAAAGATGTATATTTTTTTCCCATCCAAGTTCACAGACCCCCTGATATCTATCCAAAGACCTCCTTATAGACCAATTAGAGCATCTAGTCCATTTTATAGATGAGAGGACTGAGGTTTAAAAAGGAAAATGAATTATCCTTGGAATACCTGCTTCATGAGTTTGTTGTGATAAGTATTGTGTAAACCTTAGTGGGTCATAGGTATGCCATGGAAAATTAGATTCAGAGAAAGGGATTTGAAAACACCAGGATGAGTGGAACTGAGGAAAGGAAGAATTGGGGGGAGGAAGCCAGCATATTTACTCCCATCTGCGATGATGCAGAGGAGAAGGGAGGGAGAATTCCAGAAAACCACTGAATTTCATTCAGTCAGAAGAGCCGTCCGCTGGTCCAAATGGCAGCTGGACAAGACTCTTCTCTACAATCCACTTACAAGGACTCAGCTAGTTCCCACATGAAAGTCTGCAGTGAGGAGCATCTCCTCTGACTCCTCATTCCAATTTGCCACAATTCTTGAGTTATTGAAGTTAGGAAGCTTTGAGAAAGGTTGTAGAGTGCTGGCCTTTGGATAAGGAAGAGCTGGGTTTGAATCTTGACTTTGACATTTACTACCCAAATGACCTTGGCCAAGTCACTTTCCTAGACCTCAGTTTCCTCATCTGTAAAGTGAGGGGGGTCAGATTAGTCTCCTTAAGGTCTTTCACAGTTCTAGAGCTGGATTCTAGGGCCCAAATTGAATCATACTAACTAAGGGGCTCAAGAAAAGCTTCCTATTCCACTGAATAAATCAGCCCTCAAGGGCGGTGTTAGTGAAATCCTTGTGCCCTCCTAGGGGAGACAGGAGGCCCTATCCCTGCCCCAAGTGGTAAATCATCTAGCTCAGAAGTACTACATCACAGCAGCAACACACCTCTCCTACCCTGCTCTTCCTAAAAGCTTGGGCCACCCTTCTTCTTCTAACCTATGGCCAGTGAAAAGTGAGGACCAATGCTTCTGTCCCCCACTCTTATTTTTATGTATTTATTTCTTATTTATTTATTTATTTTTGGTGAGGCCACTGGGGTTAAGTGACTTGCCCAGAGTCACACAGCTAAGTGAGTATAATGTGTCTCAGGCTGGATCTGAATTCAGGTCCTCCTGACTTCAGGGCCAGTGCTCTATCCACTGTGCCACCTAGCTGCCCTGTCTCCCACTCTTATCCCCAGGTAACTTCTCTTCCTCTCCCCTCCCCAAAGAAATGCATATTTTAAAAACAAAAATCCAAATGAGAGTCATGGCAGTTTAGAGCTGAAAGGACTCTTTGAATGGCAGAATTGGAAAGGGTCTTGGAACATGGGCTGTCAGAGCCGGGGGGGGGGGGCTTTGGAGAACAATCAGTCCGTCTTCTCATTTTGTAGATGGAGAAAATGAGCTCTTTAGGGGCAGCTAGGTGATGCAGTAGATACAGCATCAGCCCTGGAGTCAGGAGGACCTGAGTTCAAATTTGACCTCAAACACTTGACACTAGCTGTGTGACCCTGGGCAAGTCACTTAACCCCGTTGCCTAGCCAAAAAGCAGAAAAAACAAAAAGAAAAAAATGAGCTCTTTAAAGGGGAGGCGATTTGCCCAAGGTCACAATATAGCCAGGACTTGAACCCAGAGCCCTTTCTAGGACTCCAGGCTGCTTTCAGCTGAGTAGGTCATCTCTAATTCTCTGCTGGGGAACTCCAAGGACTCCATCCCCATCAAATCCCCCAAGTCAGCAGAAGCCTTCACCACCCAAGCTCTGCCTGTCAGGGCGGCTCTTTCTCAACCTTAACACTCGTTTCGGGGCAGAGGCATCTCTAGGTGGAGAAGCTGACCCGCCCTGGCTCCGCAGCCGACAGCCCTGGGCCAGTCGGGCACCCTCATTACCATCACCACGTGGGAGGCCACAGCCACCAGATCCTTTGTGAGAACTTTCTGGAGCTGGGGTTACTTTAGGGCAATGGAGAGGACAGTCACCGAAGTGTTGGTAATGTAGAGGCCGGGATGAAGAGGAGCTGAGTCAGGGCAGAGTGGAGCTGGACACAAACGGTTTTTATCTTCCTCTTCCTATCCTCCCTTCTCTGCTTGGAGGCAGGGGAGACCAGAGGGGTCCCCTTCAGGAGAAATCATAAGCTCAGAGAGTAGCACGGGGAAACGATTCACTCTAAGCAAACTGGAAAGATTCATGATCGAGTGGAAAGAGTACTGGGTATGGAATCTGGGAATCTGGGTTCAAATCCTGCTTGTGGTGAGACCCTGGGAGAAATAATTTAACTCCTCAAAACCTCAGGTTTTTTATCTGTAAAATGGGGATAATGAGATCTTGGATTCAGAGCTGAAAGGGACTTCAGAGGTGATCTCCTCACAGTATTACAGGATCATACTTCTAGAGCTAGAAGGAACCTCAAAGGTTATTTAGCCCATTTTACAGATGAGGAAGCTGAGGCCCAGAGAGAGAAGTGATATCTTTGAATTACCTGACTTAAAGGGTTGTTGTAATTAGCGTTTTGTAAACTTTAACAGGTCACTGAAATTTGCCATTTCCTGGGATATCTGTTAATCTGTCCACCCCCCTATCTCCCACTCCCACCCCCCAAAAAAGTGTAGGTTCCCTCTCTATACTTTCAGGGAGTACCCACCTGGTACAGAAAAAAATAATTAAAATTAATTCGTATCATATTTAATTATTTATCTGTGTACATGCTAAATCCATCCAGTAGAATGTAACCTCCCTGAGGGCAGGGATTGTTTCTGTCTTTCTATCCCCAGAGCCTGGCACATAGTAGGTGCCTAACAAATGCTTGATGACTTGAATGAAAGACCACAGAGATTGAACAGAGCCAGCTCAGCAACGAAGACCCCGCAGATCCCTTCCAGCTCTGTGAGATCTTTCCTACAGAGACCATCAAACAGGACCCACCAGCAAGGCCACTGCCAGTCTTGGTAAGGGGCTCCCTGTACACAAAATGCCTTCTGTTGGTTGCTGGAGGGGCTCAAATGGGAGAGGGGATTCGATGGAAACAACACTGGATGGCAAGACAGTGGACAAATTGAATAACTCTGCCCCTATAACTTTCCTACCTAGGTGGTCTTGGGCAAGGTCCCCTCTTTGGGACTCAGTTTCCTCATTTGTAAAAGCAAAGAGTTGGATTAGATGAGTTACTTTCTTCTTTTTTTTTTAAGGCAATTGGGGTTAAGTGACTTGCCCAGGGTCACACAGCTAGTAAGTGTCAAGTGTTTGGTCTGAGGCTGGATTTGAACTCAGGTTCTCCTGACTTCAGGGCCAGTGCTCTATCCACTGCGCCACCTAGCTGCCCCTAGATGAGTTACTTTCCAGTCTTCTTATTCTATATTCTACCATTCTGCATTCTCAGGTCCCTTCCATCTCTGACATTCTGTGTTCCAAGGTCCCTTCTAGCTAGTATTCTAAGCTCTAAGACCTCTTCCAACTCTGACATTCTATGTTCTAAGATCCCTTCCAGCTCTGACATTCTATGTTCTAAGCTCCCTTCCAACTAGTATTCTAAGTTCTAAGACCTCTTCCAACTCTGACATTCTATGTTCTGAACCCTATTCCAGCTCTGATATTTTCTGTTCCAATTCCCCTCCCATTTCTGACATTTCAGCATTCCATGCTCTACATTCCTTTCTAGCTGTGACATTCTATGTTCTAAGCTCACTTCTAGTTTTTACATTCTCTGTTCTCATCTCTACTCTCACCTCTCATCTCTGACATTATAGGTTCTAAGAGTCTTCCTGGCTATGACTCCATAATTCTATGACATCTCATGCAGACTCAGTGCTGATTTAATCTCCTTTCCTCCTTCACCCCAGTACCCAGGATCCCTCTACAAAACCAGATGAAGGCAATCATACCTTGTCAATTCTCTGAAAGCAGATACATCATGGGCTGCTCTCATGCCAGAGCCTCTCCTAGAATTGGGGACCAGACTGGGACCCTCTATTTCAGAGGAAAAAGATGGAGGCACCCAGCAGCAGGAAACTTTCACTCCTGTTCCAAGTCCCTCCCAGATCTAAAGGTCTACAACTTTAGGATTTGCCTTGGGGAAACCAAGCCAGGGATCTCAGCCTTTACCATCAGGGAAACCCTTGGAATGGGGACCTCCTGTCTGGGGCTCTTGGGGTCTTCTGCCAGGAGGCCAGGTCCTGGGCCAGAGTGTCCTGGGCCTCAGGCCATTGGCATACTCCTATTCTGACACAGTGTCCTTCAGCTGCATGTCCCTCCTGGAAAGCTCACCCTGGGAAGGGATGAAGTCAGTGGGGTAGGGAGAGGGGGTCTCAGGGATGCCCCCTTCTGACCCTGGGGAAAAAAAAGCTTAGAGAAAATATGTGTCAGAGGCTTATGTAACCCTCCTCACCTGAGCCTCTACCTTTCCAGTCTCTAGAGCAAGTGAGGACGCTGCTATGCTCTAAGTCAGCAGTTTGGTATGGCAGAAGTTAGGGGACTTGAGTCCAAATTTCTGGCTTGGCAGCTTACTGCCTGGGAGACACTGAGCAACTCATTTCCCCATCTCTGGGCCTTAATTTCCCCATCTGAAAAATGAGATTATTGAACTAGATGAGGCCTCTTCTGTCTCTAAGGCCCTTGACAAGCCCATGACAAATCAGTCTGAAGCGTTGCCCCCCCTCCCCCCCACCACACACACACTCCTCCAGACTTCCCAGGTAGAAGGCCAAACAGGCTACGCAGGCCGGTTCTGCCCCATGGAGACGGACCTGGGATGCACTGGGAACGTGTGTGTTGTTCCCAGCTGCCCCTGCATTCTTCAGGTGCTCATATCACCCTGTCTTTGTTGGGAGTTCTCAGAACCCCACCAAGGCAGAAGGAGCAGGAGGACGAGGAGGAAGAGGAAGAGAAGGAGAAGGGGAGGAAGGGGAAAGGAGGAGGTGAGGAACAAAAGGGGGAGAAGAGGAGGGGGAGAAGGAAGAGGAAGAGAGGAGAAGGAAGAGAGGGAGAAGGGGAGGAAGGGGGAGGAAGAGAGGAGCAGGAAGAGAGGGAGAAGGGGAGGAAGGGGAGAGGAGGAGGGAGAGAGGAGGGGGAGGTGAGCAGGAGGGGAGAGGAGAAGGTGGAGAAGGAAGAGGAAGGGGAGAATCAGCGACAATCAGCATCAGCAAGTCAGGGCTCGAGGACGTGGTATGAGACAGGAGATCATCCGCTGAGCCTCTGCCATGGAGGAGGAGGAGGCTGAGGAGGAGGAGAAGCAAAAACAGTTTTACAAGGCTGAGTAATAGGGAAACGGAGCACATTGAGATGTCACCCACAGGAGACAGCTATATCTGACACTGAGCTAGTCTGTTCCCAACCCTGGGAAATCATAGCTGGAGGCCAGAGGAGGAGGCGGGACCCAAGGTGAGGGGCGTCGCTCAGCTAACAGATTCACCTAGGGGGCGAGAGGGCTGGCTAGGGTACTCGTCATCCGACAGCTTCCACCAGCAAAGCTATAAGGAGGCATGTGGTAAAAGAGGGTCCGGGTTTGGAGTCTGTGTTCAAATCCTGACTCTGCTACTTACTGCCTGGGTGACCTTGGGCAAGTCACCTAATTCTTCTAGTCCTTATTTTCCTCATCTGCAAAAATGAAGAGGTGAGGCCAGGCGGCCTCTGAAGCCTACTGGACATCAAGGCCTATGAGCCTGTGATATTAGATCCTCCCTGGAGTACCTCCCAGGCCAAAGTCCCAGAGTCTTGGGAATCCCTCTGACCACACAAACCAGGGTCCACAGCAGCGAGCTCGGGGCCGCCATTCATATTCCTCAGCTTTGTCCATTTCACTTGAACCGCTTTGTTTATAATAGTAACAATAACTCTGCATAGGGACTACACGGTCAAATCCCAGCTCTGCCCTTGATATCTTTGTGACCTTGGGCAAGTCACTTCCCCTTGGTTTCCTAATCTATGAACAAAGGGTGCTGGTGGGGTGAGGTATCATGCTGTGGAATCATAATGACAAAACTTGTCCTCAAAGAAGATGACTTCCTGCCTTCTTTGCAGAGGTGGGGGGACTGCGGGTGTGGAAAACTGGTGTAGTGGGGTTTCTTCTGGTTCAAAATCAATGTTTCTATGAAGGATTCAAAATCTTAACACTTGAAACAAATTCTTCAGGAGTGGGGTGGGAAGGAGGAGAGGTGGTAGTGTTGGTACAGAGGACAGAACAAGGGCTAAGAGAGGAGAGAGAGAGGGGAGAGAGAAAGAGACAGAGGAGAGAGGAGAGAAAGAGAAAGAGAGAGAGAGGAGAGAGGAGAGAGAGAGAGAGAGAGAGAGAGAAGAGAGAGAGAGAGGAGAGAGAGAGAGGAGAGGAGAGAGAGAGAGAGAGAGAGAGAGAGAGAGAAAGGGAGAAAGAGGAGAGAGGAGGGGGGAAGAGAAAGAGAGACAGAGGAGAGAGGGGAGAAAGAAAGAGAGACAGAGGAGAGAGGAGAGAGAGAGAGGTGAGAGAGAAAGAGAGACAGAGGAGAGAGGAGAGAGAGGGGAGAGAGAAAGAGACAGAGGAGAGAGATAGGGGAAAGAGAAAGAGACAGAGGAGAAAGAGAGGGGAGAGAGACAGAAGAGAGAGAGGAGAGAAAGAGAAAGAGACAGAGGAGAGAGGGGAGAGAGAAAGAGAGAGAGAGGAGAGAGGAGAGAGAGGGGGAGAGAAAGAGAGAGAGAGAGAGAGAGAGAGAGAGAGAGAGAGAGAGGAGAGAGAGAGAGAGAGAGAGAGAGAAAGGGAGAAAGACAGAGGAGAGAGGAGGGGGGAGAGAAAGAGAGACAGAGGAGAGAGGGGAGAAAGAAAGAGAGACAGAGGAGAGAGGAGAGAGAGAGAGGTGAGAGAGAAAGAGAGACAGAGGAGAGAGGGGAGAGAGAAAGAGAGACAGGAGAGAGAGGGGAGAGGAGAGAGAGAAAGAGAGAGAGGAGAGAGGAGAGGGGGTGAGAGAAAGAGAGACAGAGGAGAGAGGGGAGAGAGAAAGAGAGACAGAGGAGAGGGAGGGGAAAGAGAAAGAGAGAGAGGAGAGAGGAGAGAGAGGGGAGAGGAGAGAGAGAAAGAGAGAGAGGAGAGAGGAGAGAGAGGGGGAGAGAGAAATAGAGGAGACAGAGAGGGGAGAAAGAAAGAGAGACAGAGGAGAGAGGAGAGAAAGAGAGACAGAGGAGAGAGAGGGGGGAGAGAGAGAGAGACAGGAGAGAGAGGGGAGAGAGAAAGAGAGGGGAAAGAGGGGGGAGAGAAAGAGAGACAGAGGAGAGAGGAGAGAGATATATAGAGAAAAAGGGAGAGAGAGGACTGACAGAGAAGAGAGAGACAGGAGAGAGAGAAAGGAAGAAGAGAGAGACAGAGACAGAGAGTCAGAGAGACACAGAGAGAGGAGAAGAGGAAGAGAAGAGAAGAGAAAAGGACAGAAACTGAGACAGAAGAGAAGAGGAGAGAGGGAGAGAGAAAAGAGAGAAAGAGAGGAGAAAGGGGGGAGAGAAAAGAGAGAAAGAGAGAAGAAAGGGTGGAGAGAAAACAGAGAGATAGAGAGAGGAAGAGGGGGGAAAGAGAGAGAGAAGGGAAGGGAAGGGAAGGGGAGGGGAGGGGAGGGTAAGGGAGGGGAGGGGAGGGAAGGGAGGGGAGGGGGAAAGAGAGGAGACAGAGAGACAGAAGGGGGTACAGAAAAGAGAGAGACAGAGAGAGATCCATCTGTGAGTGACCCACATGGGATCTGGTGGGAAAGGTGCTGCCTCAGTGTTGGGACCCTGGGGGTGGCAGCAGCTGGGGGTAGTTGGCAGGTGGGTGAAGTAATTTCAAGACAAGATGAAATAACAATGGTCACCAGAGGGAGGAAGCAAACATAGCACCCTTGTCCCTTTGGAGGGGGTGAGACCACCCACCCCCTGCCTCTCACTACCCTTGGAGCAAACTCCTGGTAACCCTAGATTAGTCACCACTCAATCTGCCAGGGAGAAACATTATCAGGGTCCATATGGCGCAAAGATGAGCAAAGACAGCCCAGGCCAACAGAAAGATGCTCGAATTAGGGAAATAAAGGATTCAGATTCGGACTCAGTCAGTTACTGTCTGTGCGATGGGACGGATCCAGTGTCCTTTGCAAAATGAAGCAGATCAAATGCGTCAAACTCAAATCGAGATGGAGACCACTAAGCTGTGCATAAGGGCCCCTGCAGGTGCATAATGACATAGAAACGTTATCTGTGTCTTACTGTATTTTTATTTATTTTGTTAAGTTTTTCCCCAATTACATGTAAGTATTGTTCTGGAGCACTGTGGGTGGTGTTTGACACCTCTGAAGCAGACAAATTGGAGGATCTATAGGTTTCTCCCCATTCTAACATTCTGTGTTCTAAGGGCCCTCCCAGCTCTGACATCCTCTGTTCTAAGGCCGTCCCTGCTCTGACATCCTGTGTTCCAAGGGCCCTCCCAGCTCTTACATCCTCTGTTCTAAGGCCATCCCTGCTCTGACATCCTGTGTTCCAAGGGCCCTCCCAGCTCTGACATCCTCTGTTCTAAGGCCGTCCCTGCTCTGACATCCTCTGTTCTAAGGCCGTCCCTGCTCTGACATCCTCTGTTCTAAGGCCGTCCCTGCTCTGACATCCTGTGTTCTAAGGGCCCTCCCAGCTCTGACATCCTCTGTTCTAAGGCCGTCCCTGCTCTGACATCCTGTGTTCTAAGGGCCCTCCCAGCTCTGACATCCTCTGTTCTAAGGCCGTCCCTGCTCTGACATCCTGTGTTCTAAGGGCCCTCCCAGCTCTGACATCCTGTGTTCTAAGGGCCCTCCCAGCTCTGACATCCTCTGTTCTAAGGCCATCCCTGCTCTGACATCCTGTGTTCTAAGGGCCCTCCCAGCTCTGACATCCTCTGTTCTAAGGCCATCCCTGCTCTGACATCCTCTGTTCTAAGGCCCTCCCAGCTCTGACATCCTGTGTTCTAAGGGCCCTCCCAGCTCTGACATCCTCTGTTCTAAGGCCGTCCCTGCTCTGACATCCTCTGTTCTAAGGCCGTCCCTGCTCTGACATCCTGTGTTCTAAGGGCCCTCCCAGCTCTGACATCCTCTGTTCTAAGGCCGTCCCTGCTCTGACATCCTCTGTTCTAAGGCCGTCCCTGCTCTGACAGCCTGTGTTCTAAGGGCCCTCCCAGCTCTGACAATCTGTTCTAGGATTCTGTGTTCTAAGACCCGCTCCAGGAGGTAGTGTAGCTGCTTTTGGAGCTTGAGCTGCATGCGATCCCTCCTCTTTAACATTCTCTGATCTCTAAGGCTGCTTCTAGCTCTAACGCTATGATGTTATGCATCTGGAAAGGGAGACAGTGCCTTCCCTTAATCTGCTAGTCAGTTAATATGGAACATCCACTGTGTAAATGCCACTTAGCTCTCTAGTAAGCCCTGGGGCAGGGGGAGGCTCCCACCGGGCCGGGAGGGGCAGACTGGCCAGAGAGCAAGTGGGAGGGAGCAGTAGTGGCCTGGGCCCCTGGCCATCCCGTCCCATGGCCTGGGAACACGCCCAGCCTGCCGTGTGGAGCTGGGAAAGGACATCAGGAAAGAGGACCCAGGGCAGACACAGGCACAGCCTCCTGGGCCCGAGGAGGAAGAGCTGAAAATGATCGTGGAGATGGGCTCATCTGGCCTGCTCATATTGCAGAGCAGGGGACTGAGATCAAGACGTGGGAAATACCTTGTCCACGGCCACACGGCCAATAAGTGACAGAAACAGAAGTGAAACCTGGGGCTTTTGAATGGAGAGTCAGATTTTAGTATTCTCTTTAAAAACCAAAGATGATAGGGGCAGCTAGGTGGTACAGTGGATAGAGCAGTGGCCCTGGAGTCAGAAGGACCTGAGTTCACATCCAGCCTCAGACACTTGACATTTAACTAGCTGTGTGACCCTGGGCTAGTCACAGCCCCATTGTCTAGCCAAAAACAAAAAAAAAAACCCAAAAAACAAACAAAAAAAATAAGGCCATTCCATGCTTCCATCTCTGAAAACCCAAAGGGCCCTCACTGGGATTAAGGACTCCTGGGTTTCCAGTTCACCCCTCCCCAGCTGCAACCTTTTGCAATCCTGCTCCATTCCAGAAAACTCTCCCTGGAGGTGCTCAAGACTGGACCTAGCGTCCCTCTGAGGAGCTGTGGATGGGTCCCCTCTCACTCACAAAGAGTTCACAGACAGGCAAGGAAAAGATCTTGCACACTTTTCATAGTGGCAAAGAACTTGAAATAAAACAGATGGCCATGATAAGGGAATGGCTAACCAAGTTTTAGGGTATTATAAATGAATGGAATAGCACTGCAGCATAAGAAACAATGGATGCGAAGAAGCCAGAGGAGCCTGGGTCACACGCAGGCCTACGGGATGAGCCGTCGAGGTCAACGCCTTCATTTTCACAGATGAGGAAACTGAGGCAGCTAAGGAGTGCCTGAGGTGGGATTTGAACACAGGTGTTCCTAGCCCCAGGTCTAGTCCTCTTGTCTGCTCTATCCTGGCTCTCGTGGGAAGACACAGGAATTGATGCCAAATAAATAGAGTCAGGAAAACAATCTGTACCCAACAACTGCCAGGATATAAATAGAAAGAGTAACAACAACCAATCAATCCAAATGGAAACTTAACAAACTTAGAATGACCAAGCCTGGCCCCAAAGAGGAGAGAAGAGAAAACATTCCCTCCACCCTGGGTTCTCGGAAGAGGTGGGGGACTATGGGTGTGGAACAGGGCATGTTACAACAGGCTTTTTCATACATTCAGTTAGCTCTGCTGAAGAGCAAAACTCTTTTTTGCGCTTTGTGATAGGGGACGGCTCTCTAGGAAGGGACTGGGAAATAAGTGCGTTGTTCTTCAGTCATTTTCCAGTTGTGTCTGACTCTCAGTGACCCCATGTGGGGTTTTACTGGCAGAGATACTGGAGCACTTTGCCATTTTCTTCTCCGGCTCATTTGACAGATGAGGAAACTGAGGCAAACAGGGTGAAGTGACTTGCCCAGGGTCACACAACTAGTAAGTGTCTGAGGAAAGATTTGATCACAGGTCTTCCTGACTCCAGATCCGGCCTCTACTGCACCACCTAGCTGTTCCCATAGAATTAAATCCTGTTCATCCTTTCCCAGTCTCTCTTCTACCCCACCAACTCAGAAGTTACCTTAGATCTCTAAGAAGTATGTTGACTACCCCGTGTTGTGCCCTATGCCTCCATGTAGTTGTTTATCGATCTAAGGCGTGCCTGACAAAGAGAACTTGCTTTCTGCGTCATTACCTAGTGGAGGCCCATCTCCAGTTGTCCTGATCTGCGACTTGCCACTGGACCCAGATGGCTCAGGAGGAGAAAGTGAGGCTGGTGACCTGGCACAGCCCTGCCTCGCTTAAATCCGATTCATGAGCAAGTCATGGCATCACCTGCCTGATGTCACGGTCCTCTTCAACAACAGCTTAGTTGTAGGTGATGTAAAAGCAAAATGCGTCAATTACATCAATCAAATGAAAACACCGTTTGTAAAGCACTTAGCACGGTGCCTGCCTGCCACATAGGGAGAGGTACAGAAATATCAGCTATGACAATGCTAGCTATTCACCACATTTTTTTTTTTAAAGAAAGGTCCTGCCTTGGCCACCAGAACAATCAGTAGCAGCAGCCCGGGTAAGGCATTGCAACATTAGTCAAAATGTTAGAGCAAGCGAAGGGCTCCAGGGGAAATAACCACGATGCAATCCAAGCAGAAGGACTGCCAGACTGCAGTGGGCAGGGAGGGGACACGCCCGCCTCTCTGGGCTTTCTGCCTTCCTCCTTCCACCTTCTCCTCCTCCATCACTGCAGGGCGACCCGGTGGGGGGGCTCAGTCAGTCAGTCAGTCAGTCAGTCGGGGGGAGTCATTCTTGGAGAGCCTCATTACTACAGGTGAGGTGCAGAGCTAAGAGGAATGGAACCATAGAGGAGCTTAAAGTCTAACAAGCTGTTAGGTTCCTTGTAAACTCCTTGAGGGCAGGGGAAGTGTGTTATCTAAACTTGGTGGTCTATGCCCAGGAGATGCCTAATTAATCTCTGTTGTACAGATCTGATGACAAGAACTCCTGCTTACATCAGTAAGACTAGGTTTGCATCCAAAGTAAGTCAGATGAGCAGAATTATGCCCATTTTACAGATGAAGAAACTGAGTCTCAGAGAAGGTCTCATCTTACACAGTCAGTGAGCATCTTGGCTCTCCAGATCAGGAGTCCATCACTCTTTCCACTTTTGGCTCCTTCCCCCTTCTTGTGCAGTCATTCAAGCTTTACAAAGTCTCACTTGGGGCCGTAAGTGACATTAGAGACTGCTGTTGAGTCCAACAGGGTGCTGGAGCTCAGAGGGGTGAAGGGATTTGTTCAAAGTCACACAGGTAGTAGGTGACAATGGTGGAATTTGAACCCAGGTCCTCCGACTTGGAATCCGGTGTTCTTTCCACTGCACCAGGAAACTGAAGCAAAAAGACAAGAAGTGCTTTTCCCATGGTCACACAGATAATGTTAGGGACCGACCTTTTTCTGACTCAGAAGGCAGTGCTCTCTCATTATAGAAGGCTGACTGTTAGGAGACAGCATTCCAATCAGACTGAGAAGAGTCTGGAGTGGTCCAGAGAGCCCTGTGCTGGAAGTCAGGTGACCTAGCTTTAGGGCATTGACAAGGCACTTTTTAAAGGAAGATGGGATGGGGACAGCTAGATGGTGAAGTGGATAGAGCTTCGGCCTTGGAGGCAGGAGGACCTGAGTTCAAATCCAGCTTCAGACACTTGACACTAGCTGTGTGACCTTGGGCAAGCCACTTAATCCCCGATTGCCTCACCAAAAGGAAAAATAAACAAATAAATAAAAGGAAGATGGGATCAGAGGAAATAAGGACTAAAGTGGGGAGGAAGGGGGGGAATGTAGCAAATCACGTGACCAAGAGAGCCAAGAGAGACAGTAACAAGAATGAATGAATGAATGAATGAATGAATGACAAAGCATTTATTATTGCTTGCTATGTGCCAGGCCAGTACTGAGAGTACAAAAACAAAGATGGTCCCTGACCTCAAGGAGCTTACATTCTAATGGGAAGACAATACATCAAAGGGAATGTTGGCCTGGGAAGGGCATTTCTAGGGATGGTGAAGGGAACCATCCATCAGTGTGTGTGACAATATTATTGGGATTCTAGTTCCCAAGCTGGAAGGGCTGGTGGGGGAGGGGAGGGGAGGGGCAGCCGATGAGGTGTTCCAGGAGCCAGCAGAGCTGATATAATGGGACACTCACCAGTTGAGACTTCAGGCCCTTGGAGTGACATCAAGTCACTTTAGAACCATTGAGGAAGCAGGTGACCTGCCCAAGGAGCATTTCATTTTCCACCACTCCTCTTTGTGGTTATGTGAATGGGAAGCAGCATCTCTGAGCCTTGACTCACCCAGAAATAACATCAGGTCGCCTTCCACCTACCCTTCTAGGGGAGGATGGAGAGATGGCAGAGGATAGTGGAAACAGCGTTTAACTCGGAAGCCAGAGGACTTAGGTTCAAATTTCAGCCTCACAACTTATAGTATGACCGTGGGCAAGTCATTTTCCCTCTCTAGATCTCAGTTTTCCCCATCTGTAAAATGAGAGGGTTGGATTCCATGGTTTAGCTGTAGATCCTCTGACATTTCCAGCTGAACTATTTGGGGAGCCTCTGATGTTAGTTAAGGGACAAAAGGATGAAGAGAGATGCATCACACCTGAAATCTTAACCCAGGGACTAAGCTGAGAATGAGGATGGACTCTATGCCTAACCTAGGTGGGACCCACCAAGATGGCTCCCACTGAAGCCACCTCCTGTGCCACCCTCCTAGACACAGCCATCCGGGGGGCCGTCTCCCCTGGTTCTTGCCACCCCACCCTCCTGGCAGAGCTCACAGCCCTCTTTGTCCGTCTTGGGCCCTTCCAGGAATTTATTACCCTCTTTGTTGTGGCTTGAGGGAATCTCTTCCTTTGCACTTTCCACGGCTGGTGATGCTATTCCAGCAGCCCTCCTGTTAGATCTGCCTCTCCTTTGTTTATTCCAAAAGGCTTGTGTAGTCCATTGTGCCAGGGCCATTTTATTGTGTTTCTTAGTCTGTTTTGTTTCATCTTCCTTGTAGCATTCCTCACAAATCTGCTTTGGAGGTGGGGAGAGTGGCATCTCTAAGTGCTGGGAAACAAGAGGGCAGTGTGAAAAAAGCAGGGGATTTAGAGTCAGAGGAAAGGAATTGACTCCCAGCCCTATGTGGCCTTGGGTAGATCCCTTTCCATCTCTGGAACTCAGTTTCATTTGCAAAATACTTGCCTTGAAAGTTTCTCCCAGGCCTGACATCCGGTGTTCTAAGGGCCCTCCCAGCTCTGACATCCTGTGTTCTAAGGGCCCTCCCAGCTCTGCCATCCTGTGTTCTAAGGGCCCTCCCAGCTCTGACATCCTGTGTTCTAAGGCACCTCCCAGTTTGGACATTCCATGTTCATGGTTCCTTCTGACATTCTGTGATTCTATCATCCTAACTAGTATCCTTTGTGAACTCCCACTCTGACTTTCTTTCCGAAAGTTCCTTCAGTACATCTTACTCATCTTATTATTTATAACCATATCTTGTCTCCCCATTAGATGATGTGCTCCCAAATAGCAGGTACTATATTGTAGTTGTCTGTCTCCGCCATAGTAGATAGAGACAGAGACAGAGGGAAGAAGGGGGGAGGGGGAGAAACAGAGACATAGAGAGAGGAGGGGGAAAGGGTGTGAGAGAGAGGAAGGGAGAGAGAGAGAGAAAGAGAGAGAGAGGGAAGAAGAAGAAGAAGAAGAAGAAGAAGAAGAAGAAGAAGAAGAAGAAGAAGAAGAAGAGGAAGAGGAGGAGGAGGAGGAGGAGGAGGAGGAGGAGGAGAGAGAGAGAGAGAGAGCACAAAAAGAAAGACATGTCTGCCCTCAAGGAGCTTATTTTCTAGTCAGAGGAGACAACCCATAAAAGGAAGCTAAGGGCAGGGGAAGGGGGCAGGGAACCTGATAAGGCACCGGCTCGGGATAAGTGGCGAAGGCAGTTTGGGGAGTCACAGCTGCTTTGGATTTGCAGAGAGCATGATGGCTGTCATAGGTGCTTCCTCAAATGGACCAGCTACCAGTCTGCCATGAGGGTGGATGTAGACACAGCTGGCCTCAGACCTTCGCCTTCTTGCCCTAGTTCTCAGGTTCCCTGTGGCTCCCCTCTGAAACACTTTCTGCTTTTCAACTCAGACTGATTTCTCATGATTTCACTCTCAAGCTGCCAACGTTCAGGTATAAGGCTTACAAAAGACCATTGGCTCAGCACTGATTTGGAAATGACGAAGTCGCCCACAGCCTTTGGCCAAGACCACAGCTTGGGGTCACTTTCCTAGAGGGTGGAGTCCCAGACTCTGTCAGGGCTCCAGGGTTCTGTTCTCAGCTCTAGAGTCAATAATTTCAGGTTGAGCAACTTTAATTAATTTCTTCTCTGTCAGAAAAATTGGGAGACTGTTCTGGGTCAGATGTCCAAGGGGTTTTGTGTTAATCATGTCTGTTGGTCCCAGCTGAACTAGGAATCTGGTCACTAGAGTCCCATTCTTTTTGCCTTGTCCCAGGGTTCTGTTGCTGCCCAGCCTCCTTCATTTCCCTAGACTCCCACTCCTGGCTCCTCTACCCTAACTAAGCTGCCTTTCCCTCACAGGTCCCTATGGCCTCCACCTGTCTCTGGGTCTTCTCCCACACTGCACCCGGTGCTTGCATTGCCATAGCCTCCCTGCCTTCACTGAATTGCCTCTCACCCACCAACTCTGCTCACACCCTTCCAAAGGAATTGGAAGCCAGGGGGAAGGAAGTTTCCTCCTGGCTACTCCAACCTGCACCCCATGCTCTGGTTTCTCACCCAGTCAATTCATCTTCATTTTCCATTCTTCCTTCTCCATTTCCAAGAAATATCTACATCTAGAGTTTGCCTTTCCCTTCAAGGTTGTGGCAGGTTGGGGTGGCAGGGCTCTCTTCTGAGAGGGTGGGAAGCAAGAGGGACCCAACCCCTGGGAGCTGTATAGACTTAGCCGACTGGAAGAGCTTGCCTGGTTTTGTGCCAGGAAATTTTGGCCATTCATGGAGTCACAGGATTATATATTGTCAGAGCTGGAAGGAACCTTAGAATAGAGAATGTCAGAGCTGGGAAGAACTTAGAACAGAAGATGTCAGAACTGGGAAGAACTTAGAACAGAGAATGTCAGAACTGGAAAGAACCTTAGAACAGAGAATGTCAGAGCTGGAGACCTTAGGACAGAGAATGTCAGAGCTGGAAAGAACCTTACAACAGAGAATGTCAGAGCTGGGAGGAAACATTAAAACAGAGAATGTCAGAACTGGAAAGAACCTTAGAACAGAGAATGTCAGAGCTGGAAAGAACCTTAGAACAGAGAATGTCAGAACTGGAAAGAACCTTAGAACAGAGAATGTCAGAGCCGGAAAGAACCTTAGAACAGAGAATGTCAGAGCTGGAAGAGACCTTAGAACAGAGAATGTCAGAGCTGGAAGGAAACATTAGAACATAAAATGTCAGAACTGGAAAGAACAGAGGATGTCAGAGCTGGAAAAGGCCTTAGAATGGAGAATGTCAGAGCTGGGAGGGACCAGAGCATAGAATGGCTAGATCTAGAAAGTAACCTAGAACACAAAACATCAGAGGCAAAGGGGACCTTAGAACAAAGAATGTTAGAGCTTGACGGATCAATAGAAAGAATGCTGGATTTTGAGGCAGAAGATCCGGGCTCCCTAACTCTGTCATTTACTGTGTTTGTGACTCAGGGCAGATTCCTTCCCCTCTCTGAGCCTCGACTGTAAAATCCAAGGGTTGGACCAGATGACCCCTAACCTCCTCTTGCTCTGAATCTTTGATCTAATGATGATTTTGTAGTCTCAACTCTTCATTTTACAGGTGAAGGACGTGGAGCCCAGAGAGAGGCAATGACCTGCCCAAAGCCACTAATTAATATTGGAAATGGGCTTCTAACACTAGAACCACTCCTTGGCCCCACCTGCCTCTTCTTGTCCATTGAGGCACCTCAATGTTTCCTGAGAGGATGTACCAGAGTGTCTAGCCACATGCCCACCCGCTTACCTCACCTTCCCCATCAGAGAGGCTGGGGTTGGTGGCTCTAACCTCAGACAGTAGATGTTCTGCACAGCCCGGGGTCTCCGGTTCCACAAATATAATCCACCTATCCTTCCTTGTTGGCTGTTCTTGTACCACAGCCTCTCAGGGCAAGAGAAGGCCTGTGACCAGTGGGGAAGATGAGGGCCACTGTCCCCAGATTTCCTGCCTGCCGGAGAGAAAGAGCAGAGGCTGTGTTGTGTCCTGGGGGAATCTGCCCTGGTGAGACTCATCTAACTTGTTTGTAAAAACCGCTCTAACTGGGGAGAGGGGCAGCATGACTTGGAGCTAGGCCACCCCAGATACCGCCTGGAGTACCAGGGAGAATCCATCCACTGAGGCCTGCTATGGACCCCATCTGTGGCCACCTGTCACTGCCACTTGTATTCTCTTCCTGGTGCCCTGCTCCTAAGAGGCTTTCAGTCGGTTATTCAACAAGCATTTATTAGCTTTGAAAGACTTTAGAACTTCGATCGATGTAATGACCAGCTTCAGCTCCAGAGGAGCTATAATGAAGTCTGTTCCCCACCTCTTAACAGAGACAGTGGCCCCCGTGTGCAAAATGAGACATGCATTTTTGGAAACGGTCAGCCCTTGGATTGATTGTGCATATTTGTTACAAGGGTTTTCAGTGTCCTTTTTTCTTTTTTTAATGGGGTGGGGAGAGTTGGGAAGAGGAGAAAACAGATTTTGTTATTTGAAGAAAATTACATTTAAAAAAACAACAACAACCAGTATGAATTAGGTTTATGAATTACTATGTGCCAGGTACTAGGGAATCCAAAGAAAGGCAAAACTCAACTCATGGAAGGCTCATTCTAATGAGAGAAACAAACATGAAAATAACTAGGTTCAGAAAAGATATTCACAGAGGGAAGGGGAAGGGATTAACAGTTGGGGTGGGAGGGTAATGGAAAAGGCCTCCTACAGAAGGTGGGATTTGAGTTTAGTCTTGAAGGGAGCCATCAAATTAAGAGGCAGAGATGAGGAGAAAAGGCGTTCTGAGCTGGGAGACAGTTGCCGAAAAAGCAGACAGACAAGAGGTAGAGTGTCGTGTGTAAGCAGCCACAAATAGGCCAGTGGGACTGGTTCAAAGATTGTGTGAGAAGGGCAATGGGGCAGGAAGAAGCCAGGTTGTGAAGTCAAGGACTTTATATTTGATCTGGAGGTGAGAAACCCTCATTGGAGCTTACGGAATGGGAGGCAGAGAGGGGAGGGTACAAACTTTAGGGAAAACACTTTGGCAGCTTCATGGAGAATGGATTTGAGTGGCAAGAGATGGAAGGTAGGGAGGCCAGCCAGAAGGCTATTGCAATAATCCAAGTAAAGGGTGACAAGAGCCTAGATTAGGGTGGTAGTTGTGTGTGTGTGAATGGAGAGAATCAGGTGTAGACACGAGATGTTAAGTGGATGCAAATGATAAAATTTGGCCACAAATAAGACATGTGGCATAAGTGAAGATAAGAAATCAAGGATGACACTAAGATGGTGAGCCCGGGTGATTGGGACAATGGCGATGCCCTCAGTAGCGACGGGGGAGTTTAGAGGAAAAGCGTATTTAGGGAGAAAGAGAATGAGTTCTGATTTGGGCATGATGAGTTTGAAATGTCTACAGAACATCTGGTTGGAGATATTTAAAAGGCAGGTAGTGATACGGGACTGTCGGAGAGAGATTAGGGCTAGTCATTCAGACCTGAGGAGCATCTGCTTAGAGATAAGAGGTGAACTCAGGGGAGTTGATGAGATGACCATGGAGAAGAGTATAGAGCGAAAAGAGAAGAGCGCCCAGAACAGAGCCTTGGGGGACACCCGTTGGCAGTGGGCATGACACGAATGAAAGGATTCTAACAAGGAGTGAAACCAAGAAAGAGCAGAGTCAGGAAAACCCAGAGAAGAAGCTACAAGAGACGATGCTCAGGAGAGGCAAGGGCGGCAGAGGGGTCCAGAAGGGTGAGGACTGAGATTACGCCGTGCCGTTCGGCCATTAAGAGATCTTTGGTGACCTTGGGGAGAGTGGTCTCCAATGAAGGATGAGTTCGCTATCCAGGCTGTTATTGGGGTTAGAAGTGAGTGGGAGGAGAGGAGGGGGAGGCATCTAATATAGACAGCTTCCTCAAGAAGACAAGAATTATCAGACAATAGCTAGTAGGGTTGGTAAAATTCAAGCCAGGATTTTTTTTGTTCTGTTTTGTTTTAAGGATGGAGGAGACAAGGGCTTGTTTGTAGGCAGTATGGAAAAAACCAAAAGATGGAAAGATTAAAGATTAGAAAAAGAGTGGGAATGATAGTGGGAGCAATCTGCTGGTGAAATCAGGAGGGGATTGTACCAAGGGCGTGTATAGATTCTGCTGCTCATTGCTTCAGTGTGCTAGGACCATCATAACCAATCATTGAGGAAGAAGGCATTGCGGGGCAGGAGGAGAAGCACTGGACTTGGAGTCAGAAGAACAGAGTTCAAATCTTGGCTCAAATACTGAACTAGTTGTGGACAATTTACTTCTGCTTGGTGAGCCTCAGCAGGATTAGAACCCGGGGCCTTTGACTCCAGGTCCCAGTTTTCTTTCCACTACCCCAAGATACCTCACAGGGTTATTAGGAGAGATGCACTCTAAAAAAAACCTTAGAGTGCGATAGACATGGGAACTATTCTGTAAGAGCCACACAACTCCCAACTGAGTAGGGTTAACTTCAGACAGGCTGAACGCCTTCACCAGTGGGCCCGGCAGAGATGGAAGGCAGGAGCCCCAATCCACTGGCTGCTTCCTGGGCAGGGGGGCCCTCAATATAGAGTGCCATTGTCTCGCTGCAGACCATTTCTCCCGGCCAGCCGAGGATGTGACCCTCTCCTCATCAATGCTCACAGATTCCTGCCAGAGCAGTGGGGCCCCAGCCCTGGGGCCTCAGCACCGGGAGAGGTCCCTTGAGACTGGCCCATGGCCCGGGGCCTGGGCCCCAGCACGTGTTCCCCGAGAACAAAAGCCAGCTCCTAATTGTGCTGTTTGTGTTGGCACTCGCACTGTGTGGTTTTTGTAATTTTTCATTAGTGCCTGGAGCTTTTTCCCAGGTCCTTTCATCTCATCAGGTTTTATTTTGGGCTGTAACTGCTTGCAAAGAACCCTAAGCAGAGTGTCCTCTGGGATGGCACACCCAGGGTGACGCTAGGCTGGGGCTGGCATGCCTTGGTGGGGTCTGGCCAGACTTCAGCCAGGGAAGAAAGGCTCCTGTAGCTGAGAGCCAGGGGCACAGTCCAACAGAGCTAGAGCTGAGAGTGGGCAAGGGGAGAGATCTAGGAACAGAAAGTGTTAGAGCTGGGAGGCCCTTAGAACCCAGGATGTCAGAGCTGGGAGGGCCCTTAGGACCCAGAATATCAGAGCTGGCAGGGCCTTAGAGAATGTCAGAGCTGGGAGGGCCCTTAGAACACAGGATGTCAGAGCTGGCAGGGCCCTTAGCACCCAGGATGTCAGAGCTGGGAGGGGCCTTAAAATAGAAAATGTCAGGACTAAAGCGAACCATCTAGTCTGATATCCCCTTTCACAAAGAAGGAAACTGAGGCTCAGAAAAGTTAAATTATTTCCTCTGGATCTTAAAGAGAAAAAAATAGCTAGCATTTAACTTTAAGGTTTGCAGTGTTTTACATATATTCTCTCATTTTATCCTCACGTCAACCTTGGGGGGTAGATACTATCATTATCCCAAATTACAGATGAAGAAACTGAGCTTGTGTCTTGTCCAGGGCCAAATAGCTTGCAAGTGTCTGGGGAAGGATTTGAACAAAAGCTTTCCAACTTGAGGTCTAGCACTCTACCCATTATGAGATGTTTCTTCCCACCCCAGGCATAGGTCTTACATTGGATAGGACTTAGAAAAGAAGAAAGGGCAGCTAGGTGGCACAGCGAATAGAGCTCTGGCCTTGGAGTCAGGAGGCCCTAAGTTCAAATCCAGCCTCAGACATCTAACACTTACTAGCTGTGTGACCCTGGGCAAGTCACTTAACCCCAATTGCCTAAGCAAAAAAAAAAAAAAAAGAAAGAAAGAAAAGCAGAAAGATTGTTAAAGAGAGGAAGGAAGGGAATAAGCATTTATGTAGCACCTACTGTGTGCCAGGCACTGTGCTAATTGTTTTACAAACATTACATCATTTGATAAAGAGCATTAAACTCAAAATTCCAGAAGTCTCAGGAAATCATGCAGTAGTAGAATATTCTGGGGAGCTCAGGTTCTCCCCCAAATCCCATCATCTCTCAATACCCCAGAAGGCTGCAGCAAACAGGCTGACACCCTTTACTTCCTCAGACCAGAGAGATATTCATGGAGAAAATCTTCATCTGACAACCCACAACTTCACAGCAGATGGGAGTCAAAAAGCCGTCAATGACACAAAGAAGAAGATGGGGAGAAGTATAGTTCATTTTCTGTGACTTTTTCCATTCTAAGGCCTCTCCCAGCTCTGCATCCTGTGTTCTAAGACCCTCCCAGCTGTGACATTCTGTGTTCTTTAAGGGCCCTCCCAGCTCTGACATCCTATATTCAAAAGACCCTACATTTTCTATTGTAAGGCCCCTCCCAGCTCTGACATCCTGTGTTCTAAGGCCTTCCCAGCTCTGACATCCTGTGTTATATGGCACCTCCCAGCTCTTACATCCTATGTTCTAGGGCACCTCCCAGATCTAACACCTTGTGTTCTAAGGCCCCTCCCAGCTCTGACATCCTGTGTTCTAAGGCCTTCCCAGCTCTGACACCCTGTGTTCTAAGGCCCTCCCAGCTCTGACTTTCTGTGTTCTAAGGCACCTCCCAGCTCTGACATCCTACATTCTAGGGCACCTCCCAGATCTAACACCCTGTGTTCTAAGGGTCCTCCCAGCTCTGACATTCTGGGTTCTAAGTGAGGAAAAAGCTAGTGCCACTGAACTGAGTTGACTCCTTTGAGATGCTAGATTTGCAGCTCAACTAGGCCAGTGACAGTAATTTGGGGACAATCTGAATGGCTTCAGGTGGGATCACAACAACAACACTTCCAAAGGTCTGGGAATTCAACAGCGGGTCTGATTTCTGTCTACCCATACACATATTGCAAACCATCCATGCTTTTAGTGGACCATTTCACAAGTGGCTTTGATGATAAATCTTTTAGCTAGACTGGAATATAGTAGGCACTTAACAAATGCTTATTGGATGAAGGGAAGAAACATTTATGTAGCACCTACTATGTATCAGGCATTATGCTAAGAGGTTTACAAATATTATCTCATTTAATCCTCACAGCAACCCTTCAAAATAGGTGTTATTACCATCTTCGTTTTACAGGTGAGTAAAACAAAGCAAACAGAGGTGAAGTGACTTGCCCAGAGTTTTAGGGCTGGATTTTAACTCAGATCTTGTCTTCAGGCCTAGTGCTCTATCCACTGGGCCACTGGCTGCCTCAGCCTATTGATTAATTGTTGAGTGATTGATTGACAGCAAAGACTAAATGACTGCTTGTCAGGTTTCTTTCAGAGGGAATTTCTGTTCAGATAGAGGTTTGTACTAAATGGCTCCTCAAATCCCTTCCAACTCTGCAATTCTAGGTTCCATAACATCTCACGTTTCCCATTTCTTAAGGGTTTATAAAGCACTTTCCTCCCCAAAGTCCCATGAGGTCAGTCCTGCAAGTACCATGTCATTATCTCCATCTAAGAGCTGACACTGAGAGACTGGAGGGGATTCTCGAAGTGAGTGTTGGTTTCGGAATTCAAAGCTAGATGGGAGCTCAAATACACGTTCTCCAGCCACGTGGCTGGGGGCTCACATAAAAATCAACAATCCCCACCTTGAGGGCTGCTTCCGAGAGGATGCAGGCATGTCTTCCTCTGCCAAGTTTGCTCTGAGCTCTCCAAGAGGCAGGCACCCAAATGAGATCAAGCCAAAAGACGTGTTGGTGCATTGGCCCCCATTTCTGCAACACCTGCTCCCGTGAGCTCATCTCCGCCCTGGGCAGTCGCATGGCCTGCAATGAGATCTGGCAGAGTGGGTGCTGGCAGTCTGAGGGATGGACCAGAGGGCTCCAAAAGCTATAACAAGCACAACTGAGTCCTCAGCCTGGAGGAAGAAGGGGAGAGAGGAGAGCTAGTCTGTGGACAGGGTACCTTCATTAGTACTGGAATCCTCAAATAGGAAGAATTTTAGTTACATTAGCTCATTTCACATATGGAACATAGAATGTCCCAGCTGGGAGGGCCCTTAGAACACAGGATGTCAGAGCTGGAAAGGACTTTAGAACCCAGAATGTCAGAGCTGGGAAGGACTGTAGAACCCAGAATTTCAGAGCTGAGTGGGGGGAGATGTCCAACACAAAATGGCAGAGCTGCGGAGTGGAGGGACGTCAGGTATCCCGTGGCCCAACCCTTCCACAAACGAACACAGCGATAGCACACATTTTGTCCCTTACCTCTCCCCATCAGACACAAGGTCTCTGGAAGAAAAGTTCCTTTCCTGATTTTTCTCCTTGCTCCTCCAAACCCTTGCTTAGATGATCTGACTGCCCTTTCTGTCCCATCCCAGGTGGCTTCCTACACCCCTTTTCCCAGCCTTATCAGCTGCTCCATCTCCCTTTGCCCAGCCAAGCCTGGATCTGCCAGCTGCCTCTCTCAACATCTTGCCTGGTTTCCTTCCTCCCCTCAGGGCTCTGGGCTGCCAGACTGGGCCAGGGCTCTGGCAATCCACTTTTCCACCTGTCTCGGCCCTGAGTAGCTGTCAGGCACTCCCAGCCTTCCATCTTCCGCTTCACTGCTTGGTGCTATCACCTCCCAGGTCGGAAGAGCCTGGCCTGGGAATCAGCAAACTTCAGTTTCAGTTTCATGTCACTAGCTCACTCTGGGAGCCTAGGAAAGTCACCTCATCTTCTTACGCCCCAAACCCTGGTTCTTTCCTTTGTGAATTATGGTGGGCTAAACTCAATGATCCCTATGGCCTCTTTGAGCTCTGAAATTTCATTTTCAAAGGCGCCTCCTAGTTCTGACATTCTATGTTCTAAGGTCCCTCCCAGCCCTGACATCCTGTATTCTAAGGGCCCTCCCAGCTCTGACATTCTGTGTTCTTTTTTTGGGTTTTTTTTTTTTTTAGGCAATTGGGGTTAAGTGACTTGCCCAAAGTCACACAGCTACTAAGTGTCAAGTGTTTGGTCTGAGGCCGGATTTGAACTCAGGTCCTCCTGACTTCAGGCCAGTGCTCTATCCACTGGGCCACCTAGCTGCCCCTGACATTCTGTGTTCTAAGGGCCTTCCCAGCTCTGACATTCTGGGTTCTAAAGGCCCTCCCACCTCTGACATTCTGGGTTCTAAGGGCCCTCCCACCTCTGACACTGTATGTTCTAAGATCCTTCCAGTTCTGACATCCCATGTTCTAAGGCTTTTTACAGCTCTGACCTTCCATGTGCTAAGGGACCTTCCGGCTATGACACTCTTTGTGCTAAGAGTACTTCCAGTTTTAAAATTATGTGACAATTTCTTATATTTCCTCCAGCTTTGTAACACTTAAAGCCCTATATATTAGACTTGATATTACTTTACTGCTCATCACGGCTTTTCTGTCCACATCGCCATCTGATCCCCCATTTTATGGGGATCTAGGCACTGGGTGACAAGCCAGGATATAGAATCTAAATCACAGCCTTGGTCTCTTCCCCTGATTCCACCAGGATAACACATTGAACCTGGGATGGCCCAAGTGGCACTGCCTGCCCCTCCTCACAGCCAGCCCTATCACTCTCAGACCTAAGCTGCTGAACAGACCCAGCACACGAGGGCTGCTGCACAGCTAGGCAGCGTTCCTGGACGCAACCAGACGTGAAGATAAAACCCAACAGCTTACACTGGGCCCGAGTAAGCCTGACGAACCCCAGAGGCTGCCCAACATCCTCCACCTCTCACTTCCAAAGCATAGTGGGCTATACTACCTTCCTAAGCAACCAGGAAACAGTAGAGACGCAAGGAGGCTTGGTCCCTCGAGGAGGAGGGAAAGACCTCTGCTAGAGGGAGGGTGAAAATCATCTCCTCCTCCTGGAAGGAGAGTGTTAGCTCCTACTCTCTGGTTTTACTGCTCAGCTCGGACATTATGGGCTTAAAAACTGCAATTGCAGTTGCCACCAAATCTGGAACTAGAGCTAATTCTCTTTCACTGGGGCTGTCTGTTGGGGAAGAAGGAACCCAGGCTGGTACGGGACTTGGAGTTACAAGAGATGGCTTAGTTCTAACAGTGACCTTGGATTAGCGTCTGAAAATCAATCCCAGTTCCAACATTCTATGGTCCGCAAAGTCCAACATTAGCTGTGGGACCAAGGTCAATTCACACAGCCCTGTCTGAGCCTCAGTTTCTCCACTTGTACAAAGAAGACAATCCCCACCCTCCTCTGAGGGTGGTTATGAGAAAGCAGTCTGGTAAATTTAGGTAAGTGGAATTGTAGCTGCTACAATATTTAAGGAGGCAGCCTAGGGCAATGGAAAGAACCTCAGGGCTAGGCTCTTCTCCAGCTGTTTTTGGATTCCCTACCCCACCTCCCATCCTTCTAGAAAACACCATTTTAATAACAAACAGCTCTGAGAATCTGGGCTCTATCACTGCCCACCTGTGTGACCTTAGACAAGTTGTCTCATCTTTCCAAATCTCAGTTTCCCCATCTGTAAAGTGGAAATAAAAAGGCCTACTTCTTAAGTTTCTTGTGAGGGAAATGTTTTGTAAAGTATAAGGTACAAGTTCCTAGGACTTCGATCCAGGAGGGACCTCAGAGATGCTTGATTCCAACCCTCCTCATTTAAAAAAATATATTTTCCTCTTTCCTCCTAGAACATATCATTTAAAAAATAAATTTGTATTGCTATCTTTTGTTCTTACATCTCAATTATTTCCTCTCCCCGCTCCCTCCAGGGAGCCAACCCTTTGTTAAACAAAAAGAGGAAAAACACAGCTCAGTAAAACTAACCTACACACAGGGAAAAAAAAAAACTAACAGTAACAATAGCTAAGATTTATACATAGCACTTCCTGTGTGCCAGGCACTGTGCTAAGGGCAGTACCATTAGTATTTCATTTAATCCTTCCAATCATCCTGGGAGGTAGGTGCTATTATTACCTCCATTTTACAGATGGAGAAACGGAGGCTGAGGAAGGTTATGGGCATTTGCCCAGAGTTATACAGTTAGGAAGTGTTTTGAGGAATGACTTGAATTCAGGCCTCCCCAACTTCAGGTCCAACATTTTATCCACCAGGACAGTTTTCCACACCCACAGTCCCTCACTTATACAAAGAAGGCTAGAAATTGCCTTCTCAAATCTCCTCTTTGGGGTCAAATGTGGTCATCATAATTTCATAAGACTCAGTCTCAATTATTTTCTAATGCTACCCTAACCCCTTCATTTTCCAGATGAGGAAACTGAGGCATAAAGAAGTTAGGGGACATGCCCAAAGACACACAGTAGTAAAGAGCAGAAAAAGAATTTGAACCTAGGTCCTTTGATTCTGCCCCCCACCCCTGTCGGCTTTAGAAAAAGTGCTGCTCACACCAGTTCCTCCTGCTCCAGCCTGTGGGGAAGGCCCATAACACCCATCTCGCTCACAACCTGTCTCAAACTTGCTGGGCCACCACGTCAGCAGTTTGGCTGGTGTCTTGGGAAGCACCCCTGCTCATTGGCCATGAGCAGGACCTGACGATGAGAACATCAGGCTCTGCAGGCTTGGTTTTGGGCCAGAATGTCTCCAAGCCCTCTCTTGGTCCCCACCTTGAGCACATGACAAGCTTTAGGGCCTCCAGGTCTGCTGGCCAAAAGAGCTTCTCCTAAACCACAGAAGGTGCCTGCATTGGAGGAGGGCCGAGGAGCAAGCCTGAGACAGGGCTACTGTGGGGTGTTGACCCTGGCAGATCTACCCAGTTTCATGGAACCCAAACACATGAAACACTTCCAGAGCATGACTTAGTCTCCCAAGACCTTGTGTAACAGCAATAACCACTACTGAACCCAAACAAGCTCTGGGTCTGGCATCTAAAGACCTGGGCTGGAATCCTAGGCCCTATCGCTAACGTGCTCCGTGATTTCTGGTAAATCAGTGAATCTAGCTGTTTGCATGTTGTCTCCCCCACTAGACTGTGAGCTCCCTGAGTGCAGGGCTCTTCTGATTAGCCAGTCAACTAACATTTATTAAGCACCTACTATACACATGCCAGGCACTGGGCTAAGCTCTGGAGAAACAAACAAAAAAAAGGCAAAACTAGTCCATGACTTCAGCTAGATATGGACTGGGAACCATGATCACAAGGAAGGGACTCATGTGAAGAGGAATAAAGAAGTCTCATGGAGAAAGTGGGATTTTAGCTGGGACAGCTAGCTCAAAATCCAATGATGGTATGACCTTGGAACAGATACCATTGTCAGAATCCAAAAGACAAAGGGGTGACCACCGAGGGCCTCTGCCAAGTGCACTTCACTACCTGAAGTGTAGTGAAAAGCCAGGACATCTGGGTTCCAATTCTGCCTCTCGTGTTGACCCGTTTGACCTTGAGTTTACTACCCCTTTCTGGCCTTCCGTTAAAATGAGGGGACTGGACTAGAATTACTCCATTCTTGGAATTCAATGGAGTGGAAGGGCCCTCCTTCCATATGGTTGTGGGACTTAGAGCATCCCAGAATTTAGAGCTGATGAAGGGACCTTAAAAAACAGATGGTTTTCTAAATCTGACCCCCTATTTTTCAAGAGAAGAGCCCAAAAGGAGGAAGGCCAAAAAGGACAGACCCTAGGTAGAATGGTAATGAGAGAAAGAAATCCAGTCAATCTTGGGAAATGCTTGGACCAGGATTTCAGTGGGCATGCTCCTCTTTCCATCCCCACCCTACCCAAACCACACACACACCTAGCATGTGGTCATACCCACACCTGGGATCTCCAAACAAACTACCTTTGTTTTCTTCTCCTCTGTTCTCATGAGAACTGCATGCACCCACGTGGCTGCTCCTTCAGGGCAGCAATGTTTTCTCCCATGAAGTAACATGAAGAGCTGGCTGAAAGCCCCTAGAGGTACCCAGAGGTTTTGGGGAGACAGGTCTAAAACACTTGTCCCTGCCCGGGGACAATTCCTTCAACCGTAAAATGGGGATGATAATAATAGCACCTACCTCTCCCAGGATTGTTGGGAGAATCAAATGAAAGGACATTTGTAAAGCACTGTAGCATATTGCCTGACACACAGTAGGTGCTTAATAAATGCTTCTTTCTGAGTGTTTTGGGTGAAAGGATTCTACTTCTGATGTTCTATATTCTATAGTTCTTTGTAGTTTTAACCTTTATTCTAAGGTTCCTCTTGGCTATAACATACTTCCTCCCTGCCCCCCAAGTCCCATCTGGTTCTGACATTCTATGTTCTAAGAGCCCTCCCAGGAGGTCTGACATTCTGTGTTCTAAGAGCCCTCCCAGGAAGTCTGACATTCTATGTTCTAAGGGCCCTCCCAGCTCTGACGTTCCAGGTTCTAAGGGCCTTCCCAGGTCTGACATTCCAGGTTCTAAGGGCCCCTCCCAGGTCTGACATTCCAGGTTCTAAGGGCTCTTCATCTCTGACATTCTAAATTCAGGAGCCTTTCAAAACCTAACATTCTATGACCAGTCAGTCAGTTAATAAGCATGCATTTATTAAGAGACCACTGTGTGCCATGCACTGTGCTAAGTTCTGATGATACAAAGAAAAACAAAAAACAATGTTCTTGTCCACAAGGAGCTCACATTGTAATGAGGGCGGAAAACATGGAAAAAACAATGCACATACAAGACATCCAGCATAAAGGGAGGTAATCTCAGAAGGCACTGGCTAGGACTCTGAGGAAGCCAGAGGTAAGAGGTAGAGAGAGGTGAGGAGGGCGTGCATTCCAAAGTCGGGGATGGCTGGGGAAAATGCCCAGTCAGGACATGCATCGCGATGCGCGAGGAACGTCACACAAGGCTAGATCACAGATTGTGCGGAGGCCAACTTGTGAAGGGCTTTAAATGCCAAGTGGAGGAGTTTATATTTGACCTTGGGACACCAACCAACATACCCCTGTCAGCTTACATTTGTCCAGAGAAAATAACCCAGGCTGCCAGCGAAGGAATGAGCAGGGAGAGGCTGTCTGGTTTCCCTCTTGTCAGCCTTCTCCTTTTATGAGCCTACTTTGGGGTTCCACCTGTTTCTGAGTTCACGGGGAATTTTGACATGGCAAGGGGCTGTTTTCTGGGCAGGAAGAGTTGGAGTGAGGAAGGCAGGATTTTATCAGCTCTTGAGTCTACCTTAAGCCTTCTCAGGCTGGGGAGCCTTGAAGATGGGGCCTCAATGGGTGAACACGGAGGCGTTTGAAAAATCTTCAGTGTCTTCTCCCCATCTTTGCTGAGCCTCTCTTTAGAATATTTGCCAAAATCGTGACTCAAGCCCCAGAGCAGCAGCTCTCATATCTGAATCTGCCTTTTATTCCACTGCAACTTTTTTTTTTTGAGAGGCAACTGGGATTAAGTGACAGCTAGTGAGTGTCATGTGTCTGAGGCTGGATTTGAACTCAGGTCCTCCTGACTCCAGGGTCGGTGCTCCAACCACTGCACCACCTAGTTGCCCCCCTCACCGCCTTTTTTTCTTTACTTTTTTTGGTAAGGCGATCACAGTTAAGTGACTTACCCAGTGTCACACAGCTAGTTAAGTGTCAAGTGGCTGAGGCTGGATTTGAACTAGGGTCCAACTTTCTTACTATAGGATCTCACTGCTGCCAACCTGGACTACTGCAATAGCTTAGGGAGGAGTGTTCCTTGCCTCCATCCTTTGTAAAACTGTTCCCTTATGTGATTTTGGCTGTCTGCCAATTACTACCTGTGTGACTTTGGACAAGTTAAGTGACTCCCCCCCCCGCCGGATCCTATGTCATACCAAAAAACCTTCAGCGGCACTTTTTTCTCCTCAGTCCATCTCCAAACTCTTTTCCTGGCATTTCAGGTTCTGAGGTCCTATGCTATCCCTTTTCTTTTTTTAAGCTTTACTGATGCTTTTTGTTTCCCTTGAAAACCACTGTCAATTGCTATCAACTCCCTCCTTGCTTCCTGCAACAGTACCCTCCCTCATCTAACAAATAAATATAGAGTCAAGCAAAATACATCAGCGAGGATCCACTGACCGGCTCTGAGAAGGAACGCTTCCTTCCTCGGCCTCAGTTCACCACCTCCCTTCCGAGGCAAGCTTCACTGGACTGTGTGCTTGGTCACTGACTACACTGGCCGAAGTTCTCAAGCCTTTCAATGCTGCTTTCCTTCGCATCACTGCAGTAGTCACACAAATAGTTTCCTGGTTCTGCACACCTCACTCTGTGCATCAGGTCATACACATCTAAGTTTCTCTGAATTTTTCCTATCCATTCATGGTACAATAAATATGCCATTATATTCATGTGCCACAGTGCAGAGCTGTTCCTCCATAGAGGCACCTGCTTCTGTCTTGAGTTCTTTGCTACTATGAAAAGTGCTGTTCTAAAATATTTTTGTAGCTCTCAACACAATGTGCAGTATTTATTATATAGGCTTTCTCGAAATGGACATTTATGGTATATTTTGAATCTTCTCACATTCTGCTGAGCACATGGCAAATGTTTTTTTTTCCTTTTCTTATTTTGTATTATTTTAGTTTTAGTATTTAAGTCTTTTTCCCTATTTTGTATTGAAGTTTAAAATAAAAAAATTATTTTTTGCATTCATGAGACAGTTTTCCACCTGCAACCTCCTTGGAGTACTTGACTCGTAGTGGAATTGCTGGTTCAGAGTTTAGTACTTTAGGACAAAGGTACAGTGAGAGTGACTTTTGAGATAGAATTCCAAATTGTTTTCCAGAACTGTTGGACCAACTCACGGTTCCACCAAGTATATATTAGCATCTTTTGCTTATCTCTCCTGTCTGATGCGTGTGAGGTGAAACCAGTTAATTTCATTTGCATTTCTCTTATCAGTGACGTAGAAAATTGCTGATAAGATTGTCCATTCATTTCCTCTGACCACTTACCTGCCCATGAATGGTGTATTAACTGCCTATATATCTTGGATGTCAGACCTTTAAAAGAATTTGTTACAACATTTTCCCCAAATACCATCTTCTCTTCTAATAACAGCTCCCCTAATTTTGTGCATGCAAAAGCTTTCCCATTTTGTGCAATCAAAATTGTCCATTTCCTTTTCTATGATCACTTCTGTCCCTGAAAGAATTCTGTTTCACCAGAGTAAGGTACTCGCCTCCCTTTCTAACTTTATCTCTTCTTACTCCCCTCTTTCAACCTGATTTTCTATCGAAATCAACTTAGTTTCCAACATGCCTGACGCTTTCTGACCTCTGCCTTCTTTTACTGCTCCCTATGGCCAGGAGATCATTCCTCCCTCTGTTCATCCACAGATCTATCCCCTAATGCCCAACTGAAATGCCATCTCCTCTGAGAAGTCTTCTTTATGGCCTTTCTGCTTTGATATCATATCCATACCACTCTAATGTACTTATTACATTATACCATGTATTACCATGCTCTTCTTAAGACCTTTTAAGATAAGAGATTTAGAGGTAAGACCTGAGAGCTCATCTGAGTACGTTTCCTATTTCCTCATTAGACTGTAAGCTTTATAGGGGACAGGGAACACATCACATAAACACTGAATCTCCCCCCCAAAGTAGGCACTGAGACTCCCAGCTCCTAGGTCCTCTGTCCCTCCATGACTCCCCTACATTTAATGGCTTAGGAGAGGGGAAAAGGAGGGTATGGGTGCTGCTATCAGCATTCTAACCACCACTCTCCTGGACTTTGGACCTTCCCATGATGTCACTATTACGGGAAGGAACAGAAGGGCCTTGGGTACATGGTTTTAGATTTTCAAAAGTTGGGAGGGAGAGCTTGACGATTTCCCCAAAAGAATGTGTCAGAGAAAACACGAGTATTTACTGTTTTTCCTGTGGGGTTTCTTTCCCCTTGGGACAAGAGTAACTTTCTTTCCCTCAAAAATCGGTAGTGTTGTTTCCCTCTTTCCTCAGCCTACTTTATATCCCTCAAAAGGATGAAGGCTCCCTAAGGCAAGGACTAGCTCTGTCTTTGTGTCTTCAGTGGGCAGCACAATATTCTTGCACATAACATGCGCTTAATAAATGTGCGCTGTTTGCAGAACCGAACCGAAAAAGCTGAATGAGTCACATGTGGGCCTTCTGTTCGGCCACTGAGAAATACTCAATGATTCCATGGTAGAAGGAGGGTCAAAGACAAACTCCCTACGAACACTCCTGCTCCTAGTTTGCGACTATAAGAAATGCTGAACTAGTCACCCTATCCAAGGAGGTATCCAGGTGAAGTCACATAACTGGGCCTTTGGAAATTCAAGTTAAGAATTTTTAATGACTACTTGCAAAGGCCATCTTTTTTTTCCACAAATATATTGCCTTGGTAAAGGAAAAATCAGCTATGGAAGACAAAAACAGGAGATAAATCAATAAAAGAAATTACACTGGGGGAAGAGGCGGGAAGGGAAGAAATATTAATTCAGAGAACCAAGGAGATCACTGGGGCCTAGGGAGATGCCAGGGTGAGAAGGGAAACAACACTCTGATCTTTATTCCCTCAGTGGAAGCCCACGTAGGCTCTAGTTAAGTCCAGGCAGCTTGGAATGAACCACTGGACCTTCTCTCTCTATGGAAGCACAGCTACCCCTTCCCCCTCCCTTAGAGGAACAAGGCTTTTGTTCATATTCCCAGTACCAAGCATATAGCCTCCCTTAATAAATGCTAATGAGCTGAATATCTCTCCTCGGAGAACAGCTACAGAAAAAATCCAGGATGCCAGTAAACCTGCAAACAGCAAACTGGCTAAGCAGCACTGAGGCAGTGGCCAGAGGGTTCAGATGCATGCGGTTCACTGAGGTCAGCACAAAACCTTGGACTGTGGGATCACACCAAAGTCCCAGACACTTCCCACTGACTGTCAGTGGTTTCTCAGCCACCAAACCAGCTAGCCTAGTCATCTTCCAGATAAGAACTCAGAAGCCAGACACTCTATTTTTATAGCCCTTTTTTTCCTCCCTATCAGAGAATATTAAGCATTATGTGTTCTTGTGATCCAGACTGTAAAAGCTGAGTTACTAAGAGAAAAGGTGTGGGCTTTGGCTTCAGGAGGATAGTAATGCTGCTCCAGCCAAGACACGTTGACATCCTCCCATCCTGTTCCACCAAGGGGCTCCAAAACAAGCGATCCTGATTCCTCCACTGGTCTCTGCTGAACTTCTGAAACCGCTGGGTTTGCTCAAGGAAAAGAAGTTTGTCACCAGCGAAACTGACAGGCGTAAGCACCAACCAAAATGTCCTTTTCAATGGGTATTTATTCATTCACTTATTTCTCAAGATGTGCACACTCAAGTATCGTTTGGCCAGGACAACTCATGGCCCCTTGGTATGTACAGGGTCCTCCAATCGCTTGGGGTATGTACATATAACTTCATAGCTAATGCACCACACACAAGATAAAACAGGAAAGTCTAAACCCCCCAAGCTGCTCCCACACAAACCGAGGGGGAGGGGAACGCTAACGGCAGCGCCCCTCGGAAAGAAACCAAAGCACGAGGAGAGGAGAAACACAGGGGCGGAAGGCAGGCTGGGGTCCATCACGGCCGGTCACTCTCTCGGGCTGGGTGGTCAGGGGATTGAGTTCAAAAGGTCCTTCAGGAAGTTGTCAGCGAAGTTGATTTCTGAGAGAAGTCCTGGAAAACAGCACAGGAGAGTTTGTCAGGATCAGAGGAGCCCAGGAGGCCCTGCTGAGCCACAGCCCGGAGCAGGTGGGGGCTGTCCCTGGTTTCGGCCTGCCTACCCTCCCCTACCCCAGGGCCCTGTCTGTGAGGGAAGCCCTGAGGCTTACCGCCAAAAGCAGCCTGGAAACAGGGCTCAGATGGGAGGGGGCCGAGGCAGTGCCAGCCCATGCTTTTGGTTGTTGTTGTTGCTGTTTTTGCTTTTCAGTGAGGCAATCAAGGTTAAGTGACTTACCCAGGGTCACACAGCTAGTAAGTGTCATGTGTCTGAGGCCGGATCTGAACTCAGGTCCTCCTGACTCCAAGGCCAGAGCTCTATCTACTGCGCCAACTAGCTGCCCCCCATGCTGCTTTTAAGCCCAGGGAGAGGAAGTGACTTACCCACAGTCACACAGCTAAGAAGTCACCAAGCCAGGATTCAAACCGAGGCTGCCTGACTCCAGCACTTTGTGACAACGCCGACATCGGAGCTGATGGTCAGCTACAAGCCCCTCTCAAAGCACTTCTGTGAGGACAATCCTAAGCCTGCAGGAGGCCACTCTTACCGTCTGGCTCTGGCTCTCCTGGTTAGGGAGCCAGAGGCAGGAGGCCATGACTAACCAAATAGAGATGCTCATTCTGAGGCCTCCCCACTGCCAACCAAAGCCCTCGTGCTCTTGCTCCTTCACCTCTCCAGCTTTCTTTCACGCCCCCTCCCCTACTCCGGACAAAGGGGCCTGCTCCCCATTCCTGGAATAAGCCTGTGGGCTGCCCCCTCCTTCCCAGCTCCAATGTTTGCAAACATCCTCATCACCCATGTCCACCTGACAAAATCCTATGCGTGCTTCAAAACCCAACTGAAGAAGCCTTCCCTAATGTCCCCTGGGAGAGGTGACCTCGCCCTTCCTCTGAGGCCCCAAAGTAATCTGAATTGTACCTCTTTGGTGACAGTGACACTATTCTGTCTTGTTTTGTAATTATCTGCCTTGCTATCCTCCCAGTCTCTGGGCTGTGACAGGCTCCGTAAGGGCAGTGCCCCTGCTGTCATCATCTTTGCACACCGTCTGCGTTAAGCACAGGACCCCTGCACACAGCAGATGTTCAATAAATATTTATTAGAGGACAGGTCAACATGGTCTCATTTATGCATAAGGATATCAGGGAGAAGTGATAGAAATAATTTCTATTTGAATTTGAAAAAAAATTTTTAAACTTACATTTGAAAATAGGTGTGTCTGTGTGTTCTGGGAATTCATAACAGCTCAGGAAAAATAATGAAGTTATAGCATAAAGTCCTGGCTTAGAAGGCGCCTGAAAGTCAATCAGCCGCCCCAACTTGCCCCTGGGTTCGTTCAGCTCCTTTCTCCTCCCTGTACCATGCTGAGATAAACAACTCTGCCTCTCAAACCGATGCCAAGTGCCAGCCTGAGCGCAGTCCTCTTAGCCTTTCCCTCCGTAAGCCCTAACCTGAAGCCAGCTCTGCCTCAGTTTCATTTTCTGTGAAGGGCAGGAAAGGAGGTTAAGGGTCTGAAGACTTTGTAAAGGCCCTCCCTCCTCTGCTAGGAGCTCATGCTGGCTTGCAAACTTCCTTGCCACAGACGGTGAGATGGTGATGTTGTTAACAGAAGAGAAGTCATGCCCCAGGAAGGGATGAAGAAATAAGAAGTCCAAATGGCAATGACTAGATGCCCCATGTAGATGGAAGGGGGATGACTGAGCTCAAGCAGAAACAAAAGGTATAAAATGATACATAGCTCCCCATCAGATCAGACCCAAGCATAGTCAAATAGGAAGCTAAAGGACATCTTCTATAATCCCTTTGGTGAAAGAAAGGGGGCCCATAATTAATGATGATGATGATGATGATGATAACTTATTTTTTCAGTGACCAAGTGATCTAAATTGTCCTACCTCTATGTCCTCTGGAACCAGAGGGCAAGTTTCTGGATTGAATAATTTTGAAAATTATTATTATTTCTACAGCACAAGCTTTACAATGCATTCCTCACACTAACCCTCCCTGCACTTCGACAGTACAAGTACTGTCAAACAACCACTGTTTTTCATTTAGGGTTAGGAGACTTGTAGGGTAGGTCACCTTGTGCTCTACTGCTCTTTGGAACACGTCATTCCATTCTTCGCTGCATTTTCTGGTGGGTTAGAATAGTTTTGTGTTATTAGGATTTACTTTCCCTTACATCTGAAGGTCTTTCTCCTGGCCACTTGCAAAATCTGTTGTTTTTCAATGGAATTATTAAATTTAAGCACTATGTATCTGGGAGTTTACAGCCTTGGGGTTTTTTTTCCTCCTTCTAGAGGTAATCTATGGATTCTTTCAATTGGTGCTAAGTTTTCTATGTTCAGAAGTTCCAGGCAGTTTTATTGTATTATTTCTCTTGCAATGGGGTGTTCAGGTTTTCTGATTTGTTGTATTCTGCTGGGAGACCTATAATTCTTGTCTCTATGCATCCTGTCTTACATGGAAAGTATACTTTCTTTAATGTTATTGCTTTATGCTTCTCTTCTTCCAGACTGTCCTTTACTTCCTTTACTGCCTCTGGCAGAGAGAGTGAGGCCGGTGACTTTGCACAGCTCTGCCTCACTTAAATCTAGTTCACTTGCAAATCCAGACATCACCCTCCTGATGTCACAGAACAAAGGATGAATAGCAACAATACTTTTATGCAGTTGCATTCCCAATCAGTTATCTTCTCTTCTGTTTCTTTGGGGAGACTTGCCACTGAAGGACTCAAGTTTTTAATCTTGCCAATTATTCCTGCTGTGCAGGCCCCAAATTATTCTCTCTCAGTTCTTATTCTCTTTTAAAACCATTCAGAAACAGCATGCTGTGGTACCATTTCTCCTCAAAGTCTGCAGGGTCCTCTCCCTCGTCACACATTGAGTCATTTTCCTTTGTTTTGCAGTGTTCATCCACAGATGCCTGAACTCCTCTTGTGCTAAATATGGAGACCCTTATTTCCTTAGGCTGTTCATGTCTTCCCTGTCGGTTTATCTGCTTGTGCTCAAGGTCCTTGAATGTTCTTCCTCCTGTCTTTAGTAATGTCCATCTTTTCCTTATTTTCCCCCTGTTGCTCACTTTCTGACTTCGTCCTCGCTGATGACAGTTTCCCTGGGAGCTGGACCTCAAAGCTCTCAGCCTCCTTCCATGCTGGACAACTCACAGTTCACCAGCCCAGGTTCTATCTCAAGTAACTTCTGGGGGGGAGGGGTGGAACCGGTCCCACCTGGAAGCCGGATTCTTTCCTTCGGGGTTAGTGGACTGCTGTAAGTTTCTCCTTTCCCCTGCCACTGCTCCCCCTGTTCCTCAGTTCTCTGGACCACTGGTCACCAAGTGCCGCCTGGCCCCTGTCACACGTCAGCAGATTCCTGCAGGACAGGGTCTGGACCTCTGAGCTGAGCTCTACTGCAAGGCCATGGAGTGGCTCTGGGCAGTTCTGTTGCTGGAGTATGGTGAATGGTGGGAGAGCAGGGAAGGAGCGAGTACTTGTTAGGGGTTAGTTCATGGAGTTTTAACCTTGTATGGAATCCTGGCTTCCTATACTAGAGAGACAGCTGAAACTACTGTATCTCTGGCACATAGTTTCTGTTTTGAAGAGGTCTGAGAGACTGTGAAGACCCAAGAATACGTCGCCTGGAAGTCTGTACGAGTACTGTCATTCATATCTTATTTTTAAGGCAACTGAGGCTCAGCAAAGTGATGGACTGGCTCTGAAGTGCTGGAGTTGGGACCTAGCACAGGCTTCTACACTCTGAGGCCAGAGCTTTTTTTTTTGCTGCCTAGAAAACAACAGGAAGGGTGTTCATGAGGCTCACCTAGCTCTACAAAGAAATCCTCGATGGATCACAACAGATGCTTAGTCCCAGGCTGGCCTCTAAGAAGTCCTGGGCCACTTCTGCGTTCTCCTGGTCACTTGGTATATTCTAGCGTGCTCAAGTTTGCTGCCAACAGTATCTGTACAGTGGGTGAAGGCAGCCCAGGAGTCAGGAGGTCTATGGGCTAGTCCAGGCTCACGGGGACAGCCTCCTGGGAAGTCAGCCACCCAATATGGTCTTCGCTCCTCTGCAGAAATGTGCTCTGCTTTTTCTTGTGCTTTGATCTTTATAGTGTATTTTAAAAAGCAACTTCTTGCCCACAGCACTGGGGTGGAAGTCAGAAGATTTGGGACTTGGGCTGAAGTCTTGCTTCTGTGCTAACTGGAGAAGTCCCTTAATCTCTGTGGGCTTATGCTTCCTCATCTATAAAATGGGAATAATACTTAGAATATTTGACTTGCAAGATTGTAAGAATCAAATGAACTAATCTATGTGAACTGACTTTGTAAACCACAAAGTACCATAAAAACCTCTATTACAAACATGTGTAACTTGTGTGACTACAAACTTGTGTGATGCTGAGCAAATCCGTCAACCTCTCAGGGACTCGGTTTCCTCAACTGCATGAGGGAGTTAGACACGGTGATCTTTATAGTCCCAGCCCCAACTTAATGGGTCATGCTGCACAGCAGCAAAACCACTGGATTTCAAGCTAGAGGCCTTGTGTTCAAACCCTGTGTCTGCTAAATCCTGCCTGGGTGATTTCCGGCAAGCTGCTGAAGGTTTCTGGACCTCTGGCTCAGACTAGAAGACCTCTTTCCATTTCTTTCTGGCTCTAACTCTGTGATCCCAATTACAAGAGCAACTCACATTTCTAGAGTGCTTTAAAACTGAAAAAGAGTTCTGTTTTGTTTTTTAAATCCCATAAGGAAACCCAAGAATTATTATTCCCATTTTGTAGAGAAAGACTACAAAATCCACACAGGGGAAATGACTTGCCCAGGGCCACACGGATCCATGCCTTTGGACTGCAGGCCCCCAGCTCTGTGCACTACACAATACTTCTACTCACTTCCTTAGCATCACTTTCTCTGTGCTCTATGAATCTTACAAAAGCCTTTGCACAAAAACGATGACATTTTGACCTGAATTAATAGAGTGACTTCAGGCAAATGTCCTCTCTGGGCCCCAATTTCTCCATCTATAAAAAATGAAAGAGATTGAACCCGACGATGCCCAGGGTCTCTTTTGGCTTCACCAGTCTCTCTGTCTGGAATTCACCACAGACCCAAGAGCCCGGACTCGGGTGATACATTTATCAGCCACGAGGCACGGAGAACAGAAGCAGCAGCACTTCAATTCTGACGTATGGTAACGTCCACTCTCCGTTCTGCATTCTCTTGCCCAGCAGAATGTAAAAAGCTTTCTGCCTTAGTAGCTCCTGCCCTGCCAAGTGAGAAGCCTGTGGGGAATGCAGCAGCATCTGGTTTCCAGAATGAGTCTTATCACTTACCAGAAACTATGGACAAGTTCTACATCTTTCTAAGCCCCAGTTTCCTCAGCTGTATAATGGGAATAATCCTGCTCTTTCTCTACTTGCACCAGAAGGGAGCTGTCAAGACGGAAGATCATCTGTAGGAGAGTGCTTTGTGGGGGCAGCTAGGTGGTGCAGTGGATAGAGTACCAGCCCTGAAGTCAGGAGGACCTGAGTTCAAATTCGACCTCAGACCAAACACTTGACACTAGCTGTCTGACCCTGAGCAAGTCACTTAACCTCAATTGCCTTTAAAAAAAATTAAGAAAAAAAAAGAGAGAGAGTGCTTTGTAACCTTGAAAGGCCCCTACAAAGAGGAATTTTCCTAGGGCTCAGATGCTAAGCAAAGAGATAGAGTTCATCACCTGTACCTTCCCCACTAAGTGGAGCTCCTGCCACAAGACAGGAGAGACACAGGGGCTCTTAGCTCCTGGGAGAGTAAATGAAGCAGGAGGAGGGGACTGCTTAGCGCCAGAGAGCAGCTTCCATTCATATGCTAATTTTCAGGCCCTCACAAAAGCAGGATTGGGCCCAGAAGGGGGATGGCATCTCCACAAATCTTCCAGAGTCTGCCAGGGAGAGCTGGTGACAGCAGGAACCCAGAGAACTCCTCCCTATGCCTCCTTAAACAAGTGTCTTTGAATGTCTGACTCCCAGTTCTGGCCTGGTGATTTGAAGGCTTAGGTGATGACCTTTAAAGCAGAATTTGCATTAAGCATTCTGCAACAGAGGTTATAATTGCTCCCCCTAAACCTGATCTTCCTTCTAATCTCACTACTTCTGCCTGTGACACCCTGCATCTTTGACTCTTCCCTCTTCCTCACCTTTCGTTCATCTATAAAGAGCGCACGCACACACACATGCTCCTAGTAATTCCACTGTGATAACATCACTGATGGCCATTCTGTTCCCATGGTCACCACTCCAGTACAGGGTCTCATTACTACCCACCTGAATTCATGTAGTGGCTTCCTAACAGATCTTCCCACCTCCTCCAATTCTATTCTCCACTGCCTGTCAGATTCATATTATGTAGGAAGACCTGGGTTCAAATCCCACCTCTAACAATTACTTCCTATGTGACCCTGGGCAGTTCAATTAACCTGTGAGCCTCAGACAACTTCCTATGCTACATCTACTATGTGACTGAACAAATCACAGACCCAACGTATTTATAGATTCCTCAGCACAGAACTGATCAGGTTATTCCTTTCTCTGCTCCAAAATATTTAATGGTCCCTTAATATCTTCTGAGTACAATTCAAACTTCTTGGCCTGACACTCTGGGGTCCCTTTATCTCTCCAGCCTCAACACATACTAATCTTCTGCTGGAGCCTAACAGGATTATTCTTCATCCCCTTAACATGACTGGGCTCCTGCCCCTTTGTTCTCCACCTGGAGTACCCTCCCTTTCCCTCTCTACCTACTGAATTTCTACCCATCCTTTAAGGCCTAATGTGTACGCCACCTCCTCCAGGAAGCTTCCCCAATCTCCTGTAGGTAAGACCTTTCCCTTTGCATCTCACAAGCACTTTGTTCTGGACCTCTTGAATGTACATACAATATAATGCTGTGTACTAGAGTTTGTATCTTATATCAGTTCCACGAGGGCAGGCAACCATGGCTTACCTCAACTTTACACTGCCCTGATCCTAAGTACACAGAAGGGGCCAAAAGCAACAGCAGCACTACTAGTAGCAATACCTTAGTTTGCTGAGGGATTTATAAATGAATGAATAAAAGGGAAAAGAGTGACACTGACCAGCCACATCCACAAACTCTGAGAATGTTTCCACAGGCATGAACTCCTCCTGGAACGTCTTCAGGGCCTTATCTGCAGCTTCGTAGATGGGCATGTCATTGTGGCGGATAAACTCAGCTAGAGAGCAGGACCAGCCTCCCTCTGTGTTACTGGTAGGCACCTTCTGCAAGAACCAGCAAGAGACAGGGTCAGGACAAATATTACTCAAGGTCAATTTGGTTTTTCCTTGAGACAATCCAGTTATTTCAGTCTCTTGGAAAAATACACCACCTGCTATAAACATCAAAGTTCTAGCTGGAGGACCTTTCATGGCTTCCAAGAACAACAAAACCCCAATTCATTCTGCTCCTAATAACCCGTTATTAGACACTGTCTCACCTTAGCCAGTATTCCTCACCTAGCTGAGGGGAGGGGGAGAGAAGGGAGGTGGGACTGGCAGGCAAGCCATTACAAGTGCCTAAACCTCTCTCCTCTAGCTTATTTCATTCCTGCACTTCCAAAAGAAGGCCCCAAATGAACTGCTTCAGTCAGCCTGGGAAAACAAAGTACTCAGAAATTCGGCAGAGAGGTGGGCCATGGTCTGAACTGACCTGATCTTATAGAGCTCACAGCTGGAAGGGCAGCAGGAGCTAAAAGATCTGGGTTCCAGTTTTCCCTCTCTCTAACTGTGTGATATAGAAAAATCACTCAGACTTTCTAGGCCACTGTAAAATTATGACAGCCTTGCCTACACTGACCATCTACCTCCCTGGGCTATTTATCGTAAGGAAGCACTAAGTGTGAATTATTACTCATCATATAATTTTAACACTAAAAGAGACTTTTGAAGTCATTTTGCAGATAGTAAACCGAGGAAATCAGTTGCCTAAAGTTACATAGCTATGACATGGTGTCCTCATCCTATGTGTTTTGAGGGAGCTTATGCTCTGACTAGAAATACAAAACCTCCAAGTGTGAAAATGGCTTAAGAATCCTCATCAGCATCACGTAGAACAAGTGATGTTAAAGGAGTGAAGGCTTCTTCAAGAAGCTGAGTTGGGAGCAAGGAGAGGGGACATTCTTCAAAAAGAAATGAAGGGGGGGATTCTTCCCCTGCTTAAGTCACCTTGGGTTCTTGGAAACAGCAGGGGAGGAGGAGCAAGAGGGAGGGAAGCCAGCAATGCTCAGGGAAGTCGCCTGGCTCACCAAAGGCTGCCACGTGCTTGTACCCAAGTGGAGCCGCAGGCAGCTTTCTTACCTTAAACATGTTGTAAATGAGATCGACTAGGGCCCAAAAGAGAAGTGCAGAACGATAGACTGAGTAGTCTTTCACCGACTTATCTGTCAGTCTGTGAGGAGACAGGAAAGTCAGCTGTCAGCAACATTAGAAATGCCTGAGAACGGACCATCCCACATGGCTCATAGACCCAATGTGGCTCACGTCAGACTTTAAGAGGGAAAATGTTTAGCTGAATGAGCTAACATTCCCAAAGTTGGAGTGAGTGGGCTGTGTGTGATCTGAATACGAGTGGCCTGCCAGATATCACTGAAAAAAGACAGTATCAGAAAAGGAGGCGAGCCAGTCTTAGCCTGGTATTGTGCTGGGACCCACAAAATGGAAAAACTCCTATAACAAGGTTTTGATCACAACAGGTAGACCGTTGTGGACAATCCATGGGAGATCATGGTCAAGAACCTCCCAGGAAAGGAACCAGGGGAAGAGCTAAGACTTGCACCAACGGAAGGAACCACCGTATTAATGAAATGACACATCCGCTGTACTGAAGCAGAACTCCACAGCTAGTATGTCTTACTTAACAAACTGAAATTTCTGATTGTGGTCAAATACTGGGCAATATTTTGGTTCGTATGTCTCTAAGAGTATGTTTCCTTACATGAAACAACTTACAATGAAAGAGGTAAACCTGGAGTTCAGCCTGTTAAATAGTAATATTCTCAATGACTTTATCAAAAACTAGCACTTTTTTTTTTTTGGTTTTGGCAATGGGGTTAAGTGACTTGCCTAGGGTCACACAGCTAGTAAGTGTCAAGTGTCTGAAGACAGATTTGAACTCAGATCCTCCTGACATCAGGGCCAGTGCTCCATCTACTGTGCCACCTAGCTGCCCCAAAAACTAGCACTTTTACATGAAAAGAAGCAATTAAACTGGGTTTGGTAAACGGACTGCATCTATATTATTATTATTAGGGGGTGATCGGTGATTTTATCAGCATCTTCGAACTCCTTCAGTGAAAACTACCTCCACTGATGAACATTAGCATCTGGGTTTCTGTAATTTAGAGTCTAAGAGATCTGCCTGAGGGCAACAAGATGTTAAAGGATTCACCCAAAGTCACAAAGCTAGTATTAGTAGAAGCAGAGCTTCAAGTCAGGTCTTCCTTGATTCCAAGGCCAGCCCTCTCTCCAGATTATGCCCCAGTGGCTCTCCTTGTATCACTATATTGTGCTAAAAATGTGGGGGTTTTTTTCAGCTTTAAATTTTTTCTGATATACTCTAACACATCAGTAACTTCACAACGATTTCCCTACCAAAAAAAAAAATACTACCTGATACAGCAAAAATCTATATTTTTGAGTGACTATGTCACTGCTGTCATCAATTAAAAATTAATGCAACCCATACACATTTGGATTTCTCATACGAACAACAATTAAACATAATAATATAAATGAAATACCTCTTCTCTAGAAGCACATACTGGGGTTTTTTTGGGTTTGATTTTAATGAAGAATTGGTTGGGTTTCTGAGCCCTCTTTATTTTTTTTTAATAATGAATTAATTTACTTTTATTTTTTCAACATTCACTTCCACAAGATTCTGAGTTTCAAATTTCTCCCTCTCAGAAACACGTTTTTATGAACTATCACTTGGCATAATGGAAATAGCAAGAAGCGCCTGCATTGCCTGGCCCCACAGATCTGCTTGAAGCTAAGGCTCTGCTTGGCCATCATTCTCAAACAATGGAGAAAACAGCAAAGAACCTCAAAAAACCTGGTTTTAGATGCCAGTCCGTCCCTCACTCACCAATGTGACCCTGGGCAAGTGTGTTCCCCTCTCTAGGCCCTGATTTCCTTGTTGGCAAAATGAGGTGGTCTGATTAGATGATAATAAACTCAGAGCTACAAGGCAGCCAGGGGCACCCTAGTGCACCCATCCTGTTTTATAGATGAAGAAACTGTGATGCCAAGAGGCCAAGGTGATTCACATCACTTCATCCCTTCCCAGTTTGAACCCATTCCCCTTCCCCTACTTTTCTGGAGGGCAAAGAGAGTGGGGATGACAGGGTTAGGGTGAAGGCAGTTTTAACAGTGAGCCAGGAGAGCCAAACAAATAGAATTCACCAAATACATACCGTGTCAAAAACAGAACGGACAAACTGCACTGACAGATGGCAAGACAGGGCGCACTGGCACCACCCTAACACCTTTGAAATCCTGGGATAATCCCAGGGCTCTTTACCACACCCCTTGGTCTCCAAGTAGCTTCATCCTCAGCTAATCCAGTGATTCAGTTCAGTCTCCTCCTTGGGAAACAAGGACTCGGCTTCTGAGAATCCCTGTGACCTTCTCTGAAAAGATGCTAGTTCTAGGAAAGATCACAGTGGGATAGCTAAGAAGGGAAATCTCACCAGGCCAGAACCCAAAGTCCTGGCTCTACAGCCACAAAAGCATCTGTGCTGGGCTCCAGTGGAGCATGTCAGGCTCCTAGTTTGGAGGCAATCTTAACAGCTGAAACAATACAAAAGCACTTCTTCGGGCATCAAGGCCATGCCCTCAGGGTATGGGAGGGGGCACTAAATGCCATCTAATGTTCTTCCAACCTTAAGAGGCTTCTTGGATCCTTTAGGCATCCTACAATTCTGAAATTCTATGATTACTAAAGATGACATTCTAGTTCCAAAGAAATCCAAGTTTATGGTTAAGTTTTCCTCAATTAATTTCTAAATAAGGTAGGAATGAGTCAACAGAAAAACTGAAGCACATTTAGCTGCAGCAGGATCGTAAACTCCTTGCTTCTTCTAATGCCACCAATTACCTACTGAGCACTCGTTCCCTTTTCTTTCTCACAGTGGGAAGCCTTTCCTGCTGCTTTCTAAGGCTAAACTCATTGAGAAGCAGGTGCCTTGTATGATAATGATTATCTATTTTGGCAACTCTCTGTATGTTTCACTTGCTATGATGTGTGGCTAGCCACAGACATCTGCAAAGTCTCTGAAATTTTATAGATGAGAATGTATACATTTAGACAATAAGGCGAAGAGAAAGGAATGAGAATTTCTATAGCATCTGGTATGTGCCAGGCACTGTACTAAGCAGCTAAGGGGAAAGAGAGAGGCAGAAATATAAGAACGTGCCAGGTCCCATCACTAATAAGTTTTTGGGAAGGAGTTTATTTCCAAATAACCCTTGCACAAATGTTAGTAGTCAATAACAGACTTCTATTTCTACTTCTGTGCATCCAAAGCTCTCTCTCTCTCTCCATTTATGGTGGAGGGACCTAGGACAAAGGCACCAACCACAAGGATGAGTCTCCCCACCCCACCTCTAGCAGGGGTCTCTGTTACCCATACAGACCCAGTCTCTGCCAGTGAGAATTCTGCCCATTTCTCCCAGACCACCTACAGCCTTGTGTTGTTCCCTTTGGCTGCCTTGCTTTAGTAAGCAGAAAGCTTGGGTGGCTCTATCCGACTTAATTATTTAAAGCCAATTAGTAAAGGTGACTAAATTGCTACAGAGAGATGGCAACTCAGAGTGTGGCGAATGCAGGATTTCCTAATTGGGCTGCAACCAAATCATCTCTTCTCTAACTGGTTTGGATGGTAATGGACTCCGGCTCCTTAATTGAATTCAAACAGGCCCTTGTGGGCTAAGATCACATGCTTGCTCTCCAGAGCCAGAACCAAATAAACAATCACCACATTTTCCGTTAATGTAAGTGGAGTTTTATCAGTAGCCCAGTATCCTTAACTTAACCTTATTCCGGGTTTCAGGAAGCAAATTAACTATTAATAATTTGGGTCTTAGCCTCTTGGGAAACACTGGGAAAGTGGGAGAGGCCCAGTATCCTAAGATCACAGAGTGCTCTATCTGGAAGAGAGCATAGAGTGTTACAGCTTCTTTACTTGGAGTTCATTCTTCCCAAAGAGTATTTCTGGGAGAACTTTTCATTAGGTCCAAATCATGGAAACTTGACAGCAACTGGTCTGTTTCTGCCTGCAATATTCCTTGAGGGGATAGAATGCTTACCAGAAAGAGCCCTGAAATGGGGGCTCAGAGCCCTGAAATTGAGCCCTGGCTCTGTCACCCTGTGTGACCTGCGCTAAGGTACTTTAACTCTCTGACCTCAGTTTCTTAATCTGTAAACTGAGAAGATTGGTCCAAATGGTCTCTAAGGTCAAGTTATTTTGAGGGTGAGGGTGAGGGTGAGGAGACGGCAGAGTACGTGGAGTGAACGATGGCTTTTTGACAAGGACAGGACAGAGTCAGGAGAAAAAAAGATGGTGACAGAATTTAGGGATCTCACTAGCTCTCACTGGTTCAATTATCACCCTCATTCAGATGATTCCCAGACCTATCAATCTAGCCCTAGTCTCTCTCCTGAGCTACAAATTCATGTCACCAACTCCCTTCACATCTGGTAAGCCCCTCAAACTCAGCTTCTTCATGCTAGACCTCATTACTGTCCTGCTAAAAAGAACCATTCTTCCCAGGCACCCGGGTTTGGAGCCATGGTGTCATCCTGGACTCCTCTCTCCCGATCACCAGATTCAGTTATGTTACTAAATCTTGTTTCTACTTTCACGACTCAGCCTCACTCCCACAGCTGCCATACTAGTTCAGGCCTTTATCACCTCTCAGTAGCCTCCTGATTGGTCTCCCTGCCTCAAGTCTCTCTCCACTGCAATCCTTCCTGTACTCAATGCCAAAGTGATTTTCTTTAACAGTAGGTCTGACCATATTACTTCCCCCCCCCCCAGTTAACTCTGGTGGTTCCTTCACATTACCTCCAAGATCACAGGTAAAGTCCTCGTTTGGCATTTGAAGCTTTTTACAACCTGGCCCCTTCCCACCTAATCCTACATTGGCCTCTGCTCCACATACTCTAGATTCTGCCATATTGGGCTCCATGTCTTGTTCCAATCTCTATGCCTCTGCATGAATTCCTTACGCCTGGAATGCTCTTCCCTCCCAACATCCAACTCTTAGGACTCCCTGGTTTCTCCTCCTCCAGCAGGCCTTTCTGGTTCCCTCTAGCTACTAGGGCTTTTCCATCTACTCTGTATCTATATCCTAAGTTCTGATTTATACAAGTTGCCTCCTCTCCCCTACATTAGTACATAAGATCACTGAAAAACTATTTTCACTTTTTGTGTTGTTTTTTTAAAAATCCCCAGAACTTAGCACAATGCCTAGTATGTAATAAGCACTTAACAAATGCATGCTAATTGAATGGCCTAACAGAGCAAAGTAATTCTACCCCAGGATGCTGAATTTACTGCTCGTTTTTAAATCAGAAAAGGACATCCTAAGTTCCTTCCATTCTGAACTCTTCCTGTTTTATGCATCAAGGTGAATTGAGTTCCCTGCCCTTCCCCCCTTGTACCTCTCTTGTGACACCTACCTACTCTGCTGGCTGGAATATTAGGACCTTCAAATAACAAGTGACTTTTTAGTCACTTAAAAACAACAACATGGGAAGAAATGAACTGGGACCGTCAGGGGTAAAAGCTAACTGTCAGGCACGGACATTAGCTTCAATGTGAATGAATTTGGCTGACGGGACAAGAAAGGGTTAACATCAGTTACTGAGTCAAATAAACATTCCTTCACTTAAGACATACATGTTGCTAAGCAACTCTTAAATACAGGGAGAATACACTAGTCAAGACCACAGGGCAGCCACTTCATAAAGGAACAAAGAAGAAAAGCAAGGTTGGGACTACTGACCTGCTGGCTCCCCCTGGCGCCACTGCTCGGGCCTGGGAGATCACCAAGAGCCTCCGCAGGATCTCCACTCGGATGGCTCTCCATCTCTCGGGGGGGAAAATGTGAAGGGCCAGAACAGTGTAGTAGTGGGGCCCATCCACCTCGAAGGCACTCTCTACCCACTTTTCCTTGGGCTGCTCTAAAAAGCTCTGCAAGTTCTTCTCTTCTCGGGAAGTTGCCCTGGTTCTGTAATACAAAGAATGCCCCCCAACATACGTGAAACCAGGGCTCGACCAAAGCTTCCTTCTTTTCCCGCTGAGCCCCTCTTTGAGGTTTTCCCAGATTAGCAGACACTGTGTCCCCAACCCTGCCCGCCAGTCCTCCATGTCTTTACATGACTTACACCCAAAGCTTAGGCTCCATTTGTATCTTTACAGTGAAGTGTTTTCTTTTCTCTTTATGTCAACACAAGGCCTTCTCTATCCTCTGCATCCAACACTGCTCCCCCCTCCCTACTCTGCCCTCCTACAACAGCATCTTGGAATCAGGTGTGCAGATGGCAGGCAGCCTTAAACGGAGCCTGACAAAGTGGTCGGGGGAGAACTGGAGGAGGAAGTGCAAGAAAAACATTGTTTCCTTCCCCTAGTTTCCAGACAATAGCCAAGGTTATAGAATGTGCGAGTTGGAAGGGCCCTGAGAACAGTATGTCAGAATGTCAGAGCTGAACAAAACTCTTAACACAGATGTGTCAGTGCTGAAGGAGGGCTTGGAACCAAGAATTCTAGAAGTAAAAAGGGGAATTTTTAGAGATCCTTTAGTCCATACTCCTCATTTTCCACAAGGAGAAATGCCTGTGGGGCCCCAGGCTGTGCTTCTGTAGGCTGGTTTCACTGTACAGCTCAGTATGGAATCAAGAGCTCTGTTTCCCTGGAATGAAGGATGCTCCCTAGCCCTCATACTTTGAGGACCTTGCTGATAACCCACCATCCAGGCATGGCTTTACATCGAGTTATCCAGACCCTCAGGTGTGCCCCGCTGCCATCAAGGGCACAAGTTTAAGAAATATCTGGATGGGGCTGTGATCTAGTGCCATGGAAGAGTTTTTCCTCAGTATAAATCTAACTGGCCAAAGGTAGTAAGTGTGGCAGATGAGAGAGCAGGCCACAGAGACAGGCAGAACCTTAGCAGGTTCAGAAGGGCTCCTGCTGACACATACTGACTGATCGTGTCACCCTGGGCCAGAGGTGGCAAACACAAGTGCAGCAGGAGCCAGGACCAGATTAAGATGTAATTGGGAAACATTTAACAAAATAAATAAAAACACAACAGAGTACAAACAGCTGTTAATTTGTGGTTCTCTATGTCAATATGCTACCAGCAGGATCCATCTCTACTTGACTGACCACCTGCTCTAGGCGCTAGCCTCCCCTCTAAGCCTCAGGGCACAGAAGGTGGCAGATGGACGGTCCTCACCAGGAGTTTAATCACATCTCTGGCCTCCAATGGGATTAAATCCAAAGTCACCTAGACCCTGACTGAGCCCCGGTCCTTAAATCCACCTGGGTGAGTGCCATGAACATTGAATCCTTTCACAATTACGTTCCCTTTCTGAGCCTCAGTGTTTCTCCTTAGGTAATGCATGGGTCCCAAGTGGGTCCCCAAGTACAGAATGAAGACATGGAAGTGCACTGATGCCTGTGCTGACACTGCTTTGTAGCAGACTAAATAATTTAGCAAGTGACGATACATTCAAAGAATGGGTGACAACACCAGACTTTTCTCTTACAAAGAAATGGGAGGGAGAACTCCAGTGTGAGACAGAACTGAAAAAAGCAAGAGAAGACTGTCTTCACATTAACTGACCTTGGGGGCCTGGCCAAGTCTTCAGACACACTGTCACTCCTGGCAGATGTGGGGTGGGACAGGCAGGGAGGTGGTCACTGTCCCTGTGATTTGTCTTTTCTGCTCTCCTAAGTGCTTCCTGCAGCACTTTGAGATGTCAACCTATCTGCTCTATAATCCAGGTCTGCATGAACAAAGCTGTCTCTTCTCCTGGCTGCCTTCCCATTCAGATGACATTTCCAGGTGATCTCTAGCTGTGTCCCCCACTCCCCCAGCATCGACAGACACACATACAGCCCAAACACATCTGGGAGGGAGATGAAGGCAACAGCCTCAGGTATTTCTCTTGAACGGGCCCTCACTCTGGCCACTGGTAGCCATTTTCTACTATGCCCTGGGCTGACGACCCAGCTCAAGAATGCTGCACCTGGAAGCCCACAGAGAAAGCAAGGACAGCATCTGGAGCGCCAATCCCCCCCTTTCCCTAGCAGAGGCAGTCACATCTCAGAGGTGGTTGGCCTCCCCGTAGCATCAACTCTGGAAACAAGCATGTGGAACAAAGAAAACTGGGGGGAGAGAAGGATTGCGGCTGGGCGGACTAGAAGGGAATACTGACGTGTTCAGGACATAAAGCACGGTGTGAATGATGTACGGGATCAGGTGTATGTTGCTCTCTCTGCCGCCACCTCCTGTATCTACGCTGAATGACTGCTCCATGGCAAAACGGAGGAAGAGTAACTTGATGTCATGAACATTAAGTTGATAAGTGGGCTCTCGCTGTCCTGTGCACTCCTGGAGGTATGTGTTATGTCTGGAGAAAGCAAAAAGAAAGATCAGGAGAAGAAACGGAAACGTTAACTCCTTATTTAAAATGTTACCTTCCCCTTCTCTGCAAATCCATTTCCAATAGAACACTCCTTTCCTACCACCTCCTACTGGGCTTACAGGCCACAAAAGTGATTCCAATGGATCAGATCAGTAACAGATTTGCAGGTGAAAGGGGGGCTAGAAAGCACACAAAGGCATATGAAATTTTCACCTTTCTGCTATGGATCTTAATGTAACAAAAATCAGTATATAGATATATAGATATAGATATAGATATATAGATAGATAAGATAGAAAAAATAGCTATGTCAGAGGAAATGAGCTATTTGGGGCCAATTTCTTGAAGGATAAATTTCTACAGGACACATCTGTTCTCTCATCTGGAAATAAAGCCTGTAAAATGAGGATTTTGGATTTGACCACAACCTAGGTCCCTTCCAGATACCATCCTATCACCACATAAAAGGAAATAGGTCACACTCCTCTTTCTGTTGTTCTACCCAAGGAGTCTTCCAGAGTCCTCATCATCTCCCAAATTCCTATCCCAACACTGTTTACTAGTGTCTTCATAATAGGAATTCCCACTTCCTCCCTCTGTCTTGTGAAATAAAGCTGGAGATCCACTTCAGAGGCTCTCACCCCAAGAGGCTAAAGCCTTAAAAGAGGCCAAATCATAAAAATAACAGCAATAGCTGGTTTATATAATCATGCTCTAAGGCAGCACAACCCACAGTTTAAGAAGCACTGAAAGGGTTGGGTCTCAAGTGGAAAACATTGAAGAAGCCCTGCCTAAGGCCTGTTAAAGTGCTTTACAAACATTATTCCACAACACCATGTCATCCACATCATCCACCTGCACTTTACTGAACTGTGATGCTGGTAACGCTGCACAACTGGGCTCTGGGAACCTCTCTGGGAACCAGTATCTAGATGTCCCTCCAGGGCAGAGGTGGGCAAGGGGATGTTAAATACCACACAACAAGAACTAAGCCCGCTTAAAACTACACAGGCTCAGTTCTCTGTGTGGGGCCACATCAAGTCGTGACGTTGGTGACACCAAGCTCATGACCACATGTGGCCTTCAGCAAAGCAGACAGCTTCTGACCAAGCAGCCAAAGGGATCTAGTCTGCTCCTGACACAAGCGATAAGTAATGGCGCTTGGGGCTTGGCATAACTAAACTATGAACTTTTATAACACAAGTTTGGACTAAAAAAAGACAACTGCTCCTAGCTGATACCATCCTTGACACCAGGAATTCCATATCAGATGATGACCTCAAGACTCACCTTGCCAAGCAAGTGGCGAAAGCTGACTCTGGGACATGGGGTCCCCAGACCGGGAGGAGTCCATTGCACTTAGTGTTGGCGTTCTGAAGGGCCGCACTCTCCCATTCTTCTCGTCCTCGGGCCAATCTATGGAAATAAGAGAGGACAAGAGAATGCTGGGACTCACCCCACCAGATCCTTGTGAAAGACAGGGCTCCAGCTGAGGCAGGTTTCACGCTGCATCTCAAATTGGTCAGCCCCCTAGGGAGTGGGAAATATCCTCCCTAGCGGCTGTGATGGCCCTCCATACAGATCCATTTTTCAGCCATACTACTACAGCATACAAGTGTCAAGGCCTGGCTCCCCTGCAACAGCTCATGGGTCAGTGTCACTGCTACAGACTGACAGCAGAGGAATGACCAACGGAGCAGAACAAACTGCCACCCTAGATCAACTGATCCTAAGTCACAGCACGTGGGGCAGGGGGAGGCAGAGGCAGGAGACCCCAGTTTTTGGAGTTCTGGCTCTTCCCCTTGTTAGCAAGCTTGCCTGCTGGACAGACAGTTTACTTCTCTGAACCTTATTTTCCTCCTCTGTAAAATGAATACGGTGATCCTTGCACCATCTACTTCTCGCTACGGTTGTGAAGACAGTGTTTTGTAGAGCACAAATCACTACATGAACAGTTATGCAGACTTCGAAAGGATGTCTTGCTCTGCATTAGCTAGCAGCCTCCCCACAAAAGGAGCAAGCGACCCTGGCTCCCTCCCAGCTAGGCAACATGGGGTAGGTCTGCAGCCAGCGGATCTCTAACACCTTCTCACTTCCTCTCCTAGAACCACCTAGAACCTCCTAGAACCCTTGCTTTCCTTCAAAGCTCAGCTCAAGGGACAGCTAGGCGGTGGGTGCAGTGAATAGAGCACCGGCCCTGATGTCAGGAGGACCTGTGTTGAAATCCAGCCTCAGACACATTACACTTACTAGCTGTGTGACCCTGGGCAAGTCACTTAACCCCACTGCCTAGCCAAAAAACAAAAACAAACAAAAAAACCCCAAAGCTCAGCTCAAGTATTACCTTTTCCAAGAAGCCTTTCCCTACTGTTCCCTACCCCCAGCTACTAGTACTGCCCTATCCCTCCAAATTATCTTGTATTTGTTTTGAATATATTTATACATGTACATGTTATTTCCTCTAATAAAGTGTGAACTCCTCGAGGGCAGGAACTAGTTAATGTTTCTATCCCACCAAGGCTGAGTACAGTGCCCAGCACAAGATCCTCTATAAATGCTTGTTAACCAACTGGTATTTCCAGGACCCTAAGCAAGTTACTTGACCATTCTTGGCTTCAAATTCCTCCACCTGAAAAAGAAAGGCCTGGACCAGAGGATGCTGGTAGGCTCTTTCAGCTCCAAGTCCTAAGATTCAGCATGTCCTAAGTGCCTGAGGCGGGTTACCTCCTCTTCATTCTCTCAGCTAGATTAAGGCATCTCCTTTTTTCAAATATCTGTGGTAATGCTCAGAGCTGACTGCCAAGAGTTGCTTCTTTGACCAGGATTATGCATAGAGCTGAAGATAATTTGCAAATGTAGCAAAACATGAAGAGAACAGTTTTATTGGATATGCATTTACTAAATCGGTTCCTTTGAGGAGGGAGTAGGGTTTGTCTGCCTTCTCCCACCTGGAGAATGGAACACCCCTACCTTTGTGCTTGAGTTCCTGATCTTGGTGACCCTGGGTAACAACATGGAGAGAGGTGGTGCTCAGCAAAATACCTGGCTCAAAGATCAGGAAAAGAAAGCTTAGGGAAGCAAACTTGTATGCGATGGACTTATGGAACTTGGGCCTTTTTGAATCCAAGACCAATGAGTGCCCCTTTTAATGAGTAACAGACATATTTTGGTTCACTATAAGGAAAAAATGTCCTAATAACTGCAGTTCTTTAAAACTTGGCGCCTTGGGAAGCTGCAGATTCCCTCCACTAAAGGTCTTTAAGCAGAGAGAGGATGGCTACTTGTTAGGAGCGTTGTGGAGGGATTTCCTACTCAGGTGTGGGTTAGATTACATGTAGATTACATGGGAAAGATTACTCCCAGTCAGCAAAGCTGGTTTCAAATCCCAGCTGCGATATTTACCAGATGTTTTTGACCCTGTTTTCTCCTCTGTAAAATTAAGACAATACTAATCATACCACCATTCTCACAGGTTTGTTGTGAAGGAAGTGCTTTTTAGACCTTCAAAGAGCTAAAGTAACGTCAATGATGATGATGAGAGCCGTTGCAGTGCAGTGCCGGAATAGAAAGCGCACTCGCTGCTCTAAGAGGTCAAAAGTCCATCACATCCAAGTTTACTTCCCTGGACTTCCTTTCCCTCATCCATAAAAAGAGGATAAAAATATTCAATACCCTTTACTTCACAGGCTTAATGTGATGAGAGCCCTTGGTAAACTTCATAGCGCTGCAGAAATGCGAGTTGTGATTGTATGTCCAGAGCCTCCCAAACCCTGCCCTGCTGCTTCTGGAGGTATTCCATGGGTCCAACCTCTTGCCCTGGCCCCCCCCCTTTTCCAGAAGAGACAGGTGAGGTGGAAGGCTAAGGAAGCCCAACCCAGCCTACCTGACAGCAGCCAAGTGGCAGTCGTAGTGGACGATGTTGAAGTGGGACACGGTGCTATAGCCCTGCTGCTTCCGGGGCTTATTCTCCAGCTCTTCCAGTGCCACCCGCTTAGTGAAGGTGTAAATGCCCAACACCTTTGCAGGCTGTAAAGGCAAAAGCACCTTAGCAGGGAGAAAGAAGTGCTAAAATAATCTATCCCAAGTCAGGGTTGCAAAGGGCAGTGAGGAACAGGAGCCAGCATTTGAGGTTCCTCTGATAGGAGAAGGGGCCTTGTTTAGACAGAGAACTGGACACTGGTCTCTCCTGAGCACAAAGCATACAATGGGGGAGGCAGCACAGAACTGAATGGACACCCACAGGATGTCTATACTCAGGGAGAGGTCCTCCATAAACCAGAGCTGTCAAGGGAAATTTTCACTCTATCTGTTGGAAAACCAACTGAAAATGCCCTCTCAGAATGATTTGCCCTCGAAAGCCATACGGACAATTCTGAAAGAGACTGCAATACGGAGGGCGAAGAGGCACAACAGCTTTCATCCCAGGGTGCTTGCCCTTAAGTGGGCTATGTTCCTCATAGAAAACCAAAGGCAGACAGGCACAGGCCCCTTTTTAAGCCTCTCAGTCAGGCGAGTCCCCACTCTACTAGAGACAAAGAAAGGTAAAGGCCAGTGTTAAGTGAATTAAAAAAACGTGGAAAGGAGAGATTCTGATCATCCTCCTAGGTCACCCTTAGATAGTAACATCAGTTTCCTTCAGGTCATTAACTAGAGGGACCAAATATAGAGTCAACCTACACGTCCTGAAACTGTGTAAGCATGAGGCAAAGTAACTCTTCAGAAGGGATAGCTTTCAGCAACTGGCAGCTCCAAGCTGACGCCAAGGCCATTTCCCCAGATAAGCTGAAACCAGTACGTCTTGTTGAATATACCCAAGCTGCCTTTTGGAGCCACTGTCCAACCAGCCCCTCCTATGCCCGGTGGTCTCCATGACCTTCGGGGCCATACCTGGAACTTGTAGCCCTCCCTGCAGATGCAGCAGGTGAGGCCTGGCTCTTCAATCAGCTCCTCCATCTGCTTCAGCAGGGCCGTCTTAGTCACAACTTGACCCTTCTCATTTGTCTGCAGAAAGAATTTCAATCAGGACTGAGAAAGTCAAAGGGAGTTTCCACCCAGCCTGACAAAACAAAAGAATGGGGATGACCTCTGGCTGTTCCAGATTGCTGGTGGCATTACCTGCAATCTCCAACAGGGTAAAACGGACATGGTGCAAAGAGCCCCTGAGTGTGAAGCCTCGCTCTGCCACTTACAATTTGTGTGATCCAAGGCAAGTGACCTCACACTTTTCTAGGCCTCAGTTTCCTCCTTTGTGACAAGAAGAGAGTATTTGCACTAACTCCCACATAAGTGTGTTATAGAGCTCAAACGAGCTAATGTTTGTAAAGTGCTTTGTCAACCCTAAAGAGTTAGACAGAGATGAGCAGGGAATAGAAATCTGACCTGTGATTTCACCGGACTGGGGAAATACACAGTGAAAAAACATTCCTCCAGTGCAGGCTGGCACCTTCTCCACATCTTACCCTCCTGTCCTATAGAATTGCCTGGGTTACTCTCTGAAAGAGCAGGTAAGTGACTTCCCCCAGCGTCACTCAGGACACACGCTGGATAAATGTATGAGCAATGAGAGTGATGGAACCACAGTTTAAAGCATAGGCCTCCCCTGGTATTCTACCTCTTCAGACAGAAGTCCCACAGGCAAGTAGAACACAAACCGTAGCCAACAAAACACTCCCTTCCCCATACCAGGAGCTGCTATTTGCCTCCCTACCTAAGCATGGAGAATGGAGGAAGTATCTACCAGGATCCCTGGCCTCAGGCCCACCCCTGCCCTGCACCTGGAATGAGCTCAGGCTCCGGCTAACTCAGGGGAGACAGCCTGCCTGGCCCATTAGCAACATGACGAACAAGGAAAGAAGGGGCCAGTGGAAAGAGACCTGGATTTGGAGTCAAGAGACCTGGGCTGTTTTGAAGAAAATCCCATAAAGTCTCATAGCAATGCTCTAAGAGGCAGTGGAGTATACTGCAAAGAGCACTGGTCTCAAGTCCTAAGACTCTGACACTTATTAGCTCCATGACTTTGGGCAAGTCCCTCACTTTCCTCATCTACAAGAGAGAGAGCAACACACCACCCACTTTTCAGGGCTGCTATCGGGAGAAAGCTTTGATGCCCTGAGACTCTTTCCAAATCTGAGTGTCTGTAATTCTCTGTTGCTCAATGAAGTATTGGGAGGGAGTATCCAGCAAGGCAGTAGCACCAGGCATAGGAGACAGAACACTGGCTTTAGATCCAGAGCCCCAAGTTTGCCTTCCAGCTCGCACACAAGTTTGGCCATGGCATACCCGACCCTTAGATTCCTCATCTGTAAAATGGGAATCACACTTGCCCTATCTCAGAGTTGATGTATAAGCAAGGGGATGGTGATAATAGATACTTGGATTTGTTTTAAGGTTTTCGATACACTCTACACACTCCTCCCAATACCCCTGGGGTAGAGGTATGATTATCATCTGTTTTTCAGATGTGGACACCAAGATCATCTAGCTCGAGGTCACACGGCAGGCCTTGAGGCCAGAGTTCCTTGCCCAACTACACACTGCATCAACACAGAGTGGATTGTGGTGAGGGCCAGCGTGGCAGCATTACCGTCATGCCCAGGGTCCCCAAGGCCTTCTGTCTCATGGCCATGGCCATGCGCTTCTTCTCGGCCCGCGTCTCCTTTCGGGCTGCATCGATCTTCTTGTTCACCTCGGGGTGCTCTCGAAGCGCCTCCAACAAGTTCTCGGCCAGGGTCCCGATTCCCTCATCACTAGACACCTGCTCCAATTTGTGCAGGTTTGTAATGGAGTCTGTACCAATTAGCACCTGCCACAAGGTCAGAGTGAGACGTACCTCTGGTTACAATGAGAAGACTTTTTATACAAACTACAAAGACTTTGAGCACCAAAGGAATGGCTCTGATTTACAGTTAACACACCCAGGACTGCCACTCTGAATTCTTTCTGGAAGTAGGTAAAAACAATGGAACCAAATTCCTATCCTGGTTCTGCTCCCTACTACCTCTGGGGCCTTGGAAAGGTCACCTTCCACAATGGGTCTCAGTTGCCTCAACCAGAAAATAGGGGAACTGGACTAGATCATCTCTAAGGTCCCAGTGTGGCCCTAAATCCTACGCTCGGGATCAGACCCTTTGGCTCTCTCGTTAGAAGGACACAAAAATATCAGGAGACAGGAGTATCCACAAAAGATCAGCAAACCAGAAAACAGGACCAACTGAGGAAAAATTTTTGCATTAGGATGACATAAGCTGAAGAAGAAAAGACTGATCTCACTAGTCATGTGAAAAAAATTTCCCAATCACTAATAATTAGAAAAATACAAATTAAAACAACTCTGAGGTTCCGCTACACATCCATCAGATTGGTGAAGCTGACAAAAAAGGAAAATGACAAACGCTGTAGACGGTGTGGGAAAACTAGCAGATTACTGCACTCTTGGTAGAGATGTGAATTGGTAGAACCATTTTGGAAAATAATTTGTAACGATGCCCTGAAGTCACTACACTGTGCATCTCTCTGACCTAATGATACCACTACCAGGCTTATCCCCAAAGAGACCAAAGAAAGAGGAAGAGGACCTATATGTACAAAAATATTTATAACAGCCCTTTTTGTGGTGGCAAAAACCTGGAAACCAAGGGGGTACCCATCAACCGGGGAATGGCTGAACAAACTACTACGGCATATCGATGGAATGGAATCCTCTTGTGTTGTAAGAAATGACACCCCAGTGAATGCAGAGTGAAGAAAGCAAAACCAGGAGAGCAACATTCTGAAGACAACAACAACAACGACATTCGAAGAGATTTGGGAATTCTGAGCAACGCAATGACCAGCCACAACGCCAAAGAAATGATGATGAACAACGCTGCCTCTTAACAGAAAGACGATGGACTAAATACGCAGAATAAAACCCATCTTTTTGAATACGGTCAACGTGGGAATTTGTTCTGTATAACTGTACATGTTTGTTATACGCGTTCTGTTATTTTCCTTTTTTTCCCCCACTCTTTTTTTTCTCAATATATGTGGAGAGGGAGGAAGATGGGAGGAAAATGTTTTTTAAAAGAGGAAAAAGCTGAATGATCAGATTAAAAAACTGAATATATAAAACAGCATTTCCCATGGACAATAAAGTACTTTTTGGTTTCAAATATATCGATTGAATATATCATTGCTGGTCCTGGGAGTCTAGGAAGATGTAACTCTTAGGTTAAAAAAAAAGTATGTGTGAGGAAAGAGCAGGAAGAAATTTTTGAAACAAACACATTTTGTTATGAAAGTAGACTATGCCACATCTACTTTCATAACAAAATGTGTGCCCATATTAGGGATTTTTAATACATGACTAGGAAAACTACTATTAGCAATGACATGTTATCATGAAAGCCCTTTTCAAAGCATTAAATAATCAAAAAGCATTTATTAAGTGCTTATTACGTGCCAGGCATTTTATTAGGTGCTGAGATCAGGCTGGTAAACGTGGATGTAAAGGCTTAGATAAAACAGCACATTCCAGTAGCTTGTGCTTTAGACTAGGAATCACATTTCACTTCTAACCTCTGCTAAGACACCACGTTTTTCTTGAGTAAGATGCTTAAGTTTATTATGTCTCGATTTCACCATTTACAAAACAAGGATTTTAAGCAGCACAAAAACGCATAAGGATAAATAAAATGGTCCTTGTGAAAAATACTTGGAACTCTTTGGAGGTGAGATGCTAGATAAACCAAAGTTAATACTATAATTCTCTTCACTGAAGGTGAACAAAAGGAAACGGGCTTAAACCATACTAACGGTGATCTGGGTTATACATAATGAAGAATTCTGCCGCTGTAAGCAATCGACTACAGCTGCTTACCAGGATGGGTCTCCAAAATGGACTGTGGGGCTGTTCTCACCAAAGAACCCTGTTCTACAGATCCAGACCTGGACTGGTTTAAGTACAGACCCATCTGGAGGCAGAGGGATGGACCAAGTGGTTCTGAAATCAGCCACCTGCCTGAGGCCAGTCATAATTGGCGCTGAGCTGTGGACAGCTGGAAAATACTAGCAGCAAAAGGATCTGGGTGTCAGGTAGCAAACGGGAAGGCAAGGGGCTCATTCTAAACAAAGCCTTCAGGCTGACCAAGAGGACAAAAAGGTGAACAGGCTCGAGAACACTGGCCATCAGGCGGTCTCCACGCTCAGGGCTGCAGAAAGAAGTGATGGTCACTCATTGCTCTTGTCGGTTCCACCCAGAGAGACCAATCAGAAGCTACTTATCTCACTTTTAAGATTATCAAGATCTCCAGGGACATGGGCTGCCCGAAGAGCTCAAGGCACTTTGTAAACTGTATCTCAGGGCTCCTTTGAAACAGAGGAAAATCTGGCTGACCTCTGCAGCCCCCTTTCTGACCTGGAAATCTTACATTCCTCCTCACAGTGGTGATGTACAAATCACAGCAAGCTATATCTTGAAACCTGAGGAAAGTAAAAGACTTGCTCCGTGTTCCTCAGGGGTTCAGCCGCAGGGCTGAGAAGGCCAGCTCCGGGGCTCCTTCTCTTTCTGGTACAAAAGGCAGAGCGCTGGCTCCTCACCTGGGTGGAAGGGTGCTGAATGGCTAGTCCACGAAGAAGTCTTAAGATGAAGGGGAGGGCTGGGCGAGACAAAAACTTCTTCCAGATGTCAGCGTCCAAACTGCAAGACAAAAGGAGGTCCTCAGCAGCAGTTCAGAAAACCTAACGAATCCCCCAGATTCAGGAGTGTGCCCTCCCTCAATGGGCTCTGGGCTGCCCTGAGGAGCTACACAGTCACTGTCCTGTCAGGCTGAGGAGGCCATGGCTACAGAAAAACTCCCATGAGGCAACACAGGTAAAGTGCTCTGCCAAGCCTACAGTGCGGCATCAGTGTCACCTCTCATTCCTGCCGCTCTTATTCTTCCCTCTCCCCATAAGAACGCTGGCAGCTTTACTTCAACTGGGATCATTTCCGGAGGACAGAGGTCAGAGGTCCTAAGCCTGAGCAGGCAGACCTCCACTTTCAGATAAGTGGGGGATTCTCTACAGAGGTAGGGGACTATGGGCTGGCCGCGCTGAGCTCCTTTTTTATTTCTTATTCCCTGTTACAGGGAATGGCTCACTGGGTGAAGGAAGGGGATGGCACGTCAGAAAGGAAAGTGATGTACAAACAAAAGACACCAAGGGATGAAGGGGAGAAGGCCGCTGGGCGGGGCGGCCCTTACTTCTTGGCACTCGGGATGTGCTTCTTCATGTAGTCCAGGGCATTCTGCGTGATTCCCTTCTGCAGGATCAGGTCTTTCAGCTGGTGCCCGTTGCTGTTATTTTTGATGCCAGCTGCTATTTTGCAGAAACAGTCCAGGAAGACTTTGTCATCACCAGTGTGATCCTCGTCATACCTAAGAAGGCAGAGAAAAGTAACAAACCTTTAAAGATCTGCCAAGAGTCTGAAGCCTCAGAATCATCCATGTTGGAGCTGGAAGAACCCTTGGGGATCAGCCAACCCAACCCTGCCATTGTACCGAGAGGGTATGGAAGAGAAGAAGCTTGCCGACAGTCCCCAGGGGTCAGCTGCAGGGCCAAGCCCCCAGCTAGACAGTGTGCACCACCCCTGGACGGCCAGCTCAGGGATCCCAGGCACGATCTCCCCTCCACTACACAAGGTCAGAGCAGCGTACTTGTCAAAATTGCAGTATGGCTTGAATCGGTCCACCAGGATCTGCATTTTCTCCATCTCTCCAAAGGACAAATATGGGATAATTCTCAACAAGCCCTGAAGGACACTGGGATTAGAGCGCACAAAAGTGCTATTGATCTGGTCCAGCAACATCACCAGCTGGTCCTTGTCACCTGTCAGGAGAAGGTTGCCCTGAAACGATAATCAAGAGGGGGTAGAAAAAAAGATACAACAGTCAATGGTGCAGGACATATATTTTTAACCCATTCTTCCCAGGAAGCCAGACCTTGCCCAGTCCCACCAGAGCTTGACTGGCCCCTAGAAGTAGTAACCCTTAACACCCCATTTCAGTGAAAATATCCTGCAGGAGGCCCACCAATTAAAGGAATCCTAAACTCTCAGAGCTGGAAGGGTCTTTAGAAGTCCTCAAGTCTCATCTATACCTGAATAGAAATCCCCCTAGGACACCCTCAGCCTTTACTTAAAAACTTCTTGTGGGGGCAGCTAGGTGGCGCAGTGGATAGAGTACCAGCCCTGAAGTCAGGAGGACCTGAGTTCAAATCCGGCCTCAGACCAAACACTTGACACTTACTACCTGTGTGACCCTGGGCAAGTCACTTAACTTCAATTGCCTAAAATTTAAAAACAAAAAACTTCTTGTGACAAGGAGCTCAGAACTTGAGTACGTTCCACACCTGGACGGCAGGACCGAGCAAAGTCTGGCTTCCTGGGAAGAATGGGTTAACGTTTATAAAAGAACACTGGGATCGACCTGAGGTGACACTTCTAAATTCTCCAATATTTTCAAGGGTCTGGATGCATCGCTCTAACCTGAGTCAAGGGAAATGGGGAATCCCTGAGGATTAACTCTGGGGACAGAGCCGCAGACCAAGCTGACAAAACTTCATGGAGACAAAGGAGAAAGCTAGTCACTGTTGAGCAAAGTGACAATATTGGCGGTATGGGTGCCCCTAAAACCAAGGGATTCAGGGCTGACCTGAACCAGTTCAACAATACGCAGTAAGGCAGCGGTGACAAGGTCAGATACATCCCTGGGGGCAGCACGATGACTTAGAAGATCATAATCTACGTTGTAATATATTTTTATTTATTTTGTTAAACATTTCTCAATGACTTTTTGATCTGGTTCAGACTGCACTTTCTGTAAAAGCCCTGCCAAGTCACTACAAAGTGAAACACCACAAGTGTTCAAACAACACTTGTGCGCTGAGCAGGGCTTCCCCCAGCTCTCACCTTGTCCTCACTCAGGGGCTCAGCATTAGACTCGTCCAGAATGATCTCCATGATACTGAGCACCTGCTCCGCCACAGCTGCCCCTCCACTCTCCTTGCTTTCCTGCTCAGCCACCAAGGCCTGGGGAAGGAAGATTCCATTGTTTGAGGGATAAAACCAGAGGCTCTTTAGCCCACCATGCTAACAGACCCAACCTCTCCTTGCTGCCCTTCAATAGGCCCATTCACAGAATCTCAAAGTTGGAAGGGATCACAAAAGTCATCTAATACAAATGGTACCAAAATAAAATTTCCCTTCATAACATCCTTGACAAATAGCTAGTCTGCCCCTCAAGCCCTCTAATGAGAGGGACCCCACTGCTTCCCTGAGGCAGTCCATTCCATGTTTGGACAGCTCTAATTGTTAGCACAGCTCTAATCTTACACTGAGACTAAATATGCTTCTCTGCAACTTTCAATCTAGTTCTGCCCTTTGGGGCCAAGTGGAACAAATCTAATCCCTCTTCCATACAACACTCCTTCAAATATTTGAAAACAGCAACTGCCGCTCTCTCCTGCTAAAAGTTCTCCTCCTCGGGTCCATTCACAGGGCTCTTAAGGCACAGGATGGGGTGAGGAGGGGGAAGAAATAAAGCAGGATTGGGGGAGGTGAGTTGGCTTCGCAGACCCTTTCTTAAGCATTAGGAAAGAATGCAAAACCACATTGCTGGTGATTATGTTTCCAGAAGTTAAAGCCAGCTTAAGGTTTAGGCTACATAGCTGGCCACCGTCTCATCTTGTCTCTGTGTAAATTCAGGAAGAGGATACTGTGGCACTTGGTGCCACAGGCAGGAGAAAGTCCTCTTTCTTCAATCTGAAGAGATAACACAAAATAGCTAGCAGACGGACTGCATTCTTCTAAGGGGCTGCTTCAGAGACGGGGCAAATGACCTGAGTCACAAAGTCAACCTAACAAATCAATTTAGGCTCTATCTTGCCAGTCTCCCCAGAGAACTGAGGAGCTAGCAGAGAGGGAATTCCAAGGTCTCTCTCCCCCACCCGAGGCTTCAAAGGCTTTTTGTACATAATTCCCAGTCCAGTCACTTTACCAAGTTAAGAGTGCCCAGCATGACATTCAAAGTGTTCATCTCAAGCTTGACTAGCTGCTGCCGATTCACTTTCACCTTCACACAGTAACTGAACAGTTTAAGCAGTACCTGCCAAGAAAAATCAGGTATAAAAATCATCTGAAAACAGAGAGAGCCTAGGAAATGGTGAGTTGGTAAGCTGTAGGAGGCTGAACTGGTCTTAGAAAGAAGTAGTGCCAAGTCATGCTCAAAATAACTATAAAATCCATCAAATATGTGAAGTCAATTTACCAAAGCATACTCAATGCCTGTAAAGATACGATTACAAAATGTTTCTTAAATATAAAAAAAAGCAATAAAAGGAGTTAATCCGATGCTCATGGATGGGCCTTGCCAACAAAACAAAAATGACAATTCTAACAAAATTAATCTATAGATTTAGTGATGTACTAATCACACTACCAAGTAGATACTTTACAAAGCTAGAAAAAATAATCACAAAATTCATTTGGAGGAACAAAAGATCTAAAATAATAAGGAAATGCTGAAAAAAAGTATGAACAAAATGGGGAAATTTCAAACTGTATTATAAGGTAGAAATCATCAGCTTTATTTTTGCTAAAAAATAGAAAAGTAGGTCAATGATAAAGGTCGGACAAAGAAAAACAGAAATAACAGAACTCAATAATTCAGGGTTCAATAAATTAAAAAACAAAATTAGCTAGGAAAAAACTCCCTATTTGATAAAAAATGACAGGAAAACTAGAAAGCAGTCCAATCAAAATTAGGTTTAAACTAACAAATTACACCACATACTACAATAAATTAAAATACACAATCTGAATATTAAAGACCACAACATTTAAAAAAAATTAGGAAAAAAAGAGATCATGTATCTTTCATAGCTTTGGCTAAGGGATGAATTCTTAACCAAATAAAGGACAGAGGTGATTACGAAAAATAAAATGGATATGACATGAAATACATGAACAAAATTAATGCAACTAAGATAAGAACAAAAAGCAATGAACCGGGGGGGAAAAAATCTCCAATATGACCTGATATCCAAGATATATAGGCAATTAAAAGAAATATATATGACCAAAAACCATTCCCTAATAGATATAGTAAAAATATAGCAAAAAATAATTTTCAAAAGAATTGCAAACTATTAATAACCATATGAAAGAACATGTCAAATCACTTAATAAGAAAAACGCAAATCAAACAAATCCGAGGTTTCACTTCACATCTAGCAAATTGAGAAATGTGGATGGAAAAACAAAATTTATTTTAATAAATAATAAAATTTTACTCAAGTTAAAAAAGCACACAGAAAAAAAGTAGATGCTTAATCGCAGCCCCAAAGCTGGATCAAAGTGGCCACACACCATCAGTTAGTTCTCTCCCTCTTATCGAGATACTCTCTAAGGTGTGGGAGTGGGGAGGCAGAAGGAGGAGGAGATATAGTAGGATGACTGGAAAACCAAGCCAGGTTATAGTTCTGCTAAAGGGTTGGCTTCTCCATGGATCAGGGGCATCTCCTCTATGCCAGCAGCCAACTGCAAGGGAACCTAACCAGGTTGTGGCTGCTTTGAAAAATGCCTTTCTCCATGTCAACAGGCAAGTGGAAATGCTGATAAAACTCATGTTGTGTGCTGTTCCCTAAATTACAGGAGGAGAAGCAAAGGGATCCAAAGGGGCCTTGGTAATCATCATGTGACCTGGGGCAAACCTCTCTGTATATGTTACTTGTTCTCATATCTCCACAGGGTGCAAAAGAGGGAGAAAGTGTGTGCGAGGCTCTTGTAAATCCTCAAAATCCAGTAAAACAAATGCTAATGGAATGGCTGGATAAATGGTTTAACTATAATCCTAGAGGAGAACAATGAAAAGGCTATATTCTAACAGTCCTAGAAACCAGCTTAAGTACAATTACCAGTTGGAGTAAAAACAAGTTAATAGTTACTCCACTGCAGTGACCAAGAGAAGAGTCATCATGCTGGTGCCTTAGCACTATATAATTTTCCTTATGCTTAAAGGTATGAGTGAAACAAGGTGGAAAATGTTTTGGGAAACTGTATGGGTCCAAAGTCTTCTTCCTTAGCTCTCCTTCGCAGAGAGGGATTAATGACATTATGCCGCCCTCTGGAGCTAAGCTGAATTACTGTCACACGCCACTTTTTTGAGTCAAAAGGATACCTCAGCTCTTATTCACTCACTCACCGTCAGAAGATGTCGGCCCTGTTTGAAGTCCTTGATCCCAGCTAGCCTGTTGAGCATGCAATCCAAGCCCCCACATTGGGCCATCACACCAGCCATCTTATATACCTCTTCCTCATCTTCTTCTTCATCTAAAAAGAAGGGACCCATGTCGTGGTGAAGAGGAGACACATCTTAACAAGGCTTAAAGATATTTTCATTATCTACAACCCTTCCTCCTAAGAAACAGCAAATTACTCAAAGGGGGCCTAGAAGGGATATTATAGTCAGCTGTTATGTTTCACACCATCTCCCCCCAAGGAGAAATTAAGGCCAGAGCTAATCAGAGTGAAGCTTTTTGACTCTAATCTGTCTATGTTAGTCCTCTGCTCAAAAACCTTTTGTGGCTCCCCACTACAAATAAAAGAAAAATTCAGCTTGGCATAGGAGGCTTCCCACAATCTAGCTGTAACCTGATTTTCAAGGCTTCTATTTCAAACTACTCTCCTTCATGCTCCGAAATCAAACTGGACTACTAGCTGTTTCATTATTTCATCCTATCTTCTCCCACCACTCTGCATCTGTGTAGACTGCCCTGATGTACTCTCTCCTTGTTATCGAAGGCTGAAATTCTTCTCCTTCCAGGGTTATTTCAAGGTCTTCTTCCACAAAGCCTCCCTCTACTTCCTCCAGTTGAAAGTGAGCCCTCTCTAACCCTCAAATTTCCTAGCAGTTTGGTGGAATAGAGGAGAGGATATTGGGCCTGGAGTCAAGAAGACTTGTTCAAATCCTACCTCAGGCCCTTACTAGCTATGTGACCCTGGGAAAGTCATTTAACCTGTTTGCCTCAGTTTCCTCATCTGTACCTTGAAGGGTTGTTGTAAGAATCCAATGAGATGATGTTCGCTCCTTCCCTGCACATTTTACCTGGCTCTTCTTATCTGGCTCTATCATATTCTATGATGAATCAAACTAATTTCTATTCCTGGTGCATTCCTCTCCCCTCTCCTCAATTAGACTGAAAGCTCCTTGAGGGCAAGGACAGTGTCATTCTTCACCTTTGTATTACCATTGCCTAGCACAGGGCCTTACACACAGTAAACTGTACTAAATGCACCTTGAATTGATGAGAACACAGGCATCATTAATCAGCCAACAAGCAACAACTTCTTAAGTACCTACTAGTGATAGGCACTGTGCTCAACAAAGAGGATACACAGAAAGACAAAAGACAGCCTCTACCCTTAAGGAGCTCCCACCTACTGGGTGAGACCACAAGCAAACAGCTGCGTACAAACACTGCTTCTTTCCATTAGCAAACAAAAATGGATGACAGCTCGGTCCCTGGCTACGCTAGTAAAAGCATTCCACAGAGAGCTATATCTCATCACCTCTCTAATAATTATGAGAAGGAGACTGACTAAAATTACAATGCAAGCTTCTCCTGAGTTACAGAGAAAGTGACCCCTGAAGATTTTTGGAAAAATTCACTAGCGCAGAAGGAATGCACTGTGAACAAGTGGAGACCCTGTTCTTTGGCTGCAAACTCCAGATCACTTGGAATGGCATTTCCTGAGACAATGATACCTGTGGTGGAATCCAGGGACTCAATGAATTCCTCAGTGGCATCACCCAACAAGCCCCGCATTCGGTAGATGATCCTCATGGGTTCTCCCTGAGTAGAGAAAGCGGAAAAACTTCATTCATTTCCATGACAGGTTCACTTAGACACCCTGATCTCATTCTCAACGGTGAGTCCTATTGGGTTTTAAGATCTAGACTTTAGGGGCAGGATGGAGGATCATGCCTGCCTTGAGGAAAGCCCTTCCATTTTGTTGTGACACTGAGTTAAGAGTCAAATAAAGGATACCACAATCCTCAGTAAGCAGACTCGAGAGTCTGAATCGCCACAAAATGTAAGCTCCTCTGACACAATCATGTCGTCTGGTCAGTATATAGGCAGAGATATAAGTATACCCCACATAATATTACCCTGTCATTAATATAGTATGGCACAAACTCAAGACCAGTGGAGAGACCACAATACCCTATGAGAGAGAGAGAGAGAGAGAGAGAGAGAGAGAGAGAGAGAAAGAGAGAGGTTGGATGGTTAGTGATAAACCAAGCTACTGCTTAAGCCCAAATGATATTATTTTGTGTACACATAAAACATTAATTTTATAGAACAGTACATTTAAATAAGTGAAAATCCATTGTATAGCTTCTTCAAGGAACCAATGAATGTTAGGTGGAAAGTAGCATGTTCGACATAGTGGATAAAATGTTGGATTTGAAGCCAAGAAGATCTAGGATCAAATCCTCATCTTTGACACATATTATAATGTGGTCATAGGCAACTCTCTTAACCTCTCTAAGCCTCAGTTTTCTCATCTATAAAATGGAGAAAATAATACCTGTAGTACCTAACAGAATTGTTGGGAAGCTGAAACAAGAATACACAGACACACACAGACACGCAAACATACGTGTGTGTGTGTATGCACATATATGTATGAATAGGTATATATATGTGTATTATATCTTTGTGTATGGGTGTGTATGTATACACCTCTGTAAACTTTAAGGTTCTATGTAAATGGCAGTTACTATTAGTATCTCATGTACACACAAACATATGTATATATAGGTATATGTGTGTGCATATGCCTACAGCAAAATTGAGTTTTTCAGTTTCCCCTCTTACAACGAAATACCACGTCAATGATCAGTCTTAAGAGAGCAGCTGTTTCATGTAAGAAGTGATCTAGAAGTTCCCTGAAAATTCAACTCACTCACCCATTCATTTCTTCCAGAGAGAGGGCAGACCCCTGAAGCTAAAGTAAGAACTACCCAAGGAAGCAAATAAGAGGAGAGGCTAATTAGAAGAAAGAGCTTTTTAATTAAAGACAAGCCTTTGTAAGTAATCACAGACAAGAAAAGAAAACGACAAATCCATCTGTTGCCTAAGGAAGGAACGGGAGGCTCTAACCACAGTCTCGAGAGGGAAGGGTTTAACTCTTTAGCCCCTCTCCTGCCTGGGATTTGCAATGAAGTATCAGCCTCAAACTTTCAAAAAGTCACAGGACTTTTTGAGGCAGCTTTAGGAATGAGGAGCTGAGAAAGAGAGAACCTGTTAGAAAGCCCCATGAAGCCTAATGTGGACCAAGCATTGCTTCATTCACATCAAGCCCAAAGGAACCCTCAGAAAAGCTGCTCAAAGGCCTGCTATAGCTCAGCAACAAACACTATAGGAAACCAAGAAAAATAACCCATCAGCACCAAAAGCCGAAGGAAACAAGGGGAACATGAGCAGGCCTGAGGCACTGGTTGTGAATCTGCAGAACGGCAAGAGGACTCGAAACCACGGTCCAGAAACACGGCTAACAAAGGCAAGGCAGAGGAAAGCTGCTCCTTGATGGCGAGGTTCTACAATTCTGGTCCTTCCCATCTCAGCCAGGCATGCAAAACTGAGGGCAAGGCCCACGGCTGTGCCTGGGGGAAGGGGAAGGGGGTGGGGGTGGGGGGGGCGGTGAAGATGCTGCCAAAGAAGGAACAGAGTGGAGAGAGAGAAAAGTGGGAAGGAAGATGAGATCAAAGAAAGGGATGGAGAGAAGGGGACAGACTAAGGACAGAAAGGAGATATTCCCATGTTGCTGCCAGCAAAAGACCAGAATTAAAGGGACCCCAAAGAAGACGCAGGACACTGCTCCCCTTCCCTCACACCAATGCAGCAAGTGCCTGCTTGGGATCTTGTAAAACGGGGGTGCCACTGCCTGACACAGCACAGTGTTCCAGGGATTATAGATCAGTTGCTGTCCCAGAAAGTGCTAAGGATTAATTTCTGCAAAAAGGATTCAATCTGAAGAGGAGGGAGGCAGAAAAGTGTGCACAGTCACAGGGCTCACTCTTGCAGACAGCACAGGCCAGTCTTCCAAATCCTCACGGCTGCTACGCTAGAGAAGGCTTGTGCCTCACGTCCCCAGTAAAGTCCTCTAATCTCCTGAGGCTCTTATACCTCTTACTAGTCTGCAGCTAATTTCCTCAAAAGTAGGACAAGACGACTGGTTTCCATCCCACCAATCCCAAACTGGAGAACTGCAACTCTGTAAGTGCTGATGCAAGCCCCACAGCACTGAGTAAGAAAGCAAGAACATACCTCATTTGTGGGGCACCAGACCTTTTTGTAAACCTCTGCCACAGGAAGATCCAAGCTGATAATTTTATTGTTCACCAGGAGCTGAAAGGAAAAGTAAATGGCCTGTTACTCCTAATGATTTCCAAGTAAGTCACAAACAGATAAGACATCACACCATGGAGATGAGACCCTGAACAGGAAAGCACACAGGCTGTCTCTGCTAAGGGCACAAGGTTTCACACTTCTGACCCTAAATGAACTTAGAGATCAACAAGTGGGATAAGCTAGTCTACTTCCTCTCCAGTCCTTCCACCATCTTTATCCTTTAAGCAACGTGATTACATTCAGGCCAGAGAGGTCTTCTTCACATCAGAGGCATCCAATCCATGGAGACTGGAGAGAACGCTCAGAGTAGTGTTTCTCAAACACTAGTCTGAAACAAATTTCTACTTGCATGTAAACCTTTTTCTTACTTTTTACAAGCTGCAAAACTTTATAACTGCATCCTCTCTCTCCTGGCCCAATCGGCTGCATGAAATGGTCCACAGACGAGGTCTGAGACATTTTACCACTTGACAGTAGAGTTCAGGTTGGGAAACACCAATATAAAGCAGTTAAACGGTTAAAATTTCCAGAAGCGGGGAGCCCTGCCCGGATTCCCCCTCCCACGCATTTACCTCCATTCCACTATCATCTTCCAGCAGGGCCACCAGATCACAGTCCTGGCAGATCTTGTTCTTGATGTCCCTCATGAGAGGCCCAATGCCCGGCTCATTGCTGCTGTAAGGGTTGCCAGGCATGCGACCCTGTAAGAAATCTTCCTGCTGGGGATCCTTCTCCAGAGTAACAAAGAACTCGGTTACTTCGTTCTCTTCCTAAAGAACAAAGATGATGATGGAGTCAGGGAAGACTAGAAGTCATCACACCTAAGTGTGCTAGCAAGCTGCCTCGGTGTCTGGACTGCTGGGGGTTGGGGTGGGGGGGCGGGGAGGCCTGACACAAGGAACACCCTTACTGAACTGAAGACCCAGGGCTACAGCAAAACTCTTGGAGGTGGATAAAGAGACCTGCCACGTCCATCTGAAAGTAACCAACTAACAAGGTTTTAGCAGCTGCAGATCTATGCCTCAGGTGAAAAGGGCCAACCAGGGTTAGGAGCAGAGGAGCCACAAGAAGGTAACAGCAACCCCACCTACGTGATGGGAATGGGGCTACGGCAGAAAGCTAGAGCAGATCATCCTGAGAATCCCCCACATTCTTTCTTCATGCACCGTCCAACAACCTTCTAGGCTAGAAAATCCCTAAATTCCAGAAGGACTTGTCTATGTTAAATATTAAAATTCCCCCTGTGCCTAGTAAAACACACCTAACACCCAATGCCCCTTCCTTCAGAGAAGTACTGTTGATGCTAAAATAAGGTTCTTCATTATTCTTGACCGATAGGAGGAGACCCTTGGCTCACATAGAGACCTCGGCTCCTTTGCTCTTCCCCTGATGTCTATGAAGATTCCGCTATCTTCCCCATTCCCACGCCTCCATCCTTCATGCTAGCACCCTCTCAAGCCAACACCCTCTGTCTCTTCTCCCTGTCACAGCTGAACTGTTCTAACAAGCCGTCTAGACACATCGCCTCTACTTCACTTCCCAATCATTTTTGTCTCTGCTGGCTAGCTTCCAAGCCCACCACTCAACGAAAACAGCTCTCTCCAAGGTCACCAATGGTGTCTTCACTGCTAAGTCCAATGGCCTTTTCTCAGTCCTCACCCTTCTCAACTCTCTGCAGCATCTGACATCAGTGACACTTCCTTCTGGATGCTCTCTGCACTGTTCTGCTATGGTTCACCTCTTGTCTCATCCACTAAGAGCGGGTGTGCTCCAGGGCTCTGTTTTGGGCTGGGCTCTCTTCTCTTAACTCTCTACACTCTCTCTTCCTGATCTCATTAGATCCCACCGGTCCAACTACCATGTCTCTGGAGATGACTCCTAAATTTACACAGCCAGCCCCTCATCTCACTCAAGAGTCCCATATCTCCAGATGTCTGCTAAATCCCCCACCCCCATGCTCCATATGCTTCTATCTCAAACACAAATTCTAAACAAAGCTCATTAGCTCTTCCCTAAGCCTAAATCTTTTCAGCTAGTTGTCCTCTTTCAGTTATGGTTTTCACCATTCTTCCAGAACCTCAGCCCACAACCCTGATGTCACTCTCCCCTTCTCACTCTCACTAATCCCCAATAACCTGTCAGCTGCCAAGTTCTCCAATCCTACCTCCGTAACATCTGTATCTGTGCCCTCCTCTCCACTCACACCACAAGCACCCTAATTCAGGTATTCATCACCTATCACCTAAAATACTACAACAGCTTCCAAATTATTCCAGCTGTATCCAGTTGAGATCTCCCCTTCTTAGCCCTCCCCACCGCTTCCAAACAGATGTTCCTAAAGTAGAGGTCTGACCATGCCACTGCCCTGCTCAGGAAGCTTCAGAGGCTCCCCATCGCCTGTAGGATCTAACACAAACTCCTCTGTTTGGCATTTACAACTTATCACAACCTGGCTCTGGCTGACCTGTTGAGGGCAGAAGTATGTAGGACCCCCTCATGCTCTGTACTTTAGCCACATTCAGTTGCCCACCATTTCCCACACATGCAGCTTCATTTCCCCACCCCCCAGTTCCACCTCCAGTGGAGACCCTGGTTTCCTTCAGACTCCGTTCACATGCCACCTGCCCCAAGAGACCCTTCTGGAGTCCTTTAGTTGCTGGTAACCCCTAGATGATTTTGCACTTGGTGCATATTCTGCATTTACTCCCCTAGGTCTATGCTCTTTTTCCCAAAATAATGCTTTCTGAGAAGAACAGGCACTGTTTTGTTTCAGTTTTTGTACCCCTAGAGCCTAGCACAGGGCCTGGAGCCCAGGAAGTGCATATTGAACTGATGTACCCCAGTTTGGGGGAAAATGTAACACAAAAGTGAAGAAGAAAAAGGAGAAATATGGAGACTCCTTCATACAGACCACTCCAGATCAGTACTGCTTTCAGAACCTATTGGGTGGAGGGATACTAGGATTGACTAATATATCTGTAATTAATACCAGGCATTTTCTTTGGGGGGTGGGGGAGGGAAGTAATGCATGGAGCTTCACATTATAGCAAATTTGTTCACATTAAAACTAACAGAAGAATGGATTTATTACCATTTTATGTCACGGGATGCTAAATGATAACTAAATGAAGATTCTTGGGCAGTCACAAGGTCATCTCTCAGCCCCCTATCTCCCCCACACCAACTCCAACCTCTCCTCCCTTGCTGCTAAAGTGCCCTGCATGAGGCCTCCAATGAGCAGTCGCTCACTTACAGGATAGATGATACTGCAGAGCCTCTCAAAGATGAAGACAGGAGTCCGATAGTCATCCAGATTGTACCGCTTGGCTGTTTCGATGCACACTGCCATGAAGGCCTTTGTTTCTGATTCTGTGCCTGCCAGAATCAAAAGGACCAGTCAGTTTGGAAGGAGCTTCCCTTAGAGTCTTCCTGTAACACCCCAAGCCACCAAATCAAAAGAAATTAATCTGAGAAGCGGCCTAACTTGACACTAACAGCACAGGCTGCAAGGTTACTAGACCACATGAGGATAAGATTTTGGGTACCAGCAAAATGAGAAGCTTCAAATGGAAGGATTCAGCTGATGAGGTCTCAAACACAAGACCCCAACGCTGACCGATGGAATGCGAGAAAAATCTAATCTGGGCTTGAAAATTTACAACTTCAAGAGTTGGTACTGTGCCCAAAAAGGAATTTCTCTCTTTGAACTTTGGGAAACTGAGGACACATTCTCCTTGATCCCACCAGGTTGATGATGGCCTAACCTCTCAGACCAATATTTGGTTTTCTGCCTCTTAATGACCACCTAACGTGTATGATGGCTACCTATGGCAATGCCCTATGCCCCAATCAGGCTGCAAACTCCTTCATGTCTAATATATACCTGGCTTCCCTTTCAGTGCTCCCTTCACACAGTGCCCTAGATGTGCAAACGCTGGCTATTCATAGTCGCCTCCATCTCTGTGGAACTCGGGGATATCCTGAGCCAACAAAGTGGGAAAGTGGCTGAGGCTCCAGGCCTCAGGGTAGCTCTACCTGTGGTCATGTCCTCCAGCATCTCCAGCAGCATGTCCTGGGTCTCATCAATTAGCTTGGTCCTCTGCACTACCAGCTTACGCAGACACAGGTAGCCATTTAACACAGTGCCCACCAGGCGGCTTTTGAAGTGCCGCTTAATGGACTCCACTTCAACAAAAGAGGAGAGGAGACCTGGAGGGACACAGGAGACAGCTTGTAGGAACCCTGGCAGACAAACAAACTCAACATTTCAAAGGCAGTATCAAAGAGCAACTTAAGACCTTAAACCTGTTCTTGTTACAGAGGATAAGGTAAGAAACAGGGAGCCAGCACCCGAATTCACAGAGATTGAGGTACTTTGGCTCCAAATACATGTTTCTATTTCAATAGCAAAGGACGCCCCATTAGAAGAGCTGTGCAGTTAATTATACCTGTGAGGCTTTTGAGAGCATATCCCTGCTGTAAGTCAGTGCTCAACGTAGCCTCCTCCAGGGCCAGCAAACGGGCTATTTCCTAGAAAGGACAATAGGCATGGTCCGTGTAACATCGTAACAAATGTCACCACCATCCCCCTTCCCTGAGATCTATAGTGTCAACTCAGGACACTTACATCAACACCTATGCCTCAGCTTTTACTGATCCAAGATGGTTAACCTCTTCATTTCACTACCCCTGAAAGGTCCCTTCCAGAACCTAGGGACAGTTAATAGACCTTGGAAGCCAATGTTCTGAGAGGCTAGTACAACTGTGATGTAGGGTCCTGAGATTCTCCTAGCTTTCTGAGAGAAAAGGAAAACCCCAGGACAAATTACAAATCCAAGCTTGAGACAGTGGAACCACATCTGAAGCCATCGGTAAAGGAGGCCTGGGTGACAAGCACTTTAGTGAGGGAGGGCCCTCTCTTGCACAGAGCATGAAGCTTCTGTCATTCACATCACAGCCATTTGTGAGCCTCAGAAGAGTTGCCTCAGGGATAGTAAGACCAGAACCTCCCCACCCCCACCACCAGAAGACCAACAAAGCCAGGAACAGGAGAGTATCTAAATGGTCAGGGGAAGTCTCAGGTGTCTTAATGCACAAGGCTACGTACTACCTTTTTCCTCTAGAAGAAACGTCATCTCCTGAACCTTGTGTGATACCTAAGGAATGTCAGTGTCAAAGCTCAATAGATCTGGAAGAAATCTTAATATCATTTTGTCTAACCCCTTGAATTTTACCGATGAAGAAACTGAGTCCCAGAGAGGCAAATTAATTAGTCTGAAAATGAGAAGAATTAAAGGAGATGTGAAATACCTTGGTGATGAGGTTGCCAACATAGGGCAGGACTCCCCGAGCTGCCAGGTAGACCTTCCAGTGTGCAGGTTTGATGAGCTTCTGGTAGAGTGCCAAGTACTCAGCTGCACACTCCCCAGCAATACTCAGCTCGTCCAGGTAACTGGTACAGGGACACAAAGAAATTGTAACTGGGCAATTGAAATAGGCCCAAACGTGTAGGCAGAAATGAGAATAAGCAGCCAATACCCAAGCGCAACAAACCATTTGCACTAATATTCTAAAGCACAAAAGAACCCAGCAGGGCCAGAATTTAGGTAGCACAAAAACAAGGTGCACTTCATCCCACCTTGGCCTATACAGGACTCTCAGGAATTCCTTGGGAGCCCCGATGCCCTCCAAGGCAAAGAAGATGGAAAGCCAGAGAAGCATGGGCTCTCAGAGCCCCTCCCCAGCCCTCCACGGTACCTGGTGAGGAGGTCAAGGACCTGCTGTTTACGGCTGGGAATGGTTGCCAGAGCCTCCACGATGGTGCAGGCTGCCTGACGGGCTGCTTGGGTCGCTGGAGTGAACAGCACCTGAAAGAGCATAAGGGAGGCAGGAAGTCACTAGCTGTATCTGGCTGTAGTTCCCCCCCTCCTGAGCTCCAGGCTGTTCCACTTCCCCACGATGAACTCTGCCAACTACTCCAACTACTCCACCCCACGGAGATATCCTTGGGGAAGGGTAAGTCTGAAATTCACACAGGAGCCTCGAAATCCAAAAGAAAAGGAAAGGAAGCATAAGGGAGTGACTGAACCCAGAAGCAGCAGGCTACATGTGCTTCTTGCCTGGTAGAGTCAAGTGGCCTTTTTACTAGGATCTTTGTTAATTAGTTTGCAAGACAATAAGTAAGATGCCTGAATCTTAATACAGATTATTTTAAAGGTAGCTTCCTTAGAATGCTCTTAAGAGAACCTTTGTTTTAGAAGGAACAATTAGCTTTCTGCTGAAGTCTTCATTTAACAGAACTCTCCTCACAGTATGGGGTATTTGGCTCTAATGTGTTATTTGTACGCTTCTTTGAAATACTGTGGAGGGAAGGAACTGAGGAAGAAAGAGGAGAAAGAAGAGAGGGATGCAGAAGGGAAGAGATTAGAGAGAAAGGAGCAAGACGGGGAGGAGCGTAAGAGTAGAGGGAGGACAAAGGGACAGAGAAGGGAGGCAGGAGAGTAGAGAGAGGCTGAGAGGTAGAAGAGAGGCACAAGGGGTGGAGAAGGACAGAAGGATGGAAGAATGGTAAAGGAGAACAGGAGAAGGAGGGAGTATGCTTTGGGTTCTGAAGTTCAGCCATATGAGTAGGGGAGGTGAAGTCAGCAGAGAACAGAGACTACCAAGGTTGGTAAGTGGGCAAGAGAGAGGAAGGAAAGAGAGATCCTGCTCTGACCAGGCTGACCACCATCTAGTTAACTGCAACATTCAACCCTACTGGATCCTGATCAGAAAGGCATGGGCAGGCAAAGACACAGGAAAAAGAGTAAAAGTGGCAGGAGTGGGAAGGGGCAGAGGACATCTCTAAGAAGTCTAATGCTGGCTCGGCCCCTCTCTGCATCCCAGGGCTCTGGCTAAGTGGTATCATCACAGGAAAGATGCTCCTTCACCTGCCGAAGCCAGTTGTTGTGACCCAATTTGAGATCCAATGGGGAGGTCCTCTTCCCCCGACGGCTCATGTACTGCTTCCACCTCCACACATACTTCTCCATCAAGTAGAGCTGCCGAAGCTCCAACCTAGTGGAGGATTTCCCATTGGAATCCATACCTGGAATGTGGAAGGAAGAATGAGGAAAACAAGGCAGTTGGAACAAAAGGGGTGGAGGTAAGTATAACCACAAGTCGATCAGTTTTGTGGGTTAGGTCTTCCTCAATTAGACTGGGAGCTCCTTAAAGGCAGGCACTGTTTTCATCTTTCTTTGTACCCCTAGCATTTAACTTACATAGTAAGCATTTAATAAATGTTTGCTAACTCAATGGTTAAATGCCTTCTAGATCTTAAAGCATCATACAAACACGAAATGCCACTGGATTCAGGCTCTGCCATGGTTGCCAACGTCTTTTTTCTTTTAAAATTTTTTTTAAAAATGTATTGTTATTTTGACTTTATCAATAAATACCAATGTTCTGATAGAGCACTGGCCCTGGAGTCAGGAGGACCTGAGTTCAAATCCAGTCTCAGACCAGACACTTAACATTGACACTTACTAGCTGTGTGACCCTAGGCAAGTCATTTAACCCCAAATGCTTCGCCAAAAAAGAAAAAGAAAAAATTTAAAAAAAAAAAAGAAAACCAATATTCCAACATACAAGGAAGAACAAAAAAGAGACTGAATTAAACACTGTGACCTTCTGTTACATATAGTTTGCTTTTCAAAATCACATGTTAACATGGGAGGAATAAAATCACTATTTGCATCCCCTTCCTTCTGTGTCTTTATGTTTTATAAATAGTCTTTTCTATTTTTTTCCAATTTAAATTTTTTTTTAATTTCCAAGCATTTTTTCCCCTTCTTCCCACCCCTAAGCTTTGTAAAGAGAAAGGCGCACCTCTAGTGGGAAGGCATTTCTTCCAGGCCTCATAGGATGCTTTCGGGTCTCGCTTGAGCCACAGCTGAGCCTGAGCATGGATCTCATTGCAGTATGGCTTAACTGTGGTGAGAGCTTCAACAGGAACGTCCTAGGGGAGAGGGAGACAAGATGAGAGCTTTCCAACAAACCCGCGACTCTCAAGGGAAGAAGGGACACAGCAGTCATACTTGTGTTGATGAGTTCCCCTGATAATCCTCCTTAGCATCAACAGTTCTAAAATTAATTTAGGGTTCCTGCTCATCACGGCATAGTGTAAGATGCTGTTTACTTACTAGAACAGCTACAACTGGTTCTTGAAAGGAAACCATGGAAATACTCAAGCATAGCCATAGCACCTTCTGGTCTTGATCATAAATTTTCCCTTTGATTTTATGTGTAAGGAGATTCCGCTTCTTGGAGCTCATTCTCCCCTACTTGCCTAACTCTGAATATAAACTTCTTCACTGAACAAGTCTTCAACTAGATACTGGGTCCAGTTCAGGGAGTGAATTTTTCCCCTTGCATTGTCTCAAGTCCTGAAGCTTAGAAATGTCACATACAGAGGCCTAAGATGGCCACTCTTAATCCTGACCCACCTACTCCTTCTGTTTATTTCCAAACCCTGACTTCATCTGGAAGAGAGTGGCGGGGCTTTCATGTAATTTAAGCAAGCTATCCTAGAGAATTAGATCCCTCCCAGGAGGTTTTCAAGCAAAGTCAGTCCGTGAGTTGTCAACAAGCATTTGGTAAGCATCTACTATGTGCCAAGCACTGTGCTAAAGATACAAAAAAAAGGCAAAAATAATCCCTGCCCTCAAGGAGCTCCCAGTCTAATGGGGAGACAACACACAAACAACTACGTATTATACAAAATAGAAACAGAATAATAACCAGCATTTCAATAGTGCTTTAAGATTCCATTAATCCACAACAATCCTGGGAGATAGGTGCTATCGTGACCCCCATTTTACAAAAGAAGAAACCGAGGCAGGCAGGAGTCTTCCTGAGTCCAGGCCCAGCACTCTATCTACTGCACCACCTTGCTGCCTTCATTGTGAGTATTCTCAGAGGGAAGGTACTAGCATTAAGAGAGACTGAGAAGGATTTCTTGCACAAGATGGGATTTTGGCAGAGGTAGAGATGAGGAGGAAGAGCATTCAAAATGACGGACAATGAAAACGTCTCTGGAGTGGCAAAGAAGGTGTCAGTTAGGTGATATAGAGGATTAAGCACTCTGCCTGGACTCAGGAAGACCTGAGTTCAAATTATGAGTTGTGTGACCTTGGGCAAGTTACTTAACCTCCTGCCTCAGTTTCCTCATCTGTAAAATGGGGGTGGTAACAGCACCTACCTCCCAAGGTTGTTGTGAGGATCAAACGAGACAGTATTTGTAAAGGCCTTAGCACAGTGCCTGGCACATAGCAGACATTATGGAAATGCTTACTTACTGGAAAGGCTGGAAGACGCCCCTCTCTGAAGGGTTTTAAGAGCCACAGAGGAGTCTGTATTTGTTGCTAAAAACAACAGGGAACCACTGGAGTTTATTGAGTAGTGGGAGTGACACGGTCAGACCTGTACGTCAGGAAAATCCCTTAGGTGTCTGATGGACTGGAGTGGGGAGAGACGGGAGCCCAGAAGGCTACTACAACAGTCTAGACATGAGGTGAGGGAGGTCTGCACCAGGCTGGCGGCAGTGTCAGAGGAGACAAGAGCAGTGCAAAGGGGAAATCAACAGGCCTCGGCAAAAACTGGATGTGGGGGGTGAGAGCGAAGAGTCCAGGATGACTCCTAGGATGTGAACCTGAGGGAGCAGGAGAATGGTGTAGTCCTCTACAGTAACAGGGAAGGTAGGAGGGGTGGGGTATTCAGGGGGAAAGATGATGACTTCTGTTCTGGACATGCTGAGTGTAAGATGTCTACTGGACATTCAGCTCCAGACGTCTCAAAGACAGCTGGAGATGTGGGACTGGAGGTCAGCACAGTGTCAGGGGCAGGACAGGTGGAGCTGAGCACTGTTAAGGGAAGTCTTCAGGGCAGCTTTCAGCCTTGGAGGTACCTTCTAACCCTGAGAATCTTATGATAAAAATATTCAACCTGCCAGTCCTGTGATGGTTCTAAGCTCCTCCCTTTCCCTCTGAATCCTCTCCTCAGTTGTCCTTCCACATTAATTTGCTTAAGCCTATCTCATCTGCACTTGCCCTCAAAACCCCCAGAATCATCCTACTACCTTCCTAAATGGCCCCAGCCCCCAGAGGTCTGTGTCACTTCAGCTTTAATGACATGTCCAACCAAGAAAGAATGAAAGACCAAGTCAGGTCTGTGAGGCACTTCCTACAGATGGCTCCACTGATCTGTTCCATGCCTAATCTGAGGTGTTTCGGTTTCAGAAAACAGAGAGCTTTTGAACTTTAATGAACTTCAAGAACTGATACCCACCAGACAAGCTCTGGTTAGTCAAAAGTCTGTGCCACAAAAAGCCCCAGTGGGCAAAGTGGGGGAAAGAAACCCACCTAAGGGGAACTCTTGGGCAAAAGGCACATGAAAACCCCTGAGTTGCTGGTCCTACAGCTAGATTGTAAACACTCCCTTTCTCCATGGGAGACACAGCAAGACAGTGAGAGGCGGCAGGCCTGTTTTGGCTCTTGGGAAACCCCAAGGAGCGGCAGCTACTGGCACCTGGCACCTCGGGATAGCTCTGGATCCACCGAGAACTCATGAAATACCTTGTTTTTCTTGCTGGTTGGAGCAGGGGGTTTGATCAGCTTCTGTAGGATCCGGAGGCACATGAGGGTAATGTTCTCCACGACAACAGGCGTTTTGATGTTTACGGCCATGAGGAAAAGACTGAGAGCTGGCATGGAGGAGGCAGAGACCCTGAGTCACTACCACTGCCCAGGGAGTGCTCCACGTCCTAGCAGATCTGGCTTCTCTGGAGCCTCTGCCCTGCAAACCCCTGTCCCTGAAGTACCCATTCCCAATCCCCAACTTCCTGGACTCACCACAGCGCAAGCGAAGTTCCCAGCAGCTATCCTCCTTCGAGATGGAGTCCGTCAGTAAGAGCATTTCATATTGAAGGCTGCTTGCCTGCCAGATCAAGGGGAAGAGAAAGGTCCAGATGGGTCAGGAGTCTGCCTGTGACCTTTCATCTCTGACACAGAAATCACTGAAAGAGATGTGGCCACAGGCACCTCCAGGCTTTAATGCTCACAACTCACAACTTCTGTGGCTAAGCTGGGGTGGGTCAGCCTAAAGGAATATCTCTGAGTTATAACAATGATGACCACTCACACTTACAAAAGCGCTTTCCTCATCACAACCCTAGCAAAGAAAGGTAAATGGCTCACCCATGGTCACACAGCTGGTGAAATGTCACTGTCAGGATTTGAAAGTGTCCTGACTCCAAGACCTGTGTTCTTTCATTACCCTATGCTTCATTTCACAGCAGAGATACCAAGAGCAACATAAAAGAGGACGATGGCTACACAGCCACTGGCCGAGGCGCTGATGTGCCACTGATCAGTACCAAGATTGGCCTTGCCATGGCAATGGCAAGGTTGGGAATTAACTGGAGCAAGAGGGCTCCTTTGCTCCTCAAAAACCACAATGAAACTGGTGGAGTGGGATGGAAAAATGGGTGACACCTGGGGGGACAGAGGAGCGATGAGGAGAGGTAGGTTCTCTCACCAGATCAGGGTTGGCCCAATGGCCTTTCAGAGCCGCTGAGACCTTGCCAATGATCAGGTCGTTCATTTGCTGAGTTGCTTCTGGATTATCCCTAAGAACAGCAAGAAGCAGACAGTTATTAGACTGCTGGCTGTGATTCTTCCTGTTTAGGGGCAGCCCAGGTACAATGGGCTTAACTTCCCTAACTAGAGAGGCTTCTATCTCTACCTGGAGGCTTCCCAGAACTTTGGTGACTGACGTAACAAGATACTACGAGAAAGAAGCTAGGATGGCATTCTCCTGGACACGGCTCCCCCTCCTTCGAGAGAACAGCAGCACCAGCACCAACATGGCTGCACGCTCACAGTGCACACCCATACTTAACACCTCAGCTTCCCACGAACACTGCACCCTCCCTTCGCCTGGCCTCTCTCTGCCTTTCTGGGGCAAAGCAGAAAGAAGTCTCTCAGTTCAACCACTATTTCCTCTTCAAATCTCTTCTCAGGACTCACCTTGACAACAACTCCATCTGACAAGCATGCTTAACAACCTACTAGGTATTGTTGGTGTTTCATTTTCAAGAGGACCAATGACATCACAGATGATGTCTTGACTTGCAGGTGAATCGGATTTAAGTCATCAGCCTTGCTCTCTCTTCCCGAGTCACTGATGTTCAGTGACAAGACAAAAGTCAGGACAACTAGCCATGGCCTGGGTAGCAGTGAACGACCTTGCCATCTTTGAGGTCTGACTGAGCTCTGATCGCTCCACAGCACCTGCTTCTGCCACCTTCGTAGCCACTGGAACAAACTGTTCTCATCCACCAATTATATTGGGAGAAGTCTTCACATGCTTGTTGGGGCAGACACCCCCCTGACTCACTAACAGGTCTGAGGTCTGCTGGTTACCCTCAACCTCGTTTAGCCCATCTGCTGAGATGGTTCTAGTGGAGTATGGCCACTGCACATGCTATAACTTCCTGGAGCCACAGGTGAGAGTTGGGTGGATCGTGTGGACACCCAAGGCGGATGAGCAGCCTTGAAAAGGGCTCAGTAGCCCTCCCACCAGAGGTGCCAGTCCCCCTGAACGCCCACACACTCCACCTAGTAGGCACAAGACACTGGGGATACCTAGTTCCTAGTTCTACCAAACTACTGCTCAAAGTTGGCAAATCGAGAAGAATGAGAAGCTCCCAAAGGTCACTTAACCATTCTTTCCTAAGTACTTCATCCACTTGTCAATCTCTATGATAAATCTATTTGCCAGTCAAGTTCAACTCAAACTTCATTTTCTCTTCAAAGTCTTTCCTGATTCCCAGTGTCTCCCCTGCTTGCCCCAAACTTAACAAGTGCTTTGCTTTATACCTTTCTGTGTTTTATGCCTTTGTCCCATAGTAGTATACATAATAGTTCTCTGTTTTCTCTTACTAATCTGTGAGCTCCATAACAGCAGAGACTACATGCAATCCAAACCTGAACTCCGGATCATAGCCCCCTGGTAATGTTCTGCATTAAACAGCCATTTTGTGTTTCCTGCACAGCAAGCATGACTGTCTCTAAAGCAGACCCAGCAGAAAAAGGATAAGCTAGGTTATACCTGGTGAGGAGACACATGAGTTGGCGGACTTCCTCCCGCATGGAGGCAGCTCCCCGGCGCAGATTGTAATCAAAGAGCTCCCGGATGAGGCCCTGTGAGACGAGGATATGGCGCAAGGCCGGGTTCGTGGCCAGGGCCCGGAGCAGCGTGATGCAGTGTTCAGTGACTGCAGAGGCGCATCCATAACACTTGGTGGAGGAGGTGTGGCCACAGCCTAGGACCGATAAGGCTCGGTACTGGCTGGCAGTGAACGTCGGCTGCACTGTCGTCCTCGATGACTTGGTAGCTGCCTCCCTCTGTTGCAAATCATACTCTAGGAGCTCCTTCCGTGAAGCAAAGACTTTCTGGGGTCAGGAGGAGAGTGAAGAAAGGAAGAGTCAATTACTGTAACGCCAGAGAGGAACTGACCTCAAAATCTAAACTGAGAAAGCTTTTTCTAGCCAGGCCTCCTATTTCCGGGACTTCAGTCCTTGGATCTAATAACTCAGAGCACCTTTAAGGTGCTGGAAAAACCTTACTGTTAATATATTTGTGACAGTCCAGAAAACCTTCTAGTTTCCACGGGAGGAGGGGCGGAAAATCACCCTGAGTGTGACAGGCTACTTCTGCTCTAGGCATAACTCCTCCCCTGCCTGGCAGGTGCGTCCTAAGAAGGGGAGCAAACAAACTTTTTCCTTGAAAGGATTAGCTAACTTTTGAAAAATGTTTCCATCCCTTCCCAGTGTCTCCCTAATATTATTGTGCTGTTTATTATAACTCTGCATTGGTGCTGGGAATGGCCTCTTAATTCTGCCTCCCTAGTGAAGAGCCTTCCCATGCAGCTAGATAGAGTTGTCCTAAGCTGTCTCAAGACACGGAGTGTTCGGGGTAAATAACAGCAGTTTGAAAAAATGTGATTGGGGGCAGAGGGAGAGGAGGAAGGGTGTATGTGCAGGAGTCTAGCATTTCTAGCAACAAGCTGTCTGCTCCAGGCACACCCCGTCCTGTGTGGCACTGCTTCCCTTTTCTGGAATTTCTTATTCCTGCAGCTTTTCATGCTAGATGCTTCCTAGCTGGCCTCACTAACTGGTGCCTTGCTGCCTGGGGCATCAGAGGTGGAAAACCAATCAGACATGCTTGGTTGGAGGGTCCTCCCCTCCCCATAACACATCTGGCCCTTGGCCACATTGGGAAGCAGCCAAGTTCTGAGGGACAAGTTCCCAGGGATACTCACACTAAACTGGGGGAAGAAGGAGAGCCTGCATGATGCAAGACACAAACAGGATGGATCAAAAACTGGACTTGAATCCAGGTGGTCCTGGATCTCAGGCCATCTCTTTATCCACTGGTCTATGCTACTTCTCTGTCAATTTGGATAACTTAAAATTCATCCATGTCTTCTAAATTACCAGTTCTGTTGGCACAGATCGATTTTATAAACAGAAAAGCTAAGGTGCTGGGACAAAAGCAGAGATGACAAAGGTGGCACGAGCTGAACTCTTGGTGGCCTCACTCAGGGCCCACCCTTATGAATGTCTACACAGTGAGATTTACAAGACTCTAGGCAAATACTGTTCCGATGCGTGAACGATGAGTGGCTCCATCCAGCTGAGGGAGTGGGCACTGACAAGTCAAGAGCTCTGAAAGGATGCCAATCTCTGTGCTCAAACATCTGATCTCTGTGACCCTCCCCCATTACACTTATTTCTAAGGATTATCAATTAGAGCTGGAAGGGACCTCAGCTGTATTTGGTTTCATTCTCTCATTTTCTCTTTTAATTTTTTTTCATTTTTAAGTATAAAGAAACTGAGGCCCAGGGAGGAGAGACCTGCTCATGGTGTCGTCTGGGGACAGACCAGGACTGGCCTTGGGAGCCACTAAAGCCCCTTGACACTCTCCAGTCAGGATTTGAACCTCAGTCCTCCAACTCCACAGGAAGCATCCTGCCCCATGGGGGCTACCGACCTTCCTCAATGTGCTCACTCCACTCCCTGGCAGAGACTCCCCCGACCAAAGCTAGAGGGTAAAGGTCATCTCACAGGAGAGCAAGTACTCAGGACCTAAGGCAATACCAGGGTTTGGGCTCACGAACAAGGGCTGCTGGGATGCTTAACTACCATCACTGTTAGGTTTTCATACCTGGATGATCTTGGAGAGTTCGTCAAAAGAGTTCTTACAGTCCCCACAATACTCTTGAGCCAATTGCAGGATGTAGCGATTTACACTGGCTGACGTGGAGCTGATCCCCCCAGCACTACCTGAATCATCCTAGAACCCAGAAAGGGAAGTTAGTCAGCAGCATTCTCCCCCAAGCCAATGTACAATCTGGGAGCTCTTAGCATATGAGTCAACCCTCTCCACTTCCCTCCCTATAACGCCCCTGAACTTAGCGGGGCATTACCTGGGGCTTTTCAGGTGCTGCCTCATTCACTTTGCAAAGCAGATTTTCCAGCTGCGGCCTGTGTCCCATTAGCTGGTGATACACTCGGTCAGCTTTATCCAGGAGGGTGTTGATGTTGGTCACAGCCTAGGGATGAGAGGAGACAAGAGACTGGCTTAGAACTAGTCTAACTTTTCCACACAAACTCACAGGATGGCATCAAACCTATCAATGGTCATCCAGCCTTTACTTAAAGCTCTCTAGTGATGACAGGAACCCTATCACCTCCTAAATCAGCCCACTCTTGGAAAGCTCTAATTGGGAGGAAGCTTTTCCTTACATCAAGTTTAATTCTGCCTTTTAGGCAACTTCCACCTAATGCTCCTAAGCTTTGTCCCCTAGGCCCAGGCAGAACAAATCTAATCCCTCTTCCATAGCACAGCTTTTCCAACACACTTGCAGACAACTATCATTTCCCCTCTAAGGCTTATCTTCTACAGACTAAATATCCCTCATTTCTTCAACTAAGCCTCATGTGGCCATAACTAGAGGCACTATGCCATCCTGGGTGCCAGCCTCTGGACACTCTCCAACTAATTAGCATTCTTCCTAAAATGGTGCCCAGAAATGAGCACCCTACGACATATCTTATCTGACCAGATAGAGCATACATAATGGGACCACCCTCTCTCTTGGCCTTTGAATGAAACCTGAAATGGTACTTGCTTTCTTGGCTTCCACAGCCATGGCAGCTAGAAAAGGTTTTTAGGCCATTAACCCACTTACCCATCCTGTGTAACACTTTACATTTATCTCTATTAAACTCCAACTTATTAAAGTTGACTCAATGTCCTTGGTATGTCAAGACCCAAAACCCTGAATTCTTGCTTTGTCCTAGAGTATTTTAGCTCTCCTTCTCAGTTCTGTGTCATCTGTCAATCTGATAAGTGTGCCACGAAAGTCTTCTTCCAGAGACACGAATAAACACTCAACAGTCCAGGGTCAAGCACAAACTAGGGGCCTCCAGGGGAATCCTCCACACAAGACTGCTTCAAACTATGAATAAATTAAGGGTTGGTCATCCAAGCAGTTCTAAATCCACCAACGGTACTGTCCCTCCATCTTTTCCATTAAAATAACATGAGAAACTTTATCAGATGTTTCACTAAAATCCAGATAAGCTACGTGTAAAGCATTTTCCAGGTTTATCAGTCTGATCAGTCCTGTCAATCAACCAATAAACATTAAGCGCCTATAATGTGCCAGATACTGTGCTATGTGCAGGGGCTACAGACAGGCAAAAGAAAAGTCCCTGACCTTAAGGAGCTCACAATCCAACGGGTGATACAAGAAGCAAATAAATATGTACAAGCAATGGATAACTAGGATGTAATTAACAGAAGACACTAGAATTAAGAGGGATCGGGAAATCCCTATAAAAGACAGCGTTTTAGCTGGCACTTAGAAGGAAGCCAGGAGACAGGGATGAGGAAGAAGAGCATTCCTAGCATGAAGGGCAGCCAGAGGAAATGTCCAAATGTCCAGAGTCAAAAGAGATGGTCTTGTTCATGGAACAGCAAGGCGGACAGTCAAAAAATGAAACAAAATTCCTCTGGATGACCCATTCTTAACAATGTCCTCAAAAAGTTTCTTTTTTCCTCCTCAATGTAACTGGGAGTTGTTTTGTGTCTTCCGAATTGTATTCTTAAGTGCTCATCCATCTTGGGCTGACTAACCCTATAAACTGTAGGCCACAACAACAGGTCTACCCATCTTTACTCTCAACCCTCTGAAATTTGCTTCTCTACCATTTAAGGTACATGACAGATCATAGCCAGATTCTCTTTTCTTCTGTAATCCAAGTTCTAAGACAGAGCGGTAATTTTCTCCCAGGGTCCCCATCTTTACCACACCAATACGCAGTTCTTTGGTGAGAATCAGATCCAAGACAGAATTTTTTCATCTATTGGTTCCTCCATTTTTAAGGTCTTTAGGGCCTTGCCTTCTGACTCACTTTTCTTTTCAATTACCACGAACTAAATCCTTTATGTGTTTTCTCCTCCAATTAGAGTGTAATTTTCTTGAGAGCAAGAGGCTGTATCTCCAGCACTTAGCAAAATGTTGGCACATGGCAAACGCTTAATAAATGTTTTTCTATTCCAATCATTAAAGCAACTCAAGAAATTATTAGCCACTCTATTTTTGAAAGAGAGTTCCAACAGATGTCTAGATGATTGAAATTACTAATATATCCTGCCTCTAAGTCAGGCTTATTTATAATCTATTTTCAGTTTGTTTGCTAGTTTTTGTTTTTCTTTCAACTCATCTATTTCCCTTCTGTCCATGTGGTCTATAGCATCCTCCAATGACGATACTGCTTCTGCTGATCTACTCAAATGTTCTCTACCAGGTTTCCTCGCTCTGGGTCTTGCATCTACCTCTTCATGTGAATATCCTTTCATTACATACACCGTTACTCTCACCCCTCTTTCACTGTACCTTGGTGCTTTCAAATAAGGAATAGACCTTTTTCCAGTGCCTCACTTTAGTCATAGGTCTCATCTCACTGTGCATTGGTGATATTTCTGAGGTCAAATTTGCCTCTTTGCAATAGTATGTCTAGTTCATCTTTGTTGCTACCTACATTTTTTGCATTTCTATATAGACCTGAGGTCATGGATTTAATTACTGGTTCCTTTCATGCATTTTTTCCCCCCGATGAACTTCTATCTATCTCCACTGTTAACCTTCCCACATCACAGTTATTCTCTGTGGTACCTAAGTTGGTGGATATATCTAGACATTATTCTCCTGCCCCTTTCTTTTCAGTTAAGAGTCCTTTTGATTAGATTTACAAGACTCCTGGCAAATGTAGTCTTACCTACCCTAATCAAGTGCACTTTATGCATGGCCAAGAGCCTGTCATTCCTATATTATAATCTGTGATCCAGAAATCACAGATCAGGAAACCCCATTTTCCACTGTCATATTCTTAGTTCACTTCCTTGAAATGTCATCTCCAAACTACTCTAGTATGTTTCTCTATTCTCTGCTGCCTTAACTTCATTTCCTTCCGGCCTTGGGTTCACATAACTTGCAAAATCCAATCACACGTTCTTTATGATTGCAACCAAAGTTGGGAAGGCCAAGAATTTTGTACTTCCCACATAGCAGAAGGGTACCCCTACTGAAAATGCATGGCCAAATATCGTTTTTGAATTTTCAAACCTCAGGTTATCTTCTATATGAGATGTACCTCTTGTGTTACTGAAAGCCACCCTTAACAATTCCTAATCAAACTAGATGGATCATTATTCTGACTTGTTTCAATCCATAAAATTTAAAACCTTGATAGTCTTTCCCCCCCTCTCCCCTTCTCACAAAGCTAATTATCCTTTACCCCAACAGCTGCCCCTAAAGTAAGGTGACACGGCACTACTGCTCTCGGTCTGGGACTATCCTCACCTTCTTTCGATCTTCTTCATTCTCAATGGGATCCACAGCACAGCAGGGCTTGGCATAAAGCATGAAGTCAAAGCGAGCATATTTACAGAAGCCACAGGCATTGCATAAGAAGGGATCCTTTTCATCATAGTTGATGGACCTAGAAAGCCAAGGCACGTATTAGATAAAAGGGGCAGCAGATGTTTGAAGGATAATCTCCAGGTCAGGGATCACGTCAGATCTCCTTACATATCCTTAAATTTGACTAAGATGGAGCATACCAGAGGTGTCAATCACACAGCCCACATCTGCTGCCCAAACCAGATTAAAATGTAATTGGGAAACATTTAACAAAATAAATGTGCAATAAACCTTAGCTAATGTTAACATGAGGTTTTCTAAATCAATAAGCAGCCTGCAGGGATACTTATTCGTGGTTTGGTGGTCCTCACTTCTGAGTTTGATACCACCGAGGCACACCACTCTGGTCTTCTGCTGGACCCACTCTGAGTTCCCATAATCCCACTAACTGACAACAACTTGAAATCTGAAGGCAGGCGTTAAGGAAAAAGTTCAAATCACTGGATATACCCAGACTCCACACTGTCCCATGGACCCTTCCTACACACACACACTTACTCTGTTTCTCTCTCTCTCTCTCTCTCTCACTCACCTGCATTTATGACACTGGTAGACATTCTCTCCACAGTTGCCACAGACCCCAGGGTTAGCAGGAACAGAGGCACTGCATCGTGGGCATTGCAAGGTCTCTGTGGAAGCCTGGTAGTTTTCATAGAAGTCTGCAAACTCAATCATCAGATTAGAGGCCACGATGGGCAATGGCAGGTCAATCTTCACCTCTGTCTGCCCTGGGGTCAACTGTACCTTCTTGGCTTTGTGCCAACGAGCTGGCCTAGGGAACAGGAGCTCTGGTTAAAGGTCTGCAGCAGAGAAAACGAGGCCTCTCACCTCTACTGCTATCAAGAGACAAGGGGAAAACACTCACAAGCACTGAGGTAATTATTCCAAGATAAGTAATTAAAGGGGGAGGGTTAGTAGACAGTTGATTCATTCATTTTACTAACAGCTTTACCCTAGAGAAAAAGGTGAGACAGGAAAGGGGTATGCGTGTATAACAGACTTTGTACTTATTTACAAGGCTACTTTCCAAGAAACTCAACAGGAATGTGACACTTGATCACTCACAGATACTAAAGAAATACAACACCTCAAAGTAAGTGATGCTGAAACTGAAAACCTCAAGAGGTGTATCTAATACAACGGATGGGACCAGATGACCCCATGAGGTTCCATGATACCAAGAAGATAATTGCTCCCCCAACTGACTATTTCTCTCAGCCCCCATTAGGACACTCACTTTGGAGGGCCATAGCTAAACTGCTTTAGGGAAGCTAAGAAATATGGCCTGGAATCTAGGCCAAGTGCCAAGAATAGCATCAAAAATAAACACAATTAAACAAAAAAAAACCCTCCACCACCCCCACATGCCCACCCCATTCCCCAACAGAGCAGAAAATTACACCAGCTATCTTAAGCAATAGCTTCAAAAAACTGTGAATTTCTGCCCTTGGGCCACCAGTGTTGCCTTTTGGTATTGGAGTCCAAGGAAAATTCTCCGAGCCTAGCTCCCAAGAACATCCTTCTGAGACACTGTGACTCACCCTCTCTTCCCCTCCTGCCCATCATTGTCAGCAGCTCCACATGCAGGGTGGCAGCACATCCCTTTATAAAGTCAACGCTTTCCACATGAGCAGGCTCAGGTAGGAATGAGGAACTCTGTCACTAGATACCAAAATTCTCTCAAACCAATCTGCGCTCTTTGTGAGGCTTTTCAAGTTAGCTCACGCCCCAGGCCATGCTCACTGTTAACAATGTGGGACCTTCTTGGGCTCTGGGCCTAAGCCACAGCTTGATACCTCACCCAAAAAAGATCCAATTCCATAAAATCCACAACTCCTGCCTCTCTTCACAATTCTTTCATTTGTGCTCCTCCTGACTCAACTCATACTGCCCTGAATCTAACCTCAAATAAATGCAGGAATGCCCAAAGCTGTGTTACATGACATGAGATAGAGCAGGAAAAGTTTAGGCAGAAATTGAAGAGATCTATAGTGGCCAAAATTTGGGAGAAGACCTCCTGTTGGTGTACAAAAGAACTACAATGTTAAAATGACAGCAGAATGCTCCATGAAGTCTACAAAGTGGTCATTCCTCTTGCCAACCTGTTCTACAAACCATATTTTCATATTTACCATTAAAAGACAAAAAGTCAAGAGAAAACGAGAGGAATCTACTGATACGTCTTCCAAGGGACAGGAATTTGTAAAAGGCTGGCACTTGACAAACCACAATGGGAGGACTGCTTCTTTCAAGAACTGAGCATGCCATCCATGTCCCTCTAGCTCTCATTCCCTGGCCAAAACAGCTGGAAATCTCAAAAAAAGTATGTGTGTTGGGGCGGGGGAAGACCCCTGGAATCAAAGCCAGAACCTTTAAGTGGGCGTCCTAGACCTACCACATCCCCCAGCCTCTTCCCAAACCTGAAAATTCATACTTATTTTTCAGCTCCACGATGGCCTGCACTGTTCGGTTGTTGTAATACAGATTAATGGTTCGCACCATCTTGGTGCGCTTCAGGTCACCAATCTTCACTGTCACTTTGCTGATGGTATGGCTGCCAATGAGCTTCACTACCTGCTGAGTGGTGGTGTAACGGGTATCCACTTTGATGGAGGAGAGCTTGATATACTAAAAACAGAGAATGTGAGGCAATTAGGACAATAACGAGTGACCCAGTTTTCTTCTAAAGCTATTCCCAAACAGTCCATGAATATGTCAGATTACAAATTCATTAAAGGTATTGTAGAGTAGTGAAACAAACACTAGACTTGAAGATAGGAGACTTGAGCTCTAATCTAGGCTTTTACTGGCTGTGTAAATTTGGGTAAATCATTTCACATCTACACCTCAGTTTCCTTATTTGCAAATGGGGATATTTGCATCACCCACCCCATAAAGCTGTTTTATCTATCATGAACCATTAGCATTGCAGAAACAGAAGTTATGAACTGTGTTCTGCAGTCTGGGTATCTATTCCTTCCATTTTCTTATCAGAATTGGAATAATAACCTATTCCACAGTTACCACTTTCTAAGAGCACAACAAACATAGGGTCCTCCATGGTGGAGCCCATCACTTACACAGAATGGCACTTCCGGGTTGTTACACACCAAGCAGGGATCACTCTCTAGGTAATAACCATCGAACTCCACCAAACCGGAGAGAGTGCTAGGAAAGAAACCAGGCCAGACGTGAGGAAATCTTCATCTCTAGGATCACTGAGCTTCTCATAGGAATTATTAAAAATGTCTTGAATCAATAGCCCTGCTCACAGCCCTGTGTTATTGAGGGCACAAAGGAAAATGAGAAGTTCCTTCTCATAGGAAGAAACTTCCAATCTAATTCAGAAGATAGTGCCTCTCCATAGAAAAGAAGCACTATTACAGGATACATCTTCTGGAATGCAAACCCAACTGCTTTCACTTTTCTAGGCACAAGGCACTAATGCTATTTTATACAAAATCTGACTCTACAGTGATGATGCAATAACTGTCATTAACTTCTAAATTACTTTCTTCACAGTGATCCAAAACTATTCTAAGTTCTGAGGTTCTTCTAGCTACATTAGATTTCACATGAGATTTGGTGATAAATCAAACCCACCCTTCCTTAAAGACATGGCTAGTTCCAAAATTTCAAGAGATAACTCTCGATCTCTCTTTCCTTGGGAATCTTCCAGGTTTAATAAAGAAAATGACAGAGGCCTATTCAAAGCCCAAATGATGATCATGACACACCTTTCCTCACTGTTATTAACATAAATATATACTCATCTCATTTATTACTGTGTTGTCTGAAATCTCCCTAAGATTAAGGGCCTCTAACCCTTTGTCTAAGCTCTGCCCACCAACTATTTCACCCCCTACTATCTGGTGGAAACTTCAAGTACACTTTCAGATAAACTGGTGCCTTACTTGGCTCTCCCAAGTGGTAGGAAGCAAGACAAACTTACTTGTAGATGTTGGAGTTTGGATGATTGGTAAGAATATGGTTTTGGGTTCGGAGAATTTCTACAGCCTTCTGTGAATATTCTTTCAACTGAAACACAAGAAATGATCCTAGTATACAAACTACAGTCTAAATGGAAGAAAACTCTTCTGTTTTTCCCACTCAGAGCTGGCCTGCTAGTAATTCTAAGGTATTTCAGGCCTGAAGCTAGGGGAACTAAGGGAAGTAGGGCTAATCCCTAGTTATTTCACTTGTTACAATTCCTCCTGGTCTTAATGACAAGTTCAGCTTGACAGCTTCCTAAGCATTCTAGTCTCTGCTCTGGGAATTATCCCTGGTTCCTGCAGAAAAGCTGGGCAACAATGAGTCAACTATCTAACCAGTGGGGAAACATTTATAAGTGTCCAAGCGTACATTTTTGAAAACAAGTTACAAACTAGCTCCACTTACTCTATGTCAAGTAACCTTAATGTAACTTATCTGCCACTCCTATTTCATATACCTACGCTTAAAAGTCTAAGATTGGGTCTGTCTGTCATGTACAGCCTCTACACAAAAAATGCTGGGAGTATTTAATACTATATTAATATATACTATAATAATATAAAAATGATCAAATGTATTACAGTGATCTTCAATATGGGCTTCCTTCCTAGGACTTGGGATATAATGCCCTTAGCAAAAGAGTAAAACAACGCCCCACCCTGGGTAGAAGAGAAATGAAGCAGAGTTTTGTCTTCTTGAGGTATAAAGTCATGATGTTACCTTTTTCTCAGTCTGTGGAGTTTTCAATGAGAAGTATCCCAGCAGGTCTACAAACTGGGCAGCCTTGCGGCCATAGGCTGGGAGCTCTGGCCAGATGGACCACATCAAGTCCAGTAGGAGTTCCTGTTGTGATTTGTTGGAGTTTCTGTGGACAAATGACAACTCAGGTTACTGAGCTAAAGGAAGCTCCAGGTTTTACCTACCCAGGTGTTTCAAAAACAACCAATTCCACTAACTTTTACTAAGTGCCTACTTTGTACAAGACACAATGCTAAGTATAGGGGACACACACATAAAACTCTATACAGTCCCTGCACGTAAGGAACGTATATTCTACAAGAGGGGATACAACACACACAAGAAGCAGACAAATTATTTACAATTTCAGGAGGAAAAAGAGACACAGCAAACACCCCACGAGAATGTGACTACTTTAAGCTCAGCTGATTATGGACGGCTTCAAGAAAGACAAGACATATGAGCTGAACCTTGAAACAGCATGACAAAGCAGAATGTGCTAGACTTAGAGTCGGATAGAACTGGGTTCAAATCACATCTTGTACCTTACTAGGCTGTGTGTCACTAGGCAAGTCATTTAACCTCTCATAGCCTCAGTTTCCTTAACTTTAAAATCAGGAAAATAACAGCACATACCTCAGAGTTGTTAAGATGCTGAAACGAGATAATGAATCTAACATATTTTGCAATGGTAACAAGAAATTGAAACCCAAGGAATATCACTTGGATTCCTGGTAAGATCTTTAAACATTCTATATCTAAGGGATAGTTTATCAGCACTTAGAGAGTGATCACTAAGACAGTGTGGAGTCAGTAAGAACAGATCAGGGGGCAGCTAGGTGGTGCAGTAGATAGAGTACCAGCCCTGCAGTCAGGAGGACCTGAGTTCAAATCCAGCCTCAGACACATAATACTCACTAGCTGTGTGACCCTGGGCAAGTCATTTAACTCCAAAAGCCTCCAAAAAAAAAAAAAACAGATCAGAACCTCACTTCTTTATTGCATGGGCTTACTAGTCTAGTAAATCAGGGGAATACTGGAGTGTACCTGGATTTCAGCAAAACATTTTATTAAATTTCTCATGATAGGCTAGGAGAAAAAAATGGAGAAATATGGACTTTATGATAGCAATCACACGTTACTCAATTAATGACAAATGATTAATGGAACATATTCAATCTTTGAAAGGACGTCTCTAGCAGAGTGCTGCTGGGCTAGGTCCTTATCCCTACTTTGTTCAGCACTTTTTATCAATGATGACAGATGACATACTTAACAAATGTTTGCACATCCAAAAATGGGAGGGATTAGCCAATACGTTGTGATCTCAAAAGGCTGGTAGAAGCCCCATTTAATAATATGCAACAGAGGGACAGCTAGGTGGCGCAGTGGACAGATTCAGGAAGACCTGAGTTCAAATCTGACCACAGACACATAACACTTACTAGCTGTGTGACCCTGGGCAAGTCACTTAACCCCACTGCCTAGCCCAAAAAAAAAATGCAACAGAATAGCGATAAATGCAAAAGCCCATGCTTGAGTTCAGAAAACTAACTAAGAAGTAATAGATGGGAGAGATGTGGCCAGACATGGCAAAACACCCACAGGACAGTTTAGTCTGATTCAGCAGATGATGGGGCAACCCAAAAAGCCAATGTGATCTTAAGCTGAAGATCAGAGATAGAGAATCCAGAATGAGGGGAGATATAAATGTTCCTTTATTCTGGCCTGGTCAGAATGCATTTGGAATACTGTGTTTTATTCCGAATACATTTTAGGAAGGACGTTAACAAGCTGACATCCAGAAGAGGACCACCAAGATGGTGCGTGACAGCCATTCATAAATATCTTAAGGACTGGTTTTTGAGCTAGAAAAGAGATTACTACACTCTTGCCCAATCCCTTCATTTGACTGATAAGGAAACCAAGACTAGACAGGAGAAGGGATTACCCAAGTTCCCACAATGGCGGGCCAGGCAGGCGAACTCAAGTCTTCTGACTCCTTCTACTACACCCAATTAGAATTTTTTTGCTCGGCTTCAGAGAAGAGAACTACAACCAGGATACACAAGTAAGAGAGAGGCAGATTTGGGCCCATAAAGGAACAACCTTCCTAATGATCAATGCTGCCCAAGCCTGTTCTACCAGGCTAGAAGCTTTCAAGCAAAGCCTCAATGACCAATAGCTGGGTATACTGTAGAAAAGACTCTCGATCAGGTAAAGTGATGGATGACCACTGAGGATCTGTCCAGCTCTGAGATATTATGATCTTCCTCAAACAGTCCAGGTAAATAGGACCGAGCTAGAAACAGCAGAGCCCTGTCATGGCCCCCACCTGTATATGTGCAGTGCCAGGCAATGGGCTTGCCAGCGCACAGAAGAGGAGTTCGATTCTAGTAGGAAGCAGCGAAGAAATTGTATCAAGGTCTCCTTGTCAGCAAATTTGTTCAGTTGGTTCACCAAGGCTGTGCACAGCTGGTCTTCTTGACTGCCCGAGCACTCACCTGCAAAGTGAGGTAAAACATGAAGGGTTAGGAACCTTCTTGAGACCTGAGGTTTCTATTTTGTTCCTGCCTTGATATGGCTAAACAAGCATCTATAATTCAAAAACTTGCCTGAAAAAAAAGAGCTTAAGATGTTTGCTAGAGAATGGTGCTAGGATGAAGTCATAGAACAATATGCTGAAAAGAGCAGGCATCACCTCCCTGTTCCATGATTACACTGTACATACCAAATGAAATGGTTCATCCTCCTCTCAGAGTTCAGGCTCCAACAACACCAGGACAGATGGATGTGAAAACACAAACATCTGAACAAGTACATAAACAGTAGCACAGGCTTTACAGCTGAAAGGGACCTCAGAGAATATTGAGTTCAAACCCTTTATTTTATGAATAGGAAATGGAGGTCCAGGGATGCAAAGGGATTTGCTCAAGGTTACCCCAACAGTAAGTAGCAGAGCTAAGATGTGAACTCCAACCTCTCCTGACACCAGATCCGAAACTCTCTCCACTACAGCATGTTAAACATGCTAACCCTGTAGCCTGCAGTGGCCAGGTGCACAGTACAGGGCCTGAATGACGTGGGAGTCCTCAGGGCATGTGTTTGCAAAGACTGGATCCACACATCTCTAGTGCTCCCAAGGCGGCACAAAGCCATGTAACCGTGAAGGAGGAAAGGACAGCAGAAATCAGGGAGGACAAACCACTCACTTGACACAAGGCACACAAGTCAAGTAGGCTATCCAAAGTCACACACTGAGTTAGTGAAGGCTAAGTCTCCTGGCCTCTGAGCAAGGGCAACATCTCCAACACCCTCACCCTTATCATTGGTCTTGAGCCTCCATGAGTCACTGGAAAGCAGCTCAAAACCAGGCTTTGAGTCTTGCTGATGGGGAGAAGTAGGGCATAGCAAGTGATGCAATTTAACATGTGGCCCTTAAACATGAGAAATAATGCCATATTAAGGACCTCAACCCGATGCCAAAAAGCACTGAAGTATTTAGGGTGCTACAAACCAGAATTCAAAGTCCAAAGAGTAGGCAGTGGCCAAGACCCTGAAGACAAACAAATGAACGAGGCTTCTGACCTATGGAAGGTGGCTCTTACCCTCCTTCTCTTTCTCCTTTTCTTCCTTTTTGCTCTTTTTGGTGGATGACTTGCTCTGGGTTGTCATTTGCCCAGAACCAGAAGGCACAGGTGCTGAGGAGGAGGAGGAGGAGGAAGAGCCAGAGGCAGCACTTGAGGATCCGGATGAAGAAGCCACAGTGAGTACTTTGCTGCCACACAAAGCACAGGAAAGCAGCTGCAACAGCACCGGAGACACTCCCTCATCCACTAGGAAACTAACTTGGAGGAGGAAATACAGGACCGCTGCAAAAAGAGATGAGAGGAAAGAAAATCAACAAAATTAAACCTCCATCAGATCTACCCGGCCTGAGACTGCAAAGTAGTAAGAACTATAATGACTTCATCATTAGCCAAGATTGACCTCAATGTCTAATTTAACCATAATTCATTTCCAAGTTTCCTCTACTATACACTGCTACCAGGAAATCGTTTTCACTGAAAAAACTGTTGAGAAATACTATATGAAGTGATATGGACCAAAATTCTCTCTAGTTTGTGGAGATGATGATGGCAGGCCAGGAGAAGTGGGGCAACTTACAGTCATCTTTAATACAGAATTTCTGCCAGTTGATGGTGCGCTGGGTGGCAATCTCTGCACAAGCTTTGAGGTGCTCCATCTGAAAGAAGAACCAATCCCCAGAGATGAGTGACCTAAGGGAGCAGCTCAGAACACAAGCAGGCAAGGTCACTGCCCTGAGTGCAAAGATCCCAATCCTGTGCTCTAGCACCAACAGGCATGATGCCTTACACAGGCAATAATGCCTAAAGTGCCTGTCTGCTGGAGCTGACTTCTGTAGGATGTGATGCTTCTCATTCTCCAGGCTACACAAGCACCCTCAAGTTTCAGGGAACTGTCCCTTTCTCAACAAGGAAGCAGTCAGGCCAAGTCACCTCTCGAGGTAAAGGAAGAGGGAGGAAAAAAACTCCAAAATAAGATATCAGTCTATGCTTGTCTTGGGGCCAAGGATAGCAGCCAAGGAGCTCAGAGAATCCTCTGGAAATCATTAGCGACAGAGGCTTTCTATCCAGCTGTTCACATGGGATATACTCAAGTCCATTTTCCTAAGTCCAAAGAGTTTCTTTGGTCATTAAGTTACGTGTATCCCACTCCCATCTTAACTGTTCTTAAATAAAGGACTGGGGACACCCAGTTCCCATAGATATGGGACTAAGGTTTGTATTACAGATTATATAATAGAAATGCTCAAGCTGGGGCAGCTAGGTGGTGCAGTGGATACAGCACTAACCCTGGAATAAGGAGGACCTGAGTTCAAATCCGGACTCAGACACATAATACTTTCTAGCTGGGTGACCCTGGGCAAGTCACTTGACCCCACTGCCTAGCCCAAAAAAAGAAATGCTCAAGTTACCAAAACTCCAAACATAATTGTCCAACATATGGGAAAAGCTCCTTCCAGACTGTGAAGCCATCAGTTTAGACTGCAGCCTACTAAGGTGCTGGCCTTGCAATCAAGAGAACACAGCTCTTTGGAGAGCCAGGTGGTGCAGTGCATAGAGCACTGGCCCTGGAGTCCAGAGGACCTGAGTTCAAATCCGGCCTCAGACACATAACACTCACTCTGTGTCACTCTGGGCAAGTCACTTAACCCCAACTGCCTCACCAAAGTTAAAAAAAAAAAAAGAGAAAGAGAGAGAGACGGAGAGAACACAGTTCCAATCCTGGCTCTGACCCTTTCTGAGTATGTGACCATGGGCAGGTTTCCTTTATCCCTTGGATTTCCTAAGCTCTAAGATGAAGAAATTACTAGAGTTCTTTCCCTTCAAGTGCTATGAAGACACACCTTGTGCTGGTCGTTTGGGTGGGTGTTATTCATGTAGTAGAATCTGAGGATCGACTCCTACCTTAGCCAGCCCTAGTCACATGATGCTCCCAATGCTTAACCACTTGTCTCCAGTCCAGGCCTGACGACCGTGAGGCTGTGTCCCATTGCACCCCTACCTCCCACCCCTACGGGAGCTGCCCTTTGTACCAGGCTGATGAGTGTGTCATATTGCAGGGCTGAGCCCGAGCTGGCTGTGACCACACTCGCTCGAAGGAAGATTCCCTGCTCCTCCAGCAGCTTTTTGATGCCGCGCACGTGGGAATCCAGGGTATGCAAGTCCCGAAGCTGGCGGTACTTCTCCTTTGAGCCACAGATGAACAGCAAAAGTTTGCGGACTTGGCGACGTACAAATGGTGTCTGCTGGATCATCAGGTACTTGGGAAAGCAATAAATGAACATAAACATTCTGGGGCTGAGTCCACAGTCCCTGGGGCACTTACAAGCAGAAACTGTATTCTCCTCTCCACTAGCTTTTTGTTGGCACTCATTCACACAGGCCTGGCCTATGTGAATAATATGTGAATAATAGGTCTTTCTGGCTTCCTCTCCAATCCACTGTGTTTACTACCCTCTTCTACTCAAAATTCTTCCCCTAATGCCTATTACTACTTGAGCACCACTCAAACTTCTTTACTTGGCATATAAGGTACTCCAAAACCTTGCCCTACATTTCTGGTCTCTTCTCACATTATTTCTCTTTATGTGCTCTCACAACTTCAGCCAAACTGTCTATCCCTCTGCCTTAAATCATGTACTGCCTGCATACGTCCACGCCTTTTTGGACATTATTCTCCATGTCTGTATTGGATTGACCAAAATCTTGCCAAATATTTTACCTATTAAGCTCCTCAGACAGGCTGGAGAGCTAGTTCACAAGACCTGCGTTCAAGTACTGACATTTCTAGTTATGGCAAGTCACTTGGCCTCTCATTATTCTAGGCAACTCTTCTTCTCCAGAGAGAAGGTGCCAACCTGCACAGTAGAGGGAGTTTTCTCACATGAGAGTTCCCTCTATCAATAAAATCAAAGATCCCATCCCTATTCCACTCAGCTCCTACAGACACATTTAAACCAACTTCGAGCACCACCTCTCCCAGGGATCCTTCTCCAGCCATCCCTTAAGGTCATCAGCTTCTTCCTCCTATCTCCCTCAGCACATATCTTACTTACCTTTCAATGAAACTGTCAATGACACTGTGTATTACAGCTGTCAATGTTCCTATCATTCATGAAAAATGCTACCTCCCCCAGGGTTGAGCCAACAACAGGTAAATGTTGCCTGATTTTTTTTACCAGCTCACAAAAAGTAAGGAGGTCCTAGAAACTCGTGGGATCACTGCTCTGCTCTTTATCAAGCTCACCTCAGTGGCAGAGGACTGAAACACAGCATGGAAAGAAGGAAACCAGGTGAATGAAAAAGCAATCACAGTATCGCTCCTCTTCCATGATGAGCTTAGGACTTAGAAGCTAGGGTCAGCCTCTACAAACTCAAAAGGAAGTCAGAAGGAAAATGCCAGGATCTCTTCTCTAGCAAAAAAAAGCCAACCAGGTTGTGAAGGCATGGCTATTAAATGGGACACAATCACTAGAAGCTAGGTAGCAACTCTCCTTTCCTCCCATTAATTTGCGCCTATCACAGCTAAATATGGGGGAAGTTGATATACAAGGACTAGGAATTAAAGAAGATGGCTTCTGCTGAACAGTAATCTTGAACACAGCTCTTACCACCTACAAGGTCAGAGACTTGGAGGACGCTTTATCCTCAATAGGGAGCGGCAGGCTCCACCACATCCCTGAATGAAACAATCAGATGCCGCCTCCTATAACGACCACTTCATGATGCCCCTAATAAGGGACCTATTTGTCCTCAGATTTCTCCTGGAGATCTCTCTGGCTTTCCTTTGCCCCTATTACACTGCATCACACTTCTTTGTGTTTATGTCTGTCCTATGCCTCTGCACATTAAGTATAAGCTCCCTGTGTACTAGAACGTTGTAAATGTTCCCCACAGCACCTACCATATCATAGAGGGGCTTAGGGCTTGTTGAATTAACAAATTTTTATTGTATGGGGCCAATCCTTCCAAACACCTGAGTTCAAATCCAGCCTCAGGCCAAACACTTGACACTTAACTAGCTGTGTGACCCTGGGCAAGTCACTTAACCCCAACTGCCTAAAAGCAAAAAAAACCAAAAATAAAAATAAAAAGCAAAAACCAAACTATTACTTACCTCTGACAGGAAGTAAAACCATGAATGGTCAAATACAGGAGGTGGAATACGAGAATTGGTGTCTGCAATCTTTTTGATTTGGTATGGCAGCCGTAGCACCATCTCTGTCAGAAGCTGTGTGTAGGCTTCAAACACGTCCGCTGCATGGCCCTGGGCACATAGCATTTGTGGGGGAATGAATGAAAAAGCATTTATGAAGTGCATGAGCAGTGCACTGTGCAAAATGCCGGGGATATAAAGAGAAAGGCTCTGCCTGGTCACAGTACTGATCTATCCCATGGTGGAACATTCTATAGTCAGTTTCAAGGGAGAGAGACTTCCAAAGGTGGGAACGAGCCAACTAACTCAGCTCCCACACCCAGCAGAAGGAAGCAGGTGCTTCTGGCTCGAAGAACTATGACATTTCATACTGCTGCTTATGACATGAGGTACGATGTATGTGTATAGAGACCAAAATTCAAAACCACTAATGAGAAGGTGGTTGCCAAGAATTTAAAACTAGAGAACATCTCCCTGGAATAGCCTCCCTGGTTCTCAAGCACCCTGCCCCACCTGCTGCCTTTCCCATGGCAGGAAAAGCAACCTTTGCCTTAGTATAGCTCAGGGAATCACAATCAAACTAAGTGCACGTGATCACTGCCCTCACATGCAAGACTCCTGAGCACACATCACATGAGATATGACAAAATCAGACAACTGTCCCAGAGACAGGAGAGTAGTGAGAGGAACATGGAAGCTGGGCAGCACAGCGGACAGGGTGCTGGACCTGGAGTCAAAAGACCCAAGTTCAAATCCAGCCTCAGCATGACCCTGGGCAAATCACTTCACTTCTGTTTGCCTCAGCTTCCTCATCTGTAAAATGGGGGCAATAAAAGCACCTACCTCCCAAAGTTGTTGGGAGGGTCAAATGAGCTAATATTTGTAAAGCTTTGTAAATCTTAAAGTGCTCCTTAAATACTAGCTAATTGCTGTTGTCATTCTCTGTTCAAGTGCACAGTTAGGCCACTCTGGGAAAAGAGAGTTTGGGCCACACAGGCTGTCAAGGCCTGCCTAGAAGGAATCTAGGGATATTACATTTCATCACTGGTATTCCACTTAAAGATCATTAACAGGACCAGAGCAAGCAGCAAAGGTCAATGCTCGTCTAAACAATTCTACATTGTGTGCACCTTCCACACAGCTGGAAGCATGAGAATCACAACTGAAACACTGACTCTGTGGCTATAAAGGGCTCTTCTCCCTAAAGAGTTTTAAGTGACCTTACAAAGAGCATTGGATTTGGAGTCAGAAGACTTGTGTTTAAATCCCAGCTCTGCTGTGACTACCTGTGTGATCTTTCTTTCTCTGGGCCTCATTCCTCATCTGTAAAATGAGAGAAGTGTACGAAATAATCTTCTGGAGGTACTTTTCACTCCAAAATCCTAAGAACATTCTTTCTCTGACCACCAATATGTCTACAAGCGAGATGAAATGCTCTTCTTTTCACAGGTGAGGACACACAGGCCTGCAGTAGAGGAAGGAGCTGCTCTAGGTCGATGTGCTCAGGAATGAAGGCTGGGCAGATGAACAGAGATGAGAGGAGATGGGGTGGGGGGGAAGTGTCCTTTACCTTCACATACTGACGGAGGAAGAATGGGCTCATGTCAGGTGGGGAGGAGGTGGTGTGGGGTTTCAGCAGCTGGCTGGCAGCCACAGGTTCCTCATCATTCTGCTGGCTCTTCCAGTAGTCCAGCAGAGACTTGAGCACGTGCAGGCAGTAATCCACAGCCCCAGAGCTCAGCAGCGCTGCTGCCGTGGCACTGGAGATGAGGGATGACGACTGAAGGGAAAGCAGAGAAGGGTTACACATACCCTGGGAGGCTACCTGTGAAGCAAGGAGGGGACCAGCATCTGCTGAGCTACGGGGCAAAAGGGGTCAAGGGCAATGGCAAAAAGGGGCAGGGGTTTCCCCAATAGCACAGACGTTTTTCAGAACTCTTCTGATTAACCGTGTGATGAAGAAATATCTTTTCTTTAAGTTTGAACTTTCCTACACACATATGCCACAAGCCAGGGGGTTGTGGACTACACAGTTCAGGACTCTTTCTCCACTGAGGTAGGTGGGCTCTTCTTCTTCCCACGGAACTAGGGAGAGGTATCCCTTTCAAGAGAGGAGTGAGCAGGCCCCAGTGCCCCACTGCTCAATAGCCCCACCTTTCCCAGGGGGTCCTGCAACTGGAACAGCTTCTGGAGAAGGCTAAGATGAGAAGCTCAAATGAATGACAAGAGGGAAAGAAAAAGCTACTGTAAATAAAACCATTAGGAGAGTCTTGCAAATCCTAACAAACCCCACAGCTCATAAGCTCATTAAAATTGGACGCAGTTCAGCCTCAATTTCTAACCTCTCAGCTTTGTGTTAATCTCCTTTCCACTATACACACACACACACACACACACACACACACACACACACACACACAGAGCCTACACACGTGACTTTGTCTCTGCTCTACTGCTGAACTTATAACAACAAACAGCAAGAGAATCTGCTTAGCCGTTACAGACTGGGCAAAATAGTCCTTTGCTTCCTCAAAATGGACCTGCCAATACCCTTTAACCTTTCTGGAAGGGTTCCTTAAGAAAGATGAAGCCCTCACCTCTCTTCATACAGAGGTAAGGGCTGAAAGGACCAAGAGCCAGAAGCTGGTGCTTCTGAAATATTTTCCTGATGACTACTCCAGGCAATGACACGTGTCAGCCCATCCAGCCTATGCTCAAGCAGCCCAAGGCCAAGCTTACCTCACAGATGGAGGACTTCGACCCTGACTTGGTCCTGGACATGAAGACACTCAACAACCTCATCACCACCAGGTGGACCTCATTCAGGGCACAGCGTTCATTCTTCCTAGAAACATCCTGCAAGGAGAATACCACCAGTTGCATGGGAAAACCCTGAAATCTAGCATTAAACTCCTAAGGTGAGACTACGCTAAGCACATCCCAACTAAAGGGTCTCGGGTGTCGATGACTCAGGGTAGAACATGCCCCATGTGTTAATGGGAAACACAGCATCTAGATACAGCAGTAGAGCTCAAGATAGCTAAGACGCCACATGAAATGAGTAATGCACTGAGGAATTCAATGAGCAGGCCCTACAGGAACTGCTCTGACATAAGAAATGACAGGATGAAGTAGGATGAAGTAGAATCTCTGTCAATCCTTCAGTCCCAAGACAGAGGCCCGAGGAACAGAGAGATTCCAGTTGCCCTCCAGACTGTCTGGCTGACTCTCAGGATTCACCTTCTTGTCCATGCCCAATTCTGCAATAAGCTGAGACAGCAAGTTGTCCAGAGCACCCTTATCCTTCTCGTCTTCTCCATCTAGGTCGGTTGTGAGCATCAGAATGACCTAGAAAGCAGCAAAGTGCCAAAGGATAAAACCTGGGTTCTCACAGAATAAAGGCTCTGAATACAGGGTATGTCAAAGGGCAAGGTTAGTCCTAATTTTCCTAATTTTCTCTACTGATAAGAACTACATTTCATTGATCCACACAGCTCCCCTACAAAATGGGCTGGGACGGGGGAGTAGGGATTATTACCCCCATTTGATACAGATGAGTAAGTCGAGGGGCTGAGGCTTCAGCTCTGAGAGAGGAGACCAAGGGAATTAATCTCCCAGCAGGAACAGAGCACAATTAGAACTATCAGGCCATAATGGAATAAGAGGCTACGTGGCATAATGGAAAGAATGCTGGACTTGGAATCAGGAAAGATCTGGGTTGGAATCCCACCCCTGACACTTACTAGCTATGTAACCATGGGCAAGTCACTTAACACCTCTGAGCCTCAGTTTCCTCATCTGTAAAAAGGGGGATAATAATACCCATAGTACCTACTTCACAGGATCAAATGAGGATCAAATGAGATAATAGTTATAAAGTACTTCGTAAACCTTAAAGCACTATAAACTGTCACCTCTTAAGATCATCACCATCATCATTATTATTATGTTATGGAGAGAAGATCACCATACAAAGGGTCAATCAATCAATCAATCAATTAATCAAGAAACATTTATTAAGTGTCTAATATGCCAAGGACTGTGCTAGGTGCTAGGGATACAAAGACAAAAACCAAACAGTCCTTGTCCTCCAGCAGCTTACAATCCACTGGGGGAGATGGGTGCATAAGGCTGTAAAGTACATACATATAAACACTAAGTAATTTTGGGAAGTAAGGCACCAAGAGCAGGGGTAGGGTAGAAGTAAGTGACCAGGGAAGGCATGTGTCAAACAGTGGTATCACACTCAAATAGAAACATATGCCTGAGGCTGCACATTGAGTCTGACACCCAACTGGAAGGTGATGCTTGAGCTGAGCCCTGAAAAAAAGCACCGGGTTCTAAAAGGCGGCAGTGAGGAGGGACAGCATTCCAGCGACTGCCAGTATGGAGAGGAAACAAATAGGGCCAAGTGTGAGGAGCAGGAGATTGCAGAATGTGTAGAGGGGAGTAATGCGCAAGAAGGATGGGGGAATTCTAGAGAGCCACTGGAGTTTATTAAGTACAGGGATGGCGTGCTCAGACCTGTTCTTCAGACAGGACACCTCTACTACAGATGAGAAGAAAGGGGCTGGGGTACGAACTAGGGCTCTGGCCATAAGATAAGAGCCTGATCTTCTTCAACCCTCTTTTGCTAACCACTCATATGACCCTAGGTAATTTATTTCACTTTTCTGGGTGGTAGTTTCCTCACGTATTATAAATGAGGGAGTTAATCTAGACAATCTCTATAATCCTCTCCAGTTCCAATATTCTATAATCCTGACGCCAAGCTAGATCCAGGGATCATGTAGCAAGAGAAAGGAAAGGTGCGTGATTGTGGCCTACCCACACACAGTGTAATCAGCTCCAGGATGACCTGACAGGTACCTGCATATATGGGATGGCCCGGACACCACCTACATTGCGCAGCTGGGGCAAGGTCTGCAGTAGCCTCTCCAACAGCATCAGGCGGACCATGTGCAGTCTTTAAAAAAAAAATCAGACATGGGATATTCATCACAACCTAGAAAACAGAGGTCTCTCCTTCTGAATTAAGGGCAAACAAAAGACCACTGATCAAGAAAGATCCTGGTGGATTCCATTCAGGATGGCCAAATGAAGACCCAAAAAGCCCAGAGGCTTTCTCAGGTCAAAAGAATCATTACTGTCATGGCTGACCACAGTAAGGACGAGGCAAAGCAGGCCAGCCTAAGTATTCAGTACTTAATACCAATTTATGGATAGTGACAAGGCAAGAAAAACTTGAGTGAAGAAACACAGACTTTTTGACAACTACAGTGGGATTATTAAGACAAATGTGAAACTAAAGACACACCCATGCTTTCCATTAGGTGCAAACTTAGCTGGAGGTAGGGAAATAAAATACCTTTTGAAATCAGTTTTCTAAGCTTGTTATGTTAAGAGTGCCAAAGTAAAATCCAGCCCTCCTCTTTTAGCCCCAGTCCTCACCTGCCCAGGTAAGAAGCATTTTTCCAATTGTACCTTCTAGGTCCTGACCTGTTACTGGTGTTGATGTCTCCTTCAGCTTCCCCTTCTCCCTCTCCCTCCGAGCCATCTCCTTCCTGCTGGCCTGTGGTGGTGCTGATGGCTCCAGTACTGGAGCTGACACTGCCCGGCCCGGCTGGGTGCCCCTCTGCTGTGGTGTCACCATAGGCACTGCTCCGTCCTGACACTGAAGAAAAGAATCAGAAAACACCATCAGCCCCAAAGATAAGCAACACTTTCTCCCTTCTCCACCCTCTTCCCCAAGGGGCCAGCCAGGATTATGGGTAGAGTCTGTGGCCTTCCAATGATTTTTCTTCATGTGAAACTGAATAGCCTCCTGAGAGCTGGAGCTTGTGAGCCTGGCTTCATCTGGGCTCTATTGAGAAGGCACAGAGGAATTACAATGTGCATCCCTGGACAGACCTCCACTGGAGTACTGGACAATCCTAGCCAAAGTCTCTGACCTAAGGTCTGCCAGCACACCCCAGAGGAAATTTATACTGGTGAGAGATCCTGGAAATAAACTAGAGCTGACCTGAAGTTTTTCACACAGAATTTTTTTATCACAGGCTCTCACCCCTATTCAACCTAATACAATCAACCTAACTGCCTATCAAGCTTAGTGCTAGACACCAAATGAAGAATGACACAGTCTCTGCCCTCAAGGAGTTTACAATCTAACAGAGGGGTTGGGATGGGCAGAGAATAAAACCTACACACAAATAGTATGTGCTACAAGATAACCTGAGATTAAAGGAGAGCTCCAGAGAAAATGCTTTAAGAGAATTTTTTGAAGGCAGGCTCACTTTCAGCTGCTTTGAGATCAGACACCCCCTCTCCCACCCCTCACAGTCCTTTAACAAACTGCTATACATTTTGGGAATGCAACCTGATTTTAATAAGCTAGGGAAGGAACTCAAACACAGAAAAAGGCTCCAAAGCCAAATGTAAAAAAAATTTTTTTTAGATTAACCACTACTTGGGATTATTTGAACCCCAATGGTTCCCCTCCACTAGCCCTGATAATCAAACAAGAGTTATGTATCTTTCTCAGTATTTATCCGTTTAGGCTCAAGACACCAATCCAAGCTTAAACCTCTAGATTCAAACTTGGTCCCAAAGAAGAGATCTGGGAAGCTACCTCCCCTGGCTTCTGCAAAGAGGTAGGGACCATGAAACATCAACCTTTTTTTAATACATCAGTTAGATTTGTTGGACTTCTTTTTTCTTCCTCTTTTAAAATTCTTTATTATAAGGAATGGCTCTGGGTTAGGGGGTGAAGACAGGGATACAGTGGGAAATGTAGGGGATGTAAAAAGATATAAGTAAAAATTTATTAAGAAAAAAAGCCTATGGCTTCAAATGCATCTCAACAAAGAGCATAAACCACTTGAGTTAAGCTCCGTCTACTTGCTGCAATCTAGGCCTAGCATCCAGGTGGTAATTTCTGCCTTTGTCTCTACCCTCTCCACAGGGAGGTCAGGCTCTCATGAGACATTACCACTGTGCTCTCCAGCCACTGAGTCCACGGCGCTCCCTCCACTCTCAGAGCCCACACTACCGCCATGATCGGCAGGAGAAGTCCGAAGGGTGGAGCCATCAGTTGCGGCTGTGCTGCCTTCGTCATCTGATGCTGGAGCTAAGAGAGTAACAAGAGCTGTTACAGGTAAAAACACTGCTTTGGTGCGACAGCATCAAACCACACAGTGCAAGGAACACAATGCAGTTCACATCCTGTTGTCCAAGAGATGGCTTTGCTGGTTAATCTCCAAGAGGAACGAACATCATACACAGCTCACTGCTACTTAGACAGAAGTAAAAACCCAGCCCAGGTATTTCCTTAGCCACTACATTATGCTACAAGTTGAGTATGACCGACATTCAACAAATTTTTCCCAAATAAAATACACCATGGTCATTAGTGTCTGGGTGTTCCTGACACCCAGCGACTGGTCATGATCATCCAAAGCAAGGGACTCTAAATTATAAAGGGCATTTATCTCTATTTTAATCTCTCAAAGATGCCTCCCTTATGAAAAGCCCATAATGTTTACTCATCAACCATACATCACAAGCTTTCACAAACCAGCCCATTTCTCTCTCTCTTTTTTAAAAAATCATATGGCATGGGGAGAGTTCAGTGAGAAGTTTCAGAATTTCTAATTAGCCTTATCAGATGATAATAATGAAGCAAGGAAATTCCCCAAAGACAGCCACAGCATCCAGGATCAGGGCTCAACTGAGACAGGAGGAAAATGCTGGATGCAACACACCAAGAAGGACCAGCCAGGAAAGCCACACAGAGCACGGTTCAGTAAGCCACAGTGCACCAAAGACAACATCCATCTCAAACTCTACCCCCCTGGGGGCAGTCATCCAACAAGCCTAAGAGAAGCTACGTGATGGTAGTTGTGGGGGAAAGAGGAAAGAGCAGGTTGGATTGGCTTCTTCTTTGCTCATCTTCTCAAGGTAAGATTTCCGAAAGAAAAGAGACAGAAAACAGGGAGCCACGGTGTAAAAATATATTGGAGTTAACTCCCAGCCTATGAAAGGACTGGGTTTTCACTAAGCCCACTATTCAGGGTCTCTAGTGCAAACCCTTTTTCCTCTCACTGGCCTCAATTTGGGTCTAATTCTTCACCCATTTATACCCTCACAAGGACACAAGTGAGGGAAGTGGAAAACTGATGAAATTCACGCTGGTCAAACATTTCTTTTTACCAGGCCTGGTAAAAGTTTTGTTGCAAAGAAGTTGAACTTAAGACTACAATGAGGTTTAGGGATTATCTGTGAATTTTCAAGTCCATGCTATCCCTCAGTCTGAGCCCAAAGGTAACTGAGAGTTGGTCAAACTGATCCAAAAGTCACACGGATTTCACCTGAAGCACACTCTCGCTTCTTGCCACTTCAGTTTTACCTAAAATTGGTGAGGAAAAAATGAAAGATGGGGTCTGTATCTCTGGCTCCAAATGCTACAAAGCCCTCCAATGGAGACCATATGGCTCCACAGAGGCCAGACTTCGCCAGCCACCGGGCCTTCTCTAGGCCGTCCCTTGTGGCACCAGGTGGAGTCAGACTGCAGCAGGGAAGGGACAGAGAAGACAGACATGCGCTGCTGCCAAGCAGTATTTATCAAGACGCCTCTGACACACATGGCCTCCAGCCAAAGCCGAAGCCGTGAGCCCGAGACGGCCTGTCAAAGCAGCTGCCCATCACACTTGCGCAGCGCAGGCAGGGAGGCCTCAGGGTCCTGGGGCCCTGAGCCTCGCTCCTTGCCGCGGACAGTTACCTGATGCTGTGGTGTCAGAAAGGGTTCCTGCGTCCAGGGAGGAAGAGCTGGGTGCCTGGCCGGACAGTCCCAGGCTCTGCAGGCCCAGGGCACTGCTGCTGCTGCCTGGGAAACAAGTGGAGAGTGAGCATCACACCCCCTCCAACCCCTTAACCACAACACTGCTCAGGCCACCTGCTGTTCCTGAGAGCCTCTAACACCAGTGCGTGGCTCCTTCCTGGCCAGCAGGAGGTCTTTAAACAGCCACTGCCGGCTCCCCACCAGGCTTGGGTGATGGGTGATGGTGGGAAGCATCCATCTGTTCAAACAAGGACACAGGCCAGAGAAGCCAAACTGATTCGGAAAGAAATAACCAAAGAGATAAGCCTGAGAAAAACTTAAGATGAAATCCACTGAAGGCGACCCCTCTGTCACTCTCCACCTGTGTCTCCGAGCAGCGGTTACCCAGATCAACCTCATCTCCCAAATCTGGGCATAGGCTAATAAGTCAAATGAAAATCATTCACTACCAAAGGCCATTCCTGCAGGGCCACAGCAATTGCCAGGAAAGCCTTCTACCTTGCTGGTCCTGTTGCAGGCTCAAGGCAATGGCCAGCTCCACCATAGTCTCATCATCTGCATCAGGTGGGATGTCCAGCATGGGAGGGAAACCCTCTGCACCAGCCAGGAGAGCCTCCAGGGGGGAAGGGTTGCCATTGTTGACATTCTCAGCTGTCTCCAGCACCATGGACTCAGACTGTAGGGAGAAAGCCTGCTAAGTGCCCGTGCTGAACACCTCAGGGAAGTGAAAGCGCTGCTTCCCAGACCCGTGCTCTCTTCCCCAAAGGCTAAGACTCACCACCATCTCAAAGTCTCCATGGTCCACCTCGTTCTGCTCTTGGCTCTCCTGGCGGATGTGTCCACTCTCTGGAATCCCTGAGGACTGCATCTTCTCATCAGCATCATCATCATCATCATCATCCTTGTCTCCTGGGGTAGACAAATCTAGGTCACCGCAAGGCTCCTGGCTTCTCCCTTCCTCCAGCTATAGCAGGTTACATCATGGACTATTAACACCCTCTGGACAGCAGCAATCCAGCACTAGGAGCCTCAAAGCATTGGACCTTATTTGGAACTCTGAGTTCTACACCTAACCAGTGTAGCCTGAGATGAAGATGGTAGGCATTTCCCATCTAATCCGAGGTAACTTTGGGCAAAACAGCAAACAGAACATCACTAAGCTCTAGTTTGTCTTTCAGGGAAATGAATCTCAGTCTATGGTCAGAAGACCAGAAGTAGAGTAATAACAGTACACCTGAAGACAGAAGCTTAACTTTAAACCCCAGAGAGGAGACTGATCATCCACTTGGACAGCCCTTGAGCACATAAGAGCACCACATGCCAAATGGACAGCCAGCCCTGCATTACCCATGGGCGTGTTGCTCCGAGGGGAGGAGGGCAGCGTCACATGTCTCCGCTTGTTCCTGGGCCTTAACACTCGGATCAGAGCCTGTTTACAGGAGAAGCTCACAGCAGGATCCTGAAATATAAATAATCACATCTGGGTTTCAAGGTACTCATCAAAACTCTTTCTGCCTAACCTTGAGACCAGCCTTTCAAGCCTGACCCCTAACATAATATATGTCCACTACAGTAACAGATGGATTAGTCATCCATATAAAACACCAGCCTGTTAGCCGATATGTAGAAAGGCAAGGTATTTCCTGTGATTTTTTGAATCAAACATAAAAAAATGAATTGCTTCTCAGCGATGACTTTAATTCTATGCTATAATAACTGGTGCTTCTAACTCTTATATTTTCTTAAAGTGACGGCATTTGGAAATAAAACACAAGCCTTACAGAAGTACATTCAGTTGCTATTCAAAATGTTGACTCGGGGCAGCTAGGTGGCACAATGGTTAGAGCACCAACCCTGAAATCAGGAGGACCTGAGTTCAAATCTGGCCTCAGACACAACACTCACTATCTGTGTGACTCTGGGCAAGTCACTTAACCCCAAATGCCACACACACACACACACACACACACACACGGTTGACTCCCATTCTCTCCATTTCAAAGATCATACACTTAACAGCTAGAAAAGGCTACAGGGACCAAGTTCAATTCACTCATTTTACAGATGAAGAAGCTGAGGCTCAGAGAAGTTAAATGGCTTGACTAATGTAAAAAAGAGTTAATAAAAGAGCCAAAAGAAATAAGCTAATAAGAGCTAGAATTCAAACCAAGGTCCTGACTCCAAATCCAGTGCTCAGCCCTCCACACCATACTACCTCATTAGTCACTTTCCCAAGAATCCAGTGGGTACAAAAATATGACAGGAAACAAGTTCTGGCAGCAAGAGGCCTCCCCAAATGTTCCCAATCTGACAGACATTTTTTTTTTAAAGATTCTCTATTCAGATACTCAGCATCATCCCCTGTGAGATTGGTACAGGACAGTCAGAAAGTATATTGCTACATACGGGGCATAGAAGCATCTGCATATAGATCTTGGAGGCTGTGTTGATACAGTCTAGTTCACAAGCACAGTAGCCATGGATGATGTCCACCAATGCATTGACAGTGGCTTCAACATGAGTCAAACCTAAAAACAGGAAAAATAATTAGAAAATGCAAGACTGTGTAAGATTGAAAGAAAACTCTCGCCATTTAGAATGGCTAAATTCCTGTTTCTTGGCTAGAAGGTTATTCTCAGAGAAAAGGCAGATGAAGCAAGCACTGAAGACAATGAGATTGTGGGTCATTATCACAGCAAGCACCTAAAATATCATCTCTCTTCTCCCCCGCCCTTCTCTCTTTAATGATCCTCAAAGGACAAAGCACTAAACATTTCACGGACTCACAATGCTACACTCACCAAAACAAAGTCAGTGGGTAGTGGCTGCTTTGCCTGGGTATCTCGGCACCTATCCCTGACCATTCCTACCCCCTAGGAGCTCTTTTCCTGCCTCTCAGCCCAATTCCTGTTACACAGTAAATGCTTAATAAACTCGTTCTGATTGTTGACTGACCATTCTCTGAAAACAAAAACCAAAACAAATAAAAAAAAAAACCAGACAAAACAGCATGCCGCTATTTCAATGACATACCTGGTAAGCAGGCAGGTGCCAAAAAGGCATTCTTTGGTTTAGATGCATGCAGTTTCCAGAAATGGTTGATGAGCTGGGTGATGAAAGTACAGCCATCCCCTTCTGTATGTTTCTGGGGCTCTTTCCCCTCATCCACTCCTTCTAAGCAGCAAAAAGAAAATTATTAATGGTGCTAAGTTGGGGGGAAATTTAATTTTCATTAAGGTTAACTCAAGCCATGGATGTCTGCCTGTGTAGAGAGTTTCAAGGAAGGCCCCAGTCAAAAGGAGAGCTGTCTCAAGACACTAATAGGAATATACAAGGAAACAAACAAGACTAGGGAAGGCACATTCGAGAACAATTTTATCACTGGCATTAAAGAAATGGGAGAGGTCTGGGGCCTTTCCACTTTGCCATCTGTGTCTGAGTTTTTCTAGAACAAATCCCAGGGCTACAAATAGTGAGGAAAAGGGATGAAAAGATGATGGATAAAGGAATAATTTGAACAAGGGATGACTTTAAAGAAATCAACAAATAACCTTTTGAGGGTAACTTAAGAGCACTGGCATGGGGGATCTACAGGACTAAGAGTTAGCGAGTCAGAACCAAAACTGGACACTAAATTTATGAAATGACAGCTGAAGAGCACAAAGACAAACATTACTTTAAGGGCCCTAACACAATCAGAACCTAAGGGTGGCTTGGAGTTATACCCCAAAGGTTAAGAGACTTGAACTCTAGAGGGTAAGGGAAGTGATATCTCACAAACCATAGGTTCTGTCCAGAAATCACATTATTTCTGATACTACTGATGCCAAACACAAGAGACAATCAGAAGGGATTCTGTGGAATACATATGTTATAGAAGTGGCCCCTACAGCAGTATCCACAAGATAAAAATACTGGAAAGTGGACAGCTCCACAGAACAGACTTCAATTCTTCTCAAAGTGCCTGATAATGGCCTAGTCAACCAAAAACCAGTGGGAATACTGAAAGGATGAATAGGCAAAGAGGAAGTCATTGAATCAAGGACCTGCAAGTGGTATTCAACGAAGGATTATCACCTTCTCTGGAACTTCTGAGTGCTTCTTAAAGGAAGATTCTAGTCATTTCAAATGGACAGACAGAAAGATAAATAAGTTCCTCTTACGTAGTCTACAATAGAGGATATGGAGCATGCTTGCAAAAGGCAATAATACAAAATACAAAATAGCAAAGGAATGAATAAGTATAAAGTGCTCCGAGAGTCAAATGGAAGGAGAAATCCATTCTAGCTGAGTAAGATAACAACAACAACAACAACTAACATTGAAATAACACTTATTATGTTGCTAGGTACTGGCTAAGAGCTCTTTACAAATATTATCACATTTGATCCTCACAACAGCCTGGGAGGTGGGTGCTATTATTATCTTCATTTTACAGATAACTAAGGGCAAAGAGAGGTTAAGTGACTTGCCCAGGGTCACACACAACTAGTGTCTGAAGCCTGAACTGAACTTAGGTCTCCTTGGCCTCCAGGCCGTGTCACTGGGCTGCCCCAAGATCAGACTGCCTCCAGAGTACTGTGCTCAGTTCTGCAAACTCTATTTTAAGGAAGATACTAGTCATCTGGAAAGCAGTGATAGACAGACAGCAGACCACTGAGATGGTGAAGGGATTCCAGATGATGCCAAACGGGGATCAAGTGAAGGCACTGGAGGTGCCTAGCTTAGATATGAAAAGACTTAAAGGTGACAGCAAGCTTCAAGTACTCCGAAAAACTGTTCTATGGAGTAAGGACTCAACCCGTCCTGCTTAGTTCCAGATAGCAGAACGAGGAGCAATAGGTGAACATTTTCAAAGAGGTAAACTGAGGTTTGATATAAGACAAAACTTCCCAACCATTAACCCTATCTGAAAGAAGAAAAGTCTACCTTGGGAACCAGTGAGCTCCCCCTCACTAGAGGCCTTCAAGGTCAGCCTCAGGTCTTCTACGATGGCATCATAATTAGGCATTCCTGGATGACTAAGGTGCTAAAAAGTGGAGACCAAGGGAAGACGGTGGTGATGGGAAAAGGAGGATTTCATCCCAGGCAGGAGCAGAAGAGAGAAAAGGCAGGATGAGGCTGGGGAATGCCAAGCAGCACTGCTTATGAGGGCTGTAGAACAAAGGAAGAGGAGTATGAAACAAGGCGCAAAGGCAGGCATAAAGGCTCGCATGCCAAACTAAGGAGTCTGTACCACCTGGTCCACCAGGAGTAGACCCTGAAGGTCTTGAAGCAGGAGTGATATTATCAGTAGAGCACAATAAGATGATCACTTTCCAGCAGAACGTATGATAGATTAGAGAGGGCTGACACTGCAATCAAGGAGAACAGGTAGACAGCTCCTGCAAGATACTCAGCCATCATCCTTTCTTCCAGGAATAAGGAGACACCAAGATATTCTGAATCACTCCCTCATTTCTCCTGTCCTGCTTGTTTCAGTGTTTTCACAGGACAGTCAGGAGGACGAGTGGTTTAGGAAGGCGCAGCCACCCAAGGTTCCATTCACCTGCTTCCACTGGGGACACCTTGGACTCGGTGAAATGGACCAGGTTGTTGGGGCGCATGATGGCAATAGAGCGAGCGGTGATCACGAGCCGCTGGAACACCTCCGGGTCCAGCTCCTTCCCGTCTCTGCTGGAGGAGTTGAGGCACTGCACGGCTTTACTCAACAAGGCCTGGTCCTGTTAAAACAGCAGGCTCACACGGGACTGGCCAAAAAAGCAAGGGACTGGGGCTGGAGCCTATGAGAGGACTGGGGAGGTCGCAGCAACGAGGCCACCCTCCATCCTTAAAGGGGCAGGTAGCAGGCAAACTGCTGCAGGGAGCAAAATGGGAGCAGGTGTCACAAGTGAAAAGCCATTGAGGATTACAGCTTCTCCAGCAGAGTATGATCTCTGCTCCCCAGGTTTACACCTGCAGCAGAGAACTCATCTTCCCCTCTGTCTTGTTAACTATGGTTTCTGCTCACCAAATTCTACTCTATCAGAGGCTCAGTCATCTCTCAAGAGAAAGAGTTAGCAAAGATGAATGTCAGGGGCATTTGGGCTCTTAGGCCCTGAGCGGCCTCTTGGGTGATTACCTTGTGGTTGTGATAGGCTGAGCGGCTGGTGTGAAGGCTGGCAAGGAGGCTCTTTGTCTGCTGCTGGACACTGGATGGTGCTGGCATAGACAGCAGCATGGTAGCCAGCTCCTGAGCTGCAGCCTTGCTCTTTTCCTGGTCCCAGAGAGGAGGACACAGAAAGGGAGGGCAGAGGAATTAGTATCAATGCATATCCAAAGAGCCTGCTCCTGTTCTCCCTCCCTCCCTTCCTTCTCTCACCACCTCAGGAGGCCCATCACTCACAGGACTCAGCCACAGCAGGGCCTCAAGCCCTAGACTAGTCCATGCCCCCCTGGAGGCCTCAAGCGGCTGGGCCTGGCTGTCGCAAGGCCACAGCACAGCCAGGGCTATCATGCAAGGGTGCAGAGGCATCCCCAGGGATGCTCCCCCATGACCAACTCCAAGGGCCTGTGCCAAACAGAGGCCAAGCTCTTCAAACAGGAGACCAGAAAGGCCCGAAGATCCACACGCCTTGTCAGAAAGCTCCCATGGCTTTGAAGAAGTCACTTGCCTTCTCACTGACAGGGCCCACAGCAAAGCAGCTTTCAAGGGCTTCTAAAGAACTCCCCACTAGCCTGGAGGGAAGAGAGAAAAGCAGCTTGAGTCAAGCAGCCCGCCTCCCCCTTGTGCTTTGGCCTGGGCAGACTACAGTTGTGGGTAGCTCGGGGACAGCTGGTGAATGCCAAGGACAGAATCAGAGCGTGATTAAGACCGGCTACAGGTACCATGCATATCGTTTCTTTGTGTCACAGGCCAGAGTGAAACCTGGCTCCCCCTCACACATCAACCTAGGGCCCTGCTCATAATCTGCAGCTCAAAGACAGGGCTTTTCTCTCTCAAAGAGGATAAAACTGTTTCTTCTGCTGCCTGTGGCAAGGATCACTGAATTGGCTTAACAACATGGATACACCAGAGCCCAGGGCACAGGGGTACAGAGATGAAGGAATGATGGGGTGCCCCCAAGGAAAGACTATTCTTGAATACTTCTTGAAGTGAGCAAAAGTTACACAGTGACCATAGTCCTTTTAGGTGTCCCCAACACCTTCAGCAAAGGCCACACAAGCATTTCCTGGGAACCCTGAGTGTAGAAGCTATTCACAGAAAAGGAGAGAAGAAACTGGGTTATCATGGGCATGGCACTGCCAACACCCCAGTGATGGCATACCTAAGGTGCCAATCAGATGCTGTGCAGCTGCCCATCAGACACTCAAGGAAAGAGGTAGATAAGCAATACTGTTACCAAAGCTTAAGATTCCCCCAAAGAAACATACTGCCAACACTCTCGAGCCTTCTGCCCCAACTCTCACAAGTGTTTTATAATGAAAAAAACCAGTATCTTGACATATGAAGCTCTGGCACAGAAAGAGAGAGAGAGAGAGAAGTGTGGAAGGGGGTAGTATGAGAGAAAAGGGCAAAAAGAGCTAGAGAAATGGAGCAAAGAACAAGGAAAGGAAGGAGAAAGGAGTCAAGAAACAACTGTGATCAAGTAAGCTCTCTGACTGCTTATCTGTGATCAAGCAGATAAAACATTCTTCTTCCCTTGGCCATAACACGTGGTAAAGAAAGGTCAGAAAGGAAAAGGTAGGAAAGAGCAAGCTACGAGTCAGTCTGCAAAGCAGGCAACAATGACACCAAATGAACGCCTGAACTGCTCAGGCCAACCCGTCGCAACAGGGGGAGAGGCCTGCAGCCATGCAAGAAGCAGAAAGCAAAGAAGCAGAACAGCCCCTGTCAACAGAAGCGGGGCCAATGCCAAGCCACATCACTGCTCATGGTGCTCTCAGACACACATTCACTCGTGCAGAGGAAAGGAGGGCATACTAACCGATCCAGCTTGGTTAGGGACTCAGTTTCAGAACTTGGGGGGAAGCAAAGAAAAAAAGGAAAGAAAATATGTGAAGCTCAGAGAAAAGTGGAAACCATAAATCAACATGGGGAAGGGGAGGGCAGGGAGAAGATGCTGTCAAGCCAAGCTCTTCTCGGCTCTTATGAGATAAGAAAATCACTATTTCGCATTGTAAGATACCCGGCCAAGCCTCCTTGCACAAAGCCAAGCACAAGGCATGTTTTGGGAGACCAGTAAGGCTGCTCCCACAAAAGTGGCTATTGCAGAAAGAGACCAGAGGATGGTAAGACCAGAAAGTCCAGGAGGACCTGCCAGCAGCATCTGCAAGACTGGCTCCCCAAATGGCAAGCTGGCCTGAGACTTAACTTTCTGTTCTATGCCGCTGATCCAAATGGGTTAAGAAAGGAAGGAGTCAGGAAAGCTCAGAGGGAACTGAGCTCAAGGGTATCATCACGAGAAGGGAAAGGAGCCTTAGGGGTAGACTGGGCTCCAGGGGTATCTTCAATTCCACCAGGGAGACACTGGACATTGAAAATGAAGGGCAGACACTGAGTTCTGGATAGACGTTTTAAAGCACACTCTGAAGATATACAGGAGCATGGAGTGGGGAGGAGAAAGGGAGGAGACCCAGTTATGTCAAAATTAAACCTAAGGTTGGTACCTCTCCAGGACAGTCCCGCTGGAGGCAGCAGGGGCCGCTGTGTCACTCTCTCCAGTGCCGTTGCCCTGGTTCACGTTGGGGGGGCAGATATTACTGACAGAGGCAGAAGGGAAATCCTCTGGGGGTTCATCAGGCCAGCCAAACTGCTCCTTAGTCTTGCCATAAATCTTCACAGCGTCTATCATAGTGACTCCTGCTGGATCCACTGAGGCCCCAACTGCAAACCAAAGAGAGAATTTAGAAGGCAGACTCCCCATGGGATTGACCCTTTACCCTTCAAAAGCAAACACTGGACCAGTCTACAAAGAAGCAAATCAAAGCGCCCTTAGGTTTATTCTTATGCTTCTTTTGCTCACCATGCCAGCTTCTGCTCCTAAAACCTCCAGGACTTTCCAGTCGGCCACAAACATTCTTGGCTTCAGTAACAAAACAAGAAGCCAAATCCCCTCCTTGGTCCTGGGATCTCAAACAGACATGCCCAGACTTGGTCACACTGCGAGGTCACCACCCCATACAACAGGACCACGTGCAGCCAGTCCTACGCACACCAACCATCTCCAAGAGTGCTTCCCTAGCTCAATCACAATACCGACCATTTGCTATTAGGCACGGCTGAATCTCCTGAAAGCGACATAACAGCCAGACAAGTAAAAGAGGAAGGCACAGCTGAGCCCGTCTCTACTACATGATCAAGTGACCTAGCACTGAAAGGCAAAAGCTCTCACCAGTGAGTGAACACAGGACCCACTAAGTCTCAACTAGAAAAAGGAAGAACCCAGGTCTCCAGCCTCGGAACTCTATCTGTTTAGATTGCTGGGCTCCGCCTGAGAGACATAAGCAAAGACATAAGCATACAAGTGACTACGTACAAAAGAGATCTCGCTGCACTATCCACCTTCTCTTCTCTCATCTACACTTTTCAAGTGTATCCTTTTCTCTCTGTTATAATAAGATGGCGAGTTCCCAGGGAAGGGTTATCACCATTTGCTTTTATATAGTGCCTACTATGCGCCTGGTACTGTGCTGAGCCCTTTTTACAAACATTATCTCGTATGATCCCCCAAGTCTTCTAAGGAAGGTGCTATTATTATCCCCATTTTACAAGTGAGGAAACTAAGGCAAAGACAGATTAAGTAACTTGCCTAGGGTCACACAACTAGTAATAGAGCTTGGATTCAAATCCAGATCTTCCTGATTGCAGGCCCAGCACTCTGTTCACTGCCCCACCAGTACAATGCTGCCACATAGAGCCAACAACACAGATTATGACCTCCTAAGAGTGCTGACCCATTCCTAAGATACACCAAGCTATTGCTCAAACCATGGTACACTTCGTTTTCCAAAAGAGACCGCCACAATGTTTCGCGTATACAAGACAGTCAATAAATAGCTCATTTGACCCCTTTCTCCTCCTTTCCCAGGTACCATCTGCCAAGGGGGAGAATGGCCCTAAATGCTGCTGTTCCACTGCCTAACAAAGCATTCCAAGTCTATCAGGGGTCAAATGCGTCTCTTGCAGTTCACGCCAAGGTACCGTGCTCTCTTTATGCTCATCCCAAAACTGATCATGCTCAAGACAAGAGCCTAGAGAGGCACATGGCCGCTCTTGAGAGGCCAGCGGAAAGGGCCCGTGACTCACTGAAGATGCTCAGCTTCTTGTCGGCCTGCAGAGCTTCTTCTCTGGTGAACGGGAAGTCAAACCAGCGCGAGCGGGTCAGGCTGAGCTGCGTGGTCCGGCCAAAGATCTCGATGTACGACGGGGCCCGTTCCACGGCCTGGGTCCCCATCTGTAGGCGCATGCCTGTCATCACCATTGTGCTGTTGTTGTTATTCACTTCGATGGTGAAGCCTCCAGGCTGTGAGAAAGGAGGCAAGCAGACACGCAGCGCTTTACCGCAGCCAGCTGGGAGGGGAGGGCGAGGCACAGAGACAACATGGAGCGACAGAAGGACCTGCTCTGGTGGCTTCATGAAAGACATGGACACGAGAAGGTACAGGCGGGCTACCAGACGGGGAGCCACCAACTATCTAACAGCTGAATCAGCAACTGAATGGGCCATCTCACATGCTACTCTCTAGCATCCTCATCTGTAAAATGGGAATAATAATTTCCTCCTTGCTTCTGAGGCTCAAGAGACCAAGACATAGGATGAGTGGTCAGCTGACACACCATATACTCCTCAATTTCAGACTTCCCAACCTTCAGTCCAAGCCCAACCAAAATTAGCTAGTGTTTCCTAATCTCCCCTACCTGCTCCCCCACCACTAGACACAACTCTCTTGACGATGTTAGAAACAGGCCTGTGGAAAGGGCATTCTCCTGCCTATGTGACACATGGACACTAGAGTAGAAGAGGTTAACACATCTGCTTCATGTGCTTATCCAAAAGTTTAAAAAGTCCACTTTTTTAAAGCCATTTATTTATAGTAAAGGATAATCACAGCTGCTAACTACATTTTTGCTCTCTGAAAAGAAATCAATTTTCTAAACAAATGAATGCCATGGTACCTCTCAGAAAGAGCCTAGCTCAGGAAGCACTTATATGAACTGATGCCGAGTGAAGTAAGCAGAACCAGAAAAACATCATACACAGTAACAGCCACATAGTACTAGGACTAACTTTGATAGACTCAAAACTCCTCAGCAATGCAAGGATCTAAGACAATTCTAAAAGTCTCATGAAGAAAAATGCTATCCACATCCAGAGAAAGAACTACGGAGTCTAAATGCAGATGGAACCACACTATTTGATATCTCTTTTTTTGTTTATTTCTTCTTTCTCATGGTTCCTCCCATTTGTTCTAATTCTTCTTTATAACATGACTAATGTGAAAATATGTTTAATAAGAATGTATATGTAGAGCCTATACCAGATTGCACTCCATCTTGGGGGGGGGAATTTAAAACACAAAAGCATATGGAAGTGAATGTTGAAAACTAAAAATTAATTAATTAATTTTTAAAAAGAGGAGCAGCCTGGCTCAGTCCAGTGCTCACCTTGGTGTTGGCCACATACATGCCTGTGGAGTTAAGTCGGTGTTTTATCTGCTGTGCATTGTAAACCTGTAAGAGGTCATTGCCCCCAAACTCCACGTCTGTCAGCTGCTGGTTGTGCTCGAAGAAGTCAATGGGGAAGGTGACCTGGCTAGAAGTTCGAGTAGCTGCGTGTAGGGAGCAAATAGAGATGTCAGAAAGCCCCAATCCCCGTCACCTACACTAAGTCTGTTAATGTCTACAAGACTCCTGTCTAAAACCATATTCAGAAACCTCTGCTTTCTCTGTACCCAAGTAGCCCCTTAAAGGCTGAGCTCAGCAGCTCACAGAGGAGCTCAGGCAGAACAGAAACAGCAGATCCCATTTCTGCAGCACGTTTCTCACCACGGTTCTGAGAGTCAGGGGGCATAAGGGTTATTATCCTCCTTTGACACAGGACTCAAAGAAGTGAAGGGACTTGGTTCAGGTCCCAGGTGAGTGTCAGGGCAAGGACACAAAGCCAAGTGGGACTCCCAAGTCCCATGTTCTTGCTACTACCCCAAGATGTATCAGTGAAGATACGTCACTGTCCTTCTTTTCCCTGTCAACAATCAATTCTAGGATTAGCCCTCTCATTGGTAAGAGAAGCTCTCTGTCAGCCCATTTATCATTAATACTGTCTCCTCGAAGTATGAGTTACATCAAACCATCCAATAAATATGAATTGCCAGAACGAGCCCAGCACCAGTCTTTGAGGAACTCTCTGCTCCGATTCAAACACTCTAGCCTTAAAGTACCATCGTCCCTAAGGAATGGAGCATCGTTTCAGAGACATGGGCTGATAAGGCCTCGGCTGTTTGCTGGAAAATCAACCCACCTTGCCGCCTCCTTTCTGTTCATTTAAGCCAGTTCTCCTCTGAATACAAGGAAATCCATGTTTCCCAAGGATAAAAACCTGAAGAGCCTCCCCCAAACCCAATTCAGAGCTAAAGCAAACATGTATTTGGCTACAGATTAAGCTGCTGTCCTGTTGCTAACAGGTGGCTGTTATATCCAAATACATCTCGAATAGTTTAAAAAGGGACTGGGCGGGTGGGGTTTGGGGCCTTACTAATGGCCGCTGCCTTGCGCTTTCGGACGGGTTTCATGATGCTGATGACACTGCTGGGCTGCAGAGAAGGCTGGAGCCAGTAGGATGTATTTTCCACATTGGCCATGTAAATGCGTAGGCTGCCATCCTCACACAACAGAATCATGGTTGTCCTCTGCTGCTCATTGCAGGCTGTGTGCCGGATAGCAACCATGTCCTGGATCTGGGAAGGAATAAAGAAGGACAATTATCAGCCACCACAGCAATTAAAAAGGGCTTCAAAACTAAGAAATCATGGCATAGTGCAGTTCCCTCTTCCTCAAAGAAAGAGGTCTAGAAGAAAAATGACCAAAATTCTTTTTCAGGCCTTCTACATAAGGCTAGAGAATTGATCTGCAGATACAGCAGAAAAGACAGAAGGAACTAATACTAACCTTCGCCTTAGCTGGCAAAGTCTTGATCTCCTGGATGAGAAAAGTATCTGGTTTCACCATAATCACCAGTGGCACACCTGTAGTTTGCTGGACACAACACACCAGACCAGGGTGGTTCATCACCTCAGACCACTGGCAAAGGGCGGGGGAAGTTTTACTGCCACCATTAGTACTGCAACAAATAAAGACAGGCCCACAATAATTTAGGTGGCAATCATTAAACACTAATTCTATACTTAAGCCAAAGAATGAAGAAGTCACTCTCTCTTCAACAGACTACATGGACTAATACTGAATAAAGATGGTGTATGAAAGGAAGAAAGGGACACATGCCTGACCAACCAGATCAGCTAACTCAACTCTGGTCATTCATCACTGGAGGGATTGATACTGTACACATCTAGGCCATCTTTATGACCCAATTCTATTCTGGACTAAATACCTATTTTCCTTTAGCCCCAAAAATACCCCCTGGAGACTAGGGCATGTATTCATATCAAAATTAAGGCCAATTGATACCACTGCTTAGCAATCAAATTCAAAGGGTCTGAATGACAATACGTAGCTCTCCGTGTTCAGAACTCTGACGGACAGATAAGAGTGTGAAACTGCCTCCGTGTTCCATGTTCACCACCTTGTCTAATGCTCCAACTTTATATATAGCAAAGTGTATTTCCTGGCATGGACAGCTGAGTGTTTGCTCTCTTGATTTTATTTGAAAGTGGGTGATCAACAGAAACACAAATGAGAGGGAACTATAAAGCAACTTTTCCAAAGGCTCCAAACCTTTACTTCAGCCTTTGAAAAAAAATCCGATGACTACTTTCTCACAAAATCCTATTATCCAGAGACTCAGCTTTAGTTTCCAGATGAAACAGGACAAACAACTTCTTTTGCTTATAGCCAATAACAGAAAGGGAATGTTCATGCCCATGAGCTATAAAGCTGGCTCCTACCTCTTAATGTTGATGGGGAAGAGCCGCAGTACCTCCAAAGTGCACCTGCTGATGGTGGCTGCAAAGGATTTTCCTTGACAGTAGCTGAAGAAGAGCATCTGCAGTACGTGGGAGTAGTACACAGACACGCCTCCTCCTGCGACCTGGCTATTGCTGTCCTGCCGGGACACAGACCCAACATTTGTATTGAGCAAAGCACCAGCAGAGCTGTAACAGTCAGGCAAGGCTTTGATGCTCCTGCTTGTCAGCAGCTCTATCAGACTCTTGTGCCAGGGCCAGGCTATGTCATACCAGCCTCCTTGACAGCTCCATGGACTACTGCAGAGGGAATATCTCCAGGGGAAAATTTATAACCCAAACCTTGGGAACTGAGGACAATGGATCATTAGGGTCAATCAGTTTCATCCTTCAGGACATGAATATGTATTTAAGATCATGGGGAATAATACTTCAGGTGAGAAAAAGAAAAAACATTCTTTCCCCATCTCATGGATAAACTGCTGGAGAGGCTGCATGGCAGAGGTGAAAGCATTTTTAAGAGTCAGAGGCCCTGGGGCCAAATACTGGCTCTGTTCCTTGCTCCCTGGGTAACAGAATACATCAATTTACCACTTTTGACCTCAGTTTCCTCAGCTATAAAATGGGATTTTAGACTAAAGGATCTCTAAGGGTCTCTTCCAATCCTAAATCCTACAATCCTAAATAATTGAGGTCAGAGAAAAGAGAAAAGTCACTCTAACCTTCAGATCTTCATGATTGACTTCCAACACATTTGTGACATAGAAAGGCCCATGCTGGGCACTGCTGGCCTCCTCCATGAGCTGAGTGTAGATGTAGCCAGCTGAGGACATTATAACAATAATGTTCTTGCCCTCTTCATTGAAGAGAAAAGCAACGTCTCTGATCTTTGAGCTTGGCAAGAGAAAGTAGAAGGTTGGGCTCAAGGCATCAACAGAGAGGTCGTATATCTGTACGGTAGAAAAAGAAAAGACTAAACAAGAAGCCAACTCTTGGGACTCTCTGGCAGAACCTCACCTGATTAATTAGTGGCTAAACCAACCAAGACTGCCAGGCTGAGTTGGGGACTGGTAGACAAAGGATTAGAATGAGTTTTAACTTGGACTTCTTATGCTTGGCAAAAGCAAAATGAGCCACTGAAATCTGTTAGTCCCTAATGGATCTGAGGCAACGCTCTTTCAAAAACTAAAAACTGAGACAAAAGATGGCCTAATTCACCATCACAAAAATATCAATCTGGGAAGAGAAGACCCTCAAAGCTTCTGACCAGAACAGAAAACAATTACTATTTACACTCATTCTAGGCCATCAAAACCTAATCAATGAGTCACAGAGGCTGGTCATCTTGACCTATGTCTTGCCACTGGACTTCGATGACTCTGGAGAAGAGAGTGAGGCTGACAACTTTGAGCAGCTCTGCCTCACTCAAAAACAATTCACATGCCAAGTCAAACCATAACCTGCATGATGTCACTGGTCCTCTTGCAGAATAAAGAATAACAACAACAACAGGTCACCCCCGCTGAGCTTTCTGAAGCACACTGTTGGCTAGCAGAGGCTCCCAATCACCACAGGGTCACTGTACCAACAATAAGAGAAAGAGAGAGTACCTTGACAAAGTCTGCGGTAACGATGGCCAGCTCTGTCTGTGAGCCAGGTAACCACACAGCTTTGATGATAAAGTTTCCTGTTGCCAACTGAGGATGCAGCACCAAGTGGTCAGAAACGGAGCCTGAGCTACTGAAAGTCAGCACGTGGCAGTCCTGGCACCCAGCATGGGGACAAAGAAGACAAAGCATGGTCTGACTTATTCCTGCTCATGTCTCAGAAATCCCCCTTTCTTCTTGGCCTCTCAATCGACTGCCATGCCTGGAAACAGACTTCCTCTCGGCTGTGAAATGTCTTTACCTAGTCATGTAATCTTCTCCCCCATCCTCAATACTTCCCACCAGGACTTTCTAGGCCCATTCTTAGCATACCAACATCCTCATCCCTTCTGCCCTTTCAAGATATAGTGCAATGTCCACCCTCCCCACTGACCTCTGTCCCCCCGGCCCCAGGGTCAAAAATGGCCATTCTCTCCTTGGACCTTGCATATCACTTCACTTGATCATTTATGTGCTTCTCATGATCTCTTCTGTATGATAACCATTTGTTTATCAATTGTCTCCCCTGACCAGGTTTAAGTTGTAAAAAGACAAAAATGATTATTTATCTGTCTCTGTCCCTAGGGCACTGTACACAGTAGTCACTCAAAAAAGGTTCACTGAATTTGTTGAAAGGAATCCTTTAAAGACAACTACTTAAAGTGTCATCAAGAAGTTTTCAAACTCCTTGCAAGAAGTAGCCAGGTAAAGGACTTTAGAAAAATACAATCTGCTGACTAATTTTACCTAAAATCAAAATATATCAACAGCCATAAAATAAAAGGAAAAAAGAGGCCATAGAGGCATTTATTTCTCTTCAACTCAGTACAATTATTAAGCACCATTATGACCATCACTGAGAAGAATAGAAAAGAGCGGGTCCCTGCCCTCATCTAATACGGGAAAAACATCAAACTCTCTACAAAATTCCAATGGCCTCCCAAATTGACTCTATACTCTTACCTTCAGTCCACACACAGCAAGGTAGTCTTCCTTACAAGGATTTCCAGTGAGACTTAACACAGTGAAGGGGACTGGTGCCGATGCCAGGCGGGTGAGCGTCAGCTTCCTTTTACTAGAATCTGCTTGTTTGAGGAGCGCAGAGAGTTGCAGAACAGTAATCTGTAAAGGAACATGGCCAACATATATTCCGAGCTCTGATACCATCAGAAGACACAGAACCTTCAGAAAGGTCATGATTTCCTCCTTGTCTCTTGTGACGAGGACCCTCTGCTACAGTTTTATTTGGCAGCTAAGCAAGAAATACCTTCCTAATATTATAAGGAGTCAAGATGGCAAAGTAGCAGGAAGAAGTAGAGAGCAGCTTACCTATCCCCTCAAAAAATTCCTTCAAACAGAGCTAGAAAATGCACCAGACTGAATCCTGATGGGGAAATCTAAGAAAAGGTCACAGTAACTTATTTTTCTGGCCCAGGGAAAGGAGAATTAGATTTCCTGAAATTAGAATTCCTGAAAGAAATGAAATAAGAATTTTTAACAGTTTAAAAATGTCTGTCACTGAAATGAGATTTCTAGAGGTGAAAAAATTGGAAAAGAAATGAGAATTGTGGAAGAAAGAATTGGGAAGGGAATTAACAGCTTGACACAAGAGATATAACACTTTGCCCAAGCAAGAAACTTTCTGAAAATTAAAATAGACCAAATAGAAGCCAATGACTCCATAGGACAAGAAATATTAAAACATAGTCAAAAGAATGAAAAAACAGAAGAAAATCTAATATATCTCATCACAAAAACAAATAACCTGGAAAAAGGATCAAGAGGAAAAAAAATGAAGAATCATCATGCCCAAAAAAAGAGCCTAGACAGCATATTTCAAGAAATCTTAAAAGAAAACTTCAATCTCTTAGAGCCAGAGGGCAAAGTAAAAATACAATCCACCAATTACCTCCTGAAAAAACCTCAAAATAAAAATTCTCAGGAACATTACAGCCAAAATCCAGAACTTACAGGTTAAAGAAAAAATACTGCAAACAGCCAGAAAGAAAGAATTCAAGGACTGAGGAGCCACAGTTAGGATCACCTATGATTTAGCAGTCTTCACTATAAAAGAGCTGAGAGCTAGGAAAACTATATTCCAGAAGAAAAAGGAAAAAGGCTTACAACAAAAGAAAAACTTACTGAGTAAAACTGGAGTGGGGGAGGGAATGGGCTGTTGATGAAATAGTGGACTTTTAAGTATTCCTGATGAAAAGACCAGAGCTGTGTAGAAACTATGAAATTCAAACATAAGAGTGAAGAGAAACATAAAGGTACACAGGAATAATGATAAAAGAGCTAAACAAGGATGAACTACTTACATTCAAATATGGGGAGATGGTATTGTTTATCAGCAACTAGGTCAAGGAGGGAGTCTAATTAGACAAAAGGCCTGCTAGTGGTTCTATTATGTCTTAATGATCTTAAAAGAAGAATGTAAAGAAAGGGGAAAATGACTACATAGAGGGGTAAAGGGAAGAGGAATACACTGGAGATAAAAGGGAAGCAGAAGAAGGAAAGGAAGGTGAGGAAAATTCTCTCACCTAATCAAGGTGCACAATTAGACAGCTAAATAAACAGGGTGGGGTGAGGAAGCAGAGTTGGATACAAAAATACATTTCACTCAACAAGGAAAGAGTAAGGAAAGGGGAGGAAGAGAGGGAATTAGAAGAAGGGCAGATCAAGGGGGCATTAGTCCGAAGCAAAACAAACTAATGAAGGATGTATGAAAATATTTATAGCAGCTTTTCTTGTGGTGGCAAAAAATGAGAATCTGAGGGGATGCCCATAAACTGTGGAATGGCTAAACAAGTTATGGCATGTGAATGTGATAGAAATGATAGAGATGGTTTCAGAAAAACCTGAGGAGACCTGGATAAATGGATGTAGAGTGAATCACACAGAAAGAGCCAGGTGAACAATTTTTACAATGAAAACAATACAGTAAAGACAAACGACTCTGAAAGACTTTAACAACTTTGATCAGTGTGTTATCATCAAACACGATTCCACACGGCTAATGATGAATCATGCTACCCATGCCCTAAGAGAAAAGCGAAGGACTGAGTATATAGAATGAGAGAGTGAGAGTGAGAGAGAGAGAGAGAGAGAGAGAGAGAGAGAGAGATCTATCTCATTCACTTGGTGTACCGTGTGTGTGTGTGTGTGTGTGTGTGTGTGTGTGTGTGTGTGTGAGAGAGAGAGAGAGAGAGACAGAGAGAGAGAGAGAGAGAGAGAGAGAGAGAGAGAGAGAGACAGAGAGAGAGAGAAAAGGGAGAGAGGGAGGGAGACAGGGAGACAGACAGACAACAATTTGTTTTGCTTGATTATATATATTTGTTGGTACAAATATGTTAAATGTTTTGGTTTTTGCTTTTCTTTTGCTTTCAAAGGAGGGGAGGGGAGTAGAAGCATTGGGACAAGAGGGAGAGAAGGTGAATTTTTGTTCGTTGAAAAAAATAAAATATAAATAAAAAATACTAGGGAGTGAATAAGGGAGCTGGAGGATCTACCTTGCCCTTTTCATGGCTGACAGCTAAATGTTGGCGTCGTCCATGGGGTGAAGACAGCACACACATTGCCACACGTCTCAGCACGTGGGCACTAATGAGCTGGCGAATGGTCTGGCCCTGGTCTCCACTGTAGTTCATCCGCACGTTTTCAAAGGCACCTTCCTGGGAGCCTAAGGTAGGGACCTATACAAAGGGAAGAAACACAAATACCCAGTGATAATGTAACCAAGTGATAATGTCCCAGTACTACACCTATCTTTTTAAAAATAAGAGTAATGTATAACCTACAACAAGTTGCTTACTGTCTCAGGGAGGAGGTAGGTGAGGGAGGGAGACAGAAAATTCAGAACTCAAAAATTTTTTTTAAATCAATGCTAAAAATTGTCTTTACACGTAATTGGGGGAAAAATAAAATATTTTAAAAAAAAAACAAACAAGTGTACTCAGGCACAATTTATGTGATTTATGTACCATAGGAGGTAAAAAGTATTCAAGGACTAGAAGAGGTATACAGTAAGATGGCAGACTGTTTATGGCTATATACTTATCCTAAGAAGGTGGAGACTACATCCTAAGTGCATTGTGTGTAGCACTGGGCATAACCTGGTTGACAGTAAGTTCACTGGTCCCCGCACTGCCTGGTTCCATGAGCTCACTGGCACTCACCATCAGCTGGTCTGTCATCTCTACCATCTTGTCCAAGGTATGTAACTCATTGAGTGCCTGCTGGGCCCGGCTGCTGCTGCCCATAGCTGAAGCCTGCTGGAAGTTGATCTGAATGGCCTCCATGAGGAAGCTGAGCATGTCTAACACCAAGGGAGCGAAGGAGAAGTTCGCCTGAGGGAAAAAACAAATGAAGAAATGAAAGTGCACAAAGATAATGTATTATATCTGTGGTATCTTTAAGAGGAGATGCCACTACAATACACTTCTCCTCATTCCTGGCCCAACATACTAGCCACTGGAACAACCTCCCGAGGCTTCATTTGATTGTATAAAAACTCAAGACTTCCAATCTCACCTCTCTTTTCATGGAAACAGCTGCCAAACTTAGCGTGCTGCTGACTCAGTTAACTGTTCCAGTGTCCCTCCCCCCTGTTTATGCTATCAGGCAGCACAAGTGCTGAGGTGATAACTTCTAATGGTTAATTACAGCTGCTTCCATCACACATAAGCAGAAACTGAGGTGAAAATTCTGTGACTGCAGGTGATTGAAAGCACCTATGGATGACCAAAGTCCAGAGACCCTCTTCCCCTTGCCTCATCTCATCCCTGATCCTGGGTGCGAGCCATCTGAGAAACCCACCTGGGTCTGAAGCTCCTCTCGGCAACCTTCCACACTCCGGCATAAACTGCTCTTCTTGGGCTTCTCTTCATCAGCAACTTTGCCATCATTGATAGTGACCTTGGCTTTGTCTGCTGGGGATGTGCTGCTGGCATGGCGCACCACACTCTCAGAAACCCGGGGCTCACTCTGAAATGCTGACTCCTTCATTGTGGAGCTCATGCCACTGCTAGGCGTCCTCTTCACCAGAGCCTGAGAAAAACCAATCCAAATTCAGAGAGCCCTAACCCTAACCACAGGACCTCGAGTCTATACCACCTGAGACCCTGGGGCGGCTAATCATGGGAATGAGTTACAGAATCTCACACCTCAAATTCATCCCTGAACGGGAATCCTCCTCTACAATATACCCCCAAAGTGGCCCAAAGACCACCAGAAGACAAAAATGAACAGCCTCTTAAGTCAGCCCGGTCCACTTTTAGAGACCTCTAACTGTGAAGTTCTTCCTTACATTAAATCACAATTTGTCTCTCTGAATTTCCCTCTGAAGTCAAGCAGAACAAGCTAATCCCCTCTTTCATGTGCTAGTACTTCAGATACAGGAAAACTAACATCCCTGCTAAGTCTTCTCTGCTCCTGCCTACTTCCTTCAAACAATCCTCACAAGACACAACTGAGGAGCTTCCCCATTCTGACTCCATTCTCCAGCCATTAAATGGCCTCCCAAAATGAGGTGCCCAGAAATGAACACAACATTCCAGGTGTGATCTGAGCACAGCCTAGTGGAAGCTCCTGCATCCTAGACATGACGTCATCTCTCATAGCAGGTGAAAGTCGTATTAGCTTTTCTTGGCTGTCATGCACTATGGATTCATACTGACCTTGCCATTCACTAAAAACCCCATATCTTTTTCGGAACAACTGCTATTAGCCATGCCTCCACTGTCATGTGACTTGGGAGGTTAACTGTACAATATATTCTATTAGGTCCAATGTTTTATCTAGCCTGTTGAGATCTGTAAGCCTGATTCTCTTGTACAGTGTGTATCCTAGCTTTACATCATCTACTAATTTTGGTCATGATGGCCTAAACGCTGTCCTCCCAATTATTCACTTATCATGTCCTAAGTTTTAGGATAATGCCTCACGAACCCCATTCCTCAATATCTCCCTATCATCACTGTCAGAGAGTGGGCCTGAAAAACTAGATCTGGAGGTAGCCTAGGAGAAAGGACAAGAGATGATGTACCCTGCCCATGGCCTATGGCAGCAGCACAAGATAGACTCTAAGAGTCATCATATGTCAGTGCCAAAGAAGATCTTGGGTTCAGATGTCATCTCAGAGGTCATCGTGCCTAACGTCCTCATTTTGCATAAGATACTAAGAATCTAAGAGGGAGAAGTGACTTTCAAAGGGTCACACAACAAGGTAGGAGACAAAGCTAACTTAAGAATACAAAATGCTCGCAAGCCAATCCAATTCTGCCTATGACCACTGCACTGGATGTCACCAGGAAAGCAAATGGACTAGAACCTTATGTGTCCTGGTACTTTTCTCCCAGTCTATCCTAATTGTCAAGTCACTTAAGAGCACGACAAGTATTCTGGACCTCTTACCAAACAGCTACCATCTTCCTTGGCTCCACAGTCACAGAAGAAGGACCCATACTTGGCATAGGAAATCTCATGATCCTTGTGGCAGACCTTAGCACACACTGTGCACACGCCAACCCCATCCACCATCTTGCAGGTGTGACAGTGGTACCTATGGAGATCAAAAATCCCCAAATGAGTAAAAAAGCCCAGCAGGCAAGAAAGAGAAACTCCTAATCTCATGGGAAAGTGCACACTTACCAATGCTGGTTCATGAATTCTTTCTGTGTGATAGTAAATGTACATAACTTGTTGCAAAGAGAATCTTCATCCTCCAAAGTAAAGAAAATTCATTTAGCCACACACACACACACACCCCTCCCTACTTCCCCACTCCTCCATCCATCTGGAAATCTTCTGGTCAGATGGTAAATGATCAGAGGAAACCCAAAGCAGCAAGAGTTGACAGACTGAAAACAAAACTTACTGCAAGTATCAGTAAAGGCCTTATCTGTTTTGTGGTCAAGATAACAATTAAACTTGTATTTCCTATACAAAGGTTTCACACAACCTCTGACCCAAATTCTATTAAAGTTCATTTGATACATAAAAAGGTCTCTCCCAATTGAACAATACGTCCTTCCAGAAGGATAGGTTTTCATAACTCCCTCTTCAAGCTGCTGAAAATCAAGAGCCTTTGAGTGTGAGCAGTTATGGGAAACAGTTTTGCCTGATGCCTCAGCAGCTGCTGAGCTTGGAGAAGACAATATTTTTAAGGCTGGGTTCTATCAGCATAGATGAAAAACCTAAATGGAAGCTGTCCTTTCAACAAGTGGCCCTCAAACTTAAGGTGGGCTGCGTTAGAGGAGACTTACTGAGTCCTCGGCCTGAGAGTCTTCTTCTTCTACCGCCAGTTCCTCTACCCAGTCTGAGTCGACCTCAATGGCCCGCTCCTCTCCATCCACTGAGAGATGACTCGGGCCCTGACCGCTGCCCTGGCTCAAGGCATTGGTGACATCAGCCAGGTAAGATACAATATGGCAGGTACATTCCAAAATAGTCACATGCTATAAAAGAAGACCACGATTCCTCAGAAATTACACTTCCCAACCATTTCGTGTTATGTAAAATCAAGTACTGCGCATTTTTCCCAATGAAAAAAGTTCTTTTTCATTCACATCATCTACATTTATATGGCTCTCGGTATGTTTTTCCCTCATTAGTCTGCACACCTTTGTACGATGAGTGTGGGACCTTTTTTACACCTTCTGAGTTGTTCTCTCTTGATTAGTTTGGTCTCTTTTTCCTTCATTCTGTCTCATTTTTGTTCCCAACCCTCCTCTTGGCAGTTTGGGAACTTTCACTTAGTCCTTTATCCTCCAATGCCAGCAGTCCTCACTTAACAATAACTAACAATAATAACTGCAGCTAGCATTTAGGTAGTACTCTAAGGTTTGCAAAGCTCTTTACAGGATATATCTGAATTTGATCCTCACAACAACCCTGTCAAGTAGGTGCTAGTATTATCCTCATTTTGCAGATGAGGAAACTGAGGATGAGAGAGATGAAGTGACTTGCTCAGGGTCACACAGCAAACAAACAAGTGACTATATTAGGCAGGATCTGAATTGAGACTTCTTGACTCCAAGTGCCGCCCTCTGGCCGCCGCACCACCTAGTGGCTGCAATTAAACATGATAAAGGCTCAGACCACTACGTCAGGAGAAAACAGGGAGCAGTTGGAGAGATCATGAGTTAGCTTAGTGGCAAATTCCTCATACCTCTTTTTCAAATACAACAGCCTGACCTCTAGCCCTCAGAAACCCAAGTCACTTTATTCTATCCTCTATGACCTTTCCATGCTAAGAGGACAAAGACTGCCAAGAAGAAAACTGGCACCTAAGAAGGGTCCCATGGCAAGCAGAAGGGGTCACCATGTGCTCTCAGCCAACCACCCAGGGCTCTTCCATTCCACAGGGGATGAAATGTCACCTGGATGCAGGAATTACAGATCCTAGCAGAGTGACTTGTGTGCCTAAAGCCCCCTGGGAGGCTTGGCAGAGAAACATTTGGAAGTCCAGAAGTCCAGAAGTCCACCGTGCACTCAGAGTGTGCATTGATTAGGGGGTGTCTGATGGAAGCAGGAAGGACAGTTTTCTGTACCATGATAATACATTTTTTTAACCAGCAGCCACATGATATTTTAGGGAGGGCTCTACTGAAAGCCTGTTTTTCAGAGTATTTGCAGCCTCCTATCACTTCCTGACACCTTGAAAAGGCCTAAAGGCATGCAGTTAACAATTACACACTTCTTCCCATAGGATAACCAGGGACAGAGAGCAGGGCTGAGAAGCAATGACTGACTTCCTGGAGAACTGAAGACAAGAATCAATCAACACCTCCCAGGGTGAACAGATCCTCCCCAACTGTTTTACTTGTCACCCTCCCAATCTAATAATTGCTCCCCAATTTTCTTACCTTCCCATGCATTACATTAGCATTCATTTTTTCAACTACATTCTTCTGAGACAAGTATTTCTTACTGTTGAGGAAAGGAAATACAGAAACACTGAGGTGTCCAGGGAGAGGAAACATCTTCCTGACTCCACCAGGTCTTCAATTCCCAGCCCAGTTGGTAAATACAGAAATCCAAATTAATTCTTAATAGAAAAAGACTGAACGGAATGGACTAACAGAGTGAACGACAGGTTGAGAGTTAAATCACATAGGCCTTTATCACTAACCCTTCCCATCAATTTGTCCCATACCTCAGTCTTCTCATCAGCAAAATAACGATAATATATAGTCTAAGAAAGCTGTGAGGATTGTGTACCAAGCTCAAGACTACTTTAATGTCATGAATCAATGACACTGAATCATCACACGGAAAATGCCACAGCACGTTACATTTTCTTCTTTACTCAAACCCATTCTCTCACATCTATCCCCCTTTTCTCTTTAACCCCTCTGCAACAAACCTAGCATAAGCTCACTTTACTACTAACCTGGACAACATCCTCCCCTCAGGAATTCCCCCAGCACTCTATATAATACATTCAATACTTCCCTCAGCCACTGTCAGACTAACCTTCCTAACAGACTGGATCATGTCGCTCAATAGATCAAATACCTTCAGTGTTTTACCTACTTTTGCCTACAGAACAAAATAAAACTCCTTTACCCAACATTCCAAACCCTATACAATCTGGTGCTGCCCTACTTGTCCCCCCAACACACATGCACACACACAACATACATCACACACACACACATTTTCTGTTCTAGTGAAACTGAACTCTCCTCAGTCCTGGCTCCCCTCCCAAAACATATCTTTGTTCTTTTGTCTTCATGATTTACTTGTACACTTCCTTACACCTGGAAGATACACTTTGTATGTTTAACCCCTATGTGTCTTTTAAAGCCCAACTCAAACTTTCTCAGCTAAATGTTCCCTGATACGCCAACAGGCAATGACCCACCAATCCCTAAGCCATCCCTCTCTGAGAACTTTGTTCTGGCTTCATGAAGAGAAGGAGCCCAGCCCACCCAGACTCTTCTCTCCCCCAGCACAACAGGTGCCTGGTAGAGTCTGCTCAAGCTGAATGAGCTCCGAATGAAGGGCAGCGGCAGCATGGTTTCACCTTCACCAAGGCCCAGCTCCAGACCTCATTGCTCACTTGCTTCATTTCCTTTTCACTTACCATCTGCTCAACCAGTCCACAGCAGCACCATGAAGCTGGAGGTGGCCGGCACCTTGGCCCGCACTGGCCAGTGTCGCCATCACGACCATGAGCTCAGGAAAGCCAGCGCCATCCCCATTGGCCAGCATTTCTGTCGCCATAGGGATCAGGGTGCTCAGCAGCACAGTGCAAACGCCTTCCCCAACTTGGCTACAGGGGAGAGAAAACAGTGAAGCAATGAGATGCCAATGGGAATCAGGACCCCAGCTGGCTGAGGTGCAGGACACACTGGAGGCAAACAGAGCCCAGGCCGTGGGCATTATTTGAGCATGTAGCAGGAGCTCAGTCTGCCCATCAGTCACCCTCAGTTTTAAAAAACTCATGCTCTATAACCCTGACTCGACAAAATCACAGCACAGCCATGCACACAGTCCTCATTAGATCAGGCTCCTCTGGGAGCTGTACCCTGGATGAAGTTCAGGAGCTGTGCTGGGGCTCATGGTTGGGGAGAGAGGACAAGAGGAGGGAATGGGAGGATATCTCAAAGGATGGAACTGATAGCAGAGGGGGCAACAGATAGGCTTAGTGCCATGCACATCCTCCTGGAGTTTTCTAAGGTCACTGAAGCACATCGGTTCAAGACGTTCTACCTGTTCTCCCGAACAATGTATGTGGTCAGTAGCTGCAGCAGCTGCCGGTTCTCTTGCACCACCTCCAGCTGGTCGGACTCTTTAGGGGGTGATGTGGTCATGCGGGTAAGCCAGGCCTGCAGCCGCACAGGCTCCACACAAGCCAGCTGGGCGAGGGAGCCACACAGATGTAGCAGGCTGGGATTAGGGCTCTTCTCAGCTGAGGAAAGAGCAAAGGGCTGCAGTCAACACAACAGGGGCCAGAAAAGAGTGAGAAGAAAGGTGGGAGGGAAGAAATGTGGGGGAGGGAAAGGGGAGGCCATTTTAATTGAGTGTTCTGTCTCCCTCCAAAAATTCTCCCGGAAAGATTCTCCCCACTTGTTCACATTTTCATGCTGCTGTGACACTCTGGCAGAAGGTGGCCCAGTATTAGCCAGACATCAAAGTTCCCATAAGGAGATTATTAAAAGCTGTCACTCACTCAGCTGGAAGAGTTTGGTGAAGAATTTCAGAACTCGGTTACAGAATTTAGCAGAGAGGTTCTCATTGGCTGTGGCCATCATGATCTGGACAAGTTCTCCACTGGGAGACGGAAGGGAGAGAAAAACGGAAGAATCGCATTAAGCCCCACAAAAGGCATCCATTTCCATTTCCTCACCATCACTTGTTTTTCCAGTGGAACCATTCATCTTCAGAGCATGACTGGTTCAGGACATGAAGCCCTCCCTCCCTCTCTCCCTTAGAGAGGAGATAAAAGTAGTCTTGTTCCTCAAGCACACAGGCCCCTGATCAGATCTCCCAGAAGGCAACACCCCATGAAGGATGCCAAAAGATCTCACCTCTCTGAGAAAAACTCCTCCATAGCCTTGCGAGCCTGGCTACTTTCCAACTGCTTCTCCAGATGCTGGAGACACTCTTCCAAGATGGACTCATCTAGTCCGCTGAGGATCAAAAAGGAGAAAATGATTGTGTGAACAGTCAGGTGCATTCTAATGGCTTTCTGAGCATTCATAATGCTCACACAGGAATGAAACATGAAAATGTCAAAAACAGTGAGAGCAGTGGCCAAGAGTCAACAGAGACAGTAAAGTTATCAACCATTTCTAAATAAAGGTTCTTTGATCTGACTTTCCTATCCTCTATGCCCCCTGAGTTAATGAATAGAATCACTAAATTTCAATTGTTTGCCAAGATGTGATTCAGTGATATAAGTAATACAAGCTATGAGTTCTAACCTTGTCTCTGGCTTGGATACACTTGAGTGACAGGAGACAAATCCCATTTGCTTAGCTAATAATTCTGAGCTCCTCAAAAGGAAAAAGGCAGAATGCCCAAGAAAAAATATAGATTTTGGTGAACAAACCTGGTCCCTTCACTATTGAGATGATGGGTACAAGGCCTAGATACTCATTTCCCTAATAGAACATTGTCATAAGTAGACAAAAACACACTACACAGTTCTTTGGGAAGACGTAATATGACACAGGAACCTATCACAAATCCTGGCAGGATTCAAATGTTGACCCTACCCTTTTCTGTCATCCAGCATTTTGGATGAAGACAGAGCAAGGGTCCAAGAATCAGGAAAAAAAAAGTTGCTATGTCTATCTGCAAGAATCCCATTACCTTACCTAACATCAATTACAAAGGAGCTGGCAGAAGCTAACAGCACTAAATCAGACTCACCTATTAGGGTCTGCATGATTGGCCAAAATGTTGTAACACCCCGTGATAAGCTTCTCATAGACTCGAGCCAAAAACTCATCTGACTCCGCCGGGCCCAGAATCCTTTCCAGGGAGTTGCTGCTCATCTCAGCCACACTCTCAGTGCTCGTCTCCAAGAGGAGGGGCAGCAGTGTACCGATCACCTGGGGAGGGTTTAACTCATCGGACCAACTTCAGGGAAGAAAAAGGAACCAGGTCAGTTACTGGATACTTCTGAGACCCTGCTAGGAAAAGCACAACTCGAGCATTTCTAAAGGGAAACACTTACTGATCTTTACCGAAAAGACGAATATTCTGTACAACAGATGTAAACCAAGGGAAAAGATATCTCAAAACCAACAAAGTAATTGCTCTGCCTCCAAAAAGGCAGGCTTTGGACAAAAATATAACCTCAGCATTTTGGCTGACATTTCTTCTCCAGGGAACATGGCCCTAATTTTATGTGGACTGTTCACAAAAGCACCAAACAATCCCTATATCAGTCTGCTCCACTACAGTGGAAAACTGGAGCCCCTCCTGGTATTTATGAACAACCTTTCAAACTATAGCTGCCCATATCTATCTGATGTTGCTATTTAAATACTGTACCTCCTTCCAGAGGTCACATGTAGGAAGAGAGGTGGGAGCTGCCTCTACCTTAGCATCCTCAGAGCTCACACTGATGGAGCCCTCACAGCTTACAAATCACCTTCCTCAAATTCTTCCTTGAGGTCGGCAGTGCAAGTATTATTGCCCCATTCTAACAGAGGAGAAAACCAAGGCACAGAAATGTCAAGTTATTTGTCCAAAGGGTCTTAACTAGTTCAGTGATAGATCTGAATCTTAAAACCTCGTCCTTGGGACTTTAAGCCTTCCCTCTATACTCTCACTTCTGTATAATTTAAAACCAGAAATATGACTCAAAGTGAAAAGATTCATTCCAAGGGCCAAATGTACAGGGTTCTTCTACTAGACAAGAATACAAGCAAGGTCTATTAATACCAACACCCAATTGCTTCCCTCACATATTTTCTCTAGATATAGATAGTTTTCTCAGCTAAAGAGCTAAAGAAAAAGCACAGAAGACTTTGAATTTAATTATACAAAGTACTCACACAATAAGATCACCAGTCAGCCTGACCAGAGAAAGAAGCGTGTGCTTCAAGGAAGCAGCCAAGGGCAGACTCTGGCTGCAGAGGGTCCCTAGGTGGGCAGCCTGCACAGCACTGATGTAACTCTCTGCTGGGATTGTGTCATTGGCAAAAGCATTACGCTATGAGGAAGCAGAACACAAATATCATATAAGGCATAAGGACCACACAGTCTACATATGATCAAATTTTCTCACTGAAGAAAGATGACAATAGAAGAAGCCATCAGGGCTTACAGACTAATGATTATATTTTAGCAATGTGGGAATGAAGGAATAGCCATACACTAAAAACATGATAAGCAACCAACCAATGTCTAGGTGACTAACTCCTGCCCTGCCCACCTCAGTGGTCAAAACCAGAAGTGAACACATTCATGTGTTCTGAAAAGCATTCAGCCAAGGGAGCTGTGTCACAGCAAGACCAGATGATGGAGCCATCTCACTAGGCAGTGGGCTGCCTTGGATGAAGGTCTGGGGTCCCCGGGTGGACTGGATGACCACTTGTGGGGGAAACATTAACAAAGGCACTCTTATTCAGGATTCAATCCTGCTATCCACTACAGTCAGGGAATGGAGGTTATTGCCTCAGGATGAAAAACCACATATAATGTGTATGAGTGATCAACCTTTCTCAAAGAACTTAATCCTTACACGATTCAGAAGGAGCTCTAGGATCTGGAAATCTGTCAAGATTATCATAATGAACATAATTAACCTTAGAATCACACAACCATGGGATATGAAAGCTAAAATGGGCCTAAGAAATCATCTAGTCCAATTTAAAAATGAGGAAACTAAAGCACAGCTGGTGGCAAAGCCAGGTCTAGAACTCTTGGTCAGTGAAAGACCAGGTTGTGTTCCAGATGTGGACATAACTTACAAACTGCTAGTCAACAGGATAGTAGGTAACAGACTTTACCATCCTTTTTTTTTCTGATGGAGTTAAGAAAACTTAGGGTCAGAAACTGCCCCATAGTGTAACAAAGAGAGAGCCTGATCCTGACTTCTCTTCTATCTGCTCCAGGGCACATGTGAGCTTTCAGAACAGAGGCATCACCTCTTGGGCACTATAATGCATGGATCCTGGCATCTCATATGACTACTGCGTGTAAGGATCTTCTTGGAATCTGTCTGGTGGCCAAAGAAAGGGAAAAGAACATAGACACTGCATGGAGTATTCATATAATTGTTGTTCCAAGAAGCACTATAAACCTGCTTACCCAGGATCCAATATTGGGAAACTCATTTGTGTGAATATTGTTCCATGACTCACACAGGGCCTGCACAGATGATGGTAAGTTCTGAACAAGTGTAGAACCTGCAGGCAAGAGAAAAGAACAGAAACCATCACAAGAGAGAAGGGAAAATTCAAAGGCCCTATTGTTTTCAAATTTCAGCCCAAATGCAGAGGGAAAAGCTTTTCATTAGTATTACCATAATATCTGAAAGAAAATAAGAGGTACAAGACAAAAAGTGAAAATCTCTCTTTCTATCTGACTGAAATTATAACAAATACCTCTACCACCAAGCTCTACTGCCAAATAAACAGGCATTTTGGAATAATGGCTAGCAAATGAATTTTAGAATCAGGAAGACCTGGGTTTGACTTCCCTCCCTGAAATCTACTGGCTACGGGACCCTTGAAAAGTCACAGACTCTCGCAGTACTCCAGACACATTTAGACTATCTACCTAAGTTGTTTTAAAAAAAAGGGGGGGGGTGGACGGGAGGGGAGGCACCTGTTTCCCTTTGGCAGAGGGAATTCCTTTACTGAGAATCCTTCACATCAATGAAATCATAGGTACAGACCAAAGAGTAATGATGATGATGATGATGGTAACAACAATAACACAGCTGGCATTTATACAGCACCTGCTATGTGACAGACACCTTTACAAATATTCTCTCATTTTGTCCTCACAACAAACCTGGCAGGTGGGTGCTGTTACTACCCTCGTTTTACAGATGAGGAAACTGAGGTAACCACTACAGTTTATTGAGTAGAGTAGGATGTGTGACGTGGTTATACCTGCAATTTAGTTCTTTTTGTTTTGTTTTGTTTTTGTTTTTTTAGGCAATTGGGGTTAAGTGACTTGCCCAGGGTCACACAGCTAGTAAGTGTCAAGTGTTTGGTCTGAGGCTGGATTTGAACTCAGGTACTCCTGACTTCAGGGCTGGTGCTCTATCCACTGCGCCACCTAGCTGCCCCTATACCTGCAATTTAGGAAGATGACTTTAACAGCTGAATGGAAGAAAGACTGTAGTGGGGAGAGACTTGAGACAAGCAGAACCCCCAGCAGACACGAGGTGATGAGGGCTTGCACCATTTAATAAACTCTAGGAGCTCCCTGTCACCTCCAAGTTCAAACATAAAATCTTCTGCCTGGTGTTCAAAGTATTTCATAACTTTCCCTTTCCACACACCTTTACAGACTTCTTACACCCTCGATCCCGTAACACCTTGCTACTCCACAAACTAGACACTCCACTTCCAAACTTTGGACATTGTCCCTGGCTGTCCCCATGCCTGTAATGCATCTCTCTCATCTCTGTCACCTGGCTTCCTTTAAGCCAACAAGAATCCCACCTTGTACAGGAAGCCTTTCCCAACCCATCTGAATTCTAGTGCCTTCCCGCATCCTGTACACAAATTGTCTATACATAGTTGTTTGCATGGGCCCCCCCCCCACTAGACAATGAGCTCCTCAAGAGCAGGGATTGTCTTTTGTCTTCCTCTGTACCCCAATAGCACAGTGCCTGGCATATAGTAGGCACTTAATATGTTTATTATTGACTGACCTTAACAACTATAATTTAAGGAATAAAATAAATAACCACATAACCCACCCTAAGAATTTGGAGAAAAATTATTTGAGGGAATCAAAGAAGGCTCTATAGAGAAAGAATCATTTAATTTGGATTAAAAGGACCAGGCACACCAAACGACACAAAAATGTGCTTGGTTCTTCTAGGTATTCTTAAATTCTGGTCCTTCTAGTTTAAAGGAGGAGAAAAATATCAATGAGTAGAAACGGAGAAGATCATATTTGTCATGGAGAAAGAAGGACGGACCAGAGAAGGTGGTATCTCACCTGGACTTTGAAAGAGAAGTAGAGTATGCCAACAGACAGAGACTTGGACAGGGGAAAAGAGAGAGGGAAGGACTGGGGTGGGCCACAGGACATAAGACCAAGGAGGATTTGGGTTGGAATACAAAGTATATTAAGGGGTGTAGCATGAAATAAATAAAAATGAAAGGGTAGGCAAAAGAGAGACTGCAGAGCTCTCAATGTCTCCTGAGTTCATTACAGTTTAGCAGTTTCTATTTTATTAGGTGGCCGCTGGAGTGCCACTGACAATGTCTGGGCAGGTGGTTCACTTAACCAAAGTTGTATACTGGCAGCAGTATGAAGGATGGATCAGATGAGGAGAAATGAGAAGCAAAGAGCATAATCAGGAGGCTGCCGCCCAAGGCCACACAGAAGATAATGGCCTACAGAGGTGTGGGCACCAACAATGGAAAGGCTCCTCTGCCTTGAGTCTCCTCTTCAGAAACCCAACCCTTCAGTTGGCTGCCGCCCCTTACCCAAGGTATTGGACTTGCACCGGCTCGAGCCTATCGCCAGGACAGCAGAATAACCTCCCAGTTTCTCTTCAGAAGGCTTATTCTCAGTGGAACCCTCTTCAGAGAGGCTTTGCAGCAAATAAGACCTGTGGAAAGAACGTGGGGAAATGGAATCAAGACAAAAAATATACTGACTGGGAGTCCATTCTCAACTTAGCCAAGGAAATCTTTAAGATACTGGGAAGAAGCTAAGTCTCTAGGTATCTCAGGCACAAGGATAAGGAATAAGACTGCAGCAGAGCAGACCAACAAGACTTTCACTTCAAAATTCTGATGGCAACCTGATGCTACTGAAATGAAATATAACTATTATGCTGGTCTGTTCTTCTGTAGTCATTACTAACACAGGGCAAAACACTGCTGACTCTCCCAATGGAGAAAGATCCAACAGTCTGGAAGACTTGAAACAACTCAAGGGCCATATTTTGTCCACGGCCCTACTAGCTAGCAATGCTGAGATAAGCAGCCTAAAGCCCCATAAACCCCTTAATCATAAGATCTTTTAAAATTTTTAAGTATTATTTTCATTTGTTTCAATAACTAAATATTTTGACCATAGGATACCCACATGTAGTCATTTTTACTACTGTTAATGGTTCTTTTAGCATAGAAAATCTGCAAAGGGAACTGAATTCTAGATCTTTCAAAATACTCTCAGATCTTTGAAAGCCTCCTTTTCAGGCTGCTTGGTAATCTTTCCTCTCAAGGCTCAGCTCATGTGATACCTCCTCCATCAAGATTTCCCTATTTTCCTGAAGAAAGTGATATCTCACCTCCCCCAATTTTTAATGGCACTTGTTCTAGACCAGGGTTCCTGACCTGTGCCTCTCAGACCCAGGGAGGGCCACAGAGTCATGATCAAGGGGAATATAATACGTGTGCTCCAAGCACTGGCATTTAGTCATTATGTGTTTTCTCAATCAACAGATACTAACAGTACAACTACTATCATGTGGGGCATCTGTGAAATATTTGGCCGGTAAAAAAGGATCTTCATAAATCTTTTGGACACAGACATTGTAAAAATTTGTTATGAGATTCTGTTGTTTTTCAATGAGAGAGAGATAGGAGGGAGAGATGGATTTTGTCCATTGAAAAAAAAATATTTTTTTTTAAAAAGGGGTCTTCATATTACAACAAACTAAGAACTACGGGTCTAGCTGTCTCCACTACCCGTATCCTTCCCATTCTGCCTTGCATCATTCCTGCAGTGTGTAAGCCTGCCTTTCCTCATCATTTGATTCTAAGTTCCTGAAGGCTGGGACTGAAGCCAATCTTTTACCTTTGTATGCCCAGCTGCTAGCACTTGCTTTGCATGTAATAATGTTCAATAAATGGCTGCTGAAAGTGGTCAATATTTGGACAGTGAGGAGGACTCTCCCAATTACTGAATAAACTTAATGCATTTGGAAAAACTGCTCCAGTTGTCTCTGTACCCCACCCCCACCCTACCACTAACTAAGCCAAAAGAAATATCTAGATTCTACCTAGAACAGAACCTTCTCACCTTCAAAGAGTATTCCTCACCTATTAGCAAAAAACAAAGCATGTGTAGCCTCCCCATGTAGAACAAGAAGGAAATGCTGCACCAAAGGAAAAAAATTCCCCAAAAGTGATGAAAAAGGAGCCCCTCCCCAATGAACTTTGAGTCATCAGGGCTGCAAAGAGTGAACAGGTGTACTGTACACAGCATTAGAACTATAAAGTTCAAGAAAAGAACCTGTACCTTCTAGGAAAACCTGGAATTCCCTGGGAAAAATGTCCTTACCCCACCCCCCCATTTCTCTAAGCAATATACTACACCTAGTGAATGATGCGTAGGTATCAATCAGCTGTAATGTAGCAGGCAGCAGGTTCTTAGTTATTTCTGAGGACTTATGAGGGTCAGTCTCAGCCGCCAACTTGGAAAAATGCTCATCCAGAGAGACCTGGACCTTGGAAATGGCTGCATCAAGGGTATAGATGGATTGCAGGCTGGGAATCTCATGTAACTGCAAGATGGTGGTACAGTCGATGCCACAGAATGACGAGATCTTAAAAATACCAGATATCATTAGTCACAGGCCCTAAGAAGAAGGCCCCACTGGCTATAACAGCACCACTTTAGACAAAGACTAGCCTACCTGTCGAGCAAAGTACTCCTCTGCTATTTCCACATCATATTTCACAGAGCTGCACTTGCTGGAGGCCAGCTCTATGAGAGAACTAGCATGGTCAGCTTTCATGCCCTGCTGGACAAGGTGGTCCTGTTTGTGGAACAGGGAAAGAATCTGATTTCAGAACACTCTTGAGCTCATGATCTAGGCTGGGCCTGTAGCCATCTTCCTCCTCAATCACCTACAGAGCCGCTCAGCTCAAAGCAACATCCCTCAATGCTACACTGTATGTGACACTACCATACCTTTATCCAACTGACATAAGAGCCAATCCGGAGGCGCGAAGACCAGCGCAAAGTATGCAGGATGTCACACTCACTCATCTCAGGCGTGTTCATAGCCAACTGGTTCATATATTTCTTTGACGGTGGCAAAATCCCCAGGATCCTCCAGAGTATCAAGAAATAATATTGGAGGGCACATGCCTCCTGAAGGAGGCAAGAGTAATGAGTCAGAGAGGTGGCATTTGGCCTAATTCACTTCCAGTATCTACGTAAAAGTAGTATCCTAATACGAAAATCAAAACTGTCACTTCATCAAGTCCCTGTATTCAACTGATTTTTACTTCCCCTCAGCTGTAAGACTTCCAACCTGGAAGCTTTAGGCCAGTGGTGTCAAGCTCAAATACAACCAGGGGCCACTAAGCTTACCTAAGGACCCCTGTGGCTACATACTGACTTAGAAAACCACATATTAACGTCGTAAATGTTCTACTGTATTTTCATTTATTTGGTTAAATACTTCCCACCTATATTTTTATCTTGTTCAGGTCACACCTGAGGTGTGCTGAGGGCTGTGTATGACCCCTCTGCTGAAAGGGAAAACCCCTGGCACAATACACCCAATAAAAGAGCAGGAACTACATTTTACACATGCAAATCCTGCCCATAAGATAATGAAGTCAATACTTCCATGTGAAGATAGACCCAAACCATTTACATCTATACAAAGCTGGAAAAGCAGGAGTCAGGCTGGACAGTCCAGCTAACAGTGCCTGGCAGCCTCCCAGGCAGGACTACCCTCTTTCATCAGCATGACACTGATGGGGAGGCTAGGCAACCCTCTACAAGGTCAATGAGCATAAGACCACCGAGGCGCCTCTACTACCAGGTGTCAGCCCACAGTGCCTAGGCTGCTGTTTACTCCCAAATGCTCATTTCACAAAAACACTAATAAAAGCACATCAATGTAATCTATCCAAACATAAAAAATAATTCTGACACTTGTTTATGACATGAAATTAAGAATTAGACTTACTCACCAACCGATATTAAACTAACTAGTGAAACCCCAGACCTTAGTAGGAAGGATTCTGTTTGGAACACTGACCTCCAGTAATGCAGTCTTGTCCCAGCCCTCCCTCAGAACAGAGCAGCCTGATGTTCTCGAGCTCTTACCAGTGCTGTCACATTCTTGTTCTCCTTCCTCCTGGTGGTGTCAAACTGAGAGCCAGCAGCTAGCAAAGAAGTCAGTGCGCTATACAGCTCATCGTATTTCACTGCTCTGGAGAAGAGGACCTCACAGATCTAACGCCAGAACACAAGGACAAGATGATTTCCACATGCCTCTGCCAACATCCTTTCCTAAATCTTGCCACATCTCCCCTCAGCGCTGACAAAATGTCCCACCAATAAAGCCATCAGATTCACCGGCTGTCGCTCCCAAGTACCACTCAGAAGCAACTGTAGTTCACCATGCCTGTTAACATGAACAATCTCAACAGTACCCAAAAGCCTCCTTTCACAGTCGCCAGGCAGAACCTGTCTCCAAGCTAAAAGTGGTCTCATAAGACTAGAAGTGGTCACTCTGGTACAAAGCCCACATCCCCAGTTCAAAACCTTCAGTCAGTCATTCTCTTTCCATCTGATACCTCTGTCAGGGGGAAGAATGCAAAGGCCCCCTCTCACATGATATAAAATAAAGGCTTAGGATTCCTGATACCATATTGTCAAGACGATTTAAGTCATCTTCTGAGGCTTCTGGTGACAGGACACAATAAAATCTGGGCTGTGGGGCAGCATCTGGAAGATAACATGTGTTCAACATATGATTAGAGGAGAGGTGTATTCTCTTCTGACTCAAAGGTGCCATATAAAAATCAGCAACTTGGAAGTAACCCACAGTGATGTGCCCTCATTGATATTAAATAGAACCACAACCTCACAGGCCTAAAAGAGTCCAACAAAAGTCTCAAAAAGATCAATGTAAGAGGATGTAATCTGAGTAAACAAACTAAAGACTCTGGGAATGTGGACTTGGAGCTCATGTTTCTATGAACTCTCTCACCTCTCTGGAAGCCCACGACAACACCCGCAGACAGCAAGGACACACCGGATGCCTGACACAGCATTTTGTTTTGCACTGCTCTAATGCATATATCATCTAATGGCTTATATTTCCATGTTTATGTGTCTAGCCCCATAAAACATAGAAAGCTCCGAAACGATAGGAACTACGTCTTATCTCAACCGTATATCTTGCCCAGTGCCTCACACAGCTTTCTCTCTCCCTACAGAGGTGTTTAATAAATGTCTGCTAAATCCTCACTCAGGAACATCAAAGGCCTTGCGGACAAGTGGGAACTTCACAGTTCCGATCCAAGACTCAGAAAGAAATTCTGAGCCATATCCAAACTTAGAACAAAGAAGTTAAATTCTAGCAGTCAGGCAACCCCACATCTCTATACATCTGCACTGGGGCCAAGTGAGAGCCTGCACAAGCACTACCCTGGCCCTGGAGTCTCTCCAGGAAATGGAAGCTATGGGGGGCAGCCGCAACTCTGCACACACCACTGGATTCCCCAGTAGGGAGCCGTGGGTTTGACAAATCTGAAAATCTTGTCAAATAGAATCAACCCACTCTTTCTTAGAAAGATGCTGGTCATTACCCAAATCACCAACATTTCTTTTAGTTATTTTGATTCCACCCTTCTCACTCAATAAATGCTTATTTGTTTGTTTCTTTCCTTCCTTCCTTCTCTACTTCTGCCAGTGAGGTGTGCTGAAGAAGCCAGAGGGGCTTTATAAAGTTCTTCTCTTCTGACCTGATGAACAATGCTTGGTCCAGTTTTCTTCCACTTCTCTGAAGCCATGATACAAGGGCGCAGTGGCCCTGCGGCCGCTTTCCTGAGATCCAGTTACCCAGCCAAAAGGAGGACTAAGAAGGTTATATTGCACCTGTACAAGACATATGAGGATTCAGTTTAAAGGGGAAATACATTATCACCAATTCTGCTGCAATCCTTCAAAGATGCTGGTAGCTTGAAAAAAGTCAAAAATAAAATAATAATCACCTGAACCCCAATGAAAAAGATGAGAATGAGAGAGTAACAGTTACAGTCAGGCTTTCCATAATGCTTTAAAATTAACAAAGCACTTTAATACAGGATCATATCTGAGCAGCAAAACAGACCTGTCAATATGTCAGCTAGGTATCACTATCCCTACACAGGAAGAACAAGGGGCAGAGAGATACTAAAAGACTCACCTAGGTTACACAACTAGGGTGCCAAACACCAGGACATCTCACCTACAAACACAGCAATCTCACCACTATGACTCCCTGTTTCTCTTTACAATGACAGCAGATGCCCCCAAAGGGTGATCAGGTCCACATGTGGGGAATAAAGAGCCAAGTACTACAAGGAATTGTGCAGCTGCAGGAGTTCACTAACTCTCAGCAGGGCCCTCACATGGTTGTATGATAAGAACTGCTAACTTAAATCATTCTGCAGAGGCTTACTTAACTTGCAGTATGAGTGAGTAGGCAGGAAGCAAAAAGAATCCTCCTTAAACTCAAGAGTCACTATAATGTAGTGCTGGACCTAGAATCTGAAAAAACTGGGCTCAAAATCTGCCCTCTGGGAGTTACTAGCTATGTGACCCCTGCCAAGTTACTTAACTTCCCCATCCCAGCCTCCACAGTTATAAAACAAGGATAGTAACTAACAGCTGTAGTATCTGTCTGAAAAGGTTAAGAGGCCCAGAGGAAATAATGAACAAAAAGGGCCTTGCAAACTTGAAGGCACTATATTAATGTAAGTTTTCATTTTTGTTACTATTTGACTCTATAATGGTTACAGAATTTCTTTTTCTGGACATTATTATTGTTATTTTATTATTATCAGCATTAATATAATGCTTTTAACGATTCAATTTAACAAGCATTTATTAAACACCTACTATATTCAAAGTACTGTGACAGGTGCAAGAGCTATAAAGACAAAAATAAAAAACTTCTGCCTTTAAGGACCTTCAATTATTTATTCAAATGGATCTGTGATCTCTTGATATGGAAGTTCCCTCCAAAGACATACACAGTAATCATCCATGTCTGCTCATTCAAAGCAGCTCTTATCCATGTCCTCCCATGAGTCAGTGGGGACAGGGGACAGTGAGGCCCACCATCCACCATGATCCCGTGATGGTGGCCTTCCTCATCTTCTCAAGACATCAAGAGGCTACAATGTGGACCTCTCAGATAAGCCCCTTGTTATCCTTCACCCCCATGGCGTGGGCGAAATGGTAAACACTATTTACTTTACAAATAAAAGTCAACATAAGATGATTTTGAGGAGGGACAGAGCCCTAACTATCAGGACATCGGCCAAGTTTCCTCTCTCCAAGAGATGGCACCTGGGCTGAGCCTGGAAAGAAGTTAAGAATTCTAAAAGACAAAAACATGCAGAGGGCACATACTCCAGGAAAGGAGGGGAGCCTGTGAAAATGTTCAGAAAGGAAATGGAATGCAGAGTTTAGAAAGCAGCAGGTAGGCCAGTTTGGCTGGCCTACAATACGTGTAGAAGGGAGAATGTGAAATAAGTCTGGCAAGACTTGTTGGGGCCAGACACCCCCCAAGATTACCGAGCACAGGAGTGAAAAAGTCAGACTCATGCTTTAGATTGACCAATCTGGCAGTTATGTGGAGGACAGATCAAAAGCAGGGAGGCCAATTAGAAGGCTATTAAAATAGTACAGGCAAGCAGTGATAAGAACCCAGACAATAGTGAAAGCTATGTGAATGGAGAAAAGAGGACAGATGGGAGATACATCGTAGAGAAAGGACTGACAACACTTGGCCACTTATTTGTTGCATATAGGGAGTGAAGGGAAAGGGAACAGTTGAGGGTAATTCCAAAACTGCCAAGCTGGGAGACTGGGAGAATCGTGTTACCCTCAACAGAAACTAGAAAGTTTGTAGACTGAGGGAAAAAGAAGACAATTTTCACTTTAGACATACTAATTTTGAGATGGCGATGAGACATAAATTAAAATGCCCAGCTGGTGGTATGGGACTTGAGTTCTAAAAACAAAAGAGTTGGATAATTTTATGTGGGAATCCTCTATGTGTGAGAGCTAAGCAAATGCAGAGCAAGAGGAAAGCGACCCAGGACAGAAGCTGGAAGGATGCGTGGATTTGGGGAAGCAAGCTTCACAAACAATGAGCCAGCAATGGAAACTGAACAGGAACAGTCAGGCAGGAATGAAGAAAGCCAAGAGAAAAGAGGGTCATAAAATGTGAACAAGGACAGAGTGTCCATGGTGTCAAAGGCTGCAGAGAGGTCAAGAAAGATGACAAGCAAGAAAAGACTATCAGGTTTGGCAACTGAGAGATCCCAGGTAACTTCAGAAACAGCAGTCTCACTTAGTGATGAGCGTGGGAGACACTGCTGAGGATTCAAAAGGGAGTGAAAGGGAAAGAACTGGAGGCAATGACTACAGGTAACTTTTTCCAGGTTTGTGAAAGAAAAAAAAAAGGGAACACAAGCTCACAGTTTGAGTGGCTGGGACACCAAATGAAGTTTAAGGATAGGGAAGAGCTACAGATATGTCTGTAGATGCCAGGAAAGATAAGGAGAGGCTGAAGATGAGAGAAAAGGGATGACGGAAGATGTAAGCTCCCAAAGGAGAACAGGGATGGAATCCAGAGCCCAAGGGGCTGTCCTGGACAAAGTGAAAGGCCACATCTTCATCAGAGACTAAAACAAAAAGAGACTAGGTGATGATGTGGAGAAGTTCTGTTACAAAGAAGAGGGGATGAGGCAGGTAGGTGGCACAGTGGATAGAGCACTGGCCTTGGAGTCAGGAGGACCTGAGTTCAAATCTGGCTTCAGATACATAACACTCACTAGCTCTGTGACTCTGGACAAGTCACTTAACCCCAACTGCCTCATCAAAAAAAAAAAAAGAAGAAGAAGAAGAAGAGAAGAGACTTCATTATGGATGGCCTCAGTCTTCTCTGTAAAGTATGAAGCAAGGTCCCTGGCTAAGAAGGCACAGGCAGGGCAGTGGAATATGAGGTGAAGCAGAGGGAAGAGAAATACTGCTTTAAAATTAGCAAAGTGAGATATGAGTGTGTGTATAAAATATTTATAAAATCTAATCTGATCCTCACAACTTTCTTATCTTCTTTTTATAGATGAGGAAAGTGAGATTCACTAACATTAGGTAGCTTGCTAGTAAGAATCAGAGGCAGGATTTGAGCCCAGGTCTCTCCTGACAATGTTCCCATGATACCATCCTGCCTTTCACTATAAATAGGGTAGATTTTATTTAGGTCAATCACAACTTATTGGAAGACAAGAAATGTAAGGAATGAGCATTTGGGGCCATACCTGTTCAAAAAGGTACATAGGTACTTTAGAATACTGATGAAGCAGATAATCAAAGACCAGGAGAAGGCGTGCCAGGAGCAGCGGCACTGAATGCAGCTGAGAATCCAAGCTAGCTGTCAGCTCCAGGATGGTCTGGATGCAAAGGGCCAATATGGAGCGACGACCTTTCTCTGAGAAGTTGTGGAAAAGGAGGAGGAGAAGTTGCAGATGCTCCACATTCAGGTCTTCCGTATCATTGGGAAGCACCCCTTGCAGGGCATTCTGTTTCAGTGTGGCCACAAACCTGCCAGAAAAAAAGAAAGGGGCTCTCATTCTGGTAAGATCAACAAACATCCCTGGGGTTAAAGTGTTAATAAACCCAGAAGCAATTAAATTTCTTAAATCCAGTAATCAAGTTAGAGAGCCCAGAGGGGGGAGGCGGGAAGGCATGAATGGATAGGAAACAGAAACTAAATCTTTCCCTGAAAATACAAATGTCAGAGTTAGCAGCCAAAGCCAGTTCCCAGAGTCCTATGATGAGGCAGCCAGTCCAGCCTCCTTATCAGTAGAAATGAGAGAGGAGGCAGACAAAGAAGGACTGTACTATAAAAAAACAGCAGCCCAAAAGCATAATGATAACTGGGCTACGCAAACAGGATGGAAGCCACTGCTTCTTCCCGTGGTGAGTCTGTCATCTGGTCCTAGTCTCACCAGCAGAGATTATGCTGCAGATTAAAATCATAACATAATATGAAAAGTTCTGAATAACTCAGCATCCTGTGTGTGCACCAAGTAAAGGAGGAAATTTCACCCTTGAGCAAACTTGGGAAAAGAGCTTTAATGCAAAAAGCAATGAATGTAGCCAGCATTCTGTTCACTCCCTTTGGCTATTAGGAAAGAGATTTGTGTTTTAATAAGGGCTTTTCTCCCCTCATTTTTGCCTGATCCTGCTGGGATCAGTCACATGAGTTTATGATTTCACAAATCCAGCATTACAGCTATTTGATCCTAGAGAGGAGAATAAAAAGGCAAAGCCTTTTAGGAACACAAACAGCTTTGAAGATTCATAAACATGTAAACAAAAAATGGCAAAAACCAGATCCATCTAAAGAGGATTTAATAGGTGACCAATTAATCTGAGTTTTCCCCCCAAGCGCAAAGAAAACCTTTAAAATTTGGCCAAAAGACTGCAAGTTCTTTAAATGGTTTCAAGTAGAATGCCTAGGAACATAACTTGAAAACAGGGTTGCTTTTCTGCTTCCATCTTTTTTTATTTTTTCTTAATGGGCTGGGTTAAAAAAATCACTTCTAGTAGAGTTATATTTAGTTTAGAATTTATATCCTAAATGCCTAATGTTCTAAAGAAAGATTCCTTTGGGGATCTTACCAGTCTATTTTGTAAGCACCCCATCTTCCCGAATCACACACACTGCATCTTCACCCATCGTCTGAGGTTATATAATCAATAACTCCAAAGCTCAAACCTCGAGAGCCATGGAAATCATGGTCATATATACACAAAAACATATGGTCACAAAGAACTGAAAACAAAGTGGGTGCCCATCTACTGTGGAATAGCTAAACAATTAGTGGTACAGGAATGTAATGGAATAATACTCCATGGTAAGAAACAAAGCATATGAAGAATTCCAGGGAATTCGAGAGATCCTGTACAAACTGCTGCAGAGTAAAGTGAAAAGAATAAAAAGAACATTCTACACAATACCCACAAAGACGTAAAGGAAAACAACAATGAAAGACTTCAGAAGCCTAATCAGCCCAGTAATTAAGTATAACTTTAATTACTAGTGATGCATGCTTCTCCTCTTAGTGTACCTGTGGCAAACTAAAGATATGAAACAAAATATCCACTGTCAGAAATGGCTAATGGATCATTTGTTTTCTTTAGTTGTATCTCTTTGTGATTAGGAAAGGTTCTCTTGGGTGGAGTCGGAGGGGATCACTAAGAAGTGACAGTAATGCTTAAAAAAAAAAAGATCAAGAAAACATTTACTTCACTTTTTTAAAAAGCCATTGTCAAGTGAGTCACAAGTTGGAAATTTTTCAATGAGAGATTTCTCTGCGACTTCTCTTACCTCTCCCAAACTTGAAGACATTCGGGAACATCAGGGTCTCCTTGAGCACTGGCTCTGTGCTGCCAGAGGAGCAGGAGGCGTGAAAGCACCGATAAGCTCTGAGGATGGATGTACAAAGGCCACGGGCCATCAGAAAAGGGAGCAATTCCCAGCTGTTGCAACAGAGTATTCTGTTATGAAAGAGACAAGAAATTATCAGGAAGGAGATAAAACTGCGTCCCACTTACACTTCACTGATGCTAGGGGTCAAATCAATGAACTGGGATTATTATAATACATAAACAGAAGAATGGGAAATATAAAATCATACTTAGAATACTAAAGACCGAAAGGAGCTTAGAGAACATCCCCTCATTTTTCAGATTACAAAACAATTCCAAAAAGAGGAAATGATTTGTCCAAGGTTAAAGAGGTGATTAGCAAGTAGCAAAGAAAAAAACAGAAGTCAAGTCTCCTGACTCACAACTTTGTGCACTTTGCTCTACACCCAGCTGCCCCTGTGACACACCGCTTCAACGGAGGTACAGTGTGCCATTTAGGGGAGCTCAAGGACTAGCATAAGAAAAATCAGAAGAGGACTTGTAGAAAGAGAGTTTCTAAAGAGGTAGCACAGGAAGAGTTGATGCTTCCAGGAAGAAAGATACTAATTGCTTGTCAGAAAACTGAGCAGTCTTTAACTTCATAATTAACATCAAAAGAAATGACAGAAAGAAACAAGCACACTAAGAATTCTGGCACAGAAATACAAGATGTAGAAGATTAGGAATCAATGTCAGTGAAACCTCAGCTAAAGGTTCTAAGCAATGGTTTTATCTTTAATTCCAGCAAGATTTGCTCCAGCTCAGTTACATAAACTATAATGTATCACCTCTACCATTGATGGTGACTGGGATGCCTGTAGAGTGGCAGGCACAAACCATGGTTACTAGCTCAGGGTATAGAATGACAATCTAGGGTAGGAGTGTGCCAAGTGTGTTTCTATGAAATAAACCTTCAAAGGCATCCCAAAGAACTGTTTTGGAAATAAATACTATTGTAAACTATTTATGAGAAACAAAGAAGGGCCTTTACATCTACAGAAAATTATTTTAGGGCCCTCTGGAACCTGATTCTTTGACATTATGGAAATTAACAATTAATTCAATATTCAGTATTTATTCTGCACCTATGTGTGAGAACTATACTATGCCCTAAGGGAAATGCAAGAATGAGACGAGATCCCTTGCCCAATGAGTTTAAGATTGAGTCTAGGGGAAGATGAGGAGAGGGAAGTTTAATTCAACAGGGAATATTCCCCTGTCCTTATCTAGCCATTTTTCATCTTAAGCACTTCAGTTACCACTGAAAATTCTCATTAACTCCTCTGAATGCTACGACCATTTTTCAGTGGGATGCTAACCTCCAGAGGTATCCTGGCTACAGCTCTGGTGCTGCTGCTAGTTTTCTGGTGGCTGAGGGAAAGGCCTTTTCAGTCCTGAGTCATGTTCTAACAAATCAGTGGTCTGAGGAGGCAGCAGCTACAACAAGGGCCCTGGTGGCTGAAATGAAAAATGCCACATGGCACAAAAAAAGACACTAGTTTTGGTTCTTCTTTGTGCTCAGGCTACTCGAAGTCATCTCATAAGGCAAGCCAAGGCTCTCCAAAACAAGCCCAGTGTGTAAGGTGGTGATGATCAATTACCAAAGTGAGCTAGGCTCGATTTCTTATGTTATCACCACCTCACCTCAAGGTAGCACTGGGAGGATGATGAAGCCCAGAACTCAACACAACCCTGAGAGCTTGCACGTAATGATGTTTAGCAATCCCACCTTACAGAGGATGAAAGTAACACTCAGAGAAGTCGTGATTTGTCCATGGCCCTACAGTGACTTGAAGGACTATCACTCGAGGTCAGGCCCTCACTGATTCCTGTCGAGAACTTTGCCAGAGCCTCTCCACCGATTTCCCTCTCCTCAAGTATCACCAATCCACCTTTGACACAGAAGACGAAAGACTTTTTCCAAAGCACAGTTCTGACTGCCAATGTGAAAGAGGGAAGGAGGAAGGGAGGAAAGAAAAGATGAAGGAAGAAAGGAAATTGTCTCTATTGTGTCTAGGAGCCCTGTGTCAGTGACTTCAGTCTTTTGCGGCCCGGACCAACTTCCCTTTCCAGCCTCATTACATTACTCCCTTTCCTATATCCTTTGGTCTAACCAAAGTGGCCTGCTAGCTGTTCCTCACACACAAAACTCTTATCTCCTGCTGCCTTGCCTTTGGACTGGCTATGCCATATCCCATGCCTAGCATACCCTCTCTTCCTCACCTCTGACTCTAGGAAAAACTAGTCTCACAAAGCACAACTCAAGTGCCACTAAAGCCTTTCCCGGGACCCCCAGCCAATTTTCCCTTACACCCAATTTATCTTTTATTTTACATCTAAATTGCAAGTGTACATCCTATCTTACACAACAGAATACAAGACCTTGAGGACTAGGACTATCTCACTTTTGTCCGTGCGTCCTCCCTCCCCACAACTCACAAAGTGCACAGCATGTAGCAGACATTTAATAGAGGCATCTTTGACTATTAAGTGTAAGAACTAGGATTGAATTCTGGTTTCCTGACTCCAAGTCTAATACTCTTCACATTAGATATGGCCCAGTCTCTAATTTCTTCTCAATATAGAGGGTACTGCCTAATGATCTTAATTAATCAACCTTCCATAGCCAAACAACAGGACTTGAGACACATAGGGATACTTAATTCATTTCCATGCCTTGCAAACTTTCATCAGACCCCTTTTTCCTCATTAATAACACAAGTCAGCGCCTTTGACAAAGACTTTAATCCATTATTCTACTAAAAAAAAAAAAACACAGCCCAGGGCAGATGCCCATAGTGAAATGTCTATCCTCATTCATTTACCAGAAAGTCATCAGTCATAAAAACCCAAGTTCTTTAAATACACAAAGTATCCACCTACTTTGACTTAATAACCTTACGTCTTATGGCCTCTGGTTCTATTGAGGGATAACACATTTTCATTATTTTTTGTACAAGCATAAACTTGAAAATATCTAGCCTATGAAATGAAGAGCTTCACTGAGTGAGCACAGATTTGAAAAAAAGGTGATAACTCTGGGAAGGACTCCCTGTCTTTACCAAGTCTGAAGAAGTCTTGGCAAATACTAAATTAGCTTTTCCCTTCTTTTCATGTAAGGTGGCCTAAAAAATGCCCTATCATTCTAACCCAGATTATATTCTTTTTTGGGTTAAAATAAATTTTGAAATAATAAGAAGGAGAGGGTAGGGGCTGCTAAATATAATTTTTAAATAGTTTTATGATTATAAGGTTTGGGATAGGGACTAGATCTGTGATTTCGGGTTTTGGGGGAGGTTTTTTGTTTGTTGTTTGTTTGTTTGTGTTTAAGCAATTGGGGTTAAGTGACCAGCCCAGGGTCACACAGCTACTAAGTGTCAAGTGTTTGGTCTGAGGCCGAATTTGAACTCAGGTTCTCCTAACTTCAGGGCTGGTGTTCTATCCACTGCACCACCTAGCTGCCCCTAGATCTCTGATTTCACTGGTCTGAGGAACATTCTGACGGAAGAAAGTCCCTCCAGCAATGCAGGTGGGAAACTTATACTCTTTTCTACAATTTATAGTCTTAGGGTATTATTGGGGTGCTGAAAAATTAAGTGGTATGCCCAGGATCTTAGAGCCAGTACATATCAGAGGCAGGCCTTGACCCCAGATCTTCTGGACTTCCAAGGCAGTTCTCTCTCACTCTACCCCACTGCCCATCACTATCCTTTGCTGAAAAATATCCAGATGTATAGAGCTGACAAATATAAGACTGCTTCTTAGTACAGACAACATCAACCATCAAAAGGTCATGGTGGAAACACAACATACAAACTTCCTGTAAAAATACAAAGAATTTACTTTTTATGTTTCTCCTCACTCACGTGTGCATGTGTCAAAGTCAACAAAAGAATGAATCATATGTCCAAAGGATTTATTTTACTGCATCACCAACGACCCCGGAGCTCCACCAGGGGCCAGGTCTTCTCTGTTGCCCTCAAGGTAGAGAGGAAAGGCCACTGAAGTCCCTGTCAAGGGACAGCAGGGCTGAGCCTCTCGGCAGCAGAGGCTACTAGTTGGCTCCCTTGAATGCTAGGAGCCAAATTTTCTTCCACTCTAAAATGGAATAATAAGTGAGTGGTAATAAGTGAGCTCCCTCCCAGAGCTGTTGTGAGGAAAAGGCTCGCAAAGTAGAAATATGGAATAGAAATGGGAGGTATTATTACTAATATTTGCCTCCAAGTTCATTGAGCGACTTGAGAACAGAACCAAGCTTTCCTCTTCCCCTTTCTCAACAGTCTAGCACCAGGACTACATAAGAAGCTTTATCCCTTAACCAGAGGAACTAGCGCTGGCTCAAAGGCCAGCCGCTGTCTTTGATTCCTGCTCCCTCCCAGCCTGCACCAGGCCCAAGGCACACTCACCTGCAACGTAGGGGACTGAAGGTCTGACGTGACTAGGGAGTGGTTAAAGTGATAAAGTGCAGCAGCAAATTCTTCATCTGATGAACCTTAAAAGCAAGGAAAATACCCAGTATTCTCTACCAACTGCCCCGACAACCTCCCCGGCCACCAGCAACATCAGGCTTCTAAACTCTTGGGAAAGAGTCTTTTCTACTCACCCTTGAGCCCATCTTTGTCCACCTCCTTGATGATGCTGGCTAAGGTAGCCATGTGCTGCTCAGACAGAGACACACTCAGGTAATTGCGGATAAAGTTGTTTCGAGAGTTTAACATGGAGGAGGTGAGGAAGTTCAAAATGTTGGAAGCCAAACCTAAAAACTGAAAGGACAGAAAACGAGTTCCTCTTGGGCTCTTTGGTACTGAAGCACACAGGAAGCCTCACACAGGGGAAACCACATACAACAACACAAGTGATTGCATCCTACAGTTAAACACACCAGGGAAGGGTCTGATTATACTTGCAAACATTAGGGTGTGGTTTGTGGCTGTGAAAATCTCTTACAATTAACTCTACCAGGGATGACCATGGTGGGATCATGGGACCATAGGTTCAGAGCTAGAAGGAACCTTAGAGATCACCTACACAAGCCCCTCATTTATAAATGAGAAGCCTGATGCCCAGCAAAGGTAAAGTGACTTGCCCAAGTTACCCAACTAGTCAATTACAATCTCAGTTTTGTTCCAAAGTCTTTAAAGATAGAGCTACAAAGATGCCAGATGACCATCTACACCAACACAGCTTTTCACTCCTGTCCATCCTCCGTTCAGCTGCCAATGGGATTTTCCCCAAAGTACAAGTCCTAACGTGTCACTTCCCTCTTAATAAACTCCAGTAGCTCCCTATCACCTCTAGTATTAAATCCCAACTCCTCTGTTTGGCACCGAAAGCCCTTCATAATCTGGTCCCTCCCACCATTCCAGTCCTCTTAGATCTTGTACCCTCCCCCCCCAACTCTTACCAATCCCAATCGACATTGGCTTCCTGGCTATTCCTGGGACAAAACTCTCCTCCTCACTCCTGACTGTCGCCCAAACCTGAAATGCTTCCCCTCCTCATCTCTGCCTTCTGGCTTCCCTGGCTTCTTTCAAGTCCCAACTAAAGTCCCACCTTCTACAGAAAGCCTTTCCCAATTCCTCTTAATTCCAGCACCTTCTCTCTGGTTATTATTTCCTGTTTATCCTATTTGTACACAGGTGTTTGCATGTTGTCTCTCTCCCATTACACCACGAGCTCCTCAAGGGCAGGAGCTGTCTTTTGCCTTGCTTTGTCTGCTCAACACTTAGCAAAGGGCCTGGCACACGGCAGGCTCTTAATAAATACTTACTGACTATTCCTTCCTTCCTATGACAGGGTATTTTATCTTCTCCAGAAGAAAGCTGTAATTTAATTATGAAGCCACCATGCCTATTTTGTCCCAGATACTTACTTGACTTCTCTACTATCGACACAAACTAATCGATCTACAGTAATCTATTCACAATCCTCTCCTAAAATCAGTCCCTATCGCCTTTTCAAGCGTCTGACCCAAAAGCGATCTGAGGCCATGTGAACTTTCCAAGCCCTCTTGAAGCCCATTCATACCAGCTCAGGGTCCTTGCGACTGGCCAGGATGTTGCCTTTCTCACCAGTGGCTGGTTTGTTTGGGCTCTTGACTCGAGGTGAGCTCTCCAGTGGCGGGGGGAGGGGGAGGGGGAGGAGGTGCCACTTTCTCCTTGCTTGGAGAGATGGTTTCCTCAAACCACTGCCCGAGGATGGGCTCGCTGTCATCATCTGCACAAGAACAGGGAGACGTTCAATTTGATTCAACAAGAACTTATGAAGCGCTGACTCTATCCAAGGATCCCTGCTAGTTGTTAGGGTGCTTTATACAAGCAGCTAAATCAAGAGGGCCCCCAGAGAGAATCACTGACTCTTCAAATTCAAAGGGACATCAGGTCATGGCTGAAGCTCGACTCCCCTCTATAAGAATACAATATCCCAAAAAGTTGGCTTTCAGCCTCTGCTTGGGAAGCTCTAGTGATTGGGGTGGGGTGGGGTGGAGGTGGCGGCTCACTACCTCCAAGACAAGGAAGGAAACAATGCTTGCCTTTCAGATTTATACACCAGGCCAAACACCTGTGTTTACGCCTCATATGAGTGATCATAAACCCCAAGATGGTAAGAATTACAACCCTCTCTGTACTGGGAATAGTACCCAGCACACCTGATAAATTATAATTAAGAAGAAGAATCCAATAGACCTCTTCCTCACCTCCCTCCAGACTCAGGAAGACTTTTACTCACTATGAGAGAGAGACTCCAGCTTGGGCCTCTGCGAGGTAGGTTCTGCCACTCTGGTAACCCTGGCTAGAAAAGCCAAACCAGGGAGTATACACACTGCCTTTGGGCTCTTTAAAGAAGCCTGAGATTAGAGGTCGTGACATGGGTCAGCATAAAGAAATGGGGGGGAAATGGCACTTCATTTTTAATTCTGAGGCAGACAGAGAGGAATGAGTTCACCCTAGGTTTGGGTGAAAGTGGCTCTAATCATTCACTCTTCAAATTCCTCTTCAATTAAAATGTTCCATTAGGGAATACATCTATATATCTATGCTGGATAAGAGAGAACAAAATGACACAAATAGGAAACAAATGGAACCTGCTGGGGAAAGTCTTATTGGAGTCAGCTCCTCTTCTCTGTAAGAGACAGGAAGGCTAGGGCCTCTACCTTGGCTACTGTCCTCCTCTGTGCTGCTAAAATCATCCTCGTAGTAGGTGTTGGAGTCGGTAGAGGCACTGGCATCACTGCTCATAGAACCCTTCCTCTGACGCTGCAAAACACATGCCTAGAGGAACAGAAAGAAAAATGAAGCTACAAGCAACAGGACAGTGCAACAGCTAAGAAATCCCTGCTTACCTGGCCAGTTGCTCCAAAAGAATTTTTAGTTTTCCTTTTAAGCCTCTTGTATTTTACTTGCAAATGCTTACATTAAATCCTTCTCACAGCTCTCTTAAAGGGAGAGACGTCATTCGTGTCTATGTAAGGATTCCCAACCCACACTCCAGCAAACAAAGAGAAGGTCTCTCCAGTGAATGATCCCTATATTCTGTTCAATGTGCCACCATTCTCACACATGGTTTAGTAACCACGGACACCATGAAGGGACATTTATCAGTGGTGAATAAAAATGGATTTTAACAAGTTAAACCTATTAGATCCTGTTTGCTGACCAGAAAGGCCTAAAGCTATTAGTCTTTCTTAAGAGTCACTACATTTGATCAGTCTTCTTACTTCATTATCACAAGTTACCATCTTGGTCAAAAGCAGCTTTGAAAGCCAAAGAGCTATTACATTTTAAAATATGTAAAAGTTCCCAATAATGATCTGTGAGGATTGCTTGCCCACCTTTCTGTACGAGGTAGAGAGCAAGGTCAGCAGCAGATTTGTGAGCGGGACAGAGTCAATCAATCGCTGAATTCTCTGTATTGACGTACTCTGGGCCATGATGCTCAGGGTTGCAGGGGGACCATCTGCCTCCCAACCCTAGAGGTGACAACATCAAATGAGAATCAGCAACATAGATCATTGCACGAAACAAGATAGATAAAAAAGCATACCTAGTAAATCATTAGCCTTTCCCTTAGATCCACCACCTCCTCACCTTATAGAGAGCCTCTACTTGCAGGTCTTGAAAAAGAGATGTTAATAGCTGTATTGAATGGTTTGCCAACACTACAGAGAGGACCCCAAATCCTTGATGCCTGTGGAGGAGAAAACCATCATAAGAGCTTAAGAATGATGAACAGGAACAGCTAAGCAGTGCAGTGGATGCAGCACCAGCCCCAGAGTCAGGAGGACTTGAGTTCAAATCCGGTCTCAGACCAGAGACTTGACACTAGCTGTGCGACCCTGGACAAGAGACTTAACCCCAATTGCCTCACAAAAAAAAAAAATGATGAACAGTTAGCAGCTGCCAGAAAAAGGAAACTTCTCCGAGATCTAAAAATCCTTCACTTCTTAAATACTTAAATGCTTTTAAGCCAACAATAATTACAAACTATTGAGTAGCAAAATTATGACATTTTAAAATCAGCAAATTTCAGAGATGCTACCTTCTGAGGTCTGGTGTAATGTATGAAGCTGCATTTTATTATAACTACTAATCAACATTATAGTATTTGTATAGTGGTTGATAAGTCAACAAGCATTTGCGCCTACTATGTGAAAGGCACTGCGCTAAGCACTGGGCTTACAACTGAGCTCACCATTTAATGGGGGAGACAACATGCAAATAATTACATACAAACAAGCTATAATGGGGATCAGGAAAGGCTTCTTGTAGAAGGTGGAATTTTAGGTGAGCCCTGAAGGAAACCAGGAGGAGATGGAAAGAAGATTCCAGCCATGGGGGACAGCAAATGAAAACGCACAGAATAAGGAGATGGAGTGTCTTGTAGGAAGAACAGCAAGGAGGACACTGTCACTGGATCAGGGCAGGCATGGGGGAGAGAAGGGATTAAGGAGTAAGAAAACAGGAAAGGTTACCAAGGGTTTTAGATATCAGAGGACTTTATTTCTGATCCTGAAGGTTAATGAGATGCTAAACTCAATGAGAATTTAAATGTCACACAATTAAAACCTATTTAGAGATTCATTTAATATTGGAAGAAATAAGGATAAAACTTTACTATAACATCCTTCAAGTCTAGCAGGAAGGCTAGCAGGAAGAAAAATTAATTTAGATTCATACATCACATTATATACTACAATAAATTTCTACTGGATCAAGGATATAAATATCTTTTTTAAATCATAAAAATATTTGGAAGAAAATGGAATTAAATATTTATCTTATCTGTGGAGATGAAATATTTATCTATCAAACAAATTAGAAAAATTATTAGAGGACTTAATTATTAAGTTTTTAATTACATAAGCAAAAAACCATTAACCAGAATTAAAAAGTAACAAATCGGCAGAAAATAGTTTTTAGTAAATATATCTGGTATGAATCTAACATACAGAATCTAAAAGGAATTGGTACAAATTTTTAAGAGTAATAGTACTCAATTTTAAACAGTCAAAGGATATAAGCAATTTATAAAAAGACACTGAAGCTATATGTGACCACATGAAATATATTCATATAAAGAGATTTTTTTAAAAAGAAGAAAAGGACTTATATTTACAAAAATACTTACAGCACCTCTTTTTGTGGTGGCAAAGAAATGGAAAGTGAGGGGATGCCTATCAATTGGGGAAATGGCTGAACAAATTATGGAATATGAAGGAGATAGAACGCTATTTTGTGCTATAAGAAATGATGAAGAGGATGGTTTCAGAGAAACCTGGGAAGACTTGGATGAACTGATGCAGACTGCAGTAAATGGAAACAAGAAAATAATCTAGACAGTAACAGCAATATTGTAAACATAATCAACTTTGAAAGACTGTGTAACTCTGATCAGTGCAATGACCAACCAGAATTCAAAAGGACTCATGACAGAATATAGCATCCAGCTCCAACTGGAGAACTGATAGATAGAGAGTACAGACTGAAGCAGATTTTCTTATCTTCCTTTTTTTGGACACAGCTAATGTGGGGAACGTTTTGCATAACTATACATAACTGTAACAAGTTTTGTATTTCTTGCCTTCTCAATGAGTGGAGAAGGGAGAGAAAAGTGAGAAAATTTGACACAAAAGATAAAAAAGAACTGAATTTTAAAAGTTCACAAATACAGAAATACAAATGACAACTTTGAGGTACCACTTTGCAACTATACAATTGGCAAAAGTAATTAAAGGCGACAAAATTCAATGTTTATAATACTGGAAACTGGAGAACCATCTGTTAATACAAGTAAAAGCAAAATAAAGGTCACATTTGCTTTGACTTAGGAACACAACTCCCCTCCCCAAGACTTGTTTGTTAAGTTAAAAAGAAAAAAAATCTATAAAAAACATCTGCATAATGAAAAACTAGTAGCAATTTTTATATGTCGAAAGTTTGGGAGAGAGTTTAGCAAATTGCTAAATCTTTAAGAGGATGTTATTAAAGATAAAGACTGAGGGGGACTGTTACTAGACCATTAAAAATGTCAAATATTAGGAATATAAGAAAATGTGGGAAAACATAAAATAACACAAAGAAAGCAGAAAAAGGACATACTTTTACAACTGTATAAAAAATGAAAAAGAGATCAGAAAATAATATAATAGTAAGCTTTTACTGCTAGTGATTTGCTGAAGTATATATTCTTTTTTCAAATATATTTACAAGAACCATTCCCAACGGACAGCTAAAAACAGCTTTTTAAAGAATACAAACTGTTCATAACTACTTGAAAAATGTTCAAAATTACTAATAATCAGAGAAATGAAAATTAAAATCCTGATGACATCTTATACTCATCAAGATAGGAAAAACACAAAAGATGTGAAAATTCATTATTGCCTGGGCTATAAGAAGATGGGGACAATTAATTCATTACCAGTAAAAGGGAAAATTGGTTCCATTGCTCTAGAAAAAAATTTGGAGTATGTTTCTACGTTTTGATCCAGAGATCTCCTCTACTGGGACCACAAAATCGTCTCTGTGAAGATGACGATCTACATATCTAGCCTATACATCTCTCCTACTGGGCATCTCAAACTTTTCTTCCTCTGTATCCCCAGCACTTTGACAGTGCCAGGCACATAACCAGCACTTAATAAATGCTTGTTGACACAAGTGGCTGAGGATTCATTTTGTGTATGGGTTGGACTACACAGTCCCTGAGGTCTCTTCAGAACTCTCAAATTTTGTAATTCTGTAATCCTAAAGAGGTTACTGTCAGCAAGAAAGACTCCATGTGTATAAAAGAATCATTTATACCAAAAAGCTCAAAATACAATAGGCACCCAATAATTGGAAATTAGTTGGAAAAAATTCTGGTTAACTACTATACTAAAGCATTACTTCACCGTGAGGAATGACAAATATGAGCAACTGGGGGAAATACTGCAGAAATCTGAAGAATCCTATGAAATGATGTGAAGAAAGAAGTATCCAAACACAACATATACAATGTCTACAGCAATGTAAATAGAGTCATTATGGAGAGAAGAAACACAATTCTGATTACACACAAGGGTTAATTTTAATATCAAACTACCAAAGTACACAATCCTTTCTATTAATAACTGATAAGCTGTTTTGCTGTTTTGTTGGGAAATGTACTTGGTGAGGGTGTTTGCTTTGGTGTTGGTTGGAAAATATTCATTATGTTAAAACTGGATGGTATCAGTAAGTTTATTTTTTAAATGTAGCATATAGCTATTTACATACAAATTGTATTTATTTAAATATTAATTTTACATACATTATCAAATTAGTTTAAAAGTGAATAAACTGATTTATTACTACTTAATTAACTAAAAATTATATTTAAATATTTGAGCCCTTTTCTTTGTTGTATAGTTATTGAAATTAAATTCACAATAAATCATTTTTTAACACAAAAACTCACTTCTATAAAGTTACTAATCTCAAAATCAAGAGGGAAAACTAGTAAATTCTACTGTTCAAATGAGAAACTACCCACTTTGTGTTGAAACTGTTCCTCCCTTTTAAGACAAATCCCTAACCACTCTGCCCTTACTCTTCTCAATGCCTAGAAATGATCAGCCCTTTAATTCCACATTCTACTTAGTTTTGGAAAGGTGTAGGCAAGGGTAAAAGGCCTAAGACAGGGGGAGAGAACTTCAGCCTCAAGGCCACAGGTTCCCCACCCCTGGCCTAGGATACACATCAAGGAGGTCAAAGACAGAAAGTTCTCATATTCACCAAAACATTATTAGTATTTTATGTGATAGCAAAGAATTTGAAACAAAGCATATGCCCACTGATTGGAGAAAGGTAAACATATTATGGCACATAAATAATGCAATATTACTATACCACAAGAAACGACAAATAGGAAGAATTCAGAAAAGTGCAGGCAGATTTATTTACATGAACTTATGTAGAACAAAGTGAGCAGAACCAGAAAAACGACACACACAATGACCACAATAATGTAAGTGCAAAGAACAAGAAACTAAACTGAATGTCACACAAATATTATGGCCAAACTTGGTTCAGGAAAAGAGATGAGAAAATGCACCTCCCCTCCCTTTTATGCAGAGGTAGAGGATTATGGGTATAGAATACTGAATTACTGTCAGGTGTGATTGGTGTGTTGGTCAGCTCTGCAAAACTGAGTTCAGTTTTTAAAAAATTCTTTACAAACATTGTTTATTGGGTACAGATTCATTCAGGAAAGGTATTGTAAAAATAAACGCTACTAATGCAATTTCTGAAAGAGAGAAAAAGACAGGGGAGAAAGAGAGAGAAAATGGGGGACAGGGGAGAAGGCCTTTTACAACCTGGAAGCCGAATCTCAAAATTTAACTTCTTCCCTTGCCATCAGTGCTGCTTTCTGTCCAGATTTCACTAAAATGTTGAAAGATGTTGTCATAATCAATTTTACTATAGGAAGTGGCGTCATTTTACTGGATTAGGCTTATAAAGGAAAAAACTTCACTCAAGCAAGGAATACTTGGTCATCACTCTATGCAATAACTTCAAACTAAAGAGGGAGGGAGAAAATGAAAAAGAAAAGTCATAGACTCTCCAAGGCAGAAAAGACCTAGGAATTCACATGGTTCAACCTGTTCTCTCTACATCTCTGAGAAGTAGCCCATAATTTGCTTAAAAGCCTCCAGGGATGAAGAAATCATTCTCTCTCCCCAACAACAGCATATTCCACTTTTGGAGGGATCTTGTTAGTAGGGAATCTTTCCTTACATTGGGCCAAAATTTCCCTCTTAGCAACATCCCCCACCCCAGCTCCTGGTTCTCTCACCTGTGACCAAGTCTCATCACTCCTTTCATACGACAGCCCTCAAAACAGCTGAAGAGAATAACAATTATACCCTGCTCCCCCTACCCAAATATTATCTTCTCCAGACAAAGTTTTGCAAATGTACTAAGGTTCTCATTGATGTCCTTTATCGATATAAAAGGAAAGGGGGAAAACAAACCAAAAGCCAGTAGTTACATACCCTTTCCCAGGTCCCAGTTTGGGAGAACCCACACCCTCCTTTGCACGAGCAATGATGTCTCGCACTCTGAGAGCAGCCAGTGGATCTTTCTCTTTTCCCTTATCAGCTAAGGCAGTCGGGCTGAGATTCAAGATGAGGAAGAGACTGTTCAGCAAACACCAGGCACCCAGCAGCTGGAAGTTCTGGTAGTGCTGGAGTGAAAGGCAAAGTACAAATGAGAATCTGAGGAAGAACAGACCTGAAGAGTAGCAAGGGATAAGCTGAGCTCAGAGATGGGCTTCCTACCTCACCGCCAGCTCGCCGGGAGCTACTGATGGCCTGCCCAATCATCTCATAGATTTCAAGCTGTTGGAAAACACACACATGAAATGTAAGTCAGCATAAACCATTTTGTAATAAAATGACTAATCCTGCCCACACCCCATCTATAAAGACTACTTGTCTCTTCTAAGGTGATATCTCAATTACAGAAAGACAATTTTTACCAGAGTCTACTGCCATGGCTAAGCCGTGTTTATAACTGCATAATTAAAGAAAGAAGGTAAAGCTCATTAGAAACAGTCTAGCCAGGTAAGGGCACTGTCCACTAAAGAGGTCCACTTTCCTCAGTACAACTCCTAAGGCCAACTTCACCAACCAAACCTCTGTCTCCTCCCGACCCTCTCCAGGGTCTAAGCACCCTTGGCTTACACATTTCTGGACAATGGTAGCAGCATCGTTTTCATAATCTTCTTCTTTGGAGCTTGTGGAGCCTGTCCGCACCTGCTGGGTGCTGCCCACATGAAGAATGGCCATACAGGTGGCCACACTCACACCTACAACAAGAGAAGCAGATTCCATGACTCCCTGTTAAGGGCCCACAGGCATCTACCTGTACTATATCATTGGGGTTCAAGAAACAGAACGGAAAACACAAGGACAGACCCAAACCCCACAACAAATGCTGAAGGTTTTAAAAAGCTCTCAAGCTGTGAGCAAGATAACAACAATACTGAAACCCACTCATCAAAACCAAATCTAAATTGTTCAAATTTCAGGGACAAACCACAATCCCAATTTCAAAACCTTCAACAAGGTAACCACAAAAGTCTCTGACCAACTTGATGTACCTCAAGAAAATTCAACAACAGTTAAAAATCAAGTCTGAGAGAGATCACTTTGACTCCTCCTTCTTGTCCTTTCTACCCTTGCAATATTCAAGCTCTGACTCTCATTCTCTCTCATGTAGACAACTACAACGATCTCTCTAACTCTGATACATCCCAGACCACGGGCGGAGATCCTGTGGTCTCAAGGGCACACGTGGCCCTCTAGGGCCTCAAGTGTGGCCCTTTGGCTGAATCCAAACTTCACAGAACAAATCCCCTTAATAAAAGGATGTGTTCTGTAAAACTTGGACTCAGTCAAAAGGCTACACCCACATGTGGCCACATGTAGCCTCAAAGACCCAGGTTCCCCACCCCTGTCTGAGACGTAACACTGATAGACTAATAATCCTAAAATACAATTCAGATCATGTCATTCCATTCCTTCAAAATCATTCAATGGCTTCCCTAGGAAACGGCCTAGAGAATAAAGTCCAAGTCCAAAATCCTCAGTGATCTGACCCCTACTTACTCTAGGCTTATGTCCCACTCCTCTCAGACACTGAAGCCAAATGGATATGTGGATTTCATAACACAACTAGGATTTTTCCACTGCCTTCACACTGAGTCAAGATCAAATGTCACCTCTTCCCTGAAGCCTTTTCCTTTGATTTCCCCTTCCCCTCTTCAATCCCTTCGGTCCATTTTAAAATTCTCACCTTCTGCCCTACTCTTACCTGTACACTTACCTAACATTCCCCTATTAAAGTATAAGCACCTTTGAGGGTAGGGACAGTTACTGATTCATCTTTGTATTTCTTCTCACAGCACCTAGCACTCAGCAAACAAGAACATAGTAGCTGGCTCAATAGATATCCGTTCAATGGTTGAACGAATAGGAATGAGCCAATTTTAACAATTCCTGGATAATCCAAAGCCAAGTTTCCAGACGTCTCTCCAATCAACTACTTTCAGAACCTAATCCCCAAGACACACCAAACCCACTTTAATGACCTTAAAACCAAAAACTGAATAATTCTATTAAACAAATAAACTGCAAGGCTCAGTATTAGGCAGGGAGAATATGAAGATGAGATAAGCTTATAATCTAATGAGGGAAACAAGAAAAGAGACCAAATATACGGCAAAATGTAACAAGTGTAAGAGAACAGATCAAACAAAGTGCTAGGACAAGTCAAAAAAAGGAAAGACTGCTTCCTGCTTCGGGGACAAGAGATGCAGGGAGGCAACGTGAAAAGGCAGAATCTGAATTGGAAGTTGTAGAGGAAAATACTTCAACAGGTGGAAATTTTGTTTTATGTTTGTTTTTTATATGATTATATGTTTCTTCGGGTTTGGGGAGGGGGACACACACACAAAAGCAGCTAGGGTTAGTGAAGATAGAGCTACGAAAAAATTCCGGATGAGAACAGGATGGTGAGCAGTCCAATTTTCCCAATACATAAATTATGTGATGGGATCGTATGAAACAAGGTTAGAAAGACTATACAGTATTTTTCCTAAATGAAAGGTAACCATAAGGTTACACTCAGGCCCCATATACTTTGAGGCATCAGGGCGAGGGCAAGGGAACAAAGATGTCATAGATGTAACAGAGAACATTTACAATAATAAGCACTGCTGTACATACGGCACTTCGTCAAGCACCACTGGTTTCCCTGTGGCAAAACAGAGATTGAGTTGTGGGAAACTGCCTGGACAGAAAATATCAGATAGTCTTTGTGGGAAAAGAAATCAGGCAACAATCAAAAATCAAGAAGACCTCAGGACTAAGAAGAAACTTAGAGCCAAGCCCAACAACTACTCACCTGCATACAGACAGCTGAGGCTGAGCACTGTCACATCTTGTAATCGAGCAGGGTTCAGGGGTTCCAAAACAGGGAGAGAAAGGGTATCCAATGCCATGGTTACATCAATGACTAACGAATGAAAACTATAAGACGAGAGAGAAGACAGGATAAGTCTAGCTAGCCCTTGCAATAGCTTCCCTTCTACAACCCCGAGGTCACAGTAACTAACAATGAAGGGTTAATTATAGCTCTCTTCTTGGACAAAACCTTTGAAACCTCTTACCCATTACGGACAGCGGTGGCATCGGCCACTGTCGCGGGCATAATGAAGAAGGAATTAGCCAACACAGCATCTTGGAACCGATTGATGTAGCGTAGGAAATATGGCAGGTTCAGACACACACGGAGCAGCTTCTCTGAGCCACCTGCAGCAATGATAAGACAGAGCTACCAACAAGACTCTCTGATTTCATCGCTTTTTATAGAGAGACACAGAGATACGGTTTGGCTTCTAGACAATTACTGGACCACAGCCTAGAGTGGCCTTTTGTGTTTCATCTTACCGAGCTCCTGTAGACTAGCCACATTCTGGGCTATAAACACATTCTTGGTTTTGATGGCAGAGGCTTGATCTGTTGAGGACTGGTCTTCATTTTCTCCTTCCACCTAAATGAAAGTGCAAAGTGACTGAGACTTCTTACAGTAGTAGCTGCCACAGCTTCTTCACTGCTTACTACCCTAGAAGGTGGAAATCAAACCACAGCCCAAAGGCCAGGAAAAAATAATAGGATAATAGATTTAGAGATGAAAGAAACCTTGGGAGTCATCTAGTCCAGCAGTTCCCCCACTTCCAACACTTCACTACTCCTAGGCTAACTCCAAAAATGCTATTCCAACTCTGTGGGCTGGAACATATAGAGGTTATTTATCCAGTGCAAGCAGCAATAAATACAGAATATATCAAAAGTTATTACCTTTTACTTACTAGATTAACATGTGATAGGGACAGGGCTAAAGAATCTCACCTGAATCACTGGCGTGAGGGGCGGTGTTGCTACGGCTCTAGGATTGAAGACTGAGGTCAACTGGTTCAGAAAGTTCATTTGTACTTCCTTTTGCCGAAGCTCGGGGCTGACCGGTGAAGCCAGCTCCTTCTGATCTTCCACTGCATTAGTTCAAAGGGAGGAAATGGGACAAAAATGATAGAGGCAAAGCAGCAAAAAATCTAGAAATGCCAGAAACCAAATGGGTAAATCCCCATAGGGCAAACACTTACCATCTGAGAGAGTCTTCACTGTCTGTGGGAGCTTGGCAGATTTCATCATTGCAGTGAAAGTAATGATTTCAGTTCGGTCCAGCCGGCTACAGCCAGTGCACAGGCCTTTGATAAGGAGAATCAAGTGTTTCTGGAGAGCAATCAAATTAAAAATGTGACTTTAGGTAGGTACAGCACAAAGCATTCTCACTGGCAAAGGCCTACAGGACCAAAATCAGGCTCATATTAATTAGTACAGACTGAACAATAATGCAAAGCCTCTCCACTAGCCTTTCCTTTTCCCATTTCTCTGACTACTCAGCAATCTCTTGCCAAATAAAAACAAGAAAACCTTCAGAAAGATGGCACACCATGCCACAGCTCACCTGGGATACAGCACACGCCTCGTCTGGATTCTCTAGGCGCAGGAGAGAGAATTCAATCAGAACTTTGCAGGCAGCTGCCACTGACTGAAGCTGATTTCGGGGAACTGAAAAAGCAACCAACTACTTATGTACAGGGAATTATGGCCCTCCTTTACCAACAAATTAAGCAATTAATAACAAGTTTTTGTTGAACCTCTACCTCACATCAACCACCTATAACCAAAGCTGACTTTGACCCACCGTCATTTAACACAGATAACATGTGTTGATACAGAGGTTCTCTCCTATTTGTTCAGTATGAAAGAAGGTACTCCTTTCCCTACATATCTATTTTTCCCAGGGGCTCTTGCTGTTTTCAATTTTCATCCATAAAGACAAAGGAACAGATGCCATCAGGACATGATGCTTACTACCAACAATTCCAGCCTCTTACCTGGAAGGATGCTGAGGGTTTATGAAGTTTCTCACTGTCTACCTGAATAACCTGCTAACTAAACAAGTCAATAAAGAATTCAGGTACTCATTTAATTAATACTGGTGCTTTTTTAGGGAGCAACATAAGAGATCAGAAGGATAAATTATTGAAATAGAACAAACATAAAATACAAATTTTATAATCAATTGGGTAAAAAGATAAGAAAATGGAGGCTGGAAGAAGTCATTTCATGTTGCAGGGCACATAAAGAAGTCAATTTCACTTTCAAATCACAACCACAGGATGGGATACTGCTTTGGTATTCTGGCTGTTAGCTCCAAAGCTATGGGTTATTGAGAAATGTACTCTTTCACAGACAGATGTATGAAACCTAATACAAAGGGCTTTGGCTACAGAGAGAAACTTAATGAACTGAGGACCTGGTGCTCAAGCCTCAGGGCATTTTCTGCTTCGGCTTGGGCGGCCTGGGTTAAAATGAATTTGTTCATTTCATTGTAGAGAGTGGTGAACATCATAGTTTGCTGTTGTCTCAACTCCTGGGAAGATGGCTTGGGAGTGTTGAAGCAAAGACACTTCATTAACCAACTCATGCCGTCAAACCTAATGGGAGAAACAACAATCCCTCTATTCACAAGCCAAGAACTGGGAGGGACAGCAGCTGGATACTTACTGAGGCTGCAGACCGTTGTGATGTAGTGCGTGGAAAGTGCGACAAAGGAGGAGTAGAAGGGCTCATACTGCTTGTCGTGGTGCAGGATTTCTAATTCACTGCAAAGACAACATGGCTAGTTGGCAATCTAGAATCTTGACTGCATCAATAGTATACGGTGAGCATTCATTCAATTAACAGCTTCAGCTGAAATATCTACTGTGTGCCACATCTTTCTCCACTACTCCAAGAGGAGGATCATCGTGGCAATTCTGGCCATCCCACCCACTCATCCCCTTAACCCCTTAGCTGGGGAACTCCTGCTTCTTTAAAGGACCTTTAAAGGATTACAAGCCCCCTGGCTAAGCTGTGAGGACCAACATAATCTAATATCCATGAAACAGAGCAGAATTTAAGCAATTAAAGAAGGTATTGAATACTCAGCAACTCAATGGAGCCACTAAACTTTGCTGCGAGTTTTGATTCTCTCAAGACAGAAGCATCCGTAAACAGAGAGAACTGGACCTGCACTGTCTACAGGCAACACCACAGCTGGCACCTCAATGTAGAGGATGCCAAGAGTAAAGTATCATACTTAGAGAGTCCCAATTCAGGGGATCCATCCTTTCAGAAGACCTTTAGCTGTTTGTCATTTTGGAATACTACAAGAAAGACTAATCAAGGACTGATTCCTTCTCTGACAGTCAAGCACCAAAACTGAACGCGTGGCCCCTACGTGTGAGGCTCTATGGTAGGCAGCGTTAGGGTATTTCCTCCTTTCTGGCTTCATCTCAAACAATGAAAACAAAAGAACAGAAACATCAAAAATTCTGAGCTGGGAGAGCCTTAGAAAGAACATTCAAAGATTCAAGATATCAATGCTGAACCTCACTTTATAAACCAAGTATGGTGGAGCACAAATGGCACTAATTTAAGAAGTCAGAAAATTTGGATTCAAGTCCTAGCTCAGACACAACCTTGGGTGAGTCACTTTACTTATCTGAGCCTCAGTTTCCTCATCTTTAAAATGAAAGGGTTAAATTAATTGATCTCTAAGGTCACTTCAAGCTCTGATATTCTGTTTCAGAAAACTAGTTCACAGAATTTTAGATCTTAGAATGTTTAGAGTTCTTCTCAAAGGGTTCTTAACCTGGGGTATAGAAACTTGAGGGTTTTTTAAATATATATTTAATAAATGTATTTCAATACAGTTAGTTTCCTTTGTTAATTCCAAGTACTTTATTTTGAGTAACTAACACCACGATTCTGAGAAGAGGTCCATAGGCTTTACCAATTGCCAAAAGGATCCACAAGACCCAAAAAGAAAAAAATTTTTTTTAAACTACTGTGTTCATTCCTTTTGTTTTCTCCAAGCTGAACACACAGCTACTCTCTTCCTTCTCTTCTAATTTGGGGCTTTCTTATTCAATATTCTAAGGTTGTCACAGCCCAGAATAACTTAATGTTCTAGTTCCAGCCCTGTCCCTTACTAGTTATCTTTCAATTGTGACACTATAGTACCAAGATATTAAAGACAAGAGAAAAGTGAGGAGAGGGGAGGTGAGAGAAACAAGGAACAAAGGCACGTTCTTCATTGTTTATGAACCACTGAACCTCACTTTCATCATTAGATGGGGAGAGTTAATTCCTGCCCTGTTATGAAGGCCAAATGAGACAGCATATGTAAAAGCACTACAAACACATCAAGCGTTATTATTACTTCATCAAGTATTTACATTTGTCCTTTGTGATCTGAAGGAACAGAGCAGGCAACACTAATAAAACTAATAGAAATTGTATGGAGCAAAGTGCTCACAGTCAGAGACATCTTCTTTTGGCTGTTAATCCTAACCTGAGGGCAAGGTTACTCCAACAGGCTGAAAAAAAGGTTTGGACTCATTTAGCCCAGATCAATTTTGCCACATTGTCATTTAGTGCTTACTTTACGTGGAGCATGTGTCAGGTGTGGACTGAGGCATGGATCCAGATGCTGACTCTAGCCCTATAGCTCAGTAACTAAAATGTGACAGCAAAAAACACAAGTACAGAGAAAAGATAAGAACGTAGTTGGACAAAACATGGGTACCAGCAGCACTTCTGAGTCACTCACTGTTCTGAGAGGAATCTGAGGTCTATGAGAAATAAGTCTTTGAAAGGGTTCTACAGGAGGAAGTATGTTAGTTAAGTCCACAGAAGATCACTCCAAGTACATGAGAGGTACTAAAGAGTGAAGAGAAACAGAGCAGGAGAACAAAGCAAGTAGCAAAAAAAACGGGGGGAAGGAAAAGGCAGAAAACATGAAATGAAAAAGTGAACAGAAGCAGATAAAGGCTGGGTCCCAATGGCGCGAGAATGTCTTCTCTCATTTTCCAAGTAATATTCCTGTTTGTTCAATCCTCTGAACACTCATTTCTCCTAACTTGCCGTAACAGCATCATCCAAGTCTGAAACCCAAATAAACCTGCTAAACGCAAGGCCAAGAATCATCTTCATGAAAAGATCCAATGCCTTATGTTTGAAAGTACTACACAGAGTAACAAGAGGAACAGCAGCTATTCAAATGATGGAGTATGATCGTAAAGATTAGGTCTAGGAAAGAGAACTGTTTTCCCTTTTTTTGGCAGGGAGGTACAAGGTAGAGAGGAATTTACTTTCATTCTCATCTCTCAAGCAACTTAATGCCTTCTATTTCTGATCTTTACTACTACTGATATTTTCTTTTTACATGGTTTCTCTTTTTAAAGTATAGCTATCCAACCCCTCTTCCCATTAGCCAATACATGTCAAAGGATAACAAAAGTCCTTTCCCATTTCTTTCTCGGCTATCAAAGACATGGTATCCCATATTTTTCCATGTGCAGAGTGGCATTTTTAAAAATGGTGACCTAGGAAATGAAAGCCTTTTCCAGATATCTTGTTTACCTTGGAATGAAAGGGGGAAGTCAATACTCAGTGAAGCTAAAGGACTTACCTAAAGTCATAAAGACTGGAATAAGATTTTGGTCATTTATCCGCACAATTAAATATCTCCCAGTGGTGGGAATCTGTTTCTATTTGTTAACCACCATGTTATGACACAAAGCAATTAACCTAGTAGAATGGCAGCCTTCCTTACTGCTTCTCTTTTTTCCAGAGAGATAAAGGCTGAATGAATAGTAATAGCAGATGTTTATATGAAGAGCTTTAAGGTTTACAAAGCACTCGATAGACATGATCTTATTTTAACCTCACAAGAAATGTGAAAAAAGTATTACAGGTATTATCATCTCCACTTTTCAGATGAAGAAAATGGTGACAGCTAGCCAACTGTCAAAGGCAATTTCAAACCCAGGCCTGACTGATTCCAAACTCAGCACTGTATCCACAACTCTCTATAGCCTCTAATTTGTCTGTTTTTGAGAAATGGATGCCTAAGGACTTTCTGGCAGGGGCATAATTTGACAAATACCTTTATATTACATAAAGGGGAAGTCTATAACCAAGAAGTTCAGAGACAACACAGGAAACACTGATTCAGGGAAAAGTTGGTAAATCCAGTATATGAGGATAAGAGTTCTTCTCCAAAGACAACTATGCTTAGAGTAATTTGCAGCATACTAAAAAAAAAAAAATCCACTATGTGACAGTTTCTTTAAAAAGCCAGTCCTCATCATTTAAGCTAATCAATCACACATAGCATTAGTGCTAGATTGAACCAATTCTGGCTATGATACATTTGTTCCTTAGCTTGGAAAGGTGATAGTGTTTAAATAGCTTGCAGTTTTAAGGCCATGTATGATACATGCAAGTCTCAGAAAGTTAGAAAGAATAAGCCCATCAAAAAACAGAACCAGATTTCTAATTATTTTTATATTCTGACACTTTTGAGCATGGAGCACCAATTTATATATGCTAATCTATTCTTCCTTCGTTTCAGCAAGTGTCTAATTACAAATTCTCAATGGATTCTCAATAAGCAGAGTCTGGACCTTGTAACTGTCCATCCACTTCATCAGAATGGAAGGTAACTATCATCTAAAAGAGAACAAAGGGTGGATCACAATGCCTGGAAATCTCCTCTTTCATATGTCATCACCCCTGAGAGTCATGAGGAACTGACTTAATGAAGCTTCAGAATGCCAGAGTAGGAGGTGAAAGCCAGTAGAAGAGAGCCAGGACAGCCAAAAAAAAAAAAGTAGTAGAAAGTATAGCAGCAGGAAAAGAGGACATTAGGGAAAGGGAAGAAAAACACGGCTAGAGTAAAGTGGACTGGAGCTTAGGGACCCACAGAAGAAGGAATGGCAAAATAAAAGAAGGAAAGCAAAAAAGATCTGGCCATAAATATAGGAAACTGAATAATCCACCCATCAAATACAACATTTAGCCCATTTTACATACAGTAATAAGAAGAACATTGCTCTTTAAGTCAGGAGGCCTGGGTTCAAGTTCTGGCTATGACTTACTATCAAATCACAGTGATCACAGATTAAAGTGGAACAGCCTTTGGGGATCATCTAGTCCAACTGTCTCATTTTTCAGATGAAAGTACTGAGGCTTTGAGAAGGAACTTCCCAGGGTCTCACTGTTAATACATGGAAAAACAAGGATTTGAACCAGCTTCTTTGACTCCAGAAACTGATTCTATTAAACTACCACTTAGCAATTTATATTCCCATAGAGCACTAGATCAATGAGCTAAGCAGTCTATGTACCATGTCCTAAGTATTTGTCCTTGTAGTATAACAGCATTAGAATGAAGAATTCATAGAAAAGTTATACTCTCAACATCTTCATCCTTTAAAAGTCCACCTGGAATTCTAAGGAAGACACAATAGTGCACACATATTCAAATCTAAGCTGCACAATCTTGCCCAGTGATTCAATGGGATTCAGCTTTTTCAATAAGGGCGTGTAGTCAAATGCCTATCAGTTGAGAACTGCTTTTAAAACAGTGAAGTCTTATAAGAAATTCTTCTGTGCGAGCACATTCAAATCTCAATTACATAAGCTATCAGGTGGAGCAGGAAGAAACCCTTATCATTTTGCCTACTATCTGCTCTGCTATACTTGACTTCAGCATATGCTCCAGATTTTTTTGTTGTTGTTGTCGAGTTGTTTCATTTGTGTCTGACTCTTTGTGACCCCATTTGGGGTTTTCTTGCAAAGATACTGGAGTATTTTGCTACTTCCTTGTCCAATTCATTTTACAGATGAGAAAACCGAGGCAAACAGGATTAAGTGACTTGCCCAAGGTCACACAGCTATCTGAGGCCAGATATGAAGTTATGAACATAAAACTTCCTAACTCTAGGCCCAGTATTCTATCTACTGCACCACCGAATTGCCCATATTCACTGAATTAGATCATCTAATTTTTTCATTTAATAGTCCTATCGCTGGTTTTTGGGCAACGTATAAACAAATAACTGTTATTCTGCTTTCACAGAATGATAACACTGTCCATGCTCATATAGAGAGCCTTGAGACCCTTGAGACAACTGGCCCAACTTCCTCATTTTCCAGAAAAGGAAACCAAGACCCAGAAAGTTGAACTGATCTGCATATGTCAGTTAAGTACCTGAAAGCAAATCTACAGAGGAAGAGGAAAGAGCCCTGGACTAGGACTGTGGAGGTCAGATTTCAAGTCCTAACTCTGCTTGACAACTTTGTGCCCTTGCGGAAATCACCGAACTACTGTAAACCTCAGTTTTCTCATCAGTTAAGGGGGTTGGACAGGAGGAAGGCACTTTAAGGCCCCTTCTAGCTGTAAAATTCAATGATTCTAATGCCAAATGTTATTGACTGCAACTCAATTCAAGTAACACAATGGGAAAAACTCAGGGAAAATAAAAATATCACTTATCTAAAAGTTTTTTAAAAGGAGAGTATATAATTTGAGGATAAGAACTTTGATATGTCTCCATCTTTAGAATATTTTTGGTTTGATAACAAAATAGGAAAAATAATCTGAAGGATTTATTTGTGAAGCAGGATTTGATATATGCCAACCAGGCATAAAAACAAACACTGTCAGGCTGTGAGCCTTGCTGAAGTAACAACTACTTATTTCTAACTTTTTGCAAGACTTTCTCATTTTTTTTACTTTGCTCTAAGATACAGTGACCCAGTTAGCAGCAAAGTAGAAAGTAGTATAAAGTTTTGGTTGGGAAAAACAGAATTAAGGTCATCTCTTATAGAGACTAACATAAAGGATGATTTTTCATTACATTTATGCAAGTCTGATCTGCTGGCAAGATGAGAAGGCAGGAACTCTAGTATAACATCTCTTTGTAAATGAACAGCTCCTACAACCTGAGGATGGTAGTGTCTCCATGATAAGAAAAACTGATGTTAAAACAAGATTTAGAGAAAGTCAGAGTTAGAAAGAAACTAATATCCTTGTTTTACAGATAAGAGTAGTGCCCACTAGGGTAGGCCTGGAGACAGGAGGCCTAGCTTAATATTTTGGCTCTGACAGTATCACCCTATGGAAAGTAACCTAAATGCCCTAGATTTTAAAATAAGGTACTGATTGAATAGGTCTAAAACCTAGGTCTCCTGAAATGCCTTACTATTCTTAACTCCCTGCACCCTACAGTATAGAGAAACTCTCACATCTCTGATATTCCTCCATCACCTGCTCTCCCCTCTTCAAGATCTTCTGGCACATGCTAACCAAGCTGCTTGTAAAATGATTTGAAGACATATATTTTACATACAAAAAAGAACTCTTCACCATGGAAAAAATGCCAACTTCTTGGTCAAAGAGTAGAAGCTTTCTGACCCCTGGCTTTAGGTGACTTTAGACAGGGAAATCTTAAGTTTATGGAAAGGAAGAGAGAATGATCAGTGTTGTGTTGTAGCTTAAACCCCACAAAGGCACAAGTTACTATGATTATATTTCCACTGGGGGGCTGTTAGTTGTTAAATTATTTGGTCGGCTCTTGATGTGAACCTCAGACTTCCTCAGGCCCCTATTCTTGGGAGAGGGGAAGGGATGCCCCAGGAATGAAATCTCATTATAACAGCAAAGGTTTTAGAACTAGAAGGGCCCTGTTACAGATGAGGAAAATGAGGCCCGAAGGCAAAACAACTTGCCCAGTATCACAAAAATCATAAAATAACAGAGCTTGGATTCCAACCCAGGTCCTCCAACTCCAAATTTATTCTTCTTTGCACTACCCATCCTATTCACATAGAAATCAAACTCTAAATGTCGTCATGCTGCTACATCTTACAACCTCCTCATTTCACAGAGGTGTTAATCAAGGTCCAGAATGATGTAGTCACTTAATTCTGACTCGAATCCTTACCAGCTAGAGTGATCCTGAGCAAGTCACTGAAGACCATGAGCTTCAGCTTCCCTCATCTATTAAATGAAGTAATATTTGTTCTACTTATCTCAAAGGGCAGCTATGAGGAAACCAACCACTCTGTAATCCTTAAGGTAAAGTATAAATGTGAGCTGTCATTACTGCCCAAGGTCACGCCACAGAGGAGGGAATTTTGACTTGCCATCATACCCAGTCCTACGGCATCCTCCCAAAGGGCAGCCTGAGATCTAAGGACCACAGATTTAGGAGTTGGAAAGGGCCTTTGGGCTATCTAGTCCTACCTCCTCGTTTTAGGGATAAGGAAGCTTAGGTTTAAAGAGGTCAAAAGCTGGCCCAAGGTCACACGAATAGTTAAGTGGCAGAGGCAGGATTTGATTCCAGATCCCCTGATTCCAAAGCTGATGTCCTGTCCACTGCAGCCCGATGATCCTCCTCAAGTTTCACTGTCACACCTTCAAGATACCATAAGTATATGTATAAGGGAGGGGGTGGGGGAAGCATCTTTCACACACTGTCAAAGCTAGAAGGAACCTCGGGCATCCTTTAGCCCAACTTCCTCCTTTTATAAAGGAGGAAACTCAGGCTCGGGAGGGGAAGTGACTTGCCCAAGGTCACACTGTGAGTCAGTGGCAGAGGCTGGATTCAAATCCGAGCCTCCGGACGCCGAACCCAGCGTTGTTACCACTCCTCCGACTCCAAGACGTGCCTCTCGAGGGGAAACTGAGGCACGAGCTCCTCGGCCAAGGTCCCCGGGCCGGGGAGGGCGGATCCGGTCCAGGAGGGAGGAGGAGGGGGTCGGAGGGGCGGCGGCCGGAATGATGCAGCAGAATCTCCCCCCTCCCCCCCCCCGGCTCCCGGTCCCCGCCCGGTACTACCTCTCGATGACTGAGGCCACCAGCTGCGGCAGCTCCTTCATCTCGAAGGCGGAGTAGGAGGCGGAGAGCAGAGGCCGGACCGCCACCTCCCAGCCCGGGGCCGCGGCTGAGGCCGGAGCCGGGGCCGGGGCCGAGGTCGGCGGGGCTGGGGCTGGAGCAGGGGTAGGGGCAGGGGCTGGGGCCGGGGTCGGGGTCGTGGCCGGGGCCGGGGCCGGGGCCGGGGCCGGAGTCGGGGCCGGGGCGGGCGCCGGAGCAGCAGGAGCCGCCCCCGCCGCCGCCATGGCCGCCGTGCCCGCCGCCGCCACCACGGCCGCCGCCACCACAGCGTCTTCCCCGCCGCTCGTCGCCATCTTCCCTCTCACGACTGCGCCTCCTCCGGGGGCTTGCCACCGGCCCAGCACCGCCTCCCGGGAGGGGGCGGAAGTGACGTACGTCTCCGCGTCAGCCGGCGCGACGCGACCCGACGTGAGCAGTGAGCCGAAGACGCCCAAGGGACGAAAAGACAGGCCTCTTTCCGGACCTCAACGATTGGCGAACGGCTCCGGAGGTGCCTGCGCCTGCGCAGAACGCTTCGAACGGCGCCCTCGGGCGGAGGTTTTTTATTTGGGAATCTCGCACTGCCTACTGCGCCTGCGCAGTTCCCGGAGCCTCCGGCGACCCCTGAGTATGGGGAGGTCCCTTGGTATAAGTAGTCCGACGGTCGCGTCCTGGCTGTCGCGACTTGAGGAATGTCGGCGACAGGGTGAGTATGGGACGGAGGAAACCCGGAGGCTGTGAGGCCCCTGGAGCCGAGACAACAGGCCCAGAGAGAGTAAGGGACTTGCCGAGGTCCCGCAGCGAGCGTGCGGCCCCAGGGCCGAGGCCAGGCCGCGACCTCCCTTCTCCTTGCGTCCCCCCTCCTGGCCCGGCACCCGAGCCAAGGGACCCCCCCGGGACACTCGGCAGCTGAGGCAGGGCCTGGACAGCGGCCGTCCACCCCTTGGCCCCAGCGTTCCCCCCCCCCAGGCAACGAATGTTTCTTTCCCTGTAGTTAGTGGGTCCTTCGGTCAGTAAGCACCTACTACGTGCGGGGCACTGAGCTAAGCGAGGGAGATACAAAGGAAGATAAGACAGTGGCCGCACCGGAGGAGCTCTCACGTAGGTATATATATATGCACACGCATATATATATATATACACACACACCCAGAGATACATCTTTATACACAGTATGTAGACAGATAGCCAGCGGTGGTGAACTGGAGGTAATTAGCACCAGCATTAGGGGAATCGGGAAAAGCTTAGTGAACGTGTATCATCTTTACAGGGATTCCCCAGGACAAAATTGTGGGAAGCCAAGAGAGCTCTGCATTCCCTCTTTCCTTTTCCTCCTTGAAATCTGCTTCAGCCTGCTTGGTAGACTTGGGAGCAAGACTCCTGTGTTGCCATGAAGAGGTAAAGAGTAGGGAGCTGCCAAGTTTAGGGTAATAATTTATGATCCTGAACTGCCAAGTGGTGCAGACTGCTGTGGCCAATATTAGAGGCTTCCTGTGGAGGTGAAGACTAGGGGAAGAAGAACCTGAGGAAAAAGCTGGCCCAGTTCAGGTCAATAAAGCAAACATTTATTAAATGCTAAATGTTGGGCTACAAGAGTTTAAAAAAAACAAGCAAACAAAAACCAGCCCCTGCCCCCAGTAAAGAGGAATTAGGGTGAACACAGATAAAGTACACGTGAAGTGTTTTCTTGGGAGAAGATACTAGCAAATAAGGTGATCAGGAGAAAAGCCTTATGGACGAGGTAGTACTAGAGCTGAGCTTTTAGTCATTGTATCAATAAGCATTTATTAAAAGCCTGTTGCGTGCCAGGCACTATGCTAAGTAAGCTCTGGGGATACAAAAGGCAAGCAGTGGGATGCTAGGGATTCTAAAAGGTAAAAATGTGGAGTGAATGAACTCCCTAGTGGAGAGCTTGTCCAAAAATCTGGAGGGAAATGGAATGTCACATAAAGGAAACCTCACCCACACCAGTTTATGGAGGCTAAACAGTTTGGAGCCTCATTGTGAAGAGCTTTAAAAGCCAAGCAAGAACTTACTTTAATCTGAGGGGCAGGAGGCTGCCACTAGAGCTTCTACAGCAAGGGGATGACATAATCAGACTTGTGTTTTAGTAATATCAATTTGGCAACTGTATAATAGATGATTTAGAACGGAGAGAGGCTGGAGGCAGGCATTCAGGAAGCTGTTGCAGTAGTCCAAGCCGGGAAAAAATGAAAATCTGAAGCCATATGAAAAAATGTTTGAAATTACTAATAATTAAAGAAATGCAAATTAAAACAACTCTGGAGTACCACTTCACACCCATCAGAATGGCAAGACTGACCAAAAAAAGAGAAAGTGACAAATGATGGAGAGGCTGTGGGAAAACAGGCATATTGATGCCGTGTTAATGACACTATGAACTGGTCTGACATTTCTGGAAAGCAATGGAAACCCTTTGACTTAACAATACTGCTACTAGGTCTGTACCCCCAAAGAAATCAAATAAAGAGGAAAAGGGCCATATGTACAAAAATATTTATTGCAGCTTTTTGTGATAGAAAAAAATTAGAAACTGATGGGGGAGGGGGAGTGAGTACCTATCAATTGAGGAATGGTTAAACAAGTTTTGGTAAGTTTTTGTGATGGAATACTGTTGTGCTTTAAGAAATGATGAAGGGCTGGACAGGTAAGTGATGCAGTGGATAGAGCTCACATTCCCAAAGAATTCATAATGAAGCATGCTAAATCTTCCGGAGAGAGAGGGTTGAGGGAGTACAAATTGTGGTAATTTCTTTTTTTTTTGGGGGGGGGGACAGGGACATAGTTAATGTGGGAATTTGTTTTGCTTAGCGATACACATTTGTAAGGAGTTTTGTTTTTGTTTTTGCTTTTTGCTTTCTCAGTGGGTAGGAAAAGGAAAGTCAGGGGAGGGAGAGAATTTGGAACTGAAAATAAAAGAAATTTGAATTTTAAAAAAAACCATATAGGAACTTTAGGAAGAAAGGCATGCTTAAGAAGAAACCCAGTTCCAGAAAATGGAACCAAAGCCATAGAAGTCATAAATGCTAGAGACTATCAGCAATTGTGAATCAGTGGATTATGACCAGTTGTTAGGAGTAAATAAGTATGAAAATTGCCCTTCATTTGAAAGGGCGGAACCAACACAACAGAATCTGATTTCTACTAGCTGCAGGACCTCTTGATTATGGGCCACAGAACCCAAACAAGAGACCACTTCACCTGTACTCGAAGCCAGAAAACGACATAGAACCTGCTGAGAAAGAGAACCGCTTGGAAAAGTAAAGACTCGGAATGAGATCCTAGCAGCCTATGGGGGAATGCTGTTAGCAAGGCACAGCCAACAAGGCAGATCTTTCCTGTGCTAAAGGCTTAGTCTGGATGGACCACCATGCTGGATTCCAGGAAACCGGCCAGACACAAGTCACCGGAGATCCCTAAAACAGGGAGCCTCAAGTCGTCATCATTTCCTTATGGGCCCCTTCCACCTGGACAAGAACCATCTATCCACGCTTGGGATATGCCAGAGTGAGCCTGAAGTTTCCTATGGAAATTCTTGGCTTCAAGAAGGTTACCAAGGCCTTGGTATATTCAAACCCAACATCCATCTCTAGAGTGTCAGCATTGATTGGACCCAATTCCATTTTATTCAGGGCATCAGTGGGAGACTTCAAGCACCAAGCTGGGACTTCGTACCTGAATATCTTAACCATCTATACAGCTTGTGCATTAAAAAATTAAAGAATCAGTTGAAGGAATTCAGCTGGAGAAGAGGCATGTTCTTATGACTAGTATCTATCTCATAGAATGTATTTTACTCTTAAACTTTCAGTGAGTGAATTATATGTAATTGGTCTCCTGTGCACAAACTGGAGTTTTTTATTTTGAAGTGAGCTGTCACTTCTGGGAAATTTCTAACAGAACAAACTTAAATATCCATCATAGGATCATATCATGATAGATATAGAGCTGAAGGAACCCTGAAAGTCTTTTAGTATAACACTCCCCCATTTTATAGATGAAGAAACTGAGGCTTAGAGGTATTAAGTGATTTACCCAAGGTCATACAGGTAGTAAATATCAGCATTGGAATTCGGACCCAGGTCCTCTGACTCCAGAGTTCTAAAAATGGAGGATGTGCTTTTTTAAAAATTATTTTATTTTTAGTTTTCAGCATTCACCTCCATAAGCTTTTGAGTTTTAAATTTTCTCCCCCTCCCTCCCTACTTCCCTCTCCCAAGACAATCTGATATAGGCTCCACATATACATTCCTATTAAACATATTTTCACATTAGTCATGTAAAGAAAAATTAGAATCAATAGGAGGAACCATAAGAAAGAAGAAACAAAACGGGGGGGGGGAAGCAAATAGTATGCTTTGATCTGCATTCCAACTCCATAGTTCTTTCTCTGGATGTAGAGAGCGTTTTCCATCATGAGACTTTTGGAGATGTCTTAGATCCTTGCATTGCTGAGAAGAGCTAAGTCTATCAAAGTCAGTCATCTCACAATGTTGCTGTTACTGTGTACGGTGTTCTCCTGGTTCTGCTCACTTCACTCAGTATCAGTCAATATGAGTCTTTCTAGGTTTTTCTGAAGTCAGCCTGTTCATCATTTCTTACAGCACAGCAGTATTTCATTACATTTATATACCACAACTTGTACAGCCATTCCTAATTGATGGGCATCCCCTCAATTTCCAATTCTTTGCTACCACAGAAAGAGCTGCTATAAATATTTTTGTACATTTGGGTCCTTTCCCAAGGATGTGCTTCTTAATGACCTTAAAGAGACATATAACTTCCAAGTAAGTTAGTAATACAAATATTTTTTAAATGTTTTTGGTCATTTAATAATTTTTATTACAAATGATACCATCATGTATAAGTAAACAGAACACGGGAATAAATTCTGAATAAAACAATAGAATCTGTTTTTTATATTTTGTATTAAAATTTACATTTTATATTTGTGTTAAAATAATCTCCATTTGAAATAGCAGTTTAATTGCCTTTTCTGACCTATGTACTTATTTTTCATGATTATCATCAACAATATTAAATATCAATACAATAAATTAAACTTGCTTTGCAGATCTTTTTTTAAACATTATATTCAATTTCCAGTGTGGAACAACAACAGTCTACTGGCCTGTGTTTTGACCATTGCTAAATTTGACACTGCCTGCAGTCACATGGAAGTAGAGCAGAGCTTGAGACTCCAGCCAGATAGGATGTCAACAACTTATGTAAACCTTGTTTCGTTGAACCCTCTGGTTTTTCTCTGATCGCTGCCAACCAGGCTAGATAACTGATGAAAGTCTGGGAGAAGCGAAAAAAGCCAAAATACAAGAGAGTAAACCTGCAGGACTCAAATTTATTGCCCACAAGGCAGCTAGTGTTGAGGCGACATAAGTTGGAGCATTGTAACTGATTCCACACATAAACAAATGAATAAGTAAAAAAGTGTTTATTAAGTGCTTATATTCTAAGCACGATGCTAAGCACTGAAATAGAACAAGAGATTGAGTCCCTGCTCACACTGCTACTGGAAGAGAAAACACCGTAGAAAGTTCAGCCTCGTTGACTTCAACTAGTCCTGGCTGGAACAAACAATGGAAGGGGGTGTTTGCCTGCTCTCACTACTTGGCAGTCACAAGTCACTGCTGATTCATACCATTTGTTATATCACGAGCTCCTCAAGGGCAGGGGCTATCTTACCTTTCTTGTCTTAGCACAGTGCCTGGGAGAGGAATAAGCAGTTATATGTGCCAGGCTCTCTTTACAAATATTTGATCCTCACAGTCCTGCAAGGTAGGTGCTGTTTTACAGTTGAGGGAGCTGAAACAAGCAAGTGAAATGACTTGCCCAGGTTCATACAACTAGTAAGCATCTGAGGCTGGATAAGGGCCCTGACTCCAGGCCCAGTTCTCTATCCACTGTGCCACCAGCTGCCTCACAGTGACTGGCATGTGCCTGGCACGTAGTAGACATTTAATGTGTATTTACTGCCTGACACAAAGCCTGATTCTAATGTAATCAAATGAATGATTAAAAATAAAAAAGCTTCACTCCCAAAGGATTTGAAGTATCTCCATATTACATAGGACTTCCCACATCACTTACCATTATTCCTACTTAAGGCATCTGAGCTTTAGGAAGCAGGAAAATTAGAATTCTAAACTGGTTTTTGGCAAGGCCCAAGTTCAGAAGTCAAAGGATATTATTCAGCTAGAAGGTCACAGAGTCAGAACCTCAGGCTAGCACAACCTTAATCCAGCCTTAAAATTAGTCACTTATCTGCTACAATTATATTCACAAATTAGGCTAGCTTTGAAGCACCAGAAGATAGATAGTCGCTTTGGGAAGGGGGGGAGGGGGGAGTAAGGAACAAAATAGAGACTTGGCAATAAGCTAAGTAACATTTTAGTGCTTTTAGAGCCTACTAGGAAATAAGGATTTCTTCTTGTCCTGCATTTCCCCTCGTTGTTGTCTGTGCTTGTGTCTGGACTCCCATGAAGTTCACTCAGAAGACTGGAGGTAATTCTGGAAATGGAAAGTTAGGCAACTCAAAGCATATTGTTCTGTGGCTATGAAGTTATTCCATTGTGTTGGACAACATGGGGGTCAACAGAACGTTAGAGCTAACAAGAGATTTAAGAGATTGGCTTTAAAAAAAAAAAGGGGGCAGCTAGGTGGCGCAGTTGGTAGAGCACTGGCCCTGAAGTCAGGAGGACCTGAGTTCAAATGAGTTCAAATGCGGCCTCAGACCAAGCACTTGACACTTAATAGCTGTGTGACCCTGGGCAAGTCACTTAACTACCCAATTGCCTAAAAACTAAAAAAAATTTTAAAAAAATTTTTTAAAAAGCCAAGAATTCTCTTAGAAGAGTTCTGACAAGCAATATGGGTCTCAGGTTTGTGGTCAACTTTAACAAGGTAGGAAGGTTTTCTGAGACTCGATGTGTCCCCTTCCATGAATCCTTAATGTTCACAAAACAGACTGGATAGCCAGGAATGGAAAGCCCCATCATGGTAAGTAGATGAGAGTTTGGGCAACTTGTCTAGTAAGAGAATAACCCCAGAAAACGTGGGGAGGCCTATGATGACACTTCACTGCAATCACCTGTTTGCCAGAGGAGAGCTATGCAGATTCCTTTGTGATCAGAAGGGATGGACAGCCAGCAAAGTTACAAAAAGAATTTACCAATTGTAGAGACTCGAGCCAGATAATAATTCAGAAGGCAATGTTTTAAACAAAAACTACTATAACCCACCAGCTATGCCTTTGACGGAGACCAATCGTTATATGTTTACTATTTTCTATTTCTAATTTTTCTCTGTCATGTTAATATATGTTGCTATAGCCTTCTACCTGTCCATTGTGGTTTGTTTTTTCTTTTGCTGTTTCACACTCATTTGCTTATGTACTAAGGGTATCTATGTACAATCACTATGTTCATGTGATAATGCTTCTCATGTAATTTAGATATCTAATCATGAAAGCAGTCTGTCAAGTGATGCTTTCTGTGCTTATTTCAAGTAACTTTAATGTGGATAGATGTTGTAAAAATGTAGGATGTAGCTGAATGTTCTATAAATGTAGAATAGTTACCAATGATGACATAATCATTCCGGATGAATTGGCTGTTAATAACATGAGACTTGGCTTTAAGTTCTAACTGAAATTAACTGTGACCTTAGGTAAATCATTTTATTTATTTCTGTCAAGGGTACCACCCACCCTCCAGTCACCCAGGCTCACAACCTGTCATCCTCAAATCCTCACACTCTCACCCCTCATATCCAGTCCATTGCTAAGTCCTATCAATTTTGCCTTCTCAACATGTGTCACATACAACCCTTTCTCTCCTCTCAAGAGGAGGTCTCACTGGCACCACCCGGTTTAGACCCCTCATCATTGCATACCTGGACTTTTGCAATAGCTTTCTGGTTGGTCTCCCTGACATCCGGCCTCTACTCAGCTATCAAAGTGATCTTCCTAAAGTACAAGCCTGAAGGTGTGTCACACTCACACACACACACACACACACACACACACACACACACATACACACAGAGTCAATAAACTCCATAGACTCCCTGTTATCTCCAGGATCAACCCTGTTTAGCTTTTAAAGCCCTTCCTAACCTCATGCCTTCCCACCTTTCCAGTCTTGTCATACCTTCCTTGCCTCCACAAGTGCCACAATCCAGTGACATAAGCCTTGCTGTTCCTAACATAAAACACTCCATCTCCAGACCATGCATTTTCATTGGCTGTCCGACTTGCCTGAAATGTTCTCCCTATTCATCTCTAATTCCTGGCTTCAAGTTTCAGCTATAATCTCTCTACAACAGTCTTTTCCCAATCCTCTTTCATGCTAGTGCCTTCTCTGAGATTATTTCCAGTTTACCCTGTACATACCTTTCGTATGTGTAGTTTGTATGTTTTCTCCATTAAATTGTGAGCACCTTGAGGTCAGGGACTGGTTTTGACCTTATATCCCCAGTCTTTAGCACTGTGCCTGGCACACAGGCACTTAATAAATACTTGTTCATTGGACCTAACTTTTAAGAACTAAACAGGAGTTTACATTGGGTTCCAAGGCCACCAGTGTTTATTGAATGGAAAAGTGACACTGTCAGAAATGTGCTTGAGGAAAATTACTTTGACAGCTGTGTGGAGAATGGACCAACCCTGAGGAAGGAAGACCACTTAGGAGGCTATCGGAGCAGTCCAGCCAAGAGGGCTTGAACTAAAGCAGCAGACATATGAGTTGAGAGAAGGTGTTAGATGCATGAGATGATATGAAGGTAGAAATAGCTAGCTTTGACAAATGATTGTCTGTCTCACTTAAATCTAATTCACACATGAATCAAGACATTACCCTTTGGTCTCCTTTGAAAATGAAGGACAAAGAATAACAACAATTGGCCTGAAATTACCAGGCTACCAGTCTGATGATAATTTTACTCCCTGCCGCACTCTTAATGAACTCAAGCAGTGTTTATAGACCAATACTGGGATGTGCTGGTAAATGATTTATAACCAGACTTTTCAGAAAGAAAGAAAAAAATTATGAACGTCTGCATTATTGATACTTAAGTCTAGTCAACAAAGCAAATGAAGCCCTGATATGTAATGATTACTGATTTCTCAGGTGTAAATGCTCACAATGAAAATTTTTTAGCTCTCAGGAGCCAGTTCAAGCTGACTTCTGCAAACCCTCGGATGTAGAAGGATAATTTAAGGAGATGACAAAATCTTAATGAATTTTTTTTAAAGGATGAGGAAGATTTAGATATGTTTGAAAGCAGTAGGAAAGGAACCAATAAATAGAATGTGATGATTGGGGGGGGATATTTGAGGGTCAACCTGTTGGAAAAGATGGGAGGGGATCAAGGGCATTATGTGGAGAGGTTGGCCTTTTAGAGGAGTAAGGTCACTTCATTAAAGACTGAGGGAAATTAAGAGAGAGTGAGGATGTCAAGGGATTTTGAGATCAGGAGAAGAAGGAGCTCTAGGTGAACAGCCTCATGTTTTCTCAATAAAGTAAGAAGCAAGGTCCTCAGTTGAAAGAGTAAGGGCCAGGAGAGGTGTAAGAGGCTTAAGGAGAAAAAAAAAAGTTGGAAATAGCTTTTGTGGTCCATTGATATGGAATCAATCAATAATAAAAAGATTGCCTTGCAGCAAAGAGAGCCCAGTTGAAACTGGATGACATGAATTTATAGTTTGTTTGGTCATTATGGTTTTATCACTTTCTCCATCTCAGTTCAGCAGTATATGAGTAGGAGTGGAGGAGGTAGATGATGGGAGTACATCAGTGCTAGAATTGGCAAGGTCTAAATGATAGGACAAGGAGCTGAGAGATTCTTGAGGAGATGACAGTATAGAGTTGAACAGGTTAACCAAAATCATGATTACGAAAGTAGAAAAATAAAGTCACAACCGGCATAACGTGAGAAAGTACTGAGCAATAGAGGGATTGACATTTGTGATAAGGAAGAATAGATTTAGGACAGATGAAATGGAATGATATGAGGTTTATAGTCAGAGGAATGTCAGCATTTTCTGTTATGGATGAAGAACATGTGCTTATTGGTAAGTTCTAGTTGTATCTGACTGAGGTGGAGTGAAGGAATAGGTCATGGAATGCATTTAAGGAAATTGAAACCTGAGTTCAAATCCGGCCTCAGACACATAAATATTCACTGGCTGTGTGACTCTGGGCAAGTCACGTAACCCCAATTGCCTCTCCAAAAAAAAAAAAAGAAAAAAAGGAAATTGAAGAATTCAAGTTTAACCTGATATGAAGTAAAATACTTCTTTCCAGTCACTGGATGAATGAAAAGATGCTACACAGGAAATGTTTTGGGATTGGCTAAAGAGATTCAGTCACATCATATGGATTTGGGATAAAAGAGTAAGCAAGTTCAGAATTCAGGATTCAAATGCCTGGTCAGCTCATTGGGGAGAGCCATTCCAGCTAAGCCCCTGACAGTTAAATGTTTAGAGGAAGGAGAAGAGCTCTTATTTCATCCCCCTATCCCTTGACCAGAAGAAATCCTTGCAAACTTCAAACGGTGTGGAAGATTTGGTCTCCCCATGGGAGTTCTAGCAGTGTCTTTAAAACAGCAGATGGCAATTTCCACGTCAGGAGCTAAGAACAATTAGACACACTTAAGACAGGCAATTTCAGAATGGTACAAGGAGCAAACTACACCATGCCTGAGAGAAGAAAAGGACATTGGGAACTGTGCTCAAAGCTGGAGCCCACTTTACCCTGGGCTCTGTGTGTATTTTCAGGGAACTGTGCCCCTGGTTTAGAAGGACATTTTGTACCAACTATTGTTACTACACCACCTTAGTAAATACCTATTTCCAAAAGCTAATTAAATCTGAATGGCTAATTTGTGTCAACTGGTAATAATTGCTGGAAGCATACCAGTGGGGGCTCAAGTCATATAGTATTAGAGAAAACCTTACAATCCCCTAGGGTTACCCTAAAGTGCTGGGGATAATGAGTGGGGAGTAGTAAACACTGCGTTGGGACCTTAGCTTGCCCATGCTAGTAGGAGTTGGGGATGGTAGCCCCAGAGTATGTGCTAGGCTGGCAGAGCAGTAAATAAGCCTCCCAAATCAGCCACTTCCAGAAATTTCAAAATGCCATTGTTCCTTCCATCATTTTCTCCCCCAGGTGAGTTAAAATTCTGAAGATCAAGCTTGCAATTCTGAACTGTTGTAAAAAGAGAACTGTTTTTCTTTAGAAAAGAAATTCAATCAAGCTAGTCCTTGAATTTTTTGTTTGTTTGTTTTAGGCAATGGAGTTAAGTGACTTGCCCAGGGTCACACAGCTAGTAAGCATTATGTGTCTGAGGTCAGATTTGAACTCAGGTCCTCCCAAACCCCGGGCCGGTACTCTATCCATTGCACCACCTAGCTGCCCCAAGTCCTTGGATTTTTTCACTGATTTTCAGAGATTATCTCAAAGCTCTCTGCCTTTCCTGCCCCAGGGAAGAAAGCCCTTGATTTAAGATTTTCTTTAAAGTGTAAATTGACTGGCTTAAAAAGCAAATGAGATCTAACTTCAGAGCTATGAAATCTTGACAATAAATGAGGAAATTGGTTTGGGTTGGTGGTGTTATACCGAGAAATTAGCGAGTTGACCACCCAAGCTAATTTTAAATTGTGGACTTTATTAGCGCGCGGCTGCCAGGGATATTCACATCCAAATCAAGCAGCACCCATCAGGGGTTGAGCTAGGGTTTATATAGGGAGTCTACAGGACAGGGAGGGGGATGGATCTTTGAAGTCTGGCAAGAGGAAGAGGTTTTTTGGGGGCTGGTCAAGGACACCCTTCTCCCTCTGTGTAGATATGATAATGCTGTGCAAACTTTCTCACAATGGAGGCTTCCAGAGATATGATCTGAGGGCTGTGGCCTGAGCAGCCAGATAAGGGTCTTGCTAAGGAATTTGGAGTTTTCCATGGCCTAAAGGGTTCTACTACCTAAATGGTAAAATAATGTTCTGCATTACAGTGGGAGGAAGGAATAGGGCTACTTCTCATGTTAAACTGGCACCAGTGAGTCCTGCAATTCTAGCTGGAAGAAGCAGACCCACTGGTACAGAGTGCCCTATAAGGCTAGGGTGTCACCTTCAAAGCCTAACCCACCATCATAAGATAGGATAGCAAGGTTCCTGGGCTCCCTCTATCACTTTGTTTGCATCTCTCCCTTGTGTTTACATTTGTATTGTAGTTATTTGGACAAATGTCATAAATACTTTGAAGGTAAAATACTTATTAATTTTTATACCTCTTCCAAATAAGAACTCACTGTTTCATGACAGGAAATGTTTACTGATGTGGTAATCATTCCTGACTTGTCTGAATTGTTAAAACATGAACTTTGTTAGAACAAAGTTCAAAATTAACACAAAACAAGAATCATAAAACTCTGATAAAGATATTGCATGCAATTAAAACAGTTCCAATCTGGTCTATTTAAACTAGTTGACACCCAAAAAATAGTCAAGGAAGCCAATATCACTTACAGTTTAATAGGGAAAGACACTGGGTTTATGACTTCATTGACACAGGAAGTGCCCTCTACTAGTGCAAATCTGCAACTTGGTATTACAGAGTTGCCCTGAGAGGTTGCCTATGATCCCACAATCAATATGTGTCAGGGGCAGGATTTGAAACTAGGGCTTCCTGGCTTCAAGATCAATTATGTATTATTCATGCTGCCCCTCAGCAATTTTATAATTGAGTTTAATCAGCACAAAGCTCCATAATGTAGAGACCAAAAGAGACTGAAATTTATATTAGTCTTATGTAGAGGAAAGAGCATGAAGCCTACAAGTCATAGGATCTGAGTTAAAATCCCATCTGTGTCACTCCTTGCCTGTGTAACCTTGGACAAGTCATTTAATCTCTATCTGCTTCATTTTCCCCGTCTATAAATGAGGGCATTGTAAAATGCGGTGATATAAAGTTTCCTCCCAGCTCTATATCTGTGATTCTTTCCCAACATAAAGATATGGCATCCAAGAATAACCCTCATTGAAAATGCAAAACTCATAAAAGCATAGAGGATGGTAAAAGATTAGGAGCAGCATTGCCTCATAAAAGCAAGGAAAAGTGAGGAGAAACGAATTTTAAAAGTTTAGTTGAGATAGCCACCCTAAGTCATCCCAAGCAGTCACCCAAGATAAAGTAGGTGTGGAAGGGTTGCAGTTAGACTGTAGGCAGGGCTAGCCACATCTCTAAGATGACATCCATTAGAGTACCTAGGCCAGCCAAACACAAGGTCTTATAGTAGAACATTTCATAAGTGTGTGCTTTCAGTAAGTATATCATAGTATTTTAAGGTACAGCATCCATGACCCTAATTATTACTTTATTGATCCACCTTATCAATACGAGCTACTATCGGTAAGCTGCTCAAGTAAAGAAACTGAGTTTTCCTTTTGTTTTTTCTCAGCTCAAAGGAGAAATCTCAATTACCAAATATCTTACTGAAAGCTTGTACCCTGAAAGGACTCTACTAGGGCTGGAAGAGGAAAAAGATAGGAAGGTCATCATTCTTCTTGACCTCCCTGCTGACTTTGACACTGTTGATCCCACTCTTTTCCTTAATACTCTCTTTTCTCTAGGTTTTTGGGATGGCTACTCTCTCCTGGTGACTGACTGGGTTCACCACAAATTTTATGTTGCATAACCTTGCCTGAACCCTCCCTGTCATGAGGCAATCTTTTTATACCTCCCTAATTAACTTTCTGTCCTACTAACCACTGCAGCTCTTCCAAACCTTTGTCCCTCCTCAAACCCCCCATGGTTTCCCTTCCCCCACCCCAGTTGAGAAACTTGCCTTATATTTTACTGAAAAAAATTGAAGCCATTCCCTGAGAACTTCCTTTTCTCCCCTCCTTCTAATCTCTCATAACCCAGATGCCTTCTGCTACCACTCTCTTTTTTACCTCTGTCTCACATGAAGTGGTCCCTCTCCCTGCCAAGGCTAACTTCTCCCACACATTGCCTCTCCTATCATCCTCACTTCCACTTATCTTCAATCTCTCCCTATCTTCCCTACTGCCTTCCAATATGTCCATGCCTCCTTCATCCTCAAAAAATGCTTACTTGATCCATCCATCCCTGCTAGGTGCTTCCACTTCATCCCCCCCCCCCACTGTTATTCAAGTGAAAGTGCTCTCTCCAAAGTTACCAATGATCTCTTAATTGCCAAATCTAATGACTTTTTCTCATTCCCTTCCTTGATTTCTCTACAGTCTTGGACACTGCTAATCTCATCTCCTTACAACTCTCTTCTAAGTTTTCAGGACATTGTTCTCTTCCAGTCCTCCTCTCTTACCATTCCTCAGTCTCCTTTGCTGGATCTGTCTGTGGGTGTCCTGAAGGGCTTTGTCCTGAGCTCTCTTCCTTTCTCCCTCTATACTGTTTCACTTCTTGATCTCATCAGCTCTTCTGTTGTTGTTCAGTTCTTTTCAGTCCTATCCAACTCCATGCCTACATAGTAGGAGCTTAATGTTTATTGACAGACTGAGCTTAGTGGCAGTGAGAACTCAAACCCTGCTCTTCTGGTTCCAAGGGTGGGTCTCCAACTGCACTGTAATGCACTACTCCAAGTTCATCTACACATTTCTGGAGAGATTCTGAAGACATCCCAGTCTTCCTACCACATCTTATTTATAGTTGACCTGGAGCACTAGATTCTAATAGTTTGTAAATATCCTGCAGGAGCACATCCAAGGACTGGGCAATGACTTCACTAGACTGATGGCCAGAGGGCTAAAAATACTCACTTTAAGTTTAGAAAAGCCCTGCTTTGGCCATCCTGCTACAGGAAACATAGAAAAAGGTCTCATTAGCCACTGCAAGACTTGAAAAGATTCAGTGCTATCTTTATTAGTTTCTTAAAAACATTTCCACTTAATTTTAAAGTACTTTCAAGGCAATTGTAAGAATAAATTATTAACAGGCTCAATTTGTGCCTCCAGCACCCAACAAAAGGTAGTTATGACCCAAATCTAAGCTAATAGATCTTAAGCTTGGTCAGGTTCTATCAAATTAGAAAGGTGCAGCAGCCATCTTGTAGAGGATGAATTATCTGAGGACTAAGCTAGCTCAGTTCCAGGGGGCTCGCTACCAGAAAGTTGATAAGCAGATGAAATTGTTTGGCCATAGAAATTCAAAAAATAATATCTGCTAAGGGACTAGTATCAGTGAAAACACAAAAGCCTTGCAGCAAATGAAGGGCCAAAGGAGGGGCAATTTGAGAGGCAGAGAAGTTCTTCAGATCATCACAACTTTACCTTGCTTTAATTACAGAAAGCAGGGCACAACATTTGACATCTTAGTCATAAGGTAGGTTTACTACAGCTTTAAAAAAAAACTATAAGTGCCATAAGATCATTTATGGGCATTATTCTATATTATTTTAGCAAATGAGATGAAGTCCTAACTTGTAAGTGGTGGCATGCATCATATTCTTATCAATCTTGACAGAAGCAACAAAAATGAAGGCTTGCCAGCATCTACCACATGTTATCTAAGACAGGACATTTACTTTCATATTAGCAAAGAAACACTTGGAAAAGATAGTCATCACCTTCCAAAACATGGCTATGAATAGATACTTAACAGTCTTTCACATGTATAGAGGGTCTTTTCCTCACAACAACCCTGTGGGGTGGGTGATACAAGTATCATTTCTCATTTTATAGGCGAGGTAATTGAGGCTCAGATAACTAACTTCTCTAGGGCCATACAGCTGAATAATGTGTCAGAATAGGTCTAACAACTCCATTGAGGTCATGCTGGCAGATGTCAGAAAACCTTTAAATGTGATATTATCATAAACAGAACAGATTGTCTACTAGCACTCTCAGACACCAAAAGGGCTCTAAGTAACCTAGAAGAGGACTTTCTAATTATGAAAAAATGCAAATCAAGGAAAATGTCCCAGAGGTAAATAATGATTTTTATAAGGAACCTAAGAAACACATAAATGTTAAATTTGTAAGGCCCAGATAATTTGAATTAATTCAAATGTATATATGAAAGAATTGCTAGAAAAATGGGGAATATTCAACTTCATACTGCAGGTGACATTTCCAAATTTGCTACTGTGGTGCGAATATTTTTCTCATTTTGTCATTTTAACATCAGAATTTGGCAATAAATGAATCTGAAGAAAAAAATTTGAGTTAAGTCTTCAGGTAAGGATAGAAACGAGCCACATAAATACATTATAAAGTGAGGGGAGAGCTCTTAGACTTGAAAGTGTGTCCCAAGCAGCCACTAGTCCATATTAGAGCATCAGAGAACTAGTCTTTAAATTGATGGCCTTGTGGTCAAATATAGTGGAGCTACCATTTTGGTAGATTGATGGAGAAATTGTAGATTTTTTAAAAGGCTCGTTATATCACATGGTCCAGCTCCAAGATAATTGTTTTTGGATACGAGTGCTTCAAGATGTTAAATCTATCATTGGAATTAGAGGATCTTATGTACCAATTTAAATATTACTAAATTCATTAGAAAAAGAACCTAAAGTCTGAATTCCTTGAGATGTCACCCAGGCCTAGTTTCCTCTCTTACTACTCCTCTAAAAAACACAAGGCAGCAGAAGAGTGAATTCTGCACATTTCTCACCCAGCTCACTTTGAACATAATGCACCTTAGATCAAGGAGGATAGACATTTATCTTGTTTTCCTTCCAAGTGTTAATCCTTGAAAATTAATTTTTGAAAATATTTTTTATTAAGAAAACAAAATGATCTGGTTAGATCTGCTTCTCTGACCACAAGATAAACATTCTATGCACAGAATCTGCCCCAGTGCTTCAAAACTTTTAAATTGACATCTTTTCTTACAAACATTACAGTTCAGTTAACAATGGTCTTCACTTCCTCAGAGGAAACCTGTTTTCTTCTGTTCTTTGCATTCTTGCGTTGATGAGGAAGACGTACTCATTTTATTAAAGGCACCTTCACTAACCAAAGAAAGACACATACCAGGGCTAGGCAAGAAATCACTTTTATTCAGACTTGTTCAGGGTACCATCACTTTCACCAAAGGGCTATATTAGCAAATTTGGCCTAAAGGTAAATTTACCCAAACTCACAGTAGTAGGAGGGCACAATTACTGGGACTCTTAGGCAGCAATGTCAACTGCCTGAGGACACAGGAGTCCAGGAAATTGGTCTGTTTCCCTAATGTGATAGTGCTTCCTTTTTTCCGAAGCCAGACAGATGGGAACAGCAAACAATGTTAAGATCTCTGGAAAAGGGGAATGACAAACTCAATCAATTATCTACTATCCCAAGTGCTGATTCAACTTATATCCAGGACTGAAAATAAATAATGGAATCTCTCCACATGCATCATTCCTCACCTAGGATAACAGGATTTAGGGTTGGAAGGGCCTTTAGAGATAATCTATCATCATCACCACCACCACCACCACCCCATTCCCCCAATTTGGTAGGTAAGGATACTGAGGCCCAGAGAGGGGAAAATAACTTGCCAAAGTTTAGGGGGCTAATAAGTAGCAGAGCCAAAATTCAAACCCAAGTCCTGAAATGTCAAATCCAAGTCGTTGTAATCCAGCTGACTAAAGCATCCTCCGGGTGAGATGAAGAAATGTGGGATAGCTTTAAAGGGGCAAGAATCCTTTCTTCTCTGAAGTGACAGGTACCAGACAATTCAGGGGGCTTCAAGAAGTGTCTCTTAGGATACAGTTCCAAAGAGCTGCTACATGCCTGGTATCTACTTGTATCTGATATTTCAAAAGAAATACCACAATAAATAAATTGGAAATTTGGTTAAGTAATAATTCATACTATGGATGTTTTCCCAATTTGGACTGCTAGGAAGGAAGACAAGAGACTAGGATGGTCCCATAAAGACAACATCTACAAGCTTCCACCCCTATGCACTTACAGTGCTAATGTTTTGTATTACAACTGAAGTTAAAATAGGTGAGTTCAACTTTTAGGGTGGGAAAAGTCAGGAGAGCTGGGGGTAGGGGAAGTGTCAAGCTGGTAACAATTTTTAAATGAATTTTATATAGTACTCTAAAGTTTACAAAGCACTTTCCATATATTATCTCATTTGAGCCTCACAACAACCCTGTGAGGTAGGTACTAGAGGTATTATTAGCAGCCTCATTTTACAGATAGGAAATTGAGGCTCAGAACATGTTAAGTGACTTGACCACAGTCACAAAGCTGGTAGAGGGTGGGTGTGAAATGACAAGTCCAGTGTTCTATCCATTATGCTGGCCAGGCTGACCCTCAAAAACTAGAAATTAATCCTTAGAGCATTCCTCCCCCAACCCCACTCACCACCCACCTACCCCAATCCCATGAGTAAAATCTGGAAGAAGGAAAAAAAAGTCCAAAGGGTTTTAAAGAGTTTGGAAACAATGGGGGTGAGGGAAATCCACAAAGGTTTTTCCAGACTTTCAGTACAGGTAGTAAGTCTCAAGTCCACTGTGAGATGCCAAGTCATGTTTCCTAGAGTTCATCACAGAAATCCACCTCCTCCTTGGATAGAACCCTGGCTAAGCTGAGCTTCCTAGGCATTTCCCAATATGCTTCCTTGCCAGTCTGTCAAATCACATTGGTGGATTCTGGCCTGGCCCATGACATCCCTTCTCAATGTTCTTTCTGAGGACACGATGTGCCTTTCTTTACCGCCAAGCACGATTCAGAAGCTTCACTTGGGCCAGTCTCTTTGTGATCATGGTGGCAAAGACCAAGCCAAAGAGGACACTGCTGATCAATACATAGTCATAGTCGTCTTTCAAGACATCAAACTGTTTAGATGGGTAGACGCGGGTCTGGTAAATGTCTAGCCCGTATGCCACAACCTGGAGAACCAAAGAGAACCCACACCAGTTAAGAACAGAAAAATCACTCCATGTTTACAGTCTTAGTAGGTCCCTGGCCCATGGGTCAGAATCAAAGCAATGAACAAACTGCCCCCAAAGCAGCCCTAAAAAAGGGGCTGTACTCACCAAACAGGTAGACTCCAGGCCAGAAGGAGCAGTATAGATGCCTCTCATTCTGGAGATGGTCTGATTGTAATTGATGAACCTCTCTGCATGGATCTGTACATCTGGAGAATATGGGATCAAATTCTCCTCTCTGCAAAGCATCAAAGTAAATTAGGATAACACTGAGAACCTCCACCCAATTCAAATAACTCTCCCAAGGCCATGGGATGGCCAAATCCTCCAGTCTTGGTCTAGTTTGCATTAAGCATTCAAGAGTAACCCCCAGCCTTGGTTTCTCCCCTGAAGTGCTAGTTCCACAAGTCTGAATACCTTCCAGATAGCTCTCCTTGGCCCCCACTGTTCTCCAAGCTCACTTAATCATTTTTCATCATAAAGTCTACACCCCCACCCCCACTTCTGTCAATGGCACCAAGATTCTACCAGTGAGTGTGTCAGCCAGGTTCAGAACTTCAGGCTCTTGTTTTTCATTAACCCTGATCTCCCCCATCCATTCAGTGACCAAATTCCTGTCAATACCACCCCTTTTTCTAAAAGCTCTTCCAACCACTTCCCCTCCTCTTCTACAGTGACTACACTAGCGGGCACACTCATTTCCACTTTTCTGAAGTACCAGAATAGCTTTCTCACTGGTCTCTTTACTCCAGATCTCTTTCCTTTCCACTCTAACCTCACAGCCACCAAAATAATCTCATTTATGTAAAAGTCTGACCAAGTGCCATCCTTTACTCAGAAACCTTCTTTGGCTGCCCTATTGCCCACAGGATAAAATTCCACCACCTTACCTGTTCTGGCACTTACAGCCTTCAGCAATTTGTGTGAATTGTACCTGTTCAGCCTTATTTCATGCTTCTCACTCAAAGTCCCCCTCCCCCCTTTTTAAAGCCCAACCAGCCAACCCTTTTGCCCTTCCTTCTCCCACCTCTGTACTTTTTTGCACAGACCATCCCCAAAACATGGCACATACTCCTTCTTCCTGTCTGTAAAATGAAAGCTTTTCTCTTTCTTCAGGAGCAGCTCAGGGGCCACCTCTTCCATGAAGCGTTATGCTCACCCCACTCCATTCCCAACTACAAAGAGTCATGGATTCAGAGCTGGAAGGGACCGCCAAGGCCAACTGGCCAACCCCCTGATTTTGTAGACGGGAAAAGAACCCGGGAAGTTAAGGGAGTTGCCCAAGGTCACACAAGCAGTAGTGGCAGAGGTAGGGCCCAAAACCAGAGCTCTGGCTCCAAATCCAGCAGTCTTTCCATGGCACTATGTTGACTCTCACTCCTCAGAATTTTCCCAGAGAACTTTATCTGAATCTCTCTTCTGCCATCATCACATTCTGCCTCCCCTATTAGGCCTGGTCCTCATCTTCAAGTCTACATTATCATGTCCCACCACTGCATCCACAGGACCTAGCACATACGGTTCATATTTCTATGGCACATACCTAAGATTTATTCCAAACTTTCCTCAAATAACCCTTTCAACTAGGCGGTACTTTCTTATTCCCACTTTACAGATAAAGAGACTGAGACTTGGAGAGTATTAGTGTGCCCAAGGTCACACAGCTAAACAGGTGAGCCAGAATGTCTCCCAATGCTAAATCTAACGTTCTTTCTATTGTACTGAGATGCCTCAGATAATAAGCAAGCTTTTAAAACATGTTTACTGATTGAGATGCATTAATTTCAAATGACAGGGACCTGAGGGAAATGAGCAGCCTGGGAAATAATATTCAGTTCTGCATGGGCAGAAAAATAAATAAAAATCAACAACAGCTGGCTGGAGGAATAATGTTTATATCATCTGAAGTGAAGAAAATATTACACAAGTCCCCCTGGGGTAGCCAGCATGATGAAACAAAAAGAATGCGCGATTTACAGAAGGAGAACCTACGCTTAAATCATGACTCCAATGCTTATGAGCTGTGTGTGAGATCTAGGACGAGTTAATTCATCTCTCAGGGTCATGGTTTGCTCATCTGTAACAGAGGAATAATAACACTTTCATTCCCTACCTCATAGGGCTTTCATTGAAAAATCAAGAGTTATAGAAACTACTACACCTAAAAGCCAACACCTGCCTCCTTCCCTTTTTTCTCTCTGAAATATTCCCCAGACTAATATTTTCCTCTGAAAATCACATCATAACCATTTTTTCTATATCTTGAATCCATTCTCCCTCCTTTTTTTAATCCTATAAACACCCTAGTTTTAGAATTTGCTGCTTCCCTTCAACCTGGACAAGCAGAATTTGGGATGAATGTGAAAAGATACCCCAGAAATGGCATGTAAGTGCAATTTTACAGCTGACCAATTCCATGACCATAGGTGACCTACCTATGTGTAAGGGACTTCTACTAAAGTCAGTGTTTGCAAGTCAGGGCTCACTAAGGGTCCCATGGGTTTTCCAGGTCTCACCTGCTTTGCTCTGTTGGGATCTCAGGACGTCGAGGATCTAGCAGGGCCTTCGGCAGAGACAGAATTGCTCCTGAGGGTAGCCCAACTGCAGAGAAAATATACAAATGAAATGAGTATTTTGATAGTTCTAGTATGGGTCCAGTTACAGAGTCTCCTAATGGGAATCTCTCATAGTTTGATGAAAATAGTTCAAGGAAGAAGAAATCCTAATAAACAGGGAGTAATGTTAACTGAAGAAAAAAAGTCCTGCTGAACAGAAAAGTCCAGAAAACATCTGAATCCCTTGTTGCCTTCTGCCCTTCCCCTCCCTGATCGCTGACCAGTTGGGAAAGATTTGTCCATTAACCACTAAGAGATAGAGACCCACCCCCACCAGCCAGATGACTCCACGTGTCCCTGCCTAGGTACAAATGAGTATGTACAAGTCAGTATAGGTACCAATGGCCATGGACAGTCCAAAACCTTTCATCTGCATCCATCTCATTAACAAGCCTTAGAAAGGGTGAGGATTTCAGCTGAAGAATTGTGATTAACATCACTCTCTTCTCATACATCCAGAATAAAGCATGTAATTCCTTTCCCTGGCCTTTCCCAAGGTCCCAAATTTAGTAAGCCAACCCAACTTAAACTATTTGGGCCCTAACCCTAGAATTACATAATCAGGGCTGGAAAAACCTCAGAAGGCACTGGGTGCAAATTAAACTGGGAAACAATAAGTCATTAGACTTCCACTTGAAGGTTAAGTGATGGGAAACTCACAACCTCCAAAGTGAACCCATCGTCCTTTCTGACAGCTCTGATTGTTAAAAAATTGTGATAAAGTAAAAATCTACCTTTCTGCAACTTCTCCCCCTTGAGGCCACTTCTGCCCCTGAGGCTAGGCAATACAAGTTGAATCTTTTGTCCCTGGGACAGCCCTTCAAAAACTTGAAGAAGTTATATCAAGTCTCTGGACTTTGGTTTGTGGTCACCCTATTTGCTGAGGTCAAAGGCCCTACTCATTTCTGTAGCCCACAAGGATGGGCTGAGCCAAGGTTGATTTCAGAGTCAATTCTGTGAACTGAGTGAAAACTTAGATTCGAGAGGCAAACTATTTCATTTTAAAGGAAAAGGAAAAGAGCTGACCAGTTTCTGTAGGTTACAAAGCTAGCCTAAGGTTCTTTCTCTGATGCAAGACAGCCTTCCCTAATAATTGCAATTAACATATATATGATGCTTTATAATTTACAAAGTAGTCCATCAGTTATGAACTGCTCTAACTACTTTGGAGAATAATTTGGAACTATGCCCATAGGGCTATAAAACTGGGTATGTCCTTTGACCCGGCAATACCACCACCAGGTCTGTAGCCAAAAGAGATAAAAGAAAAAGGGAAAAGATATGTGTACATAAATATTTATAGCAGCTCTTTTTGTGGTGGCAAAGAATTAGAAACTGAAAGGATGACCATCAATTGGGGAATGGCTGAACAAGTTATGGTATATGATTCTGATAGAATGCTAATGTGCTGTAAGAAATGATAAAAGGGACAATCTCAGAAAAACCTGGGAAGACTCATATGAGCTGATACAAAATGAAGTGACACTGTACAAAAGAACAGCAATACTGTGTGATGATCAACTGCGAATGACGTAACTAATCTGATCAAGACAACGATCTAAGACCATTCCAAAGGACTCATGATGAAAAATGCTATCTACCTCCAGAGAAAACACTGATGGAGTCTGAATGCAAGTTGAAGCATACTTTTTTCACTTACTTATTTTTCTTGGGTTGTTTTTGGCAACATAGCTAATATGGAAATATGTTTTACATGACTTCACATGTACAACTGATACATTGCTTGCCTTTTCAATGGGAGGGAGAGGGACTAGAGAGAAAGTGAGAATTCGAAATTCAAAATTTTTAAAAATGAATGTCAAAAGTAAAATTTTAAAAATAGTTTAAAAAACAAACAAACAAACAAACTCTACCTTCTCACTCGAGCCCAACCTATAAGGAGAATATGCAGGTGGTATTATCTCTTCTTTACAGATGTGAAAATTAAGAAAAGAATAAAACTGAAATTCCAATCCAGGCCCCCTGATTCCCAGCCTAGGAATCTATCCTTCATACCGCAGTGCCTTTCACTGCCTCCTCACTTGTGTGGTCTATACTGAACTCTGCAGGCAATGGATGTTCTGCTCTGACCTTTTGTTCATTCCCTTCCACTGGGGCCTCTCCCAAGACACTCACTGAGTAAGTGGCGACTGGTGATACCGCGTTCTGTGATGGTGGCCTCCATGGCACTGATGGATGAGGGGAAGATATACGATTGCTGGAGAACCTGGGGGAGCTGAGGGCGATCCAGGGAGCTGAAAGCCGTGGCATTGTACTGCTCTGTCCCTTCATACAGCTCCAGCACAGTGAACTCATTACGGCGAGCCTTGGTGTTCCAATACTGGTACTACAGGAGAAGGAGAAATGGTTTGTGATCTGAGGGGATGCCAGCCTGTTCCAAGGCTGCTGATTAACCCAACTGGTCAAGGAAGGTTGAAAAATATGGTGCCTTGCTAAAAACAGAGGTCAAGGAAGATAGGAAAAAAGTACAGCGCCCCCACTGCCCTGCCCTTTACACTATCTTTCCAAGTTTAAAGATGTAGAATGCTAGAAATCTAAGGGCTCCCAGCTAACCCAAGTCCCCTACTACGGCTAGGAAAAGGCTCTTCCCCCAGGTCTCTGGGGCACATGCTAAGAAAGAGTGTGATTTATAGGTAACCACGGAACAATGAGATAAGTGAATCACTGGGCTTTCAGAGGGAAAGAGAGACAGTGACTCATCTCTGAAGCCAAGGAGACCTGCCTCCCATTTCCACAACATCTGGTATCCAAGAGTCCCACCTCCAACCCCTAGACTAGCCACAGCGTGGAGAAATGCTCAGTGTGCCAGTCATTCCTTACCACCACCCAGTTCTCTGAATGTACAAGATGGACAGGTCCTCTGGCTTTCTTCTGTACTGAGGAATGGATGATGCGCCCCGTGACACCATCAATGAGGTAGATGCCAATAAAAGTGCGTTCATGGTGCAAGTCAGTGCTCTCTGTCACCACAGCCAGCAGATTGGGGTTCAAACTCTAGAGGAGAGAGTAGAATAGAAAAGGCTCATGTCAGATCATTATGGGAACAACTATCTTTATGACGAGGTAAGCTGAAGACCCTTCCCCATTCCTTTGCTATAAAAGGCAGATGGGGATGAGATGTCCTGGTTCAGAAACAGGTGCCACATCAATACCATACTAAGATAACGCTAACATTAAAACTATTGAAGATATTCATCACTTTTGATGATCAAAGACAGTACTTGAGTAGGACTCTGCAGTGCCACAATAAACATCAATGATCATAGACAGCAGATGGAAGCAAGATGACCACAGAAAATGGCTTTTGCTACAGTCCCTTGTTTTTTTTTTTTCTAGTGAGGCAGTTGGGGTTAAGTGACTTGCCCAGAGTCACACAGCTAGTGAGTGTTATGTATCTGAGGCCGGATTTGAACTCAGGTCCTCCTGACTTCAGGGCCAGTGCTCTATCCACTGCACCACCTAGCTGCCCCCCTTTTTTTTTTGAGAGGCAACTGGGGTTAAGTGACTTGCCCAGGGTCACACAGCTAGTAAGTGTCAAGTGTCTTGTCTGAGACTGGATTTGAACTCAGGTTCTGCTGACTCCAGAGCCAGTGCTCTATCCACTGTGCCACCTAGCTGCCCCAGTCCCTTGGTCTTAATCCTAGCACCTGGTGCTGGGCATCCTTGCTCCTCTCCAGTCTCGGGTTGTCTAGAAGCTGCCATCCAACTCAACGCTACCTTCAGTGCTCTCATCGGCTCCACTGAGGCAGATCACAATCCCTCTGCACTTAATAAAGAGTTGTGTAGACAAAAACATTAAGTCCCTTGGGGGCCCATTCTCTGATTCTAAGTGTCTCTGAACTTAGCTGGACAGCACAAGACCTTGCACAGACAGTAGTTACTTGTCATGGCTTATGCCCTGCCAGCACAGCCTTTGAGGGCTGACAGCCATCCCCCTATCCCCTAAGGAGGAATCAGAAGAGGACACAGCATGAGGGCCTTTGTCCTTCTCCCCTCACCACTAGTCAAAGCACCGGAGCACAAGCATGGAGATGAGCACAGGTCAAAGACCATCTGCCTCAAAAAGAGCACCTTATAGAGCACACTGCGATCGCCCATCACTCGGCCCTGCGAGTGCACATGCTCACTGGTCCGCTTGCCCTTCACCATCACTATTCTCTGTACCTCTGGAGGGATGGTCAGCTCCCAGTTCAGCTCTGTTGTCAAATCCTGAGGCAGAGAAAAGGGAAGGTTAGTTTTTCACTCGTAGAAGGTCCACAAGTAGAAATGGCGCCTCTCAGACACACAGTGCTGCCATTATGGGAGTCACCATGGCTTATGATGGTGAATCTTTGTGCTAGGAAAAGCACGAATCAATTCAAAGAATTCCCCAAATGAGAGAAAAGCCTCACTGAATCATCATTATTAGTAATAATAGCAAAATAATAATAATAATAATGATAGCACATTTATATAATGCTTTAAAGTTTGCTTCTGACATAAGTCTTATCACCCCCATTTTATAGATGGGGCAACTGAGGCTCTGAGAGACTGGCTGCCTTACTAAAAATCCCCCAGCTTGTAAGAGCTTGATACAAGATTCAAACCCAGGTGTCTGACTTGAAGTCTAGCACTCTGTCTGCTACCCCACACAAATGAAGACCGTCATTTACTAACAGAACCTAAGTTCTTTTAGACCAGGTGTTCTTAGCCTGAGGTCTGTGAACTTGAATGGGAAAAAAATTACACACATATTTCAATATAACTGGTGTCCTATCTAATCCTATGTATTTTATTTTATGCATTCAAAACCATTCTTCTGAGAAGGGGTCCGTAGGCTTTGCCCAACAGCCAAAGGGAGCCAGGACACAAAAACGGTTTGGAATTCTTGCTTTAACCAGAGGCCACGTCTTAGTATCAGAGCTAGAAGTCTCCAAGGCAGGCGAGTCCAAGCTCCATGAACTCTATATGCTCTCTGTCACAGAGTCTAAGTATATAATGATGACAACTTAGACTGAACAGCCCTGCCAAACAGAGGGAAGAGACAGTGAGAGATGGCAAGAAGGGAAGGGAACAAGCATTTACAGAACACCTGCAATGTGCTGGGCCCTGTTCTACGTGCTTCATGAACACCAGATCATTTGGGCCTTACTACAGCCCTGGGGGGTAGGTGTTATTATTACCCCCATTTTACAGTTGAGGAAACTAAGGCAAACAAAGGTTAAGTGACGTGCCCAGGGTTACACAGCTAGGGAGTGTACGAGGCAGGATTTGAACTCAGGTTTTCCTGACTCCAGGCCCAGCCCTCTGTCCACCGGTAGCTACCTCTTTGTGGGATATGGTATGCTACTGAGAAGGAATTAGAGACAGATAACTGATTGTTCTCTACTCTGTGTTCTGTCTCAATCCAATATTTGCATGGTTTGGGTCACTGAGCCTGACACGCTGCTACTGCTGCTGCTGAGGAGAATGTGAACTCCTAGGGCCAGACCACGAACTGACCATGCTGGTTTGGCCTTGTGTCCCCAGCAAATGGTGCAGCCTAGCCTGACGCCTAGTAAGTGCTTGTGGAACCGAATCAGGATAAGCAGGATCAGAGGACTGAAAGCTGGCATTCCACCAGGCCAACCTCTCTACGAGGAAGAGTGTGAGGCCCAGAGACGATCAGTAACTTGCCCAAGGTCACAAAGGTCAAAAAGAACAGAGCTGGGACTTGAACCCAGGTCTTCTGACTTTTACTCGAGTGCTTATTCTCCTAGATCATGCCATCTTTTACAGTCCCATATAACAATAGCTCAAAATTCCATACTATGTTAGTAACAACTACATAATTATATCACACTCTAAATTTGATAAAGCATCTCATACACATTATTAGCTTATTTAATCCACACAGTGACCCTGAGCGACACAGAGGGGCGACTGTGACCCCCATTTATGATTAAGGGATCTGATGTTCAAAGAGGTCAAGTCATCTGCCCAGGGTCACACACCACCCCAGGTCTCCCCACCGGCTCCGTCTGTCTTACTGTGCCACATCTGAGCTCACCTATGTGCAATCTGCCAGCCCTCTGTTACATTTCAATAACACCTGAGTGTCCTACTCGCTACCAACATTTTAACGGGTAAGACATTAGGCTTACTTTGAAGGAAGAATACTCGGCTTTTCACCTTAGGATTCTCAGTGGGCCTTAAAGACAATGATCAGAGACACCTCTGGTTTATACAGTTCTACTCCAGCAATCACTCCTCTGCAGTAGCTGGTTACTGGAACCAGGGGCTCCGTTCATTCCAGCCCTGTGCTAATGAGGCCAAGACCTTGGGGTTTACTTCCCATGTACACCTGTAAGCTTTGCTGTTTCACAGACAAACCTCACCCCTCACCTGGCCCTACAGTCTCACAAATCTTTGCTATAGCTATTCACAAAGGGGCCTAGGAAGGACAAGGCAGCTGGTGGTGACTGATTAAAACACAGTAAAGGAAACATGTGAAGAATACAAATAAACATGCAAAAACTTGTTATGAAATGATAAAGAGTTCAGCAAAATAAGGAAAAGACACACTGAATACAGGTACAGGGAGCTTTTAGTAACTGTAATTCTTTTGTCAGAATTAGTATCATACTAGTTTTCCAATCAAATCTGTTTGGATTTTAAAGTTTTGAGATTTACTCCCTATTTCATTTGTATTTGCTGAGAATGTTGATAAATTTATAAAAAATTTAAAAAGAAAGAGAACAGTAGAAAGAACACAGCTTGACCATGCTAAGTCTAAGCCAACTCCTAAAAATAACCCACCCACCCCAGCTTCCCTCCAGCGTGACAAAAGTTCTCATAGCTACTTTACTGGTAAGAGTAACACACTATAACAAGTTATTCAGCAAGAACAGGCAAATAGTAGAATACATTGTGGGAAAAAATAATGTAGGAAAATACAATGTTTAAAAAGACAAACAATATAAAGAAACATGGAAAAACATATTAAGTAACAGAGAGAAGGCAACATTAAAAAACAGCATAATAATACTATGGCTACATTTTTTAAAAAAAACCTTTCTAAGCACAGACAAGAATAAGAGGGAGGAACACCAAGGATGATAAAAATATCACAATCGTGTCACACTTTCAAGTTTTCACAGCACTTTCCAACAACAACCACTTAGGGAGGTATTCCAAGTATTAGCTGTTTTATAAAAAAGGAAACCAAAGCCTGGAAGTCAAATGACTTATCTACACAGTTAGTATCAGGGCAAGTATTAGAAATCAGTTCTCTTAATTTTAAGTTCAACAAAAAAAAATTATTGTCATTAATTTTTTAAAGTTCATATTTTTATAAAAATAAATCATGATTATACAATTTGTTGGAGTTATGATCTTTATTTTGATTATTTTTTAGTTAGGTTTATCATCGTTTTTTAAAATGGTTAAGTAGGTTAAAACTACACCTCAAAGCCTACACCCCCCTCATGTAGTGGAAAGTGTTATCTTTCAGGGCAGCTAGGTGGCGCAGTGGATACAGCACCAACCCTATATTCAGGAGGACCTGAATTCAAATTCGACCTCAGACACATAACACTTACTAGCTGTGTGACCCTGGGCACCTCACTTAACCTCACTGCCCAGCCAAAAAAAAAAAGAAAGTGTTATAGTGAAAGGTGGCTCATTACTCCACCTCTAAGCAGAATGCAATAGACCATTACTTCCTTGAACAGCAGGGAAGGCTTTCTTAAGACTCTAAATTCTGGCCCAGGCTGATGTTACTCTGAGTTTAAAAACCCCTGGTTAATCTGGCTCCCATCTCAGCCCATCAACACTGTAGACAGACAAACAAATAAACATACACACACACACACACACACACACACACACACACACACACACACACACACAAACCACACAGGGCTCTCCTCAACAGAGAGGGCTTCTTTCTACCTTGCGCAGCCTGAATCCAGACAGTCGGCCTCGTTCCGAATCTACAAGATAGAAGAAGATGGAAGGCGCCATCTCTTGTAACTGACGCAGGACGTTACGGCTGGCCGGGAAAGCTGTAACCTGGGTGAAACAGAGCAGGGGAAAGCCAGAGCAATAAGGGAGGGGGAAAGATCAGCATTCCCTATGTCCATTTCCTAGGGCTCATTATCATCTTCCCTTTAGGGATGCCCTTATTCATTAAGAATGAAATATAGAAAGATTTAGGTGAAGTAATGCAATACGAACAACAGCCACAGACACAGCTATTATAGTTAATTAAATAACATTAACAATAAGAATGATTAAAAACAGCAACAAAATGAGGGTAAGAGGGTTAATAAATATATCAAAGAGAGGGATGCAAAAACAAGAAAGTGGTTCTGTAGTAATTTTGTCATAAAGTTAATAGTAACATTATTAAAAAAAACAAATTGTAAATTATTCTGAGTTTTCAGTATTTCACCTTTTGTCTGACTATTTTGCTGATGGTTAATAAGCTTATAACAAAAAAAAGGAATAACACATAAGGTCTGAGAGGGGTAACAACAGCAACTCCACTCAATTTAGGGCCAATATTTGGTCATGTTAACAGCTACTATAACAACAACAAAACTCTACTTAAGAAAAGGGTAACAGCCCTCAGTTTCATTTTATAATTAGAGAAAGAGCAGTCCTATAACTTGGGACGAGCCAGGAGTGTGAACCAACAGAGGCTAGCGCTCGCGGGCCGGCAGTCCTGGGGATGAGCCCTTGGCTCGCCCTGGATGCCACAAGGTACCTTGTATTCATCATCAATCAGCAGCAGGGCTTTGGCGTAGTCCTGGTCCATGATGGGCAGAAGCAAGGCTTGCAAGATGGGTCGCTTCAGCACAGGAGGAGCCACCTGGCTCCACTTCCCAAAAATAGGGTTGAAGACGTACAGAGAAGTCCTTCCTGTTTTCTAAAACAGGCCACCAAAATCGATCAAAAACGGGATACTTGAGAAGAATCCCATCAAAGTGGGGAAGTGCGGCAACTAGCGTTGGCTCCCCCTCCCCGGGAACCATTTCTGGGCCTCCCCCCCACCTAAGGGCAGCTTATCCAGAAGCTGCAGCTTACATGGCCCACTCCTGGTCCCCAGGAGGTCCCGGGGCACACCCACAGGAAGCTACTGAGTGTCAGAAAAACAGCCCCCCAAGAGCTTCAGGTCCTGTTCCCCAACAAGGAAAGAAAACAGCTGATCTGCCCCCAAAGGGAAACCATACTTGAGCACAGGAAGCACATTCATACATGCCTGGGAAAGAGGCAAGTCTATCCCCCATGATAAAAGCTCATAATTCCATTGGGTTTTAAGAGTTACAAAGTACTTTCTTTCCAACTCTATGAGGTACACTATCCCCATTTTTCTTTTTTTTTTCTTTTTTTTGGTGAGGCAATGGGGTTAAAGTGACTTGCCCAGGGTCACACAGCTAGTAAATGTCAAGTGTCTGAGGCCATATTTGAACTCAGGTCCTCCTGACTCCAAGGCCAGAGTTCTATCCACTGAGCCACCTAGCTGCCCCATTCCCATTTTTCTAATAAAGAAATAGGTTAAGAGAGGTCAACTAACTTGTCTAAGGTCACACAGCTAGCGTTGAAGCCTAGACTTGACCCCAGGGCTTCTAACCTCGAATTCAGCATTCTTTTTGCTATGCTCTACTCTTCCTCCTAACAGAAGTAGCACTATGTGACAATGTGGAATGGTCAACAGAGGTCAGCCTTGGGATCGGGAAGACCTTGTTTCTGACCACGTCCTCATTTAACCTCAGTGACCCAAGCAACTTGAAGACTAAATTACAAAAAGCTGCTGATTTGCATCTGTGGAGGGAGTTTCCATACCAGGAATTCCCAACACGGATGAAATAAAGTCTCAGGACGCTACAGCATTACTTCAGCCAGAGGCTCAGAGTGCACACTACCTAAGTGTGAAGTTATTAGTATTTTATAATGTGACCTGCCAAGAGTCACAGAGCTGGTACATGGTAGAAAGAAACAGGGGCAGCGGAAACAGTTTTGGTCCTGGAGCCGGAGACCCTGGGTTCAAATCCTGGGTCTGCCACTGACTAGCTGTGGAACTTTAGCCAAGTCCTTTCACCTCCATGGGCCTCTGAGACCCCTCCCAGCTCCTCCCACTTGTGATCCCAGACACAGGACTCCATTAAACCCCACAGCACTGCCCCTATACAGTATTAAATAGTCATGGTGCCATAATATGTAGGAGGAAACAGAGATTTTGCCCCTGCATCACTTATTCCACAACTTCCCCCACCAGACAAAGGCCTAAAGCACAGGGGACAGCTCCCGCAGCCCACCCTGGAGCCCAGAGAGGCAGGTCTCACCTTGTCCTTCACGAGCAGAATGCACTGTGGGGGGTGGGGAAAGTGAGCTGTGGTTCTCTGTACCATCAGCTTGAAGGAGGAGTCCGGACTGATGTTGGACAAATACTGCCTCCACAGGATAGTGCCCGAGCTGCTCTCGATGCCAAAGAGCTGAAGGAGAAGCACAGTCACCTGGGGAACCCGGCCGACGGCTCCCTCCTTCCCTCTCTGCCCACTGAATTTCTGTCCCTCCTTCAAACGCTTCCTCTGCCAGGCACCCTTCCCCAATCTCCCAGGGTAGGCACAGCCTTCCCCTTCCAGCCTCCCAGAGCACTTCCCCTGACATCTCTCTAGAGCACGTAACACTGGGTGTCATCGCCATCTGTGCTGGTCTCTTAGGCCCTTGGGCCCAACCTCATGCTCCAGGATGGTAGCAGGACCCATATTTTATCCCAGTTGTTTTTAATCTTCCCCAGCTCCTACCACAGTACTCTGAACACAGGAGGCACTTCAGACTTGTTGAGTGGATCTCTGCCCTCTGGGAGGTTCGGCCTCCAGACCCTCTCCTCTTCTCACCTTGCCTGAGGCAGTCACCATCACCACCATCTTCTGGAGGTTGAACTCATCCCTTGCTAGGTTGTCAATATTGATCTCGTTCTTAATCTGACTTCGAGGCTTCCGAGCATCATAAAACATTTTCCAGAGGTGGGCGGTCCAGGCCTGCAGCAGGATGAGCTGGGAGGACAGGCGCTTCAAGAACATCCCCAGAAGGCCGTCTGGAGACAAGGAAAGTGTAATGAATCTGGGGGCCAGCCCACACAAAAACATGGAGTCCTTTGAGGGATGCTTAAATCATTCACACACCAGGCTACCAGCTCACGATTCATTTCCCAACCTGAAGCTCTAGTGTCTGATGCAAACAGCCTGGCAGGAATTTGGAGAGGAGCAGGTTGAGGGATGGAGGATCAGCCAAGCAGGGTCATTGCCATGTTGTTAACATTTCCACCATTTTATTCTCAATTCACTACAGCCATCAAGAGGCTTTTGCTGTCCCAGAATTCTGTCCCTCACCATGAAACCTTAACCCTTTCCTGCCCCCATCCCCCCTTCACTTGTTGCTCCCACTTTTTCCCAGAGGGCATCACTACCCTTTTATCGCCAAAGCTGGCCCTCAGCACAGCCTCAGACTCTAGAATGGAGCCCCCCCCCCGCCCTGACAGGCCCTGTCTATATGGCTGGCACTGGTGCTTCTCTTGCAGCTCAGGGGAAACAGGAGTGATTGGCAAAGGGATGAGTCCCAAGCACAGCAAGCAGCGTGGGCTATTCTGGCCCCTCTGTAATGGCAGAGTGTGGGGCCCCTCAACAATAACCCCAGATGAAGAAAAGCTGCCAAAGAAAGCTAGCCACGTGAGCAGGCAAAAGAGGGCAGCAGAGATCAGGCTTTACCTTGAATGGCTGGATCCAGGCGGCGGAAACAAAGAGGGAAGGTCAATTAACCCTTAAGGTACAACAACGGCGGGGAGGGGACAGGGAAGGGAGCAGGGTCAGTGTCAGTTAGGACCCCAAGCACTGCAAGGTGGGAGCGGGAATGGCTCTGGAGGCCACACCACTGAGGTCCTCTTTGCCTTGGTCATCTTAGACTCCTGGCCTTGTGTTCTGCGAGAATCGGGGCTGGAGTCCAGCTGAACTATACTCACTACCACCTCCCCCTCCAGGGAACGAGGCAGAAGGCAGAAAAATAAAGGACTGGCCACAGCCAAGTCACCTCGGCCAGGAACAATGAGGCACCTAGTTCTGGATCTAGGAAAATCATGATGCAGGAGTGGGAAGCTGGCTTTCTTGGCCTAAATGACAAGCTCCCTTAGGTCCAACAGAGAAAAGCAGAAGCCTGCTCATCCAGCTCTGGTGGCTCCCAGCACTGCCCTCTCCTCCAGGTCCTCCCAGGCCAGGAGGATAACATACTCCTCACCTGCCTTCTTGCCAAACTCTCCTTCCAGCTCAGCCTGGGCCCCTGTCAGGGGCAGGTCTACCATCTCCAAGCTCACCACTTCTGCCAGCGACTCCTCTCGGCTCCAGAGCAGCATTTTTCCAGCTAGAGAAAAGCTCCAAGTCAATAAAACCCTCCTCCAGGGCCCACAATCATTGTAACCTGTGCTCCAGAAAGAATGGTCTAGGTTTTGTGTCAACTACCAGATTCTTCAGGCTTGCCCAAGTCCTCCTGAGAGGACTGGAGCCCAAGGACCAGGCCAAGAAATGGGATGTTTAGCCTGGAGAAGAGAAGGGTTAGAGGAGAATAACCACTGTCTTCAGGCACGTAAAAGGCTGATCAGCTTTGTTCTGTGCCTAGTCTGAGGGCAGAATTAGAGGGTTTCTAGATTCGGGCAGTTTTCAAGAGGCAGATGTTGGCTGGCATAAGGAAAAGCCGCCTCACAATCGAAGCTATGTAGAAAGAGAATGGTTTCCTCCAGGGCCCGTGGGGTCCCTGTCACAGGAGGTCTTGGAGCAAACGTTAGAGGAGACTGCTACCCCAATATGTGTCAGACTCCATGATCACTGCCCCCTTCACTCCAGAGAAGCTAAGATTCTGTTAATGTTGAGATAAAAGCAAAGGCAGATGGGCCCAGAGGCTGCTGGGTCCCACCCTGCCATGATATCATGTCCTAGAGGGAATGGACGGAGAGGGCCCTACTCACCCAGCTGCTGAAGAAAGAGGAGTAAGTGGTCATCTGTCTGCACCAGAGCCCGGTAGCCCACTGAATCATCCTTCTTCAGGAAGACCTGGATATACAGCTGAGCACAGGGGCAAGGAAAGAGCAGTGGTCAGAGCAACTCCAGAATTCAAAACCCAGGGAAATGTCAAGAGATGGGGGCTTGGCTAATACGAACAACCCAAGGGGGCAGCTAGGTGGCGCAGCGGATAGAGCACCGGCCCTGGATTCAGGAGAACCTGAGCTCAAATCCGGCCTCAGGCTAGCTGTGGGACCCTGGGCAAGTCACTTAACCCCCATTGCCCCCCACCCAAAAAAAATGAACAACCCAAAACAATAAGTATTGCTTAGGCTCCAAAGAGGATGCTACTTCCTATAAGAAGCATTATCCTACTGTCAGTAATCCCAATGTGTCCCTACATTGTTCAGGAACTTTCCTTCAAGATCAATGTATTTTTACAGGCATTATTTCATTCATCCTGTCAATATATTTCATTAAATAAAAGACAGATTAGTTCCTCCATTTCACAGGTGGGGAAACTGAGGCACAGAGTAGTTGACTTAAATTCATATAACAAGTCAAAAGCAAAGCCAATGCTAAAGACCCTGACCACAGATTCCTAACTCAACAGGGAAAGTTTGCTATAGCCTTTCTGTTTTCTGGCACTCAGGGTATTCTATAAGAAGTGAAAGACACACTGCAATACGGGTCTAAGTGAAGGGTCCTAGTTCCACTTACCTGCTCGGGCCGGGTGCCATTTTGTTCCAGGCTAAAGGTGATCGAGGTGTCAAGCAGCCGCCGTCCTGTCTCTGCCAAGTACAGGTTGATGGTGTAAGTTTGGTTAGTGCAGATGAGGGCTTCCTGAGGAGACAAAGGTCACAGGATGCTGACAGGGCTCCAAAGAAGTCAGAAGACTAGAGGCTTATGAGAATGGGGACCCAACGTGTGTATGTAAGGAAGTGCAACCCCCAGCAAAAAGGCCAAGTTAGGGGTTTAGTCATCGATCAGGACTGTGTAGGACAGAAGTTAAGTCACGGTGCCAGAGGAAGCAGGGCCGGTGGAAGGGATCCATCGCTGAGACGGAGGGTTGAAGGACTAAAGGACAACCAATCACTCAAGGCCCTAAGCACTAGGCGCTGCTAGCCGGGGCCACACATCTCCCTTGGCGAAAGTCCAGGGACAAACGACTGCTCAACTTTATCAGTTTGCCAAAATCCCATAACAGACTTGGGTTTAAGGGAGGGTAAAGGAAATGAAATCTAAGAGTTCTCATTTCCCAAGTCATCACCTCCTTCTAAAGCACATGTGGAGACATGGCTTTCCTTATGGTCTCCTGGAAGCCCCTTAAGATGGCAGACACAGACCCGAGCACCGGCGGGTGCCTCATGAGCCAGGAACCCCCTCGCCCTTCCCTCACAACCCAAACTGCTTCACAAACTGACAGCAGGTTCTGACGGTTCAGAGCCAGCTGCCTGATCCTGCCTTACCTGTGTGCTGGACTCGTCGGAAGCGCTCTTTGTCAGCGTCTCTTCAACACTCCCGCCTTTCTGCCAGAGAAGGAGGAAAGAAGAAAAATAACCATCTATCATCCATGAAAACAAACATTCCTCTCCTGAGTCTTCATTACTAAGTTGAGGGCCAGGCCCATTTCTCATCAAACCTGGGATTTTTATAACATCCTCACCTATAAAGCCCAACCAAACCCTAATGCTCCCAATAGACGAGTCACTTAGCCTGTCTGCCTCAGTTTCTTCAACAGTAAAAAAAAAAAATGGAGATAATAACAGCACCTAGTCCCAAGGCTGTCGTGAGGATCAAATGAGATAATATTGGTAAGGCACTCAGCAGACTGCCAGCACAGAGTAAGTACTTAACAAACGTTAGCTCCCCCTTCCATTCGCAATGAAGGAAGCTCAGCCTATCTTTCATCTAGCTGACAAGTACCATGTTCTCTTCCACTGCAGAAGTAAGAGCCCTCCAGGCCTAAGACGGAATGAACACTTATCCTCTGCGGAGGCCTTTCCTTGCCCCTCAGGTGAAGTTTTGGAGCAATCTCCATGGTAGAGAAAACCACCCACATGGGTTCAGGAGGAGGCGTGGGCTGCAGCCCCACTTCTGGCTCTCTGCCTGGATGACACAGGCAGTTATTTGCCCACTCCATGACGGCAGGATGAGAAGACTTGTGTTAGCTCTCTCACAAGGCTGTTCTGAGGGCAGTGCATGGTAAACCTTCAAGCGCCCCCGAAATGTGAGAATTCTTATTCTCAGTGAGCTAATTACTTGTCACACCCCATCATCAGAAGCATTCTAGTGATTATTCACGTTGTGCCCTCACAGGAGGAAAATCACTCATGTTCCCCAATGCACATACTCACAGTTTCGGTACGGCAGGTCATCACAGCAGCCACCGTCTTCTCCCCACTGGTACCAAAGCTTACCAGAGCAGTCTGGGAAACAGGAAAGGGTCAATTCCTAAATGACGATTATTTGTACATGAGCCAGTAACTACAGTGCGAATGGTGCCTCTTCAAGAAGGCCCACTTGGCCTGGCATTCTCCACAACGGACATTTAGGCCTAGCGTAGGAAGAGCCTCCAGACCTTTTTGGAACTCAAGCTAAAGCTAGAAGCCCAAATCCCAGCCCCAGCACCTAGGAAAGGTCAAAGCAAAGCTCTCAGTGTCGGAGAGGGTAGCTCTCAAAAGTATTCTCCCATTTCTGTGGCCTCCTGGATCAGTAAGAACTATGCAATTCATTTCTTTGAAATCAAAAAGGTTCTAAAGTATTTCCCTTTTCCAAGAGGAATGCTGATGGAGAATCAACTTCTCCTCCCAAGGCTAACTCCTCCCAAACCAGTTCACACTGACCTCAGGGACATGCCATTGACTTTGGACCTCAGGAAAAATGACCTTCTGATAGCAGAGCCCCCAAAGCATAACTTAGTCCCTTGAGCTGGCCCCCCCCAGCAGTCCCAGGAGGCGCTGATGATGCCTCTTACCTGTGGGAAGCTTCGGAGCAGACTCAGGCCTTCCGGGCGGTACTGCAGCAGAGCAAAATGGCTGGGGGCCAGCTGCAAGAAGAACTGCGGCCGGGAGGCACTTGTGGGACTGGGCTGGGTGGGCAGGACCCAGGGCTGGAAACCTTGGCCAAATTCAAGCTCAAGGGCCTGGGAGACAGGAAGGAGAGGTAGAGCAGCAGCAGACACAAGTGCGAGCAGCTCAGGAGAGCTAGAGCCTGATGCAAATCAGGCTGCACAAGTGGAGGCGGGTGGCACAGTCACCCATAATCCACAGACAGTGAAATCTGGCAGAAGCCCAACCTTCTTGGATGCCCCCAAGCTTAGCCCTGGTGAGACTGGCAAGCCAACTCTCCGTGAGCCCCAGGGAAGACTTCTGTCCCTCCCCATCCCAAAGGCTAGGCACCCACTGGGTGCAAGAAGGCAGTGAGTGTTTTGGCCTCTCTCACCTGCAGTGGGGTTCTTTTCATCTCCTCTTCTGTCTCCAGGGCCAAAGTGAAAAGGGAACGTGTGCCTGAGTCAGGGCATACCAGCACAGCCTTGCCCACCACACCACAAACCCCACTTAAGCTCTTCAGCCATGGTGCAGAAACCCTGACCTGGGGGACAGGACAGAATAAGGGTCCATTAGGCCACAATTCAACGTCGTAGCCATGTCCTGAATGAAGATACAAATGTGTGGTTAGTTTTTTGGCTAGTCTTGGGATTTCACTAGTGCAGGGAATTCCTGGTGAACAAACTCCTGCCAATGCAACTCAGCACCTGTTCTGCATGTTATTGTCTTAGAGGCTGTGTCTTGTCTCTGGGCCCAGAAGTAGCACATGTCAGAGACGGGAGGTGAATCCAGGTATCTCTAAGTCCTGAAATCAGATTTCCCTCAATCAACTGCTCCACATGGTTCACTTGGATTAACCCTACACTAATGCACCCCACTCTTTTGGAGGAAAAAGATCCCACCTCCACTGGGAACGTAGGACCTCACCTCAAAGAAAGGCATATCTATACCATAATCCCAAGCCTTCTTAAGTCCCTCTCTGGCTGGATGTAAAATTATTTACATTGTAGTTATCAGAAAGAACAGATTTAATGTAAATACTCTACGTCTGAGCTATGTACTACTGAATTCCTCCAATGCCTCACTGTGGGACAGAGGTGACCACCATGTCCCCTACCACTGTGCAGACAGAGGAGGGGCACAGCCAGGTCTCAGCACAGCCTAAGGACGGTCTCTGAGACCCAGCCCGGTTAAAGTGTGGCAGGATCCCCAGGCTGACTGCAGGATAATGAATCTCAAGGCCACAGCAGCTCTCCAAAGGCTTGCGATCTGCATTGGCAGAGGCGCTACCTATATTAGTGAGATGCCAGCCCCATGAACCACTAAGGTATCATTCTATTATTCTCTATAGCACTCTGTAGTACAGGGAAAAGACCACTGGTCTAAGAGTTAGAGGATTCGGTTCAAGTCCTGGTTCTGAACACTCCCTAGCTATGTGACCTCTCTGAACCACAGTTTCTTCTTCTTCAGTAAAATGAAGATTTGGAGGCAGTGTAGCCTAGTGGACAGAAAGCCACCCTCAGAATCAGGAAGCCCTAGACTGGATGCCATCTCTGACGTGTACTGTGGGCTCTGGGCAACTCCCTGAGACTCTAAGCTGCAGAGAAGCGGCCAGTCTGCACTGATGACAGGAGATTACTATGAATTATTACTCCCCTGCCCACATCTTTCTCTGTTTGCCTGGATGTGCCTAAAGGGCAAAGACAAAGACAACTTCCTCTGCCTGGCACAGCCCCCTTCACCCGCCCAGCTAGATAACTTCCCTCGTTCCCATCCTGCAGGATGCAAATAGTTTTGCCATTCCCTCCCAACCGCCCCTGACACCCAGTACCAAGACATACCTGCTGAACCATCTCACCATCTTCCACATGAAAGGTCATGACATTCACATGACTGTTGGGAACAACCCCCAGGACCCACAACACTCCAGTGCCATATGAATACACCATCTGATATTGAACGCTCTCACTAAGAGAGGAGAGAAAACGCAGGAGACAACAGGCTCAGCCTCAAAACCAGACAATCCTGTGTTGGTCGCCCCAAGCCCGCAGCCATGCTCCCCAGCATGAAGGGTCACCAAGATGAGCTCCAGAGACACCACTCTCCTTATGGCCATCTCCCCTGTGCTATTCCTTTCAAGTTTCTCTTTTTCAATGCCAATTGCCCTCACCCCTCCTCCATACCCACACTGGACTACCCAATGAGTGAGCTGTTCCAATCTTATGATAAAACAGCCCCCTGGGTTCAGTAGACTGAGCATGCTGGGAACCAGATCTATCAATGGACAAGGATAAGTGAGTTATCTCTTGCTCTCTGAACTTTCATTGCCCATGAAGAAATGTGATGTGAGCTTCTCTCTCTGTGAAGTGACCTCCAGGTTCAACCAAGTCCTGGGGCATAGACCTAAACAAGGGTCAGGCATTAAACCCTGAGCAAAAAAGGCCCAATAATAAATGTTCTTGGAGCCTTGGTGAGGAAACAGGAAACAAAAAGGTCTTTGAGAATTATGAAGAAGAGGATATGACAGTCATCAGCAAGTCAGAGTTCAAGTCCCCACCTTTTTGGAAGCTGTTCCCCCCATTTCTGGTGTCCATTGGAAAGGTAATAAAGAGTGAGCGTGGTTTTCTTCAGCACTGCCACGTATTTTACCACATCTTGCAAACCCACCAGGCTGGCCATCTGAAAACTGAACACAGGACAGAATAGGGGAGATCTGTCTGGAGGCCCAACTGCAAGGGAGGCCAACTCTGAAACCTCCAAATCCAAGGCAACTACTCCCCTAACCCCCCAGAGCCATACTATAGCAAGAGGCTCAAGTGGAAGGAAGAGAAGCAACTTCAGGTCCACTGGAGACGGTCACTACAAGGCAAGCCAGCACTGCTGCCCCCAGCACTGGTGCTGTCTTTCTAACAACCTCTGCTTCTAGCTTCTTTCTATCCATTAAAATGTTTCACTGGACTAGTAAAGCAGAAGCCAAAAGCTACGTGCCATCCCAGATCAACAATTCAGGGGTAACCCTGGGAAATGATTCAACTCCTGTACTATCAATTTTCCCCTTGTAACAAAACAAAATCAACCTGCCTTCCAAGATAAGGAGAAATGAATGCAAATGCCTCAAAAACCTAATCAAATACTTAGTAACACTTATAAGCAAATACTTACAAAAACTCAGGTGGTTTCTTAGCCTGACATCCTAAAAATGTAGGTCACTTCACCTCTTTTATTTCTGAAGCTTGGCCTTCTAATGAGACAAGCCCGATGTAAGGACCAGCCCTGACATGTCCTGGCTGTGGGATCATGGACAGGTCCCCTATTTTCTGAGCCTCCTTGCTCATTTACAAGGCAGGGAGGACAGTGATTATACGACTTACCTCACTGGGTTGTAGAAAGTAAGAGTTTGTAAAGCTTAAAGTGCTAATTACGGTTCAGTTATTATTATTAAAGATCCAACTGAATATTATACAAGAACAAAATAGTATCAAGTACAGAGCTCTGCACAGCAGGTACTCAATAAATTCTTAATCAATAAATGAAAAGTACAGTTCTATAATCCCAAACACTAGACACCAAGAGCTGAGCATATAGTGTGCTAATTTCTATAATTCCTGGGGAAATATCCAAGAGGTTGATGGGAATGTCCAATCACACCTGTAATTTGGTGAATTGCAACCTTGTCTCAACCAAGATGAAACAGCCCTTCCCCTACCTGCCAGAATCCAAGGACATCTCCCAGTTCAAGCCCCCAATGTTGGTCTCCCAGGAGCGCAGGATCCGGCCCCCATTGGACACAGTGAGCGCATCTAGAGAAGAAAAGACCAAAATTATCCCTTTGCTCCATGCTGCAGTTCAATAGCCTCCCAAAAACTTGAGGGTGCCCCCTCTGATTGATGAAATCTAACAGCTATTATGGGGGTACTTTGTCTTTTCTCTTATACAAAATGGAACTGATCCCAAAGAGGAAACAAATGTATGGGGGCAAAGAGATACTAACCTGTAGAAAACAAAGAACACCTCTGCTTACCTTGCCCATGAAGAAGCATGGCATCAACTGCTCCCTCCTGAGTACCTTTGTCTACATGGCGCCACACTAAAAAGCAAGAAAGAAAAACCCTCTCAGCAGTGGAACAGAGGGCACACAGAGACTGAGGATGATAAGCACCAAGACAGAGAACTTATCTATGGCATAGCCCCTACCGAAGTTGAGGCCACGGGTGGGATGAGAGCAGGGGGTAGGAAGGTCATAAGTACTGTTTCCACATTTGCCAAATGAGAATGTCGAGATAAACTGAACTTACTGGAATATGGGGAAAGCCATAGCTGTCGATCACTTTCCAGAAGTTTAACATGAAAAACCAGTACAAAACAAATCAAGGCAGTCTATGAAACTTAGGGGAGAAAGCAGTCCCTTAACGCAGATGTGTGCAACACAAGGACGGCACGTCGGTTTAAAGGCATTCGGGACCTAGAAAAAGGTCTGATGCACACACGAACAAACCCCAAAGGCTGGCTACATGGCCATATTAAATATTTATTCAAACACATGAAGACTAGGAAAAAAATTCAAAGCAGACGTATCTTCTGGAAAGTCTCTCCCTGACGCTGGGTACCCAGTGGCCAGAGGGCACAAGGCGTAAAGAGTTCGACCCCAGGGGGGTGAAAGCCTGCTGAGGTCACTCACAGATAGCACCCGTTCGGGAGTTTAGTGCTGCAATCACATTCTCCTCTGTAGCCACAACCATCTTCTTCAATCCAGGGGCACATTCCAAGGAGGCAAACTTGAGCTTCCCAACATACTGCTGCCTCCTAAGGATGAGAGGATGTAGGAAAGCAAGAGCTCAGTTAACATTACAGATACTGTTTTCAGAAAAGTTTAACAGAAAAATACACATGCAAGGTGTTATCAGCAACATTACTGAATCTAGGGATATAATCACTGGTTATTGGAGAGGCTCCTTTCGAGATAAGGCAGAAAGAACTAGAATATGTTCAAGAACAAAGAAAATTAAAAGAATCTCTCTAGGCCTTCATTTTCTCATTTTGGGGAGAAGAGAGGTAGGCTCTAAGATTCCTTTCAGATGTATGAGTGATGAAGGAAGCACAGTGTAGTAGAAAGAATATTGGAATGAGGAGTGCTGATGCTAATCACTCATTAGCTATGTGAACACTTGTAAGTTACCTTATATCTCTGAATCTGTTTCCCTATATATAAAATGGGCATGATAGTTACGCTATGATTTTTGTAAAGAAAGTGCCTTATAAACCATAAAGCATTATTAACTTACACAATTATTATTATGCCTTTAGCAAAGAGAAAATTTTAATAGTTTTTCCTTTGATTTAAGAGAATAACTCACACAGGTAAGATCACAAAAGTACTGCATAGGAACCAACAGTACAATACAGCATTAGGAAAAAACTACCACCATCTCAGCAACTGACAGGCACCTATTCCACGCACAAAACTGGGTATGCTAACTAATATTAGAGAAAAAATGTAAATGTTGCCCTCAATGAGCCTATAATCTAATATATCTTCTTTCGTTGTTACTGGATTCTGGGGGAAAAAAATCCCTAAAGGCCTAAAGACAGTCACTCAAAAGGGCTTTGATTATAACACTAAAAAAAATTTTTTTTACAAGATTAACAACTACCAACACAAACATTTCAATATACAAAAAACAAAAAAGAAGAACTGTGAACTTGTTAGGTAGGTTTTTATGAGAGCATATTAAACTTAACATGGGAGCAATATTTTATGTCTCTTCCTAAATTTCTTACTGTTTTCTTCTGTGGATTTTACTGTTTTCATGACGTTCTTTTCTTTTAAAAAAAAAAAAGTTTATCTCTCTATTACTACCTTACCCTCTCCTATAAGCAGAAGCCCTCCTTTGGAACATTATAAGAACAGTCAAGCAAAATAAAGGAAGCCCCTTTATGAAGTCATCAATAATGGATTGTAGCTATCACTGCCCTCCCTTCTAGCCCACAGAAGATCAGCTGGCTTTCAAAGGCAAAATTCAAACAATCATCTCTGTTTCCTATCGGATGCCCTCATTAGTGCCCATGGAGCCAATTACCATCTCCAATCAGATGACTACTTGAACTACATATTCAGCCCAAGTCTCTCATGAGATAAAAGAGTCCCACCAGGTACCTGTTGGTTATTTCCTTTGAGGACCAGAGCGAAGTAAAGGAATGTCAGATAGAGTGGGGGTTTCCATGTGCCCTGAGACCACAAACATAGCTGTGAAGGCTAGACAAGAACCCTGAAATGTTAGCCAATTGGACTCTGATGATAATGCTGATTAGGTCAGCACACTGGTCAGTTAAATGTAATGGATCCTATGAATCTAAGCAATAGAAGGGCAACACAGGGTTATAGGGTGGCCCTACTTAAAACTCTCATGATAATCAGCTTAATGTAATAGAATGAGTGGCCTGCCTTCAAAAAATTAATCCAATACACCAGTAGATAAACATTTCCATGCATATGGTGCTGACCACCAAAGCAAACTAAAAGTGTGCACAAAATGGATTCAAGATATGAATGCTCTTATTACTTGCCAATACTATATCATAACAAAAGCATAAGAAATAGCTTTATCTCTAAACCTAGAATGCTTGACTGTCTTTCATTCTTGAAGAAATCTAAAATGACTATGTTGGAGGCAAGGTACAATGTGTCTGACTATGGCTGATCAGATCAATACAGGCTTGGAAGGCTCTATCACAGTTCGGGCACAAATGGTCCACATGAATATCTGGAATAGAGATGTCTCTAAGTTTGCACATCTCACATTTCTTTTCTGCTACTGCAATTCTGCTTTGCTTACAGAGCACAGCACCTTCTTTGAAGTGGGCACTACATGCTGGGTGGTCCTGTGCCAGTGCCTCCCATGTCATGCAACTGATTCCAAAGTTCTTCAGAGAAACCTTGTCAATGTCCTTGTATCACTTCTTCTAACCTCCACGTAAGCACTTGCCCTGTGTGAGCTCTCTGTAAAATTGTCTTTCTGGCAGCATACATTCAGCATTCAAACAACGTGACTAGCTCATCAGAGCTGCACTCTCTGCAGTACAGTCTGAATGCTTGGCAGTTTAGCTTGAGAAAGGACCTCAGTACCTAAGGTACCTTATCCTGCCAGGTGATCTTCAGAATCCTCTTGGAACAATTCAAATGGAAGTGGTTCAGTTTCCTGGCATGGTTTTGGTAGACTGTCCAGGTTTCACAGTGCAACAATGACGTCAGCACAACAGCTCTATTTCAATCTAACTATCCCTTCTCTCCCACACTTTCTTTCAGAGCCTCCCAAACTGAGCTGGCTCTGGCAATGCGTGCATCAACCTCACTATCAATATGTACATCTCTGGAAAGTATACTGCCAAGGTAAGGGAACCTATCCACAGCATTCAATATTCCTCCATTTGCTGTAACCAATAGTTCGATATATGGATGGTGTGGTGCTGGCTGGTGGAGAACCTCTGTTTTCCTGGTGTTCATTGTCAGGCCAAAATTAGCACAAGCAGCAGAGAATCAATCCATACTTTGTTGTACCTCAGCCTCAGAGGCTGCATGGAATGTACAGTCAAAAACCTAGATTAGTTAAGAGTAGATATTGGAGGGTACTTAAATCTGAAGGGGGAAAAAATAAAGGTACTGAAGTTCTACACTTAACACAAACTCCAGAACTGCTGCCTAATAATGAAAAGATGGCAAAAAGTATCGTTAATTCCTCAAACGATTTTGAAAAGGAGACAAACTCAGAATGGAGTTTTTAGGCCCCTTTGTCATGGCACCAATACAAATAGCAGACTAACGATGTCAAAATGCAGTCATTCCAAAAAGCCCATCTCTGTTATTACCATCATAAGTAAATGCACTCTTCCACAATATTTGACCAAGAATGTAAAAACAATTTTTTTTCTACCTGTAAGCATAGGAGCAAAGGAAGAAAGATGGAACTCACCAGAAAACCCTCTTAAGGTCAGCTATCAAATACCACTGTGGTGAATGTAACTTAAAAAAACTAGTGAAGACTTCAGGTAAGATACTGGAAGATTACATCAATTTCTAGGCAGTACAGACAATAAACTCTAAAGACCATATTATCTGATTAAAGAAGACAAAAAAAATATCCAAAATAGAACCCAGAAAACAAAAGCAGAGCAGAAATTCTTGCTTGTAGTATGAGGCATTGTGCTAAGTGCTGGGGATGCAAAAAAGGCAAAAACAATTCTATCTGTTCATTGAAATGCAGGGTTGTTTTTTTTTTAGAGATTATGATCAGGTAACTGCCACACCAGAGGTATATCTAGGAAGACTTTTCTACTGTTGTAGATTGTACAATGAAGTGGTGGAAACTGCAACATGTCACTACAGGTTGCAAAAATGTAGCAGCTATTAGATACCTAGAGAGAAACAATCAGCTGGCCAGACTTATCCATCTGGAAGTTCACTAACCTTTGTAAGCTAAGAAACAACAAATTGTTCATACTACAAACATTATCCCCAAAATATCATTAAGAGTTAGACAAATAAATTATACTGGAAGTAAAGTATCTCTACAGACAGAAGTGTGGCCAACAAACACTCAGACAGAACAGTGATCCTCAAAAATATAACAACAGTTTTAATAACTGTTATCATATTGAACACTCATATCTCCAAATTACATGGAATGAAAAAAATTTTTAAATATCAACTCCAACTGTGTGGGAAGAGGATAAGGTACAAATTATCCTGTCATCCTATCTGCTACCAAAGATGCCCCAAAGATGCTTTCAATAAGTGGACATCACAATTCTCTTCAATTATAAAAAAAAAAGTCATTTTATCCCTCTGGATCACAGTCTAAAAACATTAAAAGTAAAATAACAATAATAGATTAGCAATTTGTTCTTGGAACTATCCTATCTGAACCCAATCAGAAAAGAAGAATGAAATGACTGGTAACAATAGCTATTTACATGTAACTTGAAGGTCTGCAAAGCACTGCACCTCATTTCACTTCATGATCTCATCTGAGCCTCACACTTATCCTATGAGCTTGTACTATAGACACCACCAGTCCCATTTTACAGATAAGGAAACTGAAGCTAAGAAAGTTCATTTGATAGTATCAAAGACAGGACCAAGGTCTCTTCTGTCTCCATGTCCAGCATACTTCTCACTATACCATATTTTTCTACAGGTCTCGGTCTTTCTCCTTTTAAAAAGAGGAGAACAATCTCTTCTTGCTACAGCATAAAAATATTATATAGTTCTTATACTTCGGTGATCTGTGATTTTGTTGATCTCTTCAATAATACTCCCTCCATAACTTGGTGGATGGTATTTGGAAGTTGCAGTGGCTAAAAAATCCATCCTCTTACGGCCAATGAGCTCCTCTGAACAAAGCCACCATGGTCTATTAAAGAGCAAATACGTGAAGGATTTCTAGTTTGAAAGGACCTCGAGAACCCAAGGTCACCTTGATGCCACGATGAAGCAGTTGAGCAAGGACTTTTATGGAGACACAGGAAAACATAAGAATCCCCATGTAAAAGAACTCAGAATTTTTTTTAAGACTCCAAATACATATGAATATAATGGGATATTTTTAAAACAAACTTTTATTTATATGTAGTTTTATGTCACTTCCCCTTATCCACCACACCCTACTTACAAAAAAATCCTTTATAATAAAGAATAATTTTTTTTTTAAAACGGATAAAGAAAGTTTAGCAAAATCAACTAACCCAGGAAAAAAGTCTGACAGGAGCTGCTAAGTTCGACACTGAGGTCCACCTACCTCTGCAAAGAGTGAAGGGGAGAGACATGCCTTCTCGTCTTTTCCCTTTGCAGCTAATTTGGTCATTACTATTTCTTACCATTTAGCTTCAATCACCATGTCATTGTTCCCTCCATTTACATGGTTGCAGTTGTTACTCACATAATTTTCCTGGTTCTGCTGACTTCACTTTGCATGAGTTTATAAATCTTCCCATGCTCATTTGCTGTACTCATAATTTCTTACAACACAATGATATCCCATCACTGTACATCTGTGCACCACAACTCATTTAGCCATTCTCCAATCAATGGGCATCGACTTTGTTTCCAATTCTTCCCTAATATAACGGGCTGTTACTGTCAATAATATCCTCTAAAAGAAATTCTGAGAAGCACAGAAAGCTGTGCACCAAGTGCCAATAAAGCAAGACTGAGAAGAACAACACACAATGACTACAATATATGAGAACGCAAATGAAAAGAACACTAAAAGAAAGTTGAACTCTGAAAAGCTGGAATGAGTAATTTTAGTCATTGAGAAACATAAAGTGGAACCTATTTCCTGCTCTCAGAGGAAGGGTGGGAATCTATTTAGAGAGAACATCACTCCTCATTCCTGCACTGGCTGCATGACTTTGGGACTTCTCTTCCATGCGCCCTCTCCACCACCATTCCAATCCCATTTCTAGCTTCCTGCGGTGCAAGTTCTTCCTCTGTTATATTTTTTTTTCTTATATTTATATCCCTACCACTTAGCACAGTGCCTGGCACATAATAGGCGTTTAACAAATGTTTACTGACCATATACATACTGAGATGCAGTCATAGTATCAATTGTGTTTTCGGTTGTTTTTTTTTTTTTGGTGAGGCAATCGGGGGTTAAGTGAATTGCCCAGGGTCACACAGCTAGTAAGTATCAAGTGTCTGGTCTGAGGCCGTATTTGAACTCAGGTCCTCCTGACTCCAGAGCTGGTGCTCTACCCACTGCACCACCTAGCCGTTCCTAATATCAATTGTTTTTGCTTAACTTTCTTTGTAATAAGAGTTCAATTCTGCAATGAGGGTAGACAGGAAGATGTTATCCAGAAATGACACCCGTGTCAAAATGAAGAAATTACATGAACCCAGAAAAATTAGTGCATAATGATGACTGTGATACTATTTTGTTACCAAAAATATATACCCAGGTCATACCCCTGAAAAGTTTACACATTAAGTAAATATGAAGCAATGTGGCAATTTCTGAACCTGCTATGTGTAGTAACACCACTGATTCATTAGCACAAAGCTGTAAGTCAGAGGGGCCACATGTGGCCTCAAGACCACAGGTTTTCCACCCCTGCACTTAAACCAATATTAAATTAGAAGAGATGAAAACATAACAGACTTTATCTAACAAGCTACTGATGCCAAAAAACAGGAAATAAAGAAAACCACAATGACGTAAACCAACATGATTTCTTAGAGAAGTTTAACTAATTTCTCTGACTAATTAAAGAAATCACAACAAGGAGGCCAAAAGGCTCAGAAACCGCCTTGGCCAACATTTGTAGGTTTGGGATATTTCCTGTCATCTTTACTCTGTAGGAATGATTCTTAATCTGGAACCCATGAATTTGTTTTTTAAAATATTTTTATAAATCTATTCTAACATCATTTTATAAATCTATTCTAATATTTTAAAAAATATTTTTATAAATCTATTCTAATATTCCTTTGTAATCTAACATACTTTATTTTATATATTTAAAATTTATTCTGAGAAGTCCCTAGGTTTCACTAGACTGCCAAATGGATCTGTGACACACGAAAAAAGTTAAGACTCTTGCTCTAAAGGATTGTTGTGAGGATTAATTGACATGAATGTCTGTAAATTGCCTCACAAAACTTAAAGTATTACACAAGTATCAGTTTTTATTGTTATTATTCTTTGCTCAGTGCAAACACATGGCATCCTAGGGCAACAGTAGTGCAGGACAGAAACTTATCTGCAAAACATTATGAAAGAGTATTGCAGGTGAAAGATTTTTAAGTAGAACTACCTTACAAAATATTGGAAAAATAGTAGAGGGGAAAGAATACAGAAAACTTGGAATGAGACCCAACCAAGTCAGAACATCCCAAGGTTCTTTAAAAATGAAAGAAAAAGTTCACAACACAGCTTACACGGAAATGTGCTTTGCATGACTACACATGTATAACTTGTATCAAATTGCTTGCCTTCTCAATGTGGGGGAGCGGAGATGGAGAATTTGGAACTCAAAATTTGAAAACAAAGAATATTAAAATTGTTTTTACATGTAATTGAGGAAAAAAAATAAAATGTTAAATGTTAACAAGTGAAAGAAAAAGGACAACTGACAAAAGTGTCAGCATTTCATAACAAACCATTTAACACCAATTTTCAACATCACTCTGGTCTCCAGGGTGCCATATGAGAAAGCAGAAATGGTATCACAGAAAATAAATGTAGAAAGGCTGGCTAAACCAAGGCCAAGCAGAGCCAGAAGAAATATATGCTGGGGCGGGGGGGAGTGGCAGGACTTTGAAAGTGGGAATAAATTTCAGAACCTGAAAGAGAAGATACCAAATAATGAAAAAAAAATCATGGACAGACAGCTTAACTCTCCAGACAAGGCAGCTGAGAAGGCAGCAATCAGTACCAACCTTTACGCGTTTCTCGTTGTAACACAATATGGTTTTCTGTTCAGCTTACCCTAACCCTTTTCCAAAAACTAAATTTATTTATTTTTAGTTTCCAACGTTCACTTTGATAAGATTTTGAGTTCCAAATTTTCTCTTCATCTTTCCCTTTCCCCCACACCAAGACAGCATGTAATTTTGATATAGGCTCAACATATACGTTCACATTAAACCCATTTTCACGTTAGTCATATTGTAAAGAAGAATTAGAACCAATGGGAAAAACCACAAGAAAGAAGAAACAACAAAAAAAAGAGAGAGCAAATAGTATGTTTTTATCTGCATTCAGACTCTACATCATGAGTCTTTTTTTTTTTTGGAGTTGTCTTAGATCCTTGCATTGCTAAGAAGAGATAAGTCTATCAAAGTAAGTCATTGCCCAATGTGGCTGTTACTGCGTATGACGTTCTCCTGGTTCTGTTCACTTCACTCTGCATCAATTCATACAAGTCTTTCCAGGTTTTTCTGAAATCTGCCTGCTCATCATTTCTTATAGAACAACAGTATTCCATTACATTCATAAACCACAACTTGTTCAGTCATTCCTCAACTGATGGGCATCCTCTCAATTTCCAGTTCTTTGCCACCACAGAAAGAGCTGCTATAAATATTTCTGTACATGTAGGTTCTTTTCCCATTTGTAACACAATATTTTTGAGAATTATCCAATGCCATCTTGAGGAAATTCTTGATGAAAATAGGAAAAAGAATAGGGTTTTCACAAGCCATTTTTTATAGCAGACATCTTCATTCACATAAATGACTGAGAGGTACAGGGAACACAAGATCCTATTGTGTTTACTATTTGTTGATATAAAAAAAGCACTGGACTCGGTAGGGACAAAATATAGCCTTGAAGATTCTCCTCCAACAAGGTGTCTCCCATGCATGTTAAGATTCCTTGACAGATGAAATCACAGAGACAACTTATTTTCAACAACATTCTGATTATCTGTATCAAATATGACATACACCAGGAAGGGTTTGCAATTGTCATCAAAGACATCCTACATAAAGTCCAAATGCAAGTGGGATTTATTGAGGTCCTCCAGACGATCATTTGTGGATGGCACTGTGCTGGGGCAGTTAAACTTTCCCAGATTCACAACATATTCCTACCCTTTATGCACTCTATGGTCCAACCAAACTGGTCTATCAGCCAATGCTCCCACACAACGCTCTTATTTCCAGTCTTTGTACCTCTGCCCAGACTAGTCCCATTTGTGGAATGCATTGCTCCTCATTTCTTTCTCTTATAACTCCTAGCTTCCTTAGGATGTCAGAGATGGGAGGGCCCTTAGAACACAGGATGTCAGAGCTGGGAGGGCCCTTAGAACACACAGAATGTCAATGTTGGGAGGGCACTTAGAATTTCATTTAGAACATAATGTCAGATGGAACCCTGAATGTCAGAACCACGATGGAATCTAGAACCTAAAAATATCAAGGCTAAGTATCTATGTCAGAACTGAAAGAGAACTTAGAACTGGTCAGAGGTAGGGATGGGTGGCGTCCTGGGAACTTCAGAACTGCAAATCTATCTGTTACAACAGAAAGAGAATTGGTTTTGGAGTCACGGGACCCGGGTTCAAATCCCACCCCTGCCATTCCTCTGTGACCTCGGGTAAGTCACTTCCCTTCTCTGGGCCTCAGTTTCCTGAACTGTAAAATGAGGGGCTTGGCTTCCAAGGCCGCTGAGCTTCCTTCCCATTCCAGCTCTACGTTCATCTCGTCCCTCACTTAGCAGAGGACCCTGCCCTTCCCAGCCCCACGCGTGAACCCACGCTAACCACCCGCTGCGGTCCCCAGGGGGGCTGAGAGTCCAGATGAATGGGGTGGAAAAGAGATCACTACAGGTCAGTGACCTCTGACCCCGGGTGACGTGACTCAGGTCGGGAGAGGGTGGGGAGGAGTGTCCCCGCGGTAACCTCTGACCCACGCTCCTCTGGGTGCCCGGATGGTGACCCCTGACCCCGAGGCTACGAGACTTGGAAGCCAAGCCGTGAACCCCCTGAAAGACCCCTCCAAGCTCAGGGTGGTGCTTTCACTCGACGTACGCACCAGTCAAACTTGCCCACTTGGTCCTCGTAAACGGCCGTCGCCGGGGCCAGGAGCGTGACCAAGAGCCACAGCCGAGCGGCAAGCGCCGCCGCCATGATGAAGAAACCGGCCGTGGGTCCGGACCGCCGCCGGCCCGGCATGCACAGCGCTTCCGGCCTCACGGGCTCACCGCGGGGGAAGGCGCAGGCGCGTGCGCCGGAGCTGGGCGTGGAGGCGGGGCAGCCGAGCACGCTGCTGTGCGAGGGCGCGGAAGCCACGGAAGCCGGGATCAGGCGCTCGATATAGGCACCTTGGGCAGTCGGGATCCCAAGAGCCCTCGCGGCGCCGGGGTCCTCGCAGGCGCAGCCGGGAGGCCGCACGTGCTGGGAGCAACATGCCTAAGTCCAAGCGGGACAAGAAGGGTGAGGCCTGAGGGCGTCTGGTCGGGGCCGGGCTGCGGGGGCTGCCGAGGCAGCCTCGGGGCGGGTTCTAGGGAGCCCAGGACCCTCATCCTATCCCCGAACAGCTCGGGCCCTTTGCAGGTTCCCTAGGAGCGAGGGCCATTGGGGAAACTGAGGCAGGGAGAGGGACAAGGACTTCTCCCTCCCAACCGCAATTTTCCTTCCGCCTTTACAAATGAAAACGGCTGGGGGTGAGGAGGTAGGGTCAGCTGGTCAGCACCTTGGCCAGAATCACTCACTCCACGTTCAGGGTGTTGTCTAAGCTCTGGAGCGCCTTGATGTGGCGCCTGCTGTGTGCCGAGCACTGTGCTAAGCGCTTTACAATTGTCTCATCTTTGATCTTCACCACCACCTTGGGAAGAGGGTGCGACGTAATTCTAATTTTACAGATGGGGAAACCGAGGCAGACCTAAATGAAGCAGTTTGCCTGGGGTCACACAATTAGGAAGTGTCTGAGGCTGGATTTGAACTCAGGCCCATCATGGAGCTGTGCTTTGCACCACCTGGATGCCTCAGGTCTGTTGACACAGACCTTCCTCCTGGGCTCCTCCCAAATCAAGTGAAATGAGGATTGTAAAGTGCTTTGCAAACCTTCCAGTGCTAGCAAGTCTCGCTCTTTATGCTGTCCTCCCAGCACCCCTGGGAAGGGGGGAGGCCCACAAGCACTTATTCATCACTTACTGTGTACTGGGCTGTAGTAAGCAAGCACCCTGGATTTGGAATCAGGATCTGGGTTCCGATTCCAGCTGGTCCTGGGACCTTTTCCTTCCTGGGGCTCAGTCTCATCTTCTGTAACGTGAAGGAATTGGCTAGATGATTTTTAAGGCCCATTTTAGAATTATTTATGGTAATCCCTCCCCCTAATGCCCAGGGTTACTTATGCAGCAGGTCTGTGGTAGAGCTGGAGCTTGCCCCCAAGCCTCGGGATTTCCAGGCCCGGTTTTTTGGTACTTCTTTTTGTACTTCTGTCCCAAGGCAGTGTATCTTAAGATACAAATTTCCTCTGAGCAGATCTAGGGTTCAAGTACAGGGAAGGTGGGCTAGTAAAGGGTCTATAGTCATTGGTCCTTTGGAGATTGAAATCTCCATCTTGAAATCGCCTGCTTTGGTCACTCCTATCTATATTCCACTGTCTTAAGCCCACCAAAATTAAGCACTCATTCTCTCCTCTGTCCCAGTTTCCTTAACGAAGACCACCAAGAAGGGCTTAGAACTCAAACAAAACCTGATAGAAGAGGTAAGAGGAACGTGGTGTTGATGTGGTTTTGGGAGGTTCAGGGACCCCCCCAAGGACCAAAGTCCAGGACAGGGCCATTTGGAATGAGCTCAAGCAGTCTTCCAGTCAGGTGGCAAAAAGTTTATTGTAATGCTAATGTGGTGGGCTGAACTCCTTAAGGAATTCTGCAGCTTAACAGGAAACATGCTAAAGCTTATATAGGAAAAGTAGTGGATTGTGTGCCAAGTGTGCTAATTAGGTGATAACATACAGCCTTGGTCACAGGCCTCATTTAACTACTGGAAAGGGGGGGAGGGTTCCTAAGGGGTGTAGGGGTGTATTTTTGTCTGTTATGTCAGAGACAGGATAGCCTCGGGAGTTGATGTCTATAACTTGACCTCTGGATCTTATATAAGTTATCTTGACTGTGGGAATCTGAACATGATAATTTTGTTGTTACAAGATAATGAGATAGTTTACCTCACTGGGCCCACTCCTGAATTATTGCCAGAGAAAGGGTCTTTGAGCTGGGGAGAAAACTGTCAGGGATAGTGTTTTGAGGCTAGGGAGAAATATCATCTTGGAATTGAGGTTCAGACACCCCATCGGTGTCATCATTTTCCATCCCTCTTCTGACCAAAAGCCGAGTGTTTGAGAGAGTCAGGGAAATTAGCCACTTAAACAATGATAGAATTACAGAATTGATGATACTAAGCTCTTCTGACAGCCTGGCAAGAAGTGGCAGAGAGGAAGGTTAAGGCCTAAAGAAGCAAGAATTTCATTAGGGTTAGAGAGAAGTAGTGACCACTGTTGACGGAAAGACTCTGGCAGAGGTTGGAAGGGAGATTTCTGAGGGTTAGGGTCCAGTAAAAAGTCCCAGCCTTATTTTTTTCCTAAAACATTGACCAATTAAATTCAACAAATATTTGTTATGTGCCTGTGGTGTGCACAGCACTGCGTCACAAGCTGTGGATGGACCCAGCCCCTCCCATCATGGAATAAGACACAAGCATGTAGTTATGATACATATTATTACAGGCTCAGGGCCTTAGATATTGTAGGAAAAAGTAATAAGAGAGGGACTGAGTGGTCTAACCTCTCGAATTTTCCCACAGCTTCGAAAATGTGTGGACATGTACAAATACCTTTTCATCTTCTCGGTGGCAAACATGAGAAACAGCAAATTGAAGGACATCAGGAGCGCCTGGAAGCACAGCCGGTGAGGAGGGAGCTGGGGCCTGGGGTAGCGTAATGTGTTACTCCTGCCTTCTGTTCTAAGGATGAGTCCAGTCCCAGACAGGCTCTCTTCTCATTCGGTATACACTGCAGTTCTTGCTGACCCTGGACATTGCCGCTGCATCTTGTCTTAAACCTCCAAAGAACAAAAATCTCTATTAATCAAAAATATTCTATCTCATTTTATACTTTTCCTTCCATTAAACTGACTTTGATTAAATGCTTATTACATGCTGAATACTAGCAATACAGAAGTAGAAAATGGCACATTCCAAGCATCCAAAGAGTTCATGTGCTAAGTATGATAGAAGGCAGAACATGGTGGGGCATAGGAAAGCTATAGTTGACATTTACTAAACTTTCTTCATAAAAACCCAATGAATTTAAAAAAAAATTTTTTTAATCCTGGTGAATTAAGGATTGCAAGAATCATTTCCCCTACTTTACAGGCATGGGAATGATGCCTAGAAATAAGGAACTTGGCCATGGTCTGCTACATAGCAGGTGGAACAGCTTACACTTGAATCCTGGTCTCCTGAAATCCATTCTCTTTAGAACAAATTTATTTGTTTTTATGAGTATTTATAATCTGTCTCTCCCACTGCCCGCCTCCCTTTGAACAAATTTTAAACAAATGAGTAATGAAATGAAAAATAACACTCACCACAAATGTGCATAGTCAGCAAAACATTCCTACATTGACCACACCCAGAAATGTCTGTCTGTCTTTTTTACATTCATCTCCTCCCTGGCAGGAGTGACATGTGTCATCCTCAGTCTTCTGAGCTTGTGATTTATCATTGCTTTGATCAAAGTTCTAAAAGAGTTGCTATAAATATTTTTGTACATATGGGTCCTGGATCTCTTTTTTTTTTTCCTTTGGGGAATAGACTGAGTCAGTCAATGCATGCCCACCATATGCCAGGCGCCGAGCTTAACACTAGGGCTGCAAAGAAGGGCAAAAGACAGTCCCTGCTGTCAAGAAGCTTCTGGCCTAATGGCCCAGTAATGATGTAATTGAGTCAGAGCGTGTGCTCAGCTCAGGAGCTCTTGGGCATTGTTCCCAGTCTTGCCAGAATCGCTGGACCAGTTCACAGCTCCGCTCACAGCAAGTCAGCATGCCTGCTTCTCTGCAGCCACTCCAGCATGTGTCATCAGCTTCCTTTGTCATCTTTGCCAACCTAATGGATGGGAGCTGGAACCTCAGGGTGCCTTTAATATCAGCAACAATGTCGTCATTGATAGCTTGGATTTTTAGCCACAAAAACTGCCTGTTCATGTCCTAGTGTTATACTTGAATTCTACACAGGTCTTTTCTATCTTGATTTGAACAGCAGCAGGATGGAGTAGAGAAAGTGCTGGACCTGAATTCCAGTCTTGCATCTCGCCCTACTAGCTGTGTGACCCTGGGCCAGCAACTCTTACCCTCTAAGCCTCGATTTCCTCATTTGTAAAATGGGAATAGTACTGCCTGTAGTATTTCCTTCCCCAGGTTGTCATGAAGCTCAAATGAGGCAGTATGTATAAAAATTTGACAGATCTTAAATGCTTTGTAAATACTAAGTGTTTTTTTTTTTAAATTTCTACATAATTGTGAGCTCCTGCAAGCAGATTCTGTTTGGGAATGTACCCTTGTATCCTCAGCCCTGAACATGAGCAGCTGCTATACAGAGAAGTCGCTTAAGAAATGTCTCTGAATTGAATTGAAAGCTCAATGCAATTGTAGGCCGATTCCGTAGGACTCGGAAGGTCTGTGGAGTCCAGTCTAGGAGCATCAGGCAGGCACCCCAGTAATGGTGATGGTGATTTCCATTCTGTAGCTGCCCAGGGCTTATGGCCCACTTTCCTCACAGCATGCCCACCTCCCCCAAGAATGAGCAGATCAAGGCCTGGTCTCATTTTAAAACTGGAAGTGGAGGTGGAGGGACACGTCCACAGGCATACAATGAAGAAGCAGCAGAACCTGTGTCTTCTGGTCCTAGTTTCCTGGTGGTTGAATCTCTGATCTTCAGGTCACAGGGCACCTACCACCTTGCATAATTTCCCTAGAAAGTAAAAAGAAGGCCCAGAAGAAGAGAGATGCCTCCCTGATGATCCCATTGTCTTTTTCTTCAGGATTTTCTTCGGCAAGAACAAAGTTATGATGGTGGCTTTGGGCCGAGGTCCTGCTGACGAGTATAAAGACAACTTGCACCAGGTGAGCCCTCGTTCCCTGTTCTTCAAGGAGGGGAGATCCCATTCTCCTGGTCTCAGCAGGGCCCCCTTTAGCCAGTTCCATGCCCCTCTGCTGCGAAAGTCTGTTTGACTAGGACATCGAGAGCCCTGGGGGCTTTTGAAGCCTGGGGCCACGCATCTGGAAGGCCCAGTCTCTGCCCCCTCCCTGCAGTGGTCACCTCACTCCTCCCCCTCCCCACTTACTCATCCACCAAAGCCTTTCATTTCTCTTTCCTCCAAAGGGACACAGAGTAAAAGCAGGACCAGTTGGGAATGTAGGGTGCCCGCCCTAGTCCTGTCTTGTTTTGATGCGTTTTGGTCCCTCCTTTGGCAGTGTCTCTGGCGAGGCCCACAGACCCCATCCATCTAAGAAGGAGGTTTTTAAATCTACAGAATAAGAACATGGGATTACACAGGAAACTAATGCTGTTGAAATACAGTGATCAAAATCGAGTTGGTTTGGTTTTTTTTAAAGCAAGTTCACAGATGCCAAATTAGAGCACCTGATTCCATAGGGAGTGACATCACTGCAGTTTTTGCAGGTAGATTAGGTATTGCTAGCTTGGAGACTATGGAGAAACATGTCTCCCACAGTAAAGAAGGCCACACCTGGGCAGGACCACGGAAAGCACTTTCTTGTCCTTGATCCTCCCAGTCTGGCCTGCATCCATCAGACGTGGCATTTTCCTTGCTTGCATCTTTCAGTCCCGGACCACCCCCAATTTAATCTTTTGTCTCTTCTGCCCAGTCTTTAGACTAAATTGGTCAGCTGTGTTCTCGCTAGCTTTGGTGGGAGAGTGTGGCCATGGGACCTCTTACATATCTGCCCAAGAGCTAATGATCCTTTTGTGTATGAAAGTAACCAAAATGCCCTGGCTAATATACACACACACACACACACACACACACAAAAGGAATAACTTGTCAGGAGGGAAATAATGGGATGCGATTCTAGGGGCTCAGTGTGCAGAACGCCCCAAAGCTACTCAGCAGTGACATGGATTGCCTTGCTAATGATAATAATACCCCCTGCCTACAGGGCTAGGTAGTGATTTCCTTGTCCTCAGTAAAGTTCAAGCCATGGCTGGAAAGATTTCAGGAATGGTATGGAGGGGATTTCTGAACCAAGGTGGAGGGAATGGGTCTGCTTCTGCCAGCTCCAGTGGGAACTTTCTTTGTGACTCAAGATTTTTGCTCCCCAAAGGTCAGCAAGAAGCTGAGGGGTGAAGTCGGTCTCTTGTTCACCAACAGAACAAAGAAGGAAGTGAATGAGTAAGTGTTTTAAGACTAGGGGAGGATTTGTGATTGAGGAGAGAGGCAGACACGGCACCCGAAGGACTGCGTCTTGGGGGGATCGGTTCACCTCTCTGGCCAGAAGGCAGCTGACTCACAGCTGGGTTCCAGAGACTTGGTGGTGCTGGGGGCTTTCCAGGCCCACCAGCCTTCTTCCTGTTTAGTAAATGCTGCTGGGTCCAGGGCCAGGTGTACGAGAGGCAGGGGACTCCCACCTTCCAGTGGAACCCCCCAGGGCAGAGTTTTGTTCTAATAGAACTGGGGTCAGAAAGACTGAACTGAAACATCGTGATGTCACAGGGTGGTGCCAGCCCAGGCTTCTTCACCCAGACACCCAAACTAAGCAGGAAGAATGGCATGGCGGGCAGTGTCTATCACCTGGTCGCAGGCCTCAGAAAGGGGACATAGGCCCATTTGGACTAGCAGCCAGGAATAGCAATTATAATGGCAGCTAACATTTGTATAACACTGTCTGCTAGGCAGTTTGTAATTATTATGTCATTTAATTCTGCAACAACCCTAGGAGGTGGATGCTATTATTCCCATTTTATAGATGAGGAGACTGAGGCAAACAGGTGAAGTGACTTGCCTGGGGTCACACAGCTAGTAGGTGTTTGAGATTAGATTTGAACTCAGGGCTTCCTGACTCCTAAGTCCCTCACTGTATGTACTGAGCCACCCAGCTGCCTCAGACAGAGAAACAACAGCAAACCAGAGATCACGGGCTACTCTGCAGCCTAATTTACTCATTTTGGAAGCAGCCAGCGTGTGTGAGAAGGTTGTGAGATCATAGATCTAGACTGAGAAGGGACCTCAAAGTCTTCCTGCTCCAACCCTGTCATTTTACAGATGGGGAAACTGAGGCCCAGGAGGTTAATGACTTGCCCAAGGTCACACATAACCTATTCGTCAGAAGTGGAGTTTGAACCTAGATCCAGTACTCTGTACTGTCTCAGATCCCACCTCTGACTTTGGACAAGTCATACAATCCCTCCCTTAGGGCCTCAGTTTCCCCATCTGTAAGATGAGTGGGTTAGACAAGTGACTGCCACAGTCTCTTTGAGCTCCAGGTCCATGAACATATGATACAAAGACAAACAGATGACCCGGCCCCTGCCCTCCATAACCTTAGGTCAGGGGGCTGTGGAGCAGGCATACAGGGTAGGGCCTGGCTCAGATGAGCCCCCACTGGGGCCACTGACTCCTCTCCCACTTCCTTCTGCCCAGGTGGTTCAGTAGGTATACAGAAATGGATTACGCCCGGGCTGGTAACAAAGCGACCTTCACCGTCAGCCTGGATGCAGGGCCCCTGGAGCAGTTCCCCCACTCCATGGAGCCTCAGCTGAGACAGCTCGGTCTGCCCACTGCCCTCAAGAAAGGTAAAGGACACGTGGGCTGTGTGGGTGTTGGAAACTTGGCCTGAACCTCCCTCTCGACTTCTCAGATGTGGTGGACTGTGGAAGCTCACATACGCTGTCAGACATGCTGATGGGTGGTTTTGTCAAATGCCTTTTCCCCCCTCTGTCATAAGGGGTGGCCTGGCAGGGAAGCAAGAGGAAAGGATATATTAGGAAATGATAATAAGTTGAAAACAAATGATACCAGAAAAAAGGAAGAGATTAGCTCCATCACCCCTGAAGGAAGCTGGCATTTGCCCCCACTGGCAGGCATCCCGCTTTTTCTGGGACAGAGAGCCCATTTTACCAGGACCTTCTCTGCAGGTGTGGTGACCCTCATCTCTGACTACCAAGTGTGTAAAGAGGGCGATGTGCTGACTCCCGAGCAGGCTCGAGTCCTGGTGAGTAATGGGGAGGGCCAGTGAGCAGAAGGGAAGACTGAGCCCAAGCCTCTCCCCCACCCCCCTTCCCCCTTTTCACTGCCCCTGACCCCTCTGCTTTGTCTCTTCAGAAGCTGTTTGGGTTCGAGATGGCAGAATTCAAAGTTAACATGAAATACCTGTGGCAGGCTGAATCAGGGAAGTTTGAGCATCTGGGGGAGGACGCCGAGGAGGACAATGATGATGACAACAGCTCCTCAAAGGAATCAGAAGATGTGGAGGATGATGACTGAGCAGGGACAGCACGGCTCAGGGGAACCCTCACAAGGGTGCAGGACTTTACCCTGTCCAGCCTCTCTGAGTGGCTGCCTCCCTTCTCTAAGGGAAGAGAGACTGACTTTGCAGGACTCTCAGGAGGGAGAGAGGTGCAGGGGCACACGTGACTGTATTTTCATATAGAATAAAGCCTTGTCCATGGAGTGGGTGCACCTCGGCTCTCCCTAGGGGCAAAGGGAAGAATGTGGCTCCTTGCTGTGAGGGCTGGCAGGGCCTGGCCTTCTGCCCAAATGCTTCGAGCCCCAGAGGCTCAACAGGAATGGAGGTGACTGTCCTGGTGCTTCTCTCAGCCCCGCTCGCTTCCCCCTGCTCCAGACGTCTGTGATAGAAATTGGGATTTTGGAAGTTGCGGCCCCTGGTACCACTGCATGAAGTGGTCAGCTGTAGGAAGGACAAAGGGGCTGGGGCAGCTAGGACCCTGAGAGGAGGGGCCCAGTGCTCTCAGTTGGGTTCCTTCACATGCAAGTACGGTCCAGTGTCCACAGTGCCAGATATCCTGGATTGGTCTGTGAGGTGGAGACAATAAGAGCCGTGCTTGAAACATCAGTGCTTGCCTTAGCTCTAGGCCCTAGGGGAGCAAGCACGCCATCTCAACTTTACCACCCCCCGCAATGCTAACTCACATTTATATAGCACTTTTTGAAGTTTTGCAAAATATCCTCAAGACATCCCTCTGAGATGGGTGTGTTGAGTGTTATCTCTGTTTTAGAGATGAGGAAACTGACTCAAGCCCAAGTTTTGATTGCAGAATCCAGTGCTCATCCCACTGTGCCATGCTCTTTCTCACAGTTCCAGAGGCATAGAAGGTGGTACCTGCTTGGGGCCAGTGATGACAGGAGCACCAGACGACCCGCTGGGGGTGCCATTCTCAACAGCCCCTGGGCTCAGAATGTTGCGGTCTCGAGGCCACATGTGGCCCTCAAGGTTCTCAAGGAAAGGACTGCACTTGAGGACCACAAATGGCCTCGAGGCCACAGGTTAGCCACCCCTGATCCTAGGGGGTCTTGCCCATTTCTGCTGTGGCCCCTGTGGACCCTTTCTCAGAATGTTTTTGAGTGTTCAAAATTCCAGCCTCACAAAGGAAACCAGTCATATTGAAATACAATTATCTAAATATTTTCAAACAGATTAGGAACCCCCAGGCTAGGTTTCCTTTCTTTTTCCCAGCTAAAACCCCTCCATCCTTAATGCCTTCCCTGGATTCCCTCCCCATTTCCCCTGGCCGTGTCTTATTTCTACACTGTTGTTTACACGTTGTCTCTCTGTGGGCAGGGACTGTCTTTTGCCTCTCTAGCCCCACAGTACTCAGCACATAATGAATGCTTGTTGGCTGCCTGACTTGGGCAAACCAGGGCCTGAATTGGAAAAGCACTTAGCCAGACCTCCAGCTGGGAGAACTTGAGGACCCATGCCCAGAAGGAAGCCTGGGAAGCCTAAACAAGTGTTCATACCCCCCACGTTCAGGTGATGGGAGTGTTATCTATTCAGTGAGCCCCTGAGTTAGGAGAGCTGGCTTCCTAATCCTGGGTCAGAGACCTGGCTGAGCCTCATTTTCCTATGCGGTAGAACAGAAATGCGTGATCTTCCCACAAGGACACTGGTAACAAGGGACGTCCTCACCAAGCCAGTGTTTGCAGTCGTGGCTACAAGTAACTGATTGGAAACAGCACTAATCCTGGGCAGATGGAGAGGATTTCAGTCAACATTTGTGAAGCACTTACTATGTTCCAGGCATTGTGCTGAGTACTGGGGATACAACAAGAGGCAAAAGACAGGTGAGAGAGCTCAGGGGGAAATCCCGTGAGATAAGCCCCGTTTTTATCCACGGGTGCCAGGATGGGGCTGTCCTAGGCCAGTTAGAGGAAAGCTGGTGCTATTTGTGTGTTTTCTACCAGAGACTAGCTGGGCTAACTTCTGGGGCTTGACTGAGGACCCAAAACCATTGCTCTGGGCAGGTGGAGAGTTCTGGCACTTAAAAGAATGTGCGTGTAAAACCATTAAAAAGCTTTTCGTGGTGCAAACAGCCTCAGAGGTGTTCTGTTCAAGGAGTGATTACTGCATTCTCATGGCACTGAGGTTTGCAATGTGCTTTATCTCAGTCACAACTAAAAAGTTGGAGTTGTTTGTCCTTTGTTGTCCAAGAGGACCTTGACATCAGGGAGGTGATGCCGTAACGTGGATTGAAGTGAAGGAGGGCTGTGCGGTCACCAGCCTCACTTTCTCCTCTGGAGCCATCTGGGTCCAGTGGCCAGATATGGATCAGGATGACTGGAGATGGCCCAGGAGGCAGTTGGAGACCTTGGCCTTTTTAAGGTAAGAGGTTTCCCAGGTCTCAGTTTGTCTAGGCAACACCCATTCAGTGATTAAGGCTAAGTAACAGTACAGAATACTGGATCTAGGTTCAAACTCCACCTCAGAGGCATAGGGTATGTGTGACCTTGGGCAAGTCATTAACCTGGGCCTCGGTTTCCTCATCTGTAAAATGATAGGGTTGGACTAGAAAGAATCATATACTTTCCAGGTCCAGATCTATGATGTCATGACCTCACACATACTAGCTGCTTCATAAATGAGTAAATCAGGCTGCTGAGTTGCTGTTTCTGTTATCTGAGGCAGCTGGGTGGCTCAGTGCATACAGTGAGGGACTTAGGAGTCAAAGCCCAGAGTTCAGATCTGATCTCAGGCACTTCACCTGTTTGCCTCAGTCTCCTCATCTATAAAATGGAAATCGAATTAAATGACATCATAATTACAAAGTGCTCAGCACAGTGCCTGGCACATAGTAAGTATTACATAAATGTTAGCTGCTATTGTCATTCCTGGCTGCTGGTCTAAGTGGGCCTGTGTCCCTTTCCTGAGGCCTGTGATCAGAGTGACAGACACTGCCTCCCATGCTAGTTGGGACCATTCTTCCTGCTTAGTTTGGGTGTCTGTCAAACTCCCTCTTCCACATAAGGCAAGAGTGACTTACCCAGGACTGAACTGATGGTGCTAGAGCTTATTTTGAACTTTGGTCTTTCCAATTGGGTCAGAGCTCACGCTTCCCTCAAGTACCCCTTACTAGCTCGCAGGGTTCTACAAGTATCCTTCATGTTTTTCAGATGAGCAAGGGGAAGCTTCATCGCATTTCTGTGGGCATGTGGTAGATTTAAGAGTCAGGATTTGAACCCAGATCTCAGACACTTCCCACTCCATTTGAAAGACCCATGTTTGCTTCAATATGATTTTATCACAAGTTGACACTGCCCCCACCCCCGTGAAACTCCCTTTCTCCTCATTTGGGGATAACTTTCCTAAGCCCCCAGTTTTGAAAAGGGAAGTAGCACCAGCTCTCCCTGGCAAAGAGGAGGTGGTGGTAACATATGCTGGACAGCTGTGAGAGTGGTTGGCCCCGTGGGACGGAGACGTGGGACACAGTAGGCCTGGCCAGAGGACAGAAGACTTCAGGGACGCCAGGAAGGCTGACTTGGCGTGGGACCGCACGGCCAGTGCTGGAGGGATTAGCCTGGTTCTGCCTGGTCTCAGACATCAGGCCAGGGGACAGATTTAGTTAGGATCAGGGGCTGGTAAGGTAGCCAAAGCAGACCATGTCTGGTGTACTGCCCAGAGGAGCCTTGTTCAGACGTGGAGGCCTCCATTCCTTGTCCAACACCCGCCAGTGGCCTGCTGTTCAGATAGGAGCCAGGATCTGCTGCTGAGCTGCCTCTTCCCACCAAGGACCCAAGCAACCCCAGGCCCCAGAAGAGCCCTGCTCATAATTCACTCCAGGACACTCTCTTGTGCAACAATTGCTCTTATTCCAACAGGACAGGACAGAGCTGGTCGTGGCCCTCACCCTTCTCAACAGAAAGAGCAACAGGGCAGGGGGCCAGAGATCTCACCTCCAGGAAGGAGGCTAGAAAACCATGGATTCAGAGAACAGGGACAATTTGAAAGACAGAGCTCAGGCTGAAGCAGGTTAAGGCAAAGGCTGGCTGATGGGGCTGAGAGCATGGGGACAGCCAGCATCAGTGAGGGGGCCTCTCTCCACCACCAGGGCTGGAGCTAGCGGAAGTAGCTCGGACATTCGTGGGCGACGAGGTTCCAGGCATCGTCAAAGGCCTTCACCACCCCAGGCTCCAGAGGGCCCTCTTCTGCTGCTGCCAGGTTCTGCTGCAGCTGCTCCAGGCTGGACATGCCCAGGATGACGGCGTCTCCACGGGCACCCTGGCAGGAGAGGAGGCAGAGAACCAGGTATGTGTGCAGGTCATATGAGAGAGGTATGGGGTTGAGGTAGAGGGGTAAATGTTTAACATCCAGCTCTCAGGAAAGGGGGATGCAGTGGTAAATGTTTGACAACTAGCTCTCTGGGGGAGGACATGTGCCTAACAACATACTTTTAAATTTAATCTACTTCATTAACATTTTCTCCATTGATTCCTTAAGTCCACAGACTAAAATAATAAATCAAGCCTGCTCAGGGCAGTGATAGGCAGAAGACAAACCGTAGCGTTTGAGCTCACGCTCAAAAAATTTGTTTCTGATAATTTTAATTTGCATTTCTTTAATCAATAACGACTTAGGGCATTTTTTCATATGACTACAGACAGCTTTGATTACTTTATCTGAAAACTGCCTGTTCATATCTCTTGACCATTTGTCAACTGAGGAATGGCTCTTATTTGTATAAACTTGACTCAGTTCTCTATTTGCAAAATGAGGTCTTTGTATCAGAATTGCTGTAAAAATTTCTTCGCAGTTATGATTGCCAGCTGTCATGCTCAAAATTCAGCGACGGTGACATGAGCTAGCTCCACGGGGATCCCTTGGATCTCCCACTATGACTCCATGAGGGTGGGAAAGGTCTCTTACTTTTTTTTGTAGGTGCCCAAGAATATGAGGCTTGGAGTCAGGGTTCCGATCTTGTCTCAGACACTTACTAGCTACGGGACCCTGGACAAATCACTTAACCTCTGCCTCAGTTTCCTCACCTATAAAATGGGGACAGTAATAGAGCCTACCTCACAGAGTTACTGAGGACCAAATGAGGTAACACGTGTAAAGCACTTTGCAAATTATGTTTTTGTCAGACTCTTTGTGACTCCATTTGGGGTTTTCTTGGCAAAGATAGTGGAGAGGTTTGCCTTTTCCTTCTCTAGCTCATTTTACAGATGAGGAAACTGAAGCAAACAGGGTTGCATGATTGCCCAGGGTCACAAAGCTATAAGTGAATAAGGTCAAGTTTGAACTCAGGAAGAGGAGTCCCTGACTCCTGCCCCAGTAATCTACCCGCTGCGCCCCTTAGCTCTCCCAAAAAAAGGTACTATAGTGGTTTGCCATTTTCCTTCTCCAAAGTATTATAGCAAACAGAGGTCAAGTGACTTGCCCAGGGTCAGACAGCTAGTAACTGTCTGAGGCTGGATTTGAACTCAGGTCTCGGCCCAGCGCTCTATCCACTTTACCACCCAGCTGCCTAAACTCCAGTTATTTGGATCTCCCTCACCACAAAAGTCCATCATCTCTCTGGCATCGTTAGGCTCCCACTGGTGCTCCAGGGCTGCTACCACAGGCCACCACTCGGGGAGTCCGAGCAGGCTGGGGCCGTGACCAAGCACGGCTCCTGCATAAGCTCTCCTGACTCTCGGTCATCCTTCCTGTAACACGCCGAGAGGCACTCTACATCCAATCAAACTGAAGGAAGGATTATGCCCCAACCCAGCTTTGCCCATGCAGGCAGGCCCTCCATGTATCGCAAGAGCCCTAGGGAGGACCATTACTCCCAAATTTCAGAGGAGGGACCTAAGGCCCATTGAGGTTATGCAAATTGTCCATGGCCATACAGTAAATGACTGCACAAGGCTGGATTCTAACTCGGGTCTTCCTGACACAGAAGCCAGGAAGTTGTCCATCCCATCTGACAAGACAGGAGGATGGAATGGGCTGCTAGGGTAAGGACCTCTGAAGGTGGATGGCATGATGCCCACGGAGGGATCCAGAGCCCCGATAATACAAGAAACACCCTGATCACAGCAGCCACTCAGCTGAGGTCACACAGGGAGGACAGCGGTGGTACCCAGACTGGGAGCTCCTCCAGGCAGAGGCCATCTTTTGCCTTTCTCTGTTATCCTTAATGCTCAGCACAGTGCTGGATTAACTCCTTAATGACTGATGCACAGTACCAGCTTTTGGCACCTGGCCTTAACGTGATACAAGTAAACACTCTTGTCAGTCAATATACATTTAATGTTGTTAATCTCTTGACTTGGTCTGCCTAAACGTTTTCAGGAAACATCCTTTTCCTATAATTCATTTATGATTTCTTTGTTAGCTATGTTAAAATTAGTGTTGATCAGGGAGATAAAAGCCAAAGGGCTCAAGACTTATGGGGACGGGTGGGCTCCTGGGGCCCCTGGGGCATCACCTGGAGTTTGGAGTGATGGTACATCCACCTGAGGGCTGCTGAGGTCATGCTGGGAGGGCTGGCCCCATAAGATGCCGCCAGGGCTTTCTTCACAAGACTGATGGCTTGAAAGTGATGTTCCTTCCAGAAGCTGTGTTGAATGGACAGAGAGGGAAGTTCAGTGGTCAGTGCCCCCAGGCTGGCCTCAGCAGGGCCTCTGTGGGAGCTCACTTGGCAGAGAACCCAGGCTCCCAATCACAGGAGCCCTGATGGAGTCAGGCAGCCTAGGCCAAGTTACAGTCCTGGCTCTACCAGCTGCTACTTGCTGGGCAACCACAGGTACTGTCCACTGCAAACCTCCAAGTGGGGCTGCACTTCCCCAGTGAGTCCTGAAACACCCAAAGTGACCTCCAGTTATGCTCAGTCTACCACCCAATGAGTAATTCATGAACGCAGCACACAGGCCTTGGGCACGCCCCATAATCACCCATCTCATCCCATGTGACACCCCAAGAGGGCCCATTTTGGACTGGCTGCCACATTCTGGGAAGGACACGGAGAGAGTCCAGAGGAAGGTGTGGCCCTTCCAGGACACGGCAGACATTCAAAGATGGGTTAAGGGAACTGGGGCTGTTTGGTCTAAACTTGGGCGCAGTTGGGAGGGCAGAGGAGCACGTGTCATACATGTGAGGGGCTGTCCTGTGGACAGCTCCAAGTAGGTCAGTTTTGTCTCAGTGTCAGGAAACCTTCCTCACAGTGAGAGGGGCCCAAAAGGGGAAGGGGCTGCCTGGGCTTCTGTGAGTGCAGGCCAGAGATCCACTTGTCAGGGATGGTTTCAAGGGGGCTCTTGTTCAGGTCTGGGTTGGACCAGACCCCCCTCAAAGGAGCTTTACCTCTTTTAATTACATCCTGTTTATCCTACACATAGCTTACTTTGCATGCTTTTGTTTGCCTGTTGTCTCCCCGTTAGACTGTAAGCTCCTTGAGGACAGGGACTGTCTTTTGCCTTTCTTTGTGCCCCCAGCACTTAGCACAGTGCCAAGCACTTAATAAATGTTTACTGAACTGAAGGTCCCTTGAAACTTAGGACGTGTGATGGACTCCCCAAGAGGCAGGCCAGCGGCTTGTACTCATTTTGACAGATGGGAAAGTCTGGAGTTTCAGAGATGCCAGGTCTCTTGAAAACATTCTCCCATCTGACCTGCTTCACCCACTGGGGAGCAGAGCTCACCGATTCCTGTAGGTCTCAGCCCAGCTATTCCCAAAGAACCGGCCCTCAGGCTGTTTCTTGTCCTTGTCTTCATATCTGTACTTGCCAGTCAGGAGGCCACCTGAGAGAGATAGGAGAGTTTGATCTAGGATTCTGCCTAGGGCTAAGGCCTGAGAGCTCAGCCAGAAGTCAGGGCTGTGAAGGGTGGGGGGATATACATGTCAACTTGGCCCCAAGCAAAGAGGGACCAAGCCAGGCCTCTTGTCCACTCCCCCTGGCACCCCTGGATCCCACCTGCATCCCACTCCCAAGCTGGACCCACAAGATAACCAAACTCAGATTCCTGGAACGCTCTTACGTGGCTTCCACAAAATAACTCCTAGAGGTTGTCAGTGCAAAGTACTTTCTCTGTTTGGACAGAGAGGTTGCAATTTGCCCACGGACACACAGCTAGCAAGCATCGAGGCCAGATTTGAACCCAGATCTCTTGACTACATGTCTTCATTCTACTATCCTATCCCACAGACTCTGGGGTCCCCTCCCCTTCTTTCCTCATACCAGCCAAAGGGTTGTATGCATAGAACCGCAGTCCATAGTGATGCAGGCAGGGGAACAGTTCCGTCTCCACCTGCCTGGTGGTGGCATTGTACATGCCCTGTGAGGAGGAAGGACAGCACAGATGAAGAGACTCAGGGAAGGGACAGCCCCCCAAACCAGCCCGGGTCAGGAAAGGTCACCAGCTTGGCACACTGGCTGGAGGTCTAGTCCAACTCATTCACTTTACAGATGAGGAAACTGAGGCCCAGAAATGGCATTAAGCAGGAAGTAGCAGAGTCAGGATTTGAACCCAGGTCTTCCGTCTCCAAAGCCCCAAAGCACAGAGAGTCAGAGCCCTAGAACCGAGCCCCAGCTGGGCCATTTACTAGCAGTATCACATGGGGCCAGTCCCTCCCTCCTTTAACCTCAAGGGTAGAAGGGTTTCCTGCCCATGGGGCCAGGTAAATCCATGGCCAAGAAGGCCCCCAGGAGACCCAGCAGCATCCTGGGCTCAGACAGGTGCTCACCTGGTACACAGTGGGAAGGACCCAGCCACTGTTCGTGCAGAGAGTGCAGATTTCAGCTACTTCCCAGGAGGCGTAGTTGGAGAGGCCCAGCTCTACAAACTTACCCTGCAGGGGAGAAAGGGAAGCAGGGAGGGAAGAAGAGGTGGGGAGAGGGGGAGAGAGGGAGAGAACACTGAGTTAGGGCAGGGCCCCTGCTCTAAGGAGTCGTCCTATTTTGTTTGTTGGATTTGTTTGTTTTTTGCTTTTTTTTTTTGGTGAGGCAATCAGGGTTAAGTGACTTGCCCAGGGTCACACAGCTAGTAAGTGTTAAATGTCTGAGACTGCATTTGAACTCAGATCCTCCTGACTCCAAGGCCAGAGTTCTATTCACTGCGCCACCTAGCTGCCCCCGTCCTTCTATTTTTACCTGAACTTGCCTCCCCTATTAGAAGTTAATTAGAATATTTTTGTGAGTAGGAACTGTTTCATTCATCTCCAGCTCTAGCACAGTGCCTGGCATATAGTAGGTGGTTAATAAATAATCTTGAATGATTGATTTATGTTCTAAGGACTCTCCAGCTCTGACATCCTGTGTTCTAAGGCCCCTCCCAGCTCTGACATCTGTTCTAAGGGCCCTCCTAGCTCTGACATTCTGTGTCCTAAGGCCCTCCCAGCTCTGACATTCTGTGCCATAAGGGCCCTCCCAGCTCTGACATCTGGGTTCTAAGACCACTCCCAGCTCTGACATCCTGTATTCTAAGGCCCCTCCCAGCTCTGACACCCCCTGTCCTAAGGGCCCTCTCAGCTCTGACATCTTGCGCTCTCACCTCCTGGTGCAGCTCATTGCAGGCCCGCAGGGTCTCCTCCACGGGCGTGTTGTGGTCTGGGGCGTGCAGGTAGAAGAGATCCACTTGGGTGCACTGCAGCCGCTGTAGGGAGGTCTCCAGCTGGGACCGGACACTCTCAGCCCTCAGAGACTTTCCTTCCCAGGGATTGGCCTTGGTGGCAATTTTCACTGAAGGAAAAAGAAGGTGGTAGGAGGTGGCTGAGATTCAATTCAATGTACTCCCCCTGCTCGGCGCTGCATCCAAACAGGCCACGTCGCTACCTTCCCAGCTGACCACATGCGATTCCCAGGACAGAGGCTGTTCTTTTCACAAACCGAATAAGTCCTGTTCCTGAGCTGGAACAGGACTCAGAGAGCATCTAGTCTGACCCTCTCATTACAAAGAGAAAGGAAGGGGTTTGTACAGGTCACACAGGGACAGTCAGGACTCGAACTCAAGTTCATGACAAGCATGGTGGGGCAGGCCAAGGACATTGGACTTGGAGTCAGAAGCCCTGGTTTCCAATCCTGGCCCGGCCACTTACTACCTAGGTCACCTTGGGCAAGTCACTCATCTCTTATGGGCCTCAGTTTCCTCATCTGTAAAATGAAGAGGTTCAATTCAATGTCCTGTTAATTCCAACTGTAAATGCTGGTCCTAGGATCCTGTAACTTTAAATTCTGGATTCTTTCCACGATGCCATACCACCTCCAGGTAATCCTCACATTCAATTATTATACCCATTTTTCAGATGAAGAAACTGAGCCCTTCAAGAGATGACATGGCATCACAAAGCAGGGAACTCAGCCTATGTCTTCTGACTCCATATCCAAGGCCCTTAACACTGCATTGTGAGGTTGTAACCTGATATATCCTTCCCATCCCCCTCCTCCTACAAGAGAAAGGGACAGGCAAGTGTAAGACTGTGTTCCTTTCATAAATGGCCAGTTTGGGGCACCTTGGTGGTGCAGTGGATAGAGCACTGGCCCTGAAGTCAGGAGGACCTGAGTTCAAATCCAGCCTCAGAGCAAACACTTAACACTTATTAGCTGTGTGACCCTGAGCAAGTCACTTAACCCCAACTGCCTAAGAAAAAAAAGAGAAAGACAGAGATCAAGGGCATTAAGGCCTGCTGTCGTGTCTTGAGCTACTTCCAATTTGAAGTGCCTCCCTACCAGGTTCTACCCTCCCTGTCACATAGTGTGTGCTGTGAGGGGAAAGTGTGACACAGATCTGTACATAGATGGTTATATTTTGATTATCTGTGCTTCTGTGTTCTACTGAGTAAATGTTATAATTATTTAATAACTAAATGTTTTGAGTAATTATTGTAATTTTTAAGAACTGAATGTTATAATTATTCCCACTTCTGCCTTCTACTGAGTAAATATTTATTTCTGCCCTTGCCTTCTAATGAGTAAATGTTATTATTCTGGCTTTTGCCTTATCATTTAGCTGTTTCATGTTTAATGCCAGGGCTCCCCTCTGGAGACCATCTTCTATTTAGCCTGCGTTTCTCTTGTACGTACATAGTTTTTGCATGTTGTCTCCCCCTTAGACTGTATGCTCCTTGAGGGCAGGAGCTGTCTTTTGTCTTTTTTTGGCGGCCCCAGTGCTTAGCATAGTGCCTGGCACACAGCAGGCATTTAATAAATGCTGGCTAACAAGATTCAATGGTGTGATTCGGACTGATTTTTGTATAAATGGGAAGCCCAGCAGTAGGTCATGAACTAGATTGGCAAGTAGTAGGTGTATTCCCAGCACGCACCCCTAGGTTCATAATAGAATGAATGGAAGCCAGGGGTCCACCCCTCTGGGAGCACCACTCCAACCTGCCAAAGTGGGTGTAGGTTGGAGGAAAGGAAGCAAACCCTACTTGAAGAAAAGAGTCTAGGGAGAATTGGGATGGATGCCAGGTCCCAGAGAATGCAAGCCTCACATGAGTCAGTTTTCAGAGCGATACAAAGTAGAATTTAAGCCAGCAAAATTGAGGCCCAATATCACCTCAATATGGCCAGTTGCTTCTCTGGTTCTAATTCCAACTATATTAATTACCAGCTGTATGAACTCTGGCAAGTCACTTCCCTGGTCCTATTTCTTTATACATAAAAGGAAGGAGCTGGAGGATCAGATGACCGATAGGGTCCTTCCAGCTCTAGATTACGTGTTCCAATTAAATGGGAAGTTGGAGGGGAAGACAGAAAGAGAGGACAAATATCAAGATCAGCTCTGATCTAAGAATTGTAAATTGGAAGGAGGTTTAATTTTTATTATGTACTTTTCACAGCTGACCCCACTCAACTGCTTAGGATGGAAGAATTTAGTGATTACCTTTACTGAATATCACTCTCTTCCCCCTCCCTCCTCCACTCCAAGCCAGGAATTCCATTGCCTCTACTAGTGAACTTTGCTTCTGGGTACAATTTGGGGAATCTGACCAGTGGAGGTGGAGGGAGGGAGGGAGGGGTTTAAAGGTCAAGGAAAGAAGATAGAAAGAAACTCTGATCACGGGTTGAGATATCAGAGGCCATTAAGTCCAAAACTACTACTTTCAAAACCCCGGACTTGGAGTCAGAAGGTCTAGGTTCAAACCCTACCTAGGACTAGCTGTGTCACCTGAAAAGGTCATTTAATGCCCCTGGGCTTCAGTTTCTTCTCTGTAAAATGAGGGGATTGGACCAGATGACCACTAAGGTTCATTCAGTCTCTAAATCAATGATCTCATCTATGCCCAGACAGGTGAACTGAGATAGAAAGTGGCAGAGATGGTATTTAAGCCTACGCTTCCCGAATCCCAATCCAGAACTCATTCTATAATTCCAGGAAGCTACATGGCAAAGTGGAAAGCTAGAATGCTGGACCTGGATTTGAGAAAACCAGAGTTCAAATTCTGACACTTTACTGTGATACCCTGGGCAAAAGTCACTTTACTCGGCTGGTTTCTTCCTCTGAAAATAAGGATAATTATGGCTCCTACCTCCCAGGGCTGTTGGGAGGCTCACATAAGATAACATATGGATAGCACTGCAAAGCTTAAAGCACTGTACAGATGTTAGTTATTATTAATCCAAGAGGAAAAAATCAAATTTAAAATAGTGACCGAAGGAGCTACATGATAGAACAAACTCTGCGCTGCAAGTGAAGAGACCTGGGTTCCAGCTCCATCGACAGTACATTCACTGTGTGACCTCAGACAAGGCTGTTCCATTCTCTGGGCCTCAGTTTTCTTCTCTTTATAATACAGGGCTGGGTGAAATCAACTCTAAGGTCCCTCACAGCCCATAATATTCTCTGACAGTTTATTTCATGAGGTCCCTCCCAGCCCAGGAGCAGTCTGGGTTCTCAGGTTCCTTTCAGCTCTCACACTTTAAAAAATCTGAGGAGGCAGCAGCTCAGGGGATCTACTTACTGAAGGGACAGTCTGGGATGAGAGTGGAAGGGTCAGTGTGAAGGGGATACATGAATCCTCTGCTGAAAGGTCTGGCCCTCCACGACAGGCACTCCAAACCCTATCCAGGGCAGGGAAGACCCATCCTGAGTCTCTCTCCCTCCCCCAAAGGAGGCCCTAAGCAATCACAAGCATGGGACAGAAGACTAGGAACAGTTACCCACCTTAGTGGACAAGGAGAGCCTGAGCCAAGGCCTTAGCCTCCATCTAGCTTCTGCTCCCCTACCCACCTCCCCCCCAGGAACCTCAACTTATGTAATGAGCACAAGCTTTGGAGCAGGGGGTGCTTATTAAACTAGCTGATGGCATAATTGTTATTTGGATCAGATCAGTGCTTGGGCCAGTCTATCAAGGTTCCTAGAGTTAGAGACAGGACACTTCTTGGAGAACAAGGGTCTGACAAACCATTAGAAGATCTGCTGCCTGTCATGGGGGCAGAGGTTTCACTAGGAGAGCAGAGGAGTGGGGGCAGGGCTGACTGGGGCTGCACAGTTCAAGGACAGGGCTACAAGGGGTGGGAATAGAATTTGCCAGATCAATGGTCCAAGGATGCACACCGGGGATTGCAACATTTGGAGGTCCCAGTTCATTGCCTCTGGGTAGGGCTGCACGTGGATGGATGGATAGGACTGTGGAGATGAGGGACCCACACCCTAGGTCAAGGATTCCATGCCCTAAATTACAAGATTTGGAGGTCTGGGTCATTGCCTCTGGGTAGGGCTGCATGGGGATGGATGGGATTGCAGAGATTAGTGACCCACACCTCAGATTAGGGGTTTCATGCCCTAAATTACAACATTTGGAGGTTGGGGTTCATTGCCTCTGGGTAGGGCTGCATGGTGATGTATGAGACTGCAGAGATTAGCGACCCACACCTCAGATTAGGGGTTTCATGCCCTAAATTACAACATTTGGAGGTTGGGGTTCATTGCCTCTGGGTAGGGCTGCATGGGGATGTATGAGACTGCAGAGATTAGCGACCCACACCTCAGGTTAGGGGTTCCATGCCTTAAATTACAACATTTGGAGGTCGGGGCTCATTTGCTTCTGGGTTGGGCTGCACGTGGATAGATGGATGGGATTGGAGAGATTAGGGACCCACAGCGCAGGTCAAGGGTTCCAGGGCGCATGCCCGAGATCCCACCCTTGCGGGTGGGCAGGTGGCAGGCTGGGAGGGCTGGAGGTCCGGCCGGCTTACCTCTGCTGCCGGCATCCCCCAGCCCCAGGCCCATACTGCCCACGATACTCTCGGACTGGCCGTCGCTGTACATGAAGGCCGTGTCCAGCTCGCGGTGGCCGCGCTCCAGGAAGGCGTGCACGGCGGCGGCGCTGGCTGACCCGTCCATGCGCCGGCCCATCTCCATCGTGCCCAGCACGGAGGCCGGCAGGGCCCGGGCCGCCGAGGAGGCGGCGCGGGAGGCGTGGGGCATCGCGGCGGCGGCGGCGGCGGCCCTAGGGCTGCGGGCACTGGCGGCTCCCCGGGTGGATCTGCAGCTGGCGGACCTGCAGCGGGCAGCGGCGCGAGCCACAGCGCGAGACGCGGCGCTCACCATCTGGGGGGAGGGGATGCTGCGGCCTGCGTGCCGAAGCCCCGCCTCGTCCCTGACGTCACCAGCAGTCTCGGGTAGGGAGGGACGAGAGCAGAGCGGGTCGCTTTCCGGGACCGTCTGCAAAGTGCGCTGCGCCGCCGGGGACGGTGGAAGCCCTGCATCGTCCCGGACCAGGTTTGGATGCTCTTTGGACCCGCCTGGCCCCGGCGGAAGGCATTGAGGCTGACCGCTTCCACCCCGGACCCTTTTCCAGTATCCCGGAATCTGGAGCTGAAGCAACCTTAAGGGAACCTCTAGTTCAACACTCTCCTTTTTCAGATGAGGAAACTGAGGCTTAGGAACAGAAAGGGATTTGCCCAGGGTCTTCCTGAGCTAGGATTCCAACCTGGGTCTTGTTTATCCCGGTCCCACCCTGGAGTTACGGCCCCCTGATGCAGGGAGGGACGAGGAAGGACTGAAGCTTCCAGGCTAGGTTTTCATTTATCCCCATGGAAGGCACCCAGTAATCTGGCGGAGGAGAGAGAGCAGTCCTGGGGACCCAGGAGTCCTGAGCCTCATGTCCAGTCACCCCCATTCCACCCCTCCCTTCCATCACACAAGCAGGGAATTAATGAATGTGCCTATAACGATCAGTGGAGGAAGGGGTGCAATACATGATATTGCTGCTGTCTGAGAGGTTGAAACCCCTCAAAGACTGGAGTACAGGACAGGGTCGTCTGGATGAATTCACAGACTCAAGCATTCTTTAAATCAAATTGGAAACAAATTTATTGTTATGCTATGTAGCTGGCAAGGATTCTAAAGGACCTGCGACCTTAGAGGGGTACAGTTAAAGTTTATACAGAATGAAATATAATAAAACGTGTGCTAAATATGCTAACTAGGTGATTTAGGGCGTGGTTAAGGAGTGGTCACTTCTTAAAGGAACATGCACTTTTTGTATTTACTGCAGGCGATTTACCAAGAGTTCACTAGGAAAAGCCCACAAAGGGGGTGCCACATGGAGATGTGGTTTTAGGCGTGCTACTTCACTAAGTTAACTAGAGTTCAGGGGTAACTGAGAGTTGTCCAGTCTGCCACCAGTCAATGTCTTGTTTAACAAGATAGATGGAGGGAGTATACATATGTCTTAGGTCTAGAATACAGATAATGAGGAGTCCAGGATGTAGATAATGACATAGGGTGGTAGTATAGATAGTCCAGTGGGTAAGACTATCTTTATGACCCAGTGCAAAGCCATTTCAAACTAATAATTCCTTCAGGTGCTGTTTGTAACTATACCAGGGAGAGAGAAAAGGGTCTTGCTGGGGCCTACTCATGAGTAATTGCTAGGCACAGTGTCCTTGAGCTGGGTAGAAACTGTCAGGGATAGTGTTTCTGAAGCTGGGGAGAAACGTGGTCGTGGAATTGGGGTCCCAGTACAACCATCCAAGTGCCTCATCAGTGTCAATCAAAAATCCGGAAAACTGTGCCATAAAATCTTTTTAAAATATTATGAACTTGACAAACATCGACACACATGATCATATCTACATAAAAAGAATAGAAAAAGAGAAGTACGTGTGAAACCACGAATTTCAATTATGTACTGCTTGGTTTTTTTAATAAAGAATAAATTTAACAGGGTAATTCCAATCCTGTTCTGTTTATTTGTATCTCAGTTTCCATCTGCTTTCTTCTCTGTATACTGTAAATGTTTCATTATTTAGGGGAACTACCATTATTCCCTTCTTCACTCATAACTTTTTCTCTCCCCCCCTCAAAAAAAACCCTAAGCAACATTCTCTCTGAACTCTCCCCACCCCAACGAATAAATATACTCAAGAAGATTAAAAAAAAAAAGATCTATACATTGACCTTGTCAGAAAATGTATGTCTCCTACACTTCTGCAGTCCATCACTTGTCTGTCAGAAGGTTGGAAGCATTCTCTACCATGGCGCTGGAATGGTAACTGGTCATTGACATGGTCAGAGTTCTTAAGTCTTTCAAAGTTGTTTCCCTTTACAGTGTTGTCTTTGTATAAATTGTTTTCCTGGTTCTGCTTGCTTCAGTTTGCATCAGTTCATAGGAGTGTTCCCAGATTTCTCTGAATCTAACCGTTTCTTTTTTTCCTTAGGACACAATAATATTACATTATATTCATATACAATATTATCTTTGGCCATTCCCTTTATTAAAACAAGAAGTTCCATTGTAAACGTTTTTCTACATATGGGTCCTTTCCTTTGGTCTTTGAGCATTTTGGGGTACAGGATATTCACAGGTAACTTTTGGGGCATCATTCCAAACTGTTTTGCAGAATAGTTGAAGCAATTCCCAGCTCCAATAATAATATATTTATAATATATAATACTATAATAATATATTCCCATAGCCCCTCCAACAATTGTCCTTTTTTCTCTCAATCTGATGGATGTGAGGTGAAACTTCACAGTTGATTTAGTTTGCATTTCTCTTATTATTAGGGATTTGGAGCATTTTTTATATGTTATTTGATAGCTTGAATTTATTTTTCAATCTACCTGTTCATGTGATTTGACCATGATCTGCCAGAGAATCTAGGTGGCAAAGTGGACAGAGTGCTGGGCCTGGAATCAGGAAGTCACCTCTTCCTGATTTAAGATCTGGCCTCAAACACTTACTAGCTGTGTGACTCTGGGCAAGTCATTTAACCCTGTTTGCCTTTTTCCTCATCTAAAAAATGAGCTGGAGAACTCTAGTATCTCTGTGAAGAAAATCCCAACTGGAGTCATGAAGAGTTGGATGTGACTGAAAAATGACTGAACACCAGGAAATGGCTCTTGTTCTTATAGATTTGAATTATAACAAAAATGGCTAGCATTTATAGAGACTAATATTTGTAAGGCAATCTACCAATCAATCAAAGTATATATCAAGAACTTACTATGTGCTAGGCACCATATGACCTGATTGCATCAACCCCTTGCATAGTTGCTTGCTTTAGTTCTCCAAATATCTTGGATATCACACCTTAATCACAGAAATCTGCAACAAAGATGTCCTTCAACTAACTCTTTCCCTTCTGATTTTTTAACGTGGTTTTTTTAATTTATTTTGTTAAACATTTTCTAATTATATTTTAAATGTTTTTTAAATTTTCAGTCACCAATTCTCTCCCTCCCTCCACCCTCTCCTGTACCTGTTGAGAAGGCAAGAAATACAATATCCATCATTCATGTAAAGCCGTGCAAAACATATTCTGGCTTTAGCCATGTTGGAAGAAAAAAAAAGCAAGAAAAATAAAGTGAAAAAATATATGTTTCAATCTACACTCAGAGTCCAGTTCTCTCTCTGGAGATGGATAGTATTTTTGCTCATGAATCCTTTTGAATTGTCTTAGATCATTATATTGATCAGAATATCTAAGTCTTTCACAGTTGATCTTGTTTCAATATTGCTGTTGCTAACTGTATACAATGTTCTCCTGGTTCTGCTCACTTCACTTTGCATCAGTTCATGTAAATCTTGCCAGGTTTTCTGCTCATCAATTCTTAGAGCACAGTAGTATTCCATCATATTCATATACCGCAACTTGTTCAGCCGCTCCCTAATTGATGGGCATCTCCTCAATTTCCAATTCTTTGCCACCACAAAAAGAGCTGCTATGAACATTTTTGTACATGTGGGTCCTTGCTTTTTATTTGTTCTCTTTGTGATATAGACCTAGTGGTGCTATTGCTGAGTCAAAGGGTGTGCAGTTTTATAGTCCTCTGGACATAGTTTCAAATTGTTTTCCAGAATGGTTGGACCAGTTCCCAACTCCACCAGAAGTGCATTAGTGTACCTATTTTACCACAGCCTCTCCAACATTTGTCATTTTCCTTTTCTGTCATGTTAGCCAATCTGATAGGTGTGAGGTGGTACCTCAGAATTATTTTAATTTGTATTTCTCTAATTGTTAATGATTCAGGGAATTTTCTTTTCATATGTTTATTGATAGCCTTGATTTCTTCTTTTGAAAACTGCCTGTTCATATCCTTTGGCCATTTGCCAGTTGGAGAATGACTCATTATCTTCTCAGTTTATCTCAGTTCTGTATATATTTGAGAAATGAGATTTTTATCCGCAAACCTTTCTGTAATTTGTCTCCCAGTTTTGTGCTCTCCTTTTAATTTTAGTTTCATTACTTTTGTTTATGAAAAACCTTTTTAATTTAATATAATCCAAATTGTCCTTTTTATGTCCTGTGAGTCTCTCTATCCAATTTGATCAAGAACTATTTCCCTATCCATGACTGTATGAAAAGAGTCTCCTTCTTTGTTTCTCTAATTTGGTTGTGGTATGATATGATATCTGTTGTGTTGTTACAGGCTGTGTATCAAACAAGCATTTCTACATAGCATTGGTCCCATCAAGTTCCCATCTAAATGTGGCTTGACTGAAGAGTGATTCTTTATTTCAGCTTCCACTGGACCTGAAGGTCTTTCCTTGAATCTCAGGACATCAGTGGTAGACTGGCTCTAAAACCTGGCATAGACTGCACCTCATAGACTCCAGATTCCTAGAACCTTGGTCTCCTGACCTTTCCATACCCACAAGGTCAAATCCTCTAGATTCATCTCCTTCACCTAAAATAGAATAAATACTGAGACAAAGCACCAAGGTCCATTTTCATGGGGACAGATGTTGGCCTTGGAGGGAAGGGCCCAAAGCCTTTCCTCTTACATCTTTATCTCTTACCAGTCACTGTCTGGGAAGGAGTCACTCTGTGAGCAGAGGACCACCAAAAAGAAATGGCTGAAGCCAATTCAGGCCTTCTAAAGAACATTTTGATAGCGCTTTAAAATTGGCCAAGTACTTTACCTATATATTATCTCCTTTGGTCCTTCCAACAACTCTGTGAGGTATGTAGTATTATTAATACCATTTTACAGATGAGGAAACTAATACTCAGAGAATTTGGGTGACAGTCTTAGGATCACACAGCTCCTAAGTGTCTGAGGCAGAAATGCTGCAAAATACCTTACACTGTGCCACACGTCATAGACAGTTAAAACATTTATCCAAGAGATGGAGATAAGCATTCTTCAATGACCTGGAAACTCACCTGATTTAAATCCCCAATGAAAAACTGGGTTATCAATCAACAAATTTAGACTTGGGAAAAAAAAGTACTGCCATCAAAAGTATGCTTACTATGCAATGTGATAAAAGTGTGGTTTCAAGATGAAGAATTAAAGAATGTGTTAACAATCTTGTAAACTCTGTGCTTAATCATGGAACACAAGGGTTTGCAGCAAAAGAGGGACAAAATATATATTGAAAATTTTCAAAGGTGTAAAAAAATCTTTTTTTTAATTTTTAAATTTTTTTTCTAAATTTATTTTATTAATTTATTTTGCTTTATCAATAATCACTTCTATATGCTTTTGAGTTTAAAATTTTTCTCCCCTTTCCTCCCCACCAACCTCCCCAGGATGGTGCACAATCTAATATAGGCTATACATTTATATTCCCATTAAACATATTTTCACATTAGTGATGTTGTAAGTAAAAATTAAAACCAATAGGAGGAACCATCAGAAAGAGGAAACAAAACTCAACAGAAGAGAAAAAAAATAGCAATTCAACTTCCATAGTTCTTTCTTTGGATGTGGACAGCATTTTCCATCACGAGGCCTCTGGAGATGTCTTAGATCCTTGTATTGCTGGGAACCATTAAGTTCATCAATATTAGTCATCGCACAACGTAGCTGTTATTGTGTACAACATTCTCTTGGTTCTGCTCACTTCACTCAGCATCAGACCATATAGGTCTTTCCAGGTTTTTCTGAAGTCAGCCTGCTCATCATTTTTTATAGCACAATAGTATTCCATGACATTCATATACCACAACTTGCTTGGCCATTCCCTGATGGATGGGCACCCTCTCAATTTCCAATTCTTTGCCACCACAAAAAGAGCTGCTATGAATATTTCTGTACATGTGGGTCCAAAGGTGTAAAACATCTTGAAGTTTATTGTTATGTCAGCACATTTGATTATTTTTCTTTATCTCAGTTGATTTGTACGTCACTATAGATCTTCGGTCCATTTGAATGGAATCATAGTATATGGTGGCATGCGCGCATTTCTGCCAACCTGCTTTGCAGTTTTCCCCGTAGTTTTGTTGTTGGTGGTGTTGTTGTTTTTGTTTTTTGGCAAAGCATTTGGGGTTAAGTGACTAGCCCAAGGTCACACAGCTAATGAGTATCATGTGTCTGAGAGCAGATTTGAACTCAGGTCCTCCTGACTCCAGGGCTGGTGCTGTATTCACTGAGCCACCTAGCTGTCCCTTCCCTGCAGTTTTTGTTAAATACAGGTCCTTATTCCTGAACTTTAGATACTTGGGTTTAATAAATTATTATTACTATGTTCATCTAGGTTTTATTCATATAATCTATTCTACTGATCAATTTTCTATTTCTTTTTAGCCAGCATCAAATAATTTTTTTGATTATTGCTTTATAATGCAGTTTGTCATATGGAATGCTATTTCTCCCTCATCTCTACTTTTTTTTTTAACTTCCTAGATATGAAAGTAATATGATTTTGTTCCTTCAAATGAATTTTATTATTATGTTTATCATTCTATAAATTTAGCCATTGATTGGAATGGCATTGAATAACTAAATTAACTGGATGATATTGTCATTTTTATTATATTGGCAGGCTGATCCACTGTATTTCTGTGAAGAGTGGTTTGTTGTTATATATTTATAATTCTCTTTCTTCCTTGGTAGGTGGACTTTTTTTTTTAAGGCATTTGGGGTTAAGTGACTTGCCCAGGGTCACACAGCTAGTAAGTGTCAAGTGTTTGGTCTGAGGCCACATTTGAAATTAGGTCCTCTTGACTTCAGGGTTAGTGCTCTATCCACTGCGCCACCTAGCTGCCCCTGTACTTCTAAACATTTTATAAATTCTGTAACCAAATAGAATGGAATCAATCTGTCTCTTTCTTATGGGTTTTGTTGATAATATACAGAAACTCTGATTATTTATGTGGGTTTATTTTAGGTCCTGCTACTTTTTTGAAGTTATTGTTTCAGTGACTTTTTTTAGTTCAATCTCTAGGATTTTCTAAGTGAAACATCATATAATCTGCAAAAATCAGTAACTTTAGTTCCCCTTTTTCTATGCTTATTACTTCCATTTATTTTCATATGTCATTGCTATAACTAGCACATCCAGTATGATATAAAATATCATGGTAACAATGGACATCTTTGCTTTATTTCTTATTTTACTAGAAAGGATTCTAGTATTTCTTTATTACTGATGAGAAGATTAAAATTGATCTGGTCTAATTTATTTAATGACGCTATTTACAAGTAATTGATTTTGTCCTGTAAGTGTTTAAATCATGTTTCTTTGTCTCTGAACTTGGTTAAGAATTAAACTGACCTACAGTAGGTTAAGTTGAAAAAATCCAGCTCTCCCACTCAGGAATTTAACTGGTTTTAGAGAATATGTGTGAACAGAAAAGGAGTTTGGGCCTGATATCCTTACTTCACCCAGCTATCCTTCAAGGATGCCTAGTTTGCTGTGCAAAGGGTCTGAGCCACTATCTCATACCTGCCCTCAGACAATGAGTACTTAGTCTCATGAGAGAAGCAGGGTAGAGTCATTACTAGGCCTCATTACCAAACTTCCATGAGCCCCATCTCTGTAACCAGTCATGTTGCCTTTAATCCCATGATGTCATCTCCCCTGTTATGTTCTTTGTTCTGTACTCCCCAAAACCTATACAAGGGGCACTGTCCTGTACTCGAGTCTTTATTGTTAACAGAGGCAATCCACTGACCTCATTTATTGACAGGTGGCATGCCCCTGCTAATAAATGTTATCTTGCTCAGAGATCTGCCTCAGTTTGCCCTTTTGTTAAATTCCAGTCACAACACTGATAATCTTTGCTCTTGGTTTTAGATAGCTACTATTTATAAGGAACAGTACATGTCATTTATTCATAGGCTTTTTAATGGTACTATTATTTTGTCAAAAGCTTTTTCTCAATTTTGGTGTAATCATGTGATTTTAATTTTTGCTTATTAATATGATCTATCATGTTTTAGTTTTCTTAATATCGAACCTGCATAAATGCTTTAAATCCAATAGGATCATGTTATGTAATGTTTTAAATATGTTGCCATAGACTGTTAGTACATTATTCAATGTTTTTGGATCAGTATCTGTTGGAGACATTGGTCTATAGTTGGTTTTTTCCTGGTTTTTCTCTCTCTGGTTTGGGCATCAGGACCGTATTTGTCTCATGGAAGGAGTTTGGTAGGATCCTTTTCTCCCCATTTTTGCAAATATTTGATACAATATCGGAATTCATTATTCTTTTAATGTTCCATTGAATTCACTTTTAAAACCATCTAGTCCTGGGGATCTTTCCTTTGGAACTTACTTTTTGATTTATTCAATTTCCTTTTTCTGAGATTGGGTTATTTGAATTTTCTATTTTTAGTCTGTTAATTTGGGTATTATATATTTTTGGAAATATTTGTCCATTTCACTTAAATTATCTGTTTACACGTGAATGAGCAAAAGAAGTTCTGATGCTTTCTTTTATTTCTCCTTTTCTTTTTTCATTTTTAATACTGGCAATTTGACTTCTTTTTTTTAAGCAATCACTTATCTCTATTCATTAATTTTTTCCTAAACAAGTTCCTAGTTTTATTTAACAATTCAATAGTTTTTTAAAAAAACAATTTTGTTTCTCTTCAGTTTTCAGAATTTAATTGGGCTTTTCTAGGTTTTTGTTGTTGCAAGGCCAATTTACTGATATGTTCTTTCTTTTGTTGGTGGAAGTGTTTCCAGATATCCCCCAAATATCTTGTCTGGCTGCAACTCTAAGTTTTATTATGTTTTCATTATTGACATTTTGTTTTATGAAATTATCTTTTTTGTTCTTTAGAGTTAAATTATTTGGTCTCCATTTAAGTTTGATTTCTTTCTTTAAACATCCATAATTGATTATATTTTTTATTGTATTATGGTCAATGAGGATTGTATTTAATATTTTCCATTTGTTTATAAGATTTTATGCCCTAGCATGTGATCAATTTTTAAAAAATAACATTTCATTTTTCCCCAATTACATGAAAAGGCAATTTTTAACATTCCTTTTTTTTTTTAATTTTGAGTTACACAGTAACAGAAACAATGTGCAATGGCTAGCTATCGTAGACTTAGCTCTTCTCAGCAGTACGATGATCCAAGACAATTCCACAAGACTTGTGACAGAAAATTCTATCTACATCGAGAGAAAGAACTAGGAAGTCTAAATGCAGACCAAAGCATACGATTTTCACTTTTTTGTGTGTGTGGAAATATACTTACATAGAAATATGTATAGGACAAAGGGGATGTATAATCTATATCAAATTGCTTTCTGCATTAGGGAGGGAGGATGAAAGGGAGAGAGAAAAAATTTGGACCTCAAAATCTTATAAAAAATGAATGTAGAAAATTATCGTTACATGTAATTGGAAAACATAAAACATTATTTACAAAAAAATTTTTTCCGTTCCAAATTTTCTCCTTCCCTTCCCTCCCCTTCCCCTTTTCTGAGACAGTAAGCATCTTGACATGGGTTATACATGGGCAAGCATCATCCATTTTTTTACAGGTGCTATGAACAGGTGAGAAACATGCATATTGTTTTCTATTTGCAGTTAGTTAATTATCCAAGAAATGCATCTGAGAAATTTTGGTGTGTCGTCTCATCACTATTATTGTTTTCCATAATTATTGGTTGTATGATTTGTTCTCTGAACTATTTGTTATTTAGGATTCTTTATTGTCTCAATTTGGCCTCTGTGTTTTTTGGCTGTGCTTCCTGAGTTAATTACTACGTTTATTGCATTATGGTCTATAAATGATGTTTCAGTATTACATCTAGCTTAAATTTCTTTCTTCCCTTTCTTTTAATAAATACCATGTAGTGCTGAGAAATAGTGGTTCCATTTAGAAACTACCATAAATCTTTTAGCTATATTATTCCTTTTATATAGTATTTTCCTTTTATTTATGTTTCTTAGATTTCTGCAGCTCTGAGAAAGAAACCTGAAAGTCTCCTACAATTGCTGTTATTATGGGTGTCTTTTTAAAATTCAACCAATTGTTCCATTATGAATTTAGATGCTATATGACTGAGTGCATATAAATTTAATATGGATACTGGTTTGATGTCTATGGTTCCTTTAAACATAACACAATGTGCTTCTTTGACTGTAATGATATTGTGAATATTTATTTTTGCTTTGTCCGATAGCATAATTCCAACATTTCCTTTTTTGCTTCACCTGATGCATACTCTGTGTTTTCTTCCATATTCTCATTTGGCTCCTATATATGTCTTTGGTTTTCAGTTGTTTCTGGTAAATAACAGAGTTTTGGGAGGAAGGGTTTTCCTTTATTGTCCAGTCTGCCACCCTCTTTCTTTTTATTGGACTATTTAGTCCATTCACATTTAGAGTTATGAGTTAGGTTTACAGTTTCTTCTATTTGTGTCTTTAGAATTGATTAAGTTTTTTTTTTAAAGATTTATGATTCTTTCCTCTTTTAAGTTAGTATTTTGTCCCCAGAATTGGTGGAATGCATATTGCACTCTAAGAATTGTTCATAATGGTGGAATCCCAGTTCTGGACAAAACAACCATAACAATAAATGACACAAGAGCTATCAATCCACCAACAAGCATTTATTAAGCCCCTGCTATGTACAAGGATTATGATAGGTATTGTAAAAGCACTGGGTCAGTAGTAGCAGTGCCTGAGTTAAAATCTCACTTCTGATGTTTATTTGGGATGATTACTTTCTGTCTCCAGGCCTTGGTTTCCTCATTAGAAAACTAAGGAGACATGGGGCAGCTAGGTGGCTCAGTGCATAGAGCACCAGCCTGGGAGTCAGGACGACCTGAGTTCAAATCTGACCTCAGACACACAACGCTCACTAGCTGTGTGACTCTGGGCAAGTCACTTAACCCTAATTGCCTTACCCCCCCCCCCAAAAAAAAACCAGTAAGGAGTCTGGACTGGATGCTTCTGAGGTCCCTTCCAGCTATAAAGATATGATCTTGTGAAACCCCAAAGTGAGACAGTTCCTGCCCTCAAGGAGCTTATATTCTACCAGAGATGCAAGTAGAGCAAAGCCCCATATGAACATCAGCTGTTATTATTGCCATTTTTCTGCAGCATGTTAAGGTTTATATGGCACCTTCCTCTTCTGAGCAAGATAAGACCTAGAGAGGGGGTGGGGAACTTGTGGCCTTAAGGCCCCATGTGTCCCTCTAGGTCCTCAAGTGTAGCCCTTTGAGTGAATCCAGACTTCACAGAACAAATCCCCTTAATACAACAATGTGTTCTGTAAAACTTGGATTCAGTCAACAGTCCACACCCAAGGACCAAGAAGGCCACATGTGGCCTTGAAGCTGCCCATTCCCCACCCCAGGCCTAGAGTCTCCCCATTTGACAGATGAGGACACTGAGCCACAGGGAGATGAATGATGACTACTAATTTATAGAGCACTTTACAGTGTGCCCAGGTGTGCATCTGGGGGAGCCTTGAATAAGGTGTGAAATTCCCTGAATTAGGTCAATTCTTTGAATAGGTAGGAAAATCATCATCTCAGGTTCATAGACACCTTCCCACCAAGGACCCAACCAACCCCAGGCCCCAGAAGAGCCCTGCTCATAATTCACTCCAAGACACTCTCTTGTGCAATATTTGCTTTTATTCCAACAGGACAGGACTGAGCTGGTCGTGGCCCTCACCCTTCTCAACAGTAAGAGCAACAGGGCAGGGGGCCAGAGGTGTCACCTCCAGGAAGGAGGCTAGAAAACCATGGATTCAGACAACAGGGACAATTTGAAAGACAGAGCTCAGGCTGCAGCAGGTTAAGGCAAAGGCTGGCTGATGGGGCTGAGAGCATGGGGACAGCCAGCATCAGTGAGGGGGCCTCTCTCCACCACCAGGGCTAGAGCTACCAGAAGTAGTTGGGACAGTCATGGACGATGAGGTTCCAGGCATCGTCAAAGGCCTTCACCACCCCAGGCTCCAGAGGGCCCTCCTCTGCTGCTGCCAGATTCTGCTGTAGCTGCTCCAGGCTGGTCATGCCCAGGATGACGGCGTCTCCACGGGCCCCCTGTCAGGAGAGGAAGGAGAAAGCAAGCTATGTGTGCAGGTTGCTTATGCTTATGACTGGAAGAGTCATGGAGGCAAGGATGGTCTCACTTCTTGTATCTCCCCCAGACACAAAATTCTATCATCTCATTAGCACCAATATTCTGCCATTGCTGCTCTGGTGTTACTAATAGTAGACCACAATCTATGAAGATCTTCCCCCCCCCCCCCACCGCTGGCCTTTCCCTCAACCCTCAGGGCAATGGTAAGACATAGGTGGGTGTAAGTAGGCTTCAGCATATAACCAAAGAGGCTTGTGCTCAATATGTTCTGGCCTAATTTTCCAGACGTATATCTCATTATTCCACACTTCCCACCAAATTGGATGGTTTTTTATTTCCTAACCTCATTTTTTTTTTCTTTTTTGCTTTTTGGTGAGGCAATCGGGTTAAGTGACTTGTCCAGGGTCAGACAGCTAGTAAGTGTTACGTATCTGAGGCTGCATTTGAAGTCAGGTCCTCCTGACTCCAGGGCCAGAGCTCTTTTCACTGCACCACCTTGCTGCCCCCCAACCTCATTTTCATCTCCCACCCTGGTGCCTTTGCTTGGGTCCCACCCCACGTCTGGATATTCTCCCTTCCACCTCCTAGCATCCTCAGCTTCCTTCCAGGCTCAGCACCAATACCGCCTCCTCCTGGAAGCCTGCCCTGCTCTTCTTAACTGTTACTGCTTTCTCACGCTCACATGATCATGAGGTCACTTATCTGTACCTCCTACCCCTCATTAGAATGCACCTCCTGGAAGGCAGGGAATGTTGTTCCCTTGTGTGTCTGAATTCTTAGGGCCTCCAGCAGTGCCTGGCACACAGCTGGTGCCCCATCGATGCTTGCTGAATAGAACCCAAAGTACAGCCACGCAAAGAGGTAGTGGAGCAACCCATGAGTAGCGACAAGCAGACGATCCAGTGGCCCCCCGGGGGCCCACAGGCTATTTTGCAAATCCAGAAGGAGGCAGCTTCTAGCCCACAGTGGGTGAGTCTTCTGTGGAGCTTGTACAGCAAGAAATGCACCCAAGGGCTTGCTCAAGGCCACCCAAACAAAAGAGCCTGACCCGGGCCTCGGACCCAAGCCTTCCTGACTCTGAGGCCAGCTCTCTATCCACTCTGACCAGCTACTGTCATGGGTCATTATGGCTGGAGGAAGGTGTAGACAAATAGAATTCAGAGGCATGTGAGAAGACTCATAAGATGTGATTCAGAAGCAGCTCTGTGGCCCGGTCGATAGAGCAGGAAGCGCTGATACTTAGTAACTGTGTGACCCCGGACAAGTCACTTCACTGCTGTCTGCCTCAGTTTCCCTAGAGGTCAAATGAGCAAACTAATAGCACCAACCTCCCAGGGTTATTACAGATGAGAGAATATTTGAACAGTGTTCAGCACAGCCGCCCGGCACACAGTAGGTGCCATATAAATGTTTGTTCCCTTCCACTTCAGAATGTAAAAAGCTGAACCAGGAGGTTGAGAGACAGCTTTTGTGTACAAAGTGTAAATTACAAAAGGATCCTTTATCCAACTCAGAGTTTCAGGAAGTATGCTTTGGAGTGTCATTAACCAGTTGTGTTCAAACACTATTTATCCAATTTTGCTAAGAAGCCCATTGGATCGAGGAGCAGAAGAAGTCGGCAGAGACATTTCTAAGAAGGAAAGGACACGTCCTCTCAATAATGCCAAAGCTGAGAATGGCCCAACCTCCTAAAGGCTCAGGACCCAGGGGAACAGGTAGGCTCCTGGGGCATTACCTGGATCTGGGAGTGATGGTACATCCACCTGAGGGCTGCTGAGGTCATACTGGGAGGGTTGGCCCCATAAGATGCAGCTAGTGCTTTCCGCACAAGATCAATGGCTTGAAAGTGAAGTACTTTCCAGTAGCTGTGTTGAATGGGTAGAGAGGGAAGTTCAGTGGTCAGTGCCCCCAGGCTGGCCTCAGCAGGGCCTGTGCGGGTACTCAGCTTGGCAGAGAACCCAGGTACCATCCACTGCAAACCTCCACGTGGGGCTGCACTTCCCCAGTGAGGATCCCAAAGCGACCTCTGGTTATGTCTAGTCCACCACCCAATGAACAATTCATAAGCTCAGGACGCAGGCCTTGGGCACATGTTATCTAAGACCTTCATTCCTCTAGAGTCACCTGTCCCCATAATTACCCATCTCATTCCCTGTGACATCCCGAGAAGGCCCATTTTAGGACTGGCTGCCACATTCTGGGAAGGACACTGAGAGAGTCCAGAGGAAGGTGAGGCCCCTCCAGGACATGGCAGACACTGAAAGAGGGGTTAAGGGAACTGCGGCTGTTTGGTCTAAACTTGGGAGCAGTTGAGAGGGCAGGAAAGCACGTGTCATACATGTGAGGGGCTGTCCTGCAGACAGTTCCAAATCGGCCAATTTTGTTTCAATGTCAGGAAACACATTTTACAGGTGAGAAAAGGAAGACTGAGAGATGATGCCTCATCCGAGGTCCCAGAGCTACTTAATGATGAAAAGAGTCCTAGGTTTCTAAGCCAACATTTTTTTTCTTTGCTGTCTGCTAAGCAAGTCCTCTCTAAGGCAAGGTGTGAAGCTCTGATTAAGCACTAGGGACTCCTAATTCCAGGCTCAATCCCTGCAATTCTGGCCTTGAAGGTGAGCTCAGAGAGGCAAGAGACATCTCAAGGGGAGATTGGTATAGCAGAATGAACAATGCATTTGGAGCCAGAACACTCAGGATCCAATGTGAGTGCTTGCTGCCAACTAGCTCTGTGACAATCAGCCAGTCTCTTCATCTCCCTGTGCCTCAGTTTCCCAATCTGTAAAAAGAGGGAGGTGACTTCTGACTTCTTCTCCCTCCTATAACCCCACAGGAGCCAAGACCACTGGAATCAGGACAGTTTAAGAGGGTCCCAACCCACAGGAAAGAGGACTCAAGGATCCGGGAGGGATCAGAACATTCTCCCATCTCTGACCCACTCATATGCAGCTCACCGCTTATGGTACAGCTGAGAGACACGCCGTCCAAAGAATCGGGTTATAGGCTGTTTTTTGTCCTTGTCTTCATACTTGTATTTGCCAGTCAGGAAACCACCTGTGGAAAGGGCAGACAATTAGATCTCAGGGATTTCACAGAGGGCTAAGGATACCCACATAGGCTTAGAGCTCAGTAAAAGGCCAAAGGCTGCGTGAGGCAGGCGCCTCACTTTTCAACTTTGTAATAATCCAGGAAGAAGCTGAATGAATGAAAAAGCATGTACTAAACTTTATTGAACTACTGCAAAGCAATCAAAGCTAAGTGCTATAGGTGCAGATGGAAAAGAAAAAAAAATCCCTGCCCTCATAAAATTTCCTTTCTAACCACAGAAATAACATGAGAGACAAGGCCTGGAAGGAGCATTTTGGTGGCAAAAGTGACCAGGAGGGTGAGTGTGGGAACAGGGGACAATATTGACACACCTCACCCCGGGAGGATGGCCAGGGTTCATTGGTTCATAATTCCAGAACTGGGAGTGGAGTGGGGCTGAATTGGGAGGGCAGGAAGAGGAGAAGGCTAGTTCTTCTAGGGCAAAGGGGCAAAACTGGACTGAAATGGGATGAGGAAATAGTTATCAGAATAAATAAAAGGACAGTAAAATATAGATAATGTCTCACTTTAAGCTACTATGTGGCCCACAAGGTTACTCACGTGTGGATTAGTGTCTCCTATTTCTAATTAACCTCACTGGGACCTCACTACCATCCCTGGACACTGTCTTTCTCCTCCCCCCTCCTTCAAGCTGAGCTTAGAGGAGAGTTAGTAGGTCTAAGGGAAGCCACAATAAATTCAGATTTCTGGAGCACTCTTTACCTTTAAAAAAAAAACATGCCTTCCCACAGCAGCTCTATGAGGTAGTTAGTATAAATATTATTTCTCCCATTTGGCCAGAGAGGCTGAGAGAGGTTGCAATTTACCCGTGGACACACAGCTAGCAAGTATCAAAGGCCAGATTTGAACCCAGATCTCTTGACTTCATGTCTTTATTCTACTATCCCATCTCACAGACTCTGAGGTCCCCTCCCCACTTTTCCTCATACCAGCCAAAGGGCTGTAGACATAGAACCGCAGTCCATAGTGACGCAGGCAGGGGAACAGCTCCTTCTCCACTTGCCTGTCGATGGCGCTGTACATTCCCTGTGAGGAGGAAAGACAGCACAGATGAGGAGGCTCAGGGAAGGGACAACCCCCCAAACCATCCCAGGTCAGGAGAGGTCACCAGCTTGGCACACTAGCTGGAGGTCTAGTCCAACACATTCACTTTACAGATGAGGAAACTGAGGCCCAGAGATGGCATTAGGCAGGAAGTGGAAGAGTCAGGATTTGAACCCAGGTCTTCTGTCTCCAAAGCCCCAAGGCACTGGGAGTCAGAGCCCTAGATCAGAGTCTCTGCTGGGCCATTTACTAGCAGTATCACATGGAGCCAGTCCCTCCCTCCTTTGACCTCGAGGGTAGAAAGGTTCTCTGTCCATGGGGTCAGGTCACTCTATGGCCAAGAAGGGCCCCAGGAGACCCAGCAGCATCCTGGGCTCAGACAGGTGCTCACCTGGTACACAGTGGGGAGGACCCAGCCATTTTTCTTGCAGAGAGTGCAGATTTCAGCTACTTCCCAGGAGGCGTAGTTAGAGAGGCCCAGCTCTACAAATTTACCCTGCAGGGGAGAGAGGGAGAGAGAAAGACAGAGGGACAGAGGGAGACAAAGGGAAGGGGGGATGGGAGGAGAGAGGGGAGGAGGAGAGAGGAAGAGGGAGAAAGAGAGACACAGAAAGGGAGGGAAGGAGGGAGAAGGGAGAGAGGGAAAGAGAGAGGGAGAGGGAAAAACAGAGAGAGAGGGGTAAAGGAGGTAGGAGGGGGAGAGAGTGAGGGAGGGAGAGGGAGAAAGACAGAAAGAGGTAGAGAAGGAAGTGGAGAGAGAGAGAACGGGGGAGGGAGAAAGAAGGGGGAGGGAGAGAGGAAGGGAATATAATTAGAGTATCTTTGAGAGTAGAGACTATTTTATTCATCTCCAGCTCTATCACAGTGCCTGGCACACAGTAGGTGGTTAATAAATAATCTTGAATGATTGATGAATGCTCTAAGGCTTCTCCAGATCTGACATTCTGTGTTCTAAGGTTCTCCCATCTCTGACATCTCGGGTTCTAAGGGCCCTCCCAGCTCTGATACTCTGTACCCCAAAGGCCCCTCTCTGCCATCCTCTCATCTCACCTCCTTGTGTAGCTCATTGCAAGCCTCCAGTGTCTCCTCAATGGGGGTGACATGGTCTGGAAAATGCAGGTAGAAAAGATCCACTTTGGGGCACTGCAGCCTCTTCAGGGAAGTCTCCAACTGGGACCGGACACTGCTAGCACTGAGGGTCTTTCCATCCAAGGGATTGGCCTTGGTGGCAATTTTCACTTGGGGAAAAAGAAGGTGGTAGGAAGGGCTGAGATTCAAGTCAATTCAAGCAATACACAGAAAACCCTCAGCTAAGCCCTATATCCAAACAGCTGACATTTTTTCAAAAGATTTTATTGATATCTTTTGGGGTTTTTTATCCTCATAGTTTTCCCCAGGATCCCTCCTCCCCTTCCCAGAGAGCCTTCCTATCTACCTTAATAGTGTGTTTTTACAGGCAGTTAGGTGGTTCAGTGAACTAATTGCTGGGACTGGAGTCAGGAAGAGGCGAGTTCCAATTCTGTGTCAGATACTTACTAGCTGTGTCACTCTGAGCAGGTCACGAAAATGCTATCTGCCTCAATTTCCTCAAGTGTAAAATGGGAATAATAATAATGATAGCATCTACCTCCTAGGACTGCAATGATATGATATTTGTAAGTGCTTGACACAGTACCTGGCACATAGTAGGCATTTAATATATGCTTCTTTCCTTCCTTACTTCATGGACCCCTATGTCACTCTGGCAAAGCCCACGGACCCATTCTCAGAATAATGTTTTTAAATAATTAAAAGAAATTAATATTACATTTCTGTTAGAAGCTGGTGAAAAGAAAGAGGAGGCAGGTTTTTTCCCCCCAATGTCACTGATCCCCTGAAAGCTACCCCAGAACCCTATGGTTAAGAATCCCTGATGTAGTCCAAATGTCTTATCTTACCTTAGAGAATATAAAAATCTAGCAAGGACAAATGACTTGTCCAGGTCACCTGAACATGGGCTTTCATGAAAGGGTGTGTGTGTGTGTGTGTGTGTGTGTGTGTGTGTGTGTGTCTGGCATAGAGGAAAGAATTCTGCATTTGGAGTCAAGAAGGAGCTCAGCTGCAAATCCTAGCAGGGCCACTGGAAACCTGTGCAGCCTCTGGAAAGTTACTTATTCACTGTGGGCCTCAGTTTCCTCATCTGTCAAATAAGGGATTTTATTGCTCACTAGCTCTGTGACCTTGGACAAGTCACTTCACTGGATCTTTTTCCTTACCCCTAGAAGGAGGAGGCTGGTTGGGCCAAATGATCTGAATGATCTGGTGTTCCTATGAATGAGGGGGAGGGGATCTGGAGACAGGGGAGTCAGGAGAAGAGGACAAAGGTCAAGTTTAAGTCCAGGTTGTTCTGAACTACTCAAAAAGGTGTCATTTAAAATTTACTTGTCATACCTATTACTGAGCTCTCAGACTTGAGTCACCTGCCTAGTGTGACACAAAGCATTATTAAGTATCTACTACTATGTGTCAGATGCTTTACCGATATTGCCTGATTTGATCCTCACAACCACCCTAGAAGGTAGTGCAACTGTTCTCTCCATTTAACAGTTAAGGAAACTGAGGCAAGCAGAGGCTAAGTGACATGCCAGGGTTATAAACTAGTAAATGTCTGAGGCTGGATTCCAACTCAGGTCTTCCTGATTCCTAGCTGCCCATGGGAGGCAGTCCAGTCACCTGGGTGGTTTCCTCTATTCAGTTTCATACTCTATCCTTCCTCTCTTAGCTGCCAGGAAAAAGATTAGGTCCTGATAGGAGTTTTGTTTTCAGCTACAACTACAATTTTGGGGATAGGACCCAGCCCAAGTAGGGAGAGGGGGTGAGGAAAGAGGTGGTGGAGAGGAATGGTGGTTAAAGGGCCCTGATTAGCAAGAAGCTGGAAAGATAATTTAGGGATCATGGGAATACAAGTGTAGAGCTGGAAGGCCTCTAGAAGACATTTATTCCAAACCTGTCCCTTTACCGGTGAGGGAAAAAAACCTTTTTGGGTCTCAGTTTCCTCATCTGTAAAATGAGAGAGTTGGGATGTGATGACCTCTAAGGTCCCTTGCTTCTCTCAATTGCTGATTCTATAGCCAGAGTTCAAGTACTTTCTCAAAGTCACAATGAAAGTTCAGAGCTGGGATTTCAACCCAGCTAGAGAGTGTACAGAATTATAATGTGGGTCTGTGTCATTATTTCAGTCCTGTCTGAGCCTTCAGGACCTCATTTGAGGTTTTCTTGGTGAAGCTACTGGAGTGATTTGTCATTTCCTTCTCCAGTTCATTTGACAGATGGGACAATGTGGTAGAAAGAAGCCCTGGGCTGCCAGTTCTGTCCCATCTCTGCAGTTCATTCACTGTGTGTGTTGCCTTAGAGAAGTCATTTCCATTTCTGGGCCTCAGTTTCCCTCTCTGTAAAACAGGGAGTTGAGATAAAAGTGATCTCTAAGCCCCCTCAGTCCTGACATTCTACTTTCTAAGGTTCATTTGAGTTCTAACAGTCTGGGTTCTAAGGTTTCTTCCAGCTCTTAGATTCTATAAATCCAAGAAGGCAGCAGATCACCTACTCAGGGAGGGAGGACTTTGGGGTGAGATCAGGCACTGAAGGACGGAGGCCCTAAATGGGGCTCATTCACTTTGCTCAAGTGTAGCAAGGGAAGACTCTCCCCGAGTCTCTCCTCCCGCCCCAATGGAGGCCCTAAGTAGCATCACAACCGTGAGAAAGAACAGAACAGACCTATTCCCTCTCTCCACCCCACCCCCCAAACTCCTTGGCCTCAGAGCAGTGCCAGATAAAATTGAACCACAGCCTAGGTCAATAAAGTCTCCTCCCCTTCCTTTGGGCAGGAACTGTAATTCAGCCTGGCAGGCATGGAAGGACGCATGCTTGGGGACAGGGAGTCCATAGGAAGGCTACTGGTCAAAGAGTGACTAAGGATGATTAGAATCCAGTTACTACTCAGGACAGTTTGTCATGGCGCTGGGGAAACCCTGGGAGCAGGGGCCCTTTAAAAGACGCCACGTAGGCGCCAGGGGAAGTCAGAGTGTTTGCGGACCAGGTGATTGATGGAGGCAAAGGTTACTCGGGAGGGGCAGAGAGGCCACAGATTAATTACACTGATCAGGGGAGGAGGAAGGAGGTTTCAGAAATAAGGGTGCATGGCCTCTAGATGCACTGTCCAGGGGGAAGCTGAGGTTGTAAAGGTAGAGGCTGCAGGGGCGGACATAGAGAACCCAGATCAAGGGGACTGAGGATGCAAGGCCCGGAGGAGTTGGTCTGGACTGTACTGGCCTCGGATCCCAGTGTCAGGGTAAAGCGTCCCAAGGTGCTCTCCTCAGACTGCGACATTAGGGAGAGTCGAGCCTGCACGGACTCGGGACCCATCTGCCATGTGTGGGGTGGGTGGGATTTAAGTAGCAAGACGCTGAGTGGCACGGACCCCGGGGTGTGGGCAGGGGCCGCTGCACGGGGTCGGGGTAGGCAGGGCACGGGCCGCTTTACCTCCTTTGCTGCCGTCTTTCAGCCCCAGGTCCATGCTGCCCAAGAAGCTTTCGGACTGGCCTTCGCCATAATAGTGGGCTGTGTCCACCTCACGGTAGCCGCGGTCCAAGAAGGCTTGCATGCAGACCTTGCTGGCTGCCAGGTCCATGCGCCAGCCCATCTCCATCGCGCCCAGCACGGTGCCCGGACGGTCCTGAGTCCGAGCTGCAGAGGACATCGCGGCGGCTGCGCTAGGAGAGCAGAGCAGACACTCGTTCCGGGAGAGTAGAGCAGACACTCGCGCCAGTAGAGCAGAGAAGACACTTGCGCACACGAGGGTCTGGGCAGAAGGATCTTTTTAAGCGCACTGCCAGCACACCCGAGCCCCGGCCCCGGCCCTTTGACGTCGCCCAGGAGGCGGGTAGGGAAGGTGGAGATCAGAGAAGGCCCGCTCCCTGGGTCAATGTGCAAAGTACGCTGCGCCACTGGGGTAGGTGGAAGCCCTGCATCCTCCCGGATCAGGCTTAGATGCTCTTTGGAACCGCGTGGTGCGGGCGGAAGGTACTGGGACTCACCCGTGCAGGCAAGTGCCCCGCTCCCATCCCGGACCCTTCTCCAGTATCCCGGAATCTGGAGCTGAAGCAACCTTAAAGGAACCTCTAGTCCAACACTCTCCTTTTTCACATGAGGAAACTGAGGCTCAGGAACAAAAAGGGTTTTTCCCAGGGTCTCCCTGAGCTAGGATTCCAACCTAGGTCTTGTTTATCTCGGTCCCACCCTGCAGTTACAGCCCCCTGAGCAGGGAGGGACGAGGAAGGACTGAAGCTTGCAGGCTAGGTTTTCATTTATCCCCGTGGAAGGGACCCAGTAATCTGGCAGGTGTGGGAGAGCAGTCCTGGGGACCCAGGAGTCCTGAGCCTCATGTCCAGTCACCCCCATTCCATCCTTCCCTTCCATCAGCCAAGTAGGGATTAATAATTGTGCTTATAACAATCAGTGGAAGGAGGGATGTAATGAGAAATATATATGATATAGCAATGCCTGCTATCAATCAAAAATCCAGAAAACCATGCCATTAAATCTTTTAAAAATATCATGAACTTGACAAACATCAACTAACATGATCATATCTACATGAAGAGACTAGAAAGAGAAGCATGTGTGAAACTCAAATTTCAATTATGTAAGGCTTATTTTTTAAAATATATAATAAATTTAACAGGATAATTCCAGTCCTGTTCTGTTTATATCCATTTCCATCTGCTTTCTTCTCTATATACTGTAAATGCTTCATTATTTAGGAGAACCACTATTACTCCCTTCTCCTTCACTCATATCTTTTTCTCTCCCTCCCCCCCAAAAAAATCTAAACAACATTCCCTCTGCACCCTCCAACAATAAATTTAGTGTAGGAGGGAAAAAAAGATCATCCGGCCTTGTCAGAAAATATATTCCTCCTATACCCCTGAAGTCCATCACTTCTCTATCAGAAGGTGGGAAGCATTCTCTATTAGAGCACTGGAATGGTGGCTGGTCATTGACATGGTCAGAGTTCTTAAGTCTTTCAAAGTTGTTTCCCTTTACCATGTTGTCTTCATATATATTATTTTCCTGGCTCTGCTTTATTCAGTTTTCATCAGTTCATTGATACAAATTCCCAGATTTCTCTGAATCTAACCCTTTCTTTTTTCCTTAGGACACAATAATATTCCATTACATTTATATAAGATATTATGTTCAGCCATTCCCTTTATTAAAACAAAAAGTTCCATTGTAAACATGTTTCTACATATAGGTCCTTTCCTTTGGTCTTTGATCATTTTGGGATACAGGGTATTCACAGTTAAGTAGCTTTTGGGGTATAATTTCAAACTGCTTTCCAGAACAGTTGAAGCAACTCCCAGCTACAATAATAGTATATTGGTGTGCCTGTCTTCCCATAACTCCTCCAACAATTGTCCTTTTTTTCTCCCAATCTTATAGCTGTGAGGTGGTACATCAGAGTTGTTTTAATTTGCATTTCTCTAATTTTTAGTGATTTAGAGCATTTTGTCTTCATATATTTATTGATAGCTTTGATTTTTTCTCCTGAAAATTGCCTATTCATAGCCTTTGGCCATTTGCTAATTGGGGAATGACTCATAATCTTCTCATTTTAGCTCAGTTCTCCATGTATTTGAGAAATGGGATTTTTATCAGCAAAACTTGCTGTAATTTTTCTCCCAGTTGTGTGCTTTCCTTTTAATTTTGATTTGTCGGTTTTGTTTATGGAAAAACTCTTAAATTCAACATAACCAAAATTGTCCTTTTTATTTGTATGTTTTTACTTTATTTTAATTCATTTATTTTTAGTTTTCAATATTCACTTTTATAAGATTTTGAGTTCTAAATTTTTCTCCCTTCCTTCCCTCCTGGCTCCCCAAAATGGCATGCAATATGATATAGTCTATACTTATACAATTATATTAAACATATTTTCACATCAGTCATCTAATGAAAGAAATATCAGAACAAAAGGGAAAAAACCACAAGAAAAAACAAACCAAAAAAGAGAAAGTAGTACACTTTGATTTGCATTGAGACTTTATAATTCTCTCTCTGATGTGTATAGCATTTTCCTTCATGAGTGTTTTGGAATTGTCTCAGGTCATGGCTGAGAAGAGCTAAGTGTAATAAAGTCAATCATCGTATAATGTTGCCGTTACTATGTACAATGTTCCCTAGGTTCTGCTCACTTCCCTCAGCATTAGTTTATGCAAGTCTTGCCAGGTTTTTCTGAAATCAGCCTGCTCACCATTTCTTATGGAATAATAGTATTCCATCACATTCATGTACCACAAGTTGTTCATCCAGTCCGCTGTTGATGGGCATCCCGTCAGTTTCCAGTTCTTTGCTACCACACAAAGAGCTTTCACAAACATTTTTGTACATGAGTCCCTTTGCTTTGTTTTTGTTCTCTTTGTAATATAGACCTAGTGGTAATATCGCTGAGTCAAAGGGTGTGCACAGTTTTATAGTCCTTTGTTTCAAATTGTTTTCCAGAATGATTAGACCAGTTCCCAACTCCACCAAAAGTGCATTAGTCTACCTATTTTGCCACAGCCCCTCCGACATCTGTCATTTTCCTTTTCTGTCATGTTAGCTAATCTGATAGGTGTGAGGTGAGACCACACATTTGTTTCAATTTCCATTTCTCTAATGTTTAGTGATTTAGAACAGTTGGCCATCTAACAATTGGAAAATTACTCAGGATCTTCTCAGTTTAGCTCAGTTCTCTATATATTTGAGAAATGAGATTTTTATCAGCAAAATGTTCTGTAATTTTTCTCCCAGTTATGTGCTTTTCTTTTAATTTTGGTTTCATTGCTTTTGTTCATGGAAAACCTTTTTAATTTAATATAATCCAGATTGTCCTTTTTATGTCCTGTGAGTCTCTCTATCCACTGTTTGGTCAAGAACTCTTTCCCTATCCATGACTGTATGAAAAGAATCTCCTTCTTTGTTTCTCTGATGTGTTTGTGGTATGATATGATATCTATAGTGTTGTTACAGGTTGTGTATCAAACAAGCATTTCTACATAGCATTGGTCCCATCAAGTTCCCATCTAGATGAGGCTTGACTGAAGGGCGATTCTTTATTTCAGGTTCCATTGGACCTGAAGGTCTTTCCTTGACTCTCAGGGCATCAGTGATAGACTGGCTCTAAAACCTGGAATAGACCCCAACTCATAGACTCCAGATTCTTGGAACCTTGGTCTCCTGACCTTTCCATACCCACAAGGTCAGAGCCTCTACATTCATCTCCTTCACCTAAAATAGAATAAATACTGAGACAAAGCACCAAGGTCCATTTTCATGCAGGCAGATGTTGGCCTTGGAGAGAAGGGCCCAAAGCCTTTCCTCTTAGAATTTTGTCTCTTACCAGTCACTGTCTGTGAAGGAGTCACACTGTGAGCAGAGGACCACCAAAAAGAAATAACTAAAGCCAATTCAGGCCTTTTGAAGAACATTTTGATAGCGCTTTAAAAATCGGCCAAGTACTTTACCTATATGTTATCTCCTTTGGTCCTTCCAACAACTCTATGAGGTATATAATATTATTAATACCATTTTACAGATGAGGAAACTAATACTCAGAGAATTTGGGTGACAGGCTTAAGATTATACAGCTCCTAATGTCTGAGGCAGAAATGCTGCAAAATACCTTATGCTATGCCACACATCACAGAAGGTTAAAACATTTATCCAAGAGATGGAGATAAGCATTCTTCAATGACCTGGAAACTCACCTGATTTAAATCCCCAGTGAAAAACTATGGGTTATCAATCAACAAAGTTAGACTTGGAAAAAAAAAAAGTACTGCCATCAAAAGTATGCTTACTATGCAATGTGATAAAAGTGTACTTTCAAGATGAAGAATTAAAGAAAGTGTCAATAATATTGTAATTTCCATGCTTAATCATGGAAAACAAGGGTTTGCAGCAAAAGGGGGACATAATATATATTGAAAGTTTTCAAAGGTGTAAAAAATCTTGAAGTTTATTGTATGTCAACAAATGTAATTATTTTTCTTTATCTCAGTTGATTTATACATCATTATAGGTCCTGTGTCCATTTGAAGGTAATTATAGTATATGTTGCGATATGCTGATCTAAATTGAGTTTCTGCCAATCTGCTTTCCGGTTTTCCCTGTAGTTTTATCAAATAGCAAGTCATTTCCAGTCCTTTGGATACTTGGGTTTAACAATTTATCATTACTCTGTTCATCTAAGTTTTATTCATGTAATCTATTCCACTGATTAATTTTCTATTTCTTTCTATCCAGTACCAAATAATTTTTTGATTATTGCTTTATAAAATAGTTTGTCCTCTGGAAATGCTATTTCTTCCTTATCCCTGCTTTTTTCTAACTTTCTAGATATGAAAGTAGTATGATTTTGTTCCTTCAAATGAGTTTTATTATTATTTTTTGTCATTTTATAAATTAACCCATTGATTAGGATGGCACTGAATTACTAAATTAACTTGATTTTTATTATATTGGCAGGCTGATCCACTGCATTTTTGTAAAGGGTGGTTTATTGCTATATTTTTATAATTCTCTTTCTTCCCTTGATAGGTGGATTTCTAAATATTTTATAAATTCTGTAAGCAAGTAGAATGGAATTGCTCTGTCTCTTTCTGATGGGTTTTGTGAATGAGATACAGAAAATCTGATTATTTATGTGGGATTATTTTAGGTCCTGCTACTTTTTTAAAAGTTTTTTTCAGTAATTTTTTTTAGTTCAATCTCTAGAATTTGCTAAGTTAAACATTATATCATCTGCAAAAATCAATAACTTTAGTTCCTTTTTCTTATGCATACTTCCTCAATTTATTTTCATATATCAATTTATAACTAGCATCTTCAGTATGATATAAAATATCATGGTAACAATAGATATCTTTGCATTATTCCTGATTTTATTGGAAAGGATTCTAGTATTTCTTCATTACTGATAAGAAGATTAAAATTGAAAAACAGCTATGGAGTCTGAATGCAGATCAAAGTATTCTATTTTAATTTTTTAATGTGGCTTTTCTCTTATGTTCTTTTTTTTTCTTTCACAACATGACTAATGCGGCAATATGCTTACATGATTGGACATGTATAACCTATCAGATGGCTTGTTGCCTTGGGGAGGGGGAGTGGGAGAGAGAGAGAAAAAATTTGAAACTCAAAAATCTTATAAAAATAAATGGAGAAAACTATCTATACATGTAATTGGAAAAAATAAAATAGTATTACTAAAATTTATTTGAGTTCCAAATTTTCTCCTTTCCTTCCTTCCCTCTCTCCTCCCTGGGACAGTAAGCAATTTGACATAGATTATACATGTGCAAATATGATCCACTTTTTTTAAGTTGCTATGAACAAATGAGAAACATGCATATTGCTTTCCATCATTCAAGAAATGCATCTAAGAAATTTTGGCGTGTTGCCTCATCACTATTATTGACTTCCATAATTATTGGTTCTATGATTTGTTCTGTGAGCTATTTGTTATTTAAAATTCATTATTGTCTCCTTTTGGCCTCTGTTTTTTAGTTGTGAATCCTGAATTGATTACTATATTTATTGCATTATGGTCTGTAAGTCAAATTTCTTTCTTTACTTTCTCGTAAAAATGCCATCTAGTGCTCAGAAATAGTGGTTCCATTTAGAAAGTGTTATAAATCTTTTAGCTGTAAGTTGTTCATTTTATACATTATTTTTCCTTTTATTTATGTTTCTTAGATTTGCACAACTCTGAAAAAGGAACATGAAAGTCTCCTACTATTACTGTTATTGTTGGTGTCTTTTTAAAAATTCAATGAATTTTTCCCTTATGAATTTAAATGCTATGTGACTTAGTGTATATAAATTTAATGTGGACAGTGGTTTCATGTCTATGGTTCCTTTAAACATAATATAATGTCCTTGTTTGACTGTAATGATATTGTGAATATTTACTTTTACTTTGTCAAATAGCATAATTCCAACATTTGCTTTTTGGCTTCACCTGATGCATACTCTGTGTTTTCTTCCATATTCTCATTTGGCTCCTATATATGTCTTTGGTTCTCAGTTGTTTCTGGTAAATAACAGAGTTTTGGGAGGAAGAGTTTTCTTTTATTGTCTGGTCTGCCACCCTCTTTCTTTTTGTTGGAATATTTAGTCCATTCACACTTACAGAGTTATGAGTTAGGTTTATGGTTTCTTTTATTTGTGTCTTTAGAATTGATATGTTTTTTAAAAAGAGATTTATGATTCTTTCCTCTTTTAAGTTAGTATTTTGTTCCCAGAATTGGTGGAATGCATATTGCACTCTAAGAATTGCTCATAATGGTGGAATCCCAGTTCTGGACAGAACAACCACAAGAATGAATGACACAAGGTCTATCAATCCACCAACAAGCATTTATTAAGCCCCTACTATGTACAAGGCTTATGAGAGGTGTTGGAAAGGCACTGGCTCGATAGTAGGAGTATCTGAGTTAAAAATCTCACCTCTGTTGTTTATTTAGGATGATTACTTTTCGTCTCCAGGCCTTGGTTTCCTCATTAGAAAAGTAAGGAGTCTGGACTGGATGCTTCTGAGATCCCTTCCAGCTGTAAAGATATGATCCTGTGAAACCCCAAAGTGAGACAGTTCCTGCCCTCAAGGAGCTTATATTCTACCAGAAATGCAAGTTGAGCAAAGCCCTATATGAACATCAGCTGTTATTATTGCCATTTTTTCTGCAGCATGTTAAGGATTATACATTATATAAAAATTTATATTTATTCATCTTCTGAGCAAGATAATACCTAGACTATCCCCATTTGACAGATGAGGACACTGAGCCCCAGGGAGCTGAATAATGATTACTAATTTAAAGAGTCCTTTATAGTGTGTCCAGATATGCATCTGGGGGAGGCTGGAATAAGGTGTGAAGCTCCCTGAATCGGGTCAATTCTTTGACCAGGTAGGGAAATCCTCATCCCAAACTCTTAGACACCTCCCCACCAAGGACCCAACCAACCCTAGGCCCCAGAAGAGCCCTGCTCATAATTCACTCCAGGACACTCTCTTGTGCAACATTTGCTTTTATTCTAACAGGACAGGACTGAGCTGACCTTGGCCCTCACCCTTCTCAACAGAAAGAGCAACAGGGCAGGGGGCCAGAGATCTCACCTCCAGGAAGGAGGCTAGAAAACCATGGATTCAGAGAACAGGGACAATTTGAAACACAGGGCTCAGGCTGAAGCAGGTTAAGGCAAAGGCTGGCTGATGGAGCTGAGAGCATAGGGACAGCCAGCATCAGTGAGGGGGCCTCTCTCCACCACCAGGGCTGGAGCTAGCGGAAGTAGCTCGGACATTCGTGGGCGACGAGGTTCCAGGCATCGTCAAAGGCCTTCACCACCCCAGGCTCCAGAGGGCCCTCCTCTGCTGCTGCCACGTTCTGCTGCAGCTGCTCCAGGCTGGTCATGCCCAGGATAACAGCGTCTCCATGGGCACCCTGGCAGGAGAGGAGGAAGAAAGCAAGCTATGTATGCAGGTCATGTCCTTTATGACTGGAAAAATCATGAAGGCAAGGATGGTCTTATTTTTAGTATCTCCTTTAGAAGCAAAAGTCTATCATCTCATCAGCACCAATATTCTCCCACTGCTGCTCATGGTTTACTAATGGTAGACCACAATCTATGAAGACCCCACCCACCCCCACCATTGCTGGCCTATCCCCCACCCACAGAAGCAGCCCCATAGCCCAGGATATAAAGTACTTGGTTTGGACTCAGCAAGATCTCATACTTAAAAGGTGTGTGACTCCAGACAAGTCACTTCACTGCTGCCTGCCTCAGTTTCCCCAAAGGTGAAATGAGGATAATAATAGCACCAGCCTCCCAGTGTTATTACAGATGAGAGAACATTTGAACAGCACTCAGCACAACTCCTGGCACACAGTAGGTACCATATAAATGTTTGTTCCTTTCCCCTTCAGAATGAAGATAGCTGAGCCCAGAGGTTGAGAGATACCTTTTTTGTACAAAATGTAAATTACAGAAGGATCCCTTATCCAAGTAGAAGTTTCAGAAAGTATGCTTTGTAGTGTCATTAACCAGTTGTGTCCAAACAATATTTATCCAATTTTGCTAAAAAGCCCATTTGATCAAGGGCCTGAAAAAGTCAGCGGAGACTTTTTTTTTTTTTTAGGCAATTGGGGTTAAGTGACTTGCCCAGGGTCACATACCTAGTAAACGTCAAGTGTTTGGTGTGAGGCCAGATTTGAACTCAGGTTCTCCTGACTTTAGGGCCAGTGCTCTATCCACTGTGCCACCTACCTGCCTCCAGCAGAGTCATTTCTATGAAGGAAAGGACATGTCCTCGAAATAATGCCAAAGATGAGAATGGGCACAAACTTCTAAAGGGCTCAAGACCCATGGGGAGAGTAGGTTCCTGGGACTCCCGGGGCATTACCTGCAGCTTAGAGTGATGGTACATCCACCTGAGGGCTGCTGAGGTCATGCTGGGAGGGCTGGCCCCATAACATTCCACCAGGGCTTTCTTCACAAGATCAATGGCTTGAAAGTGGTGTTTCTTCCAGTCGCTGTGTTGAATGGGCAGAGAGGGAAGTTCAGTGGTCAGTGCCCTGAGGTTGGCCTCAGCAGGGCCTCTGTGGGGGCTCAGTTTGGCAGAGAATCCAGGCTTCCAATCACAGGAGCCCTCACAGAGTCAGGCAGCCTAGGCCAAGTTATACAGTCCTGGCTCCACCAGCTGCTACTTGTTGGGTACCATCCACCGCAAACCTCTAAGAGGAACTATGCTTTCCCAGCAAGGATCTTGAAGCACCCAAAGTGACCTTTGGTTATTCTCAGTCTACCACCCAATGAACAATTCATGAGCGCAGGACAGAGGCCTCAGGCAAACGTTATCTAAGTCCTTCATTCCTCTGGGGTTACTTGATCTCATAATCACCCATCTCATCTCATGTGACACCCGAAGAAAGCCCATTTTAGGACTGGCTGCCACATTCTGGGAAGGACACTGAGAGAGTCCAGAGGAAGGTGAGGTCCCTCCAGGACATGGCAGACACTCAAAGAGGGGTTAAAGAAACTGGGGCTGCTTGGTCTAAACTTGGGGGCAGCTGGGACAGCAGAGGGGCACCTGTCATACATGTGAGGGACAGTCCTGTGGACAGCTCCAGGTAGGTCAGTTTTGTCTCAGTGTCAGGAAACCCTTCCTCACAATGACAGGGGCCCAAAAGGGGAAGGGTCTGCCTGGGCTTCTGTGAGTATAGGCCGGAGATCCACTTGTCAGGGATGGTTTCAAGGGGGCTGTTGTTCATGTTCGGGTTGGACCAGACACCCTCAAAGGTCCTTCTACCTCTGAGGTGTGAGATGGCTTCCTGAGAGGTGGGCCAAAGGCTCATACCCATTTTACAGATGGGGAAAGCAAGACTCAGAGACGATGCCTCATCCAAGGTCCCAGAGCTACTTAATGATGAAAACAGGCCTAGATTTCCAGGCCAACATTTTTTTTCACCATCTGTAAGCAAGTCCTCTCTAAGGCAGGATGTGAAGCTCTGATTGAGCACCAGGGGCTCCTAATTCCAGGCTCAATCCCTGCAATTCTGGCCATGAAGTTGAGCTCAGGGAGGCAAGAAAGAGCTTATGGGGGGATTGATATGGCAAAATGAACAATGCATTCAGAGGGAGAAGACTCAGGCTCAAATGTGAGTGCTAGCTGCCAAGTAGCTCTGTTACAATCAGCCAGTCACTTCATCTCTCTGTGCCTCAGTTTCCCAATCTGTAAAAAGAAGGAGATAACTTCTAAGTTCTTCTCCCTTCTACAGTCCTATAACCAACCCCACAGTAGCCAGGGCCACTCGAATCAGGACAGTTTAAGAGGGTCCCAACTCACAGGAAAGAGGACTCAAGGATCTGGGAGGGATCAGAACATACTCCCATCTCTGACCCACTGATTTGCTGCTCACCGATTCCGGTAGTGCTCAGAAAAATCCCTCTGAAAGAATCGGCCTCTTGGCTGTTTGTCGTCCTCATCTTCATAGTTGTATTTGCCAGTCAGGAGACCACCTGTGGAGAGGATGGAGAGGGCTGAGAATACCCATATGGACTTAGAACTCAGTAAAGGGCCAAAGGCTGCATGAGGCTGGGGTCTCACTTTTCAACTTCACAACAATCCAGAAAGAAGCAGAATAAATGTAAAAGCTCGTATTAAACATTATTTAACTATTGCAAAGTAATCAAATCTTAGTTCTATAGGTGCAGATAAAAAGGCGGAAAAAAGTGCCTGCCCAACTGTTTACATCCCTACATGGGAAGATAATATTTGTAACTCTTGAAAACTGTATATTTATTATGACATTTGGAAGGGGTATATATAGACAGAATGTGTGGGTATCAATTGACTTTGATGTGATGATAAAAAAATCTAATTAAGTGGTGAAAAAGGATTGTACTAGGAGAAAAGAGGAGGCAGAAAAGGGTAAATTACATCACATTAAGAGGTACAAAGACCTATGAGAGTAGAGGGACAGAAGGGAAGGAGATGAGCAATGTTTGAATGCTTACTCTTACTTACTTTGAACTCCTTACTCTCATCAGATTTGGCTCAAAGAGGGAATAACATAATCAGGTGCAGAAATCTAACGTACCCTATAGGAAGTAGGAGGGAAAAGGGAAAGAAAAGGGAGAGGATGGATGGAAGGGAGGGAGAAGTGGTAAATGAAAAGGGAAAGAAAAGGCAGCGTGCTGATAAAAGGGAAGGCAGACTGAGGGAGATTGTGGTCAAAAGCAAAACTCTAGTGAGGAAGGAAAGGGAGAAAGGAGAGAGAAAATCATGAACAGGAGGGAAAACAGGAAGGAGAGGAAGACAGATAGTAATCATAACTGTGAATGTGAATGGGACGAACTCTCCCATAAAACAGAAATGAATAGCAGAGTGGATTAAAAACTATAGTACTACAATATATTGTTTACAAAAAAAAAACACATTTGAAGCAATGGGATACACACAGAGTAAAGGTAAAAGGTTGGATTAGAGTATATTATGCTTCAGCTGAAGTAAAAAAAAAAGCAGCATTAGCAATCCTGATCTCAGACAAAGCAAAAGCAAAAAGAGATCCAATTAAAAGAGATAAGGGAAAAACTACATACTGCTAAAAGGTACTATATACAATGAAGTAATATCATTACTAAGCATATATGAGCCAAGTGGTATAGCATCCAAATTCTTAAAGCAGAAGTTAAGGGAGTTACAGGAAGAAATAGACAACAAAAGTATACTAGTGGGAGACCTCAACCTCCCCTTCTCAGAACCAGATGAATCTAATCACAAAATAAACAAGAAAGAAGTTAAGGAGCTGAACTGAATTTTAGAAAAGTTAGATAGGGCAGACCTGTGGAGAAAACTGAAAGGAGATAGAAGGGAATATATCTTTTACTCAGCGGTACATGGCGTGTGCACGACAACTGACCATGCATTAAGGCATAAAAACTTCATAATGAAATGCAGAAAGGCAGAAATATTAAATGCATCCTTTTCAGATCATGATGCAATTAAAATTACATGTAATAAAGGGCCATGGTAAGAGAGACTAAAAATTGATTGGAAAGCAAATAACCTAATCCCAAAGAATGAGTGGGTCAAACAACAAATCACAGAAACAATCAGCAACTTCATCCAAGAGAATAGCAATAATGAGACAACATACCAAAACTTAAGAGATGCAGCAAAAGCTATTCTTAGGGGAAGTTTTATATCTCTAAATACTTACATGAATAAAATAGAGAAAGAAGACATCAGTGAATTGGGCATGCAACTAAAAACAACTAAAAAAGCTAGAAAAGGAACAAATTAAAAATCCCCAATTAAATATGAAATTAGAAATTCTGAAAACCAAAAGAGAAGAGATTAATCAAATTGAAATTAAGAAAACTATGGGACTAATAAATAAAAGTAAGGGCTGGTTTTACGGGGACGGGGGGGAACAACCCAATAAAATAGATAAACGTTGGTTATTTTGATTAAAAAAAAAAAGAAGAAAACCAAAACATCTATTTCATTAAGATTGTCAAATGTATAGCTGTGTGACCCTGGGCAAGTCACTTAACCCCATTGCCTAACCAAAAAAAAAAAAAGATTGTCAAATGTATTGGCATGTAGTTGGGCAAAAGAGCTCCTAATTATTGTTTTTTTAATCAAAATAACCAAGGTTATCTATTTTATGATGCAAATATGTTGCTGATACCTAAACTGGGAAGAGCCAAAACAGAGAAAGAAAATTATAGACCAATTTCCGTAAGAATATAGATGCAAAAATTTTAAATAAAACATTAGAAAGAGATTACAGTAACTTATTTTGAGGAATATGCACTATGACCTGGTAAATTTATACCAGGAATGCAGAGCTAGTTCAATATTAGGGAAACTATCAGCATAATTGGCCATATCAACAACAAAACTAACAGAAATCATATGATTTTATCTCAATAGATGCAGAAAAAGCATTCCACAAAATACAACACTCATTCCTATTAAAAACAATAGAGAAATTCTGTATCCCAAAGAAATCATAAAAATGGGAAAAGGATCCATATGTACAAAAATATTTATAGCAGCTCTCTTTGTGGTGGCAAAGAATTGGAAATCAAGGGGATGCCCATCAATTGGGGAATGGCTGAACAAGTTATATGTATATGTACAAGTATATGAATGTAATGGAATACTATTGTGTGATAAGAAATGATGAGCAAGCAGACTTCAGAAAAACCTGGAAAGACTTCTATGAATTGAGGCAGAGTGAAATGAGCAGAACCCAGAGAACATTGTACATAGTAATAGCCACATTTGATGGACTTAGCTCTTCTCAGCAATGCAAGGATCTAAGAAAACTTTAAAAGTCTCATGATGGAAAATGCTATCCACATCCAGAGAAAGTATTATGGAGTCTCAATGCAGATGGAAGCATACTACTTGCTCTCCTTTTCTCTTGTTGTTTTATTTCTTCTTTCTCATGGTTCCTCCCATTAGTTCTAATTTCTCAATACATCATGACTAATGTGAAAATATGCTTAATATGAATGTATAAGTAGAACCTATATCAGATTACACACCATTTTGGGGAGGGGGAAGGAGAGGGCGGGGGAGAAAATTTAAAACTCAAAATCATATGGAGGTGAATGCTGAAAACTAAAAATAAATAAATTAATTGTTTAAAAAATAATAAAGTGAATAAAGGATAGAAAAGTTAGGAATTTTAATTAATTATTTATTTGTTTGGCAGGCAATAGGGTTAAATGACTTGCCCAGGGTCACAAAGTAGTGTTAAGTGTCTGAGGCCAGATTTGAACTCAGGTCCTCCTGACTCCAGGGCCAGTGCTCTATCCACTGTGCCACCTAACTGCCCCAAAGTTAGGAATTTTAAAGGAAGTTTTGCTAACGGCATTTTATTACTTACTTTGTTATCTTATAGACTTTGAAAGATGAGAAACTATTGGGCAAGAAGATTAGGTGAGACTTCTTCCTAAGAGAATTAATGGCCCATGTTTTGTTTTGCTTTGTTTCATTGGGGGAGGTTGTCAAACTTATTGCTAATTTTCTGGTAATACTAAACTGAATCAAAGGCTAAGAAAAAACCCCCAAAAAACCACTGGAGAGCATAGGAATAAATGGAGTCTTCCTTAAAATGATAGGTAGCATCTATCTAAAACTATCTGCAAGCATTATATGTAATAGGGACAACCTAGAAGCATTTCCAGTAAGATCAGGGGTGAAACAAGGATGTCCATTATCACCACTGTCATTCAATATCATACTAGAAATGTTAGCTTTAGCAATAAGAGAAGAAAAAGAAATGGAAGCAATTGGAATAGGCAAAGAAGAAACAAAGCTATCACTCTTTGCAGATGATATACTTAAAGAATCCTAGAGAATCAAGTAAAAAAAAATACTTGAAATAATAAACAAATTTAGCAAAGTTGCAGGATGTTAAAATAAACCCATATAGAACATTGGTATTTCTATCTATTACTAACATAACCCAAGAGCAAGAGATAGAGAAATTCCATTTAAAGTTTCTGTAGACATTATAAAATATTTGGGAGTCTACCTGCCAAGACAAACCCAGAAACTATGTGAACACAATTACAAAACACTTTTCACAGAAATAAAGTCAGATCTAAATAATTGCAAAAATATAATTTGCTCATGGGTAGGCCTAGCTAATATAATAACATGACCATGCTATCTAAATTAATTTACTTATTCAATGACACACAAATCAAACTACCAAAATTATTTTATAGAGCTAGAAAACATAATAACAAAATTAATCTGGAAGAACAAAAGGTCCAGAATATCAAGAAAATTAATGAAAAGAAACGCAAGGGAAGGTGGCCCAGCTACACTAGATCTGGCTAAATTGTATTATAAAGCAGCAGTCATCAAAATGACTTGGTACTGACTAAGAAATAGAGTGGTGGATCAGTGGACTAGGTTAGGAACACAAGACACAATACTCAATGACTACAGTAATCTACTGTTTGATAAACCCAAAGACTTCAGCTTCTAAGATAAGAACTCACTATTTAACAAAAGCTGCTGGGAAAACTGGAAATAATGTGGCAATAACTAGGCATAGACTAACATCTTATACTCTCTCTCAAGATAAAGTCAAAATGGGTATATGATTTAGATAAAAAGGCTGATACAATAAGCAAACTAGGAGAACAAGGATGGGTTTGCCTGTCAGATTTATGGAGAATGGAAGAATTTACGACCAAACAAGAAACAGAGAACATTCTGAAATGCAAAATGGATGATTTTCATTACATTCAGTTGAAAAGGTTTTGAACAAACAAAGCCAATGCAATCAAGATTAGAAGGGAAGCAAAAAGCTGAGAAACAATTTTTTCAACCAGCGTCTCTGATAAAGGCTTCATATCTAAAATATATAGAGAACTGAGTCAAATTCATAAGAATACAAGTCATTCCCCAATTGGTAAATGGTCAAAGGATATGACCAGTCAGTTTTCAGATGAAGAAATTAAAGCTATCTATAGTCATATCAAAATGCTCTAAATCACTATTGATTGGAGAAATACAAACCAAAACACCTCTGAAGTACCACATCACACCTATCAGATTGGCTAACATGACAGAAAAGGAAAATGACAAATGTTGGAGATGTGGGAAAATTGGAACACTAATTCATTGTTGGTAGAGTTGTAAACTGATTCAACCATTCTGGAGAGCAATTTGGAACTACTCCCGAAAGGCAAACTGTGCTTGCCCTTTGACCCAGCAATAGCACTTCTAGGGCTGCATCCCAAAGAGATCATAAAAATGGGAAAAGGACCCACATGTACAAAAATGTTCATAGCAGCTCTTCTTGTGGTGGCAAAAAATTGGAAATTGAGAGGATGCCCATCAATTGGGGAATGGCTGAACAAGTGTGGTATATGAATGTAATGGAATACTACTGTGCTATAAGAAATGATGAGTAATGGGACAGCTAGGTGGCACAGTGGATAGAGCACCAGCCCTGGAGGCAGGAGGACCTGAGTTCCAGTTTGGCCCCAGACACAGGATACTCAGCAGCTGTGTGACCCTGGGCAAATCACTTAACCCTGACTGACTTGCCAAAAAAAAGAAAAAAAAGAAATGATGAGCAAGCAGATTTCCAAACAAACCTGTCAAGACTTATATGACCTGATGCTGAGTGAAGTGAGCAGAGCCAGGAGAATATCGTACACAGTAACAGGCACACTGTGTGATGACTGACTTCGATAGACTTTGCCCTTCTCAGCAATATAAGGATCTAAGACATCTCCAAAAGACTCACAGTGGAAAATGCTATCCACATCCAGAAAAAAAGAACTATGGAGTCTGAATGTAGATCAAAGCATACTATTTACTCTCTCTCTCTCTCTCTCTCTCTCTCTCTCTCTCTCTCTTTGTATCTTCTTTCTGGTGATTCCTCACATTGGTTCTAGTTGTTCTTTAAACATGAGTCAATGTGAAAATATGTTTAATATGAATGTATATGTAGAATCTCTACGAGACTGCAAGCCATCTCGGGGAGGAAGGGGGAGAAAATTTAAAGCTCAAAATCTTATGGAAGTGAATGTTGAAAACTAAAAATAAATAAATTAATTTAATTTTTAAAAAAATCCCTCCTCTCATAAAGTTTATTTTCTAACCAGGGAAACAACATGAGAGATAAGGTCTGGAAGGACCATTTTTGGTGGCAAAAGTAACCAGGAGGGTGAGTGTGGGAACAGGGGACAACACTGACACACCCTACCCTGGGATGATGGCCAGGGTTCATTGGCTCATAATTCCAGAACTGGGAGTGGAGTGGGGCTGAATTGGGAGGGCAGGAAGAGGAGAAGGCTAGTTCTTCTAGGGCAAAAGGGCAAAATGAGGCTGAAATGTAATGAGGAAATATTTAACAGAACAAATAAAAACACTATAAAACATAGTTAATGTCCCATTTTAATCTACTAGGTGGCCCACAAGGTTACTCATGTATGTATTAGTGTCTCCTATTTCCAATTGACATCACTGGGACCCCCCACCATCCTTGGACACTGTCTCTCTCCTCCCCCCCTCCTTCAAACTGAGCTTAGAATAGAGACTTAGTAGGTCTGAGGGAAGCCACAATAAATTCAGATTTCTGGAGCGATCTTTATCTTTAAAAAAAATGCCTTCCCACAGCAGCTCTATGAGGTAGTTAGCATAAATATTATTTCCCCCATTTGGCCAGAGAGGCTGAGAGAGGTTGCCATTTGCCCATGGACACACAGCTAGCAAGTATCAAAGGCCAGATCTGAACCCAGATCTCTTGGCTTCATATCTTCATTATACTATGCCATCTCACAGACTCTGAGGTCCCCTCCCCGCTTTTCCTCATACCAGCCAAAGGGTTGAAGGCATAGAACCGCAATCCAAAGCGATGTAGGCAGGGGAACAGCTCCGTCTCCACTTGCCTGGTGATGGCGTTGTACATGCCCTGTGAGGAGGGAAGACAGCACAGATGAGAAGGCTCAGAGAAGGGACAACCCCCCCAAACCAGCCCGGGTCAGGAGAGGTCACCAGCTTGGCACACTGGCTAGAGGTCTAGTCCAACTCATTCACTTTACAGATGAGGAAACTGAGGCCCAGAGATGGCATTAGGTAGGAAGTGGCAGAGTGAAGATTTGAACCCAGGTCTTCCGTCTCCAAAGCCCCAAGGCACTGGGAGTCAGAGCCCTAGATCAGAGTCTCTGCTGGGCCATTTACTAGCAGTATCACATGGAGCCAGTCCCTCCCTCCTTTGACCTCGAGGGTAGAAAGGTTCTCTGTCCATGGGGTCAGGTCACTCTATGGCCAAGAAGGGCCCCAGGAGACCCAGCAGCATCCTGGGCTCAGACAGGTGCTCACCTGGTACACAGTGGGGAGGACCCAGCCACTGTTCGTGCAGAGAGTGCAGATTTCAGCTACTTCCCAGGAGGCGTAGTTGGAGAGGCCCAGCTCTACAAACTTACCCTGCAGGGGATTGAAAGAGAGAAAGAAGGAGGGGAGGGAGAGAGATGGGGGGAAGAGGGTGAAGGAGAGAGGGATGGAGAGAGAGGAAGGGAGAGGGGGAAAAGGGAGGGAGATAGAGAGAGAGGAGGGAGGAAGCAGGGGGAAGAAAGGGATGGAGGGAGAGCGGTAGGGAAGATAATCAGAATGTCTTTGTGAGTAGGGACTGTTTCATTACCTCCAGCTCTAGCACAGTGCCTGGCACATAGCAGATGGTTAATAATGTTGAACGAATGATTGATTGATTCACTAAGGTCTCTCCAGATCTGACATTCTGGGTTCTAAGGGCTCTGATATTCTGTACCCTAAAGGCCCATCTCTACCATCCTCTGCTCTCACCTCCTTGTGCAGCTCATTGCAGGCCTGCAGCGTCTCCTCCACTGGGGTGTTATGGTCTGGCATATGCAGATAGAAGAGATCTACTCGGTTGCACTGCAGCCTCTTCAGGGAGGTCTCCAACTGGAACCGGACACTGCTAGCACTGAGGGTCTTCCCATCCATGGGAATGGCCTTGGTGGCAATTTTTACTTGGGGAGAAAGAAGGTGGTAGGAGTGTCTGAGATTCAATTCAATTCAAGCAACACACAGAAAATTCCACAATATAATACTTGCAAGTGCTTGACACAGTGCCTGGCACATAGCAGGCACTTAATAAATTCTTCTTTGCTTCCTTTCTTCATGGATCCCTATGTTACTCTGGCAAAGCCAATGGACCCATTCTCAGAATAATGTTTTTAAATAATTGAAAGAAATTAATATTACATTTCTATTGGAAGCTGGTGAAAAGAAAGATGAGTTGGGGTTTTTTTTGTTTTTTTTTTTTGCCCAGTGTCACAGGTCCCCTGAAAGCTATCCCAGGACCCCAGAGTTAAGAATCCCTGATCTAGTCCAAATGTCTTATCTTACCTTGGAGAATATCAAAATCTAGAAAGGAAAAATGACTTGTCCAGGTTACCTAAACATGGGCTTTCATGAAATGCAGAATATGTGTGTGTGTGTGTGTGTGTGTGTGTGTGTGTGTGTGTGTATGTGTGTGTGTGTGTGTGTGCCTGGTATAGAAGAAAGAATTCTGCATTTGGAGTCAAGAGAGAGCTCAGCTGCAAATCCTGGCTGAGCCACTGGAAACCTGTGCAGCCTCTGGCAAATCACTTAATCACTGTGAGCCTCAGTTTCCTCATCTGTAAAATGAGAGTTGGGATGTGATGACCCCTAAGGTCCCTTCCTTTTCTCAGTTGATGATTCTATACCCAGACAGTTCAAGTAACTTCTCAAAGTCACAATGAAAGTTTAGAACTGGAATTTGAACCTAGCTAGAGAGTGTACAGAATTATAATGTCCTGTCTGAACTTTCATGACCTCATTTGAGGTTTTCTTGGCAAAGATACTGGAGTGATTTGGCATTTCCTTCTCCAGATCATTTGACAGATGGGCAAAGTGAGACAAACAGGGTGAAGTGACTTGCCCAGGGGTCACACAGCTAATAAGTGTCTGAGGCCAGATCTAACTCAGGTCTTCCTGACTCCAGGCCTGGTGCTCTATCCACTGCACCACCTGGCTGCCCTGAATTGTAATACTGAATCCCAAAACCCTCCTTCCCTCTAGGACACCAAGATAAAGTAAGCATTGCTCAAATGGAGCAATGTGGAAGAAAGAAGCCCTGGGCTACCAGTCCTGTCCCATCTCTGCAGTTCATTCACTGTGTATGACCTTAGAGAAGTCCTTTCCATTTCTGGGCCTCAGTTTCCCTCTCTGTAAAATAGGGAGTTGAGATAAAAGTGATCTCTAAACCCCCTCAGTCCTGACATTCTACTTTCTAAGGTTCATTTCAGTTCTGACAGTCTGGGTTCTAAGGTTTCTTCCAGCTCTCAGATTCTATAAATCCAAGAAGGCAGAAGATCACCTACTTAGGGAGGGAGGAGTTTGGGGTGAGATCAGGCACTGAAGGACGGAGGCCCTAAATGGGGCTCATTCACTTTGCTCAAGTGTAGCAAGGGAAGACTCTGCCCAAGTCTCTGCTCCTGCCCCAATAGAGGCCCTAAGCAACATCACAACCGTGAGAAAGAACAGAACAGACCTATTCCCTCTCTCCACCCCACCCCCCAAACTCCTTGGGCTCTGAGCAGTCCCCGATAAAATTGAAAAAGCCCTCTCCCTGACTTGCAGGAAATCGCATGCAGAGCTTCACCCAAGATCAAGAACGTGTCCTCCCCTTCCCTTAGGCAGGAACTTTAACTCAGCCTGGCAGGCTTGGAAGGAAGTACTCGGGGGCGTGCTTGGGGGCAAGGAGCCCATAGGAAGGCTACTAGTCAAAGAGTGACTAATGATTATTAGAATCCAGTTACCGTTCGGGATTGACAGTCTTGGCCCTGGGGACACCTTGGTAGCAGGGGTCCTTTAAAAGACGCCAGGTAGGCCCAAGGGGAAGTCAGAGTGTTTGCGGACCAGCTGACTGACGGAGGCAAAGGTTACTCAGGAGAGGAGGAGCGGTCAGAGATTAATTACACTGTTCAGGTGAGGAGGAAGCACGTTTCAGAGATTAGGAAGAACTCACTAGCCAGGTGAAAGCTAAGGATGCAAAGGTGTCAGGGGACTCAAAACACAATGTTTTGGCGGGGTAGAGGCTGCAGGGGCGGACAAAGAGAACCCAGATCAAGGAGACTCCGTATGCAAGGCCCAGAGGAGTTAGTCTGGGCTGTACCGGCCTCGGAGCCCAGTGTCAGGGTCAAGCGCACAGGGGTGCTCTCCTCAGACTGCGACATCAGCGAGAGTCGAGCCTGCACGGACTCAGGAGCCATCTGCCATGTGTGGGGTGGGTGGGATTTAAGTAGCAAGACGCTGAGTGGCACGGACCCCGGGGTGTGGGCAGGGGCCGCTGCACGGGGTCGGGCAGGCAGGGCACTGGCCGGTTTACCTCCTTTGCTGCCGTCTTTTAGCCCCAGGTCCATGCTGCCCAAGAAGCTTTCGGACTGGCCTTGGCCGTATATGAAGGCAGTGTCCACCTCACGGTAGCCGCGGTCCAAGAAGGCTTGCATGCAGACCTTGCTGGCTGCCAGGTCCATGCTCCAGCCTATCTCCATCGCGCCCAGCACGGTGGCTGGACGGTCCTGAGTCCGAGCTGTCGAGGACATCGCGACGGCTGCACTAGAAGAGCAGAGCAGACACTTGTGCACTCTAGGGTCTGGGCAGGAGGATCTTTTTATGTGCGCTGCCAGCACACCCGGGCCCCGGCCCCGTGACATCACCCTGGAGGTGGGTAGGTACTGAGGGAGATCAGAGAGGGCCCACTATCTGGGTCCGTGTGCAAAGTGCGCTTGCGCCACTGGGGGAGATGGAAGCCCTGAATCCTCTGGGCCCAGGCTTGGATACTCTTTGGACCCGCGTGTTCCAGGCGGAAGGCCCCGGGACTGGCCGGTGCGTACCGCCCCGCTCCCACCCCAGACCCTTCTCCAGTATCCCGGAATCTGGCTGAAGCAACCTTAAGGAAACCTCTAGTCCAACACTCTCCTTTTTTCAGATGAGGAAACTGAAGCTCAGGAACAGAAAGGGATTTGCCCAGGGTCTCCCTGAGCTAGAATTCCAACCTAAGTCTTGTTTATTCCGGTCCCACCTTGGAGTTACAGCCCCCTGAGCAGGGAGGGATGAGGAAGGACTGAAGCTTCCAGGCTAGGTTTTCATTTATCCCCGTGGAAGGGACCCAGTAACCTGGCAGGGGTAAGAGAGCAACCCTGGGGACCCAGGAGTCCTGAGCCTCATGTCCAGTCACCCCCATTCCGCCCCTCCCTTCCATCACCCAAGCAGGGAATTAATGAATGTGCCTATAACGATCAGTGGAAGGAGGAATGTAATGGGAAATATAGGTGATGTAGCAATACCTCCTATCAATCAAAAATCTGGAAAACCACGCCATTAAATCTTTTAAAAACATTATGAACTTGACAAACATCAACTCACAGGATCATATCTACATAAAAAGAATAGAAAAAGAGAAGCATGTGTGAAACTCAAATTTCAATTATGTAAGGCTTATTTTTTAAAATACATAATAAATTTAACAGGATAATTCCAGTCCTTTTCTGTTTATATCCATTTCCAACTGATTTCTTCTCTGTACACTGTAAATGCTTTATTATTTAGGAGAACCATTATTCCTCCTTTCTTCTTCCCTCTTTTTCTCCCCCCCACCTCAAAAAAAAAATCTAAGCAACATTCTCTCTGCACCTTCCAACAATAAATATAGTCCAGGAAAAAAAAAAAGATCCATCCATTCACCTTGTCAGAAAATGTATGCCTCTTACACCTCTGAAGTCCATCACTTTCCTATCAGAAGGTGGGAAGCATTCTCTATTAGAGCACTGGAATGGTGGCTGGTCATTGACATGGTCAGAGTTCTTAAGTCTTTCAAAGTTGTTTCCCTTTACCATGTTGTCTTCATATATATTATTTTCCTGGTTCTGCTTGCTTCAGTTTGCATCAGTTCATTGATACAAATTCCCAGATTTCTCTGAATCTAACTCTTTCTTTTTTCCTTAGGACATAATAATATTCCATTACATTCATACAGGATATTATGTTTGGCCATTCCCTTTATTAAAACAAAAAGTTCCATTGTAAACATTTTTCTACATATAGGCCCTTTCCTTTGGTCTTTGATTATTTTGGGGTACTGGGTATTCATAGTTAAGTAGCTTTTGGGGTATAATTCCAAACTGCTTTCCAGAACAGTTGAAGCAATTCCCAGCTACAATAATAGTATATTGTGTGTGCCTGTCTTCCCATAACCCCTCCAACAATTGTCCTTTTTTTCTCCCAATCTGATAGGTGTGAGGTGGTAAGTCAGAATTGTTTTAATTTGTATTTCTCTAATTTTTTAGTGATTTAGAGCATTTTGTCTTCATATATTTATTGATAGCTTTGATTTCTTCTTCTGAAATTTGCCTATTCATAGCCTTTGGCTATTTGCCCATGGAGAATGACTCATCATCTTATCAATTTAGCTTAGTTCTGCATATATTTGAGAAATGAGATTTTTATCAGCAAAACTTGCTGTAATTTTCTCCCAGTTTTGTGTTTTCTTTTTAACTTTGGTTTTGTTTATGCAAATCTTTTAAAATTTAATATAATCAAAATTGTCCTTTCCATTTTTATATTTTTACTTTATTTTAAGTTTTCAACATTCACTTTTATAAGATTTTTGAGTTCTAAATTTTTCTCACTTCTTTCCCCTCTCGGGTCCCCAAAATGGCATGCAATCTGATATAGGTTATATATGTACAATCATATTAAATATATTTCCATGTCAGTCTTGTTGTGAAAGAAGTATCAGAAAAAAAGGGGAAATCACAAGAAAGAAAAAATAAAAAAAAAAGAGAAAGTAGTACACTTTGATGTGAATTTAGACTCTATAGTTCTCTCTCTGATACGGATAACATTTTCCACCATGAATCTTTTGGAATTGTCTTAGATCATTACATGGCTGAGAAGAGCTAAGTGTAACAAAGTCGATCATCATACAATGTTGCTGTTACTATGTATAACGTTTTCTTGATTCTGCTCACTTCCCTCAGCATTAGTTCATGCAAGTCTTTTTTTTTTTTTTCAGCCAAAGACAAGGTTTATTAGAACATCCATCACATTGGGCAGATTCTTAAGGAGTCTGAACATGAGTAAGCAGTGGCTAGATTAAAAGAATCCCAGAAGTGTCTAGATTATAAGAATCTAAGCAGTGGCTAGATTAAAAGAATCCCAGCAGTGGCTTGATTATAAGAATCAGAACAGTGGCTAGATTTTAAGAATCTAGGCATCTTAATGGAGACAAGGTGGACCTTATATTACAGAAAGACTGTGGTTAGGACCTAGGAGTGGCCAGTAAACTGGGGTGAACAGAACTCCTGAGCCCTGGACCTCCTGGCCAAGGAAGAATGGAGCCTAGCTAGGATTAAGGGTGGGAAATGGTCAGGGGCCATAGGGAGGTAAGACAAAGGAAGGCCAGGTTAGATTAACAGAATTGGGAGATTGGGTATAGCCACAATGAAAGGCTAGTTGATGGGATTATAACTTCAGGCCAATGCCAGAGATTTGGTCAAGTGGGAAAGTTCAGGGTTTTTCCTTTTTTTGGGGGGGGGTGTCTAGATCCCATCCTCATCATTCCCCCCTCAAACAAATGGAACCCAAATTCTTTTGGTGTAAGTGGCAAAGGTCTCAGCTTCTGAAACTGCTTCCTGCTGGCAAGAGGAATAGAGCTATCCCTGCCTCTAGGGAGTCCCAAAGAGAAGGTTGACTGGAACTGAGCACAGGCTGCATCCAGGGAATGATGTGGGGACATTGGCTGGTACTTGTTGTTTGCTACCAACTGCAGGTGAATGGCTCATAGTCTGGAAGACACAAATCTGACAGAAAAAACTGGAGGGCCCAGATTCAGGGCCCAACTTTGAGAGGATAAAACATCCTTAGCTCTGTTTGGATTCAGATAATTCAGCTTGCTAATGCAGTATCAAATCCACCTCATAGCCAAACTCAGGAATAGCCAGGTGAGTAACATTCTCTTTCAAAGGAACATAATGGGGAAACTGAGCCAGGAGGATCCCATCTTAGACTGAGGCTAAAATTGTCCTCTCAGCTTTTCCCAATGCTGACTTCCCACCAGTATCACTTTCTCTGAGTAGCTTGTGGCATTTCTCTCAGGTGGTGGATTATTGATTATCGATGGATTATGACCCATCAGACAACTCAGAATAAAATCCTATGAGCTTTTACCTCAAACAGCAAGTTTTACTAATCACAGCTTAGGAGAAACTTTTTCAGGATTTACATCTCAAACTTAAATTTGTTCTGGTGTAAAAAGCCAATCATTATAGATTTCTATACACTTGCAAATTCTCAGCAAGCCATACATAACCCAAACAAACTTTTTGGCCAGTTTACACATTAAAACAATAGCCAACAATAGCTAAATCATTTTACTGGTAACTAAATTATGAAAAGTTGCTTGACATAACTGATACAGAAAGTGCACCAACTTGAAACTTGAAACAAACTCATTACCAATCAGGTGACTTCAGTTTTGTTAAATGCATTTCCAAATTACTTTACACAGAGAACTAACATCTAATCATTAACAGTTAAAACTACAAATTTCAAAGAGCATGCTTACCCAAGTTCAGAGGCCAGCTTCTTTACCTTGAGCAGGATGTGCTGAACCTGGGTAATGCTTCTAGGCAAAGGTTGCCCTAGAGCCCAAGATCATTGCCAGGAGAGCCCACACCGCAGCTACTGCCCCTCCCCCCTCCTTCCCTTCTCAGGTTGGGGAGGGCAAAATCAAAGGTGAGGGGTAAAGGTTGAAATTCTCTTCTCCTATGAGAGGGGTTAACAGATACCCTCTTGACTCAAGGGAAGGGAATGACCAGGTTGTACAGGTGTTTCAAAACTCCTTAATGATCAATCACAAAACCTCTAGAATATGCCAAGATATTTTTAGCTGTACTAACTTTCCCTGTAACCTCATGAAGGAGGATTCAGAGGTGCAAGCGAAGAGAGTAAGTAAGCCTCAGGGAACCAAAAAGCAACTGCAGTTTTCCCCAATTCCCTACCACCGAGGGAATTAACAGAATTGAACATAAACTTCCAGAAAGGGCATCCATCCTTGTCCTCTATGCTGTGGAAGGTGTACACAGGTCCATGGCCTTCAACTGACCCAGTGGACTGAGAGCCTGAGAGCATCAGGCCGAGTGCAAGACAGCCTCGTAACTGTCTGCCAGAAAAGCACCTCCAAGCCGGAGAGTGACCCCAACTGCAGAGCAAGAAAGGAGAGGGGGGAGGCTTACATACCTTCCAGTTTTGGCTGGAGAAGAACTTTGGGTTAGGTAGTTTCCCCGTACAGGCCACCAAAATGGTGCAGTTTAGGGGTTCTGGGGTTCTGGGACCCCAAAACCACAACACGCAAGTCCTGCCCAAAAGAATTTGACCCAAGCCTTCTTTCAGCCAAAGACAAGGTTTATTAGAACATCCATCATATTGGTCAGACTCTTAAGTCTGAACATGAGTAAGCAGTGGCTGAATTTTAAGAATCTAAGCAAAGGCTAGATTATAAGAATACCAGCAGTCGCTTGATTATAAGAATCGGAGCAGTGGCTAGATTTTAAGAGTCTAAGCCCAGGTTTTTCTAAAATCATCCTGCTCACCATTTCTTATGGAACAATAGTATTTCACTACATTCATAAACCACAACTTGTTCAGCCGCTCCCTAATTGATGGGCATCCTCTCAATTTCCAATTCTTTGCCACCACAAAAAGAGCGGCTATAAATATTTTTCTACACATGGGTCTTCTTGCTTTTTCTTTCATCTCTTTGGATATAGACCTAGTAGTAGTATTGCTGAGTCAAAGGGTATGCACAGTTTTATAGTCCTTTGGGCATAGTTTTAAATTGTTTTCCAGAATGGTTGGATCAGTTCCCAACTCCACCAGAAGTGCATCAGTGTACCTATTTTGCCACAGCCCCTCCAACATCTGTCATTTTCCTTATCTGTCATGTTAGCCAATCTAATAGGTGTGAGGTGGTACTCAGAGTTGTTTAATTTGCATTTCTCTAATTTTTACTGATTTAGAGCATTTTGTCTTCATATGTTTATTGATAACTTTGATATCTTCTTCTGAAAACTGCCTATTCATATCCTTTGCCCAACTGCCAATTGGAGAATGATTCATCATATTCTCAATTTAGCTTAGTTCTCTATATATTTGAGAAATGAGATTTTTATCAGCAAAATTTTCTGTAATTTTTCTTCCAGTTTTGTGCTTTCCTTTTAATTTCAGTTTCATTGCTTTTGTTTATGGAAAATTTTTTAATTTAATATAATCCAAATTGTCCTTTTTATGTCCTGTGAGTCTCTCTATCCAATTTGATCAAGAACTCTTTCCCTACCCATGATTGTATGAAAAGAATCTCCTTCTTTGATTCTCTAATTTGTTTGTGGTATGATATGATACCTATAGTGTTGTTACAGGTTGTGTATCAAACAAGTATTTCTACATAGCATTGGTCCCATCAAGTTCCCATCTAGATGAGGCTTGACTGAAGGGTGATTCTTTATTTCAGGTTCCATTGGACCTGAAGGTCTTTCCTTGAATCTCAGGACATCAGTGGTAGACTGGCTCTAAAACCTGGCATAGACTGCACCTCATAGACTCCAGATTCCTGGAGCGTTGGTCTCCTGACCTTTCCATACCCACAAGGTCAGAGCCTCTACATTCATCTCCTTTACCTAAAATAGAATAAATACTGAAGCAAAGCACTGAGGTCCATTTTCATGGGGACAGATGTTGGCCTCAGAGGGAAAGAGCCCAAAGCGTTTCCTCTTACACTTTTGTCTCTCACCAGTCACTGTCTGTGAAGGAGTCACACTAAGAATGGAGAACCACGAGAAAGAAATGGCTGAAGCCACTTCAGGCCTTTTGAAGAACATTTTGATAGCGCTTTAAAATTGGCCAAGTACTTTATCTATATGTTATCTCCTTTGGTCCTTTCAGCAACTCTGTGAGGTATATAATATTATTAATATAATATAATTACAGATGAGGAAACTGATATTCAGAGAATTTAGGTGACAGTCTTAGGATCACACAGCTCCTAAGTGTCTGAGGCAGAAATGCTGCAAAATACCTAACACTATGCCACACGTCATAGAAGGTTAAAACATTTATCCAAGAGATGGAGATAAGCATTCTTCAATGACCTGGAAACTCACCTGATTTAAATCCCCAGTGAAAATCTATGGGTTATCTATCAATAAAGTTAGACTTGGAAGAAAAATGTACTGTCCATCAAAAGTATGCTTACTACGCAATGTGATAAAAGTGTAGTTTCAAGATGAAGAATTAAAGAATGTGTTAACAATCTTGTAAACTCTGTGCTTAATCATGGAAAACAAGGGTTTGCAGCAAAAGAGGGACATAATACATATTGAAAATTTTCAAAGGTGTAAAAAATCTTGAAGTCTATCGTATGTCAACACATTTAATTATTTTTCTTCATCTCAGTTGATTTGCATATCACTATAGGTCCTGTGTCCATTTGTAGGTAACTACAGTATATGGTGTGATATGCTGATCTAAATTGCATTTCTGCCAACCTGCTTTCCAGTTTTCCCTGCAGTTTTGTCAAATAGCCAGTCCTTATTCTAGTCCTTTGGATACTTGGGTTTAACAATTTATCATTACTCTGTTCATCTAAGTTTTATTCATGTAATCTATTCCACTGATCAATTTTCTATTTCTTTCTAGCCAGTACCAATTGCTTTTTTGATTATTGCTTTATAAAACTGTTTGTCATCTGGAAATGCTATTTCTTCCTCATGCCTGCTTTTTTCTAACTTCCTAGATATATGAATGTAATATGATTTTGTTCCTTCAAATGAGTGTTGCTATTATTTTTTATCATTTTATAAATTAATACATTAATTAGGATGGTACTGAATAACTAAATTAAGTTGATAATATTGTCATTTTTTATTATATTGGTAGGCTGATCCACTGTATTTCTGAAAAGAGTGGTTTGTTACTACATTTTTATAATTCTCTTTCTTCCTTGGTAGGTGGACTTCTAAATATTTTAAAAATTCTGTAACCAAATAGAATGGAATCACTCTGTCTCTTTCTGGTGGATTTTGTTGATAACATAGAGAAAATCTGATTATTTATGTGGGTTTATTTTAGGTCCTGCTACTTTTTTGAAGTTATTGTTTCAGGAATTTTCAATCTCTAGGATTTTCTAAATGAAACGTCATATCATCTGCAAAAATCAATAACTTTAGTTCCTCTTTGCCTATGCTTGCTCCTTCAATTTATTTTCATATATCAATTTATAACTAGCATATCTGGAATGATATAAAATATCATGGTAACAATGGACATTTTTGCTTTATTCCTGACTTTACTGGAAAGAATTCTAGTATTTATTACTGACGAGAAGATTAAAATTGATCTGGTCTAATTTATTTAATGACCTTATTTACAGGTAATTGATTTTGTCCTGTAAATGTTTAAATCATGTTTCTTTGTCTCTGAACTTGGTTAAGAATTAAACTGACCTGCAGTAAGTTAAGATGAAAAAATCCAGCTCTCCCACTCAAGGAATTTAACTGGTTTTAGAGGATATGTGTGAACAGAAAAGGATTTTGGGCCTGATATTTTTACTCCACCCAGCTATCCTTCAAGGATGCCTAGTTTGCTGTGCAAGAGTCTGAGCCACTATCTCATACCTGACCTCAGACAATGAGCACTTCTTACTCTCATGAGAGAAGGGGGGCTACTTATTACTAGTTCCCATTACCAAACTTCCAGCCAATCACGTCGTTCCCTGAGCCCCATCTCATAAACCAGTTATGTTGCCTTTAATCCCATGATGTCATCTCCCCTGTTCTGTTCTTTGTTCTATACTCCCCAAAACCTATATAAGGGGAACTGTCTCGGGTTTTTGTCATTAATGGAGACAATCCACTGCACCCACTTAGTGACAGGAGGCATGCCCCTGCTAATAAATGCTATCTTGCTCAGAGACCTGCCTCAGTTTGCCCTTTTGTTAAATTCCAGTCACAACACTGATAATCTTTGCTCTTGGTTTTAGAGAGTTACTGCTTATAAGAAACAGTGCACATCATTTATTCCTAGGCTTTTTAATGATACTATTATTTTGTCCAAAGCCTTTTCTGTATCTTGGTAATCATGTGATTTTAATTTTTTTCTCATTAATATGATCTGTCATGTTTTTAGTTTTCTTAATATCAAACCTGCATAAATGCTTTAAATCCAATAGGACCATGTTATATAATGTTTTAAATATGTTGCTGTAGACTCTTTGTTAGCACCTTATTCAATATTTTGGAATCAGTATCAGTTGGAATTAATTATTCTTTTAATGTTTCATTGAATTAACTTTTAAAACCATCTAGTCCTGGAGATCTTTCCTTTGGAATTTACTTTTTGATTTATTCGATTTCCTTTTTCTAAGATTGAGTTATTTGAATTTTCTCTTTCTTAGTCTGTTAATTTGGGTGCTAGATCTTTTGGTAAATATTCATCCATTTCATTTATCTGTTGACATAAGACTGAGCAAAAGAAGTTCTGATGCTTTTTTTTATTTCTCCTTTTTCATTTTTGATAGCAGCAATTTGACTTTTTTTTTTAGCAATCACTTATCTAGATTTATTAATGTTTTGCTAAACAAATCCCTCACTTTATGTAACAATTCAATGGATTTTTAAAAACAATTTTGCTTCTCTTCAGTTTTCAGAATCTAATTGGGCTTTTCTAGGTTTTTGTTTTTATTGTTGCATGGCCAACTTACTGATGTGTTCTTTCTTTTGTTGATAGAAGTATTTCTAGAGATCCCTCAAATATCTTGTTTGGCTGCAACTCAAAGTTTTATTATGCCTTTTCATTATTGACATTTTGTTTTATGAAATTATCTTTTTTGTTCTGTAGAATTAAATTATTTGGTTTCCATTTGAGTTTGATTTCTTACTTCAAAGGTCCATGACTGATTATACATTTTATTATATTGTAGTCAGCGAGGGCTATATTCAACATTTTCCATTTTATTTTTTCCCCAATTACACACGAAAGCAATTTTTAACATTCCTTTTTTTTTCTTCAAATTTTGAGTTCCACAGCAGCAGCAACATTGTGCAATGATCCACTGTGATAGACGTAGCTCTTCTCAGAAATAAAATGATCCAAAACATGAGTCCACAAAACTCATGACAGAAAATGCGACCCACGTTGAGAGAAACAACTAGGGAGCTGAGTGCAGATCAAAGCGTATGATTTTCACTTCTTTGGCTTGTGTCTCTTCCCTTTTGTTCGGTTTCTTCTTTCACAACATGACTAATGTGGAAATATGCTTACATGATTATACATGCATAACCTATCAGATGGCTTGCTGTCTTGGGGAGGGGGAATGGGAGAGAGGGAGAAAAAATTTGGAACTCAAAAATCTTATAAACACGAATGGAGAAAACTATCTTTACATGTAATTGGAAAAAACAAAATAGTATTCCAAAAAATTTTTGGAGCTCCAAATTGTCTCCTTTCCTTCCTTCCCTCCCCGCTCTGAGACAGCAGGCAATTTGACACAGGTTACACATGTGCAAACATGATCCACTTTTTTAAAGGTGCTGTGAACAGGTGAGAAACATGCCTATTGCTTTCTATTTTGCAGTTAATTATCCAAGAAGTGCATCTAAGAAATTTTGGTGTGCTGTCTCATCGCTACTATTGTCTTCCATAATTACTGTTTCTATGACTTGCTCTTTGAGCCTTTTGTTACTTAGGATTCATTGTTGTCTCAGTTTGGCCTAGTGTTTTTTGGTTGTGTTTCCTGAGTTGATTACTATGTTTATTGCATTATGGTCTGTAAATGATGTTTTCAGTATTCTATCCATTTGAAATTTCTTTCTTTCCTTTCTTGTGAAAAAATGCCATCTAGTGCTCAGAAACTGTGGTTCCATTTAGGAAATGTTATAAATCTTTTAGCCATAATTTATTCAGTTTATACGTTATTTTTTCTTTTATTTATATTTCTTAGATTTGCACAGCTCTGACAAAGGAACATGAAAGTCTCCTACTATTACTGTAATTATTGGTGTCTTTTTAAAAATTCAATGAATTTTTCCTTCATGAATTTAGATGCTATGTGACTTAGTGCACATAAATTTAACATAAATAGTGGTTTGATGTCTATGGTTCCTTTAAACATAATATAATATCCTTATATGACTGTAATGATATTGTGAATATTTACTTTTGCTTTGTCCAATACTGTAATTCCAACATTTGCTTTTTGGCTTCACCTGATGCATACTCTATTTTGTTTCATCTTCTCATTTTGCTCATATGTATATCTTTCGTTTTCAGTTGTTTCTGGTAAATAACAGGGTTTTGGGAGGAAGAGTTTTCTTTTATTGTCCAGTCTGCCACCCTCTTTCTTTTTATTGGAATATTTAGTCCATTCACACTTACAGAGTTATGAGTTAGGTTTATGGTTTCTTCTATTTTTGTCTTTAGAATTGATGGGTTTTTTTTAAAGATGTATGATTCTTTCCTCCTTTAAGTTAGTATTTTGTCCCCAGAATTGGTGGAATGCATATTGCACTCTAAGAATTGCTCATAATGGTGGAATCCCAGTTCTGGACAAAACAACCACAACAATAAATGATACGAGATCTATCGATCCACCAACAAGCATTTATTAAGCCCCTACTATGTACAAGGCTTATGAGAGGTGTTGGAAAAGCACTGGCTCAATAGTAGGAGTATCTGAGTTAAATATCTCACCTCTGTTGTTTATTTGGAATGATTACTTTACATCTCCAGGCCTTGGTTTCCTCATTAGAAAAGTAAGGAGTCTGGACTGGATGCTTCTGAGGTCCCTTCCAGCTGTAAAGATATGATCCTGTCAAACCCCAAAGTGAGACAGTTCCTGCCCTCAAGGAGCTTATGTTCTACCAGAAATGCAAGTTGAGCAAAGCCCTATATGAACATCAGCTGTTATTATGGCCATTTTTCTGCAGCATGTTAAGGGTTATGTGTTATATATAAATTTATATTTATTCATCTAGAGTATCCCCATTCAACAGCTGAGGACACTCAGGGAGCTGAATAATGATTACTAATTTATGAGTACTTTATAGTGTGCCCAGGTGTGCATCTGGGGGAGCCTTGAATAAGGTGTGAAGCTCCCTGAATCAGGTCAATCCCTTGACCAGGTAGGGAAATCCTCATCCCAAGTTCTTAGACACCTTCCCACCAAGGACCCAACCAACCCTAGGCCCCAGAAGAGCCCTGCTCATAATTCACTCCAGGACACTCTCTTGTGCAACAGTTGCTCTTATTCCAACAGGACAGGACTGAGATGATCTTGGCCCTCACCCTTCTCAACAGAAAGAGCAACAGGGCAGGGGGCCAGAGATCTCACCTCCAGGAAGGAGGCTAGAAAACCATGGATTCAGAGAACAGGGACAATTTGAAAGACAGAGCTCAGGCTGAAGCAGGTTAAGGCAAAGGCTGGCTGATGGGGCTGAGAGCATGGGGACAGCCAGCATCAGTGAGGGGGCCTCTCTCCACCACCAGGGCTGGAGCTAGCGGAAGTAGCTCGGACATTCGTGGGCGACGAGGTTCCAGGCATCGTCAAAGGCCTTCACCACCCCAGGCTCCAGAGGGCCCTCCTCTGCTGCTGCCAGATTCTGCTGCAGCTGCTCCAGGCTGGTCATGCCCAGGATAACAGCATCTCCACGGGCCCCCTGTCAGGAGAGGAAGGAGAAAGCAAGCTATGTGTGCAGGTTGCTTATGCTTATGACTGGAAGAGTCATGGAGGCAAGGATGGTCTCACTTCTTGTATCTCCCCCAGATACAAAATTCTATCATCTCATTAGCACCAAAATCCTCCCACTGCTACTCTGGGTTACTAATGGTAGACCACAATCTATGAAGATGCCCCCCTCCAGTGCTGGCCTTTCCCCCCACCCCCAGGGCAATGGTAAGACATAGGTGGGTATGAATAGGCTTCAGCATGTAACCAAGGAGGCTTGTGCTCAGTATGTTCTGGCCTAATTTTCCAGACATACATGTCATTATTCCACACATCCCACCAAACTGGATGGTTTTTTATTTCCCAACATCATTTTCATCTCCCACTCTGGTACCTTTGCTTGGGTCCCACCCCACATCTGAATATTCTCCTTTCTACCTCCTGGCATCCTCAGCTTCCTTCCAGGCTCAGCACCAATACCGCCTCCTCCTGGAAGCCTGCCCTGCTCTTCTTAACTGTTACTGCTTTCTCACACTCACATGATCATGAGGTTACTTATCTGTACCTCCTACCCCTCATTAGAATGCACCTACTGGAAGGCAGGGAATATTGTTCCCTTGTGTGTCTGAATTCTTAGGGCCTCAAGCAGTGCCTGGCACACAGCAGGTGCCCCATCGATGCTTGCTGAATAGAACCCAAAGTACAGACACGCAAGGAGGTGGTAGAGCAACCCATGAGTAGCAACAAGGAGATGATCCAGTGGCCCCTGGGGGCCCACAGACTATTTTGCAAACCCAGAAAGAGGCAGCTTCCAGCCCACAGTGGGTAAGTCTTCTGTGGAGCTTGGACAGCAAGAAATGAACCCAAGGATCATCAGGGGCAAGGAATTCACCAGGGAAGATGGCAGCTCCAAAGCCATCCCCAAACGTCTCCCATGGCACCACACACCTCACCTTGCTCCTACTGCAGTGGGTATTGTCCAAAATCATACACATAAAACTACACTGGACCTCAGCGACCATGAAGCTCATCCTCCTCCCTCCATACCAGTGAACTGAGTTTGAGAGAGGTAAAGTGATTTGCCAAAGGCCATGCATATGGCAGGAGGCGGAGCCAGGGTCCACACCAAGGTTCTCTGCATGGGAACTCTGCATACTTTCCACTCTCATTTAACCTCCAAATGATGCTTGGATTGAATCATCATTTGCTGAGTACCTGCTATGTACAAGACAGTGGGTTCAGTGCTGAGGGCCTGATGGCATGGTGGCACACAGACCTCATAAAAAGTCCTAAGATCATGTCTCTGGAAGGCTCCTATCCTGTGAGAAAATTTTCTCTTGTTGCAGAACACATTCTCTTACCAGAACAGACACAGGGGTGCCAGGCCTAAGGACTTTTGTCCCTGGCTGGCCCATGCCAGATCCCCAAGGTCAATGCCTCTGGCAACTAAACAAAAAAAAAAACCCAAAAACTCTTTTCTCCCTCAATGCCTGATATCAACAAAGTTATCTCTGCAGACTGCCTACATCTTCCCATCCACAGATTATAGGTGCCTACTCCCAAAGACACCTGGACCCCTGATATACCCCTTGAAGTCCCTAGATTACCTAATTAACATCCTTGTCCCTTTCCCTTACAAGCCCCAGCACCATCCTCACTAGCTCATAGGTTCCCTAAGGACTCTTGCACGCTTCTATTCGCATCAATTAACTTTTTGCCCCTTGACTCAGAGAAGGCCCGAGTGTCTGAATTCACTCCAGGAGATGCCTCTGGCATTCTTGGGGTCCCAGCAAACCTCTTCAGGAACACAGATAGCTTCCAGACCCAGTATCTCCCTTTACAGGTTTATAATCTAGCTGGATCAGAATTATAACATTATCTCACATTTATAGAGCACTTTAAGGTCTCCACAGCACTTTACATATGGTGTCTCACTGGATATGGCAACAACCCTAGGAGGTAGGGAATATTATTATCCTCATTTTAGAGAAGAGGAAACTGAGGCAGAGACAGGTGGAGTGACTTTCCCAGGATCACACAGCTAGTAAGTCTGAGGTTGGATTCAAACTCGCGTCTTCCCAACTCCAGTCCAATGCACTCTCCTTTGTACCAACCTTGCTGCCTCTCAGATTGCTCATCAAAGCCTAAGATGGAAGTCTCTAAAGTTTTGGAAAGACAGCAAAGGGGGCCAGAGGAAGAGGGTCATTCCTGTGCTCGGGCCCAGAAACAGGAAAGTTAGGTCAAGGAAGGCTTTCTCTTTGCCTTGTGCCACAGAGGTGACCCTGGGCTCTCCAAGTCAGCACCAGGGGGACGAACAACCTCACCCAACTCCTACCCTGCTAGAAAGACTGGGTCCTAGGTCTGAGGCGGGCCTCGGACCCAAGCCTTCCTGCCTCTGAGGGCAGCTCTCTATCCACTCTGACCAGCCACTGCCATGTCTCATTATGGTTGGAGGAAGGTGTAGACAAACAGAAAAAAAGTCAAAGGCATGTGGGAAGACTCTAAGAAGTGATTTTCAGAAGCAGCCCTGTGGCCCAGGGGATAAAGCACTTGGTCTGGACTCAGGAAGACCTTATACTTAGAAGCTCTGTGACCCTGGACAAATCACTTCACTGCTGCCTGCCTCAGTTTCCCCAAAGGTAAAATGAGGATAATAATAGCACCAACCTCCCAGGGTTATTACAAATGAGAGAATATTTGAACTGCGTTCAGCACAACGCCTGGCACACAGTAGGTGCCATATAAATGTTTAATTCCTTTCCCCTTCAGAATGAAGAAAGCTGAACCAGAAGGTCAAGAGACAGCTTTTGTGTACAAAGTGTAAATTACAAAAGGATCCTTTATCCAACTCAGAGTTTCAGGAAGTATGCTTTGGAGGGTCATTAACCAGTCATTAACCACTATTTATCCAATTTTGCTAAAAAGCCCATTGGATCAAGGGCCAGAAAAAGTCAGCAAAGACATTTCTATGAAGGAAAGGACATGGCCTTGAAATAATGTCAAAGCTGAGAATGGGCCCAACCTCCTAAAGGCTCAAAACCCAGGGGAACTGGGTGGGTTCCTGGGGCCCCCAGGGTATTACCTGGAGCTTGGAGTGATGGTACATCCACCTGAGGGCTGCTGAGGTCATGCTGGGAGGGTCAGTCTCATAACATGCCGCCAGTGCTTTCTTCACAAGATCAATGGCTTTAAAGTGATGTTTCTTCCAGTAGCTGTGTTGAATGGGTAGAGAGGGAAGCTCAGTGGTCAGTGCCCCCAGGCTGGCCTCAGCAGGGCCTCAGCTTGGCAGAAAACCCAAGTACCATCCACTGCAAACCTCCAAGAGGGGCTGCACTTCCCCTGAGAGGATCTCAAAGCACCCAAAGTGACCTTTGGTTATGCTCAGTCTACCACCCAATGAACAATTCATGAGCGCAGGACAGAGGCCTCAGGCAAACGTTATCTAAGTCCTTCATTCCTCTGGGGTTACTTGATCTCATAATCACCCATCTCATCTCATGTGACACCCGAAGAAAGCCCATTTTAGGACTGGCTGCCACATTCTGGGAAGGATACTGAGAGAGTCCAGAGGAAGGTGAGGCCCTTTCAGGACATGGCAGACACTCAAAGAGGGGTTAAGAGAACTGGGGCTGCTTGGTCTAAACTTGGGGGCAGCTGGGAGGGCAGAGGGGCACCTGTCATACATGTGAGGGACAGTCCTGTGGACAGCTCCAAATAGGTCAGTTTTATCTCAGTGTCAGGAAACCCTTCCTCACAATGACAGGGGCCCAAAAAGGGAAGGGTCTGCCTGGGCTTCTGTGAGTATAGGCCGGAGATCCACTTGTCAGGGATGGTTTCAAGGGGGCTGTTGTTCATTTTCGGGTTGGACCAGACACCCTCAAAGGTCCTTCTACCTCTGAGGTGTGAGATGGCTTCCTGAGAGGTGGGCCAAAGGCTCATACCCATTTTACATATGGGGAAAGCAAGACTCAGAGACGATGCCTCATCCAAGGTCCCAGAGCTACTTAATGATGAAAACAGGCCTAGATTTCCAGGCCAACATTTTTTTTCACCATCTGTAAGCAAGTCCTCTCTAAGGCAGGATGTGAAGCTCTGATTGAGCACCAGGGGCTCCTAATTCCAGGCTCAATCCCTGCAATTCTGGCCATGAAGTTGAGCTCAGGGAGGCAAGAAAGAGCTTATGGGGGGATTGATATGGCAAAATGAACAATGCATTCAGAGGGAGAAGACTCAGGCTCAAATGTGAGTGCTAGCTGCCAAGTAGCTCTGTTATAATCAGCCAGTCACTTCATCTCTCTGTGCCTCAGTTTCCCAATCTGTAAAAAGAAGGAGGTGACTTCTAAGTTCTTCTCCCTACAATCCTATAACCCCACAGTAGCCAGGGCCACTCGAATCAGGACAGTTTAAGAGGGTCCCAACCCACAGGAAAGGGGACTCAAAGATCTGAGAGGGATCAGAACACTCTCCCATCTCTGACCCACTCATCTGCAGCTCACCGATTCCGGTAGATCTCAGATAAATTCTTGCCAAAGAATCGGCCCGTTGGCTGATTTTTGTCCTTATCTTCATAGGTGTATTTGCCAGTCAGAAGACCACCTGTGGAAAGGATAGAGAGGGCTAAAGATACCCACATGGACCTAGAGCTCAGTAAAAGGCAAAAGGCTACATGAGGCTGGGGTCTCACTTTTCAACTTGGCAACAATCCAAAAAGAAGCAGAATGAATGAAAAAGCACATACTGAACATTATTAAACTATTCCAAAGCAATCAAAGCTAAGTGCTATAGGTACAGATAAAAAGGCGGGAAAAGCCCAACTGTTTACATCCCTACATGGGAAGACGACACTTGAAACTCTTGAGAACTGTATCTTTATTATGACATTTAGAAGGAGTATATATAGACAGAAGGTACGGGTATAAATTGACTTTGATGGGATGATAAAAAAATCTAATTAAGTGGTAAAAAGGAATTGTACTGGGAGAAGAAAAGAAGACACAGAAAAGGGTAAATTACATCACATTAAGACGTGCAAAGACCTATTAGAGTAGAGGGAAAGAACGAAGGGGATGAGCATTGTTTGGACCTTACTTTCAATCAGATTTGGCTCAAGGAGGGAATAATATACTCAATTAGGTATAGAAATCTAACTTATCCTATATAGGAAGGAGGGGAAAAGGGAAAGAAAAGGGAGGGCAGATTGAGGGAGGTGGTGGTCAAAACCAAAATTCTAATGAGGAAGGAAAGGGAGAAAAGAGAGAGAAAATCATGAATAGGAGGGAAAATAGGATGGAGAGAAAGACACAGATAGTAATCATAACTGTGCATGTGAATGGGATGAACTCTCCCATAAAATGGAACTGGATAGCAGAGTAGCTTAAAAACCATAATCCTACAATATGTTGCTTACAAGAAACACATTTGAAGCAGAGGGATACACATAAAGTAAAGGTAAAAAGCTGGATTAGAATATATTATGCTTCAGCTGAAGAAATAAAAAGCAGGGTTAGCAATCCTGATCTCAGACAAAGCAAAAGCAAAAAGAGATCTAATTAAAGAGATAAGGAAGAAAACTACATCCTGCTAAAAGGTACTATATACAATGAAGTAATATTACTAAACATATATGCACCAAATGGTATAGCAACCAAATTCTTAGAGTAGAAGTTAAGGAAGTTACAGGAAGAAATACACAACAAAATTATACTAGTGGGAGACCTCAACCTTCCCCTCTCAGGACTAGATGAATCTAACCATAAAATAAACAAGAAAGAAGTTAAGGAGGTGAATAGAATTTTAGAAAAGTTAGCTAGGGTAGAGCTCTGGAGAAAACTGAATGGAGATAGAAATGAATATACCTATTTCTCAGCAGTACATGGCACCTACACGAAAACTCACCATGCATTAAGGCATTAAAACCTCATAACCCAAAGCAGAAAGGCAGAAATAGTAAATGCATTCTTTTCAGTTCATGATGCGATTAAAATTACATGTAATAAAGGGCCATAGAAAGACAGACTAAAAATTAATTGGAAACTAAATAATCTAATCCCAAAGAATGAGTGGGTCAAACAACAAATCATGGAAACAATCAGTAACTTCACCCAAGAGAATGGCGATAATGAGACAACATACCAAAACTTATGAGATGCAGCAAAAGCTATTCTTAGGGAAGTTTTATATCTCTAAATGCTTACAGGAATAAAATAGAGAAAGAAGACATCAGTGAATTGGGCATGCAACTAAAAAAGCTAGAAAAAGAACAAATTCAAAATCCCCAATTAAATATGAAATTAGAAATTCTGAAAACCAAAGAAGAGATTAATAAAGTTGAAATTGAGAAAACTATTGAACTAATAAATAGAAGAGGTGGTTTTATGAAAAAAGAAAAAACAATAAAAATGGTTAATTTGATTTAAAAAAAAGAAAGAAGAAAACCAAATTACTAGCATCAAAAATGAAAAGGGTGAATTCATCACCAGAGGAAATCAAAATAATAATTAGGAGCTATTTTGCCCAACGGTATGCCAATAAATTTGACAATCTTAATTAAATGGATGAATATTTACAAAAATATAAATTGCCCAGATTAATAGAAGAGGAAATAAAATACTTAGCCCCATTTCAGAAAAAGAAATTGAACAAGCCATCAATGAAATCCCTAGGAAAAAATCTCCAGGGCCAGATGGATTCACAAGTGAATTCTATCAAAAATTTAAAGAACAACTAATCCCAATACTATACAAATTATTTGGGAAAATAAGTGAAGAAGGAGTCCAACCAAATTCTTTTTATGATACAAATATGGTGCTGATACCTAAACTGGGAAGAGCCAAAACAGAGAATGAAAATTATAGACCAATTTCCCTAATGAATATAGACGCAAAAATTTTAAATAAAATATTAGCAAAGTGATTACAGCAACTTATCTTGAGGAATATACACTATGACCAAATAAGATTTATACCAGGATTTATACCAGGGCTGGTTCAATATTAGGAAAACTATCAGTATAATTGACCATATCAACAACAAAACTAATGGATATCATATAATTATCTCAATAGATGCAGAAAAAGCATTTGGCAAAATACAACACTCACTCCTATTAAACACAATAGAGAAAGTCTGTATCCCAAAGAGATCATAAAAATAGAAAGAAGACTCACATGTACAAAAATATTTATGGCAGCTCTTTCTGTGGTGGCAAAAAATTGGAAATTGAGGGGATGCCCATCAATTGGGGCACGGCTGAACAAGTTGTGGTATATGAATGTAATGGAATACTATTGTGCTATAAGAAATGATGAGCAAGTGGACTTCAGAAAAACCTTGAAAGACTTACATGAACTGATGCAGAGTGAAATGAGCAGAACCAGGGGAACATTGTACACAGTAACAGCTACATTGTGTGATGGCTGACATTGATGGACTTAGCTCTTCTCAGCAATAAAAGGATCTAAGACAACTTTAAAAGTCTCATGATGGAAAATGCTATCCATATCCAGAGAAAGTTCTAAGGAGTCTCAATGCAGATGGAAGCATACTATTTTCTCCTCTTTTCTTTTGTTGTTTTGTTTTATTTCTTCTTTCTGATGGTTCCTCCCATTAGTTCTAATTCTTCTGTACATCATGACTAATGTGAAAATATGCTTAATGTGAATGTATAAGTAGAACCTATATCAGATGGCACACCATTTTGGGGAGGGGGAAGGAGAGGGCGGGGGAGAAAATTTAAAACTCAAAATCATAGGGAAGTGAATGTTGAAAACTGAAAATAAATAAATTAATTAAAATTTTTAACAAAGTCCCTGTTTCTCATAAAGTTTACTTTCTAACCAGGGAAACAACATGAAAGACCAGGCCTGGAAGAAACATTTTGGTGGTGAAAGTGAATAGGAGGGTGAGTAGGGGAACAGGGGAAGTCATTGACAAACGCACCCCAGGATGATGGCCAGGGTTCATTGGTTCATAATTCCAGAACTGGGGGTGAGGTGGGGCTGAACTGGAAGGGCAGCAAGATGAGAAAGATAGTTCTTCTAGGGCAAAGGGGCAAAAACATACTGAATATAATGAGGAAATATTTAACAAAATAAATAAAAATATAATAAAGCTACTATGTGGCCCACAAGGTTACTCATGTATGAATTATTGTCTCCCACTTCCAATTAATCCCACTGAGACCCCTCACCATCCTTGGACACTGTCTCTCTCCTCCCCCACCTTCTTCAAGCTGAACTTAGAATAGAGACTTAGTAGGGGTAAGGGAAGCCACAATAAATTCAGATTTCTGGAGCAATCTTCAGCTTTAAGAAAATGCCTTCCCACAGTAACTCTATGAGGTAGTTAGCATAAATATTATTTCCCCCATTTGGCCAAAGAGGCTGAGAGAGGTTGCAATTTGCCCATGGACACACAGCTAGCAAGTATCAAAGGCCAGATCTGAACCCAGATCTCTTGGCTTCATATCTTCATTATACTATGCCATCCCACAGACTTTGAGGTCCCCTCCCCGCTTTTCCTCATACCAGCCAAAGGGTTGAAGGCATAGAACCGCAATCCAAAGCGATGTAGGCAGGGGAACAGCTCCGTCTCCACTTGCCTGGTGATGGCATTGTACATGCCCTGTGAGGGAGGGAGGACAGCACAGATGAGGAGCTTCAGGGAAGGGACAACCCCCCAAACCAGACCGGGTCAGGAGAGATCACGAGCTTGGCACACTGGCTGGAGGTTCAGTCCCACTCATTCACTTTACAGATGAGGAAACTGAGGACCAGAGATGTCATTAGGCAGGAAGTGGCAGAGTCAGAATTTGAACCCAGGTGTTCTTTCTCCAAAGCCAGAAGCATTCTTTCTGACCCAAAGAACTGGGAGTCTGAGCCCTAGAACCGAGTCCCAGCTGGGCCATTTACTAGCAGTATCACATGGGGCCAGTCCCTCCCTCCTTTAACCTCAAGGGTAGAAGGGTTTCCTGCCCATGGGGCCAGGTGAATCCATGGCCAAGAAGGCCCCCAGGAGACCCAGTAGCATCCTGGGCTCAGACAGGTGCTCACCTGGTACACAGTGGGGAGGACCCAGCCATTTTTCTTGCAGAGGATACAGATTTCAGCTACTTTCCAGGAGTAGTAGTTGGAGAGGCCCAGCTCTACAAACTTACCCTGCAGGGGAGAAAGAGAGAAAGAAGGAGGGGAGGCGGGGGAGAGAGATGAAGGAAGGGAGGGAGAAAGGGAGGAAGGAGGGTGACGGGAGGGGTGAAGGGAGTGAGAGAGATAGAGAGGGGAGAGAGGGGAAAAGAGGGGAAGAGGGAAAAGGTGGGAGAAAGGGAGAGGGAGGGAGACAGAGAGAAAGGAGGGAGGAAAGGTGGGGGAGGGTAAGAGAGAAGGAAGGATGGAGAGATGGAGGGAAAAAATCTGAATGTCTTTGTGAGTAGGTATTGTCTCATTATCTCCAGCTCTAGCACAGTGCCTGGCACATAGCAGATGGTTAGTAATCTTGAATGAATGATTGATTGATTCACTAAGGTCTCTCCAGATCTGACATTCTGGGTTCTAAGGGCTCTGATATTCTGTACCCTAAAGGCCCCTCTCTACCATCCTCTGCTCTCACCTCCTTGTGCAGCTCATTGCAGGCCTGCAGCGTCTCCTCCACTGGGGTGTTATGGTCTGGCATATGCAGATAGAAGAGATCTACTCGGTTGCACTGCAGCCTCTTCAGGGAGGTCTCCAACTGGAACCGGACACTGCTAGCACTGAGGGTCTTCCCATCCATGGGATTGGCCTTGGTGGCAATTTTTACTTGGGGAGAAAGAAGGTGGTAGGAGTGTCTGAGATTCAATTCAATTCAAGCAACACACAGAAAATTCTACAATATAATATTTGCAAGTGCTTAACAGTGCCTGGCTAATAGTAGGCACTTAATAAATTCTTGTTTCCTTCTTTCCTTCCTTCATGGACCCCTACGTCAATCTGGGAAAGCCCATGGACCCATTCTCAGAATAATGTTTTCAAATAATTGAAAGAAATTAATATTACATTTCTATTAGAAGCCTGAGAAAAGAAAGATGAGGTTTTTTTTGGGATTTTTTTGCTCAATGTCACAGATCCCATGAAAGTTATCCCAGGACCCCAGGGTTAAGAATCTCTGATCCAGTCCACATGTCTTATTTTACCTTGGAGAATATCAAAATCTAGAAAGGAAAAATGACTTATCCAGATCACCTGAACATGGGCTTTCATGAAAGGAAGAGTGTGTGTGTGTGTGTGTGTGTGTGTGTGTGTGTGTGTGTGTGTGCACCTGGCATAGAGGAAAGAATTCTGGATTTGGAGTCAAGAGACAGCTCAGCTGCAAATCCTGGCTGAGCCACTGGAAACCTGTGCAGCCTCTGGCAAGTCACTTAATCACTGTAGGCCTCAGTTTCCTCATCTGTCAAATAAGGGATTTGATTTCTCACTAGCTCTGTGACCTTGGACAAGTCACTTCATTGGATCTTTTTCCTTGCCCCTAGAGGGAGGAGGCTGGCTGGGCCAAATGATCTCTAATCTCAAATTCTAGATCTGGTGTTCCTATGAAGCAGGAGGAGGGGATCTGGAGACAGGGGACCCAGGAGAAGGGGACAAAAGTCAAGTTTATGTCCAGATGGGTCTGAATCAATCAATAAGGTGTCATTTTAATTTACTTGTCACACCTGTTACTGAGCTCCCAGACTTGAGTCATCTGCCTAGTATGACACAAAGCACTATTAAATTCCTACTGTGTGTCAGATACTTTACAGATTTTGCCTGATTTGATCCTCAAAACCACCCTGGAAGGTAGGTGCTATTATTATCTCCATTTAACAGTTGAGGTAACTGAGGCAAAAATGCTGAGCCTGATTCCTAGCTGCCCATGGGAGGCAGTCCAGTCACCTGGGTGGTTTCCTCTATTCAGTTTCATACTTTATCCTTCCTCTCTTAGCTGCCAGGAAAAAGATTAGGTCCTGATAGGAAGTCTGTTTTCAGCCACAACTACAATTTGGGGGATAGGACCCAGTCCAAGTGGGGGGAGGGGGGGAGAAAAGAGGTGGTGGAGAGGAATGGTGGTTAAAGGGCCCCAATTAGCAGGAAGCTGGAAAGATAATTCAGGGATCATGGGAATACAAGTGTAGAGCTGGAAGGCCTCTAGAGAACATTTAGTCCAAACCTGTCCATTTGCAGGTAAGGGAAAAAAACCTTCTTGGGTGTCAGTTTCCTCATCTGCAAAATGAGAGAGTTGGGATGTGATGACCTCTAAGGTCCCTTGCTTCTCTCAACTGATGATTCTATACCCAGAGAGTTCACATACTTTCTCAAGGTCACAATGAAAGTTCAGAGCTGGGAACCCAGCTAGAGAGTGTACAGAATTATAATGTGGGTCTGTGTCATCATTTCAGTCCTGCCTGAGCCTTCATGACCATTTAGGTTTTCTTGGTAAAGATACTGGAGTGATTTGGCATCTCCAGCTCATTTGACAGATGGGGAAACTGAGACAAACAGGGTGAAGTGACTTGCCCAGGGGTCACACAGCTAATAAGTGTCTGAGGCCAGATCTAACTCAGGTCTTCCTGACTCCAGGCCTGGTGCTCTATCCACTGCACCACCTGGCTGCCCTGAATTGTAATACTGAATCCCAAAACCCTCCTTCCCTCTAGGACACCAAGATGAAATGGGACAATGTGGAAGAAAGAAGCCCTGGGCTGCCATTCCTGTCCCATCTCTGCAGTTCATTCACTGTGTGTGACCTTAGAGAAATTATTTCCATTTCTGGGCCTCAGTTTCCCTTTCTGTAATATAGGGAGTTGAGACTAAAGTGATCTCTAAGTTCTCTGGGTCCTGACATTCTACTTTCTAAGGTTCATTTCAGTTCTAACAGTCTGGGTTTTAAGGTTTCTTCCAGCTCTCAGATTCTATAAATTTGAGAAGGTAGCAGATTACAGAACTACTCAGGGAGGAAGTTGGGGTGAGATCAGGCACTGAAGGACTGAGGCCTTAAATGGGGCTCATTCACCCCCCAAACTCCTTGGTCTCTGAGCAGTTCCCGATAAAATTGAAAAAACCCTCTCCCTGACTTTCAGGAAACCGCATGAAGAGCTTGAACTTTAACTCAGCCTGGCAGGCTTTGAAAGAAGCATGCTTGGGGGCAGGGAGCCCATAGGAAGGCTACTAACCAAAGAGTAACTAACAACGATGAGAATCCAGTTACTGCTCGGGGCCGACCGTCATGGCGCTGGGGAAACCTTGGGAACAGGGGTCCTTTAAAAGACGCCAGGTAGGCGCCAGGGGAAGTCACAGTGTTTGCGGACCAGCAGATTGAGGGAAGCAAAGGTTACTCAGGAGAGGCGGAGCGGCCAGAGATCAATTACACTGTTCAGGAGAGGAGGAAGTACGTTTCAGAGATTAGGATGCAAGGCCTTTGGACCCAGTGGCCAGGTGAAAGCTAGGGGTGCAAAGATGTCAGGGGACTCAAAACACAATGTTTTGGCGGGGTAGGAGCTGCAGGGGCGGACATAGAGAACCCAGATCAAGGGGATTGAGGATGCAAGGCCTAGATGAGGAGTTCTGGGCTGTACCGGCCTCGGAGCCCAGTGTCAGGGTCAAGCGCACAGGGGTGCTCTCCTCAGACTGCGACATCAGCGAGAGTCGAGCCTGCACGGACTCAGGAGCCATCTGCCATGTGTGGGGTGGGTGGGATTTAAGTAGCAAGACGCTGAGTGGCACGGACCCCGGGTGTGGGCAGGGGCCGCTGCACGGGGTCGGGCAGGCAGGGCACTGGCCGGTTTACCTCCTTTGCTGCCGTCTTTTAGCCCCAGGTCCATGCTGCCCAAGAAGCTTTCGGACTGGCCGTCGCCATATACGAAGGCCGTGTCCACCTCACGGTGGCCTCGGTCCAGGAAGGCCTGCATGGAGGCTTCGCTGGATGCCTGGTCCATGCGCCAGCCCATCTCCATCGCGCCCAGCACGGTGGCCGGCAGAGTCCGAGCTGCAGAGGACATCGCGGCGGCTGCGCTAAGAGAGCGGAGCAGACACTCGCTCCGGGAGAGCTGAGCAGACACTTGTGCACTCGAGGCTCTGGGCAGGAGGATCTTTATGCGCGCTGCCAGAACACTGGAGGCCCCAACCCCACCCGTGACGTCACGCAGGAGGCAGGTAAGACGAGGGGAGGGCGGAGCGGTCACGGATCCCAGGGACAGTCTCTAAAGAGCCGGACAGAGGCGAATGCGCAGGCCGAGGAGGAGGAGAAAACGGAGGAGGAGGCACTACGGGACGGCACCTCCCGGAGGGCGGAGCGGAGGGACGGCCGCAGTCAGGTGACCGGAGCCGCTGGACTGCTGGAGCCGGGCCGGGCTGCGAGAGCCGAAGCTGCTGCGGTTGGAGCCGTCTGCCTGCTGCATGCGGTAAGTTGGGGACAGGGAGGCGGCTGGTCCAGGGCTAGGCATCCCTGATGCCCGGGAACCCCCCAGTCTGCTCCCCCAGCTTCCCAGGGCCACTGCCCAAACTGGCGAGGGCTTCACTTTTTCTTCTTACAGAGGAGGCATTGGAAGCTCTTTGAGATCCGGGGCTTGCAGCTGGCCCTGGAGGGATGGGTAGGATGGTGCCCTGCGTCCTCCCATACCGGGGCTTGATGCCCCCTGGTCCGGCCCCGGGGCCCCGGGAAGAAAGCAGACAACAACCCCCAACTCCCACCCCGGCGCCCTGAGACCCTTCATTGGGTTCCCGGCGTGTGGACCTGAAAGCAACCTGAAGGGAGTCTCTGGTCTAACATTGCCCTTTTTTCAGATGAGGAAACTGAGGCCCAGGGACAGAAAGGGATCTGCCTGAGGTCTGCCTGAGCTAGGATTCCGATTTAGGTCTTGTTTATGCCGGTCCCAGCCTGGAGTCACAGCCTCCTGGGCAGGGAAGGACTGAAGCTTCCGGGCAAGGCTATCATTTTTCCCTGGAAGGGATCCAGTAATCCGGCAGGTGTGGGAGAGCAGTCCTGGGGACCCAGAAGTCCTGGGCGTCTTGACTCCCCACCCCCATTTTCCTTTCCCTTCCATCAGCCAAGCAGGGCATTAATGAGCGTGCCTAAGCTGTCTGGTGAGGATGTGCTGGCACATTTCCAGATGTATTGTAAACATCAAGCCACATTAGGAGGTCAGCCTCTTACCTTGGATTGTGAGAAAGCCTGACAATCAGCCAGCATTTATTAAGCACCTACTGTGTGCCAGGCACTGTGCTGATTGAAAGAACTATAAAAACAGGCAAAAGACAGCCCCTGCCCTCAAGGAGTTTACAATTTAATGGGGAGAGATAAATAAATATACATAAGCTATATAAAGGATACTAGGAAATAATTAACATAGAGAAAGCACCAATTGCTAAGCAGTCTTGGGGTCTCCAAGGACCTAGCTCCAGAACTTTAATATCCCATAGAAAATGACTGGATATACAACTATGTGCCCTGTGTGCAGACCCAGCCCTAGACCTAGAGATCTCTCCTAAACTCTGTCAAATCAAGAGAAAGATTCATCACCCAAATGAGGTCAGCATGATATCAATCAATTTAACTAGCATTCATGAAGCACCTACTATGTGCCATAGTTGGAGCATACTTGTTTGCATGTTGTCTCCCCCATCAGATGGAAGTGCTTCTTGAGAATGGGAGCTATCTTTGGCCTTTCTTTGTATCTTCAGAGCTTAGCCCAGTGCCTGGCACTTAGTCTATATTTAATAAAGGCTACCTTATTGAATGATGAATTGATTTAATTTCTCAGTACTCTTAGCAACACTTTAACTTACTAACAAGTTTTTGGTCTTCTTTGATGGGGGGAATTTCCATCCTGATAGTTCCTGTTAATGAAATAATAAGTTTGGGTAAAATAATAATTAAGTAACAGATCTGACAGATTTCCTAAACAAGATCAGTTACATGAATAACTAGGCTCCCATTGCTGAGACTTGGGCTCCAAATTGCTGTGCCCTCTCACTGAGCAGATGATTCCACTGTTAGTGTATATACTATAGAGACTTCACGGTTAGCATATGTTAGTGGTGTCAGACTTAAAGTAGAAATGGAGTTACTAGACTGTACATAAGAATTCCAGCCTCCTCATATTGACTTTAAAAACAACATATGAACATTATCTATGTTTGATTGTATTTTTACTTATTTTGTTAAATATTTCCCAATTTCATTTTAATCTGTTGGGCAATACTCAAGAGTGTTGTGTGCAGGCCATGTGTGCAGACACCTCTAGTATCAGTAATAAGTGAGGTACACTCCATCCCTTGCCTTTTCTAAAGGCTAGACAGGGATTTCAAGGTTAGACTCCTCCAAACTGCAGCCCAGGCCCATTGTGTATTGGGCTGATCCAGGATTTTGGCATTGGACCTGGGCTTTCTGAACCCTCAGTGGCTTTGTTCAGGCAGCATCCTGGTGAGGGTCTAGACAGTGCTGAGCATTGTGGGACTCTGTGTGTGTGTGTGTGTGTGTGTATGTATAGTTGGGTATTGGGATTGAGGGGTCACCATGGCTGCCTAGTTATTGGGGGGGGCAGGTGCACAGTAATGGAACTGGACTCTCACAGTTGGGGGAAGGGTCTCCTGACTGTGCTGAGTTCTCCAAAAAGACCACCATCCACTCTGTGGGCATGTAAACTATGGAGGAAAGGTTTGAGTGAAGATATAAATGAAAGTCATTTTATTAGGTTCTGGTTTTATTAAGTCCTTGCTGTTCCATAAACAAAGTGCTCTGTCTCCCTGTCTCTGGGCATTTTCTCTGGCTGTCCCTTGTACCTGGAATGTTCTTCCTCCTTGTCTCGGTCTGTTGCCCTCCCTGACTTCCTTCAAGGCCCGAATAAAATCCCATCTTTTACAGGAATTTCTTCCTGTCCTCTCTTAGTTCAAATGCCTTCAATCTCCCAAGTATTTCCTATTTAATCCATATATAGCTTATTTGTACATATTTGTTTGCTTGTCACAGCCCCCCCCCCCCATGGTTTGCTTTTTGAGGGCAGGGACTGTCTTTTGCCCTTTTTTTGTATTTTCAGAGCTTAGCACAGTGCCTGGCATATAGTAGGCACTTAATAAATGTTTATTGACTGGTACTTAACAGAGTGCTCAGCCCTGAGGATACAAATGTGAGGAGATAACCTGCCCTCTAGGGGCTTCCATTCTAATGGAGGAGACCATAACAATTGAGAAGTGGAGGGCTGTTTTATTTGGAAGTCCTTGCAGAAGGTACAAGTAGGTAGGGAAGTGGATAGTGAGCCGGGAGGACTCATTTTCTAGAGTTCAAATCCGACCTCAGATACTTACTAGTTATGTGACCCTGGGCAAGTCACTTAACCCTTTTTGTCTCAGTTTCCTCATCTGTCAAATGAGCTTCAGAAGGAAATGGCAAACTAGTATCTTTGCCAAGAAAACCCCCAATGGGGTCATGAAAAGTCAGACAGGACTGAACAAGGAGAGAGTGAGGGCCAAGGAGGCAGGAGCATAGGATGGATAAAAGGATGTATGTGAGAGGTGTCCTGAGAGTAAAGTCAAATGAGTTAATATATATAAAGTGCATTGCAAACCTTAAAGTGCTATATACATGCTCGATTCTGTTATTAAGACAAATAGTGGATGGAGTTAGGCTTAAGTATAGTGGGTCACTGAGGCAATCACAATTCCATTGCAGAAGGGCCTCTAGGGAGTTCCAGGCATAAAAGGGCTAAGTCCTCCGAGGCTTGTTTTCTGGTTCAGTCTGCTGAAGAAGACATTTCCCCAAAGGAGATATTTCTGATACTGCTTGGAATGAGATGCCTGATAGTAGAGAACCTTCTTAGATCCCTGGAGAAGTATTGGAGAGAAGATTGGAGTTTCAGGTTTCAGACTAGTGTACTTGGAAGGGACTGCACATCTTTTAATGGAGGGAAGAATATAGTGAATGTCCACCCTAGGAGAAGCTCTTTAGCTACAAAATGAAGTGGGAGAGAGTAGGAGTTTTGAGCGAGATGACCTCTGAACTCTTATTCTGTATTTTTATGAACTTCCAAGGTAAAAAGCAGAGTTTTCAAGGGGTTAGTTCACTGCTGTCTCCTACCAGTTTGGGAAGAGGCTAACGAGACTCTTTAAGGAAAACCCCATCTTACCTTTTACTCAGAAACCAGCCTTTTGGTGTACCCTGGAAGAAAAATTATGCTCTGAACTGGCCCAGAGGCCTTTGGAGTCTCCCATAGAGTTCAGAGAAAGGAGAATGAAGCAGGAGAGGAAAAAAAGCAGTGGTCTGAGGCTTGATAATCTGCCTAGAGCCTCACAGGATAGAGCCAGAAGGATCCTGGGGAAGGAGAGACACACCCCACCCCCTCTTTGAGGAACAGGCATTTATTAATTAAGAGCCTAATTGTTTTTGTTTTATTTTTTAGTGTTTAACACTTTTTAATGTGGCTGGAGCTTCAAGATGTAACTTCTCTGATGCTAATGCTTTAAAGAGTGACATACACAAGGATCCTATGCAAGGTGTTTTTTTTAATTTATTTTTTGTTACATTTTGAGTTCTAGGTTGTTTCTCTCCCTTCCTCCCAATCCAACATTAGAGAAGGCCAACATTTTATATTTATGTGTGTATGTGTATTTATGAGAGAGAGAGAGGTGAAGGGGAGGAGGAGGAGGAGAAGAGAGAACCATACAATATATTTCCATATATCACTTCTTTCTCTGGAGGTGGATAACATTTTCCTTCATAGTTGATCATGTTACTCAGAATAGCTTAGCCATTCACAGTTACTCTTTGAGCAATATTGCTGTTACTGTATATGACGTTCTCTTGGTTCTGCTCATTTCTGCATTATTTCAGGTAAGTCTTCCTACGTTTTTATGAAACCAACCTGCTTATCATTTTTTATAGCACAGTAGTATTCCATTACATTCATATACCACAACTTTTTCAGTCATTTCCCGGTTGATGGCCATCACCTCAGTTTCCAGTTCTTTGTCACCACAAAGAGAGCTGCAATAAATATTAGAACATATAGATTCTTTTCCTTTTTCTCTGATCACTGTATATACATCACCTGATTTGACCCTCGAGATGATCTGTGAGGTTGATGCTATCATTAATTTTCTCCCATTTTACAGATGGGGAACCTGAGGTTAAGAGCTTTTTTCCTTTTTTGTTTTTTTGATTTCTTATTTTTTTCTCATTCTAATGTAGCATTTTATTTCCTCCCAATTAACGTGTAAAAACAATTTTCTACATTCATTTTTAAAATTAAGTTCCAAATTCTCTACCTCCCTCCCCACCCCTCTATTGAGAAGGCAAGCAATTTGATATAGGTTATATATGTGTAGTCATGCAAAATATATTTCCTTACTAGTCATGTTGTAAAAACAAAAAACTAGACCAAAATTAAAAATCCAAGAAAAATAAAGAAAGTAAAAAAAGTGTTTTGATCTGTATTCATACTCCATCAATTCTTTCTCTGGGAATGGATAGCATTTTTCATCATAAGTCCTTCAGAGGTGTCTTGATCATCTTACAGTATTGTTGTTACTATGTACAATGTTCTCTTGGTTCTACTCATTTCACTTTGCATCGCTTCATGTAAGTCTCTAGGTTTTTCTGAAAGCATCTAACTCATCCTTTCTTACAGCACAATATATGTTTTTTTGATCATGGCTTTCAGGAAGTCCAGTAATTTTAAAATTATCTCTCCTGGATCTGTTTTCCAGGTCAGTTATTTTTTCTAATGAGATATTTCACATTATCTTCTATTTTTTTTTCATTCTTTTGGTCTTGTTTTTATTGTTTCTTGATTTCTCATAGAATCATTAGCTTCCACTTGCTCAATTCTAATTTTTTAAAATTTAAAATTTTTAAAAATGAATTTATTTAGTTTTAGTTTTCAACATTCACTTCCACAAGATTTTGACTTCCAAATTTTCTCCCTATCTCATCCCTTCCCCCACCCCAAAATGGCATGCATTCTGAATACCCCTTCCCCTAATCTGCCCTCCCATCTATCTCTGCCCCACTTCTCTTATCCTCTTCCCCTTCAATTTTCCTGTAGGGCAGGATAGATTTCTATACCCCATTGTCTGTATATCTTATTTCCCAGTTGCATGTGAAAACAATTTTTTTTAACATTTGTTTTTTAAAACTTTATGTTTCAAATTTTCTGCCTTTCTCCCTCCCCCACCTACCCTCATTGAGAAGGCAAGCAATTCGATACAGGTTATATATGTGTAGTCATGCAAAACACTTCCATAGTAGTCATGCTGTGGAAAACTAACTATATTTCCCTTCATCCTATCCTGCCCCCTGTTTATTCTGTTCTCTCTTTTGACACTGTCCCTCCTTAGAAGTGTTTGCTTCTGATTACCCCCTTTCCCAATCTGCCCTCTCCTCTATCATCCCCTGTTCTCTTGTCCCCTCCCCCCCCTTTTCCTGTAGGGTAAGATAGATTTCCATATGCAATTGAGTGTGTATGTTATTCCCTCCTTAAGCCAAATCCTATGAGAATAAGATTTACTCATTCCCTCTCACCTTCCCCCCAACCCCTGTCTCCTCCACTGTAAAAGTCATTTCTTGTCTGTTTTATGTGAGATATTTTACCCCATTCTACCTCTCCCTTTCTCCTTCTCCCAGTATAATCCTCTCTCATTCCTTAATTTTATTCTCCAGATATCACCCATTCATCTTCAACTCACCCTGTGCCTATGTATCTATCTGTCTATAGATACATATAATTTTTTCCCTCCAACTACCCCAATACTAACAAAGGTATCATGAGTTACAAATATCATCTTTCCATGCAGGAATATAAACAGCTCAACTTTAATAAATCTGTTATGATTTCTCTTTCCTGTTTACCTCTTCATGTTTCTCTTGAGTCTTGTATTTGAAAGTCAGGATTTTCTGTTAAGCTCTGGTCTTTTCAGCAAGAATGCTTGAAAGTCCTGTTTCACTGAATGACCATTTTTTCCCCTGAAGGATTATACTCAGTTTTGCTGGATAGGTGATTCTTGGCTGTAATCCTATCTTCTTTGCCCTCCAGAATATAATATTCCAAGCCCTCTGATCCCTTAATGTAGAAGCTGCTAAATCCTGTGCTATCACAATTGTGTTTCCATAATACTTGAATTGTTTCTTTCTGGCAGCTTGCAATATTTTCTCCTTGACCTGGGAACTCTGGAATTTGGCTACAATATTCCTAGGAGTTTTCCTTTGGGGATCTCTTTCAGGAGGTGATTGGTGGATTCTTTCCATTTCTCTTTTGCCCTCTGATCCTAGAATATTAGGGCAGTTTTCCTTGATAATTTCTTGAAAGATGATGTCTAGGCTTTTTTTTTTTTGATCATGGCTTTCAGATAGTCCAATAATTTTTAAGATATCTGTCCTGGATCTATTTTCCAGGTCAGTTGTTTTTCCAATGAGATATTTCACATTGTCTTCTATTTTCATTTATTTATTTATTTTGTAGCTAGGCAGTGGGGTTAAGTGACTTGCCCAGGGTAATACAGCTAGTGTTATGTGTCTGAGGCCGGATTTGAACTCAGGTCCTCCTGAATCCAGGGCCGGTGCTCTATCCACTATGCCACCTAGCTGCCCCTATTTTTTCATTCTTTTGGTTTTGTTTTACAATGTCTTGATTTCTCATAAAGTCACTAGCTTCCAATTTCTGCACTCTAATTTTAAAGGAAGTATTTTATTCAGTGAGCTTTTGGACTTCCTCTTCCATTTGGCCAATTCTGCTTTTTAAGGCATTCTTCTTCTTATTGGCTTTTTGGACCTCTTTTGCCATTTGGGTTAGGCTGTTTTTTAAGGTGTTATTTTCTTCAGTATTTTTTGGGGTTTCCTTTAGCAAGCTGTAGACTAGTTTTTCATGATTTTCTTATATCACTTTCATTTCACTTCCCAGTTTTTTTTTTCCTACTTCTCCTACTTGCTTCTTAAAATCCTTTTTGAGGTCTTCCATGGCCTGAGACCAGTTCATATTTTCCTTTGAGACTTTTGGATGTAGGAGTTTTGACTTTGTTGTCTTCTTCTGAGTGTGTGTTTTGATCTTCCTTGTCACCATAGTAGCTTTTTATAGTTAATTTTTTTTTCTGTTTGCTCACTTTTCTAGCCTATGTCTTGACTTTTAACTCTTCGCTAAAGTGAGGCTCTGCTTCCAGGGTGGAGGGTACACTGTGCCAAATTTCAGGGCTTTTGTGCAGCTGTTTTCAGAGATACTTTTAGGGAGCCATATGACTGTATCTGGTTGTGAAAGAAACCTAGAAGCAGCTTCCCCTTTGTCCCCAACTTCTTGAGAGGAGTTCTCTGGGAGCCCAGAGCAGCTACAACACCCCAGTCATTGGAAGCTGCCTTTCAGCTGTGCAAGAAGTTGGGGACAAAGGGGAAGCTGCTTCTAGGTTTCTTTCACAGACAGACACAGTCATATGGCCCCAGCTTCAGCACTGAGCCTGACACATTGTGAGCTTTCTTTAGCCTTGCTGACATGACCACACTTGACTTTGTATCCCAGCACTGAGCCTTGTGTTGGCATGGAAAAGCAGATTCAGTTAACTGTTTACAAATCATTTGATCCGCCACCCAGTAGGGGAGATGTTCTCATCATCCACCTTTTAAAGATGAGGATATTGAGGTCTAAGGAAATTGAGGTCTAAGAGCAAGTGGCCAGAGCCAGGCTTTGACTCCAAACCTCTCATCCTTACAGTGCTAACTAGGAAGGGCAGTTAAAACTCGTTCCTCCGGTCTGTATCCAGGAGCAATTATCTCTTTTTTCCATCCAGACTGGGTTAGCCAGGGTGTCTGTTTAATCTGATTATTCTTGAGAGGGCGCAGGCGCTGGGGGTTGATTAGAGAGCAGATGAGGTCAAGATTGGTATTTAGAGAAGTGGCCCTCTTCATCCTCCTCCTAACCCTGACCCCCAGGAGCCTTGGAGGGGCTGGTTCCAGGCTCTGGTGCCTTCCTGCCCTAACCTGGAAGTCCTTTCAATCATAATCATAATCACAACTAGTATTCATATAGCACTTTATGGTTTACAAAGCTTTTTCACATATGTTATTTCACTTGATGCTTACACTAACCCTATAAAGTAGGCAATAAAATCCCCATTTTACAAGAAACTTTGGCATAATTACAATAATAACAATAGCAGCATTTATAAAGTGCTGTGTGCCAGGCACTGTGCTAAGCAATTTGTAATTATTATCCCATTTTATCCTCGTGATAACCCTGGGAGGTAGGGGCTGTTATTAAGCCCATTTTACAGATGTGGAAGCTGAGGCAAACAGCTGAAGTGACATGCCCCGGGCCACACCGCTAAGTAAGCATCTGAGGCTGGATTTCTTGACCCCAGCACTGTGGTCCACCTAGTTGCCTGTAATATCGATATAGTACTTTAAGATTTATATATGTTTACTCCTTTCAGAATGCTCTCCACCCCCACCATGGTCTGGAAGAACTTTGGCTCCAGAGTGCTTGCCGCAGAGAACTTCTCCAGTTGTCCCAATGGCTCCCCTTGGATCTGGGATGTGTTCAACGAGTGTGCCCAGGATGGGTGGGACATAGCCAGCGTGATCCTGGGCCTGACTTCAATATTATGTTTTATTGCTGCTGCCTTCCCGTAAGTCGAGTCGGGGACCAGTTAGCCCGTGCGGCCAGCAGGGACTGTCAGCTTCTCTTGAGCTGAGGACCTACGGACCCTTAATCTGGGGAAGAGAAAGGGGCCTTAGCCAAGAGAAGAGAAAATGCCTTGTGGGGTTTGGGAGGGAGGAAGGAAGGACAGCCAGGCCTCTGGCTGCCTTCTGCAAGTATGTGAGGCCTGTCAAGTGGAGAAGGGTTTGTCCTCAAGAAACAGAACTAGGATGCAGTGGGGGAAGCAGAATTAGGCCTGATATCAGTGACCAACCATTGGATTCAGTCTGCAGTGGAATGAGCTTATTTGGGAGCTCGCGAAGCCCCCCATCCCAGCACACGGCAAGCAGGATGCCCACTTGTGAGGAATGCTGCAGACGGGATTCTTGGTTAGGGCCAGCTTGGGCGAGATACGCTTCTAGTGCTAAGATTCTGTGATGCTGTGACCTCCTCCCTTTCCCTGCTTCAGACTCCCTGTCCCCATCAACACAGACCTCAGCCTGAGTGTTGAAATGGTTACCTGCACTCCCTTGCCTGTCACTCAGCGTCTCTGAGCTACTGTAGCCTCTGCCTGCCCTTGCCTGATCATGTCCGAAGTCGAGCCTGGAGCGAGACCAGCAAGAGACTTCTTTGTCTTAGCCCTCTGGCACTCGCTATTTCCCATCTTGAATGAATAAGTGAGAAAGTTAGTCAAAAAGTATTTATTAAACATTTACTGCATGCCAGGAAGCTTACAGAGCTCTGGAGATCTGGTGGAGAGATACCAAAAGACCCTTTGTCCTTTTCCTGATTTTTCTGATGACATTTATCATCATCATCATTATTATTATCATTGGAGGCACTGATGTTAAGTCACTTGCCCAGGGGCACACAGCTAGAGAGTATCTGAGCCTGGATTTGAATTCAGGTTCTCCTGACCCTAGGGCCAGTGCTGTATCCACTGCACCACCTAGCAGCCCTCTGATGACATTTAAAGGTAGACTGGGGCCCAGGTTGTGAAGGGCTTTAAATTCCAAACAAAAGAGTTTTATTTTGATCCTAGAGGCAAATAGGGAGCCATTGAAACTTCTTGAGCAGGGGAGTGACCTTCTCTGCCTCTCTAGCCTCACTTCCTTTGTTTTAAACAGTTAACAAAAGATTTACTTAGCCATGGTAGGGGGAGGGTGTTCAGATCTGGGAAAGGACGCTCATGCAGAACAAAGCGTTGCTTCATGTGAGCTCAGCTTTTTTCACTGAGATGATCTAGGGTCTGAAGGCTCAGGAAGGGGCTCCAACCTCTTGGGTCTGGGCTGCTTTGTATTCAGATGACCAGGATGCTATGCCTCAGCCTTAGGCCTCTGAGCCAGTCAGATCTCCAAGACAATTATGATATATTTTAAGGACAAATTAGCCTATCTTGTATGGGAAGGGGGAACATGGTACCCACCTCACTCCACCCCATGATGGTGAAGTCTTCCAGGTCTTTTAGGTGAGGAATGTCAAACTCAAAGAGAAATAGGGGCCCCTAAACCGTACATGCATAGTGACTTAGATAATCATGTAGTAATATTATCTACATTTTGCTGCATTTTTGTTTATCTTGTTCAGTATTTCCCAGTTAGCTTTGAATCTGGCTTAGGCTGCACTTGAGGGTGTTGTAGGCCCTGGGCCGGGGTAAGGGATTGGGCTGCATGTTTGACCCCTCTGCTGCTTGAAGACTTTAGGACCATTACTGGACAGCCCTGTCCTCCCATCTCCATTACTTTTTATATCCAGTCAATTACCTGGACTTGAGTCTACCTCTGTGGCCCCCCTTCATCCACTCCTTTCTCTCTGTCCCTGTGGCCACCCCCCTAAATCTGGGCCCTCACTCCCACCTGGACTAATGTAACGCTCATCTCACAGGTCTTCCCCTTCCAATCTGTTCTTTATGCATTCATTGGAATAGTCTTTCTCCCATAGGGAGGCAGTGTGTCACTGTGGAAATCGAGTGCCAGGCTTCAAGTCAGAGGGTCTGGCTTTAAATCTCAGTTCTTCTTATTTATGTGACCATAGGCTGCTCCCTTTACTTCCCCATCGGCAAAATGGGCGGGGGGGGAAAGTTGTGCACAGTTGGACTAGACAGCCTGTGAGAGCCCTTCTGACTCATTCTAAGTCACGTCTCCTATCTAAACCTCAGTTTCCTCATCTGTAAATGAGAGGTTAGACTAGATGCCCTTTGAGGTCTCACCCAGCTCTATGTAAATCCATGAACCTGTGAACCCAAGTATGGCTAGTACCTTGGAACCTCTTTATTAAAGCAGAGTCAGCTCTGACATCACTGCAGTACGCAGGAAGGTTCGGGGTCAGAAGATATTGGGTGAGGAAGGAGTAGTTCTTGTGAGGGTGATGGCCTTCTCTGTCTTCCACAGCCAGTACGTCAAGGCCTGCAGGACGGGCAACATGGACCAGGCCATCTCCATCTGGTTCTTGATGGGTTGGCTAGGTGGAGACTCCTGTAACCTCATTGGCTCTTTCCTCGCCAATCAGCTACCTCTGCAGGTATCCCTTTATCCTGGGTCCTGAGATGGCCTGGCAGGACAGGCAGGGACGAGGTGTCCCTGGGGCCCAGCCTTGTGGGGTGGGGACATGGGGGAGGGGAGCCTGGGGTAAGAGCCCAGGGCTGGGAGGTCTGCCAAGGCCAGTGGTGACCTGTGTGGGCCCCGATATCCTCATCTGGTTGTGCCAGTCTTTAAAGTCTAGGTGTTGAGGTGGAAAGTGCTAAGAATTCAGAGAGTCAGTGAAGACTTAAGTTCAGTTCCTTCTCTGGACACTTACTAGCTGTGTCCACCTCTTCAGGCCTCCCTTCCATAAAACTTTGAGGCTTAGAAAGTCCTTTACTCACAACCACGCTGTGAAGGAGGTGGTGTAAATATTATTGTCTGCATTTTACAGATGAGTAAAGGGAGGTCCAGAGAGGGCAAGCAACTTAACCCAGGGCCCCTTGGCAGAGTTTGGACTCAAACCTAGGCATCTGATTCCAAGTGGATACCGAGGCAAATCATAGTCTCTTTCTTAATGTCAGGTGGGAAAAAAATCCCCCCTGGGGGATCAGTCTCCCCAAACTTAGCCAGGTTGGTCCTTGTACACTAGATGTACAGCTTGGCACTATGCCCATGGCCAAGCTTCCCCATGTGCCCAAGCTTCCATTCCACCAGCCTTCCCTTTGAGAGCCCAACATCATCCTTCCACCCGTGCCCTCTTCCAGCAAGGGTTATTGAGGCTCAGAAACCTATCTGTGCCTTATGAATGAGAGTTAGTTGATGTCTTGGGTTTTTTTGCAGACGTACACTGCCATCTACTATGTGCTGGCTGACCTCCTAATGATATCTCTCTACTTCTACTACAAGTACAGAAATCGGCACTCCTTAAGTGAGTGGTGGGTGGGGGAGGTGGGGACCGTTCTGTCATTTGGGGCCCCAACAGTGACTGGGAGGGAGAGAACCACATGGCCCATTCTCTGGGTCTTCATTCTCTGGAGAAATTTCAGAGGCCCTCTATGTGGTTTTGAGGTCTTTTATCTCCTAAGATAGGGAACTCTTGAGAAATCTACTTATTGTAGGTCTAGAGATCTACTTGTAGATCTAATCCTCCAGGACCATCTGGGGGCCTTGCCTGGGGCTCCCTTTCCTGTTCCTTTCTTTTTTCTTTTTCTTTCTTAATTTTGATGTTCTCTGTGGGACTGGCCCTCTGATAAGCCCCTCTCCCTGGCCTTGCTCTGCTCTATGCATCACCACCCAGTTCCTTGATGAGATGAAACTCTCCCCCAACTCTTTTTTTTTTTTTAAGTCTGCAGAATTTCAGTTTAAACACTGTCCAACCCATCTTTTCTCAGTCTCCCAAATTTCCACTCAGAGGCATGACTTTGAAGTCGGGCTGTTCCCACCCACACCCTCATCGAGCAGAGGGACAAGGGCCCAAATCTCTAATCCCTAGTATTGTCTTGTGTGCAGTATCAGCCCCCATCAACGTAGCCTTCCTGTTCATCTCCTTCGGAGCAGTATCAGCCAGCCCCCTCCTCCTGCAGCTCAGCCCCTCAGTCCCACAGGAGGTCTTCCGGAGCAGGACCCTCATGAATATAGAGCCCACTGATAAAGTAAGTCCCAAGGGATGGAGGGAGGTTAAGGAGAAATGACCTTTGAATGGGGGAAGGGGTTAAGGCAGGTCCACTCTGAGCCCGGGCAGTGTCTCTGGTCCACAATGAGCTGTTGAGCAGTGGGACTCCCTAAAAACAGGTAGGTCAGTCAGGGTGTCCCCCAACACCCAGAATGACTCTAGTCTGCCAAAAATAAAGCTTTACACTTGGAGTCAGATCCTGGCTCTAACTCCCTTGTTGGGGAAATTATAGGATCATAGATTTAGGGCTGGCAGAGGTCTCAGAGAGTATCTGCCCAAGATCTGGAGGCACAGAGGACATGGTTCAAATCCTGGCTTCATCACTTACTAGCCCTGTGACCTTGGGCGAGTCTGGTAACCTCCCTGGGCTTTGTTTCCACAGTCTCCTAAATGATGGGGTAGATTTGGTGGCCTCCGAGGTCCCTTCTGGCCTCAGAACTGGGATCTGATGAAATGTCAGGTCTCCTAACAGCTGGTTCTGTCCCCCTCTCTCTGACCCAGCCCTTCACCAAGCAGGAGATCATTGGCTTCACCATTGGCTCCATTTCCAGCATGCTGTACCTGATGTCTCGTCTGCCTCAGATCTACACCAATGTAAGTACCGTTAAGGGAAGGGCCTTGTTGCACCAGGATGCCACCTCTCACCTTCTGTGTCCATCTGCGTCCCTTCTTGTCCTCCTGAGGCGCCCTTCCATCTCTCACTGGCTGTCTGGTCAGTTCTCTGGCCTGTCTTGGCAGGGGAATGGTCCTTTCCCAGGGATGGGTGATAATCAGAATCAGGTGGGGCCTCTTCACCTCCAGAGTGAGTCTTGGTCCTCAAGGTGATTGCATCCTCCCCCAGAATGGCCTGGACATCTTCATGGCCTCATAGATGGATGCTGGAGACTGGTTGGGACTCCCTGACTTGTGGAAGGAACCAGAGTTCCGGGGCCTGGGCCCAGTGGACTGGCTTCTTGGGGTTCTTCCCAGTCTGTGGAGAAGGTTCTAGGGGAGGTGGAAAGGGAGCCTGCTCTGGGCACTGAGAGACTGGGAATCAGGATTCCTGGGTCCCACAGTCATTGAAAGCATCTGTTCCTTCCTGGATCTGTGGCTGCCCTTTGTTTTAACTTGGAGCCAATGGGGAGGCCCTTCCATAGAAGGCACAAAGCCAGTTGGTGGCCCAGGCTTAGCCGGCCCGTTCTGCTCTCCTAGTTCCAGAGGAAGTCCACCCAGGGTATCTCCTACTCCCTCTTTGCCTTGGTGATTTTGGGTAACATGCTGTACGGGCTGAGCGTGCTCCTGAAGAATCCTGAGGCCGGGCAGACCGAAAGCAGCTTCCTTCTCCATCACCTCCCCTGGCTCATCGGCAGCCTGGGCGTGCTGCTGCTGGACGTCATTGTATCCTTGAGCGTTAGCCGCTGGAGGCAGACAGGGTGGCGACCCCAGGGCCGTGCATGGCGGGGGGGCTCTTTGCTTCCAGTGAGAAGAAGCTAGCCATGACCATCATGCCCGCTAAGCCTCAGTTTCCCTTCTGTAAAATGGGGATGATGACATGGACTGGCCTCCACGCAGGGCTGGTGTGAGCCGAATGCTCTGTAAGTTATAAAACAACATGGAAATGTGAGCTCCTAAAGGCAGTGTGGTATAGTGGATGATGGGCAGCTGGCTTTGGGAAGCAGCCGAGAGGGAGCAGAGAGTGTTGGGCTCAAATCCCACATCTGACCCATGCTGGCGGCATGACCCTGGGCCGGGAATTTCACCTCTCCGGGCCCCCAGGAAACTTTCTAAGACTCTAAGCTGCGGAGAAGGTGCCAGCCTGCCCTACAGAAAGGGAGTCTGTGCTAAGCTTGTTTTTGATGGCACACGAGACAGGCATGGGGAGGGGAGGCTGGCATGTGGAGCCAGGTGCTTTAGGGAGCAAGCTAACCTCCATTTCATTTGAACAAATCGTTACTGCTCCAGTTAGCCTGTATCAAGTGCTACGGGAGGGGAAGGGAGGGTCAAGAAGATCCGCATTCAGATCCATCTTCTAACATATATTGGCAATGGAATCCAGGGCAAGTGAGTTCAACCTCTCTGGCCTTTTCTGTAGTACTTAGCGTTAGAATGGAAGCTTCTTGAGGGCAGGCACAGTTTTGGCCTTTCTCTATGTTCCCAGCACTTAGCACAGAAGCTGGCACGTAAGTGTTTTTAATAAATGCCCCTGGCTGGTTGGGATTCTTGTGGGAGAAGGGGCAGGAGAGGCAACCAATGAAATCACAGACCCTTCAGCCTTCTTGTGTGAGTCTTTACAGAGTGCCCAGGCCTGTGCTGGGCCCTATACAGGATGTAAGGCATGATCCCTGCCCCCAAGTTTACCTTCTCTTATGGAAGCAAAGGGGTATAAACATCTATGAAATAAATACAGAGCGATTTTGTCAGAGAGGGAAGTACCATCACCTGGGGAGGTGGATGAAAAGTTAAGAAATAGTCCCTCCCTTGGAGAGTTTGCAGCCAAATAGAGGACTAGGACATAGAAATAACTATAATGCTCATTATTTCATGATAAGTGTATTTAGAGAGAGGTGTCAGTGAGGTGTTCTCTGAGGTCGTGGGGGGAATCTGGAAGGTCTTCCTGGAGGAAGTGACCTTTGACTTCAGTTGCAAAGGCTACTCAGGAGGAGAGGGGGGAGGGGAGAAGCAGGGGGCATTCCAGGATCTGACGCTTCCAAGGTAGGGGATGGGGCAGGGAGCGCAACGGGGAGCTGAGGTGGGCCCTGCCCTGTGGCTGTCCTTGACTTTGTTCTCCAGATCTCCATTCAGTTCCTCATCTATAGAAAGCAGCCCTCCTCGGCTGAGAGAGAGCCCCTGCTGGGCCAGAATCCCAGCTGATCGTGTTCCAAGGCCAAGACCAGGATGGCCAAAAGAACCAGGCAGACACTTCGGCAAGGGGAGAAGCATGGAAGGGAGACGGTGGTGCTGTCGCCCTCCAGTTGGGACTGGTTTAGGTGCTAAGGAGGGAGAGCCAGGGCTAGCAGGGCTGAGGGGAGCCCTGAAACCCTCCTGTCTCTTGCTGTCCTCCAGCCTGAGTCTTCTGCCCTTAGATTTCTGCAAGCCTCCATGAGCCTGCTCCCCTCCTTCTGTGAGCCAGGACTGGCCTCCCTAAGGACCAGACCCCACTGGCCCTGCAGCTTAGATCTCAGGCTCCCAGGCAGAGCAGGATGGTCAGGGATTTGTGGTCAGATCACCAGGATGTATCCCCTTGCGCCCTCCCTTGGCTGGGTTACACTCTCCCCAACCCCTGACCTCCCCAGGGGCTGGCTTCTGGTCCCCACAACTCAGCTAGCAGTTTCTCCTTCCCTTATATTTTACCCAGCATCAGATTTGCAAGTAAAATCCATCCACACGGACGGCCCTCTGGTTGTATTTCTGATTCCAGCTGGGTGGGGGGCATTTTGTGCCGAACTCTCCGTATGTCCTCTGCCGCTCTTGGGGGGGAAGAGGAAAAGCAAAGCTCCTTGGGCAGACTTGTGCCAGAGCTCGTGGGCAGGAGCTCAGTAAACTCCCAGCATGCAGGTGGCCATCATGGGCTGGCTCCTGCAGACTGTCTTCTGTGAGCATCCTTTGTTGATGTCATACCTGGAGGAGGAAGACTGGCCTGAGGAAAAAGGATTAAACTCTTTCTGTTTGGCCCCAGAATAAGGGTAGGAGGCCTTTCCAGCTATTTGAGGAATAAAGGATGCTTAGCTTTGGTGGAGAGAACAATTAATAGTTGTAGTAGTAATAGTAATAATAATAATAATAATAATAGTAATAATAATAGCAATAGCTAACATTTCTCTAGTGCTTACTACATGCCAGGCACTGACTTTACAAAATACTTTACAGTAGTTTGAGAAGACTGAGCTGCCACATGTCTGAAGGCTTGTCCTGTGGAAGACAGATTAGACAGGTTTGCTTGGCCCTGGAGGGTAAAACCCTGGAAGGAGTGGCAGATGAGAATTGCAGAGAGGCAGATGTTGGTTGGACCCTGGGGAAAACATCCTGCCAATGACAGTCATCCCTGATTGGAATGTGCTGCCTCAGGGGCCAGTGGCCAGCGAGCCTCCGGTAGAGGGAGGTTGGATCACCTTTTTTCCCAGGAGAGGAGGTCAGGGTTTCTGCTTCAGATGGGTTGGGCTGGTGACCTCTGAGGCCAGTCCTCTCTGACTCAGATTCTGTAATGCCCCACGGAGGATCAGTGCTCTCTAGGGCCCTCCATCCGCATCCTCCTTGAGACCTCAGGAAGCTTTAAGCATGCTCAGCAGACAGAGAAACAGGCCCTGGGCTCCATCCACCCCCAGTGGTCTGGGCAACAGGCCAGCTTGTCCCCAGCTCAGCTAGGCAGCTGGAAGTCACAGGGCTGTGTCCTGAAAGACACTTGTTCTCCTTGGCCCCAGAGGTCATCAGATCCAACCCCACCCCTCACTCCACTGACGAAATTGCGAAGAAGCAAACTGAGACATGCCCTTTTTAAAAAAAAATTTCTTCCTTGTGAGGAAATTTCCTCTATTTGGCTCCTTAACCTTAGGGTATTACCTGAGGTGCTGAGGCATAGCTAATACGGGATTGTTAGCCCAATTTTTGGATTAGGACCCTGAGACTTATAGAGATGAAGGATCCTGGGTCATGCTGGTCTGTTAGCTTTAATTAGCATCAAAGGCAACACTAGAACACAGATCTTTCTGGCTCCAAGCCCACCCCTGTGGCTGCCTTCAAATGAATTGGGCTGCTAGATGTTTGAAGGGCTGTACAGAACAGGGATTAGTGGGGTTCCTCTCCTCCCCAGATGGATGACCACTTTTCAAGGGTCTTTTAGAGATGATTTCTATTTGAGCACAGGTTAGACTCAATCGCCTTTGGGGTCTCCCCTCAGTTCTGATGACTCTTGTGCCCTCAGGAGGAAAGCTTAGGATCCCCTGTGGGATAAAGCAACATTTGTTCAAAATGCTTGAGTTTTGCACTCCTTGGAGCATGGAAAGTATCAATTAATAAAAAGTATTTACTAAGTAGGGTTACTGGGCCTGGGTAGGCAAAGACAAAAATGAGACAATCCCTGCTGTCAAGGAGCTTATATTCCATTGGGGAGGAAAAACTTTTGTAGAAAAATGCAGGATATATACCCAAAAGAAAAAAAAAAGGCAGTGTGGTATCCTGGTTAGAGGGCTGGCCTTTGAACCAGGACAGCCTGGGTTCCAATCTCACCTCTGGCATCTCCTGGTTGTGTTACCCTGGGCAAGTGACTTAAACACTCAGGGCTCTAGCCCACACTGGCTCTATATAGAGACTGCAGGGTGTATTGGCAAAGAGGCTAGTCCTCTCTGTCCTTATATCAAGAGGTATAAGTGAGAGCATTTGGGCATGAGGTCGATGACAACTGGAATCAGAAAAGCTCACGAAGGAGGTGGCTCTAGAGCTGAGCCAGAGAGTGTAATGGACAGACTCAGAGGACCCAGATCCGAGTTCTAACTCTGCCACTTGTTAGCTGGCTGACCTTGGGGAAATCACTTGGCTGCTATGGGCCTCAGTTTATTCCACTGTCAGCTGGCTGGGATTCCCTTCAAGCCTCAAGTCCTGTGACCTAGGTTATAAAAGCATTATCTCTGCAAGAGAGGAAGGATGTCCACAAGATTTCATCTAAATTTATAGATATGGCATAGATACCATCTGAGGTCTGGCTCCTGTCTGGAGCAGAGCCAAGGGTAGTCGGTGCCTCTTCTGCCAGTTTTGGGAGTGCCAGGCAGGCCCCAAGAGTTCAGTGAGGCTGGGCACTCTTTTCTCCATTCTCTGAAAGGGGTGTCTAGTAGAATTATATGTATCCCTTAGCTATCTCAGGTCTAGAGAGATAGGTCTGAAGTTGGAAGGAAATCTGCTTCCTTAGTTGATTTTTTTTTTGAGGCAATTGGGGTTAAGTGACTTGTCCAGGGTCACACAGCTATTAAGTATCTGAACTCAGGTCCGTCTGACTCCAGGGGGTGGTAGTCTTTAGCTCCCACTCACCGATTAGCCCTTTCCTGACAAACACTAATTACACAAAAGACCATGGCAAGTAGCAAGTAAAACCCATTTATTCAAGCAAAATGGCAAACAGATCAGAAATTATACATATTAGAATATAGCAAGGAATACACCAAAATAAAAGAGCTTTTCATTAGGGAATGAGAGGGCCCAATCTTGCTAGGGAGGTCCATGTCTAGCAGTCTCTAAGGGAGCAATCCTGAAATCAGGGCTAGATAGAAGAGCCAGCTTCCCTTACACACCTGTAGCTTCTATCTCTGCGTATCTCTCCCAGAGAGCATCTAGAGCAACTTGGTAAATGTCTGGGCAGGTACAAAGCAGACATGTCACTCTCAGGATCCGTAACATCTCCCCCATATGCCCATCACACAAAATGCCCCAGGCTTACTTGGAAGCCTGGTTACAGACTGGCCATTCAAAAGGAAAATATCATTAGTTTTGCTAATCTGCTTTCTTCCCCATCTCTCCACCTCCAATTACTTATTACTGGGGGTGGTGCTGAGAGACAAAAGAGAAAGAGGGATATTTGGAAATGAAGGGGATGTAAAAATAAGAGATAAAATTAACTCTCTCTGAGCACAGTCCTTAGAGCCTTGGGTGGAAGTGACCAGTTGGCAAACTGAGGCTTGATGTCACGAAAGACTTAAATGACAGTGAAAGTTATCTTGGAGGGAGTGGGGGTGGGCTCTCCCTCCCTCACTGGAGGGCTCCATCCAGAGGCTAGATGACCACCTGTGGGGGATGTTTTGTAGGGGGTGAAGTGCTGCATGGGGAACCAGGAAGGGTGGGCTTTGAATATCACATCGGGCAATTACTAGCTGAGTGGTCCTGGGCAAGTCATTTAATTTCTCTCCTCCTTGATTTTCTCCTCTGTAAAATGGGAACAATAGCATCTATCTCACAAGACTTTTATGGGGCCTGAATTAGATGTGTAAAGAACATTGCAAACTTTAAAGCACAATACACGCATGTATTTATAACATGCATACATGTATCCATTACACCTACACATGTACACATACATGTACATATATGCATACATATTTGTATATGCACACATATATGTGTGTGTGTTGCTGTGGATAGAGCAGTGAACCTGGAGTCAGGAAGACCTGAGTTCAAATCCAGCCTAAAAACTTAGTAGCTGTGTGATTCTGGGCAAGTTATTTAACAAGTGTCTGCCTCAGTTTCCTCATCTGTAAAATGAGGATAACAATAGCACTTTCCTCCCAGGGTTTTTGCGAGGACAAAAATGAGATTGTATCTGTGAAAGTGTCTTACCAACCCAAAGTGCTGTATAAATGCTGGCCTGCTAAATATTCTATGTAAATGCTAGTTATCATTGTTGGAGTGGAGCTTTGATCAGGTGTGGGTTGGACTAGGTGGACCTGAGGTCCCTTAAAACTGTGAGATTCTGGGATTTCCTGAGCAGGTGACCTCGAAATCCTGGGATCTTAGGACTTTCTGTTCCCTCTGGGAAAGAGAGCCAGACCTGCCTATCTGTTGATCCAGAAAAGGGCGAGCCCCATTCCTTGGGTGTGTGGACTAGGCCACTAGAGGGCACCATAGGCCTGGGTAAGCCAAGCCCTGGACACCCAGTCCAGGATCTGTGGGTTCCTCCCTATAGTGACCGCGCCAAGCTTGGTTTCCCACACGTGCAAAGGCTCTTACCAGAATTAAGAGCCGGGGGGCACCTTGGCGTGCCGTTAAGCCAACAGTCCCCCTCCCCAGTTTGACAAGGGCAGAAACTCCCACTGCTCAGAGCCTGGTGATCCCAAGTGAGTCACAATGGGCAGAGCAACTCAGAGGTCATCTGGTCCAAGATGCTCATTTTATAGCTGAGTAAACCGAGTCTCAGAGACCTGAACTGGCTTAGGTAAAAAGGGTGCTGGAAGGGCACTCAGAGGCATCCAGTCCATTTTTACAGATGAGGAAACTGAGTGTCATAGGTTAAGTACCTTGGCTGTGATCACACAGTGGCAGAGGGAGGATTTGAACCCAGGGCCACAGATTTTAAAGCTAGCATTTTTTCTACTGTGTCTTCTCTGAGCCTCATTTTCCTCATCTGTAAAATGGAGGTGCTGGATTCAATGACCTCTAAAAGCACTTCCAGCTCTAGATCTGTGATCGTGAGTAAAGTAATTTCTTTGCTGAGGGATCTCGCCTATCCCACCCAATCCCATTCCTTCTTCCTTCAGACCGAGGCTAGGGGGTGTGGAGAAGAGGCTTGGTTTAAAGGGGCAGCTTTGGGGGGGGGGGAAGGCACAGAATTTGACCTGAGTTTGAATCCTACCTCAGCTACTGTGACCTTCAGCAAGTTTCATCCGCTCTCAAGGCCTCAGTTAACTCACCTGTCAGATGAAGAGGTTGGGCTTCGATCATTCCCAAAGTCCCTTCCAGTTGTCAATGAGAACAGTCATTTATTAAGTGCCTACTATGTGTCAGGGACTGTGTTAAGCACTTTTCAAATATTATTTCATTTGATCCTCCCAACAACTCTGTTATTATTCCCATTTTACAGTGTGGTATGGCAGGTGGGAAGTAGAATTTGCTTGAGAGGAAGGACTAAAGCTTCCCACAGGAAGAAGGGGAGTGGTGGCCCTTTATATCTGCACTGGCTGCCCACTGAGTCACAGACTCACTAATTCCTCAATAACCCCCTACCTAGTCCAGCTGCCCAAAGCCCTCCAGCCTCCAAGGGTCCAGCCTGGGCCCAGCTGGCCACTACACAGGTGACCTCTGGCCAGTCACACCCCCTTTCTAGGCCTCGGTTTCCTCATCTATCAAATAATAGCATCCGCCTCCCAGGGTTGTCGTAAAGAGCTTTGCAAACCTTTTACAACCAGTCTCTCTGATAAGAGCCTCGTTTCTAAAGTATATAGAGAACTAAGTCAAATCTATAAGAATACAAGTCATTCCCCAATTGATAAATAGTCAAAGGATATGAACAGGCAGTTCTCAGATGAAGAAATTAAAGCCATCTATAGTCATATGAAAAAATGCTCTAAATCACTATTGATTAGAGAAATGCAAATCAAAACAACTCTGAGGTACCACAGCACACCTATCAGATTGGCCAACATGACAGAACAAGAAAATGATAAATGTTGGAGAGGATGTGGGAAAATCGGAACACTAATGCATTGTTAGTGGAGTTATAAACTGATCCAACCATTTTGGAGAGCAATTTGGAATTATGCCCAAAGGACTATAAAAATGTGCATGCCCTTTGACCCAGCAATAGCACTTCTAGGGCTGTATCCCAAAGAGATCATACAAATGGGAAAAGGACCCACTTGTCCAAAAATATTTATAGCAGCTCTTTTTGTGGTGGCAAAGAATTGGAAATTGAGAGGATGCCCATCAATTGGGGAATGGCTGAGCAAGTTGTGGTATATGAATGTAATGGAATACTATTGTGCTGTAAGAAATGATGAGTAGGCAGACTTCAGAAAAACCTGGAAAGACTTACATGAACTGATGCAAAGTGATGTGAGCAGAACCAGGAGAATGTTGTACACAGTAATAGCAACCTTGTGCGATGACTAACATTGATAGACTTAACCCTTCTCAGCAATACAAGGATCTAAGACATCTCCAAAGGCCTCATGATGGAAATTGCTATCCATATCCAAAGAAAGAACTGTTGAGTTTAAATGCAGATCGAAGCATACTATTTGCTGTTTTTTTCTTCTGTTGTGTTTTGTTTCCTCTTTCTGGTGATTCCTCCTATGGGTTCTAATTTTTCCTTACAACATTACTAATGTGAAAATGTGTTTAATAGGAATGTATATGTATAGTCTCTATCACGTGTAAAACTCAAAAGTTTATGGAAGTGATTGTTGATGATTCAAAATAAATTAATAAGTATACTGAGTACAGAGAGAAAAAGGAAAAAAAAAGCTTTGCAAACCTTGAGGCACCATATAAATGGCCCCTGTTATTTGCGTACCTCAGTGCCTGTGATGTGTTTGACTTTTATGTGACCCCATGGAACATTTTCTCCATAGTGTTTTCTTGGTAAAGATACTGAAGTGGGCCGCCATTTCCTTCTCCCATGGGTCACTTTTTTTTTCTTTGTCCGAGCTCTCCACTATGCCCAGTCTGTATTGGGTAACCTTCCAAGGCATAGCTCATGGTTTCATTGAGCTACCCAAGGCCCTCTGCCATCACATGGCAGTGATCCAAACAGGGGTTGAGTGACTTGCTCATATTCACACAGCTAGTAAATGTCTGAGGCTGGATTTGAACTCAGGTCTTCCTGTCTCCAGGACCAGCACTCTAACACACTGTGCCACCCAGCTGCCTGCCTGGCACCTAATAAATGCTGACACACTAACTGACTGCTCCAAGCATTCACTACCCTCTTTCCCAAACATTTCTCGACTCCACATACTCCAAACCAGACCGCTTTTTCTAAGATTCCTTTACAGGAGAATGTACACACTAAAAAATGAAACAAAGGAAAATATTTAGGAGAGGATCTGCAAGCAATGTCCTCATTTCGAGCATCACAGAATCTCAGAGTGGCAGGGGCCCCAGGAGACCAGCTGGTCCCACCCCAGACTGACCACAGGTCCGATGGGACATCTTGACCTAAGGAGTTAAAAACCCCAGGTTTCCCTGTAAGTAGAAAAGTCAGAATTCAAACCTGGGTCTTCTGACTCTGACCTCACTGCTCTTTTCACTATGCCATCCACAGTTGCTGAGGTAGGTTGTCCATCCTCTACGGTATTTAGTTTCTCCCACTGGAAGCATCAGGATAAGCCACAAGGCCACAGAATCTTGGTGTGAAGGGAGTCCTGTTTTCTCATTTTCAGGTAAGAAATCCTCTGACTCTACAGCTAGGGTCCTTTCTATCCCCCCCGTGCCTCTCTTTCTCTTCCTGTCTTCCCTGGCTCTCTTAGCTTGCCATGAGATGGTTGGATCAGGCACCTCTGAAGAGAGGCTAGGCCCACCTGACCCTGTCCATTTCCCCATTGGCCCTGGGGGGCAGAGACTGGGAGGTACGTGTTGGAATAGCAAACCAGGAACGTCGCCCGCCACAAGAACGGTCTCTGGGCGGCTCACCAGCCCAGTATTCTATCTGGTTATTTATTTTAACCTGGAACTTTCTGAAGCTCCAGCTAAGACAACAGCCCCTTCCGTTCTGGCCTAAGGGCTCCTAACACTGAGGCGGAGGGAATTCAAGGCATCCCTCCCCTCTTCCTCCCCCCTGACCTAGTTTTTCATCTGAGCTGAAATGGCAAGACCCTTGAGGCCTCTGGGTAAACATTCAGGCCCAATTCTCTAACCAGCCACAGATGCCCAAATCTTGAATGGGTCAGATTAGGGAAGCTCCTTCCCGCTGCAGGCCAGGAGGGAGGGTAGGGAGGGTCCAGATAAGCCTTTTCCCAAACAGCTCTTAAAGTCAGACTTTTAACTGCTTTGCCTTTCAGGACATTCAGTAGCAGGGTCTTTCTCACGGTCCAGTAGTTAGCAACAGAACCAGCGGGAGAATTATCCCATGAGAACTATGCTAGAAAAGTGATCAAACTATTTATACCCTTTGACCCAACTATCCTAATATAAGGCCTATATCCCAAGGAGGTCAAAGACAGAAGAAAAATTCCCATATATACTAAAATATGCATAGCAGCTCTCCTTGAGAATAGGAATTATTGTTTTATTTTTGTTTTAACCCTCAGTGCCTGGTACATAGTTGCTGCTTAAAAAAATGCTTGTTGATTTATTGATTAGTTTATAGTAGCAACCCCCCCCCAAAAAAACAAACAAACAAACAAACCGTAAAACCTAGAAATGAACTGGGGTATCCATCCATTGGAGAATGGCTGAAAAATTGTGATATATGAATGTAATGACATATTATCGTGCTGTAAGAAACATCAGATACAAAGAATTCACAGAAACATAGGAAGACTTGTATGAACTGATGCAGAGCCAAGAAGGCAAAACCAAGAGAAAAGCGTAGGTAGTGACTGCAATAATAGAAAACAACTGTGAAAGATACCAGAACTCAGATCAATGCAATGACCAATGGACTCCAGAGGCTCGATCACAAGATAGATCTCCTTTGTCTTAGTAGGGAAAAAAGGAATGATTTTGAAAAACCATTTAAGCATTTACTGGTGCCAGGCACTTTTAAGTTATGAGATTACAGGTAGAAAAGCAGGATGGTCCTTACTCTCAAGGACCCTGCATTCTAATTGGGAAGGACAGTCCTGCTTAGGGTTCGGTGGCAAGGGGTATAAAAAGGCCCGGGGGTCTTCAGGGTGCATGGACAGGTCACACAGCGATGATGTATGGGGCTGTGGAGGCTATCCCAGTAGGGTGGATAGTAGGACGTGGTAAACTAGACGGTGGATGGTAAGGCCCAGTGGTTCTGAGGTCACAGGGGCAGAGCAAATGGTTGGTACCTTATATTTCTACATAGTTGTCTGTATGTTGTCTCTTCCATTAGACTGTGAACCCCTTGAGAGGAGGATTGGTCTTTTGGCTTTCTTTGTATCCCTGGCACTTAGCACGAAGTCTGACACGCAGTAGGTGCTCATTGACTGACTGGTGATTTCCTGCTCATCAAAGAAGTGTGATTGGCCATTTCTGCCCCACAACGCGGGAACCAGAGCAGTCTGGGCCCATGACGGTTGGGAAGGGCAGTGTAGGCCCAAGAGTTACAATGAAGAAGGAGCTTTGGACTCCCTATTGAGGGGATGGGGGATGGAGGTCAGCATCTAGGCAGGAGGGGGAAAGGAGGAGTTTTGAGAGGTAGATGGGAAGAAGGGGAGATTCTGGTAAGATACAGGCAGGGAGTGTTCTAGGATCAGGGGAAGGGATCCCTACCACCTGCTTCAGTGGATCCTCAGGTGTCTGGTGGGATCTGAGTAGACAACAGGTATGGAATAGGGCATGTTGTATCACTCAAGGACAATATGTCAGCTCCCTTAACCATGCTACTTTGTTACAAGGAGGGATGTATGTTGGGAAATAACAGCAGTGAAAAAAAAAAGTATCCTGTGAGCATCTGGTTACGCTGAATTTAGACATGGGGGACCTGAGTTCAAATCTTAACCTTTTTGACCTTGGGAAAGTCCCATGCCTTCTTTGGGGCCTCAGTGTCTTCTGAAAAATGAGCATGTTGGGTAGAGAAGCTCCCTAATCCCCTTTCCAGCTCTCAGTCCTAAGATTCTCCTCCTCCTGCCTGTGTGCCTGAGCATTGCCCAGCCAAGATGGTCAAATGAAGGTGGATTCCAAGTGTGTTGAAATTTTCCTCAGTGCCTCCGGAACCACAAGCCTAGAGGAAAACCACCGTGGAGCCCCACTTCCCAACAGCCGTCTATTGGAAAACTTGGCTCACCCCGGCCCCCGCCTGGTTTCCCTGCAGCTGCATTGGGGCGAAAGCCTAGGTTTGGAAATGGGCCACCTGCTTGCTCTGTATCCATGGTATGTCCTCTGAAAGGAAACCTTTAGAGCCCGACCCTTGGAAACCACATCTGGTGGGTCCCAGCCCTTTCTGGAAAAGCCCTCTAGGTTATTCCAGTCTCAGCTGGAGACATAGCAAAAACGGGGGCTCCAGGCAGAGCCTTCTATGCCTAAAACCCCCTTACTGGAATGAAAATGGCACCCGGACTTTCGTATTTCCCTTATCTGATACATCCTCTACAGCCACCACAGTAAGCTTCTTAAGGCACAAACACGACCATGTTGCTTCCTAGCTCAAGAACCCTCAAGGATTCCCTAGTGACCCTAGGATAAAACATGAACTCTTCAGCCTGGCATTTAAAGGTCTTCACAGTCTGACTCTAAGCTTACATTCCCAGCTTTCTTTTATTTTTCAAATTTTTTAAATTTTACTTAAAATTTAATATTTATTTTTAGTGTTAAAAAAAAATTGAGTTCCAAACTCTCTCGCTCCCCCCAGCCTCTCCCCCATTGAGAAGGCAAGCAAGATACCCATTATACATGTGAAATCATGCAAAACACATTTCCATATTAGCCATATTGGAAAAAAAAAGCAAAAAATTAAGTGAAAAAATTATACTTCGTCTGCACTCAGAGTTCATCAGTTCTCTCTCTGGAAGTGGATAGCATTTTTCATCATTAGTCCTTTGGAATCTTCTTTTTTTCCCCACTTAGTATTTTATTTTTTCCAATTACATGTAAAGATACATTCACTTTTATAAGGTTTTGAGTTCCAAATTTTTTTCTCCCTCTCTCCCCTCCTCCCTCCCCAAGACAGCAAGCAATCATCCTTTGGAATTTTCTTGGGTCAGAGTAGTTATTTCTATTGATCAGAGTAGTTAAGTCTTTCATAGCTGATCATGGTTTCAGTATTGCTGTTAGTGTGTACAATGTCCTCCTGGTTCTGCTTACTTCACTTTGCATCAGTTCATGTAAGTCTTCCCAGGTTTTTCTGAAACCATCTTGTTCAATAATATTCCATCACAATCATATACCACGACTTGTTCAGCCATTCCCCAATTGATGGGCATCCCCTCAATTTCCAATTCTTTGCAATCACAAAAAGAGCTACTATAACATTTTTGTATATATAGGTCCTTTTTCTTTTTTTTTTTTTCAAATTTATTTTTAGTTTTCAACATTCACTTCCAGAAGATTTTGAGTTCCGAATTTTCTCCCCATCTCATCCCTCCCCCCACCCCAAGATAGCATGCATTCTGTATACCCCTTTCCCTAATCTGCCCTCCCTTCTATTTCTCCCCCACTTCTCTTATCCCCTTTCCCTTCTATTTTACTGTAGGGCAGGATAGATTTCTATACCCCATTTCCTGTATTTCTTATTTCCCAGTTGCATTTGAAAACAATTTTTTTTAATGTGTGTTTTTAAAACTTTGGGTTCCAAATTTTCTCCCTTCTTCCCTCCCCACCCACCCTCATTGAGAAGGCAAGCAACTTGATACAGGTTATAAATGTGTAGTCATGCAAAACACTTCCATAGTAGTCATGTTGTGAAAAACTAACTATATTTCCATTCATCCTGTCCCGTCCATTTATTCTGTTCTCTCTTTTGACCCTGTCCTTCCTCAGAAGTGTTTGCTTCTGATTACTCCCTCCCCCAATCTGCCCTCTCTTCTATCATTCCCCTGCTCTCTTATCCCCTTCCCCTCCTATTTTCCTGTAGGGTAAGACAGATTGAGATACTTTACCCCATTCTCCTTTCTCTTTCTCCCAGTATAATCCTCTCACCCCTTAATTTTATTCTCCAGATATTACCCCTTCATCTTCAACTCACCCTGTGCCATCTATCTATCTGTCTGTCTGTCTATCTATCTATCTCTATCTATCTATCTATCTATCTACATATAATTTTTTTTCCTTCAACTACTCTAATACTGACAAGGTCTCATGTGTTACAAATATCATCTTTCCATGCAGGAATGTAAACAGTTCAACCTTAATAAGTCTCTTATGATTTCTCTTTCCTGTTTACCTCTTCACGTTTCACTTGAGTCTTGTATTTGAAAGTCAGATTTTCTATTCAGCTCTGGTCTTTTCATCAAAAATGCTTGAAAGTCCCCTATTTCACTGAGTGACTATTTTTTTTCCCCTGAAGGGGTCCTTTTTCTTTTTCTTTGATTTCTTTGAGATATAGACCTAGTAGTTGTAATCCTGGGTCAAAGGGTATGTACAGTTTTATTGTCCTTTGGGTTTAAATTGCTCTCCAGAATGGTTGGACCAGTTCACAACTCCACCAACAATGCATTGGTGTCCCTGCTTTTCCACATCCTTTCCAGTATTTGTCATTTTTCTTTTCTGTCACGTTAGCTGATGTGATAGATATGAGGTAGTACCCCAGAGTTGTTTTAATTTGAATTTCTCTAAACAATTAACAAAAAGAACATTTTTTCACATGACCACAGAGCTTTGATTTCTTCTTCTGAAAATTGCCTGTTTGTATCCTTTGATGATTTATCAATTGGGGAATGGCTCTTATTTTTATAACTTTGACTCAATTCCCTATATAGTTGAGGAATGAGGCTTTTATCAGAGAAACTTGTAGAAATTGTTTCCCAGTGTCCTGCTTGCCTTCTAATTTTGGCTGCATTGCTTTTATTTGTGTAAAACCTTTTCAATTTCACATAGTCAAAATTACCTAATACATTTTCCGTGATCCTTTCTATCTCTTGTTGGTCATAAATTCATCCCTTATCCACAGATCTGACAGCTAATTTTTTCCATGCTCCCCTAATTTGCTTATGGTATCTATTGCCAGCTTTCTTAATCAGCAAGTATTTAGGAAGTGCCTACCACTGCAGGGAACTATGCTAGGCACCAGGGATACTAGTATAAGTATATACTAGTATAAAGAATGAAACCATCCATACTTTTAAGGAGCCTATATTCTAATGTAACAAGTTCATATAATCAGTCTGATAAACATTTATTAAGTTCCTACTATGTGATAGGCATGGTACTAAGTGAGCTGGGATTACAAAGAGGCAAAAGATAGTCCCTGCCCTCAAGGAACTTACAATCTAATAGGGGAGACAACATGCAAACAAATATATATAAAATAAACTATATAAAGGATGAATAGGAAATAATTAACAGAGGGAGGACACTGAGATTAAGAAGGGTTGGGGAAGGTTTCCTGTAGAAGGTGAGATTTTAGCTGGGATTAAAGGAAGCCAAGGATGTCAGTAGTAGTAGAGGAAGAAGAACATTCCAGGCATGGGGAGTATTCCAAAATGTCTGGAGTTGAGAGATGGAGTGTGTTGTTCACAGAATAGCCAGGAGGCCAGTATTACTGGATCAGGAGTTTATGTGGGGAGTAAGGTGTAAAAAGGCTGTCAAGGTAGGAAGAGGCTAAGTTTTGATGGACTTTGAATGCCAAATAGAGCATTTTATATTTAATCCAGGAGGTCACAGGGAGCCACTGGAATTTATCGAGTAGAGGTGTGACATGATCAGATCTGGGCTTTAGGAAAATTACTTTGGTGGCTGAATGGAGGGTGGATTGGAGTGGAGAGAGACTCACGGCAGGCAAATTCACCAGCAGCTATTGCATTAGTCCAGGTGTGAGGTGATGAGGGTCTGCACCAGGGTGGGGGCAGTGTCAGAAGAGAGAAAGGACTGTATTGGAGAGATGCTGCAAAAGTGAAACTGACAAGCTTTAGCAATAGCTTGGATATGGGGGGGCGGGCAGCGTGAGGAGAGAGATTGTGAGGAATCCAGGATGACTTCTAGCTTGGGAGTCTGAGGGACTGGGAGAATGGGCTTGCCCTTCACAGGAACAGGGAACGTAGGAAGTGGTAGGGTTTAGGAGGAAAGATAATGAGTTCCATTTTGGACATGTTGAGTTTAAGATGTCTACTGGATATCCAGTCTGAGGTGTCTGGAAGGCAGTGGGAGATGCAAGACTGGAAATAAGCAGAGGTATTGTGGCAGGAAAGGTAGGTTAAGAATCATCATCATAAAGATGATCAATAAATCCACGAGGGCTGATGAGATCACCAAGTGAGGCAGTATGGAGGGAGAAGAGCAGAGGATCCAGGACAGATCCCTGAGGGACACCTGTGGTTAGAGAGTCTGGAGGGGGAGCCAGGAAAGCAGATAGAGAAGCAGGTGGGAGGAGAAACAGGAGAGAGAGAGGTGTCTTGAAAACCTAAAGAGAAGAAAGTCTCAGGGAGGAAAGAGGGATCAACAGTGTCAGAGGCCGCAGAGATGTCCAAGATGATGAGGACTGAGAAAAGGGCATTCGATTTGTTGATGAAGAGATCATTATCAACTTTGGAGAATTTTTTTTTTTAGGCAATTGGGGTTAAGTGACTTGCCCAGGGACACACAGCTAGTAAGTGCAAGTGTTTGGTCTGAGGCTGGAGAAGGTAATTTTGGTGGAATTAGGTCAGAAGCCAGTTTGTAAAGGGCTAAGAAGAGAGTGAGAGTAGAGAAAGTGGAGGCACCTATTGTAGATGGACTTTTCACATAATAATATAAATAATTATATAAATTAATAAATTGATGATATAAATACAAATAATATAGTCATCCTAAAGCTAAAAATTAACATATACAAAGAAGTACAAGGTAGTTTGGAAGGAGGGCAGCTAGGTGGCTCAGTGAATAGAGTGCCTGGCCTGGAATCAGGAAGACTCATCTTCCGAATTCAAATCTGGCCTCAGAAGCTTACTAGTTGTGTGACCCTGGGCAAGTCACTTAACTCTGCCTCAGTTTCCTCATCTGCAAAATGAGCTGGAGAAGGAAATGGCAAACAGTTCCAGTATCTCTGCCAAGAAAACCCCAAATGGGGTCATGAAGACTCTGACATGACTGAAAAATAACTGAACATCAATATGTTTGGGAAGGAGGGAGGGCCCCAGCAGGGATCCCTTTCTCCCCTTCCCATACTCTGTTCCAGCCAATCGGCCCTACTTTCTGCTGCCTGTACATGACATTCCATTTCCCCTCCTTTGCACATACTGCTGCTCATGCTTGGGATGCACCCATTCCTTGTCTCTGACTCTCAGAATCCTTTGAATCCTTCAGGGTTTACATGGCATTTTCTCCAGGGAAGACTTCTCTGAGAAGTGAACTTAAACCAAAGAATGGGAGCTCTGGCCTTGGAGCTAGGAGGACCTGAGTTCAAATTCGACCTGAGACACTTGACACTTACTAGTTGTGTGACCCTCAGCAAGTCACTTAACCCTGATTGCCTCACCAAAAAGCAATTAAAAAATTTAAAAAAAGAATGAGCTTGGAAGCATCTGGCTACATTGGCTTTAGAATCTTAATGTCCATTATGTTTGTGCCCATTCCCTCCTCCTCAAAGCATCTCACTGCATAACTCTTTGCATGCCCCTTTTACAGAAGGTATTTCCCAAGGCTCCCAATTCATTAGCATCCACTCTCTACCAAAACTACCTTGCATTTATTTTGTTATACATCTTGTGTTTTCTCATTTGGGAACATGCTATATTGTGTGCCTCCTCCCCTAGATGCAAGTTTCTCGATGGCCAGGACTGTCCCATTTTATGTCCAGCACTTCGCATGGTGCCTGGTGTGCAGTAAGCACATTCGTTGGATTGGGAATGGATTCGAATTGCCAAAGAGTATTTCATAGGTCAGATAAAGAGGCTTTTTTACAAAGTGACCTGTTGCAAAGTACATGCTAGCAGTTGTCAGGTCAACAAGTTAACAGGTATTTATGAAGCCCCTACTACGTGCTAGGCACTGTGCTAAGCACTGAGGATACAAAGAGAGGCAAAAACTAGTCCCTGCTCTCAAGGAGCCCATGTTCCATTGGAGAGACAACATGCAAATCACCATGTACAAACAAGATATCTTAATAGAAGATAAATTGGACACTGTTTCAAATGGAAAGCACAAATATTAAGGGGGACTGGGAAGGTCTTCCTGCAGAGGATGGAATTTTAGTTGGGACTTAAAGGAAGCCAGGAAGGCCAGGAGGCAGAGACAAGGGAGATAATTCCTGGCACTGGGAATAGCCAAGGAAAATGAGGGATAGGGAGGCAGTAAGGTGTGAGAAGACTGGAAGTGTAGGAGGGGGCTAGGTTGTGAAGGGCCTTAAAAGCCAATTGGGGGATTTTATATTTGATCCTGGAGGTAATAGGGAGCCACTGGAATTTATTGAATAGGATATAGTTTTATGGTAAGACCTGCAAATAAGGAATATCAATTTGATAGCTGAGTGAAGGATGGATTATAGACGGAAGAGAAGAGTCAGGGAGACCAACCAGCAGAATCTTTCAGTAATCTAGATGTGAGGTAATGAGGGCCTACTGCTTCAGCGTGATGGCTACGTCAGAGGAAAGAAGGGAACATACACGAAAGATGTTTTGAAGGTAGAATTGGCAGGTCCTTAGCAACAAATTGGATAAGGGAAAGGAATTGAGGATGACACCAAGGTTGTGAGCTGGGGTTGACTGGGAGGATGGTGGTGTCTTCAACAGTAGTAAGGGTATTTGAAAGGGGGATGGTTTTGGGGAAAAGAGAGAACTCAGTTTTGGACATGTTGAGCTTAAGATGTCTACAGGACAATTCAAGATGTTTAATTGGCAGTTGGAGGTGTAAAACTGAGTCAGAAGAGGTTAGGGCTGGATAAATAGATGTGAGAATTAGTTTTATAGCTCTGTTGCCTACTCCCTCCACTCCATTCTTGACATGTGGCCCAGCTATTCTTTCTTATGCATGGCACCTCGGTGTCAGGGCTCCTCATCTACCTTTGGTGTCCACCTGCTGCCCAACTCTCAGCTGTGACGCCAAGGAGCTGTATCATGGGCAGCAGCCACCCCCCCGGTAAACCCTGTCTCAAGGCAGACAGGTTAAACCAAGTTGAGGATAACAGACAGGGTGAGTTACAGGGAGATCCATGAAAGCTTGTGAACACTTCCCCTGAGGAATGGGAGGATGAGCGCAATTTGTTCCAATGGCTATAGCGATGGCTAAAGCAACTGCTGTGGAGCACTTAGAGCTTGGTCAGCCATCGAAGATGCCAAGATCATCCACTGCGCGTCCCGGGCCATCACCAGTTGTCTTGACTTTTGTCTTGCCACTGGACTTCAATGACTCTGGAAGAGAGTGAGGCTGAGGACTTTGTACAACTCTGCCTCACTTAAATCCAACTCACTCACAAGTCAAGACATCACCCTGTGATCTGATTGGTCCTCTTAGAAGATGAAGGACAAATGACATTGTCGATCAAATACAGTTCAAACTCCTTTGCCCGGAACTCAGGGCCCTCCAATATCTGCCCACAGCATTGCAGCTTGTTAGAACTGAAGGAGCCTTTAACATCCTGGATTCATCATCCTCTTCCTCATCCTTCATGAAATTGTTCCTCAAAGCCCCTATCTGGGTCCCTCTTCTCTTTTTACACTTTCTCCTTTCCATTAATTCAGAACTCAAGAGCTCCCTCTCCAGGAAACCTTTGATTATATGCTACTCTGTAAGTGCTAACTTTCCCCTTCAAAGATGAAACACCATTTGGCATCTAACACACTTTTCACATGATGTTATAATAATGAGGATGGCATCTCAAATTTTTATTAAATGTGTAAGAATCATAACTGACATAAAACGTTGCAAACATCTCATTCGGTGGTGCAGCGAATAGGGAGCTGGGCTTGGAGTCGGGAAGACCCAAGTTAGAATTTGCCTCAGACACTTAGTAACTGAGTGACCCCTGGGCAAATGGATGAACCCTTCAGCCTCATCTGTAAAATGGAGATAAAAGCACCTGTCTCAGAGGAGTATTGTGAGGATCAAATGAGGAGCTATGCCACGTGGAGGGAGAATTGTGAGCTCTTTGAAGGCAGGGACTCTCTTTAGCCTCTTTTTCATATTCCCAAATCTTACTACAGTGCCCAGCACATAGTAGGTGCTTAATAAATGCTAACTTGACTATTTTAAGATGAAGTAGGGTGGCACCAGATCACGCTGGAGACAGCTGGACAACGTCTGGAGAGACCGGAGCTTGGCTGCATTAAGTACTTTTGTAAACTTTTAAAGTTCAACATTAGTTATTTCTAAAGTAGCCTCCCATTTAAAGATGAATCCGAGCGCATAGCTATTAATGGCAAGAGGCAGGATTTGAAACTGTCTCCCCTTTGCCCAGAACTCTTTCTACCACACCATAATCTGGCGCTACCCTATCTCTCGTACTCCCTTCCATACAACGTACACTCCTACCAAGCATACTCTGTGTCCTCCTCCTTCCATCCCTTTCCCTTCATACGCTCCACATTTTCCCATCTCTATGCTCAGTTTCCTATGCCTGGGATCTCCTCCCTCCCTCTCTTCAGATGTTGAAATCCTACCCATCATTCAAGTTACATCTAAATGCCACTTATTCAGGAAGGAAATGTGTACTTATTTATATAGCACCTACTATATATGCCAGTCACGTGCTAAGCACTTTCACAGATATTAACTCATTTGCTTCTCTGATCCCTTGTTAGCAACAATCTTTCCCCCTTACATAGCACTGTTCTGAAATCTCTAGTGTACTAATCATGTAATACTGCGTATTACTCATGTTTATATCGCCCTACCAGACTATGTACACATGAGGATAAAGGACCATGTTTTATCTCAACTTTGCATCTTCTTTAGGGTCAGTGAGCTGGAGAGAACAGTGCCCGAACAAAATGGCTCATTGGGGGGTGCAAACTCAAGAGAAATGGGGAGTTAGTAGAGCTCTCTGAAGTGTTATGAGTTCAAGCTAGCAGGAAGAGATGGTTGACGTCTGTGGCTCCTTAAAGGAATCGTGATAGCTGAGAATCTGCTAGTGATCTCTGAAAGTTTGTGGAAAGGGTAACCCAGGACCTCCTAGAGACAGGCGTGGGTCTTAATTTGAAAGGGAAGAGAAAGAAGTCTGTCGACTGGAGGCCAGTAAGCTTAACTTCAATTCCTAACACGATGCTAAAATCTATTTTTAGAACAATAGTCAGTGGGTATCAAGAAAGGGAAGATAAGATGGTGATCCTCAAGAGCTGGTCATGCCAGACTAACCTTACTGCCTTTTTTGACAGGGTTACTAGACCCCCTTAGAGAAAAATGGCTATAAGCCTTATCTAGATCTTAGTAGTTTAGATTTCATTGTGGAGAAGATGGAGAGGCACGGGCTAGACAACAGAAAAGGGGACAAATTGGGGGTGTCAGTGGAAGAAACAAAGCTCCTATGTGGAGTAAGGGTGTAGTGGGCAGCAGCCAGAGCCCTGGATTAGAATTCCTGCTCTGTGACCTGATCTAGGCATGTCACCTCACTGGGCCTGTTATCTTCTGCAGGAAGGAGTTTGGACTAAATCAAGCTCTGAATCCTATGTTAAGTATGCCATGGGAGCAGAGAGAAAAGGAGTTGGTAAAAGATCAACATTCCTGCCAGATCCGTGCCCAACAAACTGCTGGGAAGGATCCACTTCTGGCCCTGGACAAACCCAGCCTGGGCTCCAGAACACTTCCTCAATGCCCATCCCATCCTACCATGCTGGTGCACAGAATTCTGAATAATCCATAAGCTAGAGAAAGACCAAGGAATAAATCAAGGAGGTAGATGTTTACTGCTTCCCAGCTTCTTTTTATTATTTTTTTAGATGTTTTCTTTTTTTTTTCGTAAGTATGGAGGCTCAAGTATAAGATGTAGATTTATTTTTATTTAATTTTTTTTTTCAGTTTAAGCTTTACAAAAAAAACCAAAATAAAACAAAAAAACCCTTTTTGCATTCCATAAAAATCGACAGAAAAGCACCTGGATTCAGGCTAGATAGAAGAGCAGAACGGTAAAGCAGATTTCCCGCTCCCTCCCCCCCACCCTTCCCCCGAAAATAGCGTCTCCTTGGGACTGGGGGTGAGTCTAGAGAACAACACTGAGGACCCACCTCAGCCTCCTCTCAGAGCTGCCTCCCCTCCCTCACCAATCCCTCTTGGGTCCCCCCACCCCCACCCCAAACAACTCCCACACACATGTGGAATTGGACTTCCAGTTTTTCCTCTTTCACACACCACAGTATTTCATAAATTTTTTTTGTTTTACATTTTTTACACCAATGTAACAAAAAGGTGGGAGGGCAGGCCTGGACAGACAGATGGACTGTGTTTGATGCCTATAAATGGATTGGGGACACTGGGGGAAGAGAGAACAAAAAAAAAAACAACCCAAAAACAAATCAAAAACAAAAACCCCAACCCAACAACAACTCATGGTCTCCATGGAAACCCAGAAGGAAGGTCTTGTAGGAAAATGTGGTGGAAAGTCGGTCTCAGACTGAGAAGGCTTATACAGCTTTATTCACGGGAGAGATGGCGCAGCTCGGAAGCGGATTGTTACGTGACATGGGGGAGGGAGGCGGAGGCAGAGTTCTCTAAGAAAGGAATCTAGTGAGTGCACAGCGTGGCTTGTTAGCGGGAAGAATAGTTTAACTTTGCTGCTTCCTCTTCAAAGCCTCCACCAGATCGTTTTTAAGGGCTTCTTGCTTTGATTTGTCTGCAAAAGTCTGCACAGACCTGTAGGGAGGGAAGGAAAAAGAAAAACACACCCTAGATTAGGTGACACCTGGACCAGGAGGAGGAGGAGGAGGGAAGAGTGAGCAGGAAGGGGAAGAAGAGAAGGAGGGACAGCAGTCCCCTGGTATGGGTTGGGGGAAGGGGAGGCCTGACTTTCTCTACCTGCATAGCTCCTAGCTAAACACACTCTTGGGAGAGAAGGCTCATCACCCCTTCCCCACATCATCATCTTTCAGACCCTTCCTCAGAGCTGAGGGGGAGGGTGCAGGCTCGGGGCACACCACAATTAGGCAAAGGCAAGGCCACGCTCTCCTGGGAGTCCCAAGACATGGGGGTGGTGAAGGTTCTCCAATCTAGCACATAGGTTCTTAACCTGAGGTCCAAGGGTCCCTAGACAGCTATCAGGGGGGCCATCCTGATCATGTGGGGAAGGAGGTTCACAGCCTCCGCAGGCTGGCCACCAAGGGGATCTGGGACACACCCAGGTAAGAAGCCCCGATGGTGGGCGCGGAGGACTCGTCAGGGAAGGCTTTCCGCTGCGAAGGAGCCCCAAAGCCCGAGCCTGCGTCCTCACGGTGAAGCGCCAGGTCTGTGGCCATGCTCACACTCCCCATGGCTGCAGTACAAAGAGCCCCAGTGGGTGAACCTGCCAGGACTGCTTTCGGATGTCTGCCTCGATTACGGCTGCTGCTGCTTTGGAAAAGAAGTTCCCTTGTCTCACTTCTCCCCTAGCCTCTATGCCCTGTCACCTAAGTTAGCCTCAGAAAGGCTCAGACAGGCTGAAATACAAAGGAAAAAGCACCAAGAGCCAGACTATTATTGGGCCTCCAGGGCCAGGTGAGCCCAGGCTCATGGTCCAATTCAATGAATGTCTGAGGAGCCGGGAGGACAGTCTGGGAGCAGAAGAGGGGACAACGGGCAATGCTGGTGACTGGCCAAGAAGGAAATGCAGCCCAAACGACAGCCCCACGGTGTGACTCCAGCTCCATTAGGAGGCCATGCTGACAGCAAAGAGGAGCGGGCTGCACTGCAGATGGGGAAGAACGCTATGAGAGCAGGGGCTTCTGGTCGAGGCCCCTGACCATCGTCCATTTGGTCTGCCTGCCCTGAGGTGGCTCATGCCAGCCCTGCCTGGGAGCCCGGGGGAGTTCCCCCCCCAGCACACTGGGCTCCACACTGGCTGACCATGCAGACCTTCCTTTGTGGAGGGCTTCTGTTTCCTATTGCTTCCCTTCTCTCTGGAGATGCTGCCTGTATCTATGCAGTTATGTGTCCTAGCCGTCCTCAGCAAGCAAGAGTCCTTCCCTTTCTCTGAGGGGAGCATCACGAGGGGACATCTGTGATCATCAGGAGGAGGTGGGAAGACTGGTCAGTGTCTGTCCCCAGTAAGGAAGGTGACCAGGCTCCAAGAGTCGTTGCTAAGGGCACTGGGAGGCCAGGCAGAGAAATGTCATGGCCTCTTCTCCGAGGTCAGCCGGTCCTGCCCCTCAAGGAGGGGGGACACAAGGAAACAGTCTCCTGGAAAGCTGGGCTGGTTTAGGGGGCGGGCAGGGTAACCACATTGCTTACTGCCTTCTTTTCTGAGTGAAGGACCCAGAGGAAGGATGCAAGTGGGCCTGATTCTTGGCAATGCCTTTTTCTAAAACATTCCTGGCCTCCATGGAGGTGTGTCAAGTAATGGGCTCTGACCCACCCATCCTAAGCCATCTTCGGTGAAGGGCTTCCCTGGTCTGAGCCCTAGCTGTTCTCCCTCTTTTCAGGGGAAAGATGTAACCTGCCAATTTCAGGGGGCTCCCGACTGGACCAAATGAGGCCACAAGCCAAGACTTAAAACCTGGAGGGCCCAGCCCCCTTGTCTTATGGATGGGGAGACACGGGCCCCAAAAGCAGAAGTGACTGAATAAAGTCACAGCTCACTAAGCCACAGCACCAGAAGAGGACCCCCCAGGTCTTCCGATTCTAGACCCAATGTTCTTTTGGCTCCATGCCATGGAAAATGGAGGCAGCGGGAGGCAGAATGTGGACAAACTGCCTTGCTGCTCAGGGGCTCCTGGCTCAAAAGCAATCAGTCCATCTTAGAGCAACACTCAACTGAGAAGGGACCACGTTCGTACATTTCAACTTCTGACTAGAGTGGAAATGATGGGCCCCCGGGCAGGCACATGCATGCACACCCCTGCCTGGTGTGTGGGGGCACACAAGGCCACCCCCACTCACTTTCTCTCTCTCTCTCTCTCTCTCTCTCTCTCTCTCTCACACACACACACACACACACACACACCACACGAGAGCATCTAGTTGTTACACGAGGTAGATGACACGACAGGAGCCTGCAGGATTACGGTGCTTGCTTGTTAATCAGCCCCCCGAGGAGGTGGGAGGTTAGTGGCTGTACACAAGGACCGCTCTGGTTTAGTGAGGAGCCTCCCTGCGTCTCTGCAGTGGGCAGGCGGGTACCTGGATCGGCTTAGTTATCGGGTTGGATGGAGATCTGGCGCTGAGTCAGCACTTGAGAAAGCTCCCTCTGCAACTGCTTAAACTTTTGGTTGTCAGGGATAGCGTCAATAGATCTACAGAGAGTAGTTTAGAAATAAGTGAAGCTAATGGGCCAAGAACAAGGACCCAGGGACAGGGGGGCGGGAGAGGAGAGACACCTGCAGGGAGCAAAGGAAAAATGAAGGGCAGAAACAAACTCACAAGTCAGAAAAACAAGGGGAGGAGAAAGAGAGGAGGGGAAACCCCAGCCCTTCCCCTAGGTGAGGGACTAGGGGTCGAGTCTGGAGGGAACAGCCCTGCTCTGGCTTTTCCCAGAGGGCTTCAACAGCATCAGGCAGGAAAAAAGGGAGGGGAAAGGACACTAAAGAGACATTTCCTGGGTCCCCCTTGGGGATGTGCATGAGTGCTGGAATCCACTGAAGGTAGTGCTCTGATGCTGGCCACCTGCTTAGAGAGAGGGTCCTAATGAGGGTAGGAGTTTCACAAGGGGTCTCTCACTTCATGGAACCTGGGCCACCATTGAGCATTTTGCCTGAGGACCAGGGAGCTCCCCTAAAACACAGTGAGGTATAAGTCCCTCTAACAGCAACAGGAGGGATGTGTTGCCAAGATGCCAGGCAAAATCCCCCAGCTGGAAGGACTGGTGTTGGATTTCCCAGTTGGGGACTGGAAAATTCCAAGGAAGATAAATGGTTGAGGGGGGACTCAAGGGGAGATTTCTTTTTACATTTCTTCTTCTTCTTCTTCTTCTTATTTTTTAGGCGACTGGGGTTAAGTGACTTGCCCAGGGTCACACAGCTCCTAAGTGTCAGGTGTTTGGTCTGAGGCCAGATTTGGATTTGAACTCAGGTCCTCCTGACTTCAGGGCTGGTGCTCTATCCACTGAGCCACCTAGCTGCCCCTTACATTTCAAATTATAAAGCAGTGATTTAGCTAAGTCTTGAGGGCATATTCAGAACCTCTGGCAGCCCTGTCCAAATCCTACCTACCCTGGTCAGTAATACCCAGGGAATCACATATGAAAGTAATTTACATTTCTTAGTCACTAGTCTTCTTGCCACCATGTGAATGTGGCTAGTGCTGATATGGTCTCACTGTATCTGCAGAGAGGACTCCAGGGAAAAGGCTTCATCCACCCTCCCGGGCTTGCTCTGGCTGTCAGCCACAGGGCCCGTGCAGGCCCACTCACCAACCAGCCAACAGCCCGCAAAGCCCTGAGGCAGACGGGGGGAGTTAAACGGGCCCGGGAGGACAGCCCCAACACCACTGAGGACTTAGAAAAAGATGGAGGAGTGTGTTACCTGAGCCCGTTGACAATGTCCTTTGTTTTCCCAAAGTAGATCTCATTCAGCGTACTTCTGATTTTATTTTCCATATCCTATGAAGGGAAAGAGTCAGCTGGGGATCATGGTCGGCAGTGTGAAGGGCCCCACCTACCCAGAGACTTCTCACCCCCACAATTCCATTCCTGTGTCTCACTATAACCGTCCGAGGGAGGCTTAGGCCCACAACAGGACACAGAAGCCTTTCTCTCATCATCCAAGGCCAACAGGCAGTTCCAGAAGCCAATAATCTATTTAGATTCCTGCTAGGAACCCTCGCCCGAGTTCTGCAACCCCTGCAGGTCACCAAGGCTCAATTATAACTGCAAAGTAGCAGAGCAGCCCCGAACACCAGGGCCAGGGTCCAGAAAGGGAAGGCTGGGTCTCCACGTACGCAGTCCACAAATATCTGTTCCATGGAAATTTGGGGTTGTCATGGGGTCAGAAGGAGCAGGAAAAGCCCTGGTATGGACTGAGTCACTCTAAAGCAGCAGCCAGCGCTGGTTCCACAAAGTCATTCTTTTCAGTACCTTCAGGTTTCCATTTGCATTCAACCAACCAGGGACAGATCAGGTCATGGGGATGTGGAAAGCAAGCCAGTCTCTGGGGAACCTACTCCACACTGATGCTATGAGGAGAAGGTGACTTTGTCATGTGTGGTCCAGCCCACATCCAACCAGATGGACGGGCAAGAATTTTCCAAGAACTAAAAAGCGGAAAACCTCTTGGAGTTGCTATGCAGCTGGAGAAAGCGCAAAGAAGACAGGCAAGGGCTCTCATCTCAGGCAAGCCATTCTGGATAGGTTGCTTTTCCTGCCTAGTTTCCTCCTCTGTAGGAGGAGGAATGGGTCGAATGTTATCGTCTCTTTAAGGAGGGAGGAAGGAACAAGCACTTATTAAGCACCAACTGTGGGCCAACACTGTGTCAAGCTCTTTTCAAGTATCATCTCAAGGTCTCTCCTAGCTCTGAAGTCTTTGGTTCTAGAGAAAGTCAAGTAAAAGTCCCAAAGTGGCGAACAGGTTTTAGGGCTAACAGTGTAATGAGGGATTTGGCCATGGGAGTGGGTGAAATACTTCACCCACCTTGGACTCAAGCACCCAAAAACACTCGCTCAAATTGGCCATCTCAGCCTCAGCCTCCCACTTGGAGAGTGCCCAAACCAACACAGCCCTGGGCCCTTCAAGTGCTTACCTCTACCAGGCGTCCGATATTGGCTATGTGTGGGGAGGAGTCACACACGGTTTCGTCTTTCTCCATCTGTAAAAATACAGACAGGCCCCATGTAATTGAGAAGCATTACTGCAAAAGGGTATCCATCCAAATGGCCTGGTGTTGATCAAAATCCTGGGTTAAATGAAGAGAGAGCTAGTTTTGGAGGCAGAGGACCCAGGTTCAAAACCTCAATCTACTACTGGTTACTTGTTGATTTGAGGAGGTCACTAAATCTTTATGAATCTGTTTGTTTCCTCTGTAAAATGAGGGATTTGACTCAATGCCCTTCAAAGTCCCTTCTGACTAAAATCTACTACCTTCCCCAAACGCACCTTATACACATTAGTTAATAAGAAATCTTAAGAGTTGTTGTTGGAGTAGGGCACAAGAGGAGAGGTAAGGCACAGGAGTGGAGTTTCTCTGGGGATGGGATGAGGCAGAGAAGTTGAAAATTTGTTTTCTCCTCCATGTACAACACCTCCCCGCCTTCTGCAATGTCACTAAGAAGACAGAGGAAGACTGGTGGCAGAGGGAAGAAAGAAAGGAAGAAAGCCCATTTTTTGGAGATTACTACCTCAAAAGGATCCCCAAATCTCTAGGGGAGCCCCAACCTCCCAAAGCCTGACTGATTTGATGCTGGGGGCATTTGTTGAGTCTCTGGATCTGTGAGCCAGTCAGTTGTGGGACGAGGACCTCGAGAGGTCATCCTCACTGTCAGTGAGCCTCTGGGGGGCAGGCTAAAGTAACCCAGAGGGGTGATCATGTAACCCGGCACGGCAAAGAGGCATCAGATTCCTGGCCTCCAGGATTCCAGCGACATCAGACAGAGGGCCGAGTGGAAGCCAGGTAGTGGACTGTACCCTCCAAGGCCAATGGGCAGTGCACCCTCACCCTGTTGGCACTGCCATTGGCAGGGACAGAGGAGGAATTTATTCTGTTGCCTCTCAGATGGGCAAATAGACACAGAAAGAGACCTGGATCCAAGGTCATAAAATGAATGAGTGGAGAAGCTGAATTAGATCACAATAACCCTGGAACCAAAACTTCACAATGCTCATCATGGAAGCTAGAGAAGAAGAAAGCATCCATGTTGGGGATGACAATCTGGGGGTGGACATGTGACAAAAAGTCTGACTCGATATGGAAGAGCTGCCACAGGAAAGGGATCCCTCTCACTAAAGGTCTTCAAACCTTTCCTTCTAGGTGACCACTTATCATGTGAAGTGAGAATTCTTGTGGGGATACAGCTTAAACAAGATGGCCTCTGCGGGCCCTTCCTCTTCTGAGATGCTTGTCCAGAAAGCGTACCGTCTTGTTTATTATCTCGTATCACCAGTGCTCAGCACACGGTCAGCACTTAACCAAGGCCCTCTCTTCCCAAGTCACCTCTTCTTCATGGCCACGGCTGGTTGTTGCAATCCTGCAGCATCAGATTTCACTTACCTTGCTGTGGCTGCTGTTCCTTCCTGCTCTTGCGGTCGTTTGTATATGTTGTTCTCCTGGTTCTGCCGACTCCATTTTGTATCAGTTCATGAGTCGTCCTATTCATCGTCTTGACTATTTCTTATAATACTCTAATATTCCACTACATTCAGGCACCATAATTTGTTTAATCATTCCCCAACTGACAGGAATTTACTTTGTTTCTAGTGCTTTATTACTACAACTACTACAAAAAATGCTGCTATAAATATTTTTGTGCCTTCAGCTGACTTGTGTAAGACATCCAGCTCTCTTGCCATCCTGGCTACCTTCTGGATACAATCTGGCTTATCCATGTCCTTACTAAAATGTGGCAACTGTAACAGGGGCCAATACTCTAGATGTGTCCTAAGCAGGTCAGAGGACAGCAGGACTACCACTATCTGAGACACGGACCCTTTCGTATCACATTGACTCATATGGAGCTTGCAATCTGCCAACTGCTTCCCCTCAGACTTCCATCTATCCCTGACCACTCTATTTCCTCGTCAAGGATGCAAGTCAGCTCCCTTGCCTGGCAACAATGAGTGGAAAAGACCATCTAAGCTATGTAAGAGAACACTTAGCCATTATAAATGAAATGATGTCTCCGGGCCCAGACCAATTACCTCCTAGGTATTACAGAGGCCTGAAGATGTGATCACAGAGCCACTGCTGTAATCTCTGAGGAGGAACGGAAATAAGTAAAGGTTACGATTTCTCCAAAAGGGGGAAAAGGGGTAGATTCTGGAAAATTAATACCAGTAAGCATGACAGGGGTCCCCAGCAACATTCTAGCACGGATGACTTACAGTCACAGCCCAAGAGTGTCGAGTGATTCACATCACCCTGGAGTGAGGCCACTTGTGGTATATAGCCAAATCCTGGTCCTGCTCTGTTCAACATTGTTATCAACAACTGGGATGAGGAGAAGGAGAGGAGAATTATCAAATGTGGTACAGAGATGATACAAAGTGAGGAAAGAGAGCCAATGTACTGGCTGACAGAATCAGGACTGGAAAAGATCCTGGCAGGGAAAGACAATAGGCTGCAACAAACAGGATGACATTGAGTTCTGTATTTAGGTTCAAAAATCATTTGGCTCAAGTGTGAGGTGGGGGTGACAAACAGAGTGCTGGACCTGGAGACAGGCAGTCCTCAGGTCAAATCCAGTCTCAGATCCTTCCTAGACATGTGACCTTGGGCAAGTCACTTAACCTGTCTGCCTCAGTTTCCTCAACTGTAAAATGGGGATAGTAATACTAGCTCCCCTCCAGGGTCATTGGGAAGATCAAATGAGATATCTGTAAAGAGCTTAGCACCACAGTGCCTGTTGTCACATATTAGGTGTTTCATAAATGCTTGTTTCCTTCCACCTGTTTCAAAATCCATGATCCTATGAGGCAAGAATACGGGTGAGCAGCAGATAGCCCTTCTATCCACAAAGAGAACTCACAGGAGAACCCCAACAAATTGGGTGGACTTCCTATGTCAACATGATGGAAGTCAAGACTTGGGTGCGCCAGGTCTGGATTTGCATGGGTGGCACTGGACAGATGAAGAAAGGCATCATGGCGGGGCATGTCTAAGATTGATACTTTATAACAAATCCTGCTGGCCTGGACTCAGAGAGAGCTTCATCAGCACTGGCACAGAGACATCAGGCCTGAAGACCTCACTCAGTTGGGACCTTGCCAGTAAGGACAGAACCCATGACGAGTTCTTTATCGATGACTGATGACTGATTTACAGGGTTGGCCTTCGGGGGCTGCACTCCATGGCCAAAAAACCAGTACAGCCAGCCGGCCAAACGCTGTATGGCCTGTGAGCTAAAAAACCATTTGGTTTGTAGCTTTCTGACCAGATGACCTCTTGTTCCTATTCCTATTATTATTTTACAAGTAAGAGACACAAGATGGCAGAGTGAAAAGTATACTAGCCTGGCTTACAAATGCTATTTCCTAGTCCTAGCCTTGCCACTAACTAGCTCGTGTGACCCATGCCTGGCAGATTCTGGGTTTAATATGTTGAGTGGCCTTGTGAATCCGATTAAACAGTGTGAGATATGGCTGTTGAGAAGGCCCACTATCCTAAGTATCAGCACGGCGATGGTCTCCCTGTTCTCTGCACTGGTCAGGTCTGGTGGAGGGGCAGCTAAGAAGACACTGACAAGTTGGAGCACAACCAGAAAGGTAAAAGATCTGGAAATATGCTAGGAGGGCAAATGGCTGAAAGCCCTAGAGAAAGCCTAGAGAGAGACTGCAAGGACCAACATTCCTCTGTCCAATGATCAGAAGGTGAGGCACGTGGAAGAGGGGAGGCTCCTGAGGGCAGAACCAGCCAGGGTCACTGGTAAAAATTACAGGGAGATTAATATTAAGGTTGAACTTTCTAACCATCAGAGCTGTTCATAAAAGGAATGGGCTGCTTGGGTACAAGCTGAAGGTGGATGACCTTTCCTTGGTCAGGGCTGACATCAAGAAGATTCCTGCACTGGGTGGCGGGTGGCATTAGAAAACCTCTAGGGGCTGGGCCAATTCTGGGATTTGACATTAAGACCCCTGATTCTACCAGGATGGCTTTTCTGAAAGACTGAAATAAGCAAAAAGAAAGGAGAGGCAGAATATAAGACAACTACTTGTTCTGACGAGTTATGGGAGGAAGAAACTCTCCTTGGAAGTACAGATTTTCAGAAAACTTTATGTAACTCTTAAGGCAGAGAAGGGATGGGATAATTCCCCTGTGGGGGAACTCCTGACAAACCAAATTAGGTGTTGGGAATTAGGGGTAGATAGGTGAAGGGTAGAAAATCTCTTCTCAGAGACATGAAGCTAAAGGTTCACTAACTTGAGCAACAGGGTTTCTGGTCTAACATGTCACACTATGCAGGGCTGCAAATGTTTGTTGAAACAAACTTTTGATGAATAAACCCTGATTTCCAAGACAACAAATTCAAATACATGTTGAACCAACATTGCTTAGGGAGTGGGGGGAAGACATAGGAGCAAGGGCAGGGATGGCATTCACCCATTTTAAAATGGAACTTAGAAACAAACTCATTGGATTTGTGCCCTCTCTTTTCCACTAGAAATGGTTTCTATGCCCACAGTGAAGAAAGCTTAGAGAACTGTTTTTTGGGTTTTTTTAAGTGGGAGAGGGGAAAACAGGACTATCACTTGTGAAGATAAAAGTTGGGGGCTGGGAGAAAAGGCATACCTGGCCCAAATGAACCACATCACTCTTAGGAGACCCTCCTGCCCAGCCCACCCTCTAGGCTCCATGAAGAGGTTGGCAGTCCAGTGCCTGGCAGCTCTAGGGAAAGGGCAGAGGCTAAGACAGAAGTAAGGGCCCCAGCGGAGCAAACAGCAGGGGACTGGAGTCAAGACAGCATTCTTGGCACAGGGTCCTGATCATATGGGCAAACTCACATGGCTGACTCATTCTTTCCATTTATCTGTCTCTTCCTTGTCTCACAATATCAAAAGTACCCCAAGACCAGATTTCTAATCACAATTCTATCAAGAAGTTCAAAAGCAAAAGAAATCTCATAAGTGGTAGAGGAAGAAAGTGACAGGTGAAGAAATCCTCACTGGTGGAAGGAGGCTCTCTCTACACCATGGGCTGCCTTGAGAGCAGATCTGAATGCACTGGGGCAAATACCTTAACTCAACGAGGGTCCAAGTGGCTCAGAACTCTGCTTTGGGTAAGGGTGATGGGGCCAGAGGGTGGAAGGGCAGGAAGGTTTGAGGAGTAGCAGGGGAGATCTTGGCACTCATAAATGTGTTTCCACATGCTCCCCACTGACACCTCCTGCTGACTCTCCTCTACACCTGGTCAGCGTCAGCTCACTGGCAATGTACACCAGCCAAAAATAGAACTGGGTTTTTTTGCTATGCACATGTTATTACATTCTTATAAAAGCTGATGCCAGAAGAAAAACATTTTTATGTGCTATGGATGCACAGATGTTCTTCGAGGTGATTCCAGTTGAGTCTAAAGTCAACAACCAGTTTTTCCCCCAATCAACTACCCTCTCAAAAGTCATTCTTTCAGTGATTGTGAAACAGAAATGACTTTGGAGGATTTCCCAGGAGATGAAGGGAACACTGCACATCTTCCTATGGTCACTCCTCAGGCACAGTACACCAAACAGAGCTAATAATAATAACAACAACAGTAATAATAACAGTAATAACAGGATAGAATAGCTATAGCACTTTATATAGTGTTTACTACGTGCCAGGCACTGTGCTAAAACCACCTCAGCAGAGAGGCCTGGGCTGCATTCTGCTTCCTGGGACGCCCTGCGCCACTTCTTCCCGTCCCCAGAGCTCACAGGTTGGTTCCCTTCCCCTTGGCTAGATTTCCCTGCCTTTGTCCATCTGATCCAGTAGAGTGGACAACCATTTCCTGCCAGATCTTGGGAGACTTGGGAAAAGGTCTTGGTTAGAAACTGTGAGATGTCATGTGGATTACACAAGTGAATAGTTGTATCTGTTCTCCAGGATGCTGGGGTTTTCCCAGCTCACAATGTAAGACAAATGAGGGAAAAGTATGACCTGGACACACATTTTAGATGATGCTAAAAACAGCTCAGCTTCCAGGATAGGTAGAATGTAACTCACTTTTACAGACACTCCAGAGGCAAATTTCAATGAGATTCTCAGACATCCTGGAACATTTCCATCATCTCTACCTCTAATATTAATTAGCAGTGTTCACCAATCCAGCTTTCTTTTCTTTCTTTGTCTCTCTCTCACTCCTCCTTTATATCTGTCTATCTCTCTTCCTTTTCAACCAAGAGCTACATAAGCAACTTCTAGCCATTCCAGTGGTCACCACCAGGAAGATCCCACCACGGTCAACCACTGGCCCCCTCAATGCCTGTTGTGGCTTGGCCTCAGCAGTCCCCCATGTTGTAGTTTTGAACCCGTACAATTCTATGGAACACTAGGTACATGGCAACAGCTGTAGTCTTTAAGCTCCCCTTGGTGCCTTTCCCCCAGCCCAGCCCTCCCTTTGTTCCACCACATCTGGAAGAGGGGGTAATGGACTTTTCCAGCTCGTTGAAAATATATGGTTTTGCCTAATTGCCTAGCACAAGTCAGGGAGGATTTTCCTGCTATGATAAATGGCTGGGGGTCTCCACTGGTGTTTTATTGCCTGGTGATATATCATGGGGTGACTATTGCTGGGCGGGAAGTGAATTCAGCTTGCAAATGACTGGCCTAATCTCCCCACTCGGCAGAACATTCCACCTTCACTGCTAAATATTTAGAGTCTGAAAAAAAAAACATCAAATGCACATCTGCAGAGCCATTCCCCAGATTGGAAACCTTGGCTCCCTCCCCAGAGATGTACATTCTCTCTTCTTTCCCACATCTCCAGCTGTCACACTGGGTGACCTTGTGATGCAACTTCCTCTTTAACATGTTGGCACTTCTCTTGCTACATATATTTTTCACCTGGCTCCATCTCCTCATCCCCCCACATTAGGGTCTGACAGCAAGAGATCACCAATGTCTTTTAAGGCTCCTTGATCATCTTCGGTGTGAGGGCCACTCCCCCCAAGTGATATAGGAAGGCAGGCTTGATAGTTGAGGTGATAGTCTTTGAGTTTCTATGGACAAAAAATGATGCCACAGCTAACTCACTGATGAGTTTCTTGGAACTTAACTAGGTTGACCTCTGGAAAATGGACCTGTGGTCCACTGTCAGGTCTCTCCAGCTTGGCAGGACCTAACAGGCCTCATGTTGACATGGTCTACGATGAGGCACCAGAGGAACATGTTAGTGGAGGGCCCCAGATTCTCCTGTACTCAGAGTTGGTTCATGCAATTCCGACAAGATGGCCACGCCTTCCCACGACCTGCTGGGAGTTCCCTTCTGACAGTTCTGATGGGGCAGGATCAGCAAAAATGTTCTGCTTCATGCTCTGCTTTGTGGTTCTGGTGCAGTCTCTAGGCCACATCATGTGAGGGGTTGTCCTGGGTTTGCCACGCATGAACCAAGCTTATTGCAAGTGATCTGTTTTCTCCCCAACTGTAGCTCTCCAAGAAGGGGATGGGAACAAGAGGACGCAGATGAATTACTGAGGACCATGTGACTGAGGTCACTCCACAGCATCCACAGCCCCTGGATGATCCACAGCCCGGTGTAGACTCCAGGTGTTTTCCCCAATTCAGGGGTGCTTCAGACTTCCATCTCTGCTGGGCACTGAAAGCTTTGCTCAGCTTTCTAGGGGAAGCTAAGGAGGCCGTTCATGCACGCTGCCATGTCCTTTAGCAGAGGTCTTTTGTAGCCTGCAGGGTCAGAAGTGAGGCTGACAGCTACCTGCCGGTTTACCTTCAGCTAAGAATGATCTTCAACAGGGTGGCTTCCAGCACATGGCACCTGGGACACTCGTCTTTGTTTATGCAGCTCCACAACCAAAGTGCCCTTCTTGTCCCAAGCGCTTGTAGGGAAAAGGGAAGGAACAACTCTAATGAGTCCGGGTCTCCATCCAAGTCTGGGTCAAAGATTAGATGGCTTAATGGGAGACTCTGCCTCCGGTGAGGGGGAAGATCTAATCACCACGGTCTGTTACACTTATGTGTTAAGTCTACGTTTGGAGGGAGGGCAGGTAGGAAGGGGACGCTGAGGGGTGAAAAAGAGACAAGAGGAGGCTAAAGGATGACCCAGTAGGACGTAAAAGTCATCCTAGTGATAACCACGTGTTCACTTGGGCATCTACAAGTGTAGGTCATGAGGCTCTCATATTCTGGCCAATGATCTGCAAGCAGCAAGCTTTACACCAGGAACTCAGTGACCCTGAGCCTCATCTGACCATCAGAAAGAGATCCAGATACCATGCATGACCTCAAGCATATCTTCCCACTTTGGGCTCCCTGTGGGGCCATTTTAGGTCCTGGGAGTTACCTCAACCTTGAGAAGAGGTTAACATGGAGCTTCTTTATTTCCTCAGAAAGGGCAGTGCCTTCTGCCTTGTAGGTTTTTGGTAGGTTTCCACATAAGGGCTCATTTGAGTGTCCCAACCACTCTGAAGTAGGTCAATACAGGGATTATGACCCCCATTTTACAGATAAGGAAAGTGAGGCTCAGAGGGGCAGTGTTCTGTTGGTATGGTCACACTATTAACAGATGCCAGGAACTAGATGTGAACACAGGCCTCTTGAGTCCAACGCGACACTGTGATACCCACTAAAGTAGTAGTGTTGGTAGAGGATAATTTAGTCTGTGAGCTTGGCCATGGTTGAGTTATCTGGGTCTTGCCCCTAGCCACTAGTAAGAAATGGTTGCAGGATGAGTCAATGTGTGACCAGATTCTGCTGATTAACATGAAATCAAACCACTGTGTCAGCATCATGGCGAGCCTGGGGAAAAGGGTCAATGGCCTGGAAGCCTGGCACATTCACTGTGGCCCATCCCAGCTGGCACCTGCATTAAAGCATACTACGGAAGGCCCAAGGCCCAAGAGTCCAGAAACCTGTTCCAGCCCCAAGCCCGGCCAAGAATTAGATACCCTGGCCAGGTCATTCTCTTCTCAATTTTCTCATGGGCAAAATGAGGGAATTGGTTAGATGAATGAAATCTCTAAAGTCCGGTAGCTAAAATGTTGTCTACCCAGAGGTCCCTCCCACCTCTGCAGACATTCTATGTTCTAAAGCCCTCCCAGTTTGGTCTGTGGGCATTTTTAGGGTCCGCCAAACCATCATCTTATGAGTTTACATTGTAGTTTTCTCTGGAGTGTCCATGGTCCAGGTATGCTGGGCTTGGAGTCAGGAAGACCTAAGTTCAAATCTTGCTTCAGACACTCACTAGCTCAAGAGTCTCACTGTACATAAGGCTACCCTGCCTCAGGCTGTGTTCTCAGGAACGTGGCCCATACCATGGACCTCCTGGTCCATCACAGCAGCTCTAGGTCTGACCCGTCTGGTACTATGTGTCTTTGCTTATGGCACCCACAAGTCACCAGAAATTGTGGAAGAGGCATCTCCTGACTGCTCAGAACTTGTGCTGCCTGGAGGGACAGGACTCAGAGCTGGAAAGCACCACAAAGACCAAACAGAGTCCCAAAGAGATTAAAGAATTTGCCCCGAGCAAGGTCACACACATATAAAGTAGCAGGGAGGAGATCTGAACCCAGGTCTCCAACTCTAAACATGGAGTTCTTTCCCTGAATACACCAACCTGACTTTCAGGACGTATAGCCTCCCATTCACACAAATGCTTACAAAATCACTTTTTCAATCCAAGAGCTTACCAGCTATTATGGTGCACATCTCTGGGCAAGCTGCATCTGAGGCTACTGCACCTTCTGAGTGGTAGGAAATCCCCAATTCAAAGCTCCAGCCCAGCCCTTGGATTTGGCCTGGTCTGCACAGAGGTCATACCTGGCTGCCCTCAATCTTACTCCATTTTACCTTTACTTACATTGGAAAGCAGCCTCAGCTTTAATGCATCTCAGATGGATTATATGAGTAGCGTTAAAATGATGACAGAAGCATGAATTTCCTCATTAAAGCCCCAAGAGTAAAGGCAGCGGGGATCAGGCCAGGCAGCCTCAGCCAAGGTGCGCTGAGGACAGCCACTCATCAGCCCCAAGTTTAGCTTGGCACAGGTCGCCCTACACGCCAAGCCCGGAACCAGACTCTGGCCATGGTTTGACAGCTCTGATTTAAACTATTAGGAAGGCCAAGGATTAAATATTTGTCCAGGTCACTGTAAAGCAGGCATAATTATTATAAACAGTTTAGAGCAGAGAGTGATGGAGGGAGCGGTCTCCAGACGCAGATTTGTGAAGTTCGACCAATTCCCCAGGTGGCAGGGAATGGAGAAGATGGGAAGGGGGGTGGGGGTGGGGGCGGTGTGGTATGGCACTCCTCAGAAGTCCCTCAAACTCCTCCCTCCCCAAGGGCCCAAGAGGACAAGAACAGATCCCAACAAGAGGAGGAGCTTCTGTCCAGGGGGGCTGGGTGGCTCTCTTCCTGAAAGACTACACATGCAGCACTGTCCAGAAGCAGAGGGATGGATGAGTCTGCCTCCAGAAGTCCCTTTGGCCTTATATTTTATGGCCATGAAAAGAGTGTGAGCCTAGTTTTTTCAGAGGTATGCACAATCCTGAGGATGGTCTACATGTTATGGCACCAGGCTAGTGGCAGAGGACCTTGACCACCACTGCTTGAATCACGTATCACCGACTGTTTCCTCCACCATCTTTGCTTAACATATCTCTATACCTTTGTTTGCGGGATAGGGGGCACCTCACCCCCATTTCTTGCTGTTGAATACCCCCTCCCCCACCCCTTCCTTTCAGGCCAGACTCTGACACCAGCTCTTTCCAAATACATTTCCTGACTTATCCCCCCTCCCCCCATTAGACTGTAAGGAATTTGAGGACAGGGCCCGAGTAATGTCTACCTGTGCATACCTTAATACTAAACACTAGAGCTTGCTAACTTAGGGAATAGCACTGAAATGGGCACAAAGCGCCCAGGAAAGGCCAGCAGGTGCCTGGCAGTGGATGGTGGGTGTACCTGTCTAGTGAGGCTGCCTCCGAGGTTCATGGTGCCGGAGCCCGATTTATTGGTCTGCAGCCACAGCATCACCGTGGAGGTCAGCTTGTAATGGGCAGTGCGGCCACTGGATTTTTCCTGGGGGGGAGGAGATGAAGAAGTGAGAAAGAGCATGCTTGGAGTGTCAGGTGGTGCATGCATGGGGACCCCAGCTAGGAAACGAACACATGCTATGCGTTCTAATCAAGTCAACCCAATGGCAAGCATCACCGAGGTTTGCTTTGTGCCAGGCACTGAGGACACAGATAAATGCAAGAAACCATCTCAGCTTGTAAGGCCTTACATTCTGGTCAGGGAGGCAATATGTACACACGTGAGTATATACAGAATATATACAAGAGTGGCTCCTCCTCAAAGAAGTAGCCTTTAGGGCGAGCTCTGAAAGAAAGGAGGAGGCGAGGGGGAGGAAGGAATGCATTCTAGAAATGAAAACTAACAAGTATGAAGGCAAAGAGGCAGGAGGTGGGGTGTGGTGGGTAAGGAGCAGTGTGAAGGGCAGTTTGGCCAGACTGCAGGGGGCACAAAGGGAATAATGTTGGGGCAAAGTCAGGGAGGGCTTTAAACGCCAAAAGAAAGGAGTCTGTACGTGGTTCTGGAGGTAACCGGGAGACACTGGAGAGGGAGAGAAAGAGAGAAAGAGAGAGAGAGAGAAAGAGTGTGTGTGTGTGTGTGTGTGTGTGTGTGTGTGTGTGTGTGTGAGAGAAAGAGAGACATTATCACTCTGCCCCCCCATTAGGAATATCTCCCTGGCAGCTGTGAGGCTGGAGGGTGGGTGGGTGGGGGCAGAAGATGTGAGGAGGGAGACCGAGACTAAGGCTATTCTGAGGTAAGAGGCCCCATGATTTGACATGGAGAAAGTTGTTGCACTCTTCCTCTCTTCTCACTCTCTTTTTAAGATTTTGCTAACTGGTTTCTGACCTCATCATTCAAATGAAAATGCTCTCTCCAAAGTTACCAGTGATGTCTAAATTGCTAAACCTGCTGGCTTTTTTCTCAACCTATTCTTTTTGATGCTGCATCATGACACCATTAACCACCTTCTCCCTCTTCTCAAGTTCCTGCTTTCTGGTTCCCTTCTGGTATGACCCCCTCCTTTTCATTTTCCTTTCCTGACCAATCATCCATATCATGTCCCCTAACTGTAGGCATAGCCTGAAGCACTGTCCTGGGGCCTTCTCTTTCTCGCTATACTTTTTTCTTGGTTATCACCTCATCAGCACATTTGGATTTAATTACCAACTCTATGCAAATGACTTTAGAATGGATATACCCATCCCTCGTCTCTCTCCTCAGTGACAGCCTCCACCTGCCCCCCCAAGAACCCCAACAACTGCTTATTGGACATCTCTAACTGACTGTACCAAGGTGTCACTCGCACTCAGTTCTCAACTCAGATTCTGTCCAACAGATTTTGTTATCCTTCCCTCAAACATAGCCCTGTTCCAAACTTTGTTACTTCTGTCAAGGCCACCACTGTCCATCCAGTTGCAACCTCACTGTCATTACTGCCTCCTCACATCCAATCCAGTGCCAAATTCTGTCGTTTCTATGCCTACAACATCACTCACACAGATCCCCTTTTCTCTACTCACTCGGTCATTTTCCTTGTCTAGGCCCTCATCACCTACCTGTTACGATAGGTTCCTAATTGGTTTCCCTGGCTCAGGTCTCCCCTCACTCCAATCCATGCACCAGAAAGCTTCTAACACAAAGCACAGATATAACCACATCATTCCCTTACTGAAGAAATTCCAGTGTCTCCTTACTACCTCTCGATCAAATACAGATTTCTCCATTTGACATTTTGAGCCCTACACACCCTGGCACCAGCCTATCTTCCCAGCTTTCTTCTGTATCACGGACTGGCCGGACTGCCCATCCTGCGGTTCCTCACACACGCAGGCCCTAGCTCCCATCTCTGTGCCTCTACTGGCTCTTTTCCATTCCTGGAATGCACTCTGGCCTCCCCCAAGGCTTGGATCAAACAGCGCTTCTGGAGGAAGCCTTTCCTGAGCCTGCCATATTTCTCAGATACCTCTAGATGTACCTGGAAGCTCCTTAAAGAGAGGAAACATTTCCCTTTCGTCTCTATGTCCACTGCATGAAGTACCAAGCAGGCACTGAAATGTTTCATTGGAAGTTACGTGTTTTCTTTAAAGCCCCAAATGATTTTAAATCTAGCATGCCCTCAACCTCCTGGGATACAAAGTATTATGGGCTTGCCTTCGTTTTGTATCTGGTCATGTGTGTACATACTGTCTCCTCTGAGAGAATGGAAGCTACCTCGGGTCAGGGACACTTTCCAATGTGTCTTCATCTCTCCGGCATCTGGCAGAGGACCTAGCACATAGCCAGCAACTGAGAGACGCTTGGTCACTTAGATACAGAGACACGATGCTGACCCTACCACCCAACTACTTGGTTTTCTTTACTGAGGCACGGGGTTAAGTATCTGCGGAGGCTTACATTTTCCAAGTATGCATCTGCATCCAGGGAAAAGGCCTATTTTCAATCCCTCTGGTTTCTTTATCGTTGTTATTACCATTGTATAATTCTGACTGATCTTTGTCCAAATGGCTTCAGGGTATTTTCCAGCATTAACAGGGGTTTAAACTCTACCCTATCCACCCCTTGCTTTTAAAACAAGAAACGTCAGCTGCCATGCATAGCTGTCCTGAATCAGATGCCGCCTCCCTTCCTGTGGTGCTTGCTTTCAGCTGTGTCCATGTCTGTACCTGAACTTCCACCACATGGATGGAATCCCAACAGCCTTTGATCTTCTTTGATCCATCGCCAGCCTTCTTAATGAGGATCACTCCTGCAAAACCGTGATCCAGATCCCAGAGGTAGACAGAGGAGACACCACCTTCAAAATATCTGTAGGAAGGAGGCCCAGGTATCAATTAGATGGGAAACTTCCATGCCTAGCTTCACCAACCCAAGTCCCAGGAGAAAAACACGCCACCTCTTCCTCTTTCATTTGGCCAAGAGACACTAAATGGGTGCTCAGGACTCCAGGGTGTCCCTGCTTGATAATGGGGCCAGGATGTCCATTTATCTTTTATAATAAAGATACTTTATGGAAGTGGAAGAGGAAACAAAAGTTAGAGTAACCTCAACAGTTGTAGATTCCTTAAGGATCTGAACAAATGGGGCCTCCGGTTCCAATTAAGCAGAGCAGCCTTTTCAAGAATAGCTAGCTACAAAGGCTGGCCAGAAGTTCAGGGCTGTGCTGAACAACATCACTCCCATTTCTGTCTGAGCCAGTCTGGAAAATCTTTAGATTGAGCCTCCTAATTAAGACAAAATGTATAGAGAGAAAGAAAAAGGAATGGAAAGTGTGGCAGGGTGTGCCAGAGATGGAGATCCAAGAGAGGTAGATGTCAATTTCTTTTCATCTTCCATGGGATGAAGACAACACTGTAGACACTCAGGAGCTAAGATGGGTGTAGGAGGTAGGGGGACACAAGGGAAGGCAGTGCTCAATCACAGCAACTACTATTTCAGGTTGGTATAATTATCCAAGGGTACTACTACTACTACTAATAATAATTTACACAGTGCCAGAAAGTTTAAAAGTACTTTATACAGCTTATCTCCCTTAATCTCACAACATAGGTGTTATTATTAGCTCCATTTTGTAGATGAGCAAACCCATCCCCAAGAGAAGTTAAATGACTTGTCTAGGGGCAGCTACGTGGCGCAGTGGATAAAGCTCCGGCTTTGGAAGACCTGAGGTCAAATTTGGCCTCAGAAACTTGACATTTACTAGCTGTGTGACCTTGGGGAAGTCACTGAAACCCAACTGCCTCACCCCCCCCCCCAAAGACTTGTCCAGGGTCCTATGGTTGGCAACCACAATCGAAGCACTAATCTCATGTAATTAAGAGCACACTTCTCTGCCTGAACAGAAAAGTTGAACACTCCAATCTGTACCAAGCCCAGCATCAACTCTATTGTGAACTTAAAACCACTGATACTCAAGAAAGGTTATTGTATCAGGACTGACAGAGCCATTAAGTAGAAAGGCTGACCTTAAATTTCAATCCTTCATGGAAAGGGTAGGATAATGTATTCTAATTACAGTTTGGGCACAAGAAAATCCAGTAGAATCATAGAAAGTCAAGAGCTGGAAGGGATGTTAAGAGACCATCTCATCCAACCCTCTTATCCTCTGACCTCTACACGGCATTCAAAGTAACCAGTATCCCAACCATAAAGAACCTGTTCAACTAGCACTCGAAGGAAATGTGTCCAACAGAGAGTTATTTTGCCTTTGGGGACAGATGTACCATCCCATTCTGTAAAACTTGGAGGCCATTTTGGGGGAAATGGAAGACTCTACAATGCATTCGTTTTTCCCAGGGATTTCACACCAATTGGGGAAACACTAGATCTGGGGCTCCTCTCCCTGGAATGGAAGGCCCTCCGCAGTCTGGCTCTATCACCCTTCCCAGCCTCAACCCTTCATATTCACCCTCTTCACATATGATGGAGACTCCAGCCAAAATGTGCCTCTGAACCTCTGCCCTGTGCCTTTGTATATGCTGTCCCTGCTATGGGGAACATATTCTCTGTTCCTTTTTATTGGTGGTCCATCTACTCAGGCTTGAAAGCTCAACTCTAGAAGCCTTGTATGATCACCCTTCCCCCCCACTGGTATTCCTCTGGAATGCCCTCACCCCATAGACCTCACATTGTACCTTAGATGTATTAATCACAACTAAGTTTTTAGTAGAGTTATCTATGCCTGCATCTTGCCAGCCCCACCACCAATAACAGCTCTTCATAAAGAGTAGGTGCTTAATGCTGACGTAATCAGATCTTCAGGTACAGCCTGCTATACTACTGCGTCCCACTTCTAGACTCTTTGGGGTTATCTCCTGGAAATCCAATGTGATCCTAGTGTTTTCGGAGTAACTTGACTCAGGGAGGTAACCTGGACCCAAAAAGAAGGCCATCTTAATCAGAATGCAGCCCTCCTGAAAACCGCTGTATGGGTCATTTTGGTGAGTCCACAGGGGCATCACCATGACATGTTACCTGTATTCTTGGAGTACATTCAAGAGAGATTTTAACAAGGATTCAAAGCTGAAGCCATTATAGGACTTGGAATTTTACAGTGCCCCAGAGAATCCAGCGCCATAAGCCCTGCAAGTGTTCCTGCCTGTTCTGTCAGATTTTAATGACTCCCTGAGCCAGTTAGCTAGATTATTAGTCAAGCCTACAATAATGACCAAATTAGCTTGAATCAGCCCACAACAAGCTCGTTAACACTGTTTCTTTAGGCAGCTGATCACTGGATTCTAAAACCTGGTGAGTTTTCCATCCAGTCTGCCTGTCGGGAGGGCAGCCCAAGTCAAAAGGGAGGAAAAACAACTTTATGACTGTGGCATCCCTTATGTGCCGGGGGAAGTGCAAGAGCCAGTAACTCCCTCTTACTTTTGGCCTGGCGGCCACAAGGCCACACTGGAAAGATGGCTTGGAACCTGACTGGCGTTTTCATAAGCCGGCTCCCTAAACAGTTTTGCAGCTGAAAAGTTTTGGGTCTTTGAGGCCCACCAATCACTCAACTTCCCAAACCCATGATACCATGTTGTTCTTGGGTGGATGCTAACCCCATGTGCACCGGAACACTGGAGGAAATATAGGGAGGGTGAAACTAGTCTGGAAGGAAACCATGAGAAATCCTGGGGGCCTGACAGCTCTCCAAAGCCCCAGGTAGCTTCCACTTTCTCCCTTAACCCCATCCCAGTTTTCTGTTTATGTCCAGAAAGAAAAACAGGAGTGCGTCGACATTTTCTAAGGTGGAACTGGTCATTTCCCATCCAATGCCCCACCTTGTGGCCTGGCAAAGGGAAAAATTCTCCAGTTCTCCCTTGTCTTTTATGCGAAGCTTCTCTCTAGAGCTCCTCCTCATTTCTTATGTCTCCTGCTACTCCCCCCCTCCCTCCATTCGGCACCTCTCACCAGGTCAAAAGGACCAAAAGACCTGAGGCAGAAGCGGTATGTTATTTAGATACAAAGTGACTTCTTTTTAGTTTTCAATGATAAATCACTGACACAGAACTAGAGAGTAAGAATTCTATAGTGATTAAAATCCACAAAGCACTTTTTATTTCTGGTGCCTCCTCAAAGCTCTCCCCTTGAAACCAGCTCATATCCCTCTTTGGAAACAAGGTAGCCCCTGGCTGAGCCAACCCATGCAACAAATAGCCCTGACTTTTTGAGAACAGTCTTGCATTTCCAGCACCTAAAGAGATGGCTGCAGCCCAGAGCAATCAAAAGTTCCAACCTGCCTGACATGTGGAGGTGAAGAGAGCAAAGGGACTGAGGGAGATCTGAAGAGGCTACTTCGGAGTCACCCAGAAACGTCAACCCCACAAGTGCTGTTAAGAGAGCTCCCCAGGCACACTCGAGCAGGACGATCATCACAGAGTCTACAGACAGATTCCCTGTTACCCAGCGTGTGGGCTTGTTCTGCGCGTGAAACATTAATTAAAGAGGGGCCTCAACAGGCGTTTGGAAATTTATTCTTACCTACTGTACTTTGATCATAATGACATGGAACAGGGGAAAAAATAATTTGTATGTGGTTCACATTTATGAGTTTTTACATAAAGGCTTTTGTGGGTATTTTAAGAATGCACTAAAATGTTGTCTGAAGCCATCTGACGAGGCTCCCGCGAGAGCTAACAGCACACACATGGAAGCACTTATACTGGCCTTTGTATATTTAATGAGTCAAATAGTATTAATATTGTTTAAATGCTAACATGCCATTTCAATCAGGCAGCTCGGCCATCGCCGATGACTCCCTCCTGGGCCTTGCACGTCAATGGGAACAATCCAACTCGGCCGTGTGTCGAGGGCATGCTGGGATGGAAGCCTGCTGGGTGTTCTGCCAATGCCCAAGAGTGTCAGAATTTCACTGGCTTTCAAGGAGGAGAGAAAGAGGGGAGCAGGCCTATTACTGATCACAGCTGGGGGGCAACATGGGCAAAGAGGCCCTTCCCCTTCAGAATGGTCTGTTTTCCCTTGTAATGGCCTTGGAATGACCAAACCAGATCAGAAAGCTCATGGGAAGGGGTGGAAGAAACATACCAAATACAGATGGATTGTAAAGAATGGAGAACTTATTTTAAGTGGAGGTTTCCCAAAGAGAAATGTATATCTTTTAAAGAACTGTTCCATGAGTTAGAACACTAGAATTATTACTTTTTTTTTTTTAAAAGAATGAAGTGACTCACAATAGGTCACTGAAACCCAGGTTTTCTGACTCTAAATCCAGAGAGGAATTTTTCCATGGCACCACTGCTGCCTCTCATAGAACAAAAGACAAGGAACCAAACTGGAAATCAGTTGCATCCTGGGTAGACAGGCAAATGAAATCTACTTTATAACTGAGATCCAGGACTAGACTTGGGAACAGGAGGATTGGGTTTGAATTCTAATCCAGATGTTTCCCAGCTGTGTGACCATGGCCAGGGCAGGTCACTCCTTGGAGCCCTTGTTTCCTCATCTGTAAAATGGACACTAACATTTCCACCCTCCCTAGTTTATAAGGCTGCCTGGCTGTGGGGAAGGTACTTTGTGAATTTATAATTCACACTCCACAAATGTGAGTCATTATCCTTATCATCCACAAAACAATTAAAATTAAACCTTCATAGGGGTTTAGTCTAAAAAGCAAAGACAGATTCCTGAAGTGGAAGACCAAATGCCTCATTCATCAGTAAGGCTCTCCTCTACCACAAGCCCATGGAAATCACTTTTCCAGTCTGAATAATGTAGTAGCCTCATACACAGTCTTTATGTCCATTAATCCTTAACCACATAACTTCAGGGGTAGGGGGTGGGCTGAGAGCAAAGCCCTCCAACCTAATGCTTCACATTCAGAACAGCCTGTTTCATGGAAGTGAGAAGAAAAGAAAATATTCAGGCTCAGAAAGCTTTATGAAGTGTCTGAAACTGAGGTGTGCAAAAAGATCCAGGATGGAAATCTGTCTCCGGAATCTGAGCTGTAAGTGTGAATTACCCAATTCCTGGGCTGGCCAGCTGAGAGCTATGGCTGGGCCTGGGCAAATGGAGCATTGTGAAGTCTGACTTTATACTGCCTTTCTAGTTCACTTCTCAAGAGAGTGACTGGATGGATTAATGGATCAAACACATGTAGAAAAGGTGAAGGAAGGGGAGCAAGAGTGGTCAATTAGCAAGATGCCATTTCAGCCTAGAGAAGATTTGGAGAAACTGCCTTTCTAGCGTGTCCCAAGAACACAAACGCTGGGGCTCCTGAGGTCACTCAGTCCAGCTCTTCTGGTCACATATAACACAGTCCTGCAGTTTTTGCCAAGGCTGATCTGGTGCCAGGAACTTCCAGAAGGCTTGTCTGCATCTTTGGCTCACTAGTGGCACACAGCCAGGTCCCAGCAAAGGCTGGATAGAGCCTGAAGACAAGCCCAAAATATTCTGAGTCTACAAGGCTCAGGGGTTTTTCTCCTTCAGTTTGCTTTTTAGACTATTTTGATAAAGGAAGACAAATCAAGCAGTATTTATTTAGTGTCCAATATGTGCCAAGTATAAGAGACAGCAGGGATGGAGTATTAGATCAAGACAGAGAAACACTGCAGTATCACCACTCAGCCATGTGGCTGTGGGTAGTTTGCTGCTTAACCTCTCTGACCCCCCGGAATCTCCCTAAAGTTAATCTCCTAAGTCACAGACTGCTTCTGCTATGTGTATGTGTGAGGAATCATATCCTATTCTCCCTGCCACCTTTCCCCTGAAATTACAGCTGCTTGATAATACCCCAGCAAAGGACATCTTGGAGCAGGGACTCCGAAGAACAGGCCTCCATGAATTCTTTCCAGCTCTGGATCTATAAGCCTGGGAGGAAAAGGCACAGTACTTGATCTCAGAGAATTAACAGTTTATTTGGGTAGCCAAGGCTTATTGTAAACAGGAGGCAAGTAGAGACTAGGATAAAATCGAGTGTGCTAACCTAGGTGGGACTTTTTATGTGTTGTGAGGATTCAGAAAGGAAGGACTGGACAGGTTAGAGAAAGGGTCCATGCGAAGGAGAGAAAAGGAATCTAATTCACCATACATTTATACAGTTTTTTTTGTTTGTTTTTGTTTTTAGGCAATTGGGGTTAAGTGACTTGCCCAGGGTCACACAGCTAATAAGTGTCAAGTGTTGCTCTGAGGCCGGATTTGAACTCAGGAACTCCTGACTTCAGGGCTGGTGCTCTATCCACTGTACCACCTAGCTGCCCCTACAGTTTGTTTTAACTTACAAAATGCTTTCCTCACCATAGGTCTGAGGCGGCTAGCGTAAGCATTACTCCCATTTTATGGAGGAAGAAACTGAGGTCCAGAAGTGTTCACTAACTTGCCCAGGGTTACCTAGCTAAGTGTTTGACTCAGTTTTTCTGAGCCTAAGATTGCTGCACTATCTTAAAGGACAGGCTGCCTAAACGTAGCAGCTGTCTTTCAGGGATCAGAAAACTATCCCAAGGGCCCGAATCCAGCCTGCCAAGAGTTCTTGTACAGCTGGGAGTTAACGTAAATTTCACATTTTAAAATACAATAACATTTTATTCAAAAACAAAACAAAACATTCTTAGCAGGCTTTTACAAAAAGAGGGTCTCGGTTTACCTACCCTTGCCCAAGACTAAGAGGAAGAACAATGGAGAGGCAGCAAGGCACCTAGCACAGAGGGGAGTGTATTCTGGAAAGTGGCCTTCCCAGGTGCCAGTGCATCAGTGGCAGGGGAGCCTGCCAGGTCGCAGCAGACTGGCCAGGCCACTACAGGGCACTGCAGGGAACCTCTGCCCTGAAGAAGGCACCAGACAAAAAAACCATGCATGAAATGTCCCATTATTTCAAATCCCTTTGTGAGGGAAGTGCTCTCATCCCCATCACTCTGTAACATCTTTTTCTTTGATGTATTTGTAATCCAATTCTGATTCTGGTGGCTGGTGGCCACTGACCTCAAGGACACTTCCCTTTGGTGTCAGACAAGGTCAGTGCTTGGTTTCCAAGCCTTTTCCCCTCTGTAGCTCCTGCCCTCATCCTAGGGGATGCTTCGCTCCTCGGTGCTCTCTTCCTTCCAGGTTTTCATGACTCTACTCTTTCTTAGTTCTCCTAGCTGCCTGACCCCTCCTTCTCAGGCCCTTGCAGGGTCTTCATCCAAGTCATGCCAGTTAACCATGGGTGTTCCCCAAGGTACTGTTCTAGGCCCTCTTCTCCTATACTAGACAGTGGTAGGCAAACTCCTGCAGAGGGCTGCCTCCAGCTAAGAAAGGTTTTTATATTTTGAAAGACAATAAAGCTTTATCTTAAAATGTAAAAGCTGTTCTTAGCTCCAGTACAAAAGGAGGGCTGATAGATTTGGCCCTCAAAGCCTCAGTTCGCTATATACTATTTTATTTGGTGATCTCATCAACTTCCATGGATTTAATTACCATCTCTATGTTGACTATAATCAGACTGATTTGACCTCTATTCAGTCTAGTTATTGCCAACTGCCAACTGGACATCTCAAACTGGATGTCTTACAGTAAATTTTTCCTTTCCCTAACTTCCCTATTATCATCAAGTAATTACCACCACCGTCCCTGTCCCTCAGGTGCACAAACCAGGTGTCACCCTTGACTCTTTATTATCTCTCATCCCCTCATATCCAATTTATTGCCAAGTTCTGTAGATTTTACCTCCATAACCTCTCCTATATACATTCCTCTCTTCTGACAAAGCTGCCACTCTGGTGCAGGCCTGCATTACCACTCCCCTGGACTACTGCAATAGCCTGCTGGTGGCTCTGCCCAACTCAAGCCTCTCCATATCATAGCCCAACCTCCACTCAGCTGTCAAGTTGATCTTCTTAAAGCTTCAGTCTGACCATGATACTCTCCCATTCAATCAATTCCGGTGGTAAAATGCTCTGGTTGTCTGTGAAAGTCCTTTATAACCTAGCCTTCTACCTTTCTAATCCTCAACCATGTACTCTATGCAACCCCATGACACTAGTCTCCTTGCTCTTTCTTGTACAAGCCACTCCCTATCTCCCAACTCCTTTGCTGTACCCCTATGCCTGGAACTCTCCCTCCCTTCTCATCTCCCCTCCTGGACTCCCCGGCTTCCTTCAAGTCTAAGATATATCCTGCCATCTACAAGAAGCCTTTCCCAGAGCCCTGTAACAATGCTAGTGCCTTATTGTGCTATAAAAAATGATGAGCAGGCCAACTTCAGAAAAACCTGGAAAAACCTGTATGGACTGATGGTGAGTAAAGTGAGTAGAACCAGGAGAACGCTGTACACAGTAACGGCCAAGTTGTGGGATAACTAATGTTGACAGACTTGGCCCTTCTCAGTAATGCAAAGATGTAAGACATCTCCAAAGGTCTCATGATGGAAAATGCTATCCACATCCAGAGAAAGAACTACAGAGTTTGAATGCAGATCGAAGCATATTATTTGCTCTTTTTCTGTTGTGTTTTGCTTCCTCTTTCTGGTGGTTCCTCCCATTGGTTCTAATTCTTCCTTACAACATCAGTAATGTGAAAATATGTTTAATAGGAATGTATATGTATAGCCTATATCAGAGGGGGAGAAAAATTTAAAACTCAAAAGCTTATGGAGGTGATTGTTGATAAATCAAAATAAATTTAAAAAAGTTTATTTTAAAATAATGCTAGTGCCTTTCCTCTGAGATTACCTCCAATTTTTCCTGTATCTGTATTTTTGTAAAAACTTGTACATTGTCTTTACAGTTAAGTCAGTGAGTTCCTTGTGGTGGAGCCAAGATGGCAGAGAAAAGACAGGGACTTGCCTGAGCTCTCCGAAATTCCTCTCCAAACAACTTAAAATAATGCCTCAAAATCAATGTTGGAGTGGCAGAACCCACAAAAGGATGGAATGAAACAATTCCAGCCCAAGACGACTCAGGAGGTTGGCAGGACAGGTCTCTCACACCAAGGTGAGAGTGGAGCACAGGCCTTGCCCCAGCAAACTAGCAGCAGGCTTGGGGGCATTGAACTAGTGGTGACAGTGGTGGCTTCCAGAACTCTCAGACCACACACACAATAAGGGGTTGGATAACTGGTCAGAAGGAGATTATACGGGCCCCTCTGCTGGCCCTGGGTGCAGGACTCTGTTGCACTGCCCACACTCAGATCCAGGTTCAGTCCTGGGTCTTAGGTCGCAGGGTAAGGAGAAGCATTAGCACTGACAGTCTGCAGCCACAGGGCAGTGGGGGACCCTGGTCACAGCTCCAGGATGGAAAAGAGGGCTTGTGATTGTTCACAGAACAGAGCACAGACCAGGAAAGTAGTAAATATACCTCTCCTTAGATCATACCACCTTGGAAAAACGGAAAACTTATAAACTCCCAGAACTAGCTCTGAAAACAGGGGCACCAAAACCTGGAAGCTTAGGAGAGTGTCCCCTCCACCTTGGCAGCAGAGTCTGATTTTAACACATAAAGTTATAAGTCAAGAAACAGGCTGGAAAAATGAGCAAACAACAACAACAAAAAGAGCCTATGTTACTATGGTGAAGGGAATATCAAAACATAAACTCAGAAGAAGACAACAAAGCCCAAACTGCTAAATCCAAAGTCTCACAGAGAAATGAAAACTGGTCTCAGGCCCAAAAGAAAGAACTCCTGGAAGAGCTCAAAAAGGATTTTTAAAATGAATTAGAGAGACAGAGGAAAAACTGAGAAAAGAAATGAGTGATACAAGAAAATCATGAAAGAAGAGTCAACAGTTTGGCAAAGAAGGCGCTAAAAAATGACGAAGAAAATAATAGCTTGAAAAACAGAATAACCCAAATGGTAAAAGAGGCACAAAAATCCACTGAAGAGAAGAACGTCTTAAAAAGCAGAATTGGCCAAACGGAAAAGGAAGCAAAAAGGTTCGCTGAAGAAAATAATTCCTTAAAAATTAGAATTGGGCAAGTGGAAGCTAATGACTCCATGAGACAGCAAGAAACAATAAAACAAAATAAAAAGAATGAGAAAAATAGAAGAAAATGTGCAAGATCTCATTGGAAAAACTAACCTAGTAAGCATATCAAGGAGAGATTATTTAAGAATTATTGGACTACCTGAAAACCATTATCAAAAAAAGGGCCTAGACATTATCTTTCAGGAAACTACCCTAACGTTCCTGAAAAAGAGGGTAAAATGAAACTGAAAGAATCCACTGATCACCTCCTGAAAGAAATCCCAAAATGAAGACTCTAGGAATATTATAGTCAAATTCCAGGGCTCCCTGGTCAAAGAGAAAATATTGCAAACAGCCAGAAAGAAACAATTCAAATATTGTAAAACCACAGTTACAATAACACAAGATTTAGCAGCTTCTGCATCAAAGGAGTGGAGGGCTTGGAATGATATTCTGGAGGGCAAAGGAGCTAGGATTACAACCAAGAATCACCTACCCAGTAAAACTGCATATAATCTTTCAGGGGAAAAAAATGGATAGTTAACGAAATAGGACTTTCAAGCATTCCTGATGGAAAAGACCAGAGCTGACTAGAAAATCTTGACTTTGACACAAGACTCAAGAGAAGCATAATAATATAAAGAGGAAAGAGAAATCATAAGGGTTTCAATAAGGTTAAACTGCTTACATTCCTATGTGGGAAGATGATACTTGTTACTCTTAAGAATTTTTTCATTATAAGGGCAGTTAGAAGGAATATACAAAGACAGAGGGCATGGGTGTAAGCTGAATATGACAGGATGGTATCTAAAAAAATAAAATTAAGGGGTGAGAAAGAGAAATTCACTGGGAAAAGGGGGGAAACAGAGAGTGTGGGGTAAATTATTTCACATAAAAAAAGGCATAGAAGAGCTTTTACAGTGGAGGGGAAGATTGGGGAAGTGGGAAAGATGATTCGGACAGTGAGTTTCTTGAGAGTAGGAGAGTGTCTTTGCCTTTCTTTGTAGCCTCAGCACTTAACTCACTGCCTGCCCATGGGAGGCTCTTAATAAATATTTGTTGATAGACTGACCAGGTGCTGTATGAGGTTTATTTTCAGCCTGCAAGTTCTATGCCAAGAGACATGGGATAAGGCAACAGACAGTCTTCTGCAGACAATGGCTACTCATTTTCATTGGTTTTCTAGCTGTAGGGCAGTGCCATCTATCACTGTGGGGAACCAGCAACAGGCACGTGGTCAGATTGAATACCAGGGCCTTAAGAATATGGCTAGATGGATGTCAGAGCTGGAAGAGTCCTTAAAGACCAGGCAGTCTAATCTCATTTTAGAAATGAGGACACTTCAAGAGAAAGAAAAATCTCTTTGCAACAGGCAACAAGGTTATAAATAAAGAGCAGAACTAGGATCAGAACCCAGGTCTTCAGTGTGGGCTCTCTGCCCATGGTTTCCCTTAAAACCACCAATTCATTCTGAGGAATGACTACAGCCTCTTTTCTTGAAGCCATTTCTCTCCCTCTCTTCTTTTTTTCATGAGGCAATTGGGGTTAAGTGACTTCCCCAGAGTCATACAGCTAGTGTTATGTTTCTGAGGCCGGATTTGAACTCAGGTCCTCCTGACTCCAGGGCCGGTGCTCTATCCATCAGACCACCTAGCTGCCCCTGAAGTGCCATTTCTCTGCACAAATTGCCCGGCCCCTCCTTTCCTTCTGTGCTCCAGTGGGCAGAAATAATGAAACGAACAGTTTGGTTCTCAAGAAGGAAACACACACATCCCAGGTGCTCAACCTGGAAAAAGAGGAGACAAGCCACCCAGACATGTAAATGCTAATGGATGAAGGGCGAAAGATAAACAAATGATCAGGAAGTCTGGATTCCATTCCAATCCACTAAAAATTCCCTTCCCATTTCTATTATGGCTGTCTGCAACAGGCCCTGGGCAGAAATAACCCCCATTTTTTCACTGTACCATTCAGCATAGGGAATGGAGAGAGAGTTCACAGAACTCTCAGATGGGAGAGTAACCCATCAATGGGTTAGGGGGACCTCACTGGTCCTCTAGTCTAGCCCATCCTGAAGCACTAGCTTTCTCTAGCATCCCCAACAAGTAGAGACCATTCAGCTTCTGTTGAATCACTTCCGGTGATGGTGATCTGCTATCTATCTCCAGAAGCTCCCACCATTAAGGGATTCTTTCTTATACTGAGCCAAAATGTGCCTCCCTGTAGTTGAGCCCTCTGGGGACAAAACAGAATAAACCAAGTAATAACTGTTCTAGATCATGTCCCACATATGCTTTCTCTCCTTCAGATAAAACACTGTCAATGCCTTCAAAAGATCATGGTATGGTACGGCATGGTATGGTTTCTAGTCCCCTAACTATCCTGGTCATCTCCTCTGGACAAGAGTCAGCATCGTATCAATGTTCTGCCTGGGATGTGGTGCCCAGATGGCAGCAACACAATATTTTAAACTGTTCAAGAAAGGCTACTACATAAATCTGAGATGCTACTTCCTGTATTAGCATGATTTAATATCTGCTAATCATGGAAAGTAAACGTGGCACCACTGAAATTGGAGAAAGCCCTAAACTTGCCCTGTGGGTGGATGGTATCCACAACTCACACGAGAGCACAGTCTGTAGTGTTTGTGTATTCGGCCCAAGCTTAGCGACCCTGCCCCAGAGTCGGCCTTATAGACCCTTTTTCCAGTACACACAGGTGCAACAGCCCTACCCTCAAGCACACATACCAATCCGCTTATGGATGTGCAACTGCAATACCAGCCATACTCCACAAGGGCACATCTGGAGCGAGGTTACAGAACTTTACAGCAATCTTTGCATAGCTTTTATTTTTTCTTCAAGAGAAAGAAATCTCTCTTTGCAACAGGCAACAATCGTTGGCAAACAAGCTCTGCCCTCTGCAGGCAAGAGGCTTGGGATGGCTCGTTGTTCTTGGTGACATCGCTAACCTGTGCTACACTCATCCCCCCACCCCACAACACTTCGTCTGTGGTTAAAACCATTTTCCCATTTTAGCTCAGCCAAGGTCACTTTACAGCAGCTCAACCATTTCATGTAGCTTCTGGCAGGCCACTTAACTGCTCCTGGCCTCAGCTTCCCAACTTGCAAAATGAATTGAACTAGAAACAGTTCTAATATTTAGTTCACTTCAGCAGGCGTTTATTAAAACCCAGTCTTTGTGGGAGACAGCTGGTAGTAGAGGGGATCAAGCACTGGGCCTGCAAGTCCTGCCCCAGACATAAATGAGCAAGTCCCTCACCTCTCTTGGCTTCGGTTTCTTTAGCTGTAAAATGGGGATAATCATAGCTCCAACCTTTCAGGGTTTTTGTGAGCTAATTTATGTAAAGCATGTTGCAAACTTTAAAGTGCCTTCACATGTGTTGTCTCATCTGGGGCTCACTGGAATGCTGGAAAGCAGGCACCCCAGGGATTATTATCCCTATCATACAGATGAGGACACTGAGGATCAGGGGGATTAAGGGACTTGCCTACCGTCACATGCTAGAAAGTGTCAGGGTAAAATTTGAAAACTAACTTCTAAGTACTCCATCTACTCTACTATGCCTTAGACCCCATCCAGCTCCAACATTGTTGATTTTAACATTCTTTGTTTTGTCTGGCTCTGACACTGTCTACTCCTAGGGACTACACAATCAGGAGAAACAATGTCTATGAAGACCAGTAAATTGGGGAAGTTAAAAGAAAAGGGGGGCTGCAGAGCAGGGAGAGGAAGGAATCTGAACGAAGGAATCAGAAGAGACTCTGATATTTCAGTTCAACCCCTTCATTTTTCCAGCCCAGAAAATGGATAATCCAAGAAACGTAAAGACTGGCGGAGGCTACGCAGTAAGTCAGAGGCAGATCAGGAAGTCAAAACGAGGCCTCCCTGTCCCCGACCACTGCTCTTGATGCTACCCCCAAGCTGCCCTTTGGAGAAGGGGAAAGGAGAAGGAGAAAGAAATCAAACCCTTCCAGATGCTAGATCTGAAGCAGCCCAAGAGAACAGTAAGTGAATTGAATGAATAAATGAAAAGAATCTTGCTGGTGGCAGGATGCCCGGGGGCGGGGCAGTGGACACAGCCTTGTGTATCACAGGCTCTCTCCCCAGATTAGGCTCTAGCAGGGCCAGGAGATGACCAAGCCATTAAAGGTAACTTCCCTAACATTTCAGCAGAGAGGCTCACAGAAAACCACTCTGTGCCAAGTGGCCTAGGGCTCTCAGAGCAGGAGAAAAGGAGGCAGCTGTTACTCCAATTACCAAAAGGGGAGAAATCTCTTCACGGCAGCCGGAGTTGCACTTACTCTCCTAGCAGACAACCCAAAGCATGACTGTTGGCTATTTGGTTTTAGGAGCCTAGACACTTAAAAAAGAGCATCCCACTTCATAATGCAGGGTTTCAGGGGAGCATATCAAAGCAAATGGGCTTCTTTTCACCACCTTCCTATTTTCACCCATGGCCTTCTTTCTTGCAAAAGGCAAATCAGAGGAAAGGCAACCTTCATTAGGGTAAAGGTGGGATGCCCAGTTGGGGGACTACTGCCAGGGTCATCTGGGAATTGGGCTTCTCTTTATGGGGTTGAATGCAAAACAAGCACGCGCAGAGTGTACTTGGCTCTGACCTCTGGGGCAGCAGTGAAGGGACAGCACTCTAGAAACCTGAAGTAGTTAGGCCAGTGCTAGCAAGTCAAAAGGACAAGCATTCTCAAGGGAGCCCTGGGCCCATGCCTTCTCCCCCCACCCCAAAGCTGTGAACAGAAAACCACAAACTGACTCAAACTCAATTCCCTCCAAAGCAGGAGAGAGACCTGTCCCTCGAAGGCCTCACCTCGCCTCTCTCATTCGACTCCCTTCCATGGCAAACTGGGTTTCCACCTAAATGCTGAGGTAATCCACTACCGCCATGGCTGCCTAATTGCTTAGAAAGCTGGGAAGCCCCACAGCAGGCACCTTGTGTTCTCAGAGGCTCTCTTTCCGCATGGCTGAGAAGGCAAATAACATATGTCAAAACCTAAATACTAATTATACCTCTGACAAGCTGGATCACAGAGCCCACTGTACAAACCAAGTTGTTCTCTGAGCAGCAGGTGTAGGAGGGAAGCTGAGGAATTGCCATCCCTGGAGGTCTCTGGAGTCAGGGGAAATGGAAATCTCCCTTCTCAGGACAAAGCGTGGAACAGCCTGAAGCTGGAGGAGGGGGATGCACTAACGGAGCTCACCAAGTCTCACTCAGCCCTGAAATCCTTGAAAATCTGGAATTTATGTAAGAGTTTCATGTTCTTTGAAGTGTTTTCACATACATTTTCTCAAATGCTCCTCACAATTCTCTGGGGTAAGCTGAGGAGACATTATTAATTCCATTTTATAGAAGAAACGGAGACCAGAAATCCCAGACACCTGCTTCTAGGTCTGATCAAATTCTTAGGAGACCAGGGCCTAGGAAGCAGGACTTTCCTTTCTATCACAACACAAAGCCCCTTAATACACCTTGGGTATGATGTACCATACCTTGTAACACACACCTTCAGGATTCATTCCCAGTCTTCCCTGCTGACAGTGTTTCCAAATTGGGCTGTTAACATACTCTGTCTTCTATTATACTGATTTGTGTATTGTAATCCCCCCTAGGTAGAGTACAAGCTCCTTGAAGGCAGGAACTGTGCTTCAGTATTCATCTATACAACTAGCATGATGCCTTGTGTAAGCAATTCACGTCTGCCAAACACTTCCGACGGGACAGCCCATTAGCATGATCACATATCAACAAGAGGTTCACAGAAGACATGCCTGTGGGGCTCCAAATCGCATTTACCCCACACTCCTTTCCTGTCACACAGCCAGCTGGGGCCCTTCTCTCCCGAAAGGCCCCTGCAGCTATGGCTCATCTTTAATGTGGAAACACACAGAGCTGGGCCCCAGGTTTAGCTGTCAGCTGATCCTACTGGTCACGGAGGCTGAAGGAGCTGGGAGTGGAGCCGGCAAGTGGCGATCACCTTGAGATCTCATCCCCTCACTGGATCCCCACAAACCTAGGAGACAGGTGATGCAGTTCTTCACTAGTAGAAAGACTTCAGAATCTTAGCTGAGGGGAGAGACAATGATGGGGGATGGATGGACCTCAGAGACTGTCCAGTCTAAGCCCTCCCTGAAAAAGCATCCTCTCTACAGCGTGCCCAAGCTCTCCAGGAACACCCTGAATACAGAAGGACGTGCCACACACACCTATGAGGCAGCCCTCTCCACTCCTGGGGTACTTGCAGTGCGTACAAAGTCCTCCTCCCAAGCTTAAAGCCACCTCTAGAAGCCACAATTGTTCTCTCATTTGGTCCTGAGATGAGGCAGAACTAATCAAATCCCTCTTCCAAATGATGCCTCTTGTAGACAGCAGCTCCACCTTCTCCCATTCACGTCCCCCTGGCCCCAGGCCTCTCAACTAACCTGCACCAGACGTGGAAGCCCTTCTCCAGGCTGGGGCCTCTCCTCCACACATGCTCACCTTATCAATGACCTCCCTAAAACTCGGAGCTCAGAAACGAAGACTATTCCACACCTGCGGTCTGACCAGTGCAGGGGACTGCAGGGTTGTCGTCTCTCTAGGCCAAGACACTCGAGACACCTCTTTAATGTGGTCCAAGATTGCATCAGCCTTGGGGCTGCCACTTCATGCCTCTGGCTCACTCAGAGTTCACAACCCATCTCAAACAGCTGTCTGGCCTTGACTCTTCTCTCTTGTATTTGTGAGGTTGATTTTGGAACTTAAGTATAGAATTTACATTTAGAATTTATGACCCAGTGGACAGAGTACTGGACCTGGAATCAGAAAGAACTGAGTTCAAACCTTGCCCCAGACACTGAGTAAAAGTGACTTATCTGCCTCAGTTTGCTAATCTGTACAATGGGGGGTAATAATAGCATGTACCTCCTTGTAAAGAGCTTTGCAAACTTTAAAGTGCTATAGAAATGTTGTTACTATTCCTGTTTAATTTTGCTGTACTGGATCGGCCCAGTACTTTAGCTTGTTGAGATCTTTTCAGGTCTTGACTATTATTCAGTATGTTAGTTACTGCTCCCAACTGACAAGCATGCGAACTAGATTTAATTAAATCTTAAATCAAGGCAATGAGAAAAATGTTATGCATTTGACTTTGACTTGACAGAAGCCCTAGTCTGAAGAGAGAGGGAGAGCTCTGCATCTTTTCCTGGAATTCTTCCATGGCCAAGGAAGGGAAGGGCTGCCCCTGCTGGGGCCTCCATATTCTGTCCCTATATAGATGAAGAAGGCCCCCAGACAACTTTGACCTGACTGTAGGATGCAACTAAAAGAGTGAGGGGGAAGTGGTGAGAGAGAGTGGAGCCTGGGCAAACAGGGACCACTGAGGTGCTAAAATAGCCCCAAAAGGGGGGTTGGAGCCAAACAGGGGAAGGCAGATGCTGGTTGCAGGGAAGGTCTGACTGAAACTCAGAACACTGCAGCCATTTCTTGGTGGAGCAGGGTTTCAGGACAGCCAGAGGGAGTCTAGCCTTTCCTCTGCAAACATCCTTTTCCAAAAAAGAGGGGCTGATTAGAAAAGCTAATTAAAGCCTTTGAAGATTATCTCAGACCTGGAGCAATGAAGAAAACAAAATATCATTCCCTACCCTGCTCCCCCAACCCCCAGACTCTGGCCTTCATTAAGCTTTGATTTCAATCAATTGCACACCCACTAAAATTAACTTATAAGGCCAATAAATTGCAACCGCATGTTTGAAGGTATTATCTGCTTGGAGTTAAGAGCCACGGATCGCAGCACACAGGGTGCAGATGGGAGTAATCATCTTTGGAAGAAAGCTATGCCAACCCACTCAGTTAGAACATCTGGCCTCAGGCGGAACCAGGGTTAAGAGAAGCAGCTGTGAGATCCTAACCTGAAGCCCACAATGGAGGTTTTCTGTTCTCTCTGGGAACCTAAGACAGGCTAACAGATCTTGGGGTTCAATGGGTCAAGTGGAGGGGGGCTCATAAAGCAAATGCTCACAGAAAATCAGCTATGTGGGTCTAAATCTTTCCACACAATGGATCATGTCTATGGACAACAAAGGCGGTGTTCTGACAGATGGGCTCTGTAAAGGCTAGTGTTTTAGAAAACAAAGTGATCCATCCTCACAATCCAGCTGGAGTCACATGTGGAGAGGAAGAATGCTAAACTGACCCACTGACCGACCACAGATGAGGTGTTCCTTTCCTGGGGCATCTTTCTTCTCTCCCAGGAACTAAATGCTAATGACATTCACCTAAGTGCTCAGGTGAATTAGGAAGGAAAAACCTTAGGAAGCGAACTGGGGGTGGGGAGGTGGGGGAAATGAAAGCAACATTCATATAGAAGGGGAAGAGAGTGACGAAATTTAGGATGACCAGAGTTGATATTAACCATTCCCAGGATCAACACTCTAGCTGTCATCTCCTAAGAATTTTTAGCAAATGGACAACTTCAACATAAAAACAGAGCTGGTGGGGGCTGAGCTATCAACAGCTCCCCAATATTTATTCTTGAGGGAAAAAAATGGCTACCATTACCATGCTTTGGTCCTCTCTTCCTTTACTGATGACAGAACGGGCAGACTGTTTTGTTAAAAAGGGAAGATGGAACTGGGGGACATGGTGAATAATAATACAAATGCATCCCGAGGGAGTTCAAAGGGAACAGTCCTTGTTACCCACCTCATTACCTTACCTATAACCTGCTGCCCTTTCTCTGGCTTGGGAGAGGAAGAGCAATTGTAACACTACACCCAAGGCTTTTCAAACATAATTGGGGAATGTTTCGTAAAGGTCAGGAGAAGGGATGCCATTTGCTTCTGACTCCATCCCTCCTGGAACCATGTGTAAAGCAAAATGGTAGATCCAATGTGGAATGAACACTGGACTAGGGATGAGGACAGCAGGGCTACTGCTTCTGGTTCTGCCACTGCAGACACAAAGCATGGAAGAATTGGAAGGGATCCCAGGGCTCAGTGATTCCTGAAACAGCCCTGAGGAGAGGTCACTGAGACTCTTCCTGAATGTCTTTGGTTAACAAGTCACACATGAGCCATGTGCCCTTGGTCAAATCCCTCTGCCTTTCTGGATCTCAGTTTCCCCAACTGTAAAATGAGGGGCCTAGTTTAGGGGGGGAGGGAGAAGAGGAGAAAACATGTATCCAGATTAGTAAATACAAAATGTATATTTTAAAAAATCAAAACACAAAGCAGACTTTTCTAATCAAGGAATTAGGAAAGACACCAAATTAGAGTTGGCACCTAAGCTGAACCCTGAAGGGAACAATGCATGCCAAGAAGCAGAGAGAAGGAGGGAAGGCATGCCAGTCACTTATACAAAGGCACCGGAGCAGGCAGGCTGCATGCTGGACCCTCAAGGAAAAGATCGCCTCTAGAGTCCACTTCATCTCTGAAGTTCAATGAGTCTAAAAGCAGGCCTGGAAGGTCTGCTTTTCAGTCCATCCCCATGACTGCCCACATGAGCCCATCAATTCCACACACTGATCATTCGTTCTGACTCCCTGGAGAGTCAAGTGTTCTTGAAAGAGAATCAGGGATCAAAAAACAAGTTGTGAGAGAGAATGGCAGCTTTCTCCAGTGAAAACGTTCGTTTGAGAATGAAGGTGATGCTATCCTCCTGCAGCAAAAAAGATGCCTGCCAAGAAAACCACCAGCTTCAGCTCTCTGGGAGAGAGTGGCGTGACTACAGGGTAGGTTAGGTTTCATTTCTAAATCACTCTCCATTAGTCTAACAATGTTTCCAAAAGGATGCGTGATAAGGAGACAATGACTGCAGCAAAGGTTGGGGGTACCGATGGAGGAAAAATGACCAAGAAACCAGAGTGTATTAGGCTACAAAAACTAAAGGTGTCTGATGATGCAAAGAATTCTCTCACAGGCAACATTTGGTTTTTAGACCAAAGTTGACTAGGAAAAGGGGACACCAGGATTCTTCTTATAAATTTATTCCAAACCTCTCCTTAGGACTTTGGAGGATGAGATTAAAAAAAAACAACAAACTCCCATTCTTAGTAAAGCTTGGCTTGGCTGGCCTTTTCAAAATCAAACAAAGATGTTAGCTAACCCGCCTCAGCCTAAAGAAAGAGGCTCCCCACCACAAACCTTTTGTGCCCTCAGCAGCCATGCTGCCAAAGAAATCATATGAATGTTGCAGCTACTCCTCCACTAAGGACTCCCTTGGATACCTGATTGTGGTGACAGGCATGGAGAGGGCCGTGGATTCTCATGAAGAGCAGAGCTAGAAAGGCTTGGACACACATGGCCTGAATAAAGATAGCCTGTCTGGCTATCCAAAAACTAGCCTCAAGTAATGTGAAGAGGTTCATTCATCACTAAAGGCCTGGCCACCAGGAGATGAATTTATTCCAGCCAAAGCAACTCCAGAAGGCTTTTCCTAAGGTACAGATGAGCTTCCAAGTGCACTAATGGAGGGAGTATCTGCTTTGATTAAATACATCTGGGAGTATTGGCGCCACAAGACCTAGGTTTAAAGGCTAGCTCTGTTATTCACTACACTGAGATGAGTACAGCATTTTTCACCTCCATGGGTTTGAGTTTTCCTTGTGTTAAAAATGAAGGGGGGATCGGCTTTGATGAGGCAGCTAGATGCTCTGACAGAAAGGGCACCAGACGTGGGGTCAGGATGAGGTGTGCTCAAATTCTGCTTCAGATATAAAGTTACGTGACCCAGGGCAAGGCACAAATCTCTATGTGCCTCAGTTAGCTCATTTGTAAAATGAGAGGGACTGACTTGATTGTCTCTAAGGTCCCTTCCAGTGTTAAATCCTTTGATCTAGTTTATCACAGATCAGTTTCCTTGTCTCAGAGAAGCAAGATCATAAGAGAAAACAAAGAAAAGGAAATGGAGGACATGACAGAGAAAGGAGAGAAGAGAACAGAAGACTGGAGGAAAAAAGGGGATGAGAGAAAGGAAACCGGGGGCAGTTTGCAGGGGGAAAGTGTGTCAGGGTACTAAGTGATCTCTCTGGTTCTTTCCACCTCTAAATCTTATCATTTAAAGCACAGCCATAACTGCTACCTTATGTTCTTTCAATGACTTTCCTTTGCAAGGCGAGGAAAAGAGAAGGTAGCAAGGAAAGGATAGTAAATCTTCAAACTCAGTCTTGACCTTATGAATAATCAGAAGGCGTAAGAATTCTGGATCATAAGAGAATTAGAAAAAGGTTAAATGGAAGTAATGATTTTTCTACTCATGTTTCTTCCAGTTTCTGCTTTGCAGGAGGATAAACAACCTTCTCCTAAGGAGACAAAACTATTCATTTTTCCAAGCCCTCCTGGCCCAGGATATGAGTTCTTCCTGCATACAACAGCATTCTTGTCCTCTACTCAAGATGGGAGAAGTAAGTCTGTCTCTATCTCTGTCTCTCTCCTCCCAGCCAGAGTAGGGAGGCCTGGCTGGCATTCTTGAGCCTCTATTCAGCCCTGCCCTCCCAATCCCTTATCTTCTCCAGGAGGCCCATAAAAGTCAGTATGTGACATCACATCATCAAAAGCCACACACATGAGAAAGGTGACAAGGTACGGGATTCCTCCACAAACAAACAATGCAGTTTTTACTAAATCTTTTTTGTCAAAATCAATGATAGGAACACTGCCAGGGCACAAAGGCAAGTTCAGCATGTTCCTTTTACTTTAACATGAAGACTTCTGAACTTCAGTGGCCACCCGGGTGAGCTGGTTGCTTTGTTTTTTAAATGCCTGGGCTGGATTCGGGTCATAGTTTGCTGACCCCTGTTCTGGAGCATCAGCACGTGTCCTGACTGGGCTCAGTCAGTCTGTTCCCAGGAAGACAGCTAGTGCTGCCAAGGAATTCTCTGCCTGCCCACTGCCACTAACACATTCATCCACAGCAAAGGTTCTCAACCTGGGATACGTGGAGGAGCTACTGATAGCTTTCAGGGGAGGAAGGTCCAGGAATCTGGATGAGGAAAAACATCACATGTTTAACATTACTAAGTGAAATTTAACATTTCCTTCAATTATTTTTAAAAAAATTCTTCTGAGGACATCACTAGGGACATGTCCCAAAGAGTCCATGACAAACAAAAGGTTAAGGACCCCAAATTTGGAGTATGCTCTTCTACTTCCCTGGACCAAAAGAAAAAGAGTCAATTTCTAACCCAGAGCCTAAGAACAACTACGTAGTCAGAAACCTGGATTTCCCAAGTTCAGAGAATCATAGCACTTAGAGAACTGAACGAGATCTTATGGATTAGGCCAAAACACCTCATTTTACAAATGATAGAAACTGAAACTCAAGAAGAATGGAAATGACTTGACCAAGATCACATAAGTAGTAAGCAACTAAGCTGGGATTTAAACTAAAATGTCCCCTAACTCTAATTCTGACACTTTCTGTTACCAGTTCAATGGTTTGACTCCATTTTTCTCTACAGCTCAACCTAAGTGATTGACACTTAAGACCTCCTCTCACCCCTATCAAGCAACTGGGTAAAAACCAAAACACCCTCTATCATGAGAGCTTTGAAAGTGAAAATGCCAATTAGTTAAAAAGATTTATTTACTCTGAGCATAAGAAATGGACCTGCCAGTATACAGTCCAGAAGGGGCTGAAGGACTGGAGGCTGTACGTTATACACAGAGGGGATGCTAACTCATTATACTTGAATGACTCATGATGAACTCAAAGAGAACTGATGTCCTTCCTCAGTGCCCAGCTGACAACCAAGTCTGACTAACTGAAATCTGGGACTTCCTGCAATATCATCAGGATTCTGCTGCCATCACTTTGACTGTGCTTCGGTCCATCTATTTAAGCGCAATGAGAAATAGTCACTAAAAAGTATGGGGGGGTGTGTGTGTGTGTGATGGAGCATCATGGGATCAGCTGAATATACTATAAAATTCTCCGAACGAGACCCTGCCTGAGCTCTGCCTTCTACTGATTTCAATTCTAGGCCCAGTTCATTGCCCAAACACAGCACCTATTCAGTCAATAAGCGCTTTATTAAGTGTCCACTGTGGGTCAGTCACTAATAAGCACACAGAGATGGCCTAAGTTATAGGTTATCCATCCAATAGCATGGCAGGATCTGGGCAGTCACCATTTTTCATCCACTTCGTTTTTTCAAAGCTAGACTCATCTTTTTCTTACATAAGAGAAATGAGATAAAAGATACCATCATCAAGTTTCCTACAAAAGAGGATTCAGTGATGGGGAGGACATGTGATGCAACAAGAAAACACTCTGGGGTAAAAAACAGAAGGCATCAGAATAAAACTTCATTTTGAAAAACATATTATTGAGGACATTATGACAACTAGAAAAGCAGACTGCTTACATTATGAGAGTGTGAGATAGACAGCCAGGCTACAGTGCATCGGCAGGATCCTCTAGAAAAATGCTGTAGAAGGCATGGACGGGAACTGTACAGAATGAGAAGGCCTGACCTGACTCTCACTGAGTCCAGCATCAATGGAAGGAATGTCCTTGCTCATCCAATGTGGCAAAGCTGCTCTTTGGGCTCTGGTTGCTCCTGTCTTCTCTATAGTCTCCCCTAAGTATGTTCCACTTTGAGTCTGCTGCGTGAAAAGAGCTGGCTATGGAATAAGTGGACTTGGATTCAAGTCTCACCTCTGGTGCTTACTGCCTGTGTGACCTTAGGCAAGTCCCTCACTCTTCCTGGGCTTTGGTTTCCTCATGGGTAGAATGAGGAGGCTGGCCCGAGGAGATGCTAAGGTCCGTTCTGGCTCTAGATCTACGCTTCAGCATGCGATGGGACGCACTCAAGTGCCACGTACATTCATCCATTAGGAGCAGTCTCCGATCTGCTCTGTATCTGTGCCCTGGTACAGAGGATGGGACAGGCACCAAGTGGGATAAGCACAAAATAATGTTTGATGAACTGGGCAATAAAGCTAGCCAACGGCAAGATAAAATATCTGTCACACGCGGACTCGGCTACACGAGCAAAGTTGGCCCAAAGAGAAGACAATTTGCACTGAGAAAGACCGCCCTGTGTCCCTACGGTATGTTCCCTGGAGGGTCCAGACCCATCCTCAGAGATGCATTTGGAGAGGCTTCTGCTTTTCTTAAAGTCCTGATATGGGCACAGGCAGCCAAAATACCAAGACAACAAGTCAGTGCTTTGAGAAATCAAGACAAGCATTGGGATTGCCTTGAATTTTGACTTCTCAGCCTTGCTTTTTGGTTTAAACTTATCTTCTCCTTCCAACTGAGGAAGGCCCACTCTTTGGGAAGCTCTTTCCTAAGTTATGGAGTGTAAGAAGATAAAGTGGTGGAAGTTACAGAACAACAAAAACAAAGGACAGGAATAGCTCCTTTATTCAAAATGGTCATGTAACAAGCCATCCTGCACGTGGGCATTTTTCAGATAGCTGAAGAGGCTGTTTTTGGAGGCAAGACTTGTGGGGTCATGGCTATAGGAACCTTCTGGTATGAGAACTTCTTCCACTGACGAAGCTCATGAATTCATCTACAATTTAAAGCTGGAAAGAGCTGCCTTGGGTAGAGAATTGTTCAGTGAGTTGCCCATGGTTACGTATGTATGGAAAAATGCCATAGTTAACGCATATCAGAGGCAGGATCTGAACTCGGGTCTTCCTGTCCTGACAGAGGCAAGGCCTCTACCCACACTGCCCGCCTCTCATAACCGAACTGACTCTTCTTTTAAGTCCTTTTTCAATACTGTGATTTCATTGGTGGGGGCTGTGTCTCCTTGGATGTGGATCAAAAGTCCTCCAGGCCTCAGAAGATAGTCACAAATCCCTGGCACCCAAGAACTCACCACCTTCTGGACAGGGCCCTTTCCAGGCTAAAACTTTATTCTTATTTTCAGTGGAACTCTGCCTAAAATACACAATACTTATCTAATAGTACATGTTAAACACACTTTAGCCTTGTCACAACAACTCTCCATCACTATTCTAACCCTCAAATATTAGACAGCACAATTATTTGTGACCATCCTGTGCATCCATCATCATAGAAACCAATGATTCCCTCAAGGACTACCAGGGGGTGTATATTAAGCATCCGTTATCACTGATTGCTTTTTATAGTTATTCTGTCTCTCCCTTTGAAAGTCACAGAGCCCCAGGCTCTGAAAGGCCTACCTTTAACAGCATCCCTGCCCCCTGAGGCCAAATGGAACCACCGAGAGGCAGCTCTGTCTAATAAAAGTCAACAGGCCAAGGAGTAGATCTGATGACCAAATTAAGGAATATCAGTTGTTACACACACACACACACACACACACACACACACACACACACACACACGTTCCTTGTATAGAGACACATGTACATCAAGCACATAGCTCTTGTCACTCAAGAGTCCTCTCCCTGCCACTAAAGAAGATAGATGGTTTAGTTGTCTATAAGTCTGACTTTCAGGAAAAGAAGAGATTACTAGTTCTTTTTGTTCTTACCCATTCTGCTATAACACAGGTGTTATGTGGTCTTATGGGAGAGGGGTGACAGAAGGAGAAAAAGAGGAAGGGAGAGAAGAAGAGAGGTACAGAGAGAGGAAGGGAAGGCAGTAAAGAGGGAGAGAGGGAAGGAGAGAGGGAGGGAAGAAGAAAGGAAGGGAGAGAAGGAAGGAGGAAGGAAGAGAGAGAGAGAGAGAAGGAAGGAAGGGAGGGAGGAAAGAAGAGAAGAAGGGAGGAAGGTAAGATTGTCTTAAGAAAATATGGTACTGTACAGATATTTGTCTGTGGGCTCATGGCTATGAGGGCCCTAAAGAATACAAAGCAGCACACGTGTCAAATCTCTCTCCCAATTAAGGGCTGGGAGAGGTCACATTACTCAAGTCTTGTTCAAATACCATCTCAGTTACCATGTGGTCTGAGAGCAGTGACACCCCTGTTCTCCCTCCCCTCCCCCCCCGGATATCATAACAAAGCTTAATTGAATAAGTACTAACATAATCTCAGATTTATATGGTAGTTTCTCCCAAGGAGCATATAGTGCCTTGCTCCCAAGGAGCTATTTTAAATTGGTTACATTACCATACTGGTATTTCTTATGCCTACAATTAAGTCTCAAAGACATCAAATTGATTAAGGGAAACTGGCAGGAGACAGCCCGTATTCTCGTTCCCATGTCTGATTTACCCACGTGCCAAGCCCCGGCTCTGGGAGGATCTAACCAACTCACAGGTCTCGGTACTGGTCAAAGGCATTGTTGGCTTCTACCTCCAGCTTACGCAGGCGAGCAGATGGCATGGCCCCGTCTTCCAATGGAGGGTCATACCTGTTGCTCCAAGGTGACCTGCAGGGAGAAGAACACAAGGACAAGCTCACATCAATCAGTCTTTGCTAGAAACAAAACCCAGGAACAGCAGCGCCAAGCCCCAAGCTGATGGTACCAGGAAGTATGCCATTACTCATGGTTAAATAACTGTGGGGACCGTGGTAACAAATACCTCTGGTGGAAACTTCTCAGATAATTCACACAACAACACACACACACACACACACACACACACACACACACACACACAAGAAACACTTGTTTATGGAGTTTTCCTCTTGATCTGGTGACAATGGAAGAGTAGAGGCCAGTTGTAAGACTGGTTATGAGAACTGAAGATTGACGTTACTAAACCAAGAGGACGTTTGGAAAGGAGAAATAGTCAAGTATTTGAATGGATGTCATGTGACAGAGGGACTGGACTCATCTTGTTTGGTCTCAGCAAGAACCAGAGACAAAGGGTACAAGTGACAGAGCGGTAAAGCTCAGCTTCATGTGCAGACAGACTTCCTAACAAGGAGAGCCCCTCAAAACCAACGGCCTATCTTCCTGGTCCAGAGCCCCTTCCTCCAGCACACGTTCCAGCAAAGAGAAGACCATGCCACCGGTCAGACGTGCTGTTAAGGGGTTCTTAGGCAGGTATGGGAAAGTCCCTTTCTACTCGGAGATTCAGTCATAAATGGTACCCCTGTGGGGGGGTAAGGTAACGTAATACAAATTCCCTCATGCATAGGCTACATGTGCTTTGAAGCATTCTAACTGGTTAGCTGACCGAGGCAGGGAGCAGATGGGTAGACTGGGGGGAGGGGCTTAGATGGAGAAGCAGCCTGGCCTTTCCCAAAGCAAAGGATCAGTCCACGTTTGAACAACTCCATTACTACTCTTGTTGTTGAGTCATTTCGGTTGTGTCCAGCTCTTCAGGGCCCCATTTCAGGTTTTCTTGGCAGAGACAGTGGAATAGTCGGCCATTTCTGTCTCCAGCTCATTTTATAGATAAGGAAACTGAGGCAAACAGGGTTAGATGACTTGCCCAGGGTCACACCACTAGTAAGCGTCCAAGGCCAAATTTGAACTCGGGTCCTCCTTACTCCAGGCCTGGCACTCTATCCACTGGGCAACCTACCTGTCCCTTATTACTACCTTGGCAATGCATAACTTCATCAGTATGGGGACACTGCCATCCCTCCCTGCTGCAGACCAAAGTTTTTCCAGAACACTACTAACAATGAGCAACAGTCATGAAAGGGTCTACAAAGCGCTCTTCAGACATTATCTCATTTGAGCTTCACAATCATCTCATGAGCTATGTACCACAGGCATTAGCTTTGTTTTATAGATGAGGGAAAGAGATCTGTGCAGGGTCATACATCTAGTTACACGAAACAGGTGGGAACAGATTTCAGATCTTCCTGGCCTCAGATTCAGCACCTTGTCTAACGCTTAAATGCAGTCTTAGAGAGCTGCTGCGGTTAAAAAACAAAAAAAACCAAAACCCTATCGCTGAGCAGCCCAGTTGGTGATAAACCTCTCCAAATTCAGGTCAAGTGGTCCTCAGAAGAGATACACAGTCCAGCTCTCCAAGCCTTTCCAGTGTAGTAAGACCTGTCAGAGCTTGCATAGGAAGCTGGCATAGGAATGAGAACCCAAGGTCATCTCCAAACCACAATGAGACATCACAGCAAACTTTAATAGAGGTATTATAATCATCATTATCATCCATAATTAATTCATTAAGGCCTATTCTGATGCTTCTTCATGGTTTGGAGATGACTTTGGGTTTCTGAACTCTACACCATCAGTACAAGTTATGACAAGGTGCTCCTAAGCTGGAAAGGCTCTGAGTATGTCCTAGAAAAGGATTGTCCAAAGACTAGCCCAGATACCTGCAAGACTCATCGCTAGAAGGCTGGTTATCATGAGATGACTTTTCTTTGGCCAAAGCAATGCATGACCTATTTACTGAGGCACAGAGGGATCTCTGGTTCACATAAAGGTCGAGGGATGAAAATGTACCAACATAATCACAGATGAATAGGCACTGCTTCTCCTGGTCATCCCAAGGGCTCCCAGCCCTCTGAATGCCAGGCATATAAAATCTGTTAAGTAATGAGAACCAGCTTCTCTTTAACACAAATACTAGCTGGGCCATATTTTTTTCCTTTTAAATGCATTTTGCCACATCAGGAAAACATTTAATCACAGAGAAAGGCATGAAAGAGGACTGTAAGCTGAGGACCTACTCATTAATTCTTGCAGGTGGGATTCAGTGGGCTGGGTTTTTAGAGAAAGGAATAGTATTAAAAAATAAAGGGGGAGGGGAGAGAAGTGTAGGGAGGTTAGTACAGAGACTACATAAGAAAAAAGCCATTTACCCTCCCCTCAGGTTTCAAGATCTTACCATTCCCATGGTATGAAACCCACACTAACTCTCTTATTTCCCCTGCGTACAACAAATCTTCAAACATCTTGCTAGATTTCTAGATGCCCTTGATTTCTGCTTTAGGACTGTTTGTTAAGAACAGCAGCAGCAGCGGCGGCGGCGGCGGCGGCGGCGGCGGCGGCATCCAGTCCTCTGAGCCTGTCAATCTCCATTGTGCTCCTCCACACACAAGAACCCTTTCCCCAGCAGCCAATGGCTACCCCACATTCTGAGAGCCAATGAACGCATTTTCATATCCAATTCTAAGCATAAAGGTACTAAGTTGGTTTTAAGCTTCCCCTGAATTTGTTGGCAATGGAGGATGGGGTGGTGGTGGGGAGAAGTAACCACATTTGGCATCTAGGCAGGTGAGAGCACGGCTCTTTGGGCGGCAGCCCCCACAGCTTGACCAAAAGCAGCTGGGCCCTTTGGAACCTATTACTTACAAGGAGATCATTTTCTCCACTTACCACAATGCTGGTTCAGATTTTGCAAAAATCAAAGCGAAACAGAAGAATAAGAAGGAAGGTTCCCCCCCCCCCTCCCCCTGGCTAACCAGCTGTAGGTTTTACACCCCTCTTGGTGGTTAGGGTGAATACCAAAGAAATCACTGAAGAGAGCTACAGACAACAGCACAAGGAACCCCCAAAGAGGAAGCAGGGCAGGTATGTAGACAACCTCTAACCTGCCTACCTGTTCACCTGAGGTTTTCGTACTCCAGATCAATTAAACACTGAATTAAGCACCTACTACATACCAAGCACTGGGCTCAGACATGGGAGGAGGTAAAAAAACAAGAGGTTCCTGCCTTTAAGGAATGAAGAATCCATCTCTGACCCCATTATGCGTGAGAGGGCTAGGATGAAGTCTGGGAACTCTAAAATATAGATTGGAAATTGATTACCAGGTGAAAGGAGGAAGCACTGAAAAGAGAAGGAAGGCAGCATAGTGGAATTGGAAAAACAAAGCCCTTGAGAGCAGAAGACCTGAGGGTGAGCCTCACCTTTAGGAATCCATTTCCTCATCTGTAAAGTGGAATGGTATTACAGAAATAGGAATTTATTGTAGAAACCACTCTCTACTCTACCAGCCTAAACATTAGCAAGAAGATAGAATGGGGTAGGGAATAGGGAGCAGAGCAAATCTACACATGAGTGCAATTAATTCTAAAAAGCACCACAGGCAGATGTTCACAGTGGGGGTTGAGGTGGAGAAAAGTAGGAAATGGAAGAGACAATCCTTTTGTCCCACTGGAAGCCCTCAGGAGACATCCTGGAATTCTATGTTAGTCACTCTTGTAATGAACCTGGAGACAGAGAGGGCAAATGTTTCCCCTGTTGAGTGATATTTAAAACAAACATTTAAACACCAAATCAAACAAAGATCATCTCCTTTCCCCAAATTTTGGAAGAGAAACAGCAGCAGGAGAGGTTGTCTCAACAACTACCCGAATTCAGGCAAGCAAAGGTGGGATGGTGGGGTGTCCACACCATCTCTGGAAAAGAATGAGCATTGTGGATGGGGCAAGCTGACTGACTTCTCTGAGCCTCTTACTCTACAAAACAATAGTGACTATTTATGTAGGACTTTAAAGGCTTGCAAAGTGCTTTACAAATATTATCTCGTGAGCCTCACAACCGGCCTTGAAAATGGGTACTGTATTATGATGTCCACTTTACAGATGAGGAAACTGAGACAGATAAAAGTTAGGTGATTTGTCCAGGATCACACCTAATGTCTGATAGAAAATTTGAACCCGGGTCTTCCTGACTCCAGGCCCAGCACTGCACACTAGGTCAGGCTGCCTGCCTAAAATGAGATGAGAGGACCAGAAGGTTCTCAGGGGGCTGAAAGCTCTGTGTCTGCGCCTGAACTATAGCCATTTTCCCTCACTAAAGGCAGATCTGAGACGCCATCCGCTGCTCTTCCAGATACATCCTTTGTGGACGTTATCCTAGGCAGACACACAAACACTTTCCTCATATTCCTAGGTTTTAGGTAGGTGCTATTATTATCTCCATTTTTCAGATGGGGAAAACTAAGGGAGACAGAGGTTAAGTGACTTGGCCAGGGTCACACCCACTAGATTTGAACTCAGGATTTCCTGACTCCAGGCCCACAGCCATCTAGCTGCCTCTCTTTTACAGAGCAGATACTAAAGACCCAAGAAGGTAAAGGACTCCCTCATAGTAGAACACCCAGAAAAAGGCAAGGCCAGAGCCCGAGTTGGTCCTCCTTATTTCCAGCAGTGTTCTAGCCATTACACTCCTGTGCTTTCTTCTGATTCCTGAGGCAGGCAGGAAAACTGGGTGAGGATCCCAAACGGGTTTTGTTTAAAGGAAGTTTGATCAGACAGAGACGATCCGATCTCTTTTGCAGACAGTGGGCCTGGAATTTTTAAGAAACCTCTAACTTACATTTCTCCTGGCTCAGAGAACAGAACATTTCAAGCCTCTATTCCTGGAGCCAGGCATAATTGTAGCTTGGAAAAAAAAAATCTTAACACTACCCCAAATATTTTTAGTAGAAGGGGCACTCTGCACACATTTAAGAGCTTAAATGGAGGCTGTTTGAAACAAGACAGATGGACAAGAGCTCTTAGATTTCAAAAGTCAGGCTTTTCATTTCCCTCCTCAAGAATGCTTTTTGTTTCAGCTAACAGGTCTCACACAGTGTTGCTGGCAACAGCCATCCCATAAGGATTCCATTTAAGCAAACTATCAAACACAGTTAGGATAGAAATGTGTGGAGAAAGTCAAAAGGCCTTGACGTCTTTCATCAAAAAATCAGAGAACCTCAGAGCTAGTAGGGACCTCGAGGGTCACCTCACCAGCCCATAGGCATCCCACCAGAGTAAAAATGTGAAGGTGGCCAACATCCTCCCCCAGCACTGCCAAGGCACCTCTTTCCTCTCTGCTAACTCTGAGTGGCCAGCTGGCCTACTGACAGAGGCAGGGTCACTAGATTTGGAATCGGAGGACAGGGGTTCAAGGTCTAGCTGTGTCACTTATCAGCTGTGTGACAGGAAGCATGGCCGTCTATATCTCTGGGGCTCGATTTCATCAAATATCAAAGGAGTATGATGGATTAAATGATATCAAAAGGTCCTTTTTATGTCAGCATCTATAATTTCATGACTTTAAGTAATGATGAGCTTACAATATTCCTCTAAGGCAACTCCTATTTCTGGATAGTTCTAACTGCTAATATTGGGGGTTGGGGAGAAATAAAAAGACAATGTTCTCTGCTTTGCCATGTTAATCCCATAAAGAGATAAGAGCACCCAGGTATCCCTACCATGATACAAGAATATAAACTGGAAAAGGGAGGAAGAGTCCTCAAAACAGAGGGTTTAAACTCCAGCCTTGACACTTATAAGATGTATGATGTTGCGTAATTCATTTTCCACTCAGGGATTCAGTTTCAAATTGTAAAAATAAAGAGGTGTTCTGCCAGTGCATCCTTTTTTTCTCACCCTTCCATTCTCTTTTAAAGATCGTCACACTATAATCAACTCATACTCATGCCCTCTGTCTTTATAGACACATTCTAACTTACCCAATAATTATAAAATTCTTAGGAGTTACATGTGTCATCTTCTCATATAGGAATGTAAACTGTTAAATTTATTAAATCCCTTATGATTTCTCTTTCATTTTTCTATGCTGTTCTTGAGTCTTGTGTTTGACAGTCAAATTTTCTATTCAGTTCTGGTATTTTCATCAGAAATGTTTGAAAGTCCTCTATTTCATTAACTATCTATTTTTCCCCCTGAAGGATTATATTCAGTTTTTCTTGGTAGGTTCTTCTTGGTTACAATCTTAGTTCTTTTGCCTTCTGGAATATACATTCCAAGATCTCCATTCCTTTATCATCATAGCCGCTAAATCTTGAGTGATCTTGACTGTGGCTGTTTGATATCTGAATGGTCTTTTTATGGCTGCTTTCAATATCTTCTCCTTGACCAGGGAGCTCTGGAATCTGGCTATACTATTCCTGGGAGTTTTCATTTTGAGATCTGTTTTAGGAGATCTATTTTGGCTTCTGGTTCTAAAACAATTGGGCAGTTTTCCTTTATAATTTCTTGAACTATGGTGTCTAGGATCTTTTTTTTTTTAATCATGTCTTTCAGATAGTCCAAATGATTCTTAAGTTATCTCTCCTTGAACTATTTTCCACATCAATTTTTGTTCTGATGAGACATTTCACATTTTCTTCTTTTTAAAAAATTATTTTGGCTTTGTTTTATTGTTTCTTGATGTAGCTTCTACATGACTGATTCTCATTTTTAAGGAATTATTTTTTCAGTGAGGTTTTGCACCTTTTTTTCCATTTAGCCAATTCTATTTTTAAGGAGTTATTTTCTTCAGTATTTTTGTGCTTCTTTTACCAAGCTTTTACATTTTATTTTCACAATTTTTATTATACTGCTCTCATTTCTTTTCCCAATTTTCCTGTACTGATTTTATTTGATTTTTAAAATAATTAAAAAAAAAAACAAAACCAAAACCAAAACTCTTTCTTTCACCTTTCTAGGAATTCTTGTTGGGTTTATGTCCAATCTGCATTTTTCTTTGAGGCTTTGCTTGTAGATATTTTCACATCATTGACTTCTTTTGAGTTTGTGTCTGGAGCTTACCTGTCACCAGTGGATTTTTATGGTCAGATTCTTTTTGTTGTTGCTCATTTTCCCCATCTATTTATTGAGTTTATACTTCATCTTAGAGTTGGGTTCTGCTCACCTGGGGGAGGCAGTTAATGTTCGAAGCTTCAGGCTTTTTCACAGCTAATTCTGGGGGTCTCTAAGTTTTTGGTACTTCCAAAGTGGTGTGATTTGGGGAGAGGTGCGGTCATTGGTTTCCTGATCTGTGTTCTTGTACTTATCCAAGAAGGGACCCTGATCCCTGGCAACTGTAAAGGCTACTGCTCCTCACTCTCAGTTCCTCACCTGGAACTGCTACAAGCAATTAGGGCCCCTACTTCTCTCTGCCCTGGAACTGTTACCAAGACCTAAGCTTCCTTGTCTCTGCAAGTGCTCCTCTCTACCCTAGAACTGCTCCTAGGAACTAGCACCTTTGTTCTCTCTCTGCCCTGAAACTGTGATGTAGAATAGGGTAATAGGCAACGGAGTTACCAAGTGGAGGCTGGTCACGTACCCAGTGCCCACATAGGAATTCTCTGTAATCTCTTTCTGACCATTTGTTCAGTCCTCTTACCATGGGCAACAAGAGCTCCTAGAACTACTGCTTCTGCTGCTGCTGCCTCTAAGACCAACTGATGTTGCTGCCATGCTGTACTCCTGGTCAGCTCCCATCCCAGTCTCACAGACTTCTTCTTACTTCCTAAGTTGTGTGAGGCTGGAAAATGTTCCACTTGGAACTTTTATTGGCTATGCTGCTCCAGAATTCCATCTGACATATCATTTTAAAGCTGTTTGGAGGAGAATGTTGGGAAGTTCAGCTGCAATGCTCCCTTTACTCTACCATCTTAGCCACATCATTAAGCTTTTATTTAGGAACATTTACAAAAGCAGAAAGCAAACCAAAAGTAATTAAAACATCAAAAATAAAAAAGGGGGGTGCTGCTGGATTATACCCTGGGGCTCTAGAAATTCTGACACTGTACCTAAGGACAGCTGCTTCAACTCTGTAGGGAAAGCACGACCTTGTTTCTGAAAACAGTAATGGTCCCACCATAGGATTCTAGTGTCTAAAGCTGTCTTATATCAAGCTAGAATTTTCATGCTTTAAAAAAAAAAAAAAGGAAAACAGAGGGAAGTCTTTCAGGAAAAACGCTGATGCTGAAGTGAGTGACCAGAGTTCTGGCTTTTTAGCCTGAGACACTAAGGAGCAGAAAAAAACCCCAACCTGTACCACTTGGGCTCAACTCCCGTGGTGTCTTCCTTGAGGTCAGAGGGCATGAAAAAACATGGATGGACCTGAAGGGTCCATAGTGCTGCCCTTTCAAGGGGATTCTCAGAAAGCTTCCAGAGCTAGGATGGATGGTTTTTCACAAAGACTGTCGGAGCTGGGAGGCCACTCAGATCAGAGAATGTCAGGGCTGGAAGGGCACTTAGAACACAGAAAGTCAGAGCTGGGAGGGCCCTTAGAACACAGGATGTCAGACCTGTGAAGGCCCTTAGAACACAGAATGACAGAAAGTCACAGACTTGGGAGGGCGCCTTAGCATCCAACCCTTTTTTTTTTTTTCATTTTTCTTTTCTCTTATTAATGTATTTTAGTTTTCAACAATCACTTCCATATGCTTTCAAGTTTTAAATTTTTCTCCCCTTCCCTCCCCAAGATGATGTGCAATCTAATATAGACTCCACGTACGCATTCCTATTAAACATATTTTCACATTAGTCATGTTGTAAGGAAGAACTAGAACCAATAGGAGGAACCACAAGAAAGAGAAAACAAAACAAAACAGAAGGGAAAAAAAAAGAGCAAACAGTATGCTTCAATCTGCATTCAAACTCCATAGTTCTTTCTCTGGATGTGGATAGCATTTTCCACCCTGAGACTTTTGGAGATGTCTTAGACCCTTACATTGCTGAGAAGGGATAAGTCTATCAAAGTTAGTCATTGCACAACATGGCTGTTACTGTGTACAATGTTCTCCTGGTTTTGCTCACTTCACTCGGCATCAGTCCATATGAGTCTTTCCAGGTTTTTCTGAAGTCTGCCTGCGCATCATTTCTTATAGAACAATAGTATTCCATTACATTCATCAAGAGCTCCCATAAATATTTTTGTACGTGTGGGTCCTTTTCCCATTTTTATCATCTCTTTGGAATACAGCCCTAGAAGAGCTAGTGCTGGGTCAAAGGCTATGCACATTTTTATAGCCCTTTGGGCACAGTTCCGAACTGTTCTCCAAAATGGCTGGATCAGATCATAACTCCACCAACAATGCTTTAGTGTTCCAATTTTCCCACATCTTCTCCAGCACTTATCATTTTCCTGTTCTGTCATGTTGGCCAATCTGAAAGGCATGACGTGGTACATCAGAGTTGTTTTGATTTGCATTTCTCTAATCAACAGTGATTTAGAGCATTTTTTCATGTGACTACAGATGGCTTTAATTTCTTCATCTGAGAACTGCCTATTCATATCCTTTCACCATTTATCAATAGGGCAACGATGTGTATTCTTATAAATTTGACTTAGTTCTCTACATATTTTAGAAATGAGGCCTTTATCAGAAATATTGGTTGTAAAAATTCCTTCCCTCCTAATCTTGGTTGCATTGGCTTTGTTTATGCAAAAAATTTTCAATTTATTCTAATCAAAATTATCCATTTTGCTTTTCATAATGTTCTCCTGTTTGGTCATAAATTCTTCTGTTCTCCATAAATCTGAGAGGTGAACTATTCCTTGCTCTCCCAGTTTGCTTACAGTTTCATTCAGCCTTTATATTTAAATCATGAACCCATTATGACTTTATTTTGGTATAGGATGTTAAGATTTTGGTCTATGCCTAGTGTCTGCAGTACTCGTTTCCAGTTTTCACAGCAGTTTTTATCAAATGGTGAGTTCTTATCCCAGAAGCTGGGGTCTTTGGGTTTACCAAACAGTAGCTTACTATAGTCATGGACTACTGTCTTGTATACCTAACCTATTCCACTGATTCACCACTCTATTTCTTAGCCAGTACCAAATAGTTTTGACGATTGCTGCTTTATAATACAATTTAAGAACTGGAATGGCTAGGCCACCTTCTTCTCCTGCACTTCTTTTCATTAATTCCCTTGATATTCTGGACCTTTTGTTCTTCCAAATGAATCTTTCAACCCTTACCTTTTGATAGATGAAGAAACTGAAAGCCAGGAAAGAGAAAGTTCTTTACAATCATATAGCAATAATCAGTGACAGCACTAGATTCTTCTGACTGTTAGATAACCTCTAAAGTTTTTTTTTTTTTACCATTAAAAGTCAATGGTTCATGCCCATCATTTGGAGAATGGAGGAAATGCTAAACAAGTTGTGGTATATGACTGTGATGGATACTACTGTGCTGAAAGAAATGATGAGCTGGTTGATCTTAGAAAAACATGGAAAGACTTATATGAATTAATGAAAAGTGAAATGAGTAGAACCAAGAGAACGTTGTATATACAGTAACAGCAGTATTGTTCAAAGAACAACTAATACTCATATCAACTACAAAGGATCTATAAAGGAAGATGCCATCCATCTCCAGAGAAAGAACTGATAAATCTGTGTCCAAAAGCGGCCTTCTCTAATATAGGGTAGGAAGGGAGACAGTTTGGAACTTAAAATGTAACCAAAAAAAACCCCCTAAAAACAAAAACCCAAATAATTTATTATTTTTTAAATTAACAGTTCTATCTGGCTATTCCTCTCTGCCATTCCTCCTTCTCTTCTTTCTTTCCCTCTTTTCTCCTTGCTGTGCTTTCTGCCTTATCTGGGATACCATTCTGCCCACATGGCCCTGATGAATGACCCTTAGGCTGAAGAGGCTGAAATGCTCACCTGATAGCAGCTATGGGTGGCGTCTAATTCCCCACAGCAGAAAACCTAGGCCCAGTTCTGGGAAACGGCCTGACACCCCAGGTCACCTGGAGCTTGCCAGTCAGCATCCTGCCATGCTTGGCTCCTGGCACTCCCTGCACTCTTAGATGTAAGTGAGGCAGAGGTTAAGTGCAGTGACAAGACTAAAGTCAGAATGACTGGGATGGCCTTGGCATCTCTGCCGTCTGACCAAGCTCTAAGTGCTCCGCAGCGCCTGCTTCAGCTGCCTTCACGGCCACTGGAACAAACTGTTCTCATCTGCCCATCACACCAGGGGAAGTCTTCACGTGGCCGGGGTAGACATCCCCCTAACTCACCAACAGGTCTGAGGCCTGTCTCTTACCCCCAACCTAGCTGAGCCTGTCTGTTGAGAAAGTTTATCGGAGGGTGGTCGATGTTCATGCTACAGCTTCTTGGAGTCACAGGTGAGGTCTGGGTGAAAGTGGACACCAAAGATGGGTGAGCAGCCATCACACAAGAGGTGCTAGTCCTCTCTTAACACCCCAGCCACCCTGTGGGGTAAGTATCATTATACCTCCTGTTTTATAAGTAAGTAAACTGAGGCTTGGAGAGAGAGACTGTCCAAGGCCACACAGACAATATGGAATTCAAAGCCAACTCTCCTGTGACCAAATGCAGGACTCTTCCCACGACAACACAAGGCCTCCTGTGTGAGTAAGCGGGGAGACCTCTCTTCTCCTGATGGTACTAGAATGAAGAACGCACACCACTCGAAACATGAAATGTTTAATCTCTGGGCACAAAGACAGAAGATCCTAGGGAGCACGTGTAAACTCAGGGTAATGTCACACACGCTCAGGTGGCTTTCTGGGAACACCAGTTTCCCATCTCTTAAGGAAACCTTGGGGCTGGCTGCGCCATTCTCATTAGAGCCAAATCAGGGCTACAGGCCCAGGACAGAGCAAGCTGCTGCAAGTGGTTGGTTCTTGCAATGGTCCACAACCAGGAATTAACTGTGCTAAGAGCGTAGTCTGAGAGAAGGGCTGTCTTCAGATTTTGCTTGAGAGGCCTGAAGAGGATACTTGGGTTCATATCTATCTATAAATCCTGCCTAGGGCTAGGACTTGGAACATTTTGCTTTTAAAGCAAAATGCTAAGGTTTTTATAACAACCATTGCTGCTCAGTGAAGTCAATGAGAATTTAATGGAAGCTTCCGAGAACATGTACGTGTGCAAATGTATACATATATGGTACCACCTGCAGGTAAGAAATGGGTACATCTGTAAATGAGCTGGCCCATATTCAAACAGAAGGACAAGCCCTGTTAAATTCATCTGGGGCTTAAAAAGCAATGGTATTAATATAAATGCTTGTTTTATTCAGCTAAAAAAAAAAGTCCAAAAATGAAACTAATGAAAATAAATAGTTACACGTCTTTGTGGTATCCCTATTAGTCAGTCAGTTGATAAGGATTTGTTAACAGTCTGGGATATGATGCATTGTTGGTGGAGTTGTGAACTGATCCAATCATTCTGGAGAGAAATTTGAAACTATGCATAAAAGGGCTATAAAACTGTGCGTACCCTTTGATCCAGCAATACCACTGCTAGATCTACATCCCAAAGACATCCAAAAGAGGCGAAAAGGATCTATTTGTGCAAAAATATTTATAGCAGCTCTTTGTGTGGTGGGTAAGAATTGGAAATCAAAGGGATGCCCATCAATTGCGGAATGGCTAAGCAAGTTGTGGTACATGAATGTAATGGAATACTATCGTGCTGTAAGAAATCACAAGCAGGATGATTTCAGAAAAACCTGGAAAGACTTATGTGAACTGATGCATAATGAAGTGAACAGAAACAAGACAACACTGTACACAGTAATAGCAAAATAGTTGAGTGAAGAACTGTGAATGATTTAGTTATTGTCAGCAATACAATAATCCAAGACAATCTCAAAGGACTAATGACAAAGCATACAATCTACCTCCAGGGAAAGAGCTAATATTGACTGATGATGGAAGCGTGCTATGTTTCACTTTCTTTCATTCTTTTTCTTTTATTCAAGTCTTCTTGTAAAAAATAACATGGAATTGTCTTACATAATCGCACATGTATAATTTATATCTGATTGCTTACCACTCAGGGAGGAAAGGAGAGAGGAAGGAAGCGAGGGGTTGAATTTGAAACTCAAAACTTTAAAAAGAAATGTTAAAAAATTAAAAAAAAAATCATGCCATCTTTAGGGCAGGGTGGAGGGGAGGGAAAAATAAAAAGAGAAATTTACATGATAACTTTGTTGTATATTTAAAAGGAACAGCAAGTTGTACATGTAGATTTTCAGCTTCATGTGCAATCATCTTTTCTGTTATACTATGTTAGGGAAATGCTTGTTTTATTCCATAAATTAAAAATTAAATAAATTTTTAAAAAAGAAAAAAAAAGAGTCTGGGACACAAAGAAGGCAAAAGACAGTTCTTGCCCTTGGCACAGACAACAAACAATAGATGGGATCTGTAGGAGAATCAACAGGAAAAAGGCACCAAAATCAAGAAGCTGGGGACTTGAGGCTGGACGCAGAGCTGAGGAGGGAGAGCATTCCAGGCACCGGGACAGCTGGGGGAAATTCCTGAAGCAGAGAAGTGGATGTGTGGAATGCCTCTTCAAGGAACAGCAAGAGGGGCAACTGGGGGTGGAGGAGAGAGAGAAGCAACACAAGGGGTGAGAAGACTGGAACAGGGTGGGAGCGTGTGCAGGGGAGGCAGGCTATGAAGGGCTTTGAACACCAGACACTTGCTTCTGCAGGTGATCGGGAAATACTGAAATTTAATGAGTAGGAGGATGACAAAAGATGTAGAAAACAGCGGCTGAGTTATCAGAGATAAAAAAATAACAAAAACACCAAGAAATTGTCGTCAAGTATAACTTTAAAGTTAAAAACTAAATGAGTTCATTTAAAAGCCCTAACTCAGAGATGTCCCCTCTGCTTGAGAAGGTGCCATCTGCCAACACACAGAGCACCAACATCAAATCCATTCATAAATAAGCTGGTGTCTGCACACATAAGTAGACACAATCCAGAAATCCTTATTATCATATCAACAGCATTAAAGGCTATGAAAAACCAGTGAAAACCCTTTCCACATTCTTTGAAACCATTCCAAAGCCATTCGAATTGAGACTCCAAGAGGCCAGGGACTCTGGAGGGGCTCCCAAGCTGTTCTCCCAGGTGAGTTAGAGGGCACTCGTGATCCCTCCAGCCAAGGGCCCCAAGGCCTCCTGGGGCTGCTCTCCTCCCACTACCCCAGGCTGCCTTCCTCTCCTAGCCTGTTTCTTTCTCCAGAGATAATCTCTCGGGTCCCTTTCAATCCCATGAAACAGATGAGGAAACCGAGGATCCACAAGGTTAAGTGAACCCCCTTTTGGCATTTCAGACAGATTAAGTAACTTCACTTAACCTCGGTGAGCCTCAATTTCCCCACCTCTATCTGACCCCAGAGATTTGTTGTGGGGCAGCTGCTCAAAGGTTGGTACTGCCCCGCCTGACTGAATTTAGGGCAGGAGCTCACCTATAGGAATCTCCGTCTCTGTTGTAGTCACATAAAAGATAATCCTTTCCCACCACTTTATCTCTGGCAATTTTCAAGGGCTGATCGACAGAGGACAGAAGATCTTCACATAGGCTGGGGACCTGCCAGGCAGAAAGAGAAAAGAAGGGGTTAAAATGACACACATCACTGTGAGGCTGGCAAGTGGCCACACTGTGGTCAGTCGATTGAACATCTGGTCTCTTGGTATTTTGCCCAAACTACAGGATTGGTCTTCTTTTCCACAAATGTATCTTTAACACCAGCCATGTCCTCTCTATAAAGAAACTTGGACTTGAATCACAGCATGGTCTCTGCTCAAAAACAAGCTCAATTTTAATTGGGAAGTCACTAGTGTGGCCTAATAAAACCCAGCACATACTGTATACCTCTGGTGGGTGAAATGCATATTGAAGACTGAGAATCGGGTAAATACCCCAAACGCACAGGGACCCAAAGGGTGGCCAGAAGCATAAATGCAGCTTCTCTGCCTGAGGACTCCCACAGGCTTCCAGGCTGGGTGGAGCAGCCAATACTTTCCAGGCAGCTGACCAAGCATTACCCTGCTGGCAAATCTGCTACACAGGTAGCTTTTAATGGTGCCTTAATACCAGCTGCTTCCTTCTTCACTATCTTAGGGGTGACTCACTGATGGGATGGCTCCTTCAGGGCCCTCATTTCTGCTTGTGGCAGAGGCAGAAAGGCAAACACGACCACAAGGACTTCCCCTTTGGAAAGTTTGGAAAGAGGGTTTGGACTTGGACCCAAGAGACTTGGGTTTTCATCCCAATTCTGATGCATTTTAGCCGTGTGACTCAACACAAGTCATATCACCTTGGTGGGCTAAGAATACTTCTCTTAGTGTATGCTGCTTCAAGAAGAGCAAGCCCTCTGGGGACCTTAAAGCTCTGGAGGGATGTGAGCTGTGAGCTTACATGACTGCCTTCCCCAACAATGCTAAAGCCCAGAGGATTCCTCCTCAGCCGCCACCCAACTCTTCCTGCCTTGCATACCAAATTTCAACTTTGGAAAATTTTAGAAGTGACAGCATAGCTTTTTGAAAGCAATTCCTCATTGGCTGAATAATCCATGTCTCTATTCACTTTCTTCTGGGTTCAAACTCAGTGTTGATTCTGATTGTCAATATGTCCTGTCACAAGGCACTACACGATCCCCAGAGCCAGGTCAATATACAAGCCCTGGCTCCTCCTGCCAAGCTTAGAGTCAGAAGTCCTGGGTTTGAATTCAGGCTCTGAAACTTAGTAGCTCCTACGACCTCAGACAAGACACTTTACATCTCAGTCTCAGTTTCCACATCTGTAAAATGGGGATCAACTATAGCTGTATTATAGCTTTGGGAATCTTAAAGAGACATAGAAAAGTGAGGTTATCCTCATGATTTTTCCCATCTCCCCTTGCTATCTTTTGTTCCTAATACACACCTTTTGAACCTGAGTTTGGCTCATGATTCCAATTCCGCAGTGGGAATAACTAAGGGGCACCCGACTAATTCCACTGATCCCTTTCTCAAGAAAGTTTTTCCTCAAATCGTTTATTTCAAAGTTAATAGCAACAAACTAAAGTTTGATAAACATCAATATCATGTATTAATGATGCCACTAACCAGATACGTATATGACACAGGCTGTCATGTTATGCTCATCTCAATCTGCATGTTAATTAATAAACTCTCTCTGAGCTTGGCACTGGGAATGCTCCCCTGAAAACTGGGCTGGGGTTGCCATCTCCTTTCAGTTCTGAATTACATTAACTTTATTTTTAGGACAAGTGGAATCATTTCACCATAACCAGGCTTATGTTTTGGTTTTCTGTAAAAAGACAATCTTAAACCCCACACCACGGCCAACAGCGGAGCATTTATTTTAAACTATGCATGTACATTGAAAAGCACACTCTGGCTAGTGTGGAGAAACATAAAATGCTGGTCAGTCTTGGTTCCACATGTTGGCTATTTGTGAACAAACTGACTGATGCCAAAAATACTGGCATTTTCTGAGAGGTGAAAGATTCCCTCCTGGGCATCTAGTCCAATCCATTCCCAAACAGGAGTCGCCCATCAGAAGGCTGCTGACAAGTGGCACAAGTCTTCCTGTGATATGGCATCGTCTGCCTCCTTTACGCAGCCCATTCCACATCAGGACAGTTCTCATTGTAAGGAAGTTTTGCTTAATTGAAGCAGAAGCCATGTCTGACATTTGCCCCCACTGCTCCTTGTCTTTTTTTTCTCTCTCCTTTTATTTAGTATTTTATTTTCCCCTGTTACATGTAAAAACAACTTCTAACATTCGTTTTTAAAACTATGAGTTCCAAATTCTCTCCCTTCCTCCACCCCCCATTGAGAAGGCAAGCAATTCGATATAAGTTATACATGTGTAGTCATGCAAAACATATCCATAACAGTCATGTTGTGAAAGAAAATAGACCAAAAAAAAAACCCACAAGAAAAATAAAGTAGAAGAGTATGCTTCAGTCTGTATTCAGACACCATCAGTTCTCTGTCTGGAGATGGACAGCACTTTTCAGCCTAAGTCCTTCAGAGCTGCCCTGGATTGTTGTATTGCTGAAAATAGCTGTCGTTCACCACCGCTCCTGGTCTTGCCCACTGGGGCCACACAAAACAGTCTCAGCCCTGCCTGTGATATACTGTTTGAGGAAAGCTGCTGGGTTTCCCCAAGTCTTCTCTTTTCCAGGCTGTACATTTCCAGTTCCTCCAAGTGACGTTTCTTTGTCTGGAATTGGAGCAGAGCCCCAACCATTCTGGTTGTCTCTTCTTTGAACGTGATCCCTCTGTCCGTGTCTTTGCTAAACCGTGTTGCCCATAATTGAACACAAACCTTCAGATGTGATCTGACCAGAGCAGATACGAGACTTCCCTCTCCCTTATTATGTACATTTCATCTTTCTTGTTGAAACTTAAGATGGCAGGAGCTTTTCTGGCTGATATGTTAGAGCCCTGACACATACTCGGCCTGAGGTCCGCTAAAACCTCCAGATTTTTCTTACATATTCTCAACTGCTGTTGAGCCAATGCTTCCCAAAACTTATGCCTGTGAAGCTGATTTTTTAAAAACTCAGCGTAAACACTCATCGATTGACCCCCTTTTACATTTCTTATCTCATTTGCCCCTTTTTGGTCACATAGTCAGAAGACAGGACTCATTGGAAAAAGTTCCTGATGTTAGCAAAGAATGAAGGAAAAAGGGGATGGCAGGGGATGAGATGGATGGATGGTGTCATGGAAACAACAAATATGAACCTGGACAGACGGTCCTAGTGTCCTACAGCCACAGGGTCAGAAAGAGTCAGGCATAAGTGAAAAATTGAACAACAAATCCTTCTCTGTCAACAGTTTATACCATGGGCTCACATAACAACCCCAAAGAATCAGAAGTCCCAGGACATTATTCACTGTGTTTCTAACTCTTACTTACCTCTTCGTAAGCTGGAAAATAACAACTTGGCAGAGGGTGTGTGTGTGTGTGTGTGTGTGTGTGTGTGTGTGTTATTGCCAGGATTGTCAGCACATAAGAAAGGAAGCAGCTCTGTGTACAACAGATAATGCCATTCCCTCAAAGGAAAGGTATGTATAAAGGCATGTATGGTACTACAGAAAGAGCCTAACTCTAACTTTGACTCTAATCCCCTAAGCTCCCACTGTCCTCCCTGAGCCTTAGTTTCCACATCTGTCAAATGCCATGGCTAGATTGGTGAATCTCTACAACTTCCTTAGCTCCAACATATTCTAGTTCTGCATAAGGTCAAAGTGCTTTGAAAAGCAGACTGCCTCTCTCCCATCCCCCTAACCCCTTACCCCTCTGTCTGCCCTTAAAATATCTTCCTGCACTTAACCTGAATCCTTCCTTTTCACTTATTTCCCTCTCCCTTGTATCACAGACTTTTGTACCTTGTCCTTCTCCTATTAGATTGTAGGTTTCTTGAAAGCAGGGCCAGGGTCATATTTACCTCTCAATCTCCAAGGTCCAGCACATAACCTCGCATGCAGTAGGGGATTAATAAAGGCCCTCAGAATTAACATCTATCTTGTGAGTCTCCCAAGGGCAGTACGTGGAATTTGCAGGTTAGTGTCTGTGAAGCCCTGATGCCCTGGGCAGGGGGCAGCCCTATTGGCATCTGGGCTCATGAGCTGTATTTTCTCAAGCAGAACAGACCCGCCCCTATCAAAACAAGGGCAACAACGCCCATGCTTACTGGCTGGTTCTGGATGGAACTGTTCTGCATTTCAGAATTCCTCGGCAATGAACTAACCAGCATCAGAAGGATGGTAACTTAATCTGCAGCCCAGATTTCTGGCAATGGCCCGGAAGGTGCTGAAGCCACACATGCAACCCCTAAGTCCTGCATGTTATCATGATTTGACACGGCTGATCATTTACTGTTACCTGAGCAGCCGCCCTTTGTGACTGTGTCTGGGGGTTGGATTCCGCTCCATCAGTTCTGCTTACTTGGATCAAAGATGCATCTGCTCTGGAATAGTAACATTCTTCGAGTCATGGGGAAGGACAAGTTTGGCCCAGAGAGTTCCGCCTACAGAGCTGGACCATGCCAGCTGCCCCGCGGGTGTAACAGTCACAGTCCAATCTGCTCTTTCTCTGCAGACAGGCTGGACGCAGACATGTGTTTCCTTAAAGCCATGTCACTTCCTCAGAATGCCACCCCCACTACTCTTGGCCCACCCAAATCATATTCAGATTCAGGGCACGAAGCAACATGATACAGGGACAGAAAACTGCTAGAACTAGAGAAAGAAGATGTGACTTCTAGTCCCGACTTCATCACTTACTTGGGAAAGTCACCTTAACCTCTCTGGATGCCTCAGTTTTCTCATCTCTAAAATGGGAATAATAATGCCTGCCCTGTAGTTGAGGTTGTTTGCAAAGAAAATGCTTTTTAAACTGTAAAGAGCTATAGGAATTTAAGTTATTCTTTTTCAGGACTCAGCTCAAATTATACACCTTCTGTGAAGCTTTTCTGACCAGACCAATCTAAAGTAATCTCTCCTCTGCTTGCCTATACAATTACTATTCACACAATTTATTTCACAATTACTTAGAGAATGCCTTGACATCATTCTATGGCTGCTGTGAGCTTTTTAGCACGGTGTAGTGACAGAGTGATGGATGGGAAGACCTAGGTTCAAGTTCCACCTCAGTCACTTACTAGCTGTGAGACACATAACCTCTCCGCCTCAGTTTCTTAATCTGAAAAAATGAGGAGGTCAAACTCAATGAACTCTTAAGGAACCTTCCAGTTCTAAAGCTGTGATCCTCTTTTTTCTCCCCATCTTCTCCCAGAAGAACACATTTGAAATCTAGGAAGGGGATCATAGCACCACAGAAGTAGGACTGAAAGGGACCTTAGAGATAAAGCATCTAGTTTTTACAGGTAAGGAAAGAGAGGTTACGTGACTGGACTAAGTAAGTGTCAGGGTAGTCAGGATTTGAACCTACATTTTCTGACTCTAACTCCCTAGAATTTCCCAGGGCACCATGAAATACCTCTTCTTTAAAAAACTTGACAATCCTCCATCCTGTACTTCCTGCTGTTCAAGAAATCAAATGCTTTTCTCCTATCTGGACCAACAGCTGATCCCATGAAAAGAGATACAAATCAGAAGTTTCCGGCCACGAGTGAGGCTGGTGTTTACGTATCCATATGGTTCTACTTTGTCTCTTCCTCATCTCCATTAGTTATTAATGTTCAAAAAAAATTATTCAACCAGGAAAAGGAAACTTGAGACGAGCCCTGAACACACACACCACACACACACACACACACACACACACACACTCTCACTCTCACACTCTCTCTCTCACTCACAAAGCCAAATCAGTTCGGATCCATGGATAATCTAATCCTTGGAGCCCTAGTTTTCAAAAATTGCATCCTTTGTACCTTGGAATTTTTTTTTAAGGCCAAATGAACACATGCTCTTTTGATCTGAACACTGGCCGAGTGCCCATCATTAGAGAGATCAGGATCTAAAACAGACTCTGTTCACCCCGCTTCACATATTCTGATGAATAAGAGTCATGAAAACATGGCATGGAAAACAGGTCTGCATCCCTTTCCTCTCTAAGCACTTCAGAGATAGAAATGCCACTGGTAGCCAGTAGGGGTCTCTCTTTGAAAGAAAGAAAAAGTTAAAACTGAAAAGTCTGAAAGTTATTTTGGCTTTGTTGAACAAAACAGAAATAATATCTCTATTAACAAAGATGGCAAGCCTACTTTACTTTCAATCAATCAATAACCCATCAACATTTATTAAGTGCCCACTCTGTGCCAGGCACCAGAGGCCTCATCTTCCTAGTTAGCTCTCTATGCAATAGCCAATATCCACCGCCCTGCTAAACTGTAACTAGATACATTCCCTGTGAACCAAGGCTGTAGTTTTCTTCCAGGAACTTACTTGCAATGGACTGTAATACCATCTTAATTATGATCAATTTTGCATTTGAACAGCTGTGTGGTTATCAAATGATACAATAAAGACATAAAGTACCTTTGAAGCCTCAAAGCTTTCCATAAATGCCAGCTGTAATTACCATCATCTGCCTTTTCTTCTCTATTGGAAAGAAGTTTTCCATGTTCAAGAACTCTCTTACCTCCAATCCAGTACCCAGGCCCACGTTTTCAGGTGCAAGGTATTTAATGTTTGTTGAATCAAACAGACACAGTAGAGGATGCACAGGGCTCTTTCCAGGTCAAACACAATCCCTGTACCTCCCTTACTTTCTTCTTTCTAGGCTCTTGAGACACTGCTCTCTCCTGGTTCTCCTCCTACCTATCTGACCACTCCTCAGTCTCCTCTGCTAGTTCTTTATTCATCTAACATCCACTAATCATGAGGTAGGCCCTAAGGTCCAGTCCAGGGCCCTCTTCTCTTTTCGTTTTACATTCTCTCATTTGGTGACCTCATTGTGCCCTATGGGTTCAACGATCATTTCTATGCGGTGTGTACCCAACCCTGTTCTCTCTCTTAAGTTCCTGCCTCATCACCAACTGGCTTTTGGATGTCCTGTAGGCATAGCAAGCTCAATGTGTTCAAAACAGAATTCACCATCTTTCCCCAAAACCCTCTCTTCTTCCCAACTTCCATATTATTGTGGAGGGTTTCCTACAAATCAGTCAGTAAACAAGTATTTATTAAGTACTTAAGTGTCAGGGATTGTACTAAGAGCCAGGTATACTGACAAAGGCAAAATCAGTTCCTGCCTTCAAGGAAGTTACGTAGACAAACATTAAAATCACCTGAGCTATACAAGATATGCACAAAGTACATCGGAAGATCATCTCCAAAGGATAGAGTTAGGGGTGCTGGGAAAGTCCTCCTGCAGACCTGAACTTGGGATGAGGCTTGAAGGCAGCCAGAGAAACCAAGAGGCCATAGTGAGGAGGGGGAAGAGTGCAGTGGAGGCGCTGAGCTTGAGCATCCTATGTCAGGTAAGCTTTGCTCTCCTCACGAGGGTGAGCGGAAGGGAAGCCCAGAGAAGGGCAGGAAGCAGCCAGTTTGTGCAGAGCTCTGGCTTTCTGCATCTTACAGTGCCTCAAATCACCATGCCTGCAATACTTTCCCTCCTCACATCCACTTCTCAGCTAACCAGGTTTCCTTCCTTCAATCAGCTAAAACGTCACCTTCTTGTAGGGTTTTCCCTGCTGCTCATCTGCCAGCACCTTCCCTTCAGAGATAGCCTCCCCTCTATTCCATCATCTTTTCCCAGTTATTTCTACATCATCTTCCTCCATGCAATGGGAGCTCCTTAAGGGCAGGACCTATTTTTACCTTTCTTTGTAGCCCTACTTTTTTTATTTTTGTTTGGTTTTTTTTGGTGAGGCAATCAGGGTTATGTGACTTGCCTAGGGTCACACAGCTAGTAAGTGTCAAGTGTCTGAGGTCACATTTGAACCCAGATCCTCCTGACTCCAGGGCTGGAAGCTCTATCCACTGTGCCACCTAGCTGCCCCTTGTAGCCCTACTTCTTAGCACAGAGCCTAGCACATACAAAAGTTTTAGGGATTGGGTTTTTTCTCTCTTTTTCAAAATAATATTTTAGTTTGCCCCCCAATTACATGTAAAAATTTTTAACATGCGTTTTTAAAAATGTTAAGTTCCAAATTCTCTCCTTCCCTCCCTGAAAGAGCAAGCAATCTGATATGGGTTATGTATGTGCAATCATGCAAAACATATTTCCATATTAGCCATGTTGTGGGGGGAAAAAAAAACACAGATCAAACACTCTCTCTCTCTCTCTCTCTCTCTCTCTCTCTCTTTCTCTCTGTGCCGAAGGGGGATCTCCATGCACATGGGTGTCAACAGGCTTATCTTATGGTAGGATTGCCTTCCAACCAAGCGAGATAAATTACTTCTCTCCCTCCTTCACGGTGGTCAATTAACTCAGTGAAAGGGGGTAATTGTCCTTAAATGAACATTTCAAAAAAAAAAAGTCCATTTTATCCCAGTTCTTCCTATCCAGGAAGGGAGCCATTGTCATGAAGGCTCAAAACAAAAGCATCTGTCCATGTGGGACAGTATTAGGAATCTCTGGGAGAGCATTTAAGAGCAACCCCTCTCCTGTTCTGCTGGCAGATTCTTTACTGATATGTTGCCCAATAGTTCTGAGCAAAGAAACAATAGCTTCTCTTCTTCCCCCCAGATGCCCTCAGACACTATTCCCCCAAACAGAAGCTTGACTTCAGCTGTTCTCAGTTTGAATGACTCTGCCATCGAGAAGCATGAGGCCTTACAGGAGAGGGTGGCCTGCTTCTGTCCAGTGGGAGAGCAGGAAGGAGCAGGACAAAGGGAAGACAAATCGAAAGAACAAAATGAAAATGGCCATACTATGAGTCAGTGGACAATAAACAACAGTTCTGCTGTATGCAGGCAACTATAAACTTCCCTCCAGTCTGTAAAGCAGGTATGCTCCGAGTTTAATTAAGCTAACTACTTCCAGGCCAGGTGCACATGCGATCAGCTGTGTCCAGAGAAATCATACACTTTACCAAGCAGCGGATCCCTGCTAATGGAGGCCGAGGCCCTCAGGGCAAGTGTCACAAAACCCAAGCATATTTTAAAAATAAAAGAGGAGGGGAAATCCTTTGAGAAGTGCTTGATAAAGCCAGTTTGGATCTGCTTTGAATAACAGTAACTCAAAAATCTATCAGGCTTTAAGGTTTACAAAGTGTTTTCTTCATAGCAGCTCTAGAAGGGAGGCAGTAAAAGGATTTTACAGAGGAGGAAACTAAGGTTCAAAGGGGAAAGTGGCTTGCCCACCTTGACACAGATACATTTCAGAGCTGAGTCTGGAAACAAAGACTTCTGATTCCAATTCGGCTGTTCCTTCCACTATATCACATTACTTCCAACAATCCTCACGTGCACCGCCCTCTACTAGACACCCCACTGATTCGGACCTGAGACACCAGGCTTACACAACACCAGTAGGCTAGCCCTGAAGTCAGGAGGCCTACCTTGGCCTCAATCATGTCCTGTCTCTACTTCATACACTGCCTCTCAAACTGGGCAGCCCCACCCACAAGTGACTGATGCCCGATTAGCATATTGTCCACAGAAGTTCCTGAGTTGTGAACTGTGGATCCAGAGGCTTAAGGAGCAATGATGCCTCTGGAGTCAATTGTTCCAAAAACCTGGGGAGAGGTTGGTTAAGTCCCTAGCCCTTGGAGATCAATGTGATAACCATTCTTAAGGCAGCTGATCATCATGTGCTCATCATCGCTGTCCTCATCAGTAAAATGGGCACAATGATGCTATCCACCCAAACAGCTGCCTGATATTTAGCACAAACATTCCTGGTCCACCGAACTCTTGAAGTTTTCTGTGCAGCAAACAAAGGACAGGCATGGCTAGCTGGGGTGGGTGACTGTGTGGGCACCCTGATCTCAAAGGTTCATTAGGTCCCCTGACTAAGAATGCCCTCTACAACAGTGCCCATGAGGGGCTGGTTGCTAAGCCCTCCAGCTGGGAACATGGAGTGAGGAAGCACGGCCTCTCCTCCCACTGAGAGTCACTGGGAGGAGCACACCAGTGACTTAATTTAGCCAAGGTCACACAGATAATAAGTGGCAGAGTAAAATTTTAACTTCTGATTAGAGATCCAGGGCTCCTTCCCCTAAATTACCCTGCTCATACTTAAATAAATTGAAAGCACCAAGAATTTAACAGGGCCCCAGAAATGCAAAACACCATGGTAAAAAGCTACCTTTTGCAATCATTTGCTCATTCAACAAATATTTACGAACCACCTACTCCCTTGTGCACACTTTGGCAGGCCTGGGTTTCTAAGCCTGCCGTGTGGGGAGAAGAAAAGAGTCCTAACTCTGGAGCCAAGCCACGGATTCAAAAGCTCATTTTGACCCTAAGCTACCTGTGTGTGAGACCTGTTAGGCAAATCACCTCTTCTCTGGATTTTGGCTTCCTTATTCGTAAAAATTAGGAGACTGGACTAACTAACCTCTAAGAGCTGATCCTATGACTTCTTAAAAACAGCCAGGGCCATCTTTGGGAAGGAAAGGAAAAGGCACACATGACACAAAATGGTTTCCCCGTCACAAGATGATTAGGCTTTGTTCCTGACACCACCATTAGTGAGAAGGAAAACAAAACCCCTTGATGGTCACACGTGGGTTGCTCAGGGGCTCGAGGATACCCCACTCCCCCCAAAGTATGTTTTCCAATAAGGCAGACAGTTGCAGAGAAGAACCAAAGATGTTCACCTGCTCAATGTTCCCTCAGAAAGGACTATGCCAATTCATTTTCAAAATCTTTGAAAAGGAGGAAGAACAGTGTGGCAGAAATGGGGCTGCGTTGGGAACAGAGCAAGCATCTGGGCTCTCAGCCCTGCTCTTTCACTGGCTACTTGGTGGACCCTGAGTGAAGACTCTCCCTTCTCTCTGGGCCTCGAGTTTTCACCTATAGAACCTCGGAGGTTGAACTATATGACCTCTAAGGTTTCTGGCCCTCAGTTTTCTCATGGCAGATCTATGATTACATTCTAATGTATATTCCTGCCTGGAAAACATTACTCCAAGAAGAGGACAGCTTTTGTTAACAAAGAGATTTAAAATGAATGAATGAAAAACATTTATTGTTTACCATGTGCCAAATACTGTGCTAAGGCCAGCGACAAAAACACAAGAGCAAGGCAGTCCCTGTCCTCAAGAGGCTTACATTCTAGGAGGAGACAAGGGTGTTTCTGGTCTGGGAAGCCTCTTCCCTGGCCTTCTCCCCACCCCCCCCCATAGTGGAGCCATACATAGGGTGGTCAATTGGCATACTTTTTTCAGAAGCAAGGATCGTGTTTATTTGATTACTACTGGAGAGAAAGAACAGAGGAACAAAAGTGGCAGTAGAATACTGGGCAAAGAGATAGCCATTGTGGCTGGGATGGTCAATTAGATGGGATGTGAAGCATGGTTTGGTGTCCTTGGCCAACTAAACACAGTGGACCATGCATATTTGTACCAGCTGACTCACTAATCAAGACAGTTCAGCCTCAGGGCAATGGTTCCAAAATTCTGTGAATTACAGTGGTTTAAATCACCTGAGGCAAGGTTTTAGAAGGTCGGGACATCCATGGGGCGGGGGCGGCGGGGCGGGCAGTGGCAAGTTCAGTCTTGTCAGCAAAGAGATTACCAGGGTGGGCAGTTGGGATAGGTTATAATAAAGGAATGCAATGATAGGAAAACATTCTATTTGAACACCTGATGGTGAGGATGGACCTCTAAGGAGATAGCGAGAGAACTGTGAAAATAAATGGAGAATAGTTAATTCACTTGTGTATGTGTGGATGATAAAAGGCAAAGATACCACCACTCCTCACAGAACAATAAAGAACAGCTATGAGAGCCATCACAACTGCATGAAGAAGAATAAATTTCAAGGTGTAGGAAGATATCTGAGAAGCCAAGCTGAAGAAAGAAAGACTTCCAAGGTCAAAGTTAGCCATTATTTATAGTAGGCACTCCAGGACATGATGGAGGTTTCTATCAAGATGGGCCAATTGGGAGCTTCAAATACAAACTTTCAAAGGATCCCAACGTTTTCACAGAATTCCAATAATACTTGCTGGTTCATTTCTGAATTGAATTTTTCGTGTTCTGGTAAAAAATGAAAATACTCTCAACTAAAAAGGCCAGCGTTGGCATACCAGTTGAGGGTGTGAACACTAAATAAATCAGACAATTTTCCTTGCCCCCCCTCCTCTAGCACAAAAATCATCCAGGCTCATGTGCCATAATGTTGAAACCTGGACTCCTTCCATTTTGGTCCTGTGTTTCATCAGGAGTTATTGTAATTCCACTGAGTCATCAGAAGAAAATGGCCCCACTTAACAGGAGGAAAAAGCTTAATCTGCTTTGTGTGATGGTGGTTCTCATGAAGAAAAAAAATTAGTTTTACCCATACGCCCTTGCTCATTCTTTTTCTTTGTTTTTCAAGGATGGAGAGCACCTTGGCATTTGGATTATTAAAGTGAAGCCCAACCGAAAACTGGATCTCTTTACTAAGAGCCCAAGCCACAGGAAACTTTGAGATCCAACCTTCTTTACTTCACAGAGGAGAAAACTGAGCTATAGAGAAGGGAAATGAATCATAAGGAATGGATCTGGGAACTGAGCTTGCTCCACCGTGGGGTGAGCCACCATATCTTCTAATTCCTGCTTTTGGAAGCCCCTTCATGCCCAGAAGCACTGACTTTTTTAAATTAATTTTTTTTCCATCTAAGGTTGTTAGTTTTCAGAGTATGAGACACAATGAGAAGGGACAGAGGGGATTTATATTATGTCCTAAAGTGAACTAAGTGAAATCCTTAAACCAGTGTCTTAACAGAGAAAAGCACTGACTCTTTATTTTTTTTTGGGGGGGGTGAAGGAAGTGGGAATCTGTCCTTGTCCCTGGACTGCTTTAACATTTCTTATTAACAGTTTCAATGAGTACACAGGCTCTGTACTTTTTACTTGATCAGATTAGCAGATGTCACAAAGCTACAAGGGACACCTTACCTCCTGGATGACTAAAAGGAGATGCCCAAGAGGTTGAGGAGCTACAAGACTGGACCAACTCTACCAGCTCCCTTTTGGGTACAAGCTGAGGCAGCCTGAGAGTACTTGAGATGAAAGCTGCCTGTGGGCTTCAGGGGCCTACCTGCTTAGTATAACCAACAGGGGATACAGCACTCTAAACAGGTAATCTAAATTTAAGTTTCAATGAAGTGTCCAGGGCTGAGGAGATGAGAGACAGTTCTTATATCCTGCCCTCATCTGTCTGTGAGTGTGTATGGTGTAGAGTTCCAGGCAACATGTTTTGGGAACAGTGCTAGTAAGCTAGAAAGCATTGAGGGAAAGGCACCCAGGGCAGTGGTTCATATACCATCATCAGATCAATGGTGGCTTTTTTTCCTGATGTTTCCACCTGTTAGGGCCTTCCCTGGAAATGACTACCCACTGACTTTCTATAAAGATTATGTATTCTTATACCACCTTAGTATACATAGTTTCTTCCCACAGAATGAGCTCTTGGAAGGCAAGGGCTATCTGCATGCCCACTACTTGGCCCAGCACCTGGTATATTGCAGCCCAGCAGTATATCAGATCAAGTGTGGGACCTGATTTTGAATCTTGCCTCAAACAGTTATGGGGACAGTCATTTGACATTTTAGTTTCACTTCCCTTATGTGCAAAATGGGGGTAATAATAGCTCCTACCTCACAGGGCTGTTGTGAGGGCAAAATAAGATGATATATGAAAAGAGCTTTGAAAATCTTAAATCACTATTGAAATATTAGCTATTATAATTAATTGTCATTAAACATGATTGGCTGATTGATTGATAGATAGGTTGAAGGAACCAGGATGTTAAGCTTTGAAAAGAGAAAGTCTAGGTGGACTGGTAGCTATAGATAAATAAGTACTAGAAGGGCTCTCTCTTGCCCCAGAAGGCACAACTCAGAAGAGTGGCTAGAAGTCGCAGTGGCAGATTCAGGCTCAAGAAAAAGGAAAACTTTCTACCAATAACAGTGGCCCTAAAATGTGGACCTGCTTGGGGAAGGCATGAATTTAGAAAGGCTCTGAAGGCAGCACTAGGCTGAAGTTCAGCACGCTAGGCTGCCATCGAGTTTCTAAGGCTTTGCACTGACAGGACTTTAGGAGCAGAGGGCCAAGGACAGGGTCATTTCCAACCCTATTCTACCAGAATCTCAACTATGACTATGAAGCCCTACACACCTATAAATAGAGGGACAATAATGACTGTGTCAGAGGACCTGAGATAGCCTATCTGCATGGGGTGAATTCTGGCCTAGGTCAGAGTCTGGCAGGCAGGCTTTGGCTCTGGCCACTAACTAGCTGAGACTCACTCCCCTAACTTCTCCACGTCGTCCACCAGCAGCCTTCACCCCCTAAGAAGACCTTCACCCATGATAGGCCTTGGTCATGCTCACCTCACTCCCAGCTCAACTCATCATTCAAATGAGACTTCACCTCCTTGACAGCAGCCTTCTCCTCAGTGGCTGTGCTCTCCTCCATCTTCTGACTCCCCTTTCTTTGTATCTCTAGTGCCTAGCTCCATGCCCAGCACATGGTAAGGGCTTAACAAATGTTTCATCCACCTTTTAATCAATTTGTGTGACTTCCCTCCTTTCCACAGCCTCACTCTTTTGCTCTGACTCTCCCCTCATATCCCTATTACATGTAGACATACAACTCTCTCCCCTTCTCTCCGTCTGAGTCTCTGAGGGCACGGATAGTAGCCTTTGTTTGCCTGATATTTCCAGTGCCCAAACTGCTGTAGGCAATTTATGGACACTCAATGAATTGACCCAAATTTACACCCCCACCCACCCACCAAGCTGCCAAGGCCACAGCACCACCTGCACACATTCCTGACATTCTCAGCAGGCAAGACTGAACCTGCTCTACTCTTTCCAAAGCATGTGCAATGTTTCCAGACCTTAGGGTCTCAAGAGGGCAATGCAAACTCTCCCAAGGCAATCAGTCTGCACACATGCCTGCCAAAAGGAACTGATGAAAAGGTCTGGGTCGGGGAAATTTTTCTCCCTCATCTGGTTATTAAGAAACCAGACCTTCCCAATTTCTGATCATTTTACTGAACCCAAAGACAAGACCCAGCTGAAGGCATCTTCCTTTTCTCAATAAGGGTGAAGGTGGCAGACTGTGAAGAAAGAGTTCTAGACTCCAGGTCTGAAGACCCCGATTTGAGGACCAACTCTGTCTTTTACTACCTACAGGGCCCTGGGCTCTCAGCTTTTTATGCTCTCAGCCTGAATTTCCTCTTCTGCAAACTGTGAGAGCTGCACTAGATGGTCACTTAGGCCCTTTCCTAAAATACTGGCCAGACTCTCGTTTCCCAGTGTGCATTTCCAGGTAGCTTCAAGCCCCAAGTGCTCCCCCAAAATTAGGAATACAACATTCCTCTATATGGGACAAGTAATTTCCCTTGTGACTGAGCAATGTGCACCACATCTTAATTCTACCCCTAGCTGTCTTATCCCTCTCTGTCTGCTTCTCTTGGTATCCTGGGTTAAAAACAGCTTCACGTACTCATCCTTCCAGATTTTGTGTGAAGTAATTTTCCTGAAGGAACAGTTCACCTTTAACTATGTGCTGGCTGGGACCCTACCCAGCCTCTTTACCACTAACACCATAACAGAAAGACCCCAGGATCTAGAGTTGTCTAGAACAGGGCTTCTTAAACTTTTTCCACTTGTAATCCCTTCAGCGCTTCTTAAACTGGGGTCTCAATCCACAAGAAGCTCTGGAAAGGGACCTTTGAGACCACCATCTAGTGCCCCCCCCATTTTACAAAGGATCATGGACTAGAAAATCCCAAGTCTGAGGTCCAGAAAGATTAAGTTAGTGCAGGCAACAAGCATTTGCTAAGCACCTACTATGTGCCAGGCACTGGACTATGCACTAGGGACACAAAGAAAGGCAAAAGGTAGTCTGCCTGCAGGAGTTCACAGCCAAGGCCAGAGAGTTTAAGCCATCAACAACCATTGTTCATTACATCCAAAACAATTGCGCTTGGCAGGCCCTACCAAAGACAGGCCAGCCTTTAAGAGCTCCATGGCCTCATGAAGCATCAGAGTGGGCCATCAGCCGAAGCTGCCTCAGAGAACCTGGATAAAACACTAGCAGCTGCCTGCTTCACACAGGCTGGGCTTATCGGAGTCTAAGGGACTTCGGAGATGAAGGGCACATTGGCATTAAGATGAGAACAAGCTCATTTAAAATCAGAGTCCACACTTAACGTGATATGGCTTTAATAAGCGAATCCACTGAGTAAGCAAGCTACCCCATGAGAGCGATTTCTCTTAGTCCACTTCCACACATGTACCAGCCATGCTACCAAGGCTGTATTTAAAAGAAAAGGGAAGCAGAAAGACCAAAAAGAGATGGGCAGGCACTCCAGCTTCAAAGCATCTCACCTTCAGAAGGCCAGTTCCTCATTGTTCCATCTTTAATTCACAATTGGGAATAAAGGCAAAAAAAAATTTCTTTGCATTCAAGATAATCATTTCCAGCCTGGGGGCAAACCTCTCTACCCCAACCCTACACGGTTTTCTTCTGAACAAAAACTGTGTAATTTTAGCTCCCAGTCAATAGAAACCCTGTGTTGATGTGCATTCCAGAAGAGAGAAAATGAATGCTAATTCCAAGCCGAGTATTTGGCTCCTGATCTCTCCTCCCGATGGCCTGGTGGTAGGCCTTCCTTCTCCAGGTTTCCCTGGGCCAAACTCCTCCCACCACCTGTACCCAATCCTGCTCCTAACTAGCAGGTCTCAGTTTCCCCCAGGGTAGCCAGCTCCCCAGGATCCTAAACTTAGGGTTCTTTGGAGAGCTTTTCCTATCTCTTCCTCCCTAATGAACTTGAGGGCCTCAGAATTTAATTAGTCATTATTTGCAAGCAGACTAATTGCAGGGTAAGCCTAGGGCCGGGCAGCCCACACTGAGGCAAATGAATATGGTTCCTTGTGCTGCTTCTCCCGGGAAGGATCCTGGGAGACAAATGATTGATGGTCTCTCTAATAAACTCTAATTGTGAGCTCCGCAGGCCGAGAGAGCCACAACAGAGGTGGCAAAAGGGCATACCACAAACTGTCCGACTAATGAATGAAAAGCGTCCCATCTGATGAGGGCCAGCGACCCAAGAGGAGCCGAGATGAACTCCTCCTCTTCCCCCACTAGTCCTCCTCCCCCTCAACCCCAAGCTCCGAGACCCTTTTCAAACATCGACTGGGAAGCACTTGGGGGCAGTAATAGACAACTCCCCAGCAAAGAACTGGATATGAGTGACCCAGGGAACAGGAAGGGGTGTGCCAACCCACTTTGTGCTAGTGCACCATCACTCCATTCTCTGCTAGCAGATTAATGGTGAATGGGGGATGGCGGCTTCCACCAAAGGCTCCCAATCAGGGTCTGAGTTTGAAAAGGCGTTCTGTTTCTAACCCGAACTCTAGTCCTCTTAGACAGCTTCTGGCCAGCTCCAACAACCGCAGAGATGTAAAATTCACAACAGACGTCCTTCTCACTTGCAGTAACGCATAGAAAGGTGTGTGTTGCACTCAGGTCCTATCACTGCCAGGCTTGGAGGGAACAAGAAGAGTGAGGGCAGGAGGAGAAGGCAAAGGGGCAGCTGCAGAATTATGCAAGAAAAGTCACTAAGTTGTCCCCTCTGACCCAGAGATTCTACTACTGAGACTACTACATCCCAAGGAAACTAGAGACAACACAATGGATCCCAACATTTTATTCAATTCACAAAGTGTTCCATCCCCTACACTAGGTGCCTGGTGCTAAAGAGACAAAGACAAAACCAAAATGGCCCCAACACACACAATAACTACAGTAAAGAAAGCAGAACCAGAAGAACACAATACACAATGACTACAGCACAGTTACAACCACAGTGCAAAGGGTCAGTGTGCAGAGAGAACCTCTGCAATACAATGGTCAATGTTAGTACATAGAGACAAAGTTAAAAAAGATGAAACCATATTTTTCAAAGGTGTATATGTGGCTGTTTGTCTCATCAAAACAGAACATAATTAAAGAAGAATACGATCTTCAACTATTGTGGAACAGTTAAACAAGTCATGTGACCTGAATTTAATGGAATATGACTTACAAAACAGAATGAATACAATGAATATGAAGAATCATGGGAAGATTTACATGAACTGATGCAGAGTGACGTTAGTAGAACAAGGCAATCAACAAATAATCAAAACTAAATGTTGCAAAATTATGACCATGCTTGGCTCCAAATAAGGGATCTATGAAGGCACTTCTCCCCACTTTCCAGATGAAGGGGGATTATGAATGTGGTGAACCACATACCAGACTTTTTCAATAGCTTGGTTAATTAGGCTGATTTTTTTTTCTTCTTTGTCATAAGAGATTACTCTCTGGGAAAGGAGGATACATTGGGAAATGTGGGTGACATAAAAACAAGATCCCAATAAAAATGTATTCTAAAAATATAGGCCTGGGAATGGACTGGAGAAGAATGGTGTAGAGAGAAAAGGAAGACACAGTTTTAAGGGCTAGCCCACAGAGGAAGGAACAGAATTAAGTGTGGCTGAAGAGGGCACAACCAGGAACCAGGGTAGAAGCTAAGGAAGGCAGGTTTCAGCTGTTGGAAATTTGGTGAGAAGGGACACCACTGCAAGAATCCTAGAGAAATGAGAATCGGTTCTAAGTACCAAGCAGAGGGCCCAAGAGATGAGGGATCAAAGGGGAAAGTGGCAGCTACAGCAGAAGAAAGAGAGCAGCAGAAGGCATGAAGAGAACAAGGCCAAGCATCTGGAAAACACATGGAAACCACAAACTGGTAACACTGTGATAGAAACTGTACTTTCAGAGTGAGCAAAATGAGCAGCACCTGACCACCAGAGTTATAAAATGTTATTTCACATTCTTGGTAATACAGAATCTGAACCAAGCTGTGCTTCCCTCTACTTTTTTGGGGAAAAGAAAGATTTGCTAAGTAAACAGACAGGGTAAACTCCTTTATGTGGGGCACTGTAAGCTACTTCACAGGAGACATGCAGCTAGGCATTTCTGAAACAGCCTTTTCTTTTTTTTTTTTTTTGGCTAGGCAATGGGGTTAAGTGAGCTCAGGTCCTCCTGAATCCAGGGTCGGTGCTCTACCCACTGTGCCACCTAGCTGCCCCAAAACAGCCTTTTCTTAACATTGTTATTCCAATTACCAAACAGGCTTGTCTCTTGGGCAGAGCCAGCATATTGAGAAAGCCGTACTCCCCCGCTTCCCCACTGGCGATTCTACTGTTGCCTAGGCCTAGAAGGGCACCCCCCTCAGCCTTCTGAGCCCAAAACAAGAATCCCCTCCTCCAGAAAGCCTTCCCTGATGCTCCCAGTTCCTCCTCTCAGTCTTATGCACCCCTCTAATGAACTATCAGGAAATATCACTTAGGCTAGTGGATGGGCAATGGGGTGTAGTGGAAAAAGGGTGGCTTTGGGGTTGGGAAGCCAGGGGCCAAAGCCCACTACAGACAACCAGCCGACTCTGCGTGTGACCATAGGCAAGTCATTTAAGTCCTCAGAGCCTCAGTCTTCTCTTCTGTACAAGGAGGACAGTCAGGTTCACACTACTCATCTTTCTGAGTCACTGTGAGGAAAAGTGTTCTATCCCCTTGATCCAAAAAGGGAAGAGATCAAGTTTTATGTCAACAGAGCCTAGCACAGAGTTCTGTACATAGGTCTTTAATGAAAAACATTTTTCTTGAATTACTGAAAGAAAGCAGGTCCTAAGGCCCTCGACTGACCCAATAATTATTTATAGTCTGGTTGACATTACTCTGTGTGTGTGTGTGTGTGTGTGTGTGTGTGTGTGTGCACGCGTGCACTTGCATCCATTCACTCATTTATTTGTGTATTTACCGGATCTATGATTTCACTGGTGTAGGAAATGCCCTCTCCCAGTGCATGTGGGGTACCTGCTCTACCTCTTCTCACCCTACAGAATTCCCCAGGGTCACTGAGAGGCTAAGGCCTTGCCCAACGTCCCCCAGTCAGTGTGTGTCAGAGGCAGGAACATTCCTGAAGCCTGCCGGCCATCCACCAGGCCACTTTCTCATTCTTTGCCTGCCCTGCCTCTTCCTCCTCCTGCTCTTCTTTCCCCTCTCTTCTTCGATAAATTATGTGTACATTTATATCTACATGTGTATGCGAATATATAAAATATATATCCTATAAATAATAAAAACTGCACTTCTTTAAGTTTCTATGTTAGAACTTTCACTACTTCAGACACTCCAAATTAGTAAGGTTTTCCTGTTTTTCAAAAATGAAGGTTGAAAAAAAAAACCTCAATGACCTTCACAATCATCACATAATAAATAATGATCAACTGATTAGGATGAATACAGAAGACCCCATCTGAGCTTCCTCTCATCACGTCTACAGGGCTCCCTGAGGAGTACTAAGATGTGCACCAGCTGCAGCCCAAACTGAGATCTCCCTGTAGAACACTGTTCCCATCCAGCCATGACTATCATTTATCCTCTCCATCATGTCCCCCTTTCCAACATTTGCCAGGACTCCTACTATATAGTACTGTTTAGTGAGGACGGGAAGCCTTGAGGGTGACACAACAGCTGTCTTCAAGTGCCTGAAGGGCTGGCAAGTGGAAGGGCCATTAGACTTTGCTTGATATGCCGAAGGGAAAAACTTCCTAACAATCAGAGCTGTCCAAAAGTGGAATCCACTTCCACAAGCACTGATGCTGCCATGGGAGGTAACGGGGAATGGGAGCTCACTTGAGGTCTTCCAGGAAAAGCTTGATCCCCATTTGGTGGGTCCACCGTAGATGTGCTTCTTTTTTGGGTCTGGTTTGGTCTAGGTAGCCTAGGAGGGTCCTTTCCAACTCTGAAATCCAATGGTTTTGTCCCCTAAGATCTGGAAGCAGTAGCAACGGCACTAGGACTCACACCCAGGCCCCTGGCTAGGTCTCTTCCCTCTCAGCATGCTGCTTCTTATTGGTCACTTACTGGTCCACAAGCAGCCATGACGAGAGATGAAAAAGGCCCATTCTGTCTAAGGGCAGGATGTGAAGCATGAGATCAGATTACTGTTCTAGTCAAGCTACAAATGTTATTAGTGGTCATAAAAGCAGCCAGCCACGGCCTTGACTCTGACCTGGTGGTGGGGAAGGCTGCCTCAGTGCTATGCAGATTGGCATCTCTACCTTTGCGAGGAGAAGATCCTGTCCCTTGCTGTTCAGGATCGGAGGGGGAAAAAGGGTGGGCCCTGCTCAGCTTTCATTACTATCTCAAATATCTCAATCGAGGGCCTTCTAAATCTCCTCCCTTCCAGGCTAAATAAGCTAAGCTTTGCAAGCCCTAACTGGCTTATAATGCACCACTGTGGAAAGTCAAGAGCTGTGACCGGCAGCACCTGTAAAAACACACCGAGGAAGGATGCCTGGGGGCAGGGGAGGCACGGCTTCCTAACCACTAGAAGCCAGGTGTCCTAATACACAGTCCTGGCCTTCTGCTGAAAAGTAGCAAGAGATGAAGAGTGGCCACTGAGCCAGACTGCTTTCTCTTTGTCCTGCTGGCCCCCAGGAAGCACGGACCTCAGTAGCACGTGGAGCTATGTGGCTGTTACACTTCTTGGTTGTGAATCTAGTTTTGGCTGGCCCTGGTGCTGCCAGGATCTCTTTTATCCCTAGATCCTGAAGTCTGTCCTTCCAGAGGACAGTTGGGGTAGGTTTCCTGAACTGCCCCCTCACCAAGTCCCTGAAGCAAAGATGGTGGGACTAACTCTTCTCTCTTTCACACTTCCCTAGGGTTTCTTCCAGTATCAGGATGCATGAACCTGTATAAGGCACCTTTCAGGGTGCTGAGGGTCCAAATGCAGAAGAGCCAGACCTCAAGGTGCTTTCATTCTTAAGGAAGAGTTGACATGGCAGGGAAGGGTTTTTGATCTGGGAAGTCCCAGGGATGGTGAATGGAACAATGGGACAGTTCACTATTAACATAACCTTCCAGCGGCAATGTCCCAGGTAAGAGAAGGACCCAAAGGCCCAGGGAATACTGGACTAAGCAAACAAGCTCTTCTTAGGCATGGTCTCTGGTGCTTTGGTTTGGAGGGCGGGGTAGCAGTGGGGGCAAGGAGGGACGGGTGCAGGCTGCACTGGCATGGGCCCCCAATCAAGGCCTCCAGCCTCCCCTGCCTAGTGCTGGCGAGCTCTTCCCAACCTCTGCCTCCTGCTTCATCCTACTCTCCCCGTCCGTGAACTCCCCCCCGGCTGGGGCTGCCTCTGGGCACTGCTCCTCATTTCTGCACTCAGCATCCTCGCCTTCCTTCAAGGATCAGTTCGGGTGATTCCTGCGCACTCCCCCGCCCCTCCCAGACTAGGGTTTCCCACAAGCTCGCCTCGTGCCCTGTGTGCTCTCTGAGCCTCACCACACGACACATGGTCCTCTGAAGCAGGAAGCGCTTCGGGTTTGGATCCCGAGCGCCCTGAAAGGTGCCTTATACGTGGTAGGAGCTTAATAGATGCCCACTGCATTGGACTGATGTGCAGCTGACATTCAGAGGGTAATAGCAATTAGATTTAGAGGGGGCCTCAGTGAGCCAACTGCCTCACTATACAGATGAGGAAACTGAGCCCCAGACAGGCCGTGTTATCCTGTGCTGTCATACAGGTAATCAGGAACAAGAGAAAAGGTGGCAGGACTCCAACTCTGACCGGGACCTTCTGACTCGCAGGCTAGGGCTCCTTTGGCCACATCCACATTGCTACTGCCAACCCCAAACATACCGGGGCTGAAAAGCCCAAGTGATAATTTTCATAGTAACTTTAGACACGTCAGTCATCCCCAAGAGTTGACAGAAGAGAGATACAGTGAATGGTCACTAAAATGGAAGGAAGTCTGGAAGTTCCAGTTGGCACAGCAATGTAATTCATCCAAATGGCAGACTGAATTCTCCACAGCTACAGACCTCACTGCAGTAATCTCTTCTGGTGGTATCTGCAGGGGAGGAAGGGGACAAAGGCTGTATACTGCCAACACCTCCACTGTGCAGATTATAACCTTAGCTCTGCACAAAAAAGTTTCTGGGCTCATATGATAAAGGACCAAGGACACAAAGAAACAGCCATGAAGGCCCAGTTGGAGAACGGGAGGTGGACAAGCTGGGAAGGGGAGGCCACACCTGAATGGCTCTTGGGCCAGCATGAGCTAACTGGCACCAGCATGGACTCAACCCCATCAAGGTGCAGAGGACAGGGCTAGCTCCAAGAGTCCAAAAAACGCAGAAGAAAGAAAAAATGGGCTGCCTTCCCTCGAACTTACCACGTTCACAGAAATACCCATGATGAATGCCCTTTTTTCCCTTAACTTAGAAAAATGATTTAGGTTTACTGATACATGGGAAAACGCAAGCTGCTAGAATTATTATTTTTTTTAAAGGTACTGACCCTAATATCCCATGGACTTCCATTTAATCCAAACAAGCATTTATTAATCCCTTAGGATGTGCATAGTGACTATGTGCTGGAGACTCAAAGATGAAAAATAGAGCCTGTCATTAAAGAATTTATGGTATAACTGGGAGTGGGGAAGATAGGACATGTATACAAAACACGATGAGCTCTCCCCTGTGTAAAGCACTTTCAGGCTGACACAGGACTGTCTTCCCAATAGTTCTATACAACAGAGCAGACATATCTGGATCCCTCTTTTATTGGAGAAGAACCTTAAGCTCTAAGAAGTAAAGGGCCTCACCTGCCCAAGGTTCCACACCAGAATTCCAGGAGGCTTAATGAAGGTAAATAGGTAAACAGGGTAAAACAGAAAACAAATGAGGGCATGGAAAAGGAATGAGAAATTGCACTGCTGGGATTTCCCCACCCCATCCTCTCTAAAGGCAGGAGTCAATTTTCAGTCAGATCAAAGATGGGGGGAAAAATCCATTCCCAAACTCTTCAGAAAGCTATGAGTAGTGGAAAGAATAGGTCCCTGGCCAAGTCCATGTCATCTCAATGGCAGGGGTTGGGGGGTGGTGAGGAAGAGATATGATCTGGGGCAGATAGCATCCCTTCAAAACACCTGACTTTGGGGAAATTCAAGCCCTTGGCTAGAGCTGCCATGTGGCATACAGTTTCTTTCCTTGGGAACACTGAGATGACTCCCTAAGTGGAGCACCCACAAAAATGTCAGAGCTGCTTGTTCTATGTGGGAGCCAAGAAAAAGGAATGTACATTGGTGCCGCTTGTCTAAGGCCGCTGCTGGAAGGCAGCAACCATGTCAAATGCAAACACAGTACTGGTCCCCAGCACTGTACAGCAGTGTGATCTGCAGGCTTAAAAAGCGTTCATAGAACGTACTGCTGAATGACCACTCCAGAGCACACAACCATTTACTAGGCATTCATTCAAGAAGTATTTCTTAAGCACTTGATGGGGGCCTTGGTTGGGCATAGAAGACACACAGAGGAAGAATGGCAGTCATTACTTTCCAAGAGATCAGAGGCCTTCACAGAGGTTGTGGCAGAGTGAACCCCAAGAGAAAAGAAACCACTTCTTCTACCTCCCTTCCTCCATTCATTTGATCTGAAGCAATACTAGTCCAAATGGGTTCAGGGAAAACTGTTCCTCTTTTCTCCTTAATAGGATGAAATAAAGGCTATATCTTCCAGTCATAAGTGCTGAGGGGGACAGATGGGGAAGAGATGAGGACCCCAAGAGGCGCCACATTTCCTTATTTTTGAAAGAAATCAAGTCACTGGATTTGATTCAGACCAAGCCCCCCTCCCACCCCCACCCCATCCCTCTGCTGTCCTCCTTAAGCTAAGGGCTTCACCTTTAATCACAGACATCTGCCTCCCAGGCGGGGCAGTTCTGGGAGTGCAATCGTTCTCGGGGACTTAGCCCACCGAGGTGGGGGTAGGAAGGAATACATAAAGGGCTCCACACATGACGTTCTGGATCCGTGGGGTTCCCTGTTTCTCAGATGCAGCCTGCTCACACAGCTAAGTGCTCACTTCAAAACCTCCCTCCACAGCTTTCCAAGGAATGGAGTTCATTAAAAGCCTGCTGGAGGCCTCTGGTTGGTGAGCACCTTCCCTCCTCAAATGGCAAGTCAAATGCAGGCTCTCCTACAGGGATGGTTCAGAGCAGCCCTCGGAGGCCAGGCGGGTCTGACTACAGGAGCACCCATGACTCAGGTGACTCAGAGACGGTAACTAAGTGCAGCAACGTGGTGGACTAGAAGGAAAGCTGGCCTGGGAGGCAGAAGGTCTGGGTTGGAGTCCCAGCTCTACCACTCCCTTACCAGCTGACCAATGTTGGGCACTTCACCCCACCTCTCCCAAGTTTCTTTTTCTATGGAGCTGGGAAATGTGGCCTCAGAATCCCACAGTTTCTGAGATCGACGGGCCCCTCGGCAGCCATCTAGCTCAGCCAACCTGCACCTAGACACACTTCCCCAATGAAGGCCACCCAAGGGGTGCAGCCAGCTCTGCCAGAAGCCCCATTCTTCCACTGGGGCCAGCACTAAAGGTGAACAAGTTTTTCCTGAATCAAACCCAAACGGGCTGTTTTTCGGCTTCTGTTTATCCTTCAGTGCTTGAATCTTAGTGCTGCTATTTACTTGTTTCTCCTTCTCATTTAATCTTGCTGGGCCTCAATTTCCAATCACATAAGGGATGTTGGAGGCAATCAAGGGCTCTTAACCTGGAGTCCATGAGATTATTTTCCTTAAAACATTTTAATAACTGTATTTCTAGATAATCTGTATCCTTTGTGTTTTGTTTTATGCATTTAAAACCATGATTCTAAGAAGGGCTCCATGCCACAGAGAAGGTTCAAGACGCCTGGACCAGATGATCCTGAGGTGTAATGCTCCAGGGATGAGCATGATAGTGACAATCCTACCTGCCCCACTGATCTCACAGGGTTCAAATGAGACCACATCTCTGTGCAATGTCAGCTCTCACTTGGAGCCCAATGGGACAGGGGGAGAGAGGGAACAGAAATGGGTGCAGATGAGCCCAGAGAGGGACATTCCCACCTGTCATAGAAATGGGTTTGTACTACGTTGGTTCTATCCATCCAGATAACAACAAGGCCCCATTTGGATGTGGCAGCAGAAGAGACCACCCATAAAGTAAGTGAGCAAGCCCTGTCGGTCTGCCTTCTTGGGAGCAGATTTCACTGAGTTATAGTTTGTGTGCAGGGTGCTTAGAATTCTGCCAAAGCTCCAGTCCTTAACAGACCTTTTTGTTGTGAATTTATCATCAGGGTTGACAAAGAAACTGAGGCTCAAAGGCAGGCCTAGGCTCAAACCCAAATAGTCCAATTTCCAATTCAGGGCCCTTTTACCCCATAATCAGCTTCCTCCCAAATAACAGTGCCATGGGAATATGGGAAGAACGTAGTGTCTGGAGTTCAAATACTGGCCCTGCCATTTCCAAGCTGTGTGAGCTTAAGCAAGTCACTGAACATCACTGGGCTTCCATTTCCATATCTGAGAACTGACTAGAAGGTCCCCAAGATCCCCTCCTCCCATTCTAACTCTTACAATCCCCATCTCATTCTCTTTTTTCTGATCTAAATGGGGACTAACCACCCCAAACTGAGCAGACCCTTGAATAAGGAACGACCTTTAGGCGGTTAAGTGCTGTGCCAACAAAGGACGGGGCCACCTTCTGTGACGATATCCCATCCTAAGCGTCCGGGAGCATGTTCTGCACTCAGCTTGACCATACAAAGCTTGTGCTCAGGCCTGCCCTTTCTATTTCAGGAGGGGACCTCCCGCTACTAAACGAGGAATATGCTGAGACCATTACAGATCAAATTATCAGCTGCCTGGTCAAAGTGTCAGGACATCTGCTCCACCTCAGACGTATGCCCATAAACGCTTCCTCCAAAGGACCCTTCCCACAAAGGACAGAATAGGAGTACCAGGCTGCTCTGATTCTACTCCCAGTTACAGGAAAAACCAGGATGCCTGGGGGACAGGACAAGCCTCAGGGTCACTGGGGAAGCCACGGAAATTGCCAACCTGTACACACAGGAAGGTTTTCTGAGCAGATAAGCAGATTTAAGGCTATTTTTGGTTTGCTTTTAAAAGGCAAAGGACTGACGGACTGGAGGAATGCTAATGGGCTCCAATATAAGCTCTGCCAAAATCTGCCTCACCCTGCCAGCAAACAGAGAGATGCCAGAGGAGGTCAAAGACGTCTGAGAGCTGAAGAGGCTCCTCTGGCTTTTCCGACTTTGACCTTCTCCCACAAGTCTCTGCTCACCAGCCTCCTGGACTAAGAAGCTACACATTCATTTCTGAGACCACTTAAGCATTGACAGAGCCCACCACAGTGCACCAACACACAGACAGATGGACCATAAGTACCTGGTATTTACTCAGGCCCTCTTGGTTTGCAAAGTACTTCACAAGTGCAAGAGCTGCCGCCTTGTGTGTACCCCTGCTCAGGATGTCCAAATTTCAGGACAGAGGCCACTCCACTGGCTGCAGATCAAATCAAGGACATATTTCTCACGCCCCATCTACGTGCTAAGGGGACAGGGTCATGGATCGCTGCGCCAGAAGTCCTGGCCTGTGGGCCCTGTTTGTTCTCTGCTGTCAAAACAGTAAAAGCATCCAGGTTTCCATTAAGGAAAAAAAAAACCTTACTAGCCCCATCTGACAACTGAAGAAACTGAGAGACAAAAGGGAAGTGACTTGCTCAAAGACATCTGGGTCCAAGCATGCCTGCCCACTCTTTCCATCTGGATAGGCTGCCCCAGCAGGATGGAGCAGGCAGGGTCTCTAATCTGGCCCCAGCTGACTTTCTAAGGTGCTCAAGTCACTTCGGAATCTCAGTTTCCTCCACTGTAAAATAGGGACAATATTGCCAGGGCTCCACTGAAGATGAATGGAAATATATGTGAAAATACTCTGTAACCCTTAAAGCTTCCCAAGGATCTAAGACTACACAAAAGAGCAAAACCAGATCAAGCAAAGAAAGGTATGGTCCGGGAAAGTAGCCTGCCCAAGCCTGGCTAAGTGTTTCTCTTCAGTACTCATCTACAGTGAGGCTTGATAAATTCCCCTACAGCTCCCTGGCAAAGAGATCTAAGGAATGCCACTTCCTTTCTGGAGAATGTTGGCAAATCCTTAAACTTCTGGTCAGTCTAAAAAACGCTAGCATTTTTGTTGTTGTGAAAACAATGTTCTCTTCATTATCTGGGGCAGGTGTGCATGGAAGGAATGCTTAGAATCTGCACAAAATAGTTTACCTAATTCTACAACATCAGACTAATCACTGGGTACGTGAAACGAAGGCTTCTATTCTGGGTTTCCAACCATCTCTTGGAATTCAGGGAAAACTCATCAACTTGTAAACTGGGGAATATTCAAGAGAAACAAACTACAGACGGACTTAACTGCAACAATCCTGCTCACAAATACAGTAAATACCCATTAACTCCAACATCAAACAGACAGGGAGCTCAAATAACCAGAGTTTAGTTATAATGACATTGATGACTGAGAATAAAAGAAAAAGATTATATTCTATACTGGCTTGTCAATAGAGACTGAGCACAATTTGTTTAGAATCACACATCTATGAAAATGAGAGCTGAGCAGGGGCCTTAGAACCAAGAGTGTCAGAGTTGGGAAGTGCCATTAGAACACAGGATGTCTGAACTGGGAGGGCCCTTAGAACACAGGATGTCAGAGCTGGGAGGGCCCTTAGGACACAGGATGTCAGAGCTGGGAGGGCCTTTAGAACACAGGCTGTCAGAGCTGGGAGGGGCCTTAGAACACAGGCTGTCAGAGCTGGAAGGGGCCTTAGGACACAGGATGTCAGAGCTGGGAGGGCCCTTAGGACACAGACTGTTTGAGAGGAAAGGACAAAGCTAGTTTAGCTTCCTCATTCTGTAAATAAAGAGAGTGAGGCCCATAGAGGTGAAACGCTCTATCCAGGGTCACCAAGACGGCCTAGGGCAGAGCTGGAGCTCAAATCTGTCCCCACTGCATCCCTACCAACGGTCTATTTTTTTCCATGTTCCCTCCTCCCTCCTAAACTGACACTTTGTATTTAATTGACAAGATCCTGGAGTTCCTTCTAAACTGATGTTAAAAATGTGCCCAACACAGTCCAAGACTTCTCACATTCTTCAGGAACTTACAGTCCAGGTAGAAGGTCTGTGGGGACCTCCAGTTAACAGGAGCATGTGATTGAAGAGGTGCCCTGTTGCCCAGCCATTCTGGACAAACAAGAGTTTCCCATTCTTCATTCACCTTCATAGCATTCCTATGAAGTAGGGAATGGCTAGGCTAGCTGGCCTTCATTTCCAGCTGAGGCCAGGAGAGCCCAGAGCACATTTCCTGGTTTATGCTCTTCCTCAAACTAGACACTTCACCTGCTGATGCTGGGTGTTTTCTCTGGCTGGCCCTCATGCCTGCAGTGCTCTCCCTGCTCAGCTCCATCTTATGGCTTCCTGCAGGTCCCAGCTAAAATCTTGCCACCCACAGGAAGCCTTTCCTGATCCCCCCCAATGCTAAGGCCTTTCCTCCAACTGACCTTATCTAGGGCTTATCTGTGCATAATGTCTCCTCCAACTAGACTGAGAGCTCCTCATGCCTCTCTTTGTAACTCCTGAGCTCAGCACAGTGCCTAGCACACAATAGGTACTTAATTAGTACACACTATTTACTCATATGAGGCAACATGGATTACTAGAACAACACTGGCTCTGATGCTTACTACCCACCTGTACAATCTTGAATAAGTCCCAACTTTCCCGAGTTTCAGTTTCCTGGTTTATAAAAACAGGGAAAATATCCTTGTGATGTGTACCTTGTAATACTCCGTCCCACCACACTGCCCTGCTTCAAAAAAGTAACAATGCAGGGCAGTTCTGAATCTTTAAACATCTCCCAAATATGCCCCCTTCTCTCTCCTCTGGCACTGCCACCCCCCTGGTGCAGACCCTCATCACCTAGATTATTACAATAGCTGCTGGGGGTGGGGGCCCTGGGGCCTAGCTGCTTCAAATCTTTCCCCCCTCTAATCAGCCATAAAAGTTTTGAAGAGCAGGTCCCACCACGTCACTCCCCAGGCAGCTCCCCCTCCCCGAGCTCCACTGTCTATCATCTCCAGGATCAAATGTAAAATCCCATGCTTGGCATTCCAAGGCCCTCCTAAACTGGCTCCCCTCGACCTTTCTAGTCATCCTACACCTTACACCCTACTCCTCACATACTCTTCCATCCAGTGACACTGGCCTCTCTGCTGCGGCTCCAACAAGACAATCCATTTCCAGATGTAGACATTTTCCCTGCTTGTCACCCCACCCCCCATGCCGGGAATGCTCTCCCTTCCGGATGCTCTGGCTTCTTTCAAGGCCCAGCTAAAATCTCACCTTCCACAAGCAGCTTTTCCCAGCCTCTCTCAATGCTGCTAATGCCTTCATCCTGCTGATTATCTCCACATTATCCTGGGTACATAGTTTGTGTGTTGCCTCCTGCATTAGACAGGGAGCGTCATTTGCTCTTCTTTGTATTCGCAGCACTTAACACATCTTAGGGAAACTCTTGAGGACCCAGAGGGCCACATGTGGCCTCGAGGCCACAGGCTCCCCGCCACTGATCTAGACACTTACTGAGTGTTAAATGACTGCCTGCCTTAGTTTGCTGCCTAGTTGTATTTGGCCATGTGCCTTTAGTATTTCATCTATTAAGTAACAGGGGGGAGTTGTCTTGCCTGGAGGACTGCAAGCTCCATGTGGGTAAGAGTTTGTTTTGGACACACCAGATGCTCAACAACAGTCAGTGCGAGCACAGTGTTGCCAGAAGATGGAAGGCCGGGAGGGCCAGCTTCGTGACTCTTCAAGCCCAGCCACAACAGCTGAGCAGGAAGTCTCAGCTTGAACGCTAGACTCCCCCGGGCCTCTGTGTCGCTGATGGGCTCTGGCCCAGGCAGGCTCTCGTCAAACATCTCCTTTGACCTTTGCTCTCACCTGCCGCAGCAGCTCCTGCTGGGCTTGGCCATCTTCTCAGGAACCTTCCCCTCCATGAAGCCCCTTCTCCCCAGCCCCAAACTCCCTCCCCTGATTAGAAGGATGTCACAGCAGGCTGGCTCCTGGAGTAAAAGGATGGGTACAGAGGCACACAACACTCGGCCGGCCAGCCGGCCCAAAGGCTCTAAAGCCAGGCACTTACCAAGTCGATCAAGTCACTGAGGTTCTTCTCAATCTGCTGAGGAGGCAGTCGCCTCATTAAGTCCAAGGCACAATCCAACTGCTGGTCACTCTGAGAAAGGAAAGACAGAAGCAAATCAATATGAAAACAAACAGTAACAGTAATGATGATAATAACAACAGCTGACCCCAAAAATACCGTAGAACCTGAGCAATACAATATACCCAAGAGATGAGCCGCGGATTTTTTTTTCTATTACAAACTAAACAATCATCAACAAATACAAACATCTTAATATACAAAGAACAAAAAAAGATTATCTAAGAAAGCCCAAACTTCTGTTATATAGTTTTTTAAAGTGAATATTAAGCTCAAGTTGGTAGTAATAAAATCACTCTGTTTTCTAAGACATCCCTTTACAGACATGGACAAGGTGTTGATTTGTTTTGCTCAAATACACAGCCACATTTTTCTACTGTGGAAAACAAAGTGGATGAAGAATGCAGATGTGCATGTGGGCTGGTAATTCACCGAGTTAGTACAAATACCCTGGGAGTTGCAAACAGACAAACTGACAAGCCCAGAACAGAATGACCAGAGAAATTACAGCTAAGAAACCCTGCATTCTTTCAATGATGTCACTATAAAAGCCCATCTGTTTAGCATCTATATCTTCACAGGGGAAGAGGGTGGGGTGAGGTGAGGTGTTATACAGCTGTGAATTATGCAACATCAAGATAAAAAAAGGTCAAATTACAGGTGGTGCCCAGGTTCACAGACTGGTGCATAGCAGGCAGAGGGTTCCGCATATTACCAAGGCAGGCTTACACATACAAGGCGTAAGGAGTCGCAAAGCTGGTATTCAAATCTGGGTGACACTCAGTCCAGAATGATTTCCATTACCCCACTCTATTCATTCCAAACCTTGTAACCTGAATATGACATTCTAAAACCAAACCCCCCCCCCCCCACTTTGTGAGGCCCTTCACAGGTATAGCACAAGTTGGGTTTGAACAGTCAGGATACCATGGGATCACCGACCACGACTGCTAAAACGACCCTAAGGGAGCATCTGTTATTATACATCTTCTACTGCCCCATATTATAAATAAAGAAAATGGGTCTGACGAAGGTGAATCATTTTGCCCAATGTCATACAAGTGACATATATGAGCTGTCACCATCTACAGAGCTTGCTTGTAATCCTGATGCCACCATCTACTACCAAATAACCTAGGGCATACCACGTAACTACTCCCAGGTCAGTTTCCCTGGGTTACAGAATGGGGAAAATACTTTGTAAACAACTACATAAATGTAATGTATTCATTCAAGTAAATTATTAAGCACCTGCTACAAGCAAAGCACTATATCAGAAGTGAAGAGATATATATAAGGCAAGCCTTGCCCTCAGAATTTACAATCCAGTAAGATTCCATACAAGTTCAACTTATTGTTTCTATTTAAAAGACAACCCCCAACACCTCCCCCCCAATTCCCTCCACCCCGCCATGGTCACTTGCCATTCATCTGTAGAACCTTGTGCAACATGTACACTGTGCTACAGAAAACCTTTCCAATCCAGTCTTGTGCACTGTTTTACCCCAGGGCCAGCTCACACTAACACCCCTGGCAACCTAGGGCTAGCTTTGCTGCACTCCAGTGACCAGGAATTCCCTAGTTGTGCCAGTGCGGAGTAGTTGAGTGGATGGATTGATGCCTTCTGACTTTGGGTGGGACGGCAGCAAAGACCCCAGCTCGACAGAACACAAAGCCTGCCAATACCTGCACGCCCTGTGAGGTCCTCCTCAGACCACAAGAGCTCCCCAGCCACACCAGGACCTCTCTTGTCCACAGAAAGTCAAAGTAAACTTAAATACTTCAAACCAAATGGATTCAAAGTCTTCAAGCTATGGTCACTTAAATTTTTTTTCCCCCAAATTGAATGAAAGCAACCTGAGAATGTGTTCTGACAATCTTGCAATGTAAAGATGGCTCTGAGATCTACAGGTCACTCTCAGCCTGGCTTGAGCCCAGGTACAAAGGGGATTTACTGGGATGTGGCTGCTACGGTCACTAAAGCTCCTTGGAGGCCCAGTGAGCTCGGACTGCCAGGTCACCACCAAAGGGGAACGGGCAGCCCTCCCACCAGAGGTGCCAGTCCTCCCTGAACACACACACACTCTCCCTGTCCAGTACAGATGCCTTGAATGGACAGTGGAGACACACAAGCAGAACCCAGAACTTACGAGGTGGAGAATATGCTGGATTTAGGGAACTTCCCAGTACTTGCAGCTCTCTGCTGCAACAGCCTGCTCCACACCTGACTTGGTGATCAGCAAGCACGAATACTCCCTGCTCCCTATGGTCCCTTTCTGAGCCTCCCTCTGCTGTCATCTCCTCTGAGATTCACTCCATCCAAATACAGCGAATCAAATCAACAAGCATTTATTAAGTATTTATGATGGGCCACAGTCCCGGGGCGGGGGGGAACCTGCGGCCTGGAGGTCACATGTGGCCTTCTAGGTCCTTGGGTTTGGCCTTCGGACTGAGCCCAAGTTTTACAGAACCAATCCCTTTGTTAAGGAGATCCTTTCTGTAAAGTTTAGATTCAGTCAAAGGGCCACACCTTTAGAACACCCTCCCAAGCCCTCCTGACCTAGAAACGGACATGCCCTTTTCTCTGCTTAGTATGGCAGAGGCAAGGGTGCGATTGTCTCCAAAGCTGCAACATCAGCTCCAGCTACTCATAAAAGGAGCCCGGCCTGGCCTAAGTGAAGAGATAGAGCTAATCTGGCATCTACCTACATAGAAACAATTGATGTGCTCAAGGGATTAAAAAGTTTGTTCCCTCTTCCAACAAAGTCAAACAAGACCCCATTTTTTCTGATTTAAAGGCCTGAAAGCTAAGCCGATGCTTTTTTCACAGACAGGCAAAGCAACCTTGTGCCTCTCCTGGCTTTGCCTCGAGTAAACCACATTTCAATGAATTCATGAAATCTTACTATAGACTTCCTTTTGCAGGCCAGCCACTATCGCCCTTTGAAAAGTTCAGTCTGTTTTCCGCCACGTGCTCAGGAACAAGCTGTGCTCCAGGGCTATGTGCAGAACAACTCTCAGACAAAACCCTAACCAACCCACCACGATGCTCCTCTAGAGGGCGTAAGGGGAAAACTGCACCTTCTGGATTAATAATCATTGTCTGAAGTGCTTCTCCCACCAACTGATTGTGCTCTCGCTCTATCCCTGGAGAGAGCAACCATGATTATAACCATGCATGGAGAGAGATGTCTCAGCAAGTCCAAACACAGACATCCTCTTTGGATGACTCGCTGGGCCCAAGGGAAGACTCAAAATCCCATTCAATGGACTGAGAGATGGTGGCAAAGGCACGATTCCTTTAACCCCTGGGGCATCCTGGCTCACTAGCACTGCATCCCCTAGGCTAGGCTTCCTTTGATAGGGAGAGAGGAAAGAAATTTTTATCACTATGAAAAGGCACAGTGCATTACGGGGGGGAACTCTTTTAAAAACCTCAAGTGAAGTTGTTGGAAGCAAGCTAAAGCAAGAGCTAAGAAACAAGGGCTAACAAAGGACTTTCCTCCACCCCCTCTCCCCACCCCCCATGATAATCAAGTTAATTAAGAGGCAAAGGGAGAAGGGAAAGGGGTGTAGGTACTTCCTGGCATCTTCTGACTGATTAGCAAGCCTACATTTATTTGCTGTAATTTGGGCAAGTGTTCTCCCTGCCCTTTCTTGTGTCCTCATACACTCTACACATCCTTGCCTTCTTAACAACAGAGAAACCAGGCGTGTCTATAGATGCAAAAATATTGTAATTTTATTTGAAAATAAAAAATTTTCATCTTAATATCTCAATTTTCCTTGCTTTAATGGATTTTTTTTAAATGCACTGTTGATGTAATTTTGAGGTATTTTTAACTTCCGTCCCTTCTAGTATTAACTAGAAGAAACCAAACATCAATCAGCATTTTTCTTAATGACCTCATGAATACCCAGTATTGGAAGCATGTGGTCTGTGTGGTACAAGAGTTACTCGCCTGCTCTTACCTACTGTCTCCCCCTTGCCAGGCATGGCTGTCCCTTCTCACTCCTACCCCTGGGCCCAGCCTGACACTATGCCAGCTTCCCCACTATTGCCTACTTCTTAAGCACTATATGTTCCACACAAATGCCAATTTTTATTTTTTCTAATAATTTATTTTTAGTCTTGACCATTCACTTCCATAAGCTTTTCAGTTTTAAATTTTCTCCTCCTCCCTCCCCAAGATGGTGCCCAATCTGATACAGGCTATGCATACACATTCCTATTAAACATACTTTCACATTAGTCATGTTGTAAATAAGAATCAGAACCAATAGGAGGAACCATGTGGAAAGAGGAAACAAAACAAAACAGAAGGAAAAAAAGAGCAAATAGTATGCTTCGATCTGCCTTCAAACTCCATCGTTCTTTCTCCGGATGTGGACGGCATTTTCCATCATGAGACTTTTGGAGATACCTTAGCAGATGCCTAATTTTTAGAGGGAGCTACTGATAAGTTAACATTGTGATGTTTTCATGGTTAAAAATATATTAAAAGTGATCAATTTAATGTTCAATAGACTTCTTATGTTATATCATATTAGTTCACACTGAATGATTTTTTTTAAATGAGGGAAAAGGTCCCGGCGGAGCCAAGATGGGCGGAGTGAAAGCAGTGACTTGCTTGAGCTCTCCCCCAAACCCCTCCAAATACTCATAAAAAATGGCTCTAAACAAATTCTGAAGCAGCAGAACCCACAAAAAGACAGAGTGAAACAAATTTCCAGCCCAAGACAACCTGGATGATTGATCAGAAAGGTGTATCCTGCCAGGCTGGGAGCGCAAAGCAGCGTGGGCGCGCAGGCCGCAGCAAACCTGGAGCAGGCCTCAGAGGACTGAATCGCGGGCAGCTGTGGAGGTTTCCAGACTCCTCAATCCACAAATGCCAAAGACAACTTAGAAGGTCAGTGAGAAAAGTCGGTTTCTGTCGGTGGTCAGAGAGGAAGGCGGGGTCTCAGCTCCATTCCCCAAGAGCCTGGCCGGGGGGAAGGGGGAAGGGGGGGGGCAGCTGCTTCCCGAGCTTCCGGCCCACAGACTGAGGGGGAATCCAGTGGCTGATCAGAGAGGGACTGCCGGGATCTCTTTGCCAGTGCTGAGGCAGGAATCTCTTGCTTTGCCCGTGCGTGGATCTGGGTCACAGTTCTGGGCGGCAGTGCTGGGGTGAGGAGGAGCGCTGGTGGTGGAGCTTGTAGTGGCTGTGAGAGGAACCCCTCCTCACAGTTACAGGACAGAAAGGAATACTTGTGGTCACAGGCCAGGAAAGGAGTAAACACCTGCCCCTTATCATACCACCTTGGAAGAACTGAAAATTTACAGGTCCCTACAAGTATCTCTGAAAACAGCTACAAACCCCTGAAGCTTGGGACAGTACATTCTCCACATTGGAAGCAGACTCTTACCTTAACAAAGAGTTTAAAACTCAAGTAATTGGCTGGGATCATGAGCAAGCAGCGCAAAAAGAGTCAGACTATATTATCTTACTTTGGTGAAAAAGAAGATCAAAATATACAACCAGAAGAAGACAACAAAGTCAAAGCTCCTACATCCAAAGCCTCCAAGAAAAATATGAATCAGTCCCAGGCCTTGGAAGAGCTCAAAAGGGATTTTGAGAAGCAAGTAAGGGAAGTAGAGGAAAAACTGGGAAGAGAAATGAGAGTGATGCAAGAAAATCATGAAAAACAAGTCAACAGCTTGCTAAAGGAGACCCAAAAAAATACTGAAGAAAATAACACCTTAAAAAACAGCCTAACCCAAATGGCAAAAGAGGTCCAAAAAGCCAATGAGGAGAAAAATGCCCTAAAAAGAAAAATTGGCCAAATGGAAAAGGAAGTCCAAAAGATTACTGAAGAAAATACTTCCTTAAAAATTAGAATAGAGCAATTGGAAGACAGTGACTTTATGAGAAATCAAGACACTGTAAAACAAATCCAAAAGAATGAAAAATTAGAAAACAATGTGAAATATCTCATTGGAAAAACAACTGACCTGGAAAATAGATCCAGGAGAGAGAATTTAAAAATTATTGGACTATCTGAAAGCCATGATCAAAAAAAGAGCCTAGACATCATCTTTCAAGAAATTATCAAGGAAAACTGCCCTGATATTTAGAACCAGAGGGCAAAATAGAAATTGAAAGAATCCACAGATCTCCTCCTGAAAGAGATCCCCAAAGGAAAACTCCTAGGAATATTGTAGCCAAATTCCAGAGTTCCCAGGTCAAGGAGAAAATATTACAAGCTGCCAGAAGGAAACAATTCAAGTACTGTGGAAACACAATCAGGATAACACAAGATTTAGCAGCATCTACATTAAAGGACAGGGCATGGAATATAATATTCTGGAGGGCAAAGGAGATAGGATTACAACCAAGAATCACCTACCCAGCAAAACTGAGTATAATCCTTCAGGGGAAAAAATGGTCATTCAGTGAAATAGAGGACTTTCAAGCATTCCTGATGAAAAGACCAGAGCTGAATAGAAAATTTGACTTTCAAATACAGGACTCCAGTGGAACATGAAGAGGTAAACAGGAAAGAGAAATCATAAGAGACTTATTAAGATTGAACTGTTTACATTCCTGCATGGAAAGATGATATTTGTAACTCATGAGAACTTTGTCAGTATTAGGGTAGTTGAAGGAAAAAAATTATGTATGTATATATAGATAGATAGAGGGCACAGGGTGAGTTGAAGATTAAGGGGTCATATCTGGAGAATAAAATTAAGGGATGAGAGAGGATGATACTCAGAGAAGAAAGGGAGAGGTAGAATGGGGTAAATTATCTCACAAAAAGAAAAGAAAAGTCTCTCACAGTGGAGGGGAAACAGGGGAAGGTGAGAGGGAATGAGGGAATCTTATTCTCATAGGATTTGGCTTAAGGAGAGAATAACATACACATTCAATTGGGTATGGAAATCTGTCTTACCCTACAGGAAAATAGGGGGAGAAGGGGACAAGAGAGCAAGGGGGTGATAGAGAGGAGGGCAGATTGGGAAAGAGGGTAATCAGAAGCAAATACTTCTGAGGAGGGACAGGGTCAAAAGAAAGAATAGAATAAATGGGAGGGCAGGATAGGATTAAGGGAAATAGAGTTAGTTTTTCACAACACGTCTACTAAGGAAGTGCTTTGCATAACTGCACATGTACAACCTATATTGAGCTGCTTGCCTTTTCAATGAGGGTGGGTGGGGAGGGAGGAAGGGAGAAAATTTGGAACTCAAAGTTTTAAAAACACATGTTTTAAAAAATGTTTTCACATGCAACTGGGAAATAAACACAGGAAATGGGGTACAGAAGTCTATCCTGCTCTACAGGAAAAGAGAAGGGGAAGGGGACAAGAGAAGGGAGGGGGAGAGATAGAAGAGAAGGCAGACCAGGGGAAGGGGTATTCAGAATGCATGCCATCTTGGGGGGGGGGGAGGGGTGAGAAATTTGGAACTCAAAAACTTGTGGAAGTGAATATTGAAAACTAAAAATAAATAAATTTATATCAAACAAAAAAAAATAAAAAAAATAAATGAAGGAAAAGGTTCTCAGAGCATCTTCTAACAGACCAGCTGCTAGCTTTCTGCTAGTTTGATGATGCAGCTATCTAGGGGTGGCAGAGGGGCTCAGAGAACTTTTCTGGATTATTTTCAGGTTTATGGCTATCTTCTATAACAGTAATGTCAATACAAATAGAAATGGATTCCTGGGCCCACACTGACTTAGAAAACCTCAAATTAACATTATTTATCTGTGTTGTATTACATTTTTATTTATTTTGTTAAATATTTCCCAATTACAGTCTAATCTGGTTCTTCCCTCCTCTCTCCCACTCAGGACTTTTGTGGGCTTCTGTTCTCAAAGACTGAGGGAACCACTGAGTCTAACAGCCAGATAAATGGGTGTGACCATTTTTTTTCACCCAACTGCCACTTGATTTTGTCCCCTAGTCTACTTAATTCACAACTATATATTCAGCATCTTATGTTCTGTAGGTGCTGAGGGTATAAAGATGAAAAAAAATACCCTGCCCTCCACATGTTTACAATATACATTACAAAACTCATTACCAACCCAATGATATATAAACTCTCGATCCTCTCCACAATCCGGCTCCAATCTACTGTCTTCTGCCTTAGCTTTCACTACTCACTCTCTGGAATAGCCAAACTCTCCATCCTCAACCCCAACTGTCACCATGTCCCCTGCTACCTTCTTTTCCCCTTTTCAAACAATCCAATCCTACAGCTGAAACGACCTAGGGGGGCACCCTCCCCCCCCATACTCATGTGAAGAAATCTCTCCTGTCTTCCTAGACCCACCTCCCTCCAGGAAGCTTTTCCTGAACTCTCTTTCTCAACTAAAGAGGGCCTCCCCTCTTTAAATTTCTCGATGTATTTTGCCTGGACTTCTCTTTGGACCTTATTAGAATGCAGGTCTGAGTCAGGAAGACCTGAGTTCAAATGTTGCCTCAGACACTTACTAGCTGTGTGACTTTTGGCAAGTCACTTAACTTGCTTGTCTAATTTTTGCAACTATAAATGGGGTTAATGAGAGCGTCTACTTCCCAGGGTTATCGTGAGGCTCAAACAGATAATATCTATCACAGTTGGGAAGCTCTAGTACAATGCCTGGTACTCAGAAGTTACTTAATAAATGCTTCTTTCCTCTGCCCTTCCCCCAGTTCTGCCCAATTCACTTCAACAAGCCTTTGTTTGGTATCTACTATGTGTGAGGCACTAAGGCAAAAGTGACCACTGGCCGTGATCTCAGAAAGCTTACATCTGAGGGAAACATTCAGTGATTGGGCGTACATGGGTTTTCTCTCCTATTAGTCTTAGGAGCAGGTGCAGGGGAGAACTTGCACACCAAAGGTGCCAAGTAAATGACTGCTTCACTTTGCCTAGAGGACTCTCAATGGCAGAATTTGCCATCCCTGCCAGTCAGGGGCTGAAACAAAGTATCTGCTCTAGAACAGGGGCTGGCATGCCTTCCTTCTGGGCATTCAGATTATCCAAAAACCAGGCCAAAAGCAGTGGGCATCACATCTACAGACCTTGCTGTGTTCGCTGCAGTTGTTTTTTTAAATGGGATTTCCTCTGCAATCTGAACAAGTACTGCAGGAGCCTGCCGCAGGAGCTGACCATATATGCTGCCCCCTTCCCCACCTCAGGCCCACCCAGTAATTCCAGAAGCACACCAACAGCTCTGGGGGCCTGCAGGAAGCCTAAGCATCAACCTTAGCTCTGACTCCTGGCCATTCACCCTCACTGGCCTTGCAGGATCATCAGATCACACAGAGAGGGGACCTCAGAGGCCATTGAGGCCAACTTTCTCATTTTACAGAGGAGCAAACTGAAGCACAGAGAGGTTCAGGGATTTGCTACAAGTGGCACAGCTAATATACGGCAGAGCTGGGAAAACGACTTCAGAGGAATCCTAGACACTCCCCCGGCTCCACTCCGTCTGGAATCTCAGGGCATTTGGCATTTGAGCCTAAAGATACAAGCCACTTCCAGGAGAGCCTTAAAATTTGAGGGAACTTCCTGACCAGGAGAATGGATTTCCACAGCCTCTCCTCCATATATTTATTCCAGTATATGACTTTTTTAGGACTTCCACACACGCAAGCCCCATGGCAAATCCAAAATTTAATTCTCGAATTTTAATTCTACCATCAGCAGCTTGTTTTCCCTTACAAAGTTCTCTTCAGGAAGTGAAAGAAATTAAATGAGTCACTCCCAGAGGTCCCAACTTTAGACACTGCTGTTGAGTTGTTTCAGTCACATCTGGCACTGTGACTCCATCTGAGGTTTTCTTGGCAAAGATACTGGAGCAGTTTGCCATTTCCTTTTCCAGCTCATTTTACAGAAGGGGAAACTGAGGCAAACTGGGTAAAGTGATTTGCCCAGGGTCACACAGCAAATACATGTCTGAGGCCGGATCTGAACTCAAGTCTTCCTGATTCCAGACCCAGTGCTCTATGCTACCTAACTGTCCCACTTTAGATACTACATGAACACATTTAAAAGTTGTGCACATATCTGGCAATCCCAAGCCTAATTTTTCCAGGCTACAGAACCTCATAGAAAGATCCATACACGCCTTGATGAAATGCTTTCACACGTGCAAGGAGAGGAGATGAGTTAACACTACAAATGAGACACGGAACAAAATTTCAGGGAATCCAATGCCTGAAGCAATAGCTAAGACACTGGATAACAGACATGATATCTCAAAAGAGTTAGAACAAGGGAATCTGATAAGAAGAAATTCAATTGGGATAAAGTCCTGCCCTTGAATGCAAGAAACCAAGTGCCCAAGTAGGAGACGGGAGAGGCACTGTTCACAGAAAAAGCTTCCTGGAAATGTTAGTGAACTGCAAACTCAGTGCATCAAGAGTATAAAATCTGCATTAATTGTGCAGAATTATGGCCCTGACAGCTCCGTTGTCCTGTGACCTGGTAAGATCATACACAAAGAAAGGAGAAGGGGTTGGGTCAAGGATCCCTTGAAGAACCCAGAGGAACCTCCACTTAGGGCAGGGAAACTTCTTCCAAGTGCAGGCTTGAAGGTTGCCGTGGATGGGTGAGATTGAGCGTGCTCAGTGTCGCCTCACAAGGAGGTCATCCGCAAACAGATTGCTGTCTCCATGCCCTGGCCACATACAAAGCAGAGTGGAGTCTACCACTGGGGAACAGCTCCATGATGGGAAATCCTTAGGGTTTTCCCACGACAGTGGATAAATTCACAGCTTTTGAATTACTGATCTTCCAGCATTCTAACACACTATTCTTGAATCTATTCCTACTTAGCCTAATAAGGACTTTTAGGCTGTTATGGTCTTCCTCTACCTACATTTCAGATTTTCAAACATAACAGAAACGACAACAAAAGTTCATATTGAAATAAGCCTGTACATGATTCTCTCACTTAACCCTCATTACAGCACCACGGAAAGGAGACTTGGGGAAGCTGGGCAGCTCATCTAGGGCCACACAGCTAAGTGTCTGAGGCAGGATTTGAATCCAAGACTTTATGCCTCTAAATCCAACTCTCTTTCCTATGATGCCACATGGCCCTTCAGAAGGCTCTCGGAGATGATTTTGTCCCTTTATTGACAGGAAAGCCAAAGCCCAGAGGAATAAAGCAATTTACCCAAGTTCACCTGGCTAGTCTGGTTAAAGAGCCAAGGCCGAGGCCAGTCTGATTGCCACTGAAGGGCTTAGGTTTCCAGCCCAACATAAGAGAGGGACTAGACTTCCTGACTATCTTAATCAGTGAGCACTTGCAAGGTAATTTATTCTTGTTGTTATTCTTGGATAATTGCAACAGTGTGGTTTAGCAGAAATACTCTGGATTTAGATGAAAAAGTCATGGGTCCAAACCCTAGCTCTGGTGCTCCACTGAGCCTCAGTCTTCTCAGCAGTGAAATGGGGATAACAACATTTAAACCATAACCTCAAAAGGCTACTGTAGAGGAATTAAGTGCTTTGTAACTTTAAAGCACTAGAGAAAGGTCCACTAAAGCAGAACTGAAATGAGTGGCCTTTGAGAAACAACAGCCAAAAAAAGACAGTCTTCTACAGTGAGCCTTATAGAACAGGACAAGCTGTGGACTCATCTACTATAGACAAATTACAGAAATCCTGTCACCTTTGACCAATAACCCTCTCAGACAAATTAGTGTATATACAGCATATTCACGAATACTACGGTGGCCATGTTCAGCTCTGGTGCCACTTTCTCCAAAAGGCCCTTCTGATCCCCTCCAATTGTTAGTGCCCCCCACCACCCGCCATTTGCAGAAGCTGCATGTATATGCGTGTGCGTGTATTTTGCACAGCCCTATCTGTGTGTATGTTGTTTCCTCCAGTAAAATGTAAGCCTTTTGAGAGCAGGGATTACTTCATAGGCTCATAGGACCCCAGAGCTAGGATCTAGGTAAGGGACCTTGGAAGCCATTAGAATACTCTTTTCACTTTACAGAATAAGAAACTGAGACCCAGGGAGGTTGAGTGATTTACCCATTGTTCCACAGGTATGTAAATATCAGAGACAGGATCTGAACCCAGGCCCTCTGACTACACAGCCAGTGATCTCTTCCACTGCACCGTGCTCCCAGAGGCTAGCACAGAGTCCGACACATTCCAAGTACTTAATAAATGCTTACTGAATGAACTAAAAACACTCAAGTCCTTTTGACCTCATCCTTCTTTGGTGGTCAGAAAATTTCCTGGACTCCTATCCTAGGAAAGAGCATAGCTGTATGATTTCCCATCATCTGTTCATTAATGTCCCACAGATGTCCTGGGCCACTTTTCCTCCTTGGTCTGATGAACCAAATGATTAATCTCTCCACTTGGTTAAATGACAGTTGAGTGTAAAAACTTAGGCACTCATGAGCAGCGCACGCCAGCTCTACAACATCAACCATCCAGAGCTATGGAGCTATGGGAAGGAGCCTCAAGAGGCCTTTCCAGGCAAGAAAAACTGGGAGACAGGGAGGCTGCACCTCTGCTAGAAAACACCAACTTTCTTGCTTTTCAAATCATGGAAAAAGCTGATCTGGATTATGATGGTGGCCCCTGGCCAGCAGCAATAGGGATGAGAGAGCATTTCTTCACATTTAAGATGGCTTCAAACAATGAAACTTCTCCCTAAAAAGATTTACAAGATGGATTAGAGCAAGGATCTGCCATGTGGATAGGGAAGGACTCTGACTTCCTCCTGACATGGTTTTCAAGGGTGTGTATGTGTAGGGGTTGAGGAATGAAGCTATAATGGAAGGATCTTTGGGATCACTCTGCAGGAAGTGCAAATTAATAAATCTGAAAGAGAATAGGAAGATTTAAATGATTTAGGATAAAATCAAGGCTCTGCCAATGCAAATATTTCATATGGAAAGGGGTAGCTCTACTTTATGACGTGAGTCCAAAGGAAGGTTTAAAGGGGGGAAAAGTTCATACAAAAAGCTACTTCATTCAATCCATTTCTCTTCCAGGCTCCCTGGGTTCCCATTCAGGTGTCTATACATCCATAAATACAGGAGTCTCCACTTAGCAACCTTGTGCTTGTTCCAGCCATGTGCCCTCTCCTACTTTCCACAGAGCACAGTGCACCACAACACAATGCCATGGTGCTGAAGAACCCTAGAGTTGGGCCATCCAGCATAAGGGGTCCCGAGCAAGCCCTCTCACACACACCATACTCAGCCTATAGGTAAAGACCTCTGGTAAGAGGAAAGCCATTCCACGCTGTCCCAGGACAGCCCTTTCCAATTTGGGGGAAAGCTTTAAATACTGGACCTTTTCTCTTATACTAGCCCCCTCTGCCTCTGGCCCAGCACCCTCAGGCCAGAGACCAGAGACCAGAGACCTTTGCCTTGGAGGATATAATACTTTCAATTGGGAAATCTCCTTCTTGGAGACCTACTGCCCAGACTGGTAGGGTATTTGGTTTGTTTTTTAATTTTTATTCCCTCAATTTCCTCCATCCTCCATCCCTTGACTACCCTCATACTGTCATTTCTGTAGCATCATTTGTTGTTCAGTTGTGTCTAACTCTTTGTGACTCTCTTCGGGCTTCTCTTGGCAAAGATAGTGGTTCGTCATTTCCTTCTCCAGATCATTTTATGGATAAGGAAACTGAGGCAAACAGGGTTAAATAACATGCCCAGAGTCACACTGCTAGTGTCTGAGGCGATCTGAACTCAGGTCTTCCTGTCTCCAGGCCCAGCACTCTATCCACAGCAGACCCTGCCCACTCTAGCTGAGCTGGTTTCAGCTATGATTCCCATAACACCTCCCACCAAGTTCTCACCAGCTACTTGACTGATCCATTCCACTTCTCTCCAGCTTTACAAGTTCTGAAATCATAATCAAAGCGCACTAATACTGGAAAGAGCATGTCGATCTAATCCCCTATACCTTCCCTAATTAACTTTTTAACTTTTCAGACTAGCATAGCCTTTCTTAGCCACCAAACTCCATTGAGGGGCTTTGTCTTCCTTTATTAGATCGTCTGCTGTATCCATCCCCCACCCACCCACCCACCCATCTACCCAGGTGGCCACTTTCTCCATTTTTGTATCTAAATCTTCAGTGCTCAGCCAGAGGTCCCCACGATGCTTTTCATTCATTTATCACATGCAGAGTAAATGGGCCTCTCCACAACTTCACTCACTGCTCCTGGTTCTGCCCTCTTCCCCAGGTTAGCTCAGCAAAACCTCAAAAACTCATAAAGGAGCTCCAGAAGCAGGCACCACCCACAAGCATTTATCCACCACAGTCCAAGACCCAAGCTTAAAAACAATTTAAAAAATCAAATTCACTACTTCTTTCTACTGTTCTAATATATGTGACTGGAGAATAAATTCAGCCTGGGGTCAATCTCCAGGTCCCTGAGTTCCCAAATGCAAAATTATTAGAAAACCAACTTTACCCAAGTCAGAAAGGCTACTAGGCTGGGCTCCACCACAGACTAGCCCACTTAATGGTAGAAGATGGCCCACCAGGCAATGAATATTTTTGGACATAGAAGGCAGCTAGTGGTGCACTATACAGAGTGCTGGGCCTAGAGTCAGACATGAGTTCAAATCCAGCCTCAGATATTTACGAGCTATGTGACCCAAAGTTTTGCCTCAGTTTCCTCAGTAAAGTGAGGATCATGATTAGCACCTACTTCCTGGGGCTACTGCAAATATCAAATGAGATAATATTTATGAAGCACTGATTACAATGCCTGGCACACAGCAGGTATGTAATAAATTATCGTTCCCATCCCAACAATTCACAAAACCACATACAACTAAATGAAGGAGGTCATAGCTACACAGTCCAAATCCAGGAGGTTTTGAAAGCAGTGAAGCAAGGTGGCCAGCACTACAGCTTTCCCCTTAGCTGGTAAAGAATAATACTTCAACACTTTAAATGAAATGTCCTGAAGGTTTGGTCTGATACCAGGAATTTCCAACATCCTAGAAAAGCAGTTATGCCCAAAAGTCAATGTGCCCTTTGCAAGAAGAAGGCCATCTGGTATCATACATCCACAAACACCTTCCTCCTTTACTTCTGATGGACTAAAGAGACTGAATGGGCTATTTACCAAGAAAGCCCAACAAATGACAAATGTTTACTCCCACTGCCCCACCTTGCCTGGAGCTCTCTATGTCACCTCTATCCAGAATTAAAGGTCCCAATCTGGTAACCCTTGGCTCTAGCTGAGCTGCTCCCCTCAAGAAGCTCCCACAGATGTATCTATATCTATATCTATGGGAGTGGTAGACAGAGGGGAAATATTCCGAATAGTGAAGTACACAGACAGGGGTGAGAATTTCATTTTTCAAAGTCAGCCAGTCAGGAAGCATTTGTTAAACACCTATGATGTGCCAGGCACCGTGCTAAGTGCTAGGGATACAAAGAAAGGCAAAAGACAGATCCTGCCCTCAAGGTGCTCACGATCAGCAGACACATATGTACAGGCCAACTATAAACAGGATACACAGGGAAAAAAATTAACAGAGGAAAGACACTAGAACTAAGAGGGATTAGGAAAGTGAGAAGGTGAGATTTTAGTTGGGGCTTGACAGAAGCCAGGCAACTGGGAGGCAGAGATGAGGAGGGAGAACATTCAAGAAACAGAGGAAAATGTGGAGATGCACAGCGCCTGTCTGAGGAACAGCAAAGATGACAGTACCACTGGACCAAAAAGAACATAATGAGGTGTAAAGTGTAAAAAGACCAGAAAGGGGGGAGGAGGGGGAGAGGGCTAGATTACAAAGGTCTCTGAACATCAAACACAGAATCTTCTATTTGATCTAGAGGTGATGGGGAGCTACTAGCTTACTGTGTAGGAGTATCACACACCCATCAGCAAGCTACTAGAATAAACCAGGCATGAGGTGATAAAAAGGCTGCATCAGGGTGGTAGCAGGATCAGAGGAGAAAAAGGGGATACATTTGACAGAGTTTAAAACACATGTGAAATCGATGCGCCTTGGCAACATATGGATAGAGAGGTGAGATGTGGGGAAGGACTGAGGATGATAGCTAGGTTGCGAGCCTGAGGAGCTAGGAGGACGGTTGTGCCCTCTACAGTAATAGAGACGTATGAAAGAGGAGAGGGCTTAGGGGGAAGGTTCAGTTTTGAGTTCAATAAACTCAGTGTTGATTTAAGATGTCTAGGGGACATCTAGTTGAAGATGTCTAGAAGAAGATGTGAGATGTGAGACTGCAGGTCAGCAGAGAGCATTAGGGCAGGATACATAGCTTTAAGAATAATCAACCTAAGTTTGATAATTAAATCCACAGGGGCTAATAATGATATCACCAAGTAAAACAGTATAGAGGGAGAAGAGAGTCCAGAACAGAGCTCTGCAGGACACTCATGGTTAGAGATGTTATCTGGATAAAGATCTAGAAAAGGAGACTGGGAAGGAGTGACTGGAACAGTAGGAAGAAAACCAAGAGAGAGTGGTGTCTTGAAAAACTAGAGAATATCAAGAAAGCGATCAATAACATCAAAGGTTGCAAAAAGGGAAAAAAGCATGAGGACTGAGAAAAGCCACTGAATTTGATAGTTTGACAATCACTGGAAGCTTTGGAGAGAGCAGTTTCAGTGGAATAATGAGGTTGGAGGCCAGATTGTAGGGTGCTAAGAAGAGAGGGAGAGAAAGGGAGGTATCAACTGTAGTCAGCCTTCTCAAGGAATTTAGCCACAAAAAGCAGAAGAGATATAGGACATAATCAGAAGGATCAAGGGCAGCTTTTTGAGGATGGGAGTAACACAAACCTGTTTGTAGGCAGAAGAAAAGGAGACAAGGAGAGATTGAAGACATGAGAGAGTGGGAATCACAGAGGAGACAATCTGCTGGAGAAGGGGTCACCATTGCCTTGGCAAGGAGTAAGGCCACCTCTTCATGTGAGATAGGGGTGAAGGAGATAGTGGCAGAAGGTCCAAGTGATAGGAGATGAGGAAGAGAGGAGAAGACGGGGCTTGTGAATGGCCTCCATTTTTTCTGTAAAATATGAGACAAGGCTTTCAGCTGAGGGGATGAGGATAAGCAGAGCCATGAGAGGTGTGAGTAGAGATGAAAAGGTGTGGAAGAGCTGCTATGGAAAGAGGGACAGATGAGAAGGGAGGCTGATAAGAAAGAGTGCCTAGCAGCACTGAAAGTCCCATTTGGGTTATGTAACATAAATTTGTAATGGACCCAGTCAGAACAGTTGCATGATTTTCTCCATCTTTGCTCAGCAGTGAAAGCAGTGGATGGCTGATCCAAGGGACTCAAGGCTGAAGCTTGGCAGGAAATAACTGGCAAAATTATGAGGGAGCCAGGCACTCAAGGAAAGAGGACAGTACAGAGTAGAACTGGTTCATTAAGAGGTCAAGACAGGGAAAAGAGAGGGACTAGTGCAGGGCTGAAAATCTTGGAGAGTCTAGGAATTGGAAGTCATGGTGTAGACAAAGAATAGGGTTTGGCATGGGAAGGGAGAGGTGGAAAGCCAATAGATTATGGTTGGATAAGAGGATTTCAGAGGTCCTGACATAAATGTAGGTTAGTGGTATCATCTTTGTATATGAATGGCACCTTACTTTCAGAGTTACGTGATGTTATGAAGAACAGAAATATTACATTGCTATTTCTGAAGAGAGACATATTGCACAACAGAGATTACTATGGTGTGTATATGAAATATGTATATATATATACACACACACACACATACAAATATACATACATGCATATACAGTAAAGCATAGAAAAGTACTTTTTCATGGAACTTTAAAAAAATTAAATGCTTTTTAATTCATTTATAGGATCTAGACTTAGATCAGAGTTTACTTAAGAGACCACTGAAATCCAGTCTCCTTATTTTAGAAGGACATGAGGCCTAGAAAGCAGAAGTCACATTAGTAAGCGAACAACTTTCAACAAGATCTAAAAACAGATCCACTCTTCTAAGAAATCGTTTCATCTAGTCCCCTCATTTTAAAGTGGGAGCCTAAGGCCCAGAGAGGGAAAATGATACGAATGAACTTCAAGAAAACAAGGGAAAAGTAAAATTAAAAATATCTTCATTCTAGTTACTATCCACACTTTCATGGGTGCAGATGCTCCCTCCACCAATGCATACCTCCATATTAGTAGCCAGTCTTCAGGAGTAGCCTTGGCCATAAGCAATTCGTGACCCAGAGGCCAACCGAATGGAGAGAAGAGTAAATATCCAAATGGGATCAGCAAGAAACTCCCTTAGCAGGCATTTCAAACTTTTCATCACTTGGCCCCTTCCTACTTCGCCACTCTTCTTATACATTACTCTCCCTCCATGTACTTTTGTGGGGGGAAGCAATTAGAGATAAGTGACTTGCCCAAGGTCACATAGCTCATGTGTGTTAAGTGTCTGAGGCCACATCTGAACTCAGGGCCAGTGTTCTATCCACTGTGCCACCTAGCTGCCCCACCTCCCACGTACTCTTAAGATACAGTTACATTGGCATATTTTCAGTTCCTCAAACATATTGCTCCATCACCTGTCTCTTGGAATGAAAGGAACAAAGTATTTACTAAGCGCTTCTGATGTGCTTTCTCTCCTCTCAGTTCCTCATGCCATTTTCATCTCCAACTCTTGGTTTCTCAAGCTCTCTTTCAGGAAGGCTCCCCATTCTGCAGGACATCTTTCCCAGCACCTCCCCCCCCCAGCTATTAATGACTCCCCTTTCAGATTACTTTCCATCTGCTCTGTACGTGGTTATTTGTATGTTGTCTCCCATTAGAGTGCATACTCCTTGAGCCAGGGATAATTTTTTTCTTTTTAGCCCCCATACTTAATCCAGGTATGCTAGGTGATAGATGCAGAAATTCAGTGAAAAAGCCCAGCGAAAGAAACCAACCAGCAGCTTGGAGTATCAGAATGGCCTGTTTTGTTAGGTTCTTTTCTTTGACAAAGAGGTGAGTATTGATTCATTTTTCCCTTCCAACTTTTGAATCCCAAGAGAAAGATAGTCTTTAGATGGCTTCTGAATGCTCAGCTCTCCAAACTTAACCTTAACAGGAAAGACATCCATCCAAGTCTTGTTTTTAACCTCCCACCATCCCTTACATCAGGGAAGGGTGCTGGCACATGGGCTACAAGGTCACACTCCTTACTGAAGGATCATGAGAACATTTACGGAAACCCTTGTTACTGCTCTGCCAGCAGGCATCCCTGCCTAAGAAGAGCCTGGAAGACCACAGAGTATTGGATCGAGGGCAAGGAAGCAGATGTGGAGCACTTTCATCAAAGTTATGCTTCCTATGACTCCAAGGAATGCACTTCTTATAGAGCAGCTTGTAGAAAGCAGACTTCTAAGTGGAGCACTTGAGTAAAACCCATGGAATACCAGAAAGCTGAATGAATGAAGGAGACAAGAGATGGAAGGGGTCACTGGCCCACCCAAGATATACTGGGTTCATGTGATGTGCTCATTCTCTAGAAAGAGAAGGAAATTGGATCACAGAGTTTAGAGCAACAAGGGATGACTTAAGAGAGCCCAGGTCCTTGACTCCAAACCTAGTGTTCTATGATGTCCCACATCCCTCTTAGAAAAACATACAGACAACATCTCCATTCTTCAATACAACACAGCCCACGAAGTAAAAATGATGTCCTTTACTTATACAATGATGCACCATCAGCAGGACACACAAAACTATTATCCAAACAGTCAGGGCAGAACTGGTTACTTTTCTGCTTGATGCTATTCCCTTTATTATCAACAGCATACAACCATGAAATAGTAGGTGGGGTTTGGAATACAAATAAAGAGCACACAATTTCTCTCCCCTTTTGGCCCTGGCCTCCCTTGGAAGGGCTCTTGATACCTGCCCTTCCTGCAGGCTAAGACCCAGCTGTAACCCTTACCCTCTTGGGTGACTGGGACCATCTGTTGCCCCATTCCATCTCTCACTGTGGTGGCCAATAAGAGCTGATGGTATCTTTTGTCTTGAAATCCTTTTTTTGTCCCTGGGAATCTCAAAGCAAGTGTTAGGCTTTCCCATGTACATTAAAATGCACTCACAGTAAAGGTGAGAGGCAGCATGGTCTTGTGAATGGAATGCTGGACTTGGGAGTAGAGACCTAGGTTCACATACCACCTCTGACGCTTTCTAACTTTCTGACTCCATGCAAGTCACTTAACATCTCAGAAGGTTGGATTTTAGGACCTCTAAAGTCCCTTCCAGCTCCAAATCTATGGTCCTAAGAAAGAGTTACTGCTTCTTAGCACCACGAGCCCATCTACCTCTTTTAAGTCCCAAAGCAACTAAAACAAACTAGGGCAGTCTTCAGACCTGGAAGAGGCCTTAGAAATCGCTTAACACAACCTTCTGTTATAGATCTTATAGACTGAGAGAGTGACTCTAAACTTTCTTTCGAAACCATGGAAAAAAGACCTCTGCTGATACCTTCTTCCTCTTGGCATGGAAGTAACTCTGAGTTCTTGAAAGCAAACACCAAAAGAATCCAACCTCTGGCTCTCCCAGGCTGGAAAGACTTTGTGTCCGGAGGCTGGAGCAAGAGACTGTGCTGCCTGCATTTAGGGACCGAACAGCCTGAATTCATAGAAGTTCCAAGCTAGAAGAGGAGTCACAACTTTGGGAAGGTTTTCATACACAGCAATTTTTTAAAAATCTCTACTAGGATAGAGAGAGGCTGGTATCTTTGCTAGTGCATTGCTTAGCAATGCCCAAATCACAGCATCTTCCACTTTGAAGGTGCCTCACAGGCCTCTAATCTAAATGATTCTTAACAGAAGATCCCCTCTGAGACATCAACCCACTGTCTCCCAAATCTGCTCCTCTACAACTCCCTAATTACTCCTCACCTGGCCTGTTGAGCCTGAGCAGGGCAATACCTCTTGGAAGTAACAACCTTTCACATCTGAAGACAGCTTCACATGCACCCCCTTCCCAATCTTCTTCAGTTAAATTTCTTGGTTCTTTAAAATAATAGCTAATAATGAAAGCTAACATGTTATAGTGCCTACTACGTGCCACTGTGCTTGAGTGCTTTACAATTATTATTTCATTTGATCCTCACAACAAACCTAGCATTGATGTGCTATTATTACCTTCATTTTACAGATGAAGAAACTGAGGCAAACAGAGGTTAAATGACTTGCCCAGGGTTACCCAGCTAATGAGTGTCTGAGGTGAGATTTGAACCTGGGGTCTTCTGACTCCAGGCCCCAGCACTCTATCTACCATGCCACCCAGTCCATGCCTCATATAACACGCTCTTGAAAACTTTCATCTAAGTCCCTCAAAGGGCACAGAAATGAAGATGAATAAATATTTGTGCCTCAATTTCCCCATATGTAAAATGAAAGAGTTGAACTAGATGATTCCTTTTTGGCCCTAGAACTAAAATGGGTATGATATGCCTGCGTGCCTTTGCAAACTATAAACCCTAAATGGGAAGAGGTTCCACAGGTGGGAGCCGTTATTTTCACAGATAACACAAATAAAATCTTCAGCCTTGCTTTAGTTCAAGATATCTGAATTTCAGAATAAAGAAGTTTCACTGTTAAAGAATTTTTAAGGATTAGTAATACAAGATGAGAAGGGAAGTTTCAACAGCAGTAGATCTGACAAAGATCTGGGAGTTTCAGTAAGGTCAATCAGGAGTAAGCACATGGGTAATATGGAAATGTTTTGCATGACTTCACATGTATAATCGATATCAAATTGCTTGCCTTCTCAAGGAGAGGAGATGGGAAGGGCAGGGAGGGAGAGAATTTGGAACTCAAAATTTTAAAAAATGAACGTTAAAAATTTTTTTTCCGTGTAATTGGGAAACACTTAAAGAAATAAATAAAAATATATTTTTTAAAAATAGGAGTTAGCAGTGGGATCAGAATAGGGACTGGACCTGTGATTTCATTTGTACAGGGTATTATTTCCAGGTAAGAAAACTCCCTTCTCTCCACCTTAGAGTCTAAGAGAGGCTAGCAAAATTAAGGTAATCTTGGGCTGCATTAAGACAGGCTGAGCTTCTGGGAGTACAGAGGTCTCACTGTAGTCTACCCTCAACAAGCAGATCTCATCTGAAGAACTGGGTGCAGTTCTGGGCACTTAAGGAGACTGAGGAGCTACAAGGTGTCCAGAGGAGGACAAGAACATGCTAACAGTCCCTGAGTCTGTGTCACATAAGGCTCAGATGAAGGAAGTGGGGAGATTTCACTTCAAGGCTCACAGAGGATACAGGATAACCGTGTTCAAGGACATGAAGGCGTGTCCTGTGGAGGAGGGATTCAACTTGCCCTGACCCAGGGGGCAGGACCCAGGGGCAACTGACTAAAATGAAGGGACCAATTTAGGCTGATGTCTGGAAACCTCTGACCCAGAGGGCGGTGAGTTCTCCTTCTCTGGGAGGAATCTCCAAGCACAGGCATGGATGAGTGTCCACTAGGTGTGTCATAGACAGTGAGGAATCCTTCTAAAGATGCTTGGACTAAATGGCCACCAACACCCTTCTTCTAGCTCGCAAATTCTAGAAAATGTGTCATTAAGCCAGGAGGGAGAAGAATCAGAGAGAATGAGCTTTCTCCCCACCCTCCACCCCCACCTCTCTCCTCCAAAGGGGAGGGTCCACATGCTGAAATCCAACAGGATGTCTCCCGTCCCACCGAGCTGAGCCACTTGGGCTAGGCCAAAGCTCCAGGAGGCTGTGGGGCCTTAATGAGTTTCGTGTTTCCCTGACATTACAGCACTTTTCGAGCACTTGCACCAAGTCCAAGAAAGCACTCCTAAGGGAGGAGTAGGAGGAAACATGAAATGAAATTCTGGAGCAGTCCAGTCGCTTTGAAGGACTGAGAAAACACAGGGACCTCAAAAAGCCAAATGGCCAAAAGAAACTTCAGCTTGGAATGTGACTCTCTCTACACCGTTTCCTGTAAGGATGCCCTGCCTGCTGGAATCTCCAATTACAACGTTTGTTTCCTTTCAAAGAAAGTTCCGTTTTCTCTGGCTCTAGACTTTGGCTGCTTTTGCCTTCACTGGCTTCTACCTGTTACAAGCCTACAGCTTTTCTGTATTACAGGAATGAAGTCAACTAACTAGCTAAGTAACATTAACTTTCCACTAGCTGGCAGCTAGGTGGCATAGTAGAGAGTGTGTTATGCCTGGAGTTTGGAAGACCTGAACTGAAATTCTGCCTCAGACACTTCCCAGCTTTGTGTAACCTAGGCAAGTCACAATCTTTCTTGGCCTCAGTCTCTCCACATGAAAAATGGAGACAATAATGGAACCTATGCTTCAACTCAAAGGGTTGTTGTGAAGATCAAATAATATTAACATCCATTAAGTACTTTGCAGACTTTAAATTCTAGTTATTATTAACGGTTTCTGTAAAATATGAACAACATGAATCATTTCAAGACAAGAAATTAAATGGTATTTTCAGCAAAAAGGGAAGGAAAGATGCTTTCCAGCAGTTATGACAACTAATCTATATCTCATAGAATTTACAAGTAGATAGGATTTCACAGGTCAATCACTTAACCTCTGCAGGTGTCAGTTTCTTCAGCTGTAAAATGAAAGAATTAAACTAGATGACCTGGAAGGATCCACCCAGCTCTAAATTTGTGATTTCACAACCTAATCCAACACCTTCACTTTACTTGAGGAAACTGAGGCCCAGAGGTATGACATGACTAAAGGACACACAGTTAGGTAAAGAACAGAGCCAGGATTCACACTCAGATCCTCTTAATTCTAAATCTGACCCAGGCCCTTTCACGACATCTCAGAGCTTCATTGATCTGATGGGTGGGGTTAGGGATTTTTTGGTCTGTTTTTCCCCTCACACATAAGACATAAGTCAGGCTTCTATTAATAATAATCATCTGGAGTCCATATATAGAGACATGTAAGTGTCAGGTGAGCATCTCTTGAAAAACCTTTCTTAAGAAATTCCCTGTCTTCAAAAGGGGACACAACCCAGCCAGACGGTGTTGGTCCTGTCATGTTAAGTTTAATAAGATACTTTTTTAAATGTTCGTTCCCTTCTCTGGGAGATTGGGCTGTCCTAGAATTCTCTTCTAGTCTCAATTCTGCCACTAAGGAGCTGTGAGTCCTTCGGAAGATCACTTCCCTCCTGGCCCTCCATTTCCTCTATGAAATTAGAGAGAGGAAAACTAAGTGAACTCTGAGGTCTTTCCGACTAATATGATAATTCTTTACCTTCCCCAGGTGTAGCGTCCCCCTCTCCCACTGCTATATGTTTATTTTGCATATATCCTGTATTTACGGATATGTGAACATGAAGATGCTTTAGGGCAAAGCCTTTCTCACTTCTGCAGAATTTCTATCCCTAATGTTTGCTAGCACAGTGCTGGGCATTTATAAATACTTTTAAAATCTTCTTTTCACCTGGCTCCTTTGCATACCACCAGAGTGGGTCTGTTCACAGCAATCACCAGAAAAAACATTCCAGCCTGAGGCTTACTTCTGGTGATTCGGGGAAAGGGAGTAGAGAGAGAAGGGAGAGGTGGGACAGTGCCACTCTGTACATGAACTAGAGATGCACTTGTGCTTACAAGCTGTTAATAAAATTCAAGTTCAGCTTCTGATCTCCCTTCAAAGAAATGTGCGGAGAGAAAGAAAAGGAGACTTCAGCTGAGGTTCGCAAACAAAAGTCCAATGCAGGATGCTACGAAAATTGGGTACTGACTTTCTGTATCCCTCATTATAGAGTTTTTCCCCTAACAGATTTTTACCCATGAGGACTCATTAGAAAAGAAAAGGGTAAGAAAAAAAAAATATGGAATGTGGTCAAAATGGGCCTTAAGTAAAAATAATCATTTAGACAAGTGGCCGAATGGAATATTACTCATTCCATAAAAAGCACTACAATTTCATGGATCATTGATTCCAAAAGAGCCCATCCCTCTGGTGGAGAAAGTTAGGGACCTAATTTAAACTGTAGCCTGGCCAGGCCAAACCAAATCCAGGGAAAAACTCAGTATCACTAGGAGAGATGGGAAAGGAACCACAATAGAAGGTCTGACTGAGACACAATAAATATTGTACTAGACTAAGATAGACTAGGATACAAGAGACTAGACTAAGATGCAATAAATATGAGGAATTCCGAGAAACTTGGAAGGTTTCTTTGAACTGATGCAGAATGAAAAAGAACCAAAAGAAGAGTATACCCATTGACTATATGGATATACTCACTCCTTTTCCTTACATTCTCAGAAAGCCATGGAGCACTTGGGTGCATTCAAGGTACTCTACAGCCTGGGCTAACCTATCTTTCTAATGTTAGCTGGAGAAGAGGGCTCCCTTCCTTGTTCACACTATTTCCACATGTCAGGGGACCTGCCCCTCCTCTTTCCTACAATTATTCATTCATCCTTTAAGGGCCAGTTCAAGTTCCACACTCTCATGAGTGGTCTTCCTTGACCATTCACAGCTGCTACCCCACCCCCATTTCCTAAAACTCTCAGGAGCTAGGTCAGATCTTTACTAGTTGGCAAACTACCTTATAGATCATCGAGGGCAATTCCCTCATTTCCAAGGCCCAGAAGGAAAGTAACATTGTCTATACCACTTGTTTAAGACTTACACCACACTTCGAACTGGCTATTATGTTTTTAACATGGGTCTCATCTCCCCACCTAAATCACAAGCTCCAGAAAGGGACACACTTTCTGTCTTATTTTCCCGAACACATATATGACACCTGCACATTACTCATAAATTGTTGCTGTAGCTTAGGTGCCAAGAAAACAAAGTGGGGGTCATATCCCCAGGATGCTGGACAAAGACATTCCAGGAGCAGTGTGACCACAGCCTAGTGTGGGGAGGGGGAAGGGAGAACAAAAGCCAAGCAGAGAAACTGGTCACTGAAATGTAAAAGTTACATTTTAGGGCATCTTACCTGTTGGGGAAAGACTCTGCTTTACTGGAGATTCTAACTCTGCCAGAGTTCTACCTGGATATTATGGATAAGTCACTTTACCCCTCTGAGCCTCAGTTTCCTTCTATGAGAAATGGACTTGTTAGACTAGACAACTTTGATAGTCACTTTCAGTTCTAGAGTCAATGTTCCTAAGTCTTAAGTTTGAGTGGATCTGGACGCATTCATCGACCCTGTGTCTTGTTGCTATGGCTACATCCAGTTACTGTCTCTACCATCAGGAATACATCACCTTGTGAGATCTACTGAAGTCTATGTCCTGCCACCCCAAAAGCATTAGCTACTTGAGGGCAGCTTCCAAGCTTTATGTCACTTTGACTCCTCAGCAAAAAAAACACCTTTCATACATGAAGTACAGATTACACACACACAAACTCTCTCTCTCCCCCCCCCATTTTCTGGCCACAATGGCATTTTTGCTGTTTCCCAAAGATGACATTCCATTGCCCACCTCTGTGACTTTGTACAGGTAGAGCCTAAGCCTGCAATGCCCACCTTCCTGCCTCCCCTTCTTCTCCACTTCTCTCTACACAGAATCCCATTTCCCTCAGTAGAATGGGAGCTCTTTGACATCTGACTTCTAGTTGTTTCCATATCTCCCATGACTAGTGCTGTGCCTAGTACACAGCTGGTATACAGTAATAAAAGCTTCTTGAAATGAAGTGAATAAATGTTAGCTGGCTGCTGCTGCTAGAGAGGATAATGATGGACAAACATCTTTAAAAGGCAGGGCTCCAGAGTAGGAAATGGAGCAGTTTTGGATTATGCCAAGGTCCTATAAAAGAAGGGTTGGGTGTGTGTGTGTGTGTGTGTGTGTGTGTGTGTGTGTGTGTGTGAGAGAGAGAGAGAGACAGACAGACAGACAGACAGAAAGTGTGTAAGCTAAACAATAAGCCCTTTGTGGGGCAGTACCTTCTGGGCTAGGCGCCCTCCTTCTCTTCTGATGCCTACTCTTAACCCCTACCCAAGCAAACACTTCACTGAATGTGAAATCAGAGCCCTGAGACCCTATAGTCAGTTTTTTGTGTGTGTGAATGGTAAGTAATGGGAATAACACAGCCTTCCTCGGGCCCTCAATTTCTTCCTCTGTAAAATGAGGCAGGTGAACTAAATGCTAATGTGAGCACTAATACTCTTTCCACGTCTGAAAGGTCATTCTGTAGCCTATGAGCTATCATTTTATGTTCTCAAGATGCTCCTAACTCTAACGTTCTATGTTCTTGGGTCCTTCCTAACTTAAAAAATACTCAAGTGGTACTAATCTGGCACTCGGGAATGGAATGCTAATGGACTGGACTACTGGCACCGATGTTTCCTCTATGTTCTGACTCTCTTTACTAGTTGTATCCAAGGGAAAATCATTCCACTGTGTGCTGGGAAACTGAACTTGGGGTTACTATCAGGGTAACCTTTTGCCATTCTGGTAAGTCCCTCTTTCCCACAAAATCTTTTTTTTAACTTTAAGTCTATTCTGAACTTAAGAAATAAAAGAAGCATTTCCATAACACAGTAGAATAGAAAAAAAAAGATGATGGTACATGAAACTGCAAATGTATTATGTACAACTTGCTATTCCTTTTAAACATATAATAAAGTTATCATATAACTTTCAAAAATAAAATCATTTCAGCTCTCATCCTCAGATTCCTCATCTGCAAAATGGGCGTGGTGGCTACTCTTAGCATCCTCCAAGAGAGTGATAGTGATCCTTCAATGTGTTCCTGTTTGTAAAGTGCTCAGTAAAACAAAGTGCTAATAAAGTCAACTATTATTAGTATCATTATGCTTTCTGCCTTTAAGCTAGGCAGTTGGCAGTTAAACTTGGAATTACAATGTGGAATATACCGTTCTGAGAATGCTAGTTCTCTGATCTTGGGTGACTTCAGAGAATGACCCAAGCAAAAGCAGTCGCTGCTAAAACGTTAGACTGGAGCACAACAAAGGCACGAAAGAAGCGTTCTTTGGAGGACCTTCAAAGACCCAGTCTGGTTCCTACATCTGGAGGGTACAGCCAAAGAAAGCATGAGCCAAAGAGTCAACACCTGGAAACCAATTAGTAAATTTCAAGGGGTTTTATGACCCAACACTATTCATGAAATGGAGAAAGTGGTCAGTGCAGCTCTGCCAAATGGTCACACACACAATGAGTCATCGGCAGAAGAAAGGTCAAATTCAAGACCTGAGCCAGGACTATGTGACTGTAACTGAGTGGGCAGGTACCTCTCTGCAAAAGGGAAGATCCAAGCTGGGGAGCCCACGACACCCAAGGTCTTATCCTGGTTTCACCTAAGGAACCGTATATGATGTCAGAGCCCTCTCCCTTTCTGAGTCTTTGTTTCCTCCACTGTAAAACGAAAGGAGTGAACTAGATGATCTCTAAGGCCCCTCCCCGCCTGAACATTCTGGTCAGACTGGTTGAAATATTAACATCACAGATGTGCATTTAGCACCCACAAGGCAGAGTTTCATTCATGGGTCACTGATAGTTCACCAACAGCCAGAATACATCTGGGCTGACATCAACTCTCCCCTCCCCAACCCCTCATCCCTTTGCAAGGTTTTCAAAGGATTTGTTTTCAATACAAGCCTTTGAAAATACCTCCTCCTCAAAACCTTCAGGATGGCCTTTTTCAACTGAACAAACATTTATTAAGCCCCTGCTTTGTGCAAGGTACTGTAGTCAGGCACAAAGATTAAAAAGAACCAAGAAGGAGGGAGGGTGGCAAAAGGCTGAATCTGGGAGTCCAGAAGACCAGGATTCAAATTCCAACCGACACTAAATAAATAACTGCATTACTGACCCTGAGCAAGGAAGGCAGTTAACTTCCCCTCAGGAGTCCCAAGTTCATCTGTAAAATGGGCATGATAGTACCTAAAAGCACCTATTCACAAGGCTGTCAGTTTCCTCACCTGTAAAATGGGGATAATATTATACCCAAACGCTCTTATCATTCCTTGCCTCTGCCTTTCAGAATCCCAGCTACGACCATAGTTCAGCTCCAGTCCCCTTCCCTCACTACACCAGGTTTTCTCATACATCTCCAAACTGTTAGCTCTCTTTGATGCTGCCTTCCTTCCCAAATTACTTTGTAAATTTCCCTTATATTTACATGTCGTGGATTATTCTTTTTCCCAGCAGAATGTTAGGTGCCTTGAGGGCAGACTTTTCCTTTCTGCCTTTGCCGCTTCCAGCACACAGTAGGCACTTTGTAAGTGCTTGTGCAATTGCTTAATTGAACAGTACCGACTTTGTGGGGTTGTCGTCCTGAACAGGATAATACAGAGTGTGCCTCGAAGTTTTAAGCTTTAAAAATAGCTTAAAACTGCACTAAGATTTTTTGTCATGTTGATCAGTGGTGCTGACCTTTTCTCTCTCTAAAAATGCTATCTGTTAAATGGGATGGCTCTTTGGGAGGGGGAAGGGGAGAAAGCCTTGAAATAACTAAGATGATGTAAGAAACAGAAAAGAGCAATAAAAACTTTTTCTTAAAAACTGCATTAAGACTTTTGTAAACCTTAAAGGGCCAACAAAGTATCAGTTATTATGATTATGATTATGAAAAAGGCTGTACTTGCTGCCTTCCCCAAGTTTACTAGTGTAAAAAGATAAACGTGAAGGGTAAAAGATCCAAGAGAGAATATGGTAACACCAAAGGATCGGGATCAGTTACAAGGGACTGCAGGCCATGTGAGGAGGGGCCTGGGGGACCTCCAAGAAGGTGTTTCTGGGAGCAGGCAGCTTCCAAATTGGCCCTTCAAGGCCAAGGACTAACTTCAACGAAGCTGAGCCTGGCAGTGATAAGGGGAGAGCTCGTGGTTCATTAGATCCCACAAAGAAGCAGCCGTGGGCAAGGGCTAAAAAGAGGTGTGGGAGCAGCTAAAGGGGCTTGTATTGTATCCTGGAGGCATGAGGGAGCCACCAAAGCCTTATGGGCCAAGAAGTGGCACCACCACTGTAGGAAAGCAGGCAGACTGTCTTGGCAGTTAGCTGCCAGAAGGATGGCTAGATTAGAGAAGTGAGTGAGTGAGTGAGTGAGTGTGTGTGGTGTGTGTGTGTACACATGAGTATGTGCACAACAGACTCAGTAAATGACCACGTGACGGTTAACATCATGGAAAACTAGCTTCTCTTTAATTAGTTTGCGCCTCTTAAACATACTTACTGTTACTGTCTCTAATATCTAAGATGGAGGGGGTGTACTTTGAGATTTAAAAAATTTTGCTTCTGCTTATTACCTAACACCCTAACTACCCAGTCAGCATTTGCCTTTCTTCACACCTCTGCTCACACCCTTTCTTAAATTTCAACATCCCTCTTGGCCACCTCTTAGAAATCCTATCCATCCTTCAAGACTACGGTTCAAATGCCACCTTCTCTACACAGCCTCCCGAGTTCCACGGCCCACTCAGCCCCAAAGATCCTGCCTTCCTCCTACTTCAGCTTGACTCCCCAGTTTCTGACGCTCTGCCCTTCCACTTTGCACTACAGTTCTTTGTCTTATCTCTCCTACTAGACAATAAACGGGAACAGAGGTCACACCTCCCCCTATCTCCCTCAGTCCACTCCCATAGTACCCAGAGGGTGCTTAAGTATTAGGGAATGGCAGGCAGCATGGTGTAATGGAAACAAGGGGAGGATCTGGTTCAAAAGCTAGCTCTGCTACATGTGACATGTGTGATTTTAGACAGATCACTTCACTCTCTTCAATAGAGCACAAACTGTTTCCTACTCTGTAAAATGAAATGGGGAGTCCTAAAATTGAGATTATTTCTAGGGTACCTTCTAACTCAAAAGCTGTGATCCTATGACCTCTCTTAAAGGAAGGGCAAACTGAAGCATCCTCCCCTCACTCCGCCCTCCTCCCAGTGGATAAAACCAGGGTAGTGTTTGCACAGCCCTATCTCATAGTTTGCTGTGAGTAAAGTGCTAGGTAAACATCCATAATGCTTTTAAATCTGTAGTGCCTTTGTAAATGTAATCTGCAGAAAACCTGTGGGAAATCTGCCCAATAGCTATATTGTGAAATAGGATGTGACTGTCTGCTCCTTTAACTACCACTACCTAGGGCAGTCTGCTATAGGAAGGAGAAGCAGCCCTCCAGAGATGAGACTTTAAGCACAGAAGCCTCCAGTCTGCCCACCCTCAAGTCTCTTGATTTTTAAGGGGCAAAACAACCTCTTACCTATGAATCAAACCACCCTAAGTAGTCTGATTCAAGCACCCTATCCTACATCCCTTTACTTGAGCAACACTTTCCAGTTCACTTGGACCATGCCGAAGAGGACTTGGGGGGCAGGGTAAGCAAAGGGGCGAATCTTACTCTATAGCAAACTCTTTAGTCCACAAAACCCATCAGAAAACAACTTCCAAGCTGTCTCCTTTCTGACAGATGAATTAAAGTTCAACTGTAATTTCGACATCTGGGGCTGAAAAGAGGCACCAAGCAGTCTACCATCACTCACCTAGGACACTTACTGGGATTCTTGTTGCAGTTTCCTGGTGATGGGGGATCAATTTTTGTCCCCTGAGTGACAAGTTGTCACTCAGCCAAAACATTTCCCAGGGGAAATCATTTGAAGCTTCTATCAATTCAGCAGCTGGCCTTGCTCCAATCCAAAACAATTCTTCCCCACCCATGTGGACCCCATTAACTCAACTATTTACCTTTGCCTATCATCTCCTTTACCACGTGAGCGGAAATTTCTACAACAATGTCCACGCAGCCACCTGTTCCTCCTCCATCAAAATCTGTCTAGTTTGGGCCTCGGCCTCTCCACAATCACAAGATTCTGGAGCTGGATGGGCAGCTTCAGCACAATGACACAGCGTGGTACAGTGGAGTCAAGGGAGACCTAGGTTCAAATCCTAATTCTTACATTCATGAGCTGTGTGAATTTGGGCAAATCACTTCACCTCACTGGGCCTCAATGTCTTCATCTGTCAAATGAGATAACCACACTCAAAGGAGAACATGAGTATATATGAAGCAGTGTGCAAACCTTAAAGTGTTATAGAAAATGTTAGCTAAGTCTAACTTCTTTTTTAAGAAATGAGGAAACTAGGGGCAGTGAGGTGGTACAGTGGATAGAGCACCGGCCCTGGATTCAGGAGGACCTGAGTTCAAATCTAGCCTCAGACACATAACACTATCTGTGAGACTCTGGGCAAGTCATTTAACCCCAAATGTCTCACCGAAAACAAACAAAAAAAAAATGAGGAAACTGAAACCCAGAGTGAAGTGACTTGTCCAAGGTCATAAAGGTGGTAAGTGAAGATGCAGGTCCTCTGACTCCACATCCAATGGTCTTTCAACTTAGCCCTGGCTATCCTTCCAGGTTTGCTGTTGCCAAAACAGGAGAAGCCCTGCTTCGAGAACTGTGCTTCAGCTCCTACCAAGTGGGTGAGCATGGACAAAACCCTTTTCCTTCTAGGTCCTCAGGGAGAACATTGACACTGCCTAGTTCCTAAGCCTTCTATTATCAGTAAACTTATCTTTGTCCAAGCACTACTGACATGCAAGGGCAGCTGTGCACGCCACCACCACCATTCATTCTCTGGGCTGCTTGGCAGCTAAGGAGATACTGAGCTGGGGAAAATCATTTTGCAGGCTGATGAGGCAATGGGAAGATGAAAGATGACATGACAAGCAGACAGGCTTGAGGCTTGCCCCCTCCTGACTTCCCCCATCTGGCTTCCGTCTGACCCAAGCAGCTGCCCAGGTGGTTTTCATTTATAGATAAAACCCCAACAGTTCCAACAAACAGAAACTCCTGACTACAGCAACTGCTCTGGGCAAATTCACACCAAGTGCACACATCTGTGGCACTGGCCAGGGAGTGACCAGAGGGATGGAATGGGGTCTCAAATGAGGGATATCAGGCAATGCCAAGGCCACAAAACTCACAAGGAACAGATGCTGCCGACATCTAAGGGTCCCCTCTGTTAACACCAATACTCTCCCAATGAGGCTCTAGGATAACGAATCCCAGCAGCAGCTGGCCGGCCCAAAGAGCAACTAGGACTGACAAACGGCTGGTTTTGATTTCCTGGTGGGGGGGGGTTTAAGATCCTGCTTTTTCATGCAGTCCTCTCCAGGGGCATCTCCCCCCTAGAGAAGGGAAAGCAATGACCGAGCAGCCAAGCAGGGAACCTAGCCAGAGGCACTGGTAGAGGAGAACTGAACCAAGCCTCTGGTGTGAGAGGGGATAGAGAGAGGGAGAAGAATGGCCACGTGCCCACACACAGCTGGCCATGACGTGAAGTAGCAAACGTGGGCTCTGCTCTCCACTTCTCCTGAATATATGATGGGATTTTCCATGAAGGTCAGGATAAGAATATCCAACTCTACACACCTCTCTTCACGATGGTCTACACTGGCCCGCAAAGGAAGAACACAGCACAGAGAAGCCGGTAGGCCCCAGAGAACCACGGAAAGAACTATGTGTAGAACCTTCTTGGGTGGCTCCATGATGAAGTATTCTCTGGGAACTCCTGGGCGGACAACATACTAGCAGGAGTTTACTGTGCAGAGACACTGGGTGGGTCTCATAGCTAGGATGACAGACAATGGAGGACATCCCCATCTCCCCCCTGATTTACAGGCTGGATCTGTGGGAACCCAAACAGCTGGCCAGGAGGCCCAAACCTGGGTAGGATGAGCCAATGGTCCAGTTATCTGGATAAAAATGAAAACAGTGAGCACACGATCGTCTAAATACCAAACTGTACAGCTGCACTTACCTCATGTTAAGGAACAACAGACTCAAGTGGAATATATACACATAATGCTTACATGTTTAAAAAAGATATGTGGTAGTTAGGCAGTACGTCACCAATAATAGCTTAAGTTCAAAGAGTAGTACAAGAGAGATTAAGAATGTGGATAACCAGAAAGAAAGGCAGAGCTGGGGAGAAGAGATGGGCAGCCTGAGCATTCCCCAAATATTACCAGACGAGAAGCACTGGTTCCCACCTTGCCAGGCTCAGACCTCACAGGGTATTATTGCAATGAATCTGCAAATCCTAAATAAGCAAACATACCTTCTCTAGGGCCTCATGCACACACGCACATGCACATATTCCCATTTTTTCTAAAGTATGTGGCTACTATTGTGTCTAATAAAATATTTCATTTAAGAGTACTGCTAGGGGCAGCTAAGTGGCGCAGTGGATAGAGCTCCAGCCTTTGAGTCAGGAGGACCTGAGTTCAAATTTGGCTTCAGACACTTGACCCTTACTAACTGTGTGACCCTGGGCAAGTCACTTAACCCCGACTGCCTCACCAAAAAGCAAAACAAACAAACCCCCCCCCCCAAAAGAGTATTGCTAGATTCATAGTAGCCCTTTTAGTCATCATATATTCTCAATCAGTGGCATGGGGCTCTGGTGTCAAAGGACCTGGGATCAAATTTCACCCAATACATTCCCTGGACCTCTGTTTCCTAATACGTAAAATGAGGGAGGGACAGGACTAGATGGCCACTAGGTCCTGTGCAGTTCTTTTTTTTTTTTTTTGCTTTTAGGCAATTGGGGTTAAGTGACTTGCCCAGGGTCACACAGCTAGTAAGTGTCAAGTGCTTGGTCTGAGGCTGGATTTGAACTCAGCTCCTCCTGACTTCAGGGCCGGTGCTCTATCCACTGCACCACCTAGCTGCCCCCTGTGCAGTTCTAAAGTACTGTTTTGTTTTTTTTAATCATAAAAAACCGAGTCAGAACCCCTGACCTAGAGGCAGGCCTCTAGCACATCAGGTGGATTCTCTATGATAGATTTCTGGAGGGACATGGACAAGAGGATAAGGAGGCATGGATGCATTGAGCTCTGCCTAGACCCTCCTAATAAAGCATGTAATGGAATCAAAAGAACACTAGACTTGGTGCTGGGAGTTCTGGCTCTGGTGCCCACAGGCAAATCATTTGAAAACATATATGCCCCAGTTTCCTTGTCTGTCAAAAACACACTACCTGTCTCTAAGAGTGATCTTGAGGAAAGTGCTTTGTCAGCCTTCGAGAGGCACACAAATGTGGGCCATTCTGCATTCCCCGGGCCACCTAAATACCCAACGTGTCACTTCTTTGTCTGCCGAATCTTTCTGTTAGCAAGCCTGAAGAGGTTTCTCCTCATAGAACCTTCCCACGCAGACATGTGGAAGTCCTTGGAAACATCAGCCCAAACAATCATGACTTCAATATGTTGGCAAGAAGAGACAGTATCTAGTCCAAGTGAATCCTAATGAGATTTTCCTATGAATCTTTATGGTGACTTTAAGATTTTCCAATGAAGCTGAATACATTAAGAACCTAGTACTCAGGCAAGACAGATGGAGTAAAATCTCTTCTATCACTCTCTTGCTCAAGATCACTCATTGGCTCTCTGCTGCCTACTGGATGACATTCAAGGCCCTGTGAAATCTGCTGCTGCCTAACCTCACCAATCTTCTCCTATCTCCCCTCCCAATATATTCCACACTCCAGCAAAACTGGACAGGCTGTCCCCATCCCTCACCCAAACACATCCTGACGTTCCCACCTCTGTTTCTTTGTACCCCAGACTGCCTTCCTTTCCCTCTTTTCACTTGCGGAACTCAAAGTGCTTTCAGTTCAGATCTTCCCTCTCACACTGATCACATAAGAAGGCATGACGGGGGTGGAAAGAGCTCTGGTTTATTACCTCTCACCTCTGAAACCACTACCTGTATAACCTCAGGTGAGTCATTTCACTCCCATGGGCCTTAGGTTACTCAACTGTAAAAGGAAGAGATTGGACTAGTGGGCCGCTGAGGTCTTTTCCAGAACTTGATGTGATCCTAAACCATTACAGTTTTGTGTCTGTTCCCCTCTGAGGCAGTAAACTCCACAAGGGCAGAGAGCACGTCTTATCTAAACTTAAATCCTCTACCATCCACTAATTATGTGACTCAGTGATGCCTTACGGCCCCTTTCAACTCTAAATCAAAGATCCTATGAATGGAAGCTGTGCTGTCCTCAATGTCCACAGCCTGTTTTTTCTTTTTTTTGCAATCTCCTGACTTTTCAACTACTTCTTTACTCATTAGGGGTTAAGAAGGGAACAGCGATCACATGTTGGTTTCATTACAATACAAGTCTGTATATCTTTGTTCATGTCCGAAATCTGATCTATCTGGGTTAATTTATCTCTGGCTGTCCCAAATTCCTCTCAATTTCATCTTTCAACCAATCGATGCTGACAGCCTTGGGAGCAAGCTTCAACTCACCCCTTAAGAATCTATTCTTCAGTATGAAACGCATGAGAAAGGCCTGTTACTTTTAATATGTAAGAACTTGGGACTCTTGTCCCAATGCTGAGGGCCAAGCAGAAGCTGGTGGTCCAAATCAGGACTATGATTCCAGGGGGAACTAGCCCATTCAGGAGTTGCTTTAAATGGTCTCCCAATTAGGGCTAGAATAGGGTCTCCAATATAACTAATATGACCTTGGAGAAGTTAATATCATCAGTCAGTCTGGCCCCCTGGAGAATGAGGCTTCCAGTTTGGAACTTTAGCTCAAGGGGGAGTCTAGAAGGAGGCCCTGAATTCAAATCACCCAATTTTGACGATACTAAATACTCATTCAACAATACCTACGGATCCCCACTTTGAGAAAAATAGTCTTCACACTAATGCACTATTGATAGAGATGTGAAATAGTCCTGCAACACTAGGAACCGATTTGGAACAATGCCCTAAAGTTACAAAACTCCCTAATGGAACAAAACTACAACTTAGGCACATACCCCAAAAAGATCAAAGGAAAAAGACCCATAAATACAAAAATATTTATAGCATTTCTTTCCATAATAGCAAAAAACCCTGGAAATTAAGAGGGTGCCCACCAACTACACAACAAAGTGTGGCAAATGAATGTAACAAATCATTACTGCTTCAAAAGAAATGACAAAATAAACCATTTCAGAAAGCAATGGGAAGACCTCTATGAACTGATGTAGAATGAAGAGAAGAGAGCGAGAGAACTAGAAGCACAACTTATCCGGTGCCAACAACATTATAAAGAAAACTTCAAAAGATTCTCGAACTTTGATCAGAGGACTGAAGATGAACCTGGTACCCACCTCCTGACAACAAAGTGAAAGAATTTAAATGCAGAATAAGACATATTTTGGGGCGTGGACAATGTGGGAATTTGTTTTGCTTAACTTTTTTATGAGAGTTTTGTCTAATTTTATTGTTTGATGGGAGAAAAGGGAAGGTGGGGAGATTGGAGAGGAAACAGATAATAAACACATGCTAAATAAATAAATAAGGCTAGCCTCACAGAATCTCACGTAGTTTAGAGCTAGAAAGGGCCTTGGAAATCACCTTATCTCAACTCCTCAATTCACAGATAAGGAGCAGGCTAGAGAAGTGAGATGATTTGCCCGCCTCCACTCCCCCCCCTCCCCCCCATCCCCACCCCAGGGTCACAGAGCAAGTTAAGTGGCAGAGGCCAGTGAAAATCCAAACAGAAAATTAGCCATATCACCTGACTCATCTACCAAAAGGATGTTTACCTTTTCGGAAAGGCCCTCTGTAGCATCCTTCCAAATAAGATCTGGTACATTTGAGGCATGCAAGCTGACAATTAAGTTGAATATATGCCACTCAAACCACATCTGTTATATAAAGAGAGGGCCGTCTGTATTTCAGTGTCCAATAGCCACCACTAAGATTTACAAAGCCCACTATCTACAATGACCCTGAAGGAAGAAGAACAATGTTAGAGCTGAAAGAAGACTCAGAGACCCCAAGGAAAATCTGATTTCAGAGACAAGGAGAGAAAAGGCTAGGTGCAGTGGATAGAGCACCAGGCCTGAAGTTGAGACGGTCTGAGTTCAAATATGGTCTCAGACATTTATTAGCTGTGTAACCCTGGGCAAGTTACTTACCTTCTGTTTGCCTAAGTTTCTTCAACAGTAAAATGGGGTAACATTAGCATCTACCTCCCAGGGCTAATGTGAGGATCAAATGAAATGTCTGTAAGGCACTTAGCACAGTGACAGGCACATAACAGGGCACTTCCCTTCCTCCACCCCCCCACCCCGGAAAAAAAAAGTGAGGTCACATAACAAGTGTGTGACAGGCTCAGGAAGTCCACAAGCACAAAATAAGCATGTGGAGGTTTTGGGGGGTTTTTTGCATTAAGGAGTACGTTTAACTTTTTTGAAAAGGACGGCAGGGTCCTTTTAAACTGGGCAGGGAATGGTGGACATTTCTGGTTTTGCTTCCCAGTGCCCTAGGCCAGTACCTTGCACAGAGCACTTTAATACATGTTGAACACAACTGAAAACCAGCCAAGTTCTTTTATAATGTGTTGCTAAAAATGCCTAGGCCCAGGGCAATGAGTTCAGGTAAGTAGCAGCCACACTGACCCCTGGGTGCTCGGACATCCATCATCTTGTTAGAGCCTCCCCACAATCCTGGGAGGCTAGAAGCTCACTTAATACTGCTCCCGCTTTACAGATGACAAAACTGAGGCTCAGAGATGGTGAGTGACCTTGGCCATGGTCACATGACTAATAAACTGGGAACAGAAGACAGGAGCCCAGGCCAGCCCGGAGACCAAGCCCGCCCTCTATTACAGCCCATTGCCTCTCAGGAATCCACAAAGGAATGAATGGAGGAAACAGGGAAAAAGCATTATGTGCTTTACTGTGCTAAGTGCTAGTGACATAAAAACCAGCAAGAAAGACAATCCCTCTCCTGAACCTTATAATCTCATTGGGAAAAACAATACATAGAAGGAACCCAGAGGTGGAAGTCTGGGAGGGTAAAGGCAAGCGGCAGCAAAGCTTTCAAGTGGCCAGGAGGCCACGGGGGTGGGGGTGGGGCGCGGCAGGAGGGGCTCGGGAGGCTGTCCCAGAGGAAAGAGGAGCAAAATTCACCTTTCAAATCTTATGATTCCCAGGGCTGAATCTGAGTTCTAGTGGACAGGAGAGGAAGGCCACAGTACAGATGATGTACTTGGAAATGGCAGGAAGTGGCCACCAAACGGACTGGTTCAAGCCACAGTCAGGTGAAAGGTCCATCAATCAGAACTCAGACTCCCAAGGCCAAGGGCCAAGTTCTGACAAGAAGAGGAGAGCCAGAATGCAAGCATCATGGTTTGGAAAGACCACACATATAAAGCCAGGGCCACCTGTACTTCAGCAAATGAAGCAGAGCTGGAAAAACCCTAAGACCATCCTGCCCAACCTGCTCATTTTACAGAGCAGGCAACAGCAGGTAACTGACCTGCCCAAGGTCTCACATCAAATGCCTGGCAGAACCCGGACTACAGCAACTCCTACTTCTAGAGTGCATTAATTAGCATTGGTTTATGAAGCTTGCTCCTCACAACAATCCCCAGAGATTAATCAAACAGTAAATTTATTAAGCACCTACTATGTGTTCAACCCTAGGGATACACAAAGAGGCAAAAGACAGTTCCTGCTCACAAGGAACTTGTGATCTAATGGGAGACACAACATGCAAACAAATTTATACAAACGAGATTTACACAGGATAAAGAGGAAATGATTAACAAGGGCAAGGCACTGGAATGCAGAGAGGTTGGTGAAGGTGGCTAACAAAAAATGAGATTTTTGTTGGGAGGTCAACAGTCAGAGTAAAGGAAGGAGAATGTTTTAGTTATGGGGGATAGCCAGAAGGCCACATGGAATCCAAATATAAGAAGGTGAATTTGCCCAGAATCACAGATTTGGAGGGGTCTTCCTGCAGTGGCCCAGTCCACACACTGTAACACAGCCAACAAGTGCAGCCTGTGCTGGAAGGCCTCCACGGAGAGGGAGCCACTGCAGCAAGAACTGGAGGCTGACACGGGGAATGCCTCCTCCAGCTGGTGTCCCAGGATTATTAGGGGGTGGAGCCATGATGAAAACCCAGGCTGCTCCATTCCTTGTTCTTCCTACAACATCCCAGCCGATGAGAGGCCTTGGCCATCTCTTCAGAGTCTTTAGCTCCTATTGGGAGATCTTGTGTTTCAGAAGAATAAAGGAATGGAGCTCAGGGAGAAAACAGGAAAAATACACTGGGAGAAACTAAGCTGGCTAAAACAGTCACATGTGCCAAAGCTGGTTTAGAAAGATGTATATATACAACAGAAAGCCTATGACAAGCCCCCAGCACATCATCACCAATGTCTGTCTTCCAAACAATCAAAAAAGATGTTTTCTAACTCAGAAAACTGTTTTTGCTGTCTGTGACCGCTCTGCATGCTAAGATCACTATCATCTGGTGCCAAGGCAAAGTCTCCCCAAACACAGATTGTGCAGAAATGAACGCTGCCCACCATGTGTGACAGACAGGGTACACGTCTACCCTGTTACATGTATGACTGCTAGGGTCATTGTTGCCAGCTGGTCTCATTTTCCTGTAAAGTGTTAGGGCTGGTGCCATTTCAGGCCCAGGACTCCTCCAAACAAACCGTTCAACAACTTAGACCAGAAGCTTATTAGGGGTGTTCTCTCTTATCTTCAGTCTCTCTCTACCTAGTATCCCCTTCCCTTCTGACTCCAAACTTGCCCATGTCTCCCTTATTCCTAAAAAAAATCCTTTGATTTAATCAACCCTGTTGGTTATCATGTATCTTTTCCTCTTCTCAACTAAACTCCTTGAGACTGCATATTATTTTCCAGAAGAGTAATAAGGGATCCATCCACACATGTTATATATCTGCTTGCCTTGGTTATCTTCCCCTGGAGAAATCTTAATCATGGGACCTACAAAGGCATACACAAACACCATCATTTACCTAAAGTGTAGGCTAGTGCCTAGGAGTAATTAACCAGCCCTCTTGTAGCAGCTACAATCCAAACCAATGAAGTAATAATGTTAAAGGTCACAATACTCTAGGTCAGGGGTGGGGAACCTGCAGCCTCGAAGGCCACAAGTTCTCCCCCCCACCCCACCCCCTACTCCTGCTTTAGGTCTTCAAGAGGCTACATATGTGATGTTGGGAAGAGGATTCTTGCCAGATGGTCCTCTGAGATTCAGGATTTGCTCTGATCTGGGAGCAAAGTGACCCCATATGGACACAGAGCCGGATTCATTCACATGTACATGAGCTTATACCTTGACAATCTTTCTGGGGGTGGCCTGGGGGTTCAGTGGGGAAATGTGTCCACTTTTCACATTTTGTCCACTTCTACTTTACTAGGGCTTTAAAGCCTCTACTATCAACCACAAATACCTTAGCTTTGTCTCTGTGTTACAATGGCCACTTCCGCAAAAATGCCATCCCCAGCCAACCTTCCTCTTGGCAATGCCACAGCAGTTAGTAGTGATGTGAACAGGAAGCAGATGCTCAGGGCTGGCTCCACACCCCGGACAGTAAATGTGCCTCTGCACCAAGGAACCCGCAAAATAGTTCTTGTCCAGCTTACACCCCAAATCACAGATGCTTCCCAGTGGTTTCTTACACCTGACTGCCATGGTGGGCAGGGAGAGGGGAGAGACTGAGGGGGCAGCTGGTAAATGAGGTTCTTCTTTGCAAGGCTGCTCTAATGTTAAGAACAGAGGCTCCAGGCTTAGGGGAAATAAGACCACTAACAAATGTTTTCAGGAAACTCTGGAGCAGGAGGACAATGCTTAGAAATGACCAAGAGAGGAGGGACAAGGTGCCTATTCATGTAGCCAACATTTAAAAGACGTGAAGCCCCAGACTAAGCACTGAGGGAAGACATAAAAATGACTAAAACACAGTTCCCCAACCTCTAAGAATCCAATAAGGAAAATAAGGCACGGACAACCACAAGTAACAGAATGCTGTTGGTACCTCTGGAAGACAAAAGTGCAAGAATGCAGAGGAAGACAAGAGCAGTCCTGGTGTTGTGGATGGACAGGTGGGAGAGGCAATGAACAGGCACAGCAGGCCTGGGAATGAAGAGGCGTTTGAAGGGCTCCTTGAAACATGGGTAGAATTTCAACAGGAAAAGTTTGGGGAGGGGACAGGCTGCTGTCCAAGGAAGCAAAATCTACCTCACAAGTTGTTTGGGGCACAGAAGAGTGTTATTTATAATGAAATGGAGTCAGGGAAAATGCAATCCTATCTCTATCAATGCCAGGCAGTAAAGGTAAAGAGTATATAGGAGCCAGAGCCTCACCCCTAAGGCAATGTCCAAGGTGCCTGCTTTACATCACCTTATCATGAGATATTCAGGCAGATCAATTATTCGATCCCCTTGGCCAGGATCCAACACCTCACTCTCCATCCTGAGTTCCACCATGTAAAGAAGTTTCTCAAGATAATTTTTTTAATTTAAAATTTTAAAAGGCAGGGTTCTAGGATAAGGATCAATTCAATTAAATATTTATCAAGCACTTTCTTTGTTCAAGGCATGGGGCCAGAGGAGGGGATACTAACAGTCCTGCCCTCAAGGCACCTACATTTCACTGAGGTTGGTTGTTTTGTCTGTTTTCAGTGGCTGCCAGGGGCTCCCAAAATCACAGGACTGAAGTATAAGAAAACCTCATCAGAGAGATGGAAGGTCTTAATGGGGCAGGGAGGGGTGGGTGCATAATACTTATTATGCCTGGCATAACCCGGCACCCTGGGCCAAACATGAGGTACTCAGTCAGAGCAGAAGAATCCCAATCTCCTTCAGTAAAAAGACTCACTAAACCTCTGAGGAGGGGTGGGTTGGGGGAAGCTCAGTGAAAGTCTCCCAAGTATGAATTGAGCCCATAGACCAAGGCTGCAGTAACATATCCTTTTTCCCCTTGGTTGCACCTGGGTAAGAGGAGTTAAGAAGATTCATTCCACCAACCTTAAAGAGGGGCTTTTGAAGGTTTTATGCAGGAAATGAAAGAATGGCCAGCATTCCTGACTAGTGCTTGGAGATTAACCTGGTGGGGGGGGGTGCAAGGGTGGGAAAAGGTGTTCAGGGGCTCTATTTAGCCCACAAAAGGCAGGAAGTTCTAGGAAGAAGGCCTCCATTCTAGCCTAGTCTCACTCAGCAGGGAGGCAGTCAGAGAAAGTTCAATTATAGCCATTCACAAAGGGAAGAGCCCAGGGATTAATGGACTCCTTAATTTTTTAATTTCCTAGGGTTTATGGCTAATTAGACCCTTAGCAACTGTAAGTGATCAAATTTCAACTCAGTTCATTTAACAACTGAAGGTGGACTATGGCACAGAAGACATCACTGTGCCCTGGGGACCACTGACACAGCAGACAATGCATGCCTACTGCTTTCCTCCACACTAATTAGAAATCTCTAAATCCCTACTCGGTGAATGAATGACACAGAGGACAGCTCAGAGGGGGCAATCTTCAGCTTTCCACATACAACTTGCCCAGGCCCAGTCCAGAAGCCCACACGGGTGGACAACTGTGGACACATTTCAGTTCTCTCATTGAGGGTGCCTGTGTTTAAGACCTCCGCCATGCCTTAACCGTGCCCTCATCAGATGACATGGAGCCAAAGGGTACTTCTTCCAAGATCTTCTCATCCCACCTTTCACTTTCCAAAGGAAGTCAGAGGCCCCAGAGAAGGCAGAAAGGCAGCCTTCTGAAGTGAAGAGAACTAGACTTGAGAGTCAGAAAGACCAGTCCAATTCTCAGATCAACACTGTGCAACCCTAGGCAAGTTGTTTCATCTGGGCCTCAGTTTCCTTATTTGTAAAATGGGTAACTGCATCCACAGCAAATACCCACAGCTGTGCTGTCAGGCTCAAATGAGATAACATAAATCCTTTCTGTGAATTTTAAGTGCTATGAAAGTGACAACCATTACTATTATTATTAATTTTTTTTGACTTTTCAAAGGTCACAATGCCAATCAGGAATACCATCAGGAATTGAATCTAGTTCATAGCATCACAGAACGGGAGATCAGAAGGGACCTCATGGGTCCACACATGACAGGAAGCCCCACCTGCCTCTAAACCCAACGCTCCTAACCAAAGCCACCCCTCCCAGTGCAGTCAAGGCCTCCCTTTCCGAAGATGTTACCTACCCCTGGGGCCTCCTATTGGGGAGTCAATAGCAAAGTGGTCGAAAGCAATAACACGCCATTACAAAGCACATAAAGGTAGTGGCAACAAATATGCCTTTACAAACCTTTCTTCTCACAATCATTCATCCATGATATGTGGCTGGATGAGAGAGAGGAAGAGGAAGGCAGAAGGGAGAAGGAGGGAAGGGGAGGGAGAGAACTCGGGAGCAAGAAAAAGGGAGGACAGAGAGGTACGGAGACAGGGAGAGATGGGGAGGGAAAGGAGAAGCAGAGGGAGAGAGAGAAAGACTACAAGGAGTTGAGCCCAAAATTGAACAGGAGGAGGACAGTGGGCTGGAACATCCTTAGGAAACTATAAAGTTATTTTAATCACCCCCACACTCCTCCAGAAAGAAAAGCCCATCTTATTAATACCAATGTTCTCTGGCTGCTATATGGGTACAACTGTCTGTCTGTCTGTCTGTCTCTCTTGCTTTTTTTTGGCAATTGGGGTTAAGTGACTTGCCCAGGGTCACACACAGCTAGTAAGTGTCAAGTGTTTGGTCTGAGGCCACATTTGAACTCACGTCCTCCTGACTTCAGGGCCAGTGCTCTATCTACTGCGCCACCTAGCTGCCAGGCAACTGTTTCTTAAGAACTGAAAAAGAATCACCCAGAGAGTAAGATGAGCTGATATGAACAGAAGATGGTGCATTGGCTTCCCACAGACAAGAGAAATCAAGGCAGGCCTCCTGGAAGCAGTACTCCACTGTGGGACCAACGTGGAATTAGGTCAGACAAATGAGGGACTCAGTGCTGAAGGGAACCTTACAGATCACCTGGTCAACATGATTTCTGGAAACATCTTTTGAAAGAAGAAATTCCATACAGCTGAAGTGATTTGGCCTGAGATCACTCAGGGCTCAAGTAAGTAGACTCCCTTCTGGCTAGAGCAGAGCTGAGTAGCAGCCTATGGTTTTTTAAAAAATTGAATCTTCCAAAGTTTTCATCAGCATGAAACTGACACTTATGCTGACCCAATCTTCCCTCTAAGAGGATGTGAAAACAGTCTACAGAGAAAATAAGAGACAGGAAGCACCAAGGCCTCTGAGTCAGGTTTGACAGACTTGGCCCAACTTTATAAGAAATAAGTAGTATTTCACAGCATAGACTTAGAGCTGGAAGGGACCAGGGGGAGCTAGTCTACAACTCCTCACACATATACCCATTTTAAAGGTATAGATTGAAGCCCACAGAGTTTAAGGGACTTGCCCATGGCCACACACTAGTAAGTGACAGAGGCAGGATTCCACAGCTTTTACCACTAGCCTTCCTCAGAAAACACCAATACTCTAATGTTATCAAACACATAAAGCAATTCCTCTCAAGTCCGGGAGAAACTCTGAAACACAGCTCTCTAGAACAATGACACCCCCCACGCCCCAGCCCACAGGCAGCAGAGCCCTTGGGCCTCCAGAGTCATGGCCTGCACTGGCAAATCCATCCACACACTGAGCACACACTGTCTTCTGGATCTGAATTTTGCTGCAACAAAAGAGGCAGCAGGTCCATGCAAGCCCTAAGCACACATCATATACCTGCTGGAGAAGGAATAAATACCTTTTTAAAATCATACACAGTTGGTGTGAAAATAGCCTTCAAAGCATGACTATATTCACAGGAGCTTTGGCATATTACTATAATGGCACAAGTCGGACTGGGAGGTGGGAGGTGAAAGAAGTTTGTGAAAGGTTCTGGCCTTACAAAGGGATCCCATATCCTCAGACTCCAGGTTGGAGGCAATGCTGCAGGTTTAGCAACTCCCCTCCACTTATTCATTTAAAGATCCAATTCTATTCCAGACAAGTGACTGAGAACTGAGCTAACATATCCCCGCTCTCAAGAAGACGGCCCATCTGGGGGACACCAACCCTTGACCTTGCAAGATCAAAATTTTTCAGAGTAATTCTGAGACATTTTTATCTCTATCATAGTAAATACTGATGGCTACAACCTACACAAACCAAAACTCTTCAGGGTGTCCTCAGTCCTTTTTAAGAGGATCAAAGGGTCATGAAGAATGGCTTGTCCAGTGTAATCTATCATCCCCCACCTCTCCATTGCTCCAGCATCCTTGTTTTGATTCAGTTTCTTTCCCTTTCCAGAGTCTTCTTTCTTCTCCTTGGCTATGTGAATGCCCCAAAGCAACCAATTGTCTAGAACTATCTAGAACTGTCTGATTCTAAAGACACTTATCTGTCTAGATAAGTGCACCTAGCTAAGGTACAGCTAGTCAGTGCACCTAAAGCCCATAAGACAGAAAAAGTCATCTAAGGGCCAGAACTTCAATTCCCACCACCTCAATTCCACCCCACCCCCATCAATGTCCCCTCTCCCTCTTCCTTCCTCCCCTTGGCTATACAGTAGTCAAAGATGTGGCCAAGAATGTAAGGTTCCTAAAGGAAGTAACCAGCTAGATGCAAGCTCCCTGAGGGAAGCTAGAGAGATTTTTTTTGTACCTTTCCCAGCAGCTGACATAATACACTACACACAACAGACACTTTAAAAACGCGTGCTGACCAAAGGGCTACAAAACTGTGCATATCCTTTGACCCAGCAATAGCACTTCTAGGGCTATATCCCAAAGAGATCAAACAAATGGGAAAAGGACCCACACGTACAAAAATATTCACAGCAACTCTTTTTGTGGTGGAAAAGAATTGGAAATTGAGAGGATGTCCATTAATTGGGGAATGGCTGAGCAAGTCGTGGTATATGAATGTAATGGAATACTATTGTGCTATAAGAAATGATGAACAGGCTGACTTCAGAAAAACCTGGAAAGACTTGTATGGTCTGATGCTGAGTGAAATGAGCAGAACCAAGAGAACTTTGTACACAATAATAGCCACGTTATGTAATGACTAAAATTGTTAAACTGAACCCCTCTCAGCATTACAAGGATCTAAGACATCTCCAGAGGCCTTGGGATGGAAAATGCTATCCATATCCAAAGAAAGAACTATGGAAGTCGAACTGCTATCACTTATTTTTACCTTCTGTTGAGTTTTGTTTCATCTTTCTGCTGGTTCCTCATATTGGTTTTAATTTTTACTTACAACTTCACTAATGTGAAAATACGTTTAATAGGAATGTAAATGTAAAGCCTATATCACATTATGTGCCATCTTCGGGAGGGTGGTGGGGAGGAGGGGGGAGAAAAATTTTTAACTCAAAAGCATATGGAAGTGATTGTTGATAAATCAAAATGAATAAAATAAAAAAATAAAATAAAATACAATAAAAATAAAAACGTGTGCTGAGAAACATGAAACCCAGCTACCATGCTGCTTACAGTAAAAACAAGATGGGCATTTCTAGTCTTCACAGGCCTACAAAGTTCTTTTCTCACCACAGTCCAGGGAGGGAGGTATTATTGGGCTCATTTCATAGACAAGGAAACTGAGGCTCAGAAAGTTAAAGTCTCTTGCCAGGAGGCAGACATGCTGCTGCTAAGGGCCAGGGCCAGGTCTTGGGGCATGGCCCCCACATTTTATACTCTTTACCCCACACCTCACTGCCACTCTTCTTGACAAATGACCTCCACCCAGCTGTCCCCTTCTCCTTACTTGTAGCTCCATCCAAAGGTCAAGCTTCAGGGAAGCTCCAGCATTCTGCGGGGCTGCTTAATGACACAAGCCAGACAGACGGCTACAGACTTCTGGCAAACAAGGGGCATCCCAGGAGGAAGCCAAAGTCCAAGTGCTCAGAAGAATGACATTCTGAAACCACAACAAGATCAGAACTTGTACCAGGTGAAAGCTCTCCAGGTATTCTTCAACAGGCCCTGGCCAATGGAAATAAAAGCTGTAAATAACGTGCGCTTTGTTTCCTGTTGGACTGACGCCTCTGCTCGGCTGCGGTAAAGCCTGGGCCCACCCTCCTGTAGAGCTGGTGTCCTGGCAGGAAGCACAGCCCAATCCTACCTCCTCCACAGTGAGAAGGGAACACCAGGTGGAAGGCAGGGGAGCAAGCAAGCTGGCACAGGCCTGTCGTTTCACAGGAGCACACTGGTGCCCAAGAGGCTTTTAGGATTCATCAAAATCCCCCAGCTATGGTAGCAGAGAGGGCAAAATCCATGCTCTGTTTCCACACAACAGCAGGCTACCGAGGGCCTTCAGGCCTACTAGTACTGAGGATGAAGGGAATGGAAAGTCTGAGATACACAAGCCCTGCCCCAAAGAATGGGAGTTCAGGAAAGCAGAAAAAAACAACAGCAGAAAAAAATCAGTAAAAAAGGCAGCGGTCTCTACCTAGGCATGTGTTGGGCATTTTTTAGAGGCAACCTGTGACTTCATCAGTGTGGAGAACATCCATCAAGGAACTCTTTTACTGCCGGACACCAGCCTCCTCTCTACAACTTCCAGTTTTAACAGAACTGCTGTGGGACCCAGAGGGATGAAAGGGTTTGCCTGAGGATGCACACACCCAGGTGCACCAGAGGCAGATCTTGATCTCAGGCCTTCCTGACTCCAAGGGTCAGCTCTTTATCTACTCTGCCAGAGCTAAACTGTGAAATGTGACAATCAGACAAGAGGACAGCACCAAGGTGCTGATGGAGGAACAGACAATAAAGAACTGCTGTTGTTCGTCATGTCTGACCTTTCGTGACTCTATTTGGGTTTTCTTGAAAGGATACTGGAGTGGTTCGCCATTTTCTCCCCAGCTCATTTTACAGATAAGGAAACTGAGGCAAACAGGGTTAAGTAACTTGCCCAGGGTCACAGAGCTAGTAAGAAGATGAGTCTTCCGGACTCCAGGTCCGGTGTTCTATCCATTGCACCACCTTGGTGCCCCACTAAAGAAGATGGAAGCGGAGGGAGGAGACAAAGGTCTCCAAAGGGATGTACATGGCTTCTGGGGGTCAGAATGCTCTGGAGGCCCCCTCGCAGCCACGTTGAGGCTGTGCCCACCAGGCCTCTGTGGCCTACCTCCCAGGGTCTTCCGGGGCCCCAGATGCTCAAAGGGATCTTCCTTCCCTAGAACAGAAGCATAGGAAAGGTCAGGAAACGGTCAAAAGGCATCTTCATTCCACTGGATTTTTTAAAAACAAATCCTGTGTTCACCTTCCTACGTCCTGTCTCAACTGTCCTAAGGTGAGCATCCTGCCAACCTCAGAGTGCTGCTGTCACATAACTACCCAGGGGGTTGAGCTGTAAATTTCCCATGGCCTTGGAAGCTGGGGGTAGGGAGGAAGGAATATTCTGTAATGACACACAAAGAACAAGGTGGGAGAATCACTACACCAGCTGCAACAGGCCCAGGGGCCACAAACCTGGGCCCTCCCACCAGCAGCCAAACGAAAAGCCTGCCTCCACTCTAGCTAGAGAGCTCTATGTTGAAAAGGGTGAATGTCCACACTGCGCGCTGACTAACCCACACACCGTGCCAAAGAGGTGCAAATACACACAAAGGCCACCGAAACCTACTGCCCAGACAGAGGCCCAGCAGGTATTTTATGACATAGGCAACTTTTTTTTCCCCTTTTGCCAAAAAAGTAAGCCTGCTTTTCCTTTTCGAAACAGATTTCATAGTTAGCTGACTCAAGCCTTCAAGACTCCCCTTCCATCCATTCAGAGCATAGACTGTTATTGTTGTCTTCCTGACCCCATGTGGGGTTTTCTTGGCAGAGATACTAGAGTGGTTTGCCATCTCCTTCTCCAGCTCATTTGACAGATGAAGAAACGGAGGCAGACAGGGTGAAGTGACTTGCCCAGGGTCTCACAGCTAGTAAGTGTCTGGGGCTAAATCTGAACTCGGGTCCTCCTGACTCCAGGCCCAGGAGCTCTATGCACTATGGTGCCCCCTAGCTGTGCAGCACAGACTGTAGAGTCAAATAATTAGATGGGATTTTCAGAGATGAGCCAGGGCACCCCTTTCAACACTGTCACAGTCTCTCCCTTTAGTGCTCCCATACAACATTTTCTAACCAACGAAACTCCTAAAAGTCAGAGAAAATTAACGTGCAGACAGAGGAGACTTGAAGAGAGAGGCACGCTGGTGAGGGAATGAAAAGACAAGGGGTAGAGGACTTAAGTAAAACTTCTGCCATTTCAACTAATAAACTAAATTTAAAAAAAAACCCAACAAGAACAACAAAAACATTCCCTCCTGCCACTATCCACTCTCCCCAAACAAGGCTGAGTGGGCCTTGTAGTCGGCAAACCAGCACTTCCAGGACTGGAAATGATGTCACTGTGGGCGCTATCTTTCCAGATGTCAATGGTGGCCCTTTTACAACCTAGACAAATCTCTGTGACCTGCTGTGGCTGGGGGGTGGGGGGAGAAGTTATCTTCTTGTTACTAACCTTCTGACAAAGCACCTCACAGACACTTTAGCTAGGTGGCTACCAGAAAATACGATAAAATACTATGTGTCTCTCTGCCCCTCATCCCCACTCTGCTCCCTTACATACTATAACAGGAGGACATGGGGGTAGGGGGAGATGAAGACAGTGTGCTGAGCTGCCTATACTCCCCTGTCCCGCCCCATCCTGACCAATGGCAAACACTTACACCATAGCTGGGCAAAGCTTAGGGATGCAGATGGAAACATGATAGAATTAACTGTCTCTCTCATCCCCAGAAACGTCAGAGAGAGGGCACGGTGGATCAGGAGAGTGCTGGTCCAAGGGGGCAGGAAGACTGAGTTTGAATAGGTAGGGCCTCAAACACTTCCTGGCTAGATGACTCTGGGCCAGTCACTGAACCTTTCTGTGCCCTGTTCCTCCTCTGTAAAATGAGAAGGTTGGGTCTGATCACTCCAAGGCTGCTCTGGGAGAGAGGGCAAGGATCACTGGTCAGATGATGTAGCACTGGAAGGGACCACCTAGTGACTAGATTCTAGTCCAACCACTTCATACGACAGAGGAGGAAACCGAGGTCCACATAAAAAGTTACTTGTCCAAGGGCCCAGAGGGTAGAAAGAGTTTCCATACCTGGGAGTTCCCTTTATCCCTAATGAAAAAACAAAGCAGGCAGGAAGAAAACAGCAGAACCAGGACTCCAAGCCAGGGCTTCCCTCTGGCTCCAGTTCCAGCCCTGGTTCCACTATACCACGTCCTTGGGCCCTACAATGGCAGGTGAGAGACAGGAGGGGGTGCTGGCCTGGGATTCAGGAAGCCCTGGCTTCATTCAAGACCCACCTGACACACTGGCAGCTGAGTGAGCCTGAGGCAGGCAGGACCCTAATAGTCTCAGCACCTCTTAATGGCTCTAAGTTGCAGAGAAGATATCAACCTGAACTGGTCTCTCACCAGATGGTTCTCTATCACGTTCATGAGCAAAAGTACTCACAGGGGCACAGGAGTTCCCAATAAAAAGTACTCACAGCCCCAGCGTACACTTCCCCTCCTCAGAGCTGTGAGGCGAGCCATCATCAATTACATTTTTGTAGGCTGCCCTGGGACACTAATTACCACCTAGAGCTGGGTGGGGGCATGTAGGTGGCACATCAGATACAGCATGTGGCCTGGAGTCAGGAAGACTGCTGCCTCAGACACTTACTAGCTGAATGACCCTGAGCAAGTCACCTCACCTATGTGTACATCACTTTCCTCACCTGTGAAACAGGTAGTAACAGCATCTACCTCCCAGGGTTGTAATGAGAACCAAGTGAGATACTTGCAAAGCACAGTGCCTGGCACACAGTAAGTGCTATATAAACATTAGGTATTGGCTATTATTAAGAGCACACTTCCTATGGAAGAAGTAGCCAAAGAGGGAAAGCAAAATGTGATGGCCACAAAAGTGCATCCCCTCTGTCCTCTCCTGGCTGCAGGGTGACCACTTTTCCATAGCCATGAAGCTGAGAACCCTGGGACTCAGTACTCCCCCCTACAATGACACTCCCGTCACTCACAAGCACAGAAGGAGCACCAGAAGGAAAGACCTCTCCTACAGAGGAATCCTAATGAGGAGGCCGGCAGTTACTGTAAACCCTGCCTCAGTTGGATAAAACGCCAGTCTCCACAAAGCTCTTCTCTATGCGTAATGTCTCTGCTTCCCTGCACAAGGCAGAGGAGAGAGAAACCCGGAGTTAAAAGTAAAAACCCCACCCTTTTAAAAGTTAAATTAGATCTTAAAATTATTTAAAACATTTGATATTCACAGACTTTCTAATACAAAAAGTTTTAATTTAGGATATTAAGCCTCAAAAATCATAAATCATAACCTCCAATTATGTAGTGCTATAAGACAAGTTGTTTAATCATTTTCTTTAAAAGAAAAAACCCTCATAAATAGGTCATTTATGGTTCCCAAAAAAGCTCCTCTATAGATGAATGTACCCAATGGGAATGAATGCTCAGTCTTAAATACTCCATTAAGTAAAGCAGGGCTTCATTTCCATTATTAAACTGTGAAGTTCATTCTCTAGTTAACAAGATGGTAAATAACAATGATCTCACCAGGCCTGTTACTCCTACTGTAACAGGGGCTGCAGCTGGGCACAGTGGAAAGGAGACTGGAGATGGCACCAGAGGACCCAGGTTCAAATCCTGTCGCTGCTGTTTTCTACTTGGATGACTTTGGGGAAGTCACTTACAGTACTCCGGGCCTCAATTCCTCACGTATGGAATGAGGCCACTGCCCTTGATGACCTGCTCTAAGCCTATGATTCTAATCAAGCATATGACGTCTAGAAGGCTTTAAAGACGACAAGTTTTCTTCCCAGAAGCCTTCCACGGCAGGGAGGCAATACGGATGTTTTTATCCTCATTTTCCAGACGAGGAAAGGAGGCTCAGAAAGCTGAAGCGCCTCGCCCATCAGCAAACACACAGTGGTAACAAGGATCTGAGCCAGCTAGGGGGCACCACAGTGCAAAGAGCACTGGGCCTAGAGGCAAGAAGAGCTGGGCGCAAATCCAGCCTCGGACACTTACTGGCTATGTGACGCCAGGCAAGTCACTTAACCATTGTCTACCTCCATTTCCTCAGCTGTAAAATGGAGAGAGTAATGGCACCTGCCTCCCACGGTTGCTGCGAGGTTCAAAAGAGATGATCATTGTAAAGTGCCAGCTCCTGACACATACTAAGAGCTTCTAAGTGCTTATTTTCCTTTCCTCCCCCCTTCCCCTTAGCACTGCACACTAGTCTGGCTTTCCATGGATGTGACTGTAAACGCATGATTGATCCTTACCTCTCCCTGAAAGTGCATTTGAAGAGAGTAAGTGATCAGTAAACTGTCAGGATTTCAGTCAGACTCAAAGCTGACCATCCTGCAAAGACAACAAACTAAAAACTACTCAAAAATTAGGATCTCTGAGCCTCAGCAAGCTTCATTCACATAAAAATAATCAAAACAGGATAAGCCTCTTCTCACTGCTTAAGAGTCTGAGAAGCAAAACTGCGGTTTTGAAATAGTATGCAATTTCTAAGCCTTGTGCCCTCAAACCTGGTACTTCCGTCTTCCTGTCATAGCAGAGTCCTCTGCGTGTCTTATGCTCCCTCCAAACAGTGAAATATATGGTCCTTAGTATTGAAATAGACACCCAAGAACCAACGTTTTTTCATGTTTGATTATGAAAATAATCATAGTTAAAACTGAGACGTAAGTGGACAGAGCACTGGCCCTGGAGTAGGAGGACCCGAGTTCAAATGTGGCCTCAGACACTTACCAGCTAGCTGTGTGACCCTGGGCAAGTCACTTAACCCCCACTGCCTCCAATAATAATAATAAATAATAATAATAATAATAATAATAATAATAACTGAGATGTATCACACTGACATTTCTAACTACTAGATATTTTAAACCATTAGAAACCACTCCATCTGACACCCAGGACAATTAGGAAAGGCAAAGAGGGGAGTACCTTCCCAACATGGGGAGCCACATGTATAGAAATATGGATGCTGGGAATGGAATGTCATATGGTCACCTCTAAAACTGTATCCTTAGAGGTCACATGGCTATACAGTGAATAAGCACAGATGTTGAATTCAGAGCACTTAGGTTCAAATCTTGGATCTGTGATTCAACCTCTTTCTAGGCCTCAGTTTCCTCATCTGTAAAATAAAGAGGGTTTGAACTAGATCAGAGATGTCAGACACAGAGAATGTGGCCTGTAACACTCCTGAATTCAGCCTGAACCAGATTAAAAGGTAATTGGGAAATACTAAACAAAATAAATCAGAATACAATAAAACATGGATAATGTTAATATGTGGCTTTCTAAGTCAATATGTGGTCCTCAGGGACCCTTATATAGGGTTTAACAGGCCCCACTATCCAAGTTTGACACCACTGAATTAGATGACCTCTAAGGTTCCTTCGGCCTCTAACCTATGATCTCTTCTAGCTCTGACACCCATTTCTTTTTCTTGTTAATGTTTTTATTCTGAATTTAAAAAACAAAAAATTGAGCATTTCCACTTCCAAAATAGAACAGAAAGAATTGTATATGAAACTGGAAACTCCTTATATACAGCAAGTTTTTCCCTTTAAGTACATAAAAAAAAGCAGACTGTAACTTTCAAAGCTGTCCCACTTATCTGTTTCCTTCTGGTTGTCTTTCTGCACTTTTGGCCTGACATCGTTTTCTAAGGGTGTCTCCCAGTTTTGACATTCTATGTTCAGAAGTTTCTCCCAGTTCAACACTATGTTTTCTCTGTTCAAAAGTCACTCCTGACTCTGAAGGTTTGTGTTCTATGGCCCCTTCCAGCTCTGAAGGTCTGTGTTCTATAGCTCCTCCCAGCTGCTGGTCTAACCTTCTATGATTTTATTAGCAGAGTGCCACCAACAATTGGCCCAGCAGAGCACTGAACAACCATCAAAGTTACAATCTATGTCCAAAAGAGCATGCTTATGTACTGTGGCAGAGCTATTACAAAGATAATTAAATCACAGTCCCACACATCTCAAAGTCCTAGCACATCATGACTTCTTCTGAGAAAAGGTCTTGCTTGGTATTGCCAAAGCGTCAGCAGCTTTGCAACAAACATTCCGCAGCACTATACGATAAAGCTACTAGTTTTGCAGAACTGAATCAGAGACAAGCAGTTCCACCCTAAAAGCATTCTGGTCTAAAGGTCTCAAACAAATGCTTATCAGCCTGAAAGGAGCTGTGGAGCAGGAAAGGAAGACCTTTCTTCTTGGGGAACAACAATTTCTGAGTCTCAACTCACACTAAACTGCAGTCAAGGGTTCTTGCCATTTAGCCTTTGCTTTGCTTTTAGGCCTGAGTGGCCAAGTCCACAGACCCAAAGTTAATGTAACCATCTGGGTTGATGAAGCACCTCACGAAGCTTCCTAACATCTGTTTCTATAGCAGCATCTCTGAAGTGAACATAACTTACAGATCTGAGAAAACGCACCTGCCCCGCTGGTTTACAGGGCTCTGAGAGACCTAGATGCTCACCCCCAACGTCACAGTCCTAAGACTGGAATCGCCAATGCAAAGCACCAAGAACCTAGGGATCCTTATTGTGGCTCAACATTGTGCTCCTTATTCAAGAGTGGGTAAACGGTGCTGCTTTCGGATAATGAGAAAAGCGCTTCACAGCTGATTGCAGAAACTCTGAGAAAGCTGTTCATTCCCAGCATTTATTAAGCAGATACGGGATACACCTTGTGAATGGCCATCTTTCTGATCCCTTCCCAAAATTCCACCAAATATCATCAAAGTATTCCTACCAACCCGAGGACACATTTTATGGTATTATAAAGCCACTGTCATCTTCTTCCCTCTCCGCCTCCTGTCAATATTTTGCAGAGGTGGGAAGTCCACAAGTAGGAACACTGCGTATATTTTCTGATTATTTTGATGCACTGATATTGGTTTTACTGACTTTTTTACATGGGATGACTCTCTGGGAGAAGAAGGAAAATTCAGAGCTGTTAAAAAAAGAGACTAAAAACATTTAATAAAGTCATGGTCATCAAGAAAATACAAGTGGAAACAGACGGAGGCAAATCAAGATCTCAAGTGTTAGGACTAAAAGACAAGAGTGTCAGGGGGCCTAGCAGTATCAGTATTTTCACAGAATGAGACAAATTGCACTAGGAAAGTGAGAAACCAACCAGTGAGCTCCAGGATCTCCAGAAGTATAAGTATGAATCCACACCACATGAACTCATCATAGTATGACAGTGAATGTGGGCTGCTGAAGACCATGCCCGTAAAGCAGAGGCCTGGCTGAAAAGCATTCATGTGGAAGCCCAGCAAATGATGAACTGGAGCCTTGCTAAGGACAGAGAAACTCTCTACAGGAAAGGAGACCCTTTGCCAACTGAAGACCTTTTCACAGCCACTCCAATTTGTGAAGATCACCTACTAAGGCACGAAGGGGCTGCTTTCTTTATTGGTGAAGGGAGTATGCATGAAGCCAACATGGGAGATCCCAGAAGTACTGACGTAGAAGCCTCATATCTTCTCTCTTGCCTTGGGTCAGAGAAAGGCATGTAATTCCCCTGCGTTCCTCTGACCACATAGTCCCTGCCTGTCCCCAGACATGAGAAATCACTACACATACTCATGTGCTATGTGCTACAAGGAGAGCACATGAGCAAGGCTAGAGGGAAGAAAGGATCCCTCTGGGTTGTACTGATCAGAAACGCTGTCATGGAAGAGAAACCTTCTGAGATTGGCCTTTAAGGAAAAGCAGTATTTGCAATAAGGATTGGATGGTCACAGTAGTTAGCAGGTGAAAAAAATGACCCAGAGGAGTTTCAACTGGCTGGTACAAGATGTTTCTGTGAGAAAGAGATGGGACTAAAAAGCTAGATGGGGTCAGCCTCTGGAGGGCCTTGAATGTCAGGTTCATGAGAGAACAAGTTTCATAAGATTTGGAGTTAGAAGGATGCTAGGGATCACCTAATCCCACCCCATCCTTTCATAATTGAGGAAAATTAGGTTAAAAAAAAAAGGTAACTTGAACACAGTAGTGCTTAAGAAACATTTATTGTATTGAACAAAGTGACTTGACCCCAAGGTCATACAGGTAATAAATAACAGTCAAGATTTTAACACAGATTTTCTGGCTTCAGGTTCTGTGTTTTTCCTCTATGGTACACTGTCTTTTTCCACAAGGCAACTGGGAGCCATGAAAGGTTTAGGGGTAGGGGGGTTGTCCCATAATGCACGGTCTCAAGGAGGTTTAGTCTGGCAGTGCCCTACAACCTGGAATAAGAGCCTGCAGATCAGTTAGAAGAGCAAGCCTCTGAGCTAGACAGGTGACAAAGGGAACAAACAGAGAAGACCCAAAGGTGCCTCAGAGATCTGTTTACAGACAGGAACAGCAGCTCTGTGTTCATACTTCAATGACAGGCAGGAACAAGGTGAACCACTGAAGAAGCCAAGAGATGGGTAAAGCCCACAAGATTCCAAACCTGAGCCCAGGCTTCCCAGCAAAGCCTAGACTTACTCCACTCACCGGCTCACTTCTCCGGCCAGCCAGCATTCCCTATCCTGACAGAATAAAACTACTCAGGGAGTTTGGGGAATTAATGAAGATATCCATTACCTCTACTTTTACGGAGGAAATTCAAGAGTAATTAAACAAGGACTTTGGCTTTCCACTGGCAGCCAAAGGCTTTAGTAAGACATAATCAGTGAAAAGAAGAGCTTTCCTTCAGCTAAACCAACCATCATTATAATAAAAATGGGAATAGCCAGCATGTCTATGGTGCCTTAAGATTCATAAAGTATCTTATATATATTACTTTATCGGATCCTCACAACATTCCTGAGAGGTAAGGGCTATTATTATTCCCATTTTATATATGAGGAAACAGAAGCAAACAGAGTTTAAGTGACTTGCCCAGGATCACATAGCTAAAAAGTGTCTGAGGCAGAATTTGAACTGAGTTCTTCCAGACTCTGGGCTAGCTCCCAATCCACTGAACCACTTAACTGCCTAGCTGTTAAACCAAGGCTTCCAGAACTGAATTCAAGACTGTAAATGAGGTGGTTGTTGTCTGTCCTTCATGTCTGAAGAGGACCAAATGGCATCACAGGGTGATATCTTACTGGATTACAGTGAGGCAGAGCTGCACAAAGTCATCAGCCTCTCTCTCTTACTGAGTCACTGAAGTCCAGTGGCAAGACAAAAGTCAAGATGACTGGAGATGGCGGGGGATGCAGTGGATGATCTTGGCATCTTCCATGTCTGATCAAGGTCTAAGTGCTCCACAGCCCTGCTTCAGCTGCCTTCATTGGGAACAAAGCATTCTTCTCATCTGCCTATTTTTCCAGGGGAGGTCTTCACTAATAGGGTGAATATCCCCTAATTCACTGACAGGTTTGAGGCCTGTTAGTTACCCTCAATCTAGCTTACCCCATCTGCTGACACAGTTTACCGGGGTGTGGCCACTGCTCATGCTACAGGTGAGAGCCAGATAAAGATGGACACCAGGTGCACAAGCAGCCCTGAAAAGGGCAGCCCTCACACCAAAGGTGCTAGTCCTCCTGAACACTCCATATACCCCTCCAAATGAGGAAGCACAAGGATGGAGTAGAAAGGGACTGTCCCCTGCCCAAGGCTGGATGCTATGCCTCTCTTAATGCATCCTAGAACAGGATTAGGTTTTTCAGCTGCCACATAATACTGTTGACCCATGTGGAGATCACAGTTCATCAAAACCTCTCAGATCTTTTTCCAGAGTTGATACCTGAACATGTATCCCCAATTTTGTACATGTGAAGCTGATTTTTTTGTATCCAAGTACAAGACTTTACTTTATCCAATTTCATCCAAATTAAATTTCATCTTACAGCATCTGGCCCAATCCTCTAGCTGTCCATTTGGGTCACCTGCCAATCTGAGGATAACTTTATCAAGTCATTGATAAAAATGTTAAATTGCACAGAGTAGAACTGACAAGAGTCTGAAAGCAGATGGAATTATATATTTCTTACTTTATTTTTCTTGGGGGGTTTTTGGTCTATGTTTTCTTTCACAACATGACTAATAGGGCATGACTGTACATGTATAACCTATATCAAACTGTCTGCCTTTTCAATGAGGGAGAGAAGAGGGAGAGAGAAATTTGGAAATCAAAATTTTAAAAACCAAATGTTAAAAATTGTTTTTACATTTTATTAAAATATAAACTATAAAAATAAAATGACCAGCACAAAGCCAGCAAAAGATCCTAGAGGACTCCCCTGAAGGGAGAAACCTCCTGCCTCACAGGTATTGAACCACTAATAGCAACTACTCTTTGAGGCGACCACCCAGCCAGTCCTAAATCTGACTGCATCACTATTTAATCTACAGTTCCGTCATCTTCTTCACAAGAAGACTAAAAGCTACTTTATCCCAAGCTTTGCTCAAGTCTAAGCAAACTCTCTTATGGCCTGCCTTCCCTTCAACCACTAGTTCAATTATCTTTTCCAAAAAGGCAACAAGGCTAGCCTGGCATGACCAAGGCCATGAAGCCAAGCTGGCCCTTAGTGATCACTACTTGCCTCTCTAGCCATTCTAGAATGTTTCAAGAAATTCAAGTCAAGCTTCCTGACCTCGAGTTCAGAGACTGTATTCTTATCTCTTCTTTGAAAACTGGGACAACCTTCATTTCTAAAATATATAGAGAATTAAGACAAATTTGTAAGAACACAAGCCATTCCCCAATTGATAAATGGTCAAAGGATATGAACAGGCAGTTTTCAGATGAAGAAATTAAAGCCATCTATAGTCATATGAAAAAATGCTCTAAATCGTTATTGATTAGAGAAATGCAAATCAAAACAACTCTGAGGTACCACATCACACCTACCAGATAGGCCAACATGACAAAACAGGAAAATGATAAATGTTGGAGAAGATGTGGGAAAATTAGAACACTGATACATTGCTGGTGGAGTTGTAAAATGATCCAACCATTTTGGAGAACAATTTGGAACTATGCCCAAAGGGCTACAAAAATGTGCATACCCTTTGATCCAGCAACAGCACTTCTAGGGCTATATCCCAAAGAGATCAAACAAATGGGAAAAGGACCCACATGTACAAAAATATACATAGCAGCTCTTTTTGTGGTGGCAAAGAAGTGGAAATTGAGAGGATGCCCATCAACTGGGGAATGGCTGAGCAAGTTGTGGTATACGAATGTAATGGAATACTATTATGCTATAAGAAATGATGAACAGGCTGCCTTCAGAAAAACCTGGAAAGACTTATATGGTCTGATGCTGAGTGAAGTGAGCAGAACCAAGAGAACTTTGTACACAACAGCAGCCATGTTATGCAATGACTAAGATTGTTAAACTGAACCCTTCTCAGCATTATGAGGATCTAAGACATCTCCAGAGGCCTCAGGATGGAAAATGTTGTCCACATCCAAAGAAAGAACTATGGAAGTCGCATTGCTCTCACTTATTTTTACCCTCTGTTGAGTTTTATTTCATCTTTCTGATGGTTCCTCGTATTGGTTTTAATTTTTACTTACAACTTCACTAATGTGAAAACATGTTTAATGGGTATGTAAATGTAAAGCCTATGTCAGACTGTGTGCCGTCTTGGGGAGGGTGGAGGTGAGGAAAAGGGAGAAAAATTTTCAACTCAAAAGCATATGGAAAAAAAAATTTAAAAAAAAAATTAAAAAAAGAAAAAAGAAAATTGGGACAACTTCTTCAATCCTGTGGTCCTTAGCCTCTATTTTCCATGAGCTTTCCAAGATCACTGAGGAGGGCTCAGCACCACTTCTGACAGCTCTTTCAGGAACCTCCTTACTAGAAATGTTCCCTTTGTGTCTTCAGAAGTTCATTCTTGACTACCTCCCATCTGTCCTAGGCCAACTTCCCTTAAAGCATTTTACCCCAGGAGATTCTACCTCTAAACCCTTTGAAATCGACTTTCCTCAATTTTAGAGTTCATGCCATCTCCCTTTCTTCTCTATCACAAACTTCAGGAAGTAGTCACATTCCCCACCTCCACTGGCATTTCTCAAAATCTCTGCCCTATCGGCCAGTCCTTCCCTGCTGATGAAAATCAAATCCACAATGGAATTTCCCCTTGATTATTCCACCTTCTGAAGGATGAAATTACCACTAAGGTGAATCAAGATATTAAAAGGATCAAATGAGGTATTTATAAAGTATTTATTTAGCATACAGTACCTGAGTCAAATAAAGCACGTTCCCTTCCCTGTTCCGGCACAGTGGATTAAGTGATGGTTGGGCCTGGGGGTTCAGAAGATCCGAGTTCAAATCCAGCCTCAGACACTTACTGGCTGTCGTGACCCTGGGAAAGTCACTTAAACTGTCTGCCTCAATTTCATCAAATGAAAATGGGGATAATATCACCTTACTTTGCAGGGCTGTTATTAAGGCTCAAATGAGATAACATTTGCAAAAAACATTTAGCCTAGTGTCAGGCATATAGTAAGCAGTATATAAACACTTATTCCCTTCCCCTCCCCTTCTCCCCCTATTAGCTGCTCTACTTTTTACAACTACGCACTAGATACTGGGATAACTGAAATCTTCCACCACTCTGTGTCAGGCTTATGATCCATTTCCTCTTCCTGTCCAGGTGGTCTGCAGTACATTCCAGTAACAAAAGCATAACTGTTTGTCCCTCCACCGACTTTGATCCAAAAGGCTTCAAGGCTTCATCGCACCCATCCTCCACCCTACTGGGAAATCAAATCTGCCTCCTTCCAACTAGGAGCCCTTGTTCCTCTTCTCTGGGGCCTAAACTTTGGGCAAGGAATATTGGCAGGCGCCTGAGGCCACGGGCTGAACTGTCGGCCTCTTTCTTAGATTTTGTTTCCTGCGCACTCTTGGGTTTCTCCACTGCTCTTCTCCTTTCTCGGTAGCATTCTCTATGGTGTCTAGCTTGGTGGATGGACATAGGAGGTCTTCTCCCTTCTCCATTCTTTTTAGTTTAGGCTTGGGTTCCAATCCTGGCTCAGCAGCTACTGTGACTAGGGCAATCTCTTCACCCTTCTGAGATTCACTTTCCTTCTCTGGACAACAGGAGGTATTGAGTAGTTATCAACTCTAAGGCTCCTTCCAGCTCCATATAGGATTCTGCAGCTTGTACTAGCTCACAAGGGCATGGGCAGAAAATCTCTCTGGAAATCTTAAAAGTGCCACAGAATGTGTGATCTATTATAATAATTACCTATGAAAAAATGCCACCCTGAAAATGGAAGTGATGTGCTTGGGGGCCCAATGGCTAATGAGGAGGGGAGGTGAAAGTGAACATCCAGAGGGCTTGACTCCTAGGCACACACCCTCCCTCACTAAGATTCAAGATTCCTGATTGAACCAAAACCAAAACTGGATTTGAACTTGCTATTAGTTACTATCAGCCCAAGGTGATCAGTACTGATCAATCAATCACCAGATCATAATATTCCACAGAAAAACATGAATTAAGGCATAAAGCATAGAGGCTGGAATGAATATGACATTTAACAATTGAGGGGAGAAATTATTCTTTTAGGGAGGATGAGAAATTAGGCTACATAGGTCTAATGGGAATATGGCTTGTAATAGGTATGGAGGCAGGTTTGAGAAGATCCAACTAGGACTATATTATGATATTTCTAAGTAATAATACTAAGATATTTCTAGAGCAATAAAAAGACTCAGTCTAACAGAAAAAGGACTAGCAGTCTGGAGTAAAAAGATCTAGGTTCAAATTCCACCTTTCACACTTAGTTGTATGACTTCACACAAATAAATCATTTAAACAACCTCCATGAGCCTCAAACTACTTGTTGGCAAAATAAAGAACTTAAACTAGGTGGCCTCTGAGGTCTCTGAAGCTACGATTCCCTGACTATGCAAAGAGTACTGGAAATAAAGGAAATACAATTTTTAAAAAATGTATTTTTAAGGTATTTATCCAATCTGGATTTTCTTTTTACTTATACTTTCCAATAATTCACACATGTATATTCTTTCTGAATGTATGCCTTTTCCTTTTAAATTAAAAAAAAAACTTGTGAAAAAAGCCTGGATTGGCAATATGAACTAATTCTGTCACTAACTCTGTATGGCCTCAGCTTCTTCATCTGTAAAATAAGGCAGATGGACAAGATGCCCTCTCAGGTCTTTTCAGTATCAACATTGTATGTTCTTAAATCCCTTCCAACTTTAAAAGTCTACAAACCCATAACAACCAATCAGGATCTCAGAAGCATCAAAGCCACACAAAATCATTTAAAAAGCATAAATGAATTCATACTAGCTTTTTGTCATTTTCTCAATCAATAGATGCTAATGAAGAAACTATCATAAGGGGGTATGCAATTTTTTACACTGAGAAAGGATACTCCCAATTAAAAGTTGGGAACTACTGGATTAGGTCCCTTTGACCTCTAATGTTCCAACACACCATGTCCTAAAGTTCCTTCCTGTTCTAAGAGCTCATACTTACATGACACATAAGGCTTACAAAGTACTTTCCTCACAATAACCCTTATGAGATAAATAGAACAAATATCATTACTGCCATGTTTCTGATAATAGAACAGATGGGTTGCTGAAATGCCTTGCTCAAGGTCAGATAATCTGTTAAGTGGCTGGCTGCTCAAACCCATGTTTTTTGCCTCCAAATCCAGGGTTCTTGTAAGCATAGCTGCCATAACATGTTACATTCTAAAGTCCCTTTCCAGGGCTGACATTCTATGTTCTAAGGTCCTTCCAAGGCAAGCTCTGACTTTCTATGTTTAAGCTCCCTTCCAATCCAACATTCTACAATTGAAATAATACTTCATGCTTGCAACAAAAAACAACAGCCTCTCAGCTAAGCAGGATTAACTGGTGCCATTCTACAGATGAGGAAACAGACTCAGGTTATAAAGGCAAAAATTTATTCTTTGGAGTCTCCTATTTCTCCAACCCAAAAGGCCTAGCTCTCAGAATAGGGCCCCCCACTACCATCTTTAGCACAGATCAGGACTCTCTGGTCTCATTCACTAGTCACTCAATCTTTGAAAGAAAGCAATTTCCATTGCTAGCACATCATTGCCAACAGCCAGACACACAGGTCAGACTCTGGCAAGAGGACAGCTGCTGGGGTTTCCCAAGTACAGTGAGTACTGTTCTTTGCAGAGCAAAGAAGGCCAAATTCTTTCATTAGTGGAGAAAGAAGTGAATGGATGTGGTTGCAGAGAAGATCTTTCAAGATGCCATTTTTATTGGAAACTTCAGGAATACATGTTGAAAGATGGGTTGTTAAGCAGGACAGAGATAGTGAAGTGGAAAGAGCAGAGATGGGACCTGGCATTTTCTAGGTGTCTTCACTGCTGCTGGTCTTTCTACATTGCAGCTGTTCTCTAAAACATGGAGCTGGGTGTTCTACGTACATATTTTTCTACTTCCCATTTAATCTTTGGACAGCAATTACTGATTGTGATTTCAATAATGGTATAAATACCACTATAACAAATTCTATAGGGAAATTTTCCTCTAATTACCTAGAGCTTAGAAATCTTTTTATTGGAGAGATTTTGGTCTTAAGGTACGACTTGGAGAAATCAGTATGGCACTGAGAGTCAGTGTCAGGGGTCACAAACCAGCTGTGACTTGAACAAGAAATCGTCTGGCAGTTTCCTCACTTGTAAAATGAGGGAGGCTGGAGGAGAAGCTCTAAAGTCCCTTCCAGGTCTAAATGAGGCAACTAGATGAGATAACCTCTAATGCCCCTCCCAGCCCTGACATCCTGTGTTCTAAGGCCCCTCCCAGCTCTGACATTCTGTGTCTTGAGGTCCCTCCCAGCTCTGATATTCTCTGCTTTAAAGGCCCTCCCAGCTCTGACATTCTATGTTCTAAGGCCCCTTCCAGTTCTAAAATGCTAAGAATATGATTAGCCTTCTCTACTGCCTCACAAGATATTCTGAGTAAGATATAAGTCTAACAAACTTTGAGCTCATCAGCAAAAGGCAACAGAATTCAATAGCCAACTCCTATATTTATAGGTCTTCACAGTGCCAACTAGTCTCATGATGGGACGGTACTTCCTGAGGTGCCATGGCAACCATTTCTTGTTTGGAATTTCAGGAAATATTTTCCAATTAATCAATAGACACCAAACTTAGCTTCACTGAGTCAAAAAAAAAAAGGCTTCTGAAGTCAAGGCTCTGGGAAAAAAAATACCACGAAGCTGCTTCTACTTTCTTCATCCAGGATTTCATCTGTCTTCAAAATATCAGTCTATCAACACAAAGGAGGAAAAAAACTCCCAACAAATTCTCTTTTTGTGGCAAGTAAAACAGCAAGGCAGTCCCAGATGGGAAATAAAAACATAGAGCAAAATCAAGCAGTCAGTGCAAATCTTTGAAGGAAGTTGTTTAACTTCCTGTAATGCTAAAGTTAGTGCTGTTGAAAAACTGTGAATACTGGTTGAGAATTCTGGGAAAGGAGACTTTAAACACATTGGTGATGTTTTCACTGGTCAGTACCAATGTTATCAGTCCCGAGCATTTATCATTTTAGACCAAGACAGGTTGGAATCCAACCTAGTCTCGAACCTAAAATAAGGCCATAGCATAACCATCCCAGAGACATTCATCCCTCCCCTCCACCTACCTCTCATAGCAAATCAGTTGCTAAGTCCTGTCAATTAAGTCCTGTCAACTTCTACCTCCACAGCGTCTGTCCCCTTCCCTCCGTTCCTAGGGAGTTTCCAGCTCCTAGCTCCAATCACTGTTTTTAAGTGACCAATGAAAAAATTCTCTATACCAAGCATTCTTACCCGGGGGGGGGGGTGTCATGCTCATATGGATAGATTTCTTTGAGGAAGCACATGAATTTGGACGGAAAAAAATGCTATCTTCATTTCCTCTGGTTTCCTTTGAAACCTCTGTTGTTTTATGCATTTAGAGACATTTTTCTGAGAAGGGGTCCACAGGCTTCAAATGAAATTGATTGCCAAAGGGTCTAGGACATAATAAAGGGTAAGGAGCCCACTTGAGACCTCTCTTTAGCTCTGGTCATTCAACAAGAATTTACTAAGTGCCTATTTGCCAAGCACTGTGCCCCAGAGGCACCAGGGATTCAAAGAAAACATCCTTTAACTTATCTGTATATAACCTAAGAATTCGAATGCACTGTCTTTTCAAATTCCAGGATTCTGAAACTCTTGTTTCTTCCTCACTTTTCACATCTAATCCTCATCAAGAATGATTAAATGATGTCTGAATCATCTCTTGCTTCTATCCCTTCTAGGCAATTTGTATAGTCACTGTGCTAGTAGAGAACCTCATTACCATCCACCTGGACTAATTCAATAGCCTACTAAGGTCCCCCACCGCCTCTACTGCCCTTCCTCCCCAATCCATTGCTGACAGACCATTACCAGACTAATCTATTTTAAGCACTGAGCTTACTAATGTCATTCCTCTGCTCAAAAACCTTCAGAAAGTCCCTCCTGCCTACTGAGGAAAGTTCAAAGTCCTCTGCCTACCACTCCACACTGGAGCTGCACCCCTACTCCTTGGCCATCATGCTTCCCTTTGCTTCAGCCTCCACTCCCAAGTCCCATCCCAATGACTCAATAACTCTGGGTTCTGACTGACCTTTGTCAGTATCGAGCCCACCACACCTCTTCCTGTATCACCCAACCCTTGCCCCCCCAAACTCTAGCTCTGAGAAGAGTAATCAAATACATTGCTGGAAAATACATGTCAGTCAATTGCCCTATGACCCCAATCACTGTTTCCTCTCTCACCTCTCAATACAAAACATTCTTCCTTGGTCACCCCTCACCTATACGTTTCTGTCTTCTATTAGAATGTAAGCTCCTTGAAGACAAGGGCAGTCTGACTTGACTGAATTTGGATTCCCAACAGTTAGTACAGTGACTGGCACACGGTAAATGCTTAATAAATGCCTTTTCATTCATTCATTCACTTTTTCCAACCTTATCTAATATTGTTTCTTTTCCATACATTCTATGCTCTAGCAAACTATAAAATTCTTTATTTCTCCCACAGGCCCTGGAATTTTCTTCCCACTGTACCTTTGCTTATGTCATGCCCTATCCCTGGTACTTCTTGCCTTTCATTATTTTCCTGCTCATCTTTTATAATCCAATTCAAATGGCACCCTATCCTGAAAGTCATCTACACCATAAAGTCAGTAACCACTTATTCCTAGGAGATCTCAAAAGCACTTTGTTTTACAATTTTCTACAGAACTTCCACTGTAATTGTGCATATTATAGTCATCTGTATTGATATCTTTCTACTATTACTAGACAAGAAGAGCTCCAGGACCAGGTCTTATCTATAATTCATATAAATAATTCTGTCCTTTATACAAGAGGCACATAATAAAAGCTCGCTGAATTTATAAATGAATAACAAATCTGCCTCTAAGTCATTAGGAGTATCCCTTCACTTCCCCTGGTAACTCTTCCTTTCTCCTCATCTCCCCTGGCCCTCTCCCTCCAACACCCAGTGTTTTCCTACTGCCATAACTGTCCAGGGCCCACTAACTCCTTTCCTTCTCTCCCCACTGGACAGAATTCCTCGCATATTCCACTCTGCTACATATCAATGCTCTAGTCAAACTGGAGTCACTCCTGTCCCCAAAACACAGGCCCTGGGCTTTCTTGCCTCTCTGCATTTAGCTCTACACTCTTCCTGCCATCTTTTTAAAACCCAATTCCAACTCCACCTCCTCCAAACACCTTCACTGATTCTTTCTGTTCTCCAAAATATCTTCTCTTTCTTCTGGCCACCCCAATGCTTCTGAACCCCACCCCCAAGACCTCACCTAGGACTTAGTTTTGTACCTCAAAGACACCCTTATGGGATAGTGTGTTACTTATCTCTGAGTCTGACACCATTACTAAATTCCAGAAAGACAAAGATATAAAATTTCATATCTACCTCAGTACCTAGCACTGCTCTCTGTACAGCTATTTGACAAACATTCAGTGAATTAAGTAAGTCAGGAACCTAGGCTGAATTTTGCTTAAAAAAAAAGTCCATACACTTTGGGTCAGACATTCCCTTGCTAGAAACAAAGATCAAAAACAGAAAGTTTCACCATATGTGCTGAAATATTCATAGCTGTATTTTTTGTGGCAGCAAAGAACTGGAAACAACGTATATGCCCATTAACTGAGGAATGGTGAAACAAGTTGTAACACTTCAATGTGGTGACAGATTACTGTACTGTTAGAAACATGCATATATAAAAATCAGAGAGGAGCAGCTAGGTGGCGCAGTGGATAGAGCACCATCCCTGAAGTCAGGAGGACCGAGTTTAAATCTGGCCTTAGACCAAACATTTGACACTTACTAGCTGTGTGACCCTGGGCAAGTCACTTAACCCCAATTGCCTTAAAAAAAAATCAGAGAAACATGGAACACATGGAATACTGATGGACAATAAAATTGGTAAAATGAGGAAAACAATTCACAACAACAATGTTAAGTGAAGAGAATTTAAAAAAAAACCCACTGTAAAAATAATGAGCAAGTTTAGTCTTAGAGGGGAATTGAGAAAATGTACCTCCCTCCCTTCTTTGCAGAGTACAGTGGGGGCTCTGGGTGTGGAATAATTGCATAGACTGTCAGACAAAGCTGATGTGTGGTTGATTGGTTTTGCTGAACTTTTTAAAAAATTCTTTGTTACCAAGGAATGGCTCACTTGGTTAGGGAGGGCAAAGGATATGTAGAAATGAAGGTAACATAAAACAAAAATTATCAAGATACACTTTTAAAAATCCCTTAAAGAACCTAGGCTAAGACCTACTTCCAGAAGAACAAGAGAATCTATAGATCAGGGCTTCTTCTTCTTTTTTTTAGATCAGGGCTTCTTAAATATTTTTGTCTTCTTTGGCAATGTGGTAGACATTGGACCCTATGTACCCCTTTCTCAGAATCATGACTCTAAATACACATAATACAGAGGATTACAAAGCAAACAACATAGGGGACCCTCTCCCTCCAAAAAAAGTTCAAAGAGGCCAGGTTAACCAGATTACCTCTAAGGTCCTTTCTGGATCTAAATCCAGGCAGGCTTGGAGAACACATCCAGGCCCCAGTTTGAAGGTCTCCTAATCAAACAGTTACAGAGGGCTAAGTACAAGTCACTACGCACAAGTTGTATACCAAGTACAAGACTCAACTTCTAACTTGAAGATGCTTACAGCCTATTTCACAACTCATTTCAGTCTCCCTAGGACTGAAATCCCCTTGACAAAGTCATCTAGGCACCCAAAGACTCTTTCCAGCACATCCAAACCATTAGGGTAGGCAAGGTGAAGGTTTCACACATCTCTTGGCTCTTGCCAACACCTCTGATCTCAACAGAGTGAACTCAAAACAGAAATAACATGCAAAATTATCATCTGAAAAGCCAGGCTACTTTTAATTTTTATTATTTTTTGCTTTTTGGTGAGGCAATTGGGCTTAAGTGACTTGTCCAGGTCACACAGCCAGTAAGTGTTAAGTGTCTGAGGCTGAATTTTGAACTCAGGTCCTCCTGACTCCAAAGCCAGAGCTCTATTCGCTGTGCCACCTAGCTGCCCCTAGGCTACTTTTTAAATTAAAAAACTAGGCTCTTTCCTGAGTTTTAAGGAGGCTCAGGCTCACTGCCCAAGCAAAACCAGGAAGTAGCCAACTTGCAAAGAAAACCAGCTTTCGGCTGCAGAAGTAGCTGCTTCTTTTTTCATCAAAAAGCTACATGACGGATAGAAAGATCCAGTGGTCCTTAGGGTACAGTGGCAAGGCACCTTCTTTGATGTCATTACCATTGGTGAAAACCGTATCCATTAACTACTGCCGAACCATTGGATGGTGGTAAGCCTTCAGTGGCAAGAATCTAAAATTCTATGATCCTACGTAGATAATGAAAGTACTTATCCCCAGAGTTATAGACCTCACTGAGAGAAGAGGAAACAAGAGATGCATATGGGTAGAGCAACTTCCCCAGTAGCAAATCCACTCAGCTCCTCAGCGGCAAGGCCCAAGTGCTTTTTCCACTACCTCATTGGGTCCTACCCCATCAGTAGTCCCCTGATGTGCTCACCTTGTGATCACCAGCCTAAAAAGAGTCTAAGAAATGAATAGTCAGGCCCTGTGATACAACTTGGAACCACTCGAAAAACAAAGACCGGAATGGCTAAACACTGAAAGAGAACTCCTTCTACCAGAGCAGAAGAGCCTGCTTGAGGCACTGAAGTGAAATGACCTGCCCAGGATCCCACAACCCTTATGTGCCAAAGGCAAGGCCAGAACCCAGGTCTTCCTAACTCCAAATATATCGTTCTATCCAATGGGCCAGGAGGTTTCTCTAACAACACTGGAAGACTAACTGAAAATAGTACCAGCATGATAGCTTTACCAATTCAACAACAACACAGGCCCAACCACTATTTGGCCCCATCTAATTTATTTCCATTGACTCGCACTGATTTACATGGTTGACACAGAGGATCCATTTTTTTCTATCAAATTTCTCCCAACTCTCTTTCCCCCCCCCACAATGTGACATTCCACTCTCTTGCATAAAACAAGCCCGAGACATCTGCAGGCCTGCTCTCTGCCTCCCCGGTAACCAGAGATATAACCAGGGCTTTGCAGCTCTTCCTGTGTCTGCTTCACACCTGCAGCACTGGAGGGAGAAACTGAAAACTCCAAAGAAATCTGCCTGCAGCATCACCCAGGGAAATGGAAACCACTGAAGAGGACATTCCATGGTACACAGTCCACAGCTGAGCACCAACTGTCACCAAGGTTTCCAGAGCTTAATCAAATAGCTGAAAAATGTTTGTAAATGTCCTATTAATAGCAAAGCCCTGCCCTCCATATAAACCAAAGTGATCCTCTGGTGTCACCAGCTTAGGCAGTCTGGCCTTGGGCGTGGCCAACTATGGCACAGAAATACAGAGGCCTGGAATGTTAGACAATAAAATGTCAGAGTCAGGGAGAACTTTCAAAGATAAAATGTTCAAGATGGAAGAGACTTTAAAAGTACACAGGGTTTCAGTACTGGAATGAATAAGGAGGTGATAACCCAGCTGTCCTGTCTACCCTGCTCACCCCATATCTAAAGAATCCGCTCAAATTTGGACATCACAGTCTAGGAAAGCCAATGAAGAACTGGAGAACCCTTACAGCGGAGCCTTGAACTCCAATTATAAGAGATATGAACAGAACTGGGGTGTTTAGTCTGAAGAAAAGATGATATTGGAAGTACCATAGCCATTGTTAAGGTGATTATTTCAGTGAATAGGGATTTAGATTTATTCTGCTTGGCTGCAGAGGGCAGAAGACGTACACTGAGATTTGACTCCAAAAGTGGAACAGTTTGCCTCTAGGGCAAGGGTTTTTTTAAACCTAGGGTCCACAGATCAATAGATTTCAGGAGGTCAGGAGATTTCAGGTGAACTTGGATGGGAAAGAAATTCCATCTTTATTTTCATTAACCTCCAACTGAAATTTGGGATTTCCTTCCATTACTTAAAGACATTCTTAGGAGGAGTCCATAGCCTAGATTTCACTAGACTATCAAAGGGCTCCTACTCTAGAGACAGAGATATCCCTCTCATTGGAGGTCTCTGAACAAAGGCTGCATTGGCCCCTTGTAGGACTGGGGAGAGGATTCTTTGGGGGCTAGATTAGATGTCCCTTCCACCTTTGAAACTCTGTAACCCAGAATGTTAGAACCAGGAGAGGCCTGAGAACTCTGGATGCTTGGACTAGAAAGGAAGCTGTTAGTTCAGAAGGAATGCTAGGGGTCATTTAGCTTCCCCCTATCACCATGCAGAGGAAAGGAGGAAGCTGGGGAGGGAGGAAGGTCGATATTATTTGCCCAAATTCACATAACTATTTAATGATAATGACAATAGTGACAACTTTAACAACATTTATATGCTATTTTTAGATTTGCAAAGCACTTTCTAAATATTCTCTCATTTGATCCTCACAACAACACTGGCAGGGAGGTGCTATTATTATTATCATTTTACAGATGAAGAAACTGAGGCAAAGTGAAAAAGAATCTTAGAGAGCTTACCTAGGCCAGCCCCCTTCTTTTATAGATGCTAGCAATTGAGGCTGCCAGTGGTTAAGAGGAGAGCCCACCCCACAGTCCCACAGAGTTAGAAAGTCAGCTCAAGTCAGTCCTCCAGGCCAAGCCTCCTTCCCACCTCTAGGCCAGGGTTCTTTTCCCTGTCCCATACCACCCCTTCCACTATCAGGATAGTTCTCCCATTCCACAGGGATGCAAAAATGTACCTGCTTTCTGGAAGAGTGAATTTTATTGTAACATGTATCAAAAACACTCTTTTCCCCCAGATCCCTTGTTCACTTACAGACCAGTACATGTTTTACAACTTTTAAATCTAATGAGGCTTCCAGCTGAACTACGAAGAGAGCAAAACCTCGGGCTTTCCTGAGGAGGGCAGTTGGTGAAACACCCTGGTCAAGGGAAAGAATCTCTCTCCCCTCAGTCTATGGTTTTGAAAAAAGAACAAGGAAGGCAGATAATTCCTAAAGATTCTAGAGTGTGGTATATCCTGGTCAAACACCCTAAGCAATTAACTTGCATAACACACAAAGCACACGTGGTCTCGTCTCATCTTCACTAACAGCAGCATGCAGGGAAGAGTGAGGAAAATGTTGAATTTGAAGCAAAACCTAAATTCAAATCTCAGCTCTTCTTGGACTGACTCCCACACAATCATGTCCCCTCTAGGATAAGCTCAACACCAGGAATCTCATCTGCTTTGGTCCTCACACCTCATCAGCAGACTCTGACCCTCTGATTGAGAAGTGGAGCAAAAAATTCCCAAAGCTAACACTTAAAGAGGGTTCAGAAATCAGTCAACTAACTGTTCATTTACCACTTGCTGCTCTACTTGGATTCAACTGCATCATCATCCTGGCCTTCAAGTGAGGCACTTTCTTTCCCATCTGCCCTTTTCAGCTTCCTTTCAGGTGTTGAATTCCTCTTTGGACTGTAAACTCCTTGAGGGCAGGGCCTGTCTTTTTCTTATTTGTATAGCCCAGTGCCTAGCACATAGTAGGTATAGAACCCCAATCCTAGAAATACACTAGTGGGACACACACGGTGTAAAGGAAAGAATGGGATGGTTCTTGAATCCGGTCACAAGATCGATCACAGATCTAGGGCTGCAAGGAATGTCAGAGGCCAAGGAGTCCTTGGCCTACCTCTATTTAGCTGTTACCCTGGGCAGGTCATGAAAGATGAACCCTCAGTTTCTTTTTCTGTTATAACAACCCTTACCCTTTACAGGGCTGTCTGTGAAGATACAGTGGGACAGTTCTAAAGTCCATATAGAAATGCCAACTATGATAGTTAACATGGTTAGCAGCATCTCAAAAACAGTCAACTTCCCCCCTTCAATGGAAGAGAGTTCGTTGTTCACTAGGAAGCCTAGTGAAAAAGGCTTTTTCCTATCTAGTTCAATCTGGTTTCATTGGCTAGACCATAAAGCAACTTACAAGGTATGCTGTAACAGATGTTTCACATGTAGACCACTCCCTGAACACATTAAATGTGGTTCACCCAAGTTGCCTTTGGACTCATTCCAACTTCCAAAATCAAAAATATTTCTCAACCTCTGACCTCACATCACCATGATCCCAGCTGTCAATGTGCCTGGCACCCAGGAATCAGGCTTCCCAGCAACACACACCAGATCAAGCAAGACAACTGCTGATCCAGTTCACTACGCTCTTCCTATTCCCCAAGCTGCAGGTCTTCAAAAGTAAGCTCAAGCTCACCAATTCAGAGGTCCTGGCTCTGGCCTACAGAACTGTAAAGATGAGGGCCTTCTGGGGCAGGACAGATACATCACTGTACTTTGCGAAGAGCAATCTGGAGGCCAGAGGGCTGTGGCCAAACCTGGGCACTGCTCGGGGCACAATCACACACAGAGTGAGGCTCAGTTTGGCACTGATGACGAAAAACAGACTCATCACCACTGACGTTCATACAGCAGACATTCAACAAAGGACACCAGAGGTGTTTCTGCAGTACTCAAGGCACCTTAAAATGAGACTTTTTTGTGAGTACAATGTTAACAGTGCCTCCATCCTGTTTTTAAGGACAAAACTGTATGAAAAAAGCCCACCTCTACTAAACTGTACCTAATCTCCTTGGGGGGAGTCTCCAAAATAACTGATGTGCCAATTCCTAATGCCTGCATCAAATGAAGGCAAGGTTATGCCCCAAATCTTCCAGATGACTAGTTTTTTTGTGAATGATTCCACCATACAATATTAAGAAAAGGGAATCTGATTTCAAGAAAATGCCCGAAGTATGGTATTACTAATATTATTGTTATACCATATAATACTAGATGGTATGTTATTTATAGATATTATACAAAGAATCTTGGACTTTGGAGTCAGAAAGACATGAGTTCAAGTCCTGACTCTGACAATGATTTTGGCTAAGTCTCAAACCACACTATGCCTTAGTTTCTCTATCTGTAAAATAGGAGTATCACCCTATTGGCCCAAAACTGACTTGAATAAAATCTGAATATGGACTCTCATTGCACTTATTCAGCATGTCTGTATTTCCCTTTCATAAGGAAATTTTGGGGAACAACCTTGCTTATAGATCAATATAATATTACAGTTATCTCTTCCATGTGGATGTGGCGCCCCCACAATCTGGAAAATCCGCATAAAAATTTTTGTCCTTCCCTTCATACCAGAGAAGAAGTCTGAATTATTACAGCGTATACATATATTTTATGTATTTCTGACTTTCTAAACTTTTTCTGTGTTGTCTGCTAGCCTTCGCGTGTTATTAGTGGCTTCTGCAAAACTCCCCTCAAAATTCCCATTTAATTTCTTCGGTTAAGCCATGGATATATTGAAACCATCATGGGAAAAACCACAATGTAGAAGGGATAACTCTACTATAACATTACTTATCCTTCTACAGCATCACTGGGAAGATTAAATGAGAGAAAGTATATTGTAAATTGAAAAGTACTAAACAAGCAGGTTGGCATCGTTAAGTTATTATTTTTTTTAAAAAGTTACTATTAATACCAATGGGCCACTATTTGCTACCCTCTCATCCTGCCTCAGTTTTTAAAAGTATCATTTTCAAAGTGAGACAGATCATACATGCTTTAGAAATTCAAACTTCCATCTCACCCAATATTTTTTAATTAAAAATATTTCCTTTAACAAATGCAATTTAGCCAGCAAGGCTGAAGCATCTTATAAAACATCATTAAAGGATTTAGCCAAGACTATTTTTAAGATAATAGCCTCATAGCTGATCCCAAATTGCAAAGGATAACACTGTTTACTCCAAGAGAAAAGGAATATGATAGTGTTTTGAGCAAAGGATAGCCAAGTGCCAAGTTCTATTTGTTACTGGTCATTTATGTCTTAACCTGCAAATATGCAGTATTCTCCAGGCCTCTTGGGGAATAAGGAGATGATGAATTTATCTGTAAAACATTATGAGGCCTGTGAGAACAAATCTTCAGTTCATGTAGGCTACCACTTAACAAGCTGCTAAATGAGAAGTCGGAGACATCTGGATGGGATCCATATGACCTTTGAGGAAGATGTCACAAAGGACAACTAGTATGTTCTCCCCACATGTCCTCTGGTGCCACCACCGGCTAGAGAATAGTTTGAGGAATAGAGCATTAGTCTGAGCTGGGCTGCCCCAAAAGGTCACAGATTTAAAGCAGGAAAGGCCCTCACCCATAAATAATCTTAGTCCATTCTAGCCCCCTCATTTTACAGAGGAAGAAACTCAGGACCAAAGAGGTTAAGTAAGAGCCTTGGCCCAAGGTCCCAGAGCCATCACTGGATACAGCTCTGGTCCTGGATTCAGGCCGTCCTAGGCTTACAAGCTGCCTGTCACACTCAGCATTTGCTGAACCCACCAAAAGTGACAGTCTGCACTCAACTTTCAATAGAAGACATTGAAGTGTATCTCACAGGGTGTTTGTGCAAACATGTGAAATAATACACATACAAAGTGCTTGGTAAACATCAAAGTACTATATAAATGGGAGCTATTAGCAATTAAAGCCAGGGCTTCTGATCTCAAGCCTGGGGCTCGCTCTTTCCACTATTTGATACCTCTTAGTGTTCAAAAGAGCAAACAGCTCCTTAGCACAGTGGGTGGTACACAGAAAGCATTTAATAAACACTGAAGTATCAGCGATGGGATCTGAACCCCCCAGGTCTACCTAACCCCAAGTCTGGCTATCTATCTGCTCTTCCAAAGAACTTCCGGAACAGTTAAGTACTTTATATACATGGATCTTCTCATTTCAGCCTCAAAATTAAATGAGATACAAGCACTTCACAGCAGAGAAGAAAATGGAGACTCAGAAAGTTTAAGTGACTTTGTCCAGGAGTGCACTCTTGGCAGTCAAGGCTGAAAGTCAATTGATCCCATATGATCTCCACCAGGCTTCAAGCATTGATTAGACACCTACCTGGCCCAGAGAGCAGGGGTATCAAAAGAAAACCTTACCACCCTAACAAGTTCACACTGAGAACAGGCCACAAGGGAACGAGGCCAGCCTACCTGCATACTGTATAGTGGGACAGCTGAAGTATGCACCATTATACAAACCAAAAGGCCTAGAGGGACACATTAGTACATACTTTTCAACGTTACACTTGTAACCATATTACAACTCAGCTCTTCCTGTCAAAACACTCCTATGAAGGTCTACTTTCACCATCAGAAGGAGAAGCCTGGATTGATTAGATGGCATGCTGTGGAGAGTGAACTGGATCTGCAGTCCAAGGACCAGGCTGGGAAGAAATCCGGCCTCAGCTCTTCACTCATGCATGACCTGTGACCCCAACAAAGCCCCTTCTATTTTCAACTATAAAATGAAGCAAGGTTGGACAAGATGGCCTCTAATGTCTCTTGCAGCTCCAAATCTATGAGCCTATGATGTAGCCGGGTCACTTGTGGACTTTCTCCAAAGAGCCAATTATTCACAGTGAAAGTTTTCTCTTGCACTTAATTTGTCTACACTGATCCCAGGCTGCCTCCACCCACTGCCTTGAGGGTGTATACACCCTTGGGAATGGAAACTAATTTCATTAACAGAGCACAATCCAAGAAGGAAAATTTGCTACCACAAAATAAAAATTAAAGTCTTTCCAAAGTCTTATGATCCCAAGCTGAAAAGAGTCATCCTGTATAAGCCTTTCATTTTACAGATAAGGAAAGAGAAGTCCAAGGAGGTCAAACTTTTGTGTTCTCTCAGTCCATTCTTTTCCTTCAATGCCCCACCCAGGTGGTAGTTACAGGATCTGTAGGCACTGAGGCCTGACCTACGGTATCAGCACACTGGAAAGGCTTGGAGCATTCTCTGTCTCTCATCAAAGTCCAATCTCCTCATCATGGAGGATCAACTCATCCTAAGAGGGCTGGCAACAAGGAGTTTCTGGCCAACCGAGGGGTGGAGAGGTGGTATACCTAGATCAGGAGAGAGAGAGCCCTTACAAACAAAATCAGAGTTTGCTGAAATATCAAGGTGCTAGGAAAGTTTCCTCCTTGAAGAATAGACGAATGACTGTTTGCTAAACACATTCACACAATTCAGGCACTGAAAAGGTGTTCAGAGTTTATAATCTGACTCCTTCATTTTACAGATGAGGACACTGACACCCAGGTATGCCCTAGGTCCTGCTACTAGTGGCAGAGGTAGGAGATCTCAACTCAAGGCTCTAGCTACTTCATGTCCAGGAGAGAAAGACATAATCATGTCAAATTCGTTTTTTAAGCGACTTTAGATTCAGATCACCAAGCCTCCATTTTCCCAACTCTGAAAACTGGTTTAACAGGATCCAGTGGTATTAGTCAAGCATTTGCCTGATTTTTGCTATCTAGACCATGGATCCAAACAAGAAGCCTCAGGAACTCAACTGAATTATGGCCTAGCAGACAGACACTGGCCCTACAGGTCTCAAAGGATGAGTGTAAAACTCAAGGCTCCTAAACCTACACCCAAACAGGAAGTATCCAAAAGAATAGACCAATTCCAGACACATGACCATCATCACTGCAAACACTCTCACTGAAAAAGAAGTCTGGACACCTGGGCCTAACTTGGGGTGCACATGTCCCTTGACTTCTCTGTGCCTCAGGCTCTTTGTCGTGTTAAACTGAGTGGGTTGGACCCTCTTATACCCAATATATCATATCTCTCTTCATATCATATAGCTCTTCTAGATTGGGTTTCCTCATGAAATTACCTCCAGAACAGAAAAGCCATTAAGCTGCTACATGGGGTGGGGGGAAAATACTACTAAATCATTCACTCATTTGGGAAAAGGAAGACAACTATCAAACTCTCAAGTATGAACAGATGCTCACTGTCTTTCTATGACTAAATGACAAAGACTACTAGGTGTTATGTTTAAATGGAATTTCAAAGAACCTACAAACTTTCCTCATAAGTCCAACTATCAAGTTTTAATGTTTAAAGAGATCCCCAGAAAATGAAGATGTTTCCATAGGGATGATGAAACTTGCTCTGCTTGGCCCTTAGATGCAAAACTAAAATGCAAGTAGGCAAATTCTGTTTACAATGATTACTGCTGACTGAAAAGGGACTGCCTCAGGAGACAGCAAGGTCCCCAGCCCCCCAGTGATAATCAGGAATCCCCTAAGACTCCCTTCAGCTTTGGGGATGGGTGGACTAGACCTCTAAGATCCCTTCCAACTCTGCAAGTTGAAGTGTATGAACTTAATTCTACAAGCCAAGGAGTAAAATTTCATCCAACATGAGAATTCACCAAACTTTCATTGGATTTAGAGACAGAAACTAAGTTTGAATCCCATCTTGCTGTGTGACCTTAAGCCAGTCACAACCTTTGATTATCATTTCATCCTGAAAATGAGACGACCTGTAATGCCCTTCCAGCTCTAATTCCATGACCCCTATGATACTTTACAGATTGCAACCCTTAATGAGTATACTACAGAGGGGGGAAAAATCATCCCTTAGTGGCTAGTTTTCTGACCCTCATGGAACCTATAACAGTAGCTAACCTAGTACTGGGGAAAAAAATACAGTGGAAAAAACCAGGTCTGGAGTCAAGGGGAACTAGGTTGAAATCTCAGCTTGCACACCTAGGTGACTTTGCCCAAGTCACTTGAGCTCAATGGGCAGGAGTTTCGATGATGTGTAAAATGAAAGGGGTTTGCTGGAATCACAATCTCCAGGATCCTTTCTTCCAGCTCTAAACCTCCTATGTCACCTAGGCCTAGTCCACAGTCACAGTAGTAGGACCTAGAGTTTGAGCCCCCCTGGCTTCCAAGATCTTACTGAATTCAACAAAAACAATCCTAACATCTTACCAAAACAGGTGATCTTCCCGGCTCTTTTGGTCTGGGAGACTGAAAAACCACTTGTCCTAGGTGAGACAGTAAAGCCTGAGACCATGGGCTTGGACGGTTCTAGTGAAGTTTCCATCTAAATCAGGCAATCAGTCTAATATGCTTCACCTACAAGCAGTCCTAAGGTCCCATAACCTGCTCCCCACCCCACCCTAGAAACACAGTATGGATTGTCAAAGAAGAGCAAGGGTTGTGCTTGGAGGGCTCTGGAGCTTCATTAACAAAACCACCAAGAACAGAGCTCACCTTTCCCAAAGTCTTTCCAAAAGAGGCACTTCTAATTTTTGCCACCTGGTTGTTCAGGTTAGACAGAAAACAGCGCCTTTGCACGGGCTGCATGGTGCCTGGTACAGTTTGCTCGCTGTACAGTGGGCGTTCAATAAATGCTCCTGAGTGACAGGGGCCCGATTGTGCGCTCATTCCCTCGGGCTGACAGCTCCCCCCTCCCACTGTGACCGAGGGAGGTTCAGCCATCCATCCCTGGCCCTCGGGTCGCAGGAAGCCAGGTTGCCAACCACTCCAAGAGGCAGGCACCCAGCGCATCTCATGGGGCTGAGACTGAGGAGGGAAAGAACAGCTGGTGCCTGGAGAAGCCCGGCTGCCTGCATGCCCCTATCTCCCTCCTAAAACGTCTCCCCCCAGATACCTGAAAGCCCTGACTCCTTGGACTGCCACCCCCAAATCTGGCCCCCCGCCTTGCCCACCACGGCCTGGGCCACCCGTTCTGCGCCCTCCCGGCTGAAGGCACAGGGGCTACACGTGTAGGGGGGGTTCCCCTGGCTGGTGATTAGGGGAACAGGAGAGCAGGAACAGGAAGGCCTGGGGGAAGGGGCCCAGAATGGCCCCCAGTCGGGGCCAGAGCCCAGGAAGTGGGTGGGGACGGGGTTGGGGCAGGGTCAGTCCCCTCAGCCCTAGGCCGGCCCAGCCCCGACTTCTCCTAGGGCCCCAAAGTCCAAGTCTTTCTAACTCCCCCCACCCACTTGCCCCTCCCTGGGGAAGCAGACCCCTTCCTCAGCCCCTCCCCCAACAGTCAGGGAGACCCTCCCCCTCCAGAGGGCTAGCTCCTCCCCGCAACGGTTCCCAGTCCCCCTCCCCCAGCAGCCAGTGCGCCCCCTCCCCAAAATAGCAAGCTGCCTGCTCAAGGCAGCAGCCCCTCCCCCCAGCAGTGTCCCTCGCCCCCCGCAGGGCCCACCCTCGGAAGGGGCAGAGGCGGGCAGGAAGGGGAACTCCGGTGGACAGGGGCAGGGCAGGCCTTTACCATGGCGGCGGCCCCACTTCCAGTCCCGGTCGGTCCCGCTGTGTCTGACTCTCCTCCGGCAGCAGCGGCGGCGGCGGCGGCGGCAGCAGCAGCACGGCCCGGCGCTTCCACTTCCCCGGGTGCCTAGGAGTGAACATCCGGGTCACCGGCTCCCCCGCCCCCTCCTCCGCCCCCTCCCCCCCCGGCCTCGCCTCGCCTTGTCTCCCTCCCTTCCCTGCCTTCCTCCGCCCCGCCCCGCCCCCGGCTCGGCCTGGCCCTGCCCCGCACCGCTCCGTTCCGCCAATGAGAATGCGGCTCCCCAGCCATAGCCAAGTATGGAGCGCGGCGCTGGGCGGCCCCAGCGGGCGGGGCCCGGAATGGGGAAGTGAGGCGAGCGGGGAGGAGCGAGGGCGGGGGAGGAGAGGGGAAAGCATGGGAGGGGAGGGGAAAGGCGGAGGAAACTGACTAGCTGGAGTCCCGGGCAGTGGCGCTGCCCCGGGCTGCCTGGGTGGAGCACGGGGTGGGGGAGGGTCGGGGCTCGCCCGCCGGAGAGGTTTAGGAGCTGGCCCGGGAAGGAAAAACTGTCCCCAGGAGTCCGGACTGTGCTTGAAATCAGAAGACTCAGCGGGTTCCCAGCGTACGAGGCTCTCTGCTGGTACTGGTGCTGCTGCAGCTGGCCAGCTGGGCAAACCTGGCTTCTCCGGGCTTCGGTTTCCTCATCTGAAAAATTAAGGGGGTTGGACTAAATGACCTCTAAAGTCCCTTGTAGTTCTAACAAACCAGGCTTCTAGGTCCCTCCCAGACCTGACATTCCATATTCTAAGGTACTTCCCAGACCTGACATTCTGTATCCTAAGGACCCTCCCAACTCTGACATTTCTCTGTTTTAGGGCCCCTCCCGGCTCTGACTTTCTCTGCTCTAAGGGCCCTGCTAGCTCTGACGTTCTGTTTTATTTTGCCTGGAAACAGTCTTCCAAGGCATTTTCCAGCCATCTCAACATAGTTGTCGGCTTCCACCACCATCCTCATTTCCTCCAACCCACCCCCACCCCAGAACATAGAGCCCTAGTCCCCCAGCTCTGATAAGTGCCATTCTTATCCTCAACATTCTTCTTCTTTCATCCCTCTTATCTGACCTGTTGCCAAGGCCTGCTCCTTCTCCCTTCACAATAACTCCCCTATATGCCCCCTTCTCTCATCTGACACTATCACCACCCTGCTGCAGGCAGGCCCTCATCACTGTGTGCCTGGATTATTGCAATAGACTGCTAGTTGGTCTCCCTGTCCCAAGTGTCTCCCCACTCCAGCCCATACTCCAGTTGGTTTTCAAGTTGATCTTCCTTACCATAATCACGTCACAACTCCCCTCTCCCCATTCAGCAAACTCCAGTGAATCCTCATTACCTCCAGGATCAAATATAAAATCCTCTGTTTGGATTTTAAAGCCCTTCATACATAACCCAGCCGACTCTTAACTTTTCTAGTCACACCCCCCTTTCTCTTCAATGCAGTAAAACGCTGGCTTCTTTGCTGTTGCTGGTACAGGACATTCCATCTCCCCATTCTTTGCATTTTCTCTGGCTTCCCCCCATACCTGAAACCCTTTTCCTCCTTATCTCCACTTCGTCTTGGCTTTCCTGGCTTCCTTCAAGTCTCAGCAAAAGGCCTACTTTTTGCAAGAAGCCTTTCCCAATTCTCTTCAATGTTCTTGCCCTTTCTCTGATATCATCTCCAATTTATCCTGTCTATAACTTGTTTGCGTTTTGTCTCCCTCATTACACTAAACTCCTGGGAGTAAGGGCTGCTTTGTCTTTCTTTGAGTTTAGCACAGCGCCTGGCACATAGTAGGCGCTTGATACTTGCTTCTTAATTGACTTGCTTTTGCCTTACCTAGCTTCAAATGAAGCTCTGATGCCACATCTCATCCTTACCATGCCACTGAGATCATTATAACCCATACCTTTCTAGGTCTTCTTGGGTTTTCTCCCCTTAGAAAGTAAACTCCTTGAGGGCAGGGACTGTCTTGCTTTCCCTAAATCGTAGATCTAACCACCTCACCCCCCAGACTCAATAAACTCCAACCTTGTTAAGTCCAACTCTTCATAATTTTGGTTGGGGTTTTTTGTTTGTTTTGGTTTTGGTAAAGATAACCAGAATGGTTTGCTATTTCCTTCTCCAGCTCATTTTACAGGTGGAGAAAATGAGGCAAACAGAGGCTTAATGACTTGCTCAGGTCACTCAGCTAGTAAATGTTTGGGTACAAACCAGATTAAAATGTGATTGACACAATATTCATTTTTCAGTTGTAGTGACTTTTCACGATCCCATTTGGGGTTTTCTTAGCAAAAGATACTGGAATGATTTTCATTTCCTTCTCCAGACCACTTTACAGATGAGGAAACTGAGGCAAACAGAGTTAAGTGACCTGCCCAGGGTCATTCAGCTAGTAAGTATGTGAGGCTGGATTTGAACTTAGGTCTTCCTGACTCCAAGTCTGGCACTCTGTCACCCCCTAGCTGCTCTCCAATACCTCGCTGTAACTTCTAGGAGCAAATATAAACTATTTCCCCCCACACACACATTTTTTAAAGCTTTGGCCCCTTCCTGAACCTTTCCAGTTTTCTTATATATTACTTCCCGATATGCTCACTGGAGTCCAGTCATACTGACCTACTTTCTGTTCCTCACACAATCCCCCACCTCCATGCTTTTGCACTGGCTGTTTTCCATGCCTGGAATACATTTTCCTCTCATCTTTGCCTCTTACAACCTCTGTTTTAAAACTCAGCGCAAATGCCACCTTCTGCTGGAGGCCTTTCCTTACTCCCCTCACCCCCACTCCCACCACACATACACCCAGTTGTCAATGTATTCCCTTCAAAGTATACTTTCTATCTCATCTGTATGTATCTTGTACTGTATATAACATCTTTTATGTATCTTGTACTGTATATAATTCTCTATGTATATGTTGCCTCCAGTTGAATGTAAGCTCTTTTAGGGCAGATAAATTTTTCTTTTTCTTTGTATCTCTAACACTGAGCACAGTACCAAACACATACATAGTAAGCAATTATATGAATACTAGTTATTTTCATTACACCACATTGCCTCTCAAAAATAAGTTATATAACAATACTACTACTAATAATAATTAACATTTACATAGCACACCTTAAGGTTTACAAAGAGCTTACATCAGGTAGGTGTAAGGATCAAATGGGGAAATGTGAGTAAGAGCTCTTTGAAACCTAGGTTTGGTAAGCATCTCAGTGATGAAGAAGATGATGATGATGATGATGATGACCATGAGAACAATGACCAATCAGATGTTTTAATCAGATTTTTCTCTTAGCCACCTGCCATGAGTTTTAGCATGATGTATTCTAGTGTTCTGACTGAAAATCAGGAAGAGAACTCTATGCATCCAGAATCAGAACCCAACCCAATCCATTTATTGAGTGCCTACTGTGTGTCGGGCACCATGCTAGTCACTGGAGATACAAAGAGAATAGACAAAACCAAACAACAACACCAAAAGCAAAACCCCACACCAAGTCCTGCTCCAGGGGCTCATATTCTACCAGGCAGGATGGACACAGATGAGTAAATGCATGTTAATTTGAGAAGGGAGACAGTGTTAATAGCTAGGGTAATCAGGAAAGCCTTCTCTTAGGAAGTGGCATATGAGCTGAGCTTTGAAAGAAGCCAGGCATGCTGAGAGACAGGGAGCATCTTGGGCTTGGGGGACAGCCAGAGCAAAGGCAGGAAGATGGAAGATGAAACAGCAGGGCCAGTTTGCCTGGAACATCGAGTGGGTGGAGGGAACTGTACGTAATAAGTCTGCAAAGGTAGGCTGGAATCAGATTGAAAAGGGCTTTAAATGCCGAGTTGAAGAGTGTATTTTATCCTAGAAGCAATCCAAACCTCTTGGCACATTGACAACTGAGGAAAACAGCAACTATAGGAAAGGCATTGCATGTAACTATGCAAATGATCCCAGTAGGTTCCTGTTGGGCCTCAAAAAGAAAGACAAGCAGAACTAAACGACGACCAGGAAGGAGATTTCCATTGGATGAGGGAACACTGGTTGGTTAATGGTCATCCAATGGAATCAGCTGTGGCTAGACCACTCTGATTACAGGATGCCAGAGCTGAGCAGAACACTGGAGAAGCTCTCCTCCGAATCCCTTATTTCAACAGATGAAGAATCTGAGGTCCAGAATGGAGTGGGCCTAGCTTAAGTCACCCAAGCAATAAGTGAAAGTGTCAGCATCTGAATCTAATTCTAAATCCAAATCCATTGCCCTTCCACTACTCTACAGGGCTTCAACCTCATACTTCTGAATTAGCCTACTAGAAAATTAATGATCAGTTGTGCACAAGGCCAAAAATGACAACAACAGGTAGTTACACACCGCCTTATAGTTTACAAAGCTAGAAAGTTTCCCTGTATTTTAATGGGCCCTTCTCTTTTTGAATTCAGATTTAAACATTAAAATTCTCTCTTTGAGGATAATGCTCAGAAAATTTGAAAGTCAGATTTCAAATCAGGTCAGCCCATATTTATATCATGACATTTTAGAATCTAGAGCTGGAAAGGACCTTAGAATTATCTGTTGTTCAAGATGTCATAAGGATAAAGAATTACAAGTAAGGAAATACAAGTTTTTTAAAATCAGGTATATTTTAAACTTACCCTTCAAAATAGTTTATTAACTTTTGCTATAGAGTCTATGAGTTCTTTTTTGCAGAGGAATGGAGGTGGCAGGTTCCTAGGATGACAAGATTTAGAGCTAGGAGGACCTTCCAAGATAATGGAGTCTAATGCCTTGCTCTGGACTCCTTCATCATGACAGTCCCTGGGCCTCAGCCCCTGCTGGGGAGAAGCTCATCAACAGGAAACTGATTATCACAGGGACTGCTTCAGCTGTGGTACTCATCCCTTGTCAGTAGCTTCAGTTCCCTCAGGCCTTCTGATTGGAGGGCAGAATCTCCCTTAAAGAGAGCCAGAAGCTTGGCTAGTTCTTCATTTCCCACCCACCATCTACCCTGCTTGGTTTCAACTTCACCATCATCCTGCCCCGCCCCAGTACCCCTTCTTTTCATCTTCCTTGTCTGTGTTGTCTTCCTCCATTAGATTGCAAGCTCCTTGAGGTCTTGGATTATCCCTTCTTTTCTTATTTGTATCCTCAGTGCTTAGCACACTGCCTGGCACTTAGTAGGCACCTAATAAATGCCTATTGTGTTGTATTTTCCAGATGAATAAACTGTCACTCCAAGAGGGAAGATTTGCTTCAAATCACTTAAGTAGTATGTAGCAGGAACAAGATTCAAGGCCAAGTCTCCCAAAATCAAAATATAATCCTCTTTCCTCTACACCAGCAGTTCTCTCTCTCTCTCTCTCTCTCTCTCTCTCTCTCTCTCTCTCTCTCTCTCTCTCTCTCTCTCTCTCTCTCTCTCTCTCTCTCTCAGCAATGGCGGTTAAGTGACTTGCCCAGGGTCATACCGCTAAAAACTGTCTGAGACTGGATTTGAACTCAGGTCCTCCTAACTCCAGGGCCAGCACTCTATCCACTGTTCCACCTACCTGCCCCAATACCAGCAGCTCTCAAAGTTTTTGTTCTCAGGATCCTTAGCTACTCTTTTTTAAAAACTATTGAAGATCTCAAAGTATTTTTGTTAATATGAATTGTATCAATATATGCCATATTAAAAATTTCAATGTCTTAATATTGCTCTGAAAATGGTTTTTACCTCAGAGACCCATAAGAATTGCTGCTCTACACCATGTACAACCCAAGTCTAGCAAGAAACCAGGTTGTGGACCCCTAAATAAGTCAATCAGCAAGCAATAAACCTTTAAGCCCAGGATAGTGGAGTATAATGCAAACAATGCTGAGATCAGAGTTAAGACCAACTTTGAGTTCCACCCCCAACACTGAGGAGCTAGCTGTGTGATCACAAGCAAGTGATTAGACATCTCTAAGCTGCAATTTCCTCCTCTGAAAAATATGGATAATAATAATAGCTACTAATATTTATATAATACTTTAAGGTTTGCATGCTTGATATCTGTTGAATGCTCACAACAACCCTGGGAGTTAGGTGCTATGATTCTTCCCATTTTACAGATGAGGAGAGGTCATATGACTTTCTTAGAATCACATGCCTAATAAGTATCTGAAGTAGGATTTGAATTTGGAACTTCTGCCTCCCAAGTCAGGGCTTTCTATTCACTATGCCACCTAGTTAGATAGTAATACTTATATAACTTAACCTAACATGGGTGTTTTAGAAAACCTGCCTTATAAACCTTGAACTACCCCTAGAAATGTGAGCAAATTCTACTAGAACTGAAATTTTTTCTTGTTTCAGACTGTCCAAATCATGGCAGTTAAAGTCTCAGGCATCAGTTTGCCATTGACTACTATTTTTTCCTCCCAAAATGTACTCAGTCTATTGCTTATGTGCAAAATCATTGGTGCCCTTCTAGCCACAGAGTAGAATTTTTTTCCATCCTACATCATCTTGAAAGAACATGTAACATGAGGGAGGAGACCACTGGCCCATAGACAGCCTTGTTGTTTTTCAAGTGTTTCCAAGAGCCCAAGTGGTTGTCAGGGCCAAGAGCATGCTCTAGTCTGTAGTTAAATACAAGCATCTTGGGGTTTGGAGCTGTTATTGTTCCTTCCCTAATAGGTACATGGAAGAACTAACAGCTGCTGTCTGTTTGGACCAGAAGTATTTGCATTATAAGCATCTGCAGAGTCTTGCTTTAAGTGATGGGCTGGTCTCCTCCAATGGAGGCCAGCTGTTGGAAGGGTTTTGTTTCGTTTTGTTTTGTTTTATTTTTTTAATAAGTGTGTTTAGGAGAACTCATGCTTTGTTTATTAAGATACTGATCTAGTTACCCTCTGGAGTAGACTTTACAATTGGAAGAGGGGTGGGACAGGAATGGGAATGGAAGCTTGTCCAAATAAATTTGTTCAAATTCAGAGCCCACCAGAATCCCAGGCTACAGTAAGAACTAGGCTCCTGATAGCTAGGCCATGACTCAGGGAGAGCAGCTTCTGCTGGAACAACTAAGTACCTTGTGATTAGATAGAGCATTAAAGGATAAAATTATGCAATAGACAATAATAATAACTAAGACCCAACAGTGGAATCAGGAAACCGCCTATGGGTAACATCTGCATGATCTTATCTTATACTAGTCAACAAAGTTTAATTGAAGAAAGGTTGAATCATACAAATCTGTTTATGAAAATGGAGGAGTCTATGATAACAATTCAGGTCCAGGTCATCACCACCAAAAAATATAGATGAGTTATCCTTGAGGAGCCTGAATTTATTGATCAATGCAGTTTATTGAAGGAAATAGTAGGAACTATGTAACAACACATCATTGCAGGCTGCAAAAATTTAGCACTTACCAAATATATAGAAAGATATGACCACCATGTTGGTGGGGATCCTGCTTCAGAGGTTCAAAACTTCAGAAGTTCACTATTGTTGACACTTGAACAGGCAATAAATCACCTTACTGTAAATACAAACCTGAAAATACCCTTGAGAATTCAAAAAACAAACTGTCCAGGAGCTGGAGTATTATCACAGACAGAACAATGACCCACAATCATCCTCATATTACAGTAATCCATAAAATTTAAGAACAATGTTTTAAGTAGGTATTATTATACTACTCACAAATTCCAAGTTATAAGAAATGAAAAGCATCCAGAATATACAGACAATGGAAGAAATCAAAACTATGAAGGAACAGGATGAGTTACATATAATTCTTATTTTTTTTTTATCTGATACTGGAGCTTCTGAAGATGCTTTTAGTGAGCCTAGAGAAGATGACCTGGAAAGGCCCTCCTTCAATTCTTCCTCACGGTCACATGATGTACAGATCCCTCTCTATCCTAATCAGCCTCTCCTGAACCCAGCTTAGTTTTGTTAATGTTCCTCTTAAAATGTGGCAATTCTCCAGATACCAGCTGACCAGCACAAACAACTGAAAATTATTACTTCCTATAAACTGGGCACTAGATATTTAATTAATTAACTACCATCTCACTTTTTTTTAAAAGAGTGACATCACACTCCTGATATATTAAGATTGTGAACCACTACAATTTCTTTGCTATTTGTTTAACTTGTATTCATTTAACTATGTGTCTTTACAGTCTTTGAATATGGCAATTCATGGGGCAGTAGAAAGAAAGAGCAGGATTTGAAGTCAAGGGACCTGGGTTCAAATTCTGGCTCTTCCACTTACTACTGGGGTGGCCTTGGGCCTTTCTTGGCCACTGTTTCCTCAGCTGTAAAAGGAAGGCATTAGACAAGATAACCTCAAAGCTGCCTTTCAGTTCTCTATGATTTATGAGCCTAAAATTCTATAATGGCTTTGTCCCTCAAGTAACAATTGCAATGGAGCTACTTCATCTCTGTAGCTTACTTCCCACCCCCATGAAATGACAGTGTTGGATTCAGGGGTGGGGAACCTGTGGCCTCAAGGCCACATGTGGCCTTCTAGGTCCTTGGGTATGGCCTTTTGACCGAGTCCAAGTTTTATAGAACAAATCCTTTTATTAAGGGGATTTGTTCTGTGAAGTTTGGATTCAGTCAAAGGGCTACACTTGAGGACCTAGAGGGCCACATGTGGCCTCAAGGCCACAGGTTCCCCATCCCTGGATGATCTTTAAGGTTATTATTGTGGTTTGTCTTCCCAGTTCTGACTTCTGTGTTCTAATAGGATAATCCATCTTTGTTTTCTATGATATTCCATGGTCTCTTCCAGATGTAACATTCTATGTTTTAACATTTTATGTGTTAAGATCTCTACAATCCCTGACATTCAGAGTTCCAATGCCTTTTCCAACTCTGATATTCTGTGTAATTCTTTGTGACATTCTAAAGGTCCCAAAGTCTTCCCCTGCTCTGAAATTCTGTGGTCCAAGGACCTATCTGACATTCTAGGTTCTAACATTTTACCTTCTCTCTTTACCAATCTACCATTCTATGGTTATGATTCTATTGTCTATGTGAAATTGTGTCTTTCAAGAAGTTTAAGGAACTTGCTTGGTCACACAGCTAGTGAACCTGGACTCATAGCCAGGTAAGCAGAGAGGACCCAAAGACTGTAACTGTTTAACATACCATTTATTAAGCCTGACCCTGTCACATATAAGAAGATGTTTAATAAATACTTTGAATGATGAGAGCAGTGATGACAGACTTAGAATTATCTATAATTGGCTTTTTGGCAAGCCCCTGTCAGGAATTCTTGCAAACCACCCCAGCTGCTTTCCAAGATACCATGAGGATAAAGCAAATGACATACTGTAATGCTCATTGTTCTATAGACATCATCTGACAATCTGCACACACAAATTCCCACAGTGTTCAGTAGAGGTCAGTTGAAATTACAATCATTTTTGCCAGTCTGCAACCTGTGTTTACAAGTCTGGCCAAAGTTTTTCAAGACTGTAGGTATATATTTTATGTATAGAGCATTTTCATCAAAAAAAAATGGTCTAGAGTAAGGATAGGAATATGACCTCAGAAGACCTATATTATGTGTCCTTTCTCTACTGCTGACAACCTATGTGACTCTAGGCAAATTGCTTCACCCTTTCAAGTATCAGCTTCCTTACCTATAAAATGAGAAACATAACATAAGTTTTACTGTCTGCCAGAGATCTCAGGAGGATCAAAGGAGATTGTTTGTACACTTTGAAAACTGTAGAGCACTATAGAAACGTCAGCTATAATTGTTAATGGGGATGATGATGATGATGACTGTATGCTGCATGTGTGTAGAACCATGTATCTCAGACCAAACAACCAAAGACCTTTCATCCCTTTCAAGGCCCTGAAAACTCAACTCAAGTTTGTTACTTTCAAGGCCTTAAAATTGGAATCCAAAGTTGGTCTGAAGGAAAGGGACTTCAAATGTAAACATAACCCAGGTTAGAACCTTGACAAAAATGTGTCCTTCCCTAATCCCTTGGGATGTAGCTTTGAAAACAGCGGATTGTAAATCTGGAGACCGGAGTTCCAATTCTGGTTCTAATATAGTAATATAGTAAGATTCTGGATAAATCACTCTCTATGGACCTCAATTTCTATTCTCTAAAATGAAGGGGTTGGTTAGATGAGCTCTCTAGATCAGAGTAATTAAGCTTTTCAGTTTTTTTTTTTCATTATAGTGTCATTGTCCTTGTATAAATTATTCTCCTGGTTCTGTTAATTTCACTCTGCATCAGTTTATATTACCCAGAATTCTCTGAAATCATCTCTTTTATCATTTCTTGTGACTCAATAATATTCCATTACATCCATATAACATAATTTGTTCAGTAGTCCCCAAAACAATGGGCCACCTTTTATATTCTAGGTCTTTTCTCCCGCCTCCCCACTTTATCACCTTTCCTGCAGTATTAGAAAGTTTGGCTTGCTTATAACTGTTCCCACTCTGGTATTATCCTCCATCTTAACTCTCCCTCCCTGTCCCTATCCCCACTTGTTTTCTTGTTGAGCTTGATGTATTTCTATACCAAACTCTAGATAAGAGTAATATTCAACCAATGCCTACTGTCACTACCCTTTCCTTCTTGTTAATATATACTCTCCTTCTGACCCACCTCATTTGTGAAAAATAGTAAATTCCACCCCTAACTTCTTCCATTCTAAGCTAGTGTATTCCTTTTACCCTACCTTCTCTTTCCCCTTTTAAAGCCCTCAGAACAGTACTAATCTATCCCCAGGTTCTCTCTTTTATTTGTTTAATTCCTTCCAATACCCTTTGAAGATATTAAGGTTCTGAAAGAACACTTATTTCTTCTTCCTTAATTGAATGTTAGCACTGAATCATCATACAGTCCTTTCTAATTGCTCAATCAAATTTACCCTTCTAGGATTATCTTGGCTCTCATGTTTGTATTTTAAAGTTCCTGCTCATCTCAAGTATTTTTGTCAGAAATGCTTGAAAAGTTCTTTATTCCACTAAAAATCCATTTTTTCTCCTGTAGGATTACATTCAACTTTGCAGGATGTTATTCTTGATTGTAAGCCTATATCTTTTGCCATTTAGAACAATCAGTTCTCACTTAACATAAGTGGACTATTTAACAGACCTCTCCCTTCCTTTAGGGGGCTCTGAATGGCAATTTTCCACTCCTTGACTCTGCAAATCCCATAGTCAGAGCAGCTTTAGTGCCTGGGCCCCCTGCTGCTCCGAGCTGCTTTACTGTGCCTGGAGCACAGGACAGGTGACTTAGGAGCTGCATGCACCTGCCACTGCCACCACCACCTGCTGGGAGCTGGAGCCCAGATGGCATGGGTGCTGTCACCTGTTGATTGGGGAGTCAAATTTGCACAATGTGAATTTATATAAAGTGAGAATTGTCTTACTATATTCCAAGATTTCTCTTGTTCATAGTGGAAACTGCCAGGTCTTGTGTGAATCTGACTATGGTCCTTTGGTACTTGAACTGCTTCTTTCCGGATCCTTGAAGTATTTTTCTTTAATGTAAAAGTTCTGAACTTTTGTTATGACATTCCTGAAACTATCCTTTTTTGTGTTTTGTTTTTCCAGGAGCTAATTAATAGATTCTTTCTATCTTCACTTTGTCTTTTGGTTCAAATAGGTCTGGAAAGTTTTTATTTATGATTTCTTGAAATGTAGTGCCCAAGATTTTTAATCATAGTTTTCAAGGAGTTCAATGATTCTTAAATTACGTCTCCTTGATCTGTTTTCCAGGTTAGTTGTTTTTAATATCAGAGATCTCACATTTTCTTCTATTTTTTTTCAGGCTAAAGTATTACTTCTTTGTCTCATAGCATCACTGATTTCTCTTTGATCTAATCTAGTTTTCAGGAAATCCTTTACTTAGGTAAGGTTTATCACTTTCTCTTCCAAGCTATTTATTCTCCTTCCATTTCTTTCCTTCAGAGCTTTTATTTCATTTTTTATTTCTTGCTTCATTTCTCCTAGGTCAGGGGTGGGGAACCTGATATTCTATGCTTTCTATCCCTAACATTCTATGCTGTAGGGTACCTTCCATTTCTGAAATTCTACGTCTTAAAGTTTCTTCTAGTTCAAACATTCTTTATCTTATGGTCACTCAAGCTCTAACATTCTATGTTGTGAAATCCTTTCAAGCCAGGATATTTTATGTTCTCCTCCTATGTTCTAAGGTCCATTTCTGCTCTGAAATTCTATGTTCTGAGACCCCTCCCAGCTCTGACATTTCATGTTCTAGAGTCCCTTCCAGCTCTAATGACCTATGATGCTGATTCAGCATTAGTATTCACTACTGAGAATTACTCTAGTAGAGACCCCAACTTCCCAGGAACTGGGAACTTCAGTGCTTACTGAAAATGGAAGAGCTGAGGTGATATAGGGTAAGGAGGTGAAAAAGTCATGTTTCCTAAGTATAAAGAAGAAATACACTCACCATTAATATTCCCTATCCCCTGTGGGATTTCACCCTGGCCCTTTCTGATAATTTCATTGTGATGATAAACAGTTGCAAAATTCCAAAATGAAAGAGAAAATTATTTTTCTTCCCCAACCAAGCTATTTGGCTTTATTTTAGGAATCAAGGAAGTGTCATCTGGGGTAAATTTGGAATGCCAAATTCTGTTCCTTTAATAATCTCCTCTTCCTCTGTAAGGATGAGCAAAAACCTTGTAAATCACCAGTTGATGGAGAAAAGAGGCCATCTGAATGTCTGCCTGTCTGAGGATACTCTCCAGCAAAACATGTTGCAATAATTGTTAGAAACAGATAAGGCAATTGGGCTTCTGACACCCTTTTTTTTTACACCCTGCTGGGTACAACAAAGGCAAAAAAGCTTATGGCCTTGGGGAGGGTTTTGCTAGTAAGAGAAATTGCGACTAGGACCCAAGGGAGTAGGGTTTGGTTGCCTGCCACTGACCTTGATTCATGATCCAGAACGGGTGGAGGGAAACATCTTTTCAGGCTGTGATAATTTGAATCTCCAGTGTATTGACATCTGCTATAACTGACATCTGTCATATCCATCCTTCATGTTGTTCTCTAAAGCTCAAAGTGCTCTTTGAACTGCTGATTCAGTATGCCCTGATCTCAGAAGCAGAACTAGCTACTTCTGTACCTCTGGCAAGTTGCAAGAACTATGGTGCCCCTCGCCCCATCTCTGATCTGACTTGACATCAATGCTTCCTTCCCCTTCATGTCCTGGTCTGACCATTTTCATTCATTCAGCAAGCATTTTTTGAGCTCTTACTGTATAGAGAGCATTGTGCTAGGTGCTGGGGATCCAGCCCATCCGTCAGCATTAATTAAGCACTCTGAAATCCTCCTACTCAGGCTACCAGTTCCAGCTACTGCTTCCCTCCAGACTCCAGGGCTAACAAGGAGGGAATGGTGGTGTTCTGTAACGCTATTGTTCACAAGCCCTAGTCTGGGGTGTTCCCTCTAATATTAATTACCAAGTGTTATTTCGCTAGTATTTAAACTAATGAACATCAATTAACTTTTTTTGAGGCAATTGAGGTTGTGACTTGCCCAGGTTCATACAGCTAGTACGTGTCAAGTATCTGAAATCACATTTGAACTCAGGTCCTTCTGACTCCAGGGCCAGTGCTCTATCCATGACATCACCTAGCTGCCCCATCAACTAACTTTTAAAAAAGGATTTTTACTATGAAGACATAGTAAGAATAGAAATATCAACATTTTCCCTCAACACTCACTAAATGAATTAATATCAATTAGGTTTTTTTTAATATTCATTGTGAAGAAACAGCAAGAACAGAAGTATAAAATTTCCTCCTCAACATCTAAGAGTATTCTCTTCTCTATGCTGCCTTGGTCCATAAGGATAATGGGCTCAAACTCAAAGCTGTTTCTATATAGCGTTTGCCCCACAAAGTTCACTTCGAATTTAACGTAGCTGATGGATTTATTGTTCTCATCCCTTCTTGGCTGCCCTCAAACTGTGCTGGGTCAACCAAATGTTCGGGCTTTGTTTCTCACTATTTTGGATGGCTATAAAAATCTGGCATAGACTCTTTCGCTTAGACCTCTGAAGCCTTGCCATTCTGACCTTTTGAAGTTCACAGGGTCATAGCTGCCTCTCATATTCTTTCACCTAAAAAAACAGGAAGAACAAACACAAAGAGACAAAGAACAGAGGCCCATGTTCACATTATATATATATATATATATATATGTGTGTGTGTGTGTGTGTGTGTGTCTATATCTATATCTATCTATCTATCTATATCTATATCTCATCCGGGCCATTATCCAAGAGAGAAGAGAGGAGGAGATGAGAGAGAAAGAGAATGGTAATCTATATCTATAGATAGATAGATAGATAGATAGATAGATAGATAGATAGATAGATAGATAGATAGATATCTTGGCTTTAAGTGGGGAGGACCTGAAACCTCTTCCCCTCCAGAAGCTTATAGTGTGTCTCTTTTATTCAAACCTAGACAAGAAGGGAGAAAGAGAAAGAGGCTCTCTTTGGTCAATTAGTGCCTTTCGATTGCATCCCATTTCTAGCTCAGCAGCCAACCAAGAGACTATCTCTTCACCATGTGGGTTAGAATATCTACATACACTCCAAAAATTTATATGGGGATTATATCAGCCACACATGGACACACACACACACACACACACATGACATTCTCATAAGTGCTATCATGGATGAAATCCCAAATGCATTGGAGTATCAAATATATGCATCAAGTATAAAATTGAATCTTGCCCCTTCTGGGCATGGGATGGGAGTGGAGTGCTTCTTTAAGAATTTATTGTCTCATCTTTAACCATCTTGGAGTGGTTGTAATGTGATCTTCATGGGCAACAGGGCTAGCTTTGGAGTCAGAAGACTTAGTTAAGGGCCCTAGCCCTGCTACCAACTGCGTAGATGTTTTCATTTGTCTATACCTTGAGACTTATAGACCCACTATCATTGACAGTCTTCAAACAAAGGCTTGATGACCATAAGAATGAATGAATGAAGCATTTATTAAGCATCTACTATATGCAAAATGTTGGGGACATAAAATACTGGAGATTCAAATAGAAAAGCAAGACAGTCCCTGATCTCAAGGAGCTCACATTTGAATGAGGGAGAAGGCATATATAGGAGGTTCCATCTACAAGGCAGATGGAAAAGTTTGACATTTGCCAAGGATGCCACAGAGGGTATTCCTGTTCAAGTATGGGCTGGACTTAATGGCCTCTCCAGTTACTTCAATTTGTCATTAAATGACATGGATTCTAGGCCCTTAATCATTCTAATTGCCCTCCTCTAGTTTATCACTCTCCAAGTTTATCAATGGCCTTATTAGACTATGGCACTCAGAACTGAACAAAATACTCCAGATGTGGTCTGGGCAAGGCAGACTATGATGGGACTCTGATCTATTAACTCCTGGAAGTTATGCTTCTCTTTATGTAACCCAAGTCCCATTTGCTTTTCTGATGGCCACATCCCACTGCTGACTCACCATCGAACTGGCAGCCCACTAAATCCCCTGGATCTTTTTCAGACAAACTGTGTGTCTAACCCCATCCTGTTCTTGTGAAGCTGATTTTTTTAACCCAAGTGTAAGTCTTTGCATTTGTGTCTACTGAGTTTCATCTTATTCATTCAAATCGATGCCACAGCATGGCGAGACCTTTTTGGATCTCAGCTCTATCATCCACTTTGTTATCTATTCCTCCCTGATCTGTGTCATCCGCTAATCTGATGAGTCTCTCATCTGGGCCATTATCCAAGAGAGAAGAGAGGAGGAGACGAGAGAGAAAGAGAATGGTAAGAAAGAAGGAATGGCTAAAGCCCAGTGCAGGGCGAAATACATAAATAAGGGGCACGTTTGTAAGGCACAGGCAAATGAAATCCAGGACAACCCTTGTTTATGTCAGACACCTGGCCATTATAGGTTACTCTGATGATCATATTTTGTGCAACCCTCTACACTCAGATAACCAAGCTAAATAAAGAAAGAATTTTGATTGAACAGGACTAAAAGAGTATTTGGGGAGGTCAGTACTTGAGCCAATTTGGAAGGAAGTTAAAGAGATTTATTGTCTGGGAATCAAGAATCATTTGGTCTGAGCCCAACTTTCTCCAGCCATATTGGAGACAGCTGATTATCACAAGCCTTCAGAGGAGCAGCCTCTCTTTATTTGATTAGTTTTAAGGAGTAGGGTTCAAATCCCAGTTGTGATGCTTGCCGGCTATGTGACTCTGAATAAATCATTTAACCTCCTTGAGACTCAACTGTCTTCATCTATAAAATTAAAGGGGGTCGGAAGAAAGGGAACAAGCACTTATTAGGTACCTACTATGTACTAGGGGCACTATGCTAAATGTTTTTACAATTATTATTTCATTTGATCCTCACAATAACACTGGGAGATAGGTGCTATTATCCCCATTTTACAGTTGAGGAAACTGAGGCAAGAACAAATTAAGTGACTTGCTCAGAGTCACACAGCTAGTTAGTTTCTGAATTTGGATTTGAACTAGGTCTTCTGGGTTCCAAGCCCCACACTCTATCTGCTTTTCCATCTAACTGCTAAATGAGGGTAATAATATGTGCAGCCCTTTCCTCACAAAGTTTTTGGTAGTAATGGGCTTTATAAACATTAAAGTGCTATGTAAGTCCCCCCCTTGATCTCTGGGGAGAATGGGTTCATTCTTAGCACAATTTCTACATGATATTGGCCCATCCAAGTTCATATCCAAATGTGCCATTACTGCTAGATGAATCTTCATCCCAGCTACTGAGGGGCTGGGTCCCAAAGGTCATACCTCAAGATCATTCCTTTCTCCTCTGGCATTGATCTTGGGCTGGCTGCAACATCTAGATGCTGGGATGCCAGAATGTTAGTCTCCTGTCATCTAAAACAAAAGACCAAATGCTAAGGTGTACAAATAACTCAGGCTACTATTCATAGGTCCCTGGCCTCACAGGGGAGAAGGCTTTCACAACACACATGCTCAGCCACCAGCAGAGTAGCCAGAAGAATGGCTGAGACTTACTAAAAGACCTCACCCTTGCAGTGCAGCCAGTTGAAAAGACTCCTCCTAACCATGGGGTTAGCAGACCAGAACCAGTAAGAGAATGTCTACACATGCTCCAATGTCTCTATAAGGTATTTCCATTAAGTGTTGTCATGACTCTCCTAGAAGCTGATTCTGCAGCTTCTCTGTGTGGGGGATTTGCATGCTGCTGATGCACTCTGTACATGCACCTGTCCTCATTACCTTTTCCCCACTCCCTTTTTGAAAAACTTGCCATCCTTGGTAAATTGGCAGGTGTGCATTTTCAATACGTTGACCCTATCCTCAGTCTTGGGGGAGGTATAAACATTATCCTATCACTTGCTTCCCCAGTGCCCTTCAGGAAAGAGCCTCAAAATAGTCAACGTGGCACAATTACAGTCCCACATATATAAGTGAAAATCACAATTGTCCCTAAATGCCAGGTTATAAAGATTCAACCAAAAAAGACAATGTCATAAAGTTTAACAAAGATTACTGTTTGCTTAGAACTCAACAAATGCCTGACTTGATGTTTTCAGAGGCCTTCCTCAACCCAAAGACCACAGAGAAAAGGAAAAGCAGAGGATTGGTTATGGGTCTCTGAAGGAAACCTTGTCCCTATGGAGTTTCCCAGATGATACGGAGCTCTCCCAAGAGGGATTCAGGACCTGGGTCAAACTGAAAGTCACCTCTTCAATCTCAGGTGAAGAATCAAACTGACTTGGTGTTTGTAAGCCAGCTCTGGATGCAGGGGCTAGAGTGTTTCACCCCTTCCCTTTCCTACTAGGGCTCTCCTCTTCTGCTCTAGACCAACATTCACAGAGCTGGTTTACTCAGCGGGTCACCCACAGGGGAGAAACTGATTATTCTGGGTGAAAACTCTTCCATGATTCCTTATTACCCTCCTTGATCAAATCCAAACTCCTCTGTTGGGATTTTTAAGCCCCTTCACAAACTGGGCACATCCGACCTTTCCAGCCTTTTTACACTCTATCCTACTCTGCGTACTTTTCATTGTAGTAATACTGGCCTCCTTGATCTTCCTCTGCTCATCCCCAATGCCTGGGATGTTCTCTCCACTCAACCCCCTCCACTCCCCTGCTTTCTTCAAAACTCAGTTCAAATCCTACTTTCTGCAAGAAAATTTTCCCTTTCCCCATCCCATTCCCCCATCCCTTTAATAAATAACTTCTCATTTACACTCTCTATATGTTGTATGGACATAGTTATAGGCATGTTGTCTTAATTAGAATGAGATCCCCTTGGTTACAGGCACTGTTTTAACCTTTCTTTGAATCCCCAGCATGTAGGACAGTGCCTGACTAAATGCTTAATGAGTGCTTCCTGATTGAAATGTGAGCTGTTCCTCTTTTCAGAGGGTGGAGCAGAAAGATGTTCAGTACCTGCAAATGAACGTTTGTCTAGCTTCCATCTCCGACTCCCAGGCTAGACTGATGGAGCTCCTCACTAATCTCCATTCATAAATCCAATCTCTTTGTGCCCAGTTTCTACTCAACCAACCACTTTCCAGTTTTTTTTCATTGCACCGTGTTTCTTGTCTAGAAACCTGCTTTATTTTTCTCTAGCGCTCTCCTGGAGTGAACGTACAAGTATTTTCATTTTCAGTTATTCATTTAGTTCCATTAACATCCTCAGGGAGAGCAGTGACTATGCTGTTTCTCTATTTCTATCCAAACAACTAGACCAAAGTCAGAAATTAGAATCACTTGATCTGAGAAGTGGAAGGGAAGTCAGAAGTCACCTACTTCAAAAAGTGAGTCCAAAGCCTCTTTAGGCATTAGCTGGCTTTATCTGTATAAGAAAGGCCAGGAGAGAAGAGAAAAAAACTTAGGTCTCTCTGCCTTTTCCTCTTCTATTCATCTGTGTAAGAGGATGGAAGAGGTTTAGAGTTGGGGAAACCGTGGAACCCCTGATCCCAGAGTTGTTTGGTGGTGGTTGAGCCAACAGACCTCACATAGATTATGAATAGGGTGTAGTCTAGCTTTCAGTGATGAAAATCAGGAATCCTAGAGAATACTCATCAGCTAGAGTGAAGTTTCTGACAAAGACCCAAGGGCCTGGCCAAGAAATAAGATCTAAAGAAGAGATTTATCTGGAAGGCATTACTTAGTTGGGAAGGCCTGCACTTCGCACTTTGTTCTAAACGTCTTGGTGTGTTGGGCCTGAGAATCTGACAGGGAAATGAGAATTCTCATGGCTAAGACTCAGAAAGAAAGAAGACAGGATACTTAATAAGGAAAAAAAAAGCTGAATAGCCTTTTTATGGGGCCATGTTTGGAGCAGCTTCTCAAAAATAACCATTAAAAATAAGCCTCTGGCTTTTGTACTGAAAGGTCACAGCAGAGTCCAATTGACAATAAAGAGATAGCTGAGGATAGAGACTGTGTCTCCAGAAGGCACCAGCCGAGCAGTATCCATCTGGCCAACTACAAGTCCAGTGGAAAACAGAGGGAGTGGTCTGATGATACTGCCAGAAAATACCAGTGACCATGTAGCGCCGGAGGTGTGAGTTGTTCCTGTATACTGGTGCCCTGGTCAAAAGCATTCCCTATGTCTGTGCTTTTCTGAGAATGTTTCCTATGTGTATCCATTCTTCTAGTTGTGTATTTGTGGGAAAAGGTGTCCCAGGTGTGTGTGGGAAATGTTTTATCGCTATTTTTCCTACTACTTGAACTAATTTTATTCTCTGGTTGACTTTTAAAGGTAAGGACATTGGTGGGGGCTCACAAGTTACAATTTTAAGAGAGTGTAGACCCACACGATGCCTTGAATTTTGGGCACACCCTGTGAGTTTGGAGGCACCTATAGTTGTTACATAGACTAAGCATGTATCCCATCTAGGAATGGAATTATAGACATACATCCTAAGCAAGAGTTCAACTAGCTTTTGCTTAAATACTTTTAATGATTGGGAACTCACTACCTCCTAAGGCAGCTTATTTCACATTTGCTCTATTTTTGTTGTTTGTTTGTTTTTGTTGGGTTTTTGTTTGTTTGTTGCTAGGCAGTGGGGTTAAGTGGCTTGCCTAAGATCACACAGCTAGTAAGTGTCAAGTGTCTGAGATTGGATTTGAACTCAGGTCCTCCTGATTCTAGGGCTGGTGCTCCATCTACTGTGCCACTTAGCTGCCCCACATTTGGCCCATTTTGAATGTTAGAAAAGATCTGTCTTGGAAAACTGGAAAGTAGTCTGTCAGAAGCGAGGCATGCCAAATTTCATGATGTATACTATCTTGAGCTTAAATTTGGTATGTGAAATAAACATAAAGGGTGATATATTAAACAAATTAGTAGAAGATGTAAGAAATTATCCATCAGGAACAGGCTGACTTCAGAAAGACCTGGAAAGACTTATACGGTCTGATGCTGAGTGAAGTGAGCAGAACCAAGAGGACTTTGTACACAATAACAGCCACGTTATGCAATGACTAAGATTGTTAAACTGAACCTTTCTCAGCATTATGAGGATCTAAGACATTTCCAGAGGCCTAGGGAAGGATAATGCTGTTCATATCCAAAGAAAGAACTATGGAAGTTGAATCGCTATCACTTATTTTTACCTTCTGTTGAGTTTTGTTTCATCTTTCTGATGGTTCCTCATATTGGTTTTAATTTTTACTTACAGCTTCACTAATGTGAAAACACGTTTAATGGGTATGTAAATGTAAAGCCTATGTCAGATTGTGCGCCGTCTTGGGGAGGGTGGGGGTGAGGAAAAGGAGAAAAATTTTCAACTCAAAAGCATATGGAAAAAAAAATTTAAATTAAAAAAAAAAGAAATTATCCATCAGATGTACGGATAAGGGAAGAGTTCATGACCAAACAAGAGACAGAGAGGTTTATAGGAAAATGAAATAGATAATTTTGATTACATGAAATTAAAAAGGTTTTGTACAAGCAAAACCAATGCATCTGAAATTAGAAGAAAGATGGGAAACTGGGGAAAGTGTTTGCAGCAAGTTTCTCTAAAAAGGTCTCATTTTTTTTAATTCATAGAGAACTGAATTAAATTTACAAGAACAAGAGCCATTCTCCAATTGATAAATGGTCAAAGAATATGAACAGGCAGTTTTCAGATGGGAAGATCAAAGTTATCAACAGTCATATGAAAAAATGCTTTAAATCACTATTGATTAGAGAAATGCAAACCAAAAAAAAGATGTTTACTTAGTCAAAGCAGAACAGTCTTATGCCATCATGTTTCAAGCACCCATGATTGAGAAAAGATGACTCTTCTGTCATTTTCAACGTTGAGATTTGCTTTCTGCTTGGTTCTTTCAGTATGTTTTGGGTATGTTAATTAAAAACTCAACTTTCAGAATTTCTAGGGAACTAATACATCTGTACAAGAACTGATTCCCCTTTTATGTCAATTACTCAAACAGACTGTCATTTTAGTTGTATTATAACAAATAGAATAGCAGATTTAAACTCAGAAGAAGCATGGGGTCATGACTTGCTGTTAGAAGAACTCCATGAGTCAGTTAATAAACTTTTTATGAAGCATATACTATGATGTAGGCATTATGGTAAGTGTTGAGGATACAAAGGCAAAAACATGGTCCTTGCCCTCAGGGAGCTTATACTCTAATGGGGAGACATAAACTGTACATTTGTAGCCCTTTATAGACTCTGGAGTTCCTTGTCCCAACTCCCATTTGCACAGCTAAGTTGGTCTTCCAGAGCAAGGCTACCTATTGCTGTCTTTCAGAATTCCACAGGTACATACTTCTAAAAAGCAGTAGGTTTTCTTTAATGCTATCAGCTTAAGCCCCATTCCTTGTGTATTCTTCCCCATATTAATGAACAATTACAGTTAGTATTTCCTCTATATCATTGATACCTCCAGTAATTAATACCCCAGTATCATTTAACCAATTAACTAATATCAACTAGCTTTTATGAAGGGATATTTCCCCAGAAGATATAGCAAAAAAAGAACTAATATCTCCCTTTAACATCTGAGAATTGGAACAAGAAGCAGAGAAGAGATAACCCTTAGGGTACCCCAGAACACTGGGGGGCATATAATAAGTTTGGCCCTGACGGAGTGAGGCCAGAGCAAACATGTTACAAATAAATGAATGAGGGGCAGCTAGGTGGCGCAGTGGATAGAGCGCCGGCCCTGAAGTCAGGAGGACCTGAGTTCAAATCCAGCCTCAGACCAAACACTTGACACTTACTAGCTGTGTGACCGTGAGCAAGTCACTTAACCCCAATTGCCTTAAAAAAAAAAAAGAATGAAAAAAGCATTTGTTAAGTACTTACTATGTGCCAAGCACTTCTGCTGAACCTGGGTTTACAAAAAAGAAGGTAGTCTCTGCCCTGAAGAAACTTACATACTAATGGGGAGTCATGGCTGGGAGGACTATTTTGGTTTGGGAAGTCACTGAGAGAGTAAAAAACAAAAGATATCATTTTTAAAAAAATATCATGAGTTACACTGCAACAGATCCCAAATTTTCAAATTCCTACTTCATTTTTCCACGTCTTTCTCCATCTGTCAGTTCCCACGGCACTTCTGAGTAGAAGAGTTAGGCCCTGGGAAGGGTTTGCCATTAGGCTTTGATCCCATTTGTTCAGGCTTACTGCCTCAAGGTCCAAGTTGCTAATACTGTTCATGAAAAGATCAAGCCTTTCTATTTCAGGAGGGAATGTCACAGGCGAAATATTTCATCACTGACACTTCCTGCAGCTGTCTAAAGTACTGTTCACCCTTCTCTATGGTCAGAAAGCAGACTAATGAGAACTTTACCACAATAGCTATGGCTGAGTGTTTAACACAGGATCTAGAACTGGCCGGAACTTAGATGAGGAATCATGAGTTATGCAAGAGGAGCCGTGAAGTGTGTCATTGAAGAGGCTCCTATTTGCCCTGATGAGTCTCGCCCCACCCCCAGATCATAGTTACTGCATTCTCTCATGTCTGTAGTGGATCCCCCTGAGGACTTGGGGCTTTGTCTTTCTGGTGCTATGATTCATGAGCCCCCACTGGTAGGTTCTGCCCCCTGGTATCATCGATTAAGAATCAATTTAGTCAGTAGCTGAAGTAGCTTTTAGAAAGAGATATTTATTAGAATGGTACAGTAAGAATTCTCCAGAAGATCTGTCACACAGCCTCTCACTAAGGGAATGGCCCCGAGCTTAGAGAGCACAGGCAGCAAAGGGATATCTCATGGTGCCTGGATGCTGGAAGTTCCTTTTCTCCTCTCCATGGGGGTACTCACGATGTTCCCCTTCTCCACGGTATAATTTCCTGCTGTGACTCTGTGTCTTTTATGCTTCGGTCCCGATGCATTCCCTATCATTAGCTGTTCTGGAGATGCTGCTAGAATGCTGATGGAGAGATGGGAAATCTTCTGGCCTCCAAAATTCATCAAGTTCTCCTCGAGTCTCAGAGTGGGGGTGGGAGGTAACCAATGCTGGTGCTTAAATGCCTTCCTCCCCACTCCCCCAAGTGATTTCTTTTTGGAAATTTTAACTGGAACAATATCTTCTAATTCATGGCTCACCGACAACTCTCATTTCGCACTGGCTTACTCATTTCTAGAAGATCCATGGAGTAGGACCATATGTCCTCAGCCAATCCAAGTACTCTTCCTACAGGATCACTCCAGCTCATCCAGTGGCTCACTAAAGACCTTTAAATTAATTAAAGCCTTTTCACATTTAATTGGAAGGTCTTTGATTGATTTGCTTCAATCAGGACTCTTTTCCAACTGGTTAAGGTACCCAGGTACCCTTGAAACACTTCATGTAGTTGGGGGAAGGTGATTTGATTGATTTTTTAAAATTGACCCCACATTTATGGAAGACTGGGGAAAATGATGGGTAAGTTCTACAGCAAGAACATCAGATTTACTGGATAATACGGACAAGAGTCTCCCAGAAAGGGCAACCATGAATGGATTGCAATTGACATGACTGGAGGGAATACACTCATCATGAAGACTGCAGATTCACTGATATGCTAGAGAAACATAATTGTTATCTAGCTCAGCTTCTGCATTTACACATGAGAAAACTGAAGCCCAGAAACTGTGCACAGCCACCCTGCTAGAACTTGGAAGAACCATGTGGCTGACAAGTACGTGACAATGGGGGCCCAGTGGAACAACCACCAGACTTGAACTCAGCTGATTGTGGTTATGGACAAGTCGCTTTAATGCGTCTTCATCTGGAAAACGAGCATAAAAACTGTCCTTCTTCATAGGATTTGTTGTGAGGAAAATGCTTTGCAAATTTTAAAGTATATTCAATCAATACAATTTTATTAAATATCTCCTATGTGCCAGAGAATGTGCTAAAGGTTTTACAATGATTATCTCATTTGATCCTCAGAACGATCCTGGGAGGAAGGTGTTATCATCTCCACTTTACAGATGAGGAAACAGAGGCAAACAGAGGTTAAGTGACTTGCCCAGGGTCACATAGCAAGGAAGTGTCTTAGGCTGGATTCGAACTCAGGTCTAGAAGTAGTGCTCTATCCACTGTGCCACATCATCACCATCACCATGATTAGCATCTATAAGCAGGACTTTTAAGGTTTGTAAAACTCTTGATGCATATGTGAGACAACAACTCTGAGAGGTAGGCACTATTATTACCCCAATTTTACCGAAGAGAAAACTGGGGCAAATAGACATTAAGTGACTCGGCCAGGATCACACAGCTAGTAAGTGTCTAGGTAACATTCGAACTCAGATCTTCATGATTCCAAGTGCAGCACTCTATCTGCTGTGCCATGTATCTGCCTTGGTATATGCAAAATATATTGAAAGTCAATACAGTGTAATTGGGATGGGGAGGCAGCAGCAGGGGTTACAAAGGTGTGGGGGATCAAAAAGTGTTGAGCTTTGAAAGAAGCTAAAAATTCTAAAGGAAATAGATGAGAGGAGGGAGGGATAGTACATTCCAGATGTAGAGACCTGCGGTACTCTCTCTCATATACGGGGCTCCCTGAATGGCTATCCCAGGTTCAAAGTACCCTACGAATTCACATAGAATAATACTTACCTATTTACTTTTTCTCTAACCAGTCTGAGAATACTATCAATTCAAAGCAAAGCGATTAATGAAACAGAATAGCAGGAAGGTTTGCAATAAAACCTTTCCCCATATAAACCTAGGACAGACCTCCCACAAATACACGTGACTGTCAGTGGGGAACCTGAATGATCATGGAATCACAGATCTGGACCAGGGAGGGACCTCAGAGGCCGTCTGGTCCAACCTCCTCATTTGACAGACAAGGAAACTGAGGCACAGGGAAGCCAAGTAACTTGGTCAAGGCCACAGAGGTAATAAGAGGCAAGAATTAAACTGAGATTCTCCAACTCTAAGGTCAGTATCTTCTTCAAGATATGAAACTCTGGTCATTCCTGAGAGACCGTCTGCAATGTAAGCCCTTGTAGGATAGCAATATTGCATCTGCCCCTCTGCGTCGGGCCCTCTCCTTTTTCTGCATGTCCTCTCTGTGATTTCATCAGCTCTCCTAGATTCAGCTATCATCACCCTCTAGATAATTTCCAAATCTACATGCCCAACTTTAATGTCTCTCTTTTTTTTATTTTTTTTTCTCTCTCTCTTAAACTCCAGTCCCACATTTCCAACTATCTGCAGCGTGGTTTGGAAATGTCTGAGAAGTGATGTGGACACTGGTTCTGAGCAAGGTTAAATTGAAGGGTCACCTTTCAGAACCCAGGGACCCAGAGACAGAGTACAGGTGTTCAAGAAAACTCTTTTATCTCCTATAGGGACCTATAGACCTATATCATATTTTTGACTTACGGCTTTACTCCGTGTTGCTTGGGGTCACTTAGAGAGCTGACCATCTTCCCTTCCCCAGACACTCAATTCTTGTCGTTTGCCATGGTTATATTCTATAAAATCACCATGAATACTAAACCCCCATGGAAATACTGGGCTAGGTTCCTGCAATCCTCTGGTCATAACATCTACTTTAGTACTTTCCGGAATGGCCTCAGATTGGAAAATTTCCTTTTCTTTTTCTATCTGTATCATGTTATTGATTCATTAACACTGAACTCATGGCCAACAGCACTATAACTCATGCCTGAACAAAACTTATCTAACACGTGTATTTTATCCATAAGTCACATCACAATCTTCTGGCACTTAAAAACACAAGACAGTACTTCAGCATTACATTTGGAGGTCGTTTTAAACAGAAAAATCAACAAAAGGCACAAAAATGTGATAAACAGCACTAAGTAGCCTGCAAAAAGGGCACTTGTTTACTGTATGAGAGCTGACTCAAGAAGGCAGAGTCACCTTGTTCAGCCTCAGCTGGAAATGTGGGTGTCCAGTGACTCAAATTTTTCACCACTCTGTGGATGTCTGCGAAGTACTGTGAGTATTGATTTTGAGGCTATAAATAAATTTTAGCGAGTAGGTGAATTCACAAATATGAAATTTGTGGTAGTCAGCATAATGATGCTAGCACAAGTGAAGGCCCCTCTTCTGCAGTGGGGCTCTGTGCCCCACAATTCCTCAGTTCTGACTTTGGTTCCAATCTTTGACTCTGTGGTACCCTGCCATGCCAATTTTTCTTCTTTTTGTTCTCTTTTGTCCTATTAGCCCTTCAGTTTCTCCGCTGGCTTCTAGCTCCTTCCTACTAGGGTTGCACGTGTAAGTGTTTTGAGGATAGATCTATATATAACTTGGCATCCCTGTCAGGTACAAGCTCATCCCCTCCAGAGGCAGGTCTACATGGGCTCACTATCTCTGTGTGGCACCAGTTCCTTTCTGTCAGGGGGGTCACATGGATATAATGGCCTTCGGCACAGGCCTTTTCCCAGGTTTGTATGAAGCTGGATATCTCTCTCATTGTCCTATCACTGTTCCCAGGTCTGCTTGGAGATGTTCTCTGTCTTGTCTCCATGACTTAAACGCTCTCATACACAACTAACTTCTCTTTTTCTTTTTTTTCTCAGCTAGGCAATGGGGGTTAAGTGACATAAATCACACAGCTAACAAGTGTTAAGTGTCTGAGGCCACATTTGAATTCAGGTCCTCCTGACTCCAGGGCTGGTGCTCTATCCACTGTGCCACCTAACTGCCCCCTACTAACTTCCTTTTTACCTGGGTTTCTTCCGTACATGAAGATCAAGGGGCTTTCCTGTTTTCTCTTGGTGGATGTCCAAGATGCCTTCCAAGCTCATAAGGGTATCTTGGCTATTGACAGTGTGGTGCCATGGAAAGAACATTGAACATGGAGTCAGAAGACCTAGGCTGACTTTAAGCTCTGATGTGAATTTGTGTGACCTTGGACAAGTCATCAAACCTTTCTAAGCCTTGGTTTCTTCATCAGGAAAATAGAAGGTTAGAGTAGGTGGGTGTCCTAAGTTATCTTCTGGTAATATAAATTTGTATGAATGTATATTATTATCATTGATCACTGGCTTTCCAAAAATCATAAATCAGAAAAGTTGCCCAGGACTCATTGCCCAACAAAAATCACTAAAATTTTTAAACTGTGAGCTCCTTCAGGGCGGTATCCCCAGAGCTTAGCACAATGCGTGGCACATGGCTGATGTTTAACAAATGCTCATTGACTGCCTGGAGCCCGATTCCCTCCCTTTGGAGGCTGCTTTGCCACTTCTGCTGATGGATTTGCCTGGACCCTTCTATTACAGAGACCCTTTGCTTAACATAATAGATGGGTTTCTGCAAAACTGTGTGCAAATTACAGTGGCCATATTTGAGTGTGGAAATAGTGAGATGTGTTCTGACCAAGCAGCAAAGAAGAAGAAACCATATATGAAATCGTCAGCACTGTCTGACCAGGCTCAAATATATGACCAATCATTAAGAATGCTGCAAGAAGGCAAGCATGTACCAATAAGGCACTCCTCTACGGCTAGACAATTAGCAGTCTTGTTTAGAAAACAAACTCGGGTAAACGAAAAATGTTTTTTCCAGACTTCAAAGACCATTTCAGAGATAAATGAGGCAACAGAAGGAACACTGGTAGAGGAGTCAAATGACCTGGGTTCTAGTCTCTGCTCTCTCACTAATAAGCTGAGTGATGTTGGACAAGTCATTTAACCTGTCTGGGCCTCAGTTCCTTCATTTGTAAAATGACCAGGTTGGAACAGATGATCAGTGAGTTCCTTCTAACTCCTATAGTCTTTGTTTCAAGGCTTCTTTCTGTTGGGCTCTGACATTCTCTGTCCTATGAACCCTACCAACTCAAATATTCAATGTTCTAAGATTCCTCCCCCGCCCCCAGCTCTGACATTGTGTTCTAAGGTCCTTTCCACTTCTGACTTATTCTAGGGGCCCTCTTGGATCTGACATTCTAGTAGACTATGATTCTATCTTTTCTCTCCATTTCTATAGGGAGCAGACAGCATTTTTTAGAATTTTAAAACAGAGTTCCTTTCCTCCTCTTTCTTTCCCACCCAATCTTTTATGCTGCATTGTATATGAAATTCAAGTATCTCGGGTAACTTTTGTTTAAAGAAAATCTTTTTTAAAAAAAATAAATGAAGTACCTTTTCATTAATGGTAGTAATCAGTCCTCTCATTTATATGCTTTGTAAGTTTGTCTTCTGGGTTCACTGATTTTTCTTAAAGGCACTGTGCTTATACACTGTTTCCTGGCAGAGAAAAAAGGGTGCAGTTTTGAGTCATTCAAGACTGTAGTCAGCTAGTTCACAGGCGTTTATTGACTGAGGAACATGAGCTGGGCCCCTCACTAGATGCTGTCATGAATCTCTAAACATCAAAACCATTGTTTCCGAAGACAAATAAAACTCTGGGGTCAAATGAGATCCGCTTTGCAGGGCAGAAGGAAGCAGCAAAGCATTAGGGGGGATTCTTCAACTAACACATTTCCCATCTCTTTGTAAACAGGAAACACTACACTCACGCCCTCACAGTCAGGGGTGAGTGATACAGTCCTGTTGCCTATTCACTGTGGCCCTGACTGAGGAAGCTTACCACGCTCCAAGAAAGATGCAGAAAGTTAAACCCATGCATTTTAATTTGGACATAGAGAAATTTTTAAGAAAGAGGAAAAAAGAGATAGAGACAAAGTGAGAGACAGAATGGGAGACAGAGAGGGAGAAAGGGAAGAAGGTAAAAGAAGGAAGAAAGAAAACACAGAATGAAAGAAAGAGACAGGAAGGAAGAATAGAATGAAGGAAGGAAGGTAAGATTGAAGGAAGGAAGGAAAGAAGAAAGAGAGGAGGTAGGAAGGAAGAAAGGGAGGAAGAGAAAATCTTAGAAGGGAATGAGGTTTGAGTTGTTACTCTAGTGGTAGTAATGGGTTCCACTGAGCCATTATCATTCTCTTGGGTTATCCCTGAACCCTTGACATATGAACAGGGCATATTGGGAAACAACTGGCTGCCATTAGGAGTACAGATGTCAAGACAAATGTTCTTTAAAGGCACGGAGCTCATGACATTGACCATATTGGCGCTGGAGAGAATATCAAAGACAGAGGGGATCCATGAAATGCTGTGGTATGGGGAACAGCTCAACAAAGTGTAATCTATCAGGGGACAAACAACAAATGAAGCAGTGCCAGGCATTGTAATAAATTCTGGGGATACAGAGAAAGGTCAAAGATATTCCTTGCTTTCAAGGAGCTCAGTCTAATGTAGGAGACAACATGCAAACAACTGTGTGCAGACATATAAAGGATAAGGAAGAAATGATTGACAGAGAGAAGGCATTAGCATCAAAGCAGATCAAGAACGGCTTCTTGTGGAAGATAGGATTTTAGCTGAACTGGAAGGAAGCCAGGGCATCTGGGGTGTAGGGATGAGGAGGGAGCGTATTCCAGGCATGGGGGCAGCCAGGGAAGCTGTGGGGAACCTAGAGTGTCTCTCTGAGATGTTGAGTAGTTTATTCCTCTGGCAGATCCACAGTCCCTCTTCTCTGTTTCTCAGTTTTCCTGGCAGCTCTTATGAGTGTCAGAACAAAGAGGGACCATGCTATGAGTCTCTGGCCTCTGGCTGATAGGGATGTTGTTGCTTTTTGTGTTGGCTTTTTTCTCCCCCAAAATTCAAATTCCAGAAATCCTGATTTAAAAATAACTGAGACATGCAAGTTTCTCCCCAGAGCCTTTTGGCTAAAATTAAGCCCTTCACAAAGACCAGTTGCCCTGCCTGATTTTCAGAAAACAACCTGCTAGCCCATGGCATCTCATCTTTGAGGTGGGAGTCCAGAACCAGAGGGCAGCAAGTATTTATTCATCTGGAAGAGAAAGGCACGGTTTACAGGGCAGAAAAAGCCAGAGCCTGTGGGTCCCTGAAGAGATGGCCTTGTGCCAGAGAGCTTTTATCAGCCTTCTCCTAGGGCCTGCCTGCTGATATTCAGCACTGTGGAGTAGTAGTTGAGGGATACAAGAGGTCCCAGAATACAGGATCCATTTCCAATCTTCTATTCAGTGTCTATCTCACAGGTGAGATAAACACAGGATAGAGCCTGTCCTCCCCATCGCCAACTAAGGAATACTAATAATAAAGTAAAAAGCTAGTATTTATGTAGCCCTTTAAAGTTGGCAATGTATTTTTAATATTCTTATTTGTTTCATCGGAGTCTGAAAATAACCCTGGGAGACAAGTACTAGAGGTATGATTGTCCCCATTTTACAGATGAGAAAAACGAGGATCAGAGACAGGGTTGTACAGTTAACAAATATCGAGAGATTCAAACCATCTTTCTGTCTTGGAGTCTAGTGCTCTCTTCATTATAGGAATTATATTTTCTTTTCTTACTTCAGGGTAAAATTGTCTCATTTGAACCTCATAATATCCCTCTAAGGTAATAGTTCAAGGATTTATTTCTCTCCATTTTAGAGATGAGGAAACTAAGGCTGAGATAAATGATTTTACCCAAGATCATACAAACAGCAAACTGCAGAAGCAAAATTACAGTCAGGGCCCATGTTATGAGTCATCTGTCAAATAAGGGAGCTGGACAAGGTGATCTCTGAGTGTTCTTTCAGTACCAAACTCTGTGATCCTATGACTTTAATCCAGGGCTCTTTCTGCTATACTATGTTGCTTCTACAGGGATGTGGGGAACTATTTTTTTTTTTTAAATTCAGACCCATAAATTCAATAACGTTTGTGAATTCCCAGCATGAAAAATCTTTCCACTGGTGGAGAGCAATAACTCTTCGGTAACTTATATTCTTCTCCCTCCCAAACCTGTTCCTGAATTTCTTTGAATTTCAAAATCATGTCTCTGTTCTGGGTTCATCCTGGAACTCCCTGCCTGGGCCTCCTTGCTCTAGAACATCCCATCACACCTGTGGCCAAGTTCACCCTGGAATGTCTCTCCACGAGGCCTTTCTCCCATTGGTGAGTTCTCCTTGGAGCCTCCATTTTGTGGAGGAGCCCAGCACAGCTGGCCTTCATTCCCCTCCTAGCTCTGTTCCTGACTTTCTCTGGACTTCAAAATCCTGCACCCACCATACCAGGTAGCCAGGTACCTTCCCCCTTTCCCCCACCTTCTTTTTTTTAAGCTCCCTTTTTCTGTGTTGTCTTTACCCATTACAATGGGAGCTCCTTGAGTATAGGGACTGTCTGTTTTTGTTTTGTTTGTGTGTTTGCTAGTGTTTGTATTTCTAGTTAGCATGGGGCCTCTAACATAGTAGACTCTTTTTTTGTATGTGGGGGGGGCCAGGGGAGGCAATCAGGGTTAAGTGACTTCTCCAGGGTCACACAGCTGGTACGTGTCAAGTGTCTGGTCCGAGGCCAGATTTGAACTCAGGTCCTCGTGACTCCAGGGCCAGTGCTCTATCTACTACACCACCCAGCTGCCCCCCATAGTAAACTCTTAAGGAATATTTCCTTCCTTCCTTCCTAGAGAGTTGCCTGGGACTCTGAGAGGTCAAGTAATTTGCTGATCACAGAGCTAGTATGTGGCATGGGTAGCTAAGATTACAAAAAGAAAACATGGGCTCTAATCCTAACTTTGAGACCTACTAGCTGTATGACAGTCAATTAACCTCTCTAAGCCTCGGGTTCATCATCTATAAAATGGGACCATAACATCTGTGGTACTTATTCACAGGGTTGTTGTGAAAGTCCAACAGAGGAATGCTTTGAAAACTTTAAAGTTCTTATGGGCTGTATTAGTTTTACTTTATTTATTTTTTTCATGGTTTGTTCCTTTTGGTCTGTTTCTTCTTTCAAAACATGACTAATACGGAAATGTATTTTACATGATTACACATCTATAACCTATATCAAATTGTCATCACCATTGTAGGGAAGGGGGAGGGAAGGGAAGGAGGAAGAAAATATGAAACTCAAAAATTTTTTTAAAAATGAATGTTAAAAATTGTCTGTAACTCGTAATTGAAAAAATACTCCACGTGTATAAATGCATGCACATATACACACATGCACACATACACACATATATACATGCATATACATATACACATACATGCATACATGCATACATACATATATACACACACATAGTTATTATGCACTAAAGGCAGGATTTGAACCCAGCCAAGTCTTTTTGCTGCCTCTTTCCTCAGTTGTTAAGGGATTATTTTTTTTAAGGAGCTAAAAATTTAAAATAGTCTACTTCAGTCTGTCTCTTTTTTTCCTGCCCATTTTGTGGGCATGAATTTTTTGTGATGGAGAAAATGCCTGGAAGACAGTCAAATTCCATGCTTCCTCCTCTCTTGAATTAGTGTTTATACACCTCAATAGGATTTTCCTCCATGTGCTTTTATAACACCTTTTAAAAACAATTTGTGCTGGTTTTTTCCTTTCCTTGTTCCTGGATAAGTTCTTCCAACTGACCACTTTCCACCTCAGAGAAAAGAAGTGGAAATTTTAAAACACGGTGGTGTGGTGTGGTGTGGTGGGTACAACTCCATGTGGGGTCAGGAGACCTTTCATCTCTACATGGCTCTTCTGTGTGCTTGCCATGGGACTGAAACCTGGGTGTTTCCTTTCTCCAGTTGGCTACTGCCAACCCACTGAAACTATTTATTCTGGATGGAGTCTCTTAGTGTCCAGTTAGTTGTCCTGGTCTGTGTTGCCTCCCTCTTCCACCTCACCCTGCCCCCCCCCAATATATGCCACGTTTAAATGAAAAAGTGAATTCTAATTATGGAATGCATGACTGTCCACAAATTGTCACAATCCAGGCTCTCTCAGAAGGTGGTTTGTAGTATTAGTCTCAAACTCCAGCAGCCATCTCTGACTCCACACCTTTCCATGTCTTTTTTCCATACATTAGGTAGTATAGCCCCACCTCTGGGCATAGTCTCCCGGTACCCACTGACAGTGGCAGGTTGAGTTTCCTGAGGGCAATGACTACTTTCCCTTCTATCTCTGGGCAACCCTGAGGGGCTGGAGTTTCTAAGACTATTACTCATGAGCCCCCATTGGCATGCTTCCCTCAATATTGATTAACTAGTTGATATCAATTAGCTTTTCTTTGTTTGTGTGTGTGTGTGTGTGTGTGTGTATGTGTGTATTTATTACACATGGAGTGTTTTTCAATTACATGTTACAGACAATTTTTAACATTTATTTTTTAAAAATACGTATTTATGAATATATGTAGGTCCATAGGTATTTTAATATACAAAAGATATTAAAATAATACAGCATATTAACAAAGTGTATGTACATTTTGAAACAGGAGAGATACTAGTATGTTGAGCAGTGTGGAAAACACTTTGAGAATTGCTATCTTTTTTTCCACACATCACCATGTGGACTACACCTATCAAACTCTTTGTGCTTTAGAACACGCCTGAAGTCTCAAATTCAAACTACCACATATCACTGAAAGACAATGAAGTACAGCAGATAGAAGATCAGCCTCAAAATATGCCTCTGATACATAGTGACTATATGACCACAGTCAAATCACGTAAGTAGTGCCTTTTCAGTATATGCCACAATCAATCAGCTTTTCAAAGGGACCTTTCTTGAGAAAGGAAAGCAATTACAAAAACACCACCAGCACCCCATCACCCCCAAGTGAGGGTGCCCTCTGTCCTGCACACATTCAGTTCCTGGGAAGACTGGGTTCAAACCTGAAGGACAAAGGAATTGAAGTCACGGTACAGGGAACCTATGAGGCGAAGGGGTACCTCCTGGCCTGGGAGTCCTTTTCTCCCTTCTCATAATCTTCAAGTTCACTCCTGGGGGCTGTCTAGCTGATAGATGGCTGCCTTGCTTTGCTGAGCTAGATCCTTATGGGATTTAGGGCCCGAATAGCTGGGTCTAACCATTCGGCTACTGCTGCTACCAACTCTGCTGGTCTTTCATGGTTTGGGGGCTCTCTCAGTGTCACTAGTCACCGCAGACCTCTCCTTTGAGAAAAGTCAGTCTCCTAAGGTCAAGAAAGAAGAAAACCAAAAGAAACTGAGGCACCATGCTCTCATGGCTACATGGCATCCTGGTGGGAAATAAGACCTGCTTCCCCTCCTCCAACCGTCCTTACTCAAAGCCATCTGCTTTAACCTTTCATAAGCACCCTCAGTTCTGGCTCCGCCTCAACTGAGTCGCTGGTCTTTCCTGTTCCTGAGCCAACTAGAAAATTTTCATTATCACGATGTTACTTGGGGACAGAAACTGAATCCCCAGAGTTCCGTGTACTGGATTGGCAGCACAGAATATTTTACACATTTTGTGTTCCCTCCAAGAAAGTCCTATGTGCACATGCTCTAAGGACAGGGTCCTACTCCTGTTACAGGGAGAATACAGAGTGGCAAAGGATCTTTGAGTACATAGTGGTTATCGTGCTGGACTCAGGAATCAGGAAGTTCAAATCCTACCTCTAGCACTTAGCTATGTGCTCATGGGCAAGTCTCAACCTCTCTTGGTTTCCTAAAAATGAGAGGTAGAGGAAACTTGAGAAAAGAAATGACAGTGATGCAAGAAAATTATGAAAAAAGAGTCAATAGCTTGGTAAAGGAGGCACAAAAATTCACTTAAAGAGAGAAACATCTTAAAAACCAGAACTGGCAAAATGGAAAAAGAGGTACAAAAAATTCACTGAAGAAAAGAACTCTTTAAAAAAGTAGAACTGGCCAAATGGAAAAAGAGGTACAAAAGTTCACTGCAGAAATTAATTCCTTGGGGCAGCTAGATGCGGCACAGTAGATAAAGCACTAGCCCTGGAGTCAGGAGGACCTGAGTTCAAATGACCTCAGACACATAATACTTCCTAGCTGTGTGACTCTGGGCAAGTCACTTAACCTCAATTGCCTCACTAAAACAAACAAACAAACAAAAAAGAAAATAATTCCTTAAAAATTAGAATTAAACAAGTGGAAGCTAATGACTCCATGTGACATCAATAAACAATAAAACAAAATCAAAAGAATGAAAAAATAGAAGAAAATGTGAAATATTTTATTGGAAAAACAACTGACCTGGAAGATAGACCAAGGAAAAAATGTAAAAATTATTGTACTACCTGAAATCAATGATAAAAAAAAAACCTAGACATCATCTTTCAAGAAATTATCAAGGAAAACTGCCCTACTATCCTAGAAACAGAAGGTAAAATGGAAATTGAAAAACTCCACCGATTACCTCCTGAAAGAGATCCCAAAATAAAAACTCCCAGGAAAATTATAACCAAATTCTAGAGCTCCCAGGTCAAGGAGAAAATATTGTAAGCAGCCAGAAAGAAATCAAATATAGTAAGGCCACACTCAGGATAACACAAGATTTAGCAGCTTCTACATTAAAGGAGCTGAGGGTTTAGAATATGATATTCTAGAGGGCAAAGAAGCTAGGATTACAACCAAGAATCACCTACCCAGCAAAACTGAATATAATCCTTCAGGGGGGAAATGGATATTTAATAAAAATAGAAGATTTTCAAGCATTCCTGATGAAAAGACCAGAGCTGAATAAAAAATTTGACTCTCAAATATAAAACTCAAGAGTAACATAAAAAGGTAAATAGGAAAGAGAATTCATAAGGGATTCAATAAAGTTAAGCTATTTACATTCCTACATGGGAAGATACTTGTAACTCCTAAGAACTATGTCATTATAAGGGGAGTTAGAAGGAGTATATACAGACAGAGGGCATGAGTGTGGATTGACTTTGATGGGATGATATCCAAAAAAATAAAATTAAGGGGTGAGGAAAAAAAATGTACTAGGAGAAGGGGGAAGGGAGAGGCAGATTTTTTCAAGGAGGCTCTGGCAGGTTCTGGCACTTCATTCAATCAGGAAAATGTCACCAGCAAATAGTAGCATCTGGATGACCTGCACATCTACAAGAACTCCCTCTTCACCCTGAACTCTGAACTGGAAATCCTCCATCACTGTAGGGGAATACTTTTGGTGAACATAAATCGTCCTGTTTTATGTCTCACCTGATGCTTCTCATCAGAAACCTACCGAACAGGGTTTTTTCAGTTGTTACATCTTCTAAGGGAATCTTAGATGAGCTTGAGGTCTGTTTAAGAGACACTTTGTTGGGGAAAAGGCTATAACTCTTATGTTCTACTGATTCAAATGCTTTGTTTGGTAATCAATGAATAATAAGCACTAGAGCTTATATTCTCTACATTTTTCAGTTAATTGTGAAGTGGAAAACATGTGGTCCATTCCTGAATGTCTCTTGCAGAAGCCTGCTTTCCCCCTACAAATACCCTTCTTGCTTATATCCTTGATTTATGAGCGGTCAGTTCTCACAAAGGTAATTGAGTAGGCATAGAGGCAGGTAGTTACTGACATTCCCTTGATCACCTTTTAAAAATGGCATTAATAAGGTCTAATATTTTCTCCTATTTCTTTGGTATTTTCCTCTCTTTAAAACACATTGTATATCATTCCCTTTAAGCCTTCATGATTGTATTGCAGCCAGCGTGAACTTTCTCTAAATATATTGGGTCTAATCTGATTGCATTTCTAATCTTTGTTCTCCTTGGTGCCATTTCTACCTCCTCTAAAAGTATATCCGAGGGGCAGCTAGGTGGCGCAGTGGATAGAGCACCGGCCCTGAAGTCAGGAGGACCTGAGTTCAAATCTGGCTTCAGACCAAACATTTGACACATACTAGCAGTGTGACCTTGGGCAAGTCACTTAACCCCAATTGCCTAAAAATAAAATAAAATAAAATGAAAGTATATCTGAGACAGATATTAGGATCCAAGTATGATGGTTCTACTATCCTTGATGAAAAAACAACACTTTGTTAAAAGTTTTTTCCATTTTCTTCCATTTGTTATCTCCCATTTTCATCCTTGAATGCCTGTGGAATGGCTTTTCTTAACTGATTAACTTACCAAGCTTTCTTCAAGCTGGTTTGATCCTCCACTGCCTCTCTCTACTTTATGAAACAATATTGTTCATAATTATCCTTCATGTGTCTTTGTAAAATTGTAGAAATGAGTTTATATTCTAGCCCAGTGTCGCCTTTGGCAGCTGTCTTTAGCCATTTGGCAAGTAAGTCAGTGGAAGAGTATTTTGCCCAAAATACCAACCTAGAGCAGGATGTGGTAGAGAACTATCTTTCTCTGAGTTTATGACCACTAAATTCAATACTATCATAGAACACAGAAAAAAGCCTGTTCCACATAAGGCAGAAGCTCAGAACGAGATTCAAATCTTGCCAAAGGGGTGAGGAACTGATGCTGAGAGATCTCATCCCCCCGATGAGCCAGAAGTGCCTGTGGGTCAGAGCTATCAGACAGATGATGAAGACAGGATTGGGAGGAATGAACAGATGGGGGAACCAAAGAAACGGAGGAGACAGACAACAGTGAGAATCCTTTCCTGGCCTACTACTCCAGAATGGTCAATGAGTTGGAAAATGGCATTGTTAAGTTGAAGCATCTGAAGATACTTGGATTGTCATAAAAAATTGAGAACCTCTTAATACTTTCTCCAGACTTGGCCTTCAGGAGCTTTGTTGCGAAAGGGTGAGGTATGTACCAGGCCTCAGGACTATCTGAACCTTTCAAGGAAGAGCCTCTCTGCATCCTCTTTCTCTGCACCAGGCTATTTTCTATTCAGGTGAAAAGCAGCACATGTAAATGCTATATAGAGTCTAAGGAAGTTTGAGTAGGAGGATGAGGATTAGGAAAGAGTCCTGACCTTGATGTTTGCCCCCTTTGTCTGATTTTGGATGAATTGCTTAACCTCTTTGTGCCTCACCTTCCTCGTCTGTAAAATAACGACCTACTTTATTCTCAGGATTGGGGTGACTGAGAACTACATGGCTCTGCTTAGCAGGGATAGGGGTAGAGTGAGAGAGGAATGGGTATATGAAGGGGTGAGGAATTGAATGAAAAAGATGAGAGAAGACAAGTTTCCCCTGTCACTCTTGCTCCCCAAGGTTTCTGTACTACTGCTCCAAGGGAAGCCTGCGCCCATCCTCTTGGGCCATCTGGTCCGGGTTTGCCCCCATAGGACCTCTGCCAGGTAATGCTTCTTCCAGGAAGCTGGAAAACAAGATGGGATGACAGAGAGGATCTCGGAAGCCCCATCTGAATCCCCCAAGTGACCATCTAGCCACCAGACACCCACTTCCTCATTAGGTAGCCACCTCCACTTTGGGACACTTCTGACTGTTAGAAGTTTTTTCTTCCTTTAAAGTAAAATCTGGGGACAGCTAGGTGGCGCAGTGGATAGAGCACCAGCCTGGATTCAGGAGGACCTGAGTTCAAATCTGGCCTCAAACACTTGACACTACTAACTGTGTGACCCTGGGCAAGTCACTTAACCCCACTGCCTAGCAAAAACAAACAAACAAACAAACAAAAAGCCCCCAATAAAGTAAAATCTGCTTTTCACTACTTCCACCCATCATCATTTTCACCCTCTTTAATATCTTCCACAGATGATCCTCTTGCCCCCTTTATCGCCCTTCTTCTACTATACCATCACTGCTGAAACAGAAGGAGGCTATGCTGGGCTGAAGGCCATTTAAACATTTTTATTGGTTTCATTGGCTGGCATGAAAAAAAATACATAAAGCTATACAATATACACACAACATCAATACATTAATACAAAGTAACATTCAGTGGCTTCCTATTGCATTTATAATAAAATATAATCTCCTCTGGCATTCAAAGCCTTTCACAGTCTGGCTCTGACCTGTCTTTCCAAACTGATTTCATCTTACTCCCCCTTGCATACTCTGTGTTCTAGCTAAACTGGGCTCCTTGCTATTTCCTGCACATTATATCACATCTCCTAAGTCCACAGGTTTGCCCAAGTGGTCTCCTATGTCTGGAATGCATTGTTTCTTTATCTCCTCATCTCGGAATCCTTAGCTCCCTCCAAGGTGTAGCTCAAGTTCTACCTCCTGTATGAAGTTTTTCTTGATTTCACTTCTCCTCACAGTTGTTAGTGTTTTCCCCCATGTAAATACTCCTCTTGGTTATTTTCCCAACTTGCATTCATATTGATGGTTTGGGTTCTTTGGAAGGTGACTTGGTTTCTAGGGGTAACCCTGTGGAATTGTACTACAAAACTATAGTTTATGAGCCCCCACCAGTGTTCTGCCCACTTACAGTCACGTCAATAGACACAATTAGCTTTTAGCAAAAGGGATTTACTAGAAAGACATAGCAAACATAGTAGCTATTCAACATTGCCTGTCTCCACCCCCTCCCCTAAGCCTAGGCCTCACTGTCTCACAAATATACACAGCATCTGTGAAAAAAGTGGGCATAAACTCAGGACATAAAGGTAGTGAAACACTCATATGGCCAAGACATCTCACAACTCTAGCAATACAGGATTTTGATGTCCTTTATCTATCAGTGGAGCTGGAATAAGCATAACACTACATCCCTTTTACAGTTCCTGTGTTTAAGGAGAAGAATGGTTTCATGTGCTCTCCCTACATCCCACAACATGAAGATAAAGAAGAGCAGTGACTCTTTAGCCTTTGCTTCTCAACTCCTTGTCCCCTTATAATCATCATGTTCTTCTTGAGATATTAAAAAGAAATATTATAGCCAACACAGTGCAGCAGTGCCCTTAGAGGCAGAATCACAGTATGCAAGACAGAAGGGAAAGAGTCAGGATGAATATGTCACAGATATTCACAACATACCCCTCTGTTAAATAAGAAATGACCATTATGATCATCCCTATTCCATATATTAAGGAATTAAAGAGCAGAGAAATTGAATGAACTCCAAAGATCATGCTGTCACTAGAAAGACTAAGATTAGTACCTGGTATAACCAAGAGAAGGGTTACCTATGCTTATCCATTTGACCCTTAGAGAGCCTGTTAATGAAAACTCAACCCTTCCTCTCCCCAAGGGAAAAGGGAAAAGCAGGAAAGGTCTTAAGTTAGGAAGAGATGGTTTTAAAAAAATCTAAGCACACTGAACAAAAAGCCTTAGAAGTATGAAGTGTGTGGCTGCCACAGTACACAGAGTTCCCCAATGATGTGGGTATACCTGCCTCTTGCCTCAGTATGAATGCTCGAGACAAAGCTGGGAACACTACACCATGAAAGGATGCTAAGCCACCCAAACAACAGACACTGGGCCTGAAGGATGATGGGCAGAACTGATACAGGGAGCCATAACCACTGCACTGTTTAGAACAGAAGTAGTTATCACTTTTCTAATCTTTTCTCTTCTGTCCCTTCTGTTCTCTTAAGGGAGAGATGAATCTTTGTTTGCTTCCTGTAATTCTTGTTATCACAAGAAATTGGTGTCTCTAGGACATTGTTCAGTGTGTGTGTGTGTGTGTGTGTGTGTGTGTGTGCATGCCTTTATTTTATCTGTGTGTGTGTGTCTTTATTTTATTTTTTTTAATTTCTAATGATTTTCTTTATTTTTTCTTTGTTGTGTATTTTTTAAAATTAATTAATTTTTAGTTTTCAACAATCACTTCCATAAGCTTTTGAGTTTTAAATTTTCTCCCCCTCCCTCCCCACCTTCCTCCTGCAGATGGCGTGCAACCTGACATAGGCTCTCTATATATGTTCTTATTAAACATATTTTCACATTAGTCATGTTGTAAAGAAGAATTAGAACCAATAGGAGGAGCTGCAAGAAAGAAGAAACAAAACAAAACAGAAGGAAGAAAAGAGCAAATAGTATGCTTCAATCTGCATTCAAACTTTCTAGTTCTTTCTTTGGGTGTGGATAGCATTTTCTATCATGAGGCTTTTGGAGATGTCTTTGATCCTTGCATCGCTGAGAAGAGCTAAGTCTATCAAAGTCAGTCATCACAATGCGGCTGTTACTGTGTACAGCGTTCCGGTTCTGCTCACTTCACCCAGCATCAGTCCATGTAAGTCTTTCCAGGTTTTTCTGAAGTCTGCCTGTTCATCATTTCTTATAACACAATAGTACTCTATCACATTCACATACCACAGCTTGTTAAGCCATTCCCCAATTGATGGGCCTCCTTTCGGTGCATGTGTGTCTTTAGAGAAAAAATAAAAGAAACTGAGCAGGACTATGGTCACCCCGGGACAGAGGGTTAAGAAAAAGAACCTTTTTTGTGTGTGTGAATGCCAAGCTTTGTCCAGCTGGCGGCTCAAAACAAACGAAAGAGATTTTTATTAAAAGTTTATTATTTAAGCTCTTCCAAAATAGAGAAACCCAAGCCAATCTAAACCTAGCCACTGAATGAGTTAGGCTATAATGTTCTGGTGGATAGGAGGCTCGAGGCTGCTTTGGAACAGGTTTGAATATTGGGACTTTTCATCAGTGTCCTAACTATGTCTTTGGGACAGCAGCAGATGGATATCATGAGGAAAGGTAGATTCAAGGCTCTAGTAGAGAAGCCCAACAGAAAAGCTACACCATCCCTAAGGGCCATAATTTGAGGCCATCAGCAAAGGAATTTCCAGAAGCTACAATTACCCCCTTGGAACATGTGTTGTCAGCTCAAGGCTACTCTTCCCTGAACTCAAGTACTGGTGGGAGAGGGTGGCACACTCTAAACCAGCAACTATGCCTACCCTGTGGAAGGCACTGCACTTTGGAATACAAAGACAAAATGAAAAATGGTCCTAGTCCTTAAGCTTATATTCTACTAAGGAACTATAACATATGAACATACATGTTATATATCTTATATAACATGTATGTTCATATGTATTTATATGTCATGGCCCCCTAGAACACATAGATGTATGTTATATAATATGTGTTTATATAGCATATGTTACAGCTCCATGGAACACACACAGACACAAATAAGTGTATATGTTTTTATATATAGATTTACATGTAGATATCTCTATATATTTATATGTAGATAGCTATATGTATGTTTTAATATATAGATTGCTATATTTATATGAATGTATACATTTCCTGTGGTGGAATTCTCTATAGACTCCCTCAGGAATTCATGCTGATAGTGTATATATGATAAAGATAGAGCAAGATCAGAAGTACAAATATATCCCCTAAGCCAGGGATACGTTTTCCCCTACACCACTTCCGTGCCTGGGGAGAGTAGACACAAACTTAAAATGGTTGCTACAAAGCATTTGCTCTGCCAAGTTCACTTCTGAATACAGCAGAGTCAATGAAGGAGGCTGCTTCCTTGCTTCCTCAAGCCAGCTTTTTGTGCTGAGCCATTGTTGGGCTAGGTCAAGCGGGTCACTCAGGCCCTCATTCTTCACGAACCTTGCAAACTCTGGCATGGTCTCATCTCTAAACGCTTGTTGCTCTCCCCACCTTTGGAGGCTCACAAGTCTGCAGTCTAGTCCATTCCATCTCTAATACTCCTTTACCCAATGCAGGAAGAACTAGACATTATAGAAATGTAAGCAACAGAAGAAACGTGGCTTCGTTTAGACCCTAGGTAGGGAGATATAGGCTACTGGCGTTCTCCCCACCTGGAGGCTTACAGCAGACCTTGACTCCTCACTCAAATGCAGCCAGGCAGAAAAAAGTGGAGTTGCCCCTATGGGAAGCCTTTGGATGCATTTCCAGTTTCTACTCAGCAGCCAATCAAAAAGAAAGCAGTAAGGGGAGGGGAAACATCATAGAGAAAGAAGAGAAATCTAACAACTAAGGAGATTGTTTATTTAGAGGTAGAAGAGAAGACAGATGTCAACTAGTCCTTCACTTTCATTGTATTAATGTGGAAACGGAGTCCTAGAGAAGTGAAGTGACTTGCAAATCTTGACATAGACAGTGACAAGGTCAGGATTTGAACCCATGATTTCTTACCCTAAATCCAATGCTCTATGGCATCATCGGAAAGGCTTCTCACAGGAGGTGGCCCATGAGCTGAGCCTTATGGGAAGTGAGGCATGCTAAGAGCTGGAGGGGAGAAGGAACATGGGAGACAATCTTTGTAAAGACACAGAGGCAGGATTTGGATTGTCAAAAGTGGCAAACATCCAACTAACCAAACTGGTAAAGGCATAGAGTGGGCAAGGAGATGATGAGCAATGATCCTGGAAAGATAAATTGAAGTCAGATTAGGAAAGGCTTTAAAGGTCATTCTGAGGGATTTGCATTTTATCTTAGAATCAGAAGGCAGCTACTGAAGATTCTTCTGCAGGCAAGTGACATAGCCAGATGTTCATTTTAGGAGGATTTCTTTTAAGTTTGTAGAGAATGGATCAGGAAGTGAAGGGATTGGAAGTTGGGAGCCCAACAAAGAGGCAATAGTCCAAGTGGGAGGTAGGGTAGTAGTCATGTGATTGGAGAGAAAGAGATGGATAAGGGAGATATTTTGGAGATAGAATTGATAAAATCTGACAACTGATTGGATAGAGGTGGTGATGAGGAAGAGGGAAGGATCAAGGTAGTACCATAATCTAGAGACTAAACACAGTAAGAAGATGTGTCACAAAGATGAACATTATTGGGGTATCAGGAATATGACGGGAAAAGGGTCCTTTCCAGCATTCCATCATTGCCACAGGAAATCCTAGACAACTCTGGACATGGTGAGTATAGAATGACGTGAGATTTCAAAACAAACACATTTGGAAGAGGAAAAGGACTTCTCTTCATGCTGGTGCTTCTCATTTACTATACTCCACATCTATGTTTCTCTGGGGAGCCAGAGGTTGTAAGGTGCAGGTCAGCGCATGTGGGCATTACTGCCCTCTGCTGGAAGGATTGCTCAAGGCCCTTATTTGGCTCTCTGAATGTGTGTCTTTAGCAGAGAAGGACCAACAAATTCATGCTTTAGGAATAGGGAGAACTAAGACTCTCTCTTTTCAATCACCTCTTTACTTGTGTAAAAACAGAAGAACATAGGATCCTAGATGCAGAGCTGGAAGGGACTTCAAAGGCTATTTAGTCAAGGAGTTCTTAACCTGGGGTCTGTGAACTTCCAAAAAATAGTTTTGATAACTGTATTTCAGTATATTTGGTTTTCTTGGTAATCCTATTCTATTTTATGCATTTAAAAACATTATTCTGAGAAGGGCTCTAAAGGCATCACTGGATTACTAAAGGTGTTCATGACGCAAAAAAGGTTAAGCACTTCTGATTTGGTCCAATCTCTTCATTTTATGGATGAGAAACTGAAGACTAGAGATATTAAATGACTTGCCCAGGATCACACTGTAGCTAGTGAATTTGTCAGGGAGAGGTTTGAACTGGGATATAATACATCTTGTGTGAGGAACAGAAAGGAGACCAGTGTCTCTGGACATCATAATACTGGGCAGAGGCAGGTATAAGGTATAAAAAGACTGGAAAGATAAGGGTTGGAGGTTCAGCTTATGAAGGGCTGTGAATGCAAAATGGAATATTTTATATTTGATCTATGTAATATGTGGTAGGAAGCTTATTTTTTGTACTTAGTAGTATTTTATTTTTTCCAATTACATGTAAAGATAGTTTTCAACATTTATTTTTGTAAGATTTTGAGTTCCAAATTTTTCTCCCTCTCTCCCCCCTCCCCAAGACAGCAAGCAATCTGATATTTGTTATACATGTACAATCATGTCAAACATATTTCCACATTAGTCATGTTGTGAAAGAAGAATCAGAGCAAAAGGAAAAAACCATGAGAAAGAAAAAGACAAAAAAAAAAAAGCAAAACTAATATGCTTCAATCTGCATTCAGAATCCATGGCTCTTTCTCTGGATGTGGATAACATTTTCCATCATCCGTCTTTTGGAATTGACTTGGATCACTGTATTGCTGAGAAGAGATCACGTGATAGGGAGTTTATTGGAGTAAAGAGGTGACATGGGTGACCTGAGTTTTGGGAAGATCATTCTGGCTGGGTAGAGGAAGGACTGGAGTAGGAAGAGACCTAAGGCAGAGAGACCAACCAGCAGGCTATTGCAATGGTCCTGGTATGAGATAATGAGGTCCTGCACCAAGCTTGTGGCAGTGTCAGAGAAGAGAAGGGTGTGTGTGTGAGAGATGTTGCAAAAGTGAAATTGACAGGCTTTGGTAACAGTTGGGATAAGAGGGGATGAGAGTCAAGGATGGCACTAGGTCCTAAGCCTGGGTGACCAGGAAGATGATGGTGCCCTCAAGAGTAATAGAGAAGTTAGGAAGAGGGGAAGGTTTGGAAGGAAAGATAATGAGATCATTTTTGAACATATTGAGTTTAAGATGTCCATGGGAATCCAGTTGGAGATTTCCAACAGGGATTTGGAGACAAGAGACTAGAGCTATTTGTAGAGGTTAGGCAGAGATAAATAGATTTGAGTCATCAGCATAGAGATGATAATTGAATCCATGAGAGCTAATAAGATCATGTGAAATATGAAGCACTCCAATAGCAGCTTGTGATCTATAGCATTAGAAACTCCCCTTTCCCAACTTTCCAAGCTCTCCCTTGAGAGCTTCTGTTGCATCAGTGCTTTAGGGACCTAACTTGTCAATGCAAGCAGGAGTGGGATAATAACTCCAGAGTATACATATGCTATACTAGTTAGGAAGTTATTATGATAGAGAGGAAGGCCTTAATTTAGTTGGCTGCATTGAAAGTGAATAGAAAGGGTCAGATGTGAGATATTGTGGTAGAAACAGCAGGACTTAGCAATTGATTGTATCTGTGGGATGAGGAGGAAAATGTCGGAGATGAATCCAAGGCCATGAACCTGGATCTCAGAAACATAGAACTTTATAGAGTCGGAGGCTATAGTATATTGGAAGCCATCTAGTCAAACCCATACTGAAACAAGATAGGGATAGGGACTGGACCTGGGATTTTATTGGCATAGAGAACTCCCAGGTGAAGAAATTCCCTCTATCATTGTAAGTCAGTTCCTCTGCAACTTAGAGTCTTAGGGAGGTGTCTAGAGGTTAAGTATCTTACTGCAGGCCACACAGCCAATACATATTGGAGTCAGGACTTTAACCCAATTCTTCCTGCTTTTCTATTCACTACATCATGCAATTTCTATTGAGGCAATATGATATAGTGGCTAGAGTGCCGGACTCCTAATCAAGAAGACCTGGGTTTAAATTCTATCTCAGACACTGAAATAAGAATCTCCTCAGTATACTGACAAGTGGTCATCCAGCAGCCTCTGCTCAAAGACCTCCCATGGGGGGATGCCCACTGTTTCCCCAGGTAGCCCATTTTACTTTGAATAGCTCTAGTAGCTTCTAAGGAAGTTTCCGTGCTTCAAGGCTAAATTTGCCTCTGTAATTCCTGCCCATCCCTTCCAGTTCTGCCCTCTACTTGGTGGTCAAGTAAGAACATATCCAATTCTCTCTCTACGTGAGAGCCCTTCAAATACTTGAATAAAACTACCGTACCTCTCCTAAGTCTTCTCTCTTCTAGACTTAACATTCCCACTTTCTTCAAACAGTGTTTAATATAGCAAAGTCTATCACCATTCAAGTTATCCTCCAGCTTTAGCCCATCCCAAAATGTGGTGGCCAGAACTCAACAGAGTACTCCAAATGTGGTCTGACTAGGGCAGAGTGCAATGGACATGATCACCTTCTTTCTCCTAGACACAATGCCTCTTCTATTCTAGCCCTACATTGCATTAGCTTAACAGGGTGCCATATGACACTGTTCATCATGTTATGCACTGAGATAGCAAGCATTTAATAAATAATTTGATTCATTCATCTCATATTTGTGGAGTTGATTTTTAAACCCAACTGAAAGATCTGACATTTATACCTGTCAAATACCATCTTATTAAATCTGGCCCAATGTTTAAACCTTTTTGGATCTTTGCTCTATCAACCACTGTGTTACTTCACAGAACAAATCCCCCTAATAAAAAGATTTGTTCTGTAAAACTCAGACTCAGTCAAAAGGACCTAGAAGGCCACATGTGGCCTGAGGCCCCCACCCCTGGACTAGACTTTTGCTAAGAATAAAAGTAAAGCTTAATGTATTCCTGCCCATCCCTTCTAGTGTTGCCCTCTACTTGGTGGTCAAGTAAGAATAGATCCAATTCTCTCTCCATGTGAGAGCACATAACTTAAAGCTTAAAAGATTTTTGCGAACTTAGAACATTTGCTCATCTCTAATACTGCAGTACTTATCCCATTGTCAGTGATCTTTTGAAGATCACTAATAGTGACTTTGCAATCCCAACTGGCCATTCTTTCAGTATTCAAGAGTGTATTTCATCGGGGACTGGTGATTTAATATCGTCACGGGGACTTAGGTGTGCTCTTCTTTTATTTAGCAACTCTCAATTAGTCCCTTTTTGTTTTGCCCTTTTTTCAATACAAAAATCATTCTCCTTGGCTGAGAAAAGAGAAGCAAAATAAATGTTTAAAAGTTCTGCCTTCTGTCCATGATTCATTATAATCTCATCTTCCTAAGCAGTGGTAGTATCCTTTCTTTGGTTCTACTCTTTTTCCTAACACAGCTTTAAAAATCTATAGTTTTTTTTAGTTTTCTTAAGCTTTCTGCATCAGCCTCAACTCATTTGGAGTTTTAGCACTTCTGACAATATTCTTACAGGATAATGCCACATTTTTTGTATTTGTCTTCTGTTACCTGTCATTGTATCTAACTATTTCTGTATGGGTGATTTTAGAATTTGAGTTAATCACTAAGTTCCTTGTGAATACACATTGATCCCTCTTTCTTCCCATTAGAATTATTTAATTTTTTGTGTCTTCAGAATTTCAAATTACAAGCATCTCACCTCTTTTGGATTAAGTTGCCTTGTAGAATTTTAATGTAGTGTATCCTACCCATCTTATCTCCAAACTCTTTGAAATCTGTCTCCCAAAATCTAGGGCACCAAACTATGCTGGAATTTTATATCTTTCTTAATAAAAAAAATTCTAATGTTAACTATTTCCCTTCAAGGGTCCCATAATTTCCTCCTCTATTGGTAAAATTCCACTCTTTCTCAGGTTGGTAAAATTTCTATCGTTGATGGTAAAAATTAGATCCAGAAAATGATTTCCCCTTATTAATTTGTTTGACTTATGTAGGATGAATATAAACTTCCTGAGGGAAAAATTGTGATTAATCTTTCTTCTCTAAATTTATTTTTTAATGAACAAAAATCTATTTTCTCTCTCCTGCCTTTCCCCCCCACATTGAAAAAGAAAAACAAAACCTTTGTAATAAATATGAAAAGTTAAGCAAAAAAAATTCCACATTTGACATGTCCAAAAAATAGGTTTCAATATGTGCTCTGAGTCTATCACCTCTCTTTCAGGAGTTAGGTAGCAAGTTTCATCATGAATTCTTTGAATTCCAAAGGATTTCAAAAGTTGGTCATTGCATTGATTATAGTTCTTAAGTTTTTCACGTTTGTTTCTCTTTATAATGTTACTATTGTACAAAGTGTTCTTCTGGTTCTGCTCACATTAGTTGACATTAGTTTATACAATTCTTTACAGATTTCTCTAAAATTATCCCCTTCATCATTTCTTACAGCATAATAATTGTCCACAATATTCATATACTATATACCATAATTTGTTTAGCCATTTTGCAATTGATGGTGGGCATTTCCTTAGTTTCCCGTTCTTTGTCACTTCAAAAAGATGTGCTCTAAATATTTTTGCACAGAAATCCTTTCTCTCTTTCTTTGATTTCTTGGGGATATAGGCCTATTAGTGTTTTCTGGAATGGCTGGATTGAAACAATGTATATAGTTGTACCAATAGTGAATTAATGTACCTGTTTTCCTACAGCCCCTACAGCATTGGTTATTTTCCTTTTCTGACAATTTTGCCAACTTGATAGGTTTGGGGTGAAGTCTCAGAATTGCCTTAATTTGCATATGACTGTTGATAACTTGGATTTCTTCTTATGAAAACTGTTTGATCATATTTTTTGAACATTTATCAACTGGTGAATGGCTCTTATTCTTATAAATTTGAATCAATTCTTTATATATCTTAGAAATGAGAATTTCATCAGAGAAACTTTCTGCAAAGATTGCCCCCCTCCCCAGTTACCTGCTTCTCTTTTAATTTTAGCTATATTGGTTTTGTTTCTGCAAAACCTTTTTAATCTTATATAATAAATGGCATCCATTTGTTTTTTTCTCTGCCCTTTGTTTTGTCATGAGCTTTTCCCCTATCCATGGATCCAAAAGCAATTCTTCCCTGCTCTTCTAATTTGTTTTTAATATCACTCTTTATGACTCAGTCATGTACTCATTTGGAGCTCTTTGTGATACATGGTATGAAATGTTGGTCTATACTTATTTTTTTTCCAGATTGCTTTGCAATTTTTCCAACTTTTTTTGTCAAATAATGAGTTCATGTCCCAAAATCTGAGCTCTTAGGATTTATCAAAAATTGACTATTATGTTCATTTGGTTCTATATATTGTATACCTAATTTGTTCCACTGATTGACTTCTCTATTTCTTAACCAATACCAAATCATTTTGATGATTAGTGCTTTGTAGTATAATTTGAGATCTGGTACTGCTAGGGCCTTCTTCCTTCACATTTTTTTCATTAATTCCTGTGACAGTCTTGACCTTTTCTTCCTCCAGATGAATTTTGCTATTTTTTTCTAGCTCTAGCTCTATTCTTTGGTAGTTTGATTGACACTGAATAACTAAATTAATTTATGTAGTATTGTCATTTTTACTATATTGATTCAAGTTATGCATGAACAACTTATAGTTCTCCAGTTATTTAGATCTGTCTTTATTTGTGTAAAGAAGGCTTGTAGTTGTGTTAATATATTTCCTATGTGTGTCATGATATGTAGACTAATATTTTATATAGTCTGTAGTTACTTAAATAGAATTCCTCTATCTTTTCCTCCTAGGTTTTGTTGGTAATATCCATAAATGCTGATTATTTATATGAGTTTATTTTAAATTTTACAACTTTGCTGAAGTTGATCTCGTTTGATTTTCAGGATTTCTATTCTGGTGTTAAATTGGCTTTTTAAAAAAGTTATTTTTCTAAATTTCATTTTTGTGTGCCCAATTTGTTGACGTGTTCTTTCTCTCTTTTGTTGATGAAAGTTTTTAGAACTATAAAATATCTTCTAAGGACTACTTTGGTAGCATCCCCCAAATGTGAAGGAGGGAAGGAATAGTTAAACTTGGTTAAGTACTTATTATGTGCAAAGTACTGTGTAAAGTTCTGCAGATAGAAAATTAAGAATGTCACTGCTCTTGTTCAAATTGGGGGGAGCCATACATGTGGAAGACTTCAGTTATTAGTCAGATGGAAAATTCCTGTGTCTTTAGGGCATGGTGTCGAAACAGATAATAACACCTCTTCTTTAATGTCATTTCCAGTAATAAGATAATATCAGGTTAGAAGATCAAACCATTTGACAGTGCCAAGGACTTTTACAGCAAGGACTTTCTTTTCTAGGTTTTCAATAGCTGTGACTGTAGCATCTGCATAGTTGCCTACCTACGTTTCCATAGGCAACACTTTCCAGGATGATGGCTGAAAGCTCTAGGTTGGAAACATTGCTATTTCTAAGGCTCTCAGGTTCAGCATCCTGGGCTGTCTCTATCAGGATCTGAGGAGAGATGGTGGTCAAGGTGGTGGTGGTGACTTGATTTGCCCAGAACGTGACACTTCCTTTCTCTCCCTTGGGGGTGCCTTGCTGCTTCAGCCATTCTGTCTTACCTGCTCTGTGTGTGGCAATTGGTTGGCATTTGATGGAGATAGCTAGCCCTTTGTCCACAAGAGTTTCTTCCTGGATGATGTGTGTGAGGCCTGAGCTGGAAGTGGGACAAGTGGTCTGAAATTATCTATTATTTCTAATATTTGTTCTTTGATCCACACAGTCTTTGTAATTAAGTTTTTCAGTCTTCAATTAATTTTTAACAATTTCTTCAACGGACTTTTATTGAATATAATTTCTTATTGTGGTCAGTAAAAGATATATTTATTTTTTCTGCATTTGTTCATGAGGTTTTTATTCCCTTACACATAATCAATTTTTGTAAAAGTGCCATGTGCAGCTAAGGAAATAAGTATGTTATTTCTTTCCATTCAATAATCACCAGAGGTCTGACGTTTCTAAAATTCTATCCAGGTCCTTAACTTCTTACTTATTTTTTGGTTTGATTTCTCTAGGTCTGAAAGGTATACATTGAGGTCCCCCACTATCATAGTTTTACTATCTATTTCTTCCTATGCTTTCCGTCTTATTCCTCCATCTCCCATCTCCCCTTTTCACTTTCTCTCCTGGTTCCCTGTTGAGTAAAATGTATTTTTATACTCAACTCTGGTCATATCAGTGGCCTCAGTAGAACCCAGATATCTTAACTCATAGTCATGAGCTATTTCCTTCATATCACCCATGTTTCTTGGTTTCTAAAACTGTCTTTAGAAATGGGGGGAAAATAAGGGCAGGTAGGTGATGCAGTGGATAGAGCACCGGCCCTGAAGTCAGGAGGAGCTGAGTTCAAATCCAGCCTCAGACCAAACACTTGACACTTACTAGCTGTGTGACCTTGGGCAAGTCACTTAACCCCAATTGCCTTTAAAAAAATGGGGGGAAAAGGAAAAGAATCTATATGTTCTAAAATATTTATAGCAGCTCTCTTTGTGGCGGCAAAGAACTGGAAATTTCAGGGAAGCCCATGAATTGTTAATGGCTAAACAAGTTGTGGTATATGATTGTGATGGAAAACTCTTAAAAATGCTAAAAGTGTTGTAAAAATGGTGAGCTTGTTGATTTTAGAAAAAACATGAATAACTTGCATGAAATAATGAAGAGTGAAATAAGCAGAACCAAGCAAATGTTGTATACAGTAACAACATTGTTTTAAGAACAACTTTGATTGAATAAATCATTTTGATTATTATAAATACTAAAATTAACTACAAAGAACCTATGAAGAAAGATGCTATCTGTATCCAGAGAAAGAACTGATAAATAGAGATATGTATAGATTAGTTTTACATATGTATACATATTTGTGCCTAATGGTAGCCTTTTTGGGGTGGAGTGAGGGAAGAAAAAAGAGGAAAAAAAAGAAAGTTATGTAAGAACTTTATTATATATTTAAAAGGAATAGCAAATTGTATGTAATAGATTTGCAGTTTCATGTACAATCATCTTTTTTTTTCTATTCTACTACATTATAGAAATGTTTGTTCTATTGCTTTTTTTTCCTTCCTTTTCCTTCTCTACCCCCTTCCCAAGAACAGCATGTAATTTGATATAGGCTCTACATATGCATTCATATTAAACATATAGTCACATCAGTCATGTTGTAAAGAAGAATTAGAACCAATTTGTTTTATTTCTTAAGTTCAAAATAAAATTAATTAATTAAAAAAAAAAGAAATGGGGGTAGAAATATAAAGTACTCACTTGCATAATATTGCACAGTGAGTAGGTACCAGACAGCAAGAGAGTTTAAATTATTTAACCATATTACTTAGCCTTTCCAGTGAAGTTTGTTTGAAAGACAAAAAACATTTTCCTCAGGACGTTGCATCATAATTTGCTTATAAATAACATAATGATAACTCATATCTCCATACTATAATAACATTCTGGATAAGGAGAACCTTCTTGACTACAAGGGACATCATGTCCCAGTCTCCTCACCTGGCCTCTTCATGACTACAGGGAATAGGAAGAGGCAGAGGTCTCTTGGCCTGGCCTGGCCTGGCCTGGCCTACTTGCAGGAGAGGGGAAAGAGCCTTCCATCAGCTCCCCATATTGTTCGTCTCACCTAACACCCTGAGAGGACGCCTTCTTGAGGCCAAACCCCTGGGGATAATGATACCCGAACTCATTCCTCAATAATGAACAAATTCCCACCCTATAATATCCTCCCCATTTCAGTGTTTTGGAAATCCCTGCTGTCATTATTCAAATCCTATTTTCCATTCCCCACTCCCTACTCTTTCATTCCTACCCTTCTCAACCCAAATTTCAATATCTTACTCTGACACTACTCAGTCTGTAGGTAACAGACCTGCTCTTATCTTAAATCTTTTCCTCTCTCACTTTTTCCATCTCTGATGGCTCTCATTGAATCCTGGCTCCCTCCTGGTAACATGGCCTCCATGGCCAACCTTTCTAGCTTTTGGTTGTACTCTCACTCATTTCCACAACTCACTGGTCAAAGTGGGGGAGTTACAATACTCCTTGCTCCTGATGATCACTTCCAGTCTTTTACTCTTCCACCATCATTCAGTAACCTCTCTTCCTTTTAGGTTTAATTACTCTGTGTTTACTACCCAACCATAATTCTGGTAATTTGTGTATGGACCTCTATGACTTCCTTCCTTCCCCAATGAATTCAGTGCCCATAGTTCAGTCTTCTCTCTACAGCAACCCCTGCTCTCATACAAGGACATTTCGATGTACATATTGATACTCCTTAACACCCTAATCTCCTGGTTTCTCAATTCACTCATTTCCCATAACCTACTACTCTTCCGCCTAGGTGGACTGAGTCTCCTACAAATTTATATTATATTAACTGGGCCCTCTCTGCTGCAAGGCAATCTTTTTGTTACACCTTCCTAATTAACTCACTATCCCACTCACTGTGGTGTCTTTTCCCAACCTTTTCATCCCTTCCCAAATCTCTTATGGCTCTTCTTCTCTCCAGTCTTTCAACTGAGAACCTTGCCTCATATTTCTTTTTTATTATTTATTTAGTATTTTATTTTCCCCCAATTACATGTAAAAATAATTTTTAGCATTCATTTTTAAAATTTTGAGTTCCAAATTCTCTCCCTTCCTCCCTCCCCACCCCCCTCGTTGAGAAGGCAAGCAATTTGATATAGGTTATTTATTTGTAGTCATGCAAAACATATTTCCATATTAGCCATATTAAAAGAACACATAGACCAAAAAAACCCCCTCAAGAAAAATAAAATTTAAAAAGTATTGCTTCAATTTGTATTCAGACACCATCAGTTCTTTCTCTGGGGGATGGATAGCATTTTTCATCTTAAGTCCTTCAGAGTTGTCTCGGATCATTGTATTTCTGGGAATAGCTAAGTCATTCACAGCTGATCATCTTACAATATTGCTGTTACTGTGCATAATGTTCTCCTGGTTCTACTCATTTGACTTTGTATCAGTTTATGTAAGCCTTTCCAGGATTTTCTGAAAGTATTTTGCTCATCATTTCTTATACCACAATAGTATTCCATTATAACAACATACCACAATTTGTTCAGCCATTCCCCAATTGATGGGCATCCCTTCAATTTCCCATTATTTTTCACCACAAACAGAGCTGCTATAAATATTTTTGTGTACATAGATCCTTTTCCTTTTTTTTTTTTTTTATCTCTTTTGGGATACAAACCTAGTAGTTTCCCTCATATTTCATTGAGAAAATTGAGGCCATTCACCATGAACTCCATGTTGTCCCCTCCTCTTCATCTCATATTACTCATATGCCTTCTGCAGCTATCTCCTTCTTCACCTTCTTGCATGAAGAGGTGGCCCTTTTCCTTGCCAAGGCTCATCTCTCCACCTGTGTAATTGATCCCATTTTATCCCATTGTCTCTAATAGATTGCTCCCGCATTTTCTCACTTATTTTTACCCTCTCTTTATTGATCGACTGCTTCCTTACTGCCTACAAACATATCCATGTTTCCCTCATTCTCAAAACACCCTCACTTTATCCATCCATCCTCACTAGCTACTATCCTATATCTCTTCTTTTCTGGCTAAACTCTTCTACAATAGGTGCCTCCACTTATTTTCTCTCATTTTCTTCTTAATTTTCTACAGCCAGACTTCTGACTTCATCATTCAACTGAAACTGCTCTCTCCAAAGTTATCAATGATCTCTTAATTGCCATATTTAATGGCTTTTTTCCAGTTCTCATTCTTTTTGGCCTCTCTACAGCCTTTGACAGTTAAACTTCTCCTTGATGATTTTTTTTCTCTCTAGGTTTCCATTACTCTTTTATATCCTGATTCTTTTCCTACCAATCTCACTGCTCCTACTCGGTTTCCATTGCTAGAACTTCATTCCGGTCTCCTCTTCCAATACTAAGTGTCCTCCAAGGCCAATCCATCCCTCTTCTCTTCTCCCTTTATACTATTTCCTTTGGTGATTTCATCAACTCCTAAGGATTCAATTATCATCACTCTGCTAATGATTTTCAGACCTACTTATTCAGCCCTAATCTCTCTGCTAATCTCCACTCACGTCTCAAACAGCCTGTTAGACATTTAAAACTGGATGTCCCATAGCCAATTTAAACTCAAAAAGTTCAAAACAGAACTCATTATCTTTCTCCCCAAACTCTCTCAACTTCCTTATTACTGGTGAGGGTACCACCATTCTCCCGGTCCCCCAGATTGTAACCTTAAGTGTCATCTTTAATGCTTCACTCTCTCTTATCTCCCCTATCCAATTTGTCATCATGATCTATGGTTTCTATCTTCTAAAGAGAAGCTCTTCTATATGTTCTCTTCTTTCCTCTGATACTACCACCAGCTGGGAGCAGGTCCTTATCACTTCCCACCTGGACAATAGCAATAGCCACAAGTCTCAGTTGTCATATTGATCTTCCTAAAGTACAGATCTATCTATGTCCCCTGGAATCAATAAAATCCCTATCACTCTCAAGATCAAATCTATAATTGTTTGGCTTTTAAAGACTTTAATAACTTGGCCACCTTCTACATTTCTTTGTTTCCTCAGAGCTTAACAAAGTGCCTGGCACATAGTAAGTGATTAATAAATGCCTGCTGACTAACTGGATTATAATCCACTTTTAGGATGATAACTAACATTTTTAGCATTAGTCATTATCATTATCAAAAGTCATCAACATTCTGGATTTGTAGTTGTTTTTTTTTCTCAAGTTCTGTGGTGTTAAAAATACAGCAAGGTCTCTGTTCAGGGAATTTACAAAGCAAATGTAAGGAGAGAAAAATCTGAAAATGTTAGCTTGTTGGAACAGAAATATAGTATAGTGGAAAGATTCCTCGACTAGCATTTAGAAAACAGCTGGGGCTTAGATTTTGACTCTAACACTCACTAACTGGGTGATCGTGGGCAAGTAGCTCAACCTTTCTTGGCTTCAGTTTCTTCATTTTTAAAACAGAGAGGAAAATAAGAATTCCCATTTCAGTGTTCTGAGAACCAGCCTGACTTTTAAACTTGTACGTACTATAATTATCATTTACATGTTCCACTAATATGTAAGAACCAGTTTGCTGTGATGATACATCACATTGCAAAGGTGACACAAGTTTGGCCAGGTTCTACCAAACTGGAAACTCTAAGAAAGTACCAGATATGGACACTCTGTGGGTGGAGCTTTAGCTTCCTTCCTAGCTCTGACAGTCTGTTCTAAGGCCCCTCCCAGCTCTGACCTTCTATGTTTCAAGGCCCTTCCCAGTTCTGATATCCAGTGTTCTAAGGCCCCTCCCAGTTCTGAAATTCTGGGTTCTAAGACCCCTCCCAGTTCTGACACTCTGGGTTCTAAGGTTATCTCAGCTCCGACATTGTGTTCTAAGGGCCTCCTAGCTCTGACGCTAGTGACGTCAGTCGCTTCACCGCAGGTATAAACGACTGCTCAGTAACGGCTTTTTACAAGAATGAATGAAATGAATGAATGAACCTGTCGGCGCCAGAAGCCGAGGGCACTTCCCAGGCCACAAGAAGGCCTCCAGTGCCTGACTTCAGTGAGCCGCCCGCCGCCGCTGGGCTCCCTGCAGGCCGGGCTCCAAGGTCAGGCCAGGCAGGCTCACCGTCTGTCACCTTGACGACAAACTGAGAGGACATCCGGAAAAGGGCGGAGCCAGGCAGGTCAATCTCGCGATAGTTGTTCCGCCGGCCTGCTCGTTCGGAGCTCCGAGGTGGAGGTGGCGGACATCTCGCGAGACTTTGCCGGTGTCAGGGCGCCCGGGCCGGCTGTGAGGAGGCTGAGGCTGGACTTGAAACTGGAGCTGGAGGGGCCGCGGCTGCTGCGAGGGAACATGTCCGACACAGACCTCGGCAGGAAGTGGGACCGGTGCTTGGCCGACACTGTCGTGAAGCTGGGTAAGGGCCCAGGGCCGAGGGAAGGCGGCGAGGGCGGGTCCGGGCCCAGCCTGCTGAGGCGGGGGCGGGGGGGGGAGCGCGGCCCGTGGGCGGGACTGCAGGCCCCGGCTCGAGGCCTGCATGGGGCAGCACCTGGCCTCCTGGGGCTGCGGAACGGGAAGGGGCCCTGGGACGGTCATTGCCCTGAAAAAGATCTCCAAGCGCCCTCCCAGCTCTGACACTCTGTGTTCTGAGGACTGTTCCAACTGTAACCTTCTCTGGGGCCCCCCGAGAAAGGGACTCAGTCACTAAATAATTATTTAGCACCTGGTGGGAGCCAAACTCTTTTCCAAGTGATGGGGACACAGACAGAAGTGTCCCAGGCACTGTCTGTAAGGAAATTGGGTTTAATGGAGGGGGCCATATGGACGTCCCTAAGTATGTACAGAAGTGAATACAGGGTGATTTGGGGGGCAGAGAAGGCACTGGTGCCTGGGAGGGACCAGGAAAGGCTTCATGAGGGAGGTGGTGCTGAGGGATTCAGAGGGATGCTGAGGAATGAGTGCAGTTATCTCATAATTGTTGAATCTAATGACCTTTTCTCAGTCCTCTCTCTTGGTCTATGTGTAACCTTTGGTACTGCTGACCCCCTTTTCCTCCTGGATACTCTTTCTTCCCTGGATTTCTTGTGACACTATTCTTTCCTAGGTCTCTGTGTTGTTGCACTCACTTCTTTGCCTGGAATGCACTGTCTCCTCAGCTCTGCCTCTAAGAATCTTTCGTTTTCTTCAAAGCTTAATTCAGATGCCTCCTATATGAGGCCTTTTTTGATTTTCCTCACTGTCTATTCCCTTTCCTTACATCTGTATGTTTTCTATACTTGTTCATGGACTTACTTTACTGCCTTCCTCTGTAGTTTGTAAATTTCTGGAGAGGTTTTTTTTTTTAATTTTCTTTGACTCTCCAACACTTAGCACAGTATGTGGTATGTAGTAAGTGCTTAATAAATGCTTGTTGGTTGATTGGCTGATTCCAGATGTGAAAAGGCACGAAGATGGGAGATGGAACATTTTGTGTGAGGAACAGCAAATAACCCAGTATGGCTTGACCATGGTATGTGGAGTTAAAGAATAAACGTTTAGGAAGAATGAAAAGATTGGATGATATTGGGTTGTGAAGAGAGCTTTAAATGCTAAAATGTGATGCTTATGTTTTACCTTAGAGGTAATAAGGAGTTTATTGTTTGGAAAGGGGGAAATGGTCAAACCTGCATTTTAGGAAAATCATCGTGGCAGGTGCATGGAGGATAGGTGGGAGTGGGGAAGAGAATTGAGACAGAACACAAATGGGAGGCTATTGCAAGTCTTTTAACTAGGGTGCAGGCTGTGTGCAGGGAGAGAAGGAGATATATTTTAGAGCTGTAGAGAGGAACAAGAAGATTTGGCCCCTGATATGTGGGGAGAGTGATGGTGAAGACTGGAGCCATGCCACTGAGGTTGTGAGCTTGCTTGACTGGAAGGAGGGTGGGCCCCTCTGTAGTAACTGGGAAGTTTGGAAGAAGAGTGTGTTTATGGGAAAGATAGTAAGTTCTGTTTGATATGCCTACCAGACTTTTAGTTTGAAATGTCTACTAGGCAGTTGGTGATGTGGGATTATTGGTCAGGAGACACTAGGGCTGTGTATATAGATCTGGGAATCATCTACATCGAGATGATAATGGACCCTGCAAAGCAGATGAAGTCACCAATCGACAGAATGTAGAGAGGACAGAGAACAGGGTCCAGGACAGAAACTTAGTGTGCCTTTGAAGTGTTTAAAGGAGACTGAGGTGTGGTGGGCAGACAGGGAACAGGGGAACCCGCAGAGAGCAAGGTCATGAAAACCCTCAGATGAGAAAGTATCTGGGAGGAGGTGGTCAGCAGTCATGTTCCACAGAGGTCAAGGATGATTGAGGTGATTGAAGCTGTTAGGTTTGGCAACTTTAGAGAGAGCAATTTCAGTTGAGAAGCTGCATATCAAAGAACATAGAGAAGAAGCACATTGTAGTGGGAAAGTCAGTGGATTTTAGGTAGCTGGGCTTGGGTCTGAATTCTAGTGATGGTGTACTATATAGCTATGGTACAGCTATAGCTGTACTCATTTGCTTAACCTGTATCACCCTGGGCATATTTCCTCTCACAGGATAAAAAGAGAAGGTTAAATTGGATGATCTTGTCTGGATTCATTTTTATGATCAGTCAGTCAATAAACATTTGTTAAGTAGCTACCACATGCCAGGCACTAGGTATACAAAGAAAGGCCAAAGACAGCCCTTGCCTTCAAGGAGCTCATAGTCTAATGAGGGAGACAACATTTCCAACAACTATGCATGAATGAGCTATGACAAGATAAATAGGAAATAATCAAAAGAGGGAAGGCACATTAAGAAGGATTGGGAAAAGCTTCTCATAATTTTAGCTGGGATCTGAAGGAAGCCAGAGAAAGCCAGGTGGCAGAGATGAAGAGGAAGAGCCTTTTAGGCGTGAAGGATGGCTATAGTTGGAGTTGGAGTGTTTTGTCTGAGAAACAGCAAGGAAGTCAGTGTCCCTAAATTGAAGAGAAGGTGTATGTGTGTGTGTGGGGGGCTAGGATGTAAGGTGTAAGAAGACCAGAAAGTTGGGGGAGAGGGCCAGGCTATAAATGGCTTTGAATGCCAGACAGGGCAATATGAAAATATTGGTGGTGATATTTTATATCTGATGGTAATAGGGAGCCACTGGGAGTTTGTTGAGTAGAGAAGTGACATGATCGGATTTACTTTTTATGAAAATCACTTTGGTGACTGATTAGAGGATTATCTGGAGTGGGGAGAGACGTGTAGCAGGAAGCTATTACAACAGTCCAGGCATGAAGTGATGGGGGTCTGCACCACAGTGGTGCCAGTGTAAGAGGAGAGAAGGGGACAGATTTGGAGAGCTGGTGCAAAGGTAAAATCGACAGGCGTTTGTAGTCCAGGGTGACACCCAAGATGAGACAAAGTAGTCTGTGCCAAAAATGGGACTTGTACAGAAGGCTTCCTATTCTTTCTCTGTGAATAATTTAGAGGTTTAAAATGACAGCAGAGTGTAGCGGGAAAAGTACTAGAATTTTATCAACCCATCAAGCCTCTATTAAGTACCTGCTGTGTGCACAGCATCGGTGGGATATAAATATAAATACAAAAGCAAAACAGTTGTGCCTTCAAGTTTATATTTTCCTCAGGAAGAAGGAGTAAGAAAAAAAAACATGCTCATAGATAAGTGCCCCTCAGCTTGGCACTTTGTGGCCTCCCATCCCCCCCCAAGAAAAAAAAACCCTCAAAAAAATGAACAAACCCTGCAAGTGAAAGCAGAAGAATGGATGCCCCACTGTCCCAGGATTGGGGGCTTACCTTGAGACCTCTGGTGCAGAGAGAGGAGACCTTTGCTCCACTCTGCCAGCCTACCCCATGTCCAACCCCTGCTGTCTTCTGTCTGTCTTACTGCTCTCGAGTACCATGTGTCTGTCTCTGATGCCCCCCTCCCCTCAAGTGCCTATCATCTCCTGTCTGTATCCAGTGCCATTGTATCTGCTCACTGAGTGTTCTTTCTCTTGGCTCCAGCCACAGCCCCCTCGTGTTCCTCTTCTTGCTCTCCTTTCTCTGTCTCTGGCCTCCTCATGTCCTTGAAATATGTGCTGGCCCCCTCCTTCTACAGGTGTGTGGCCCTTTTCCTGTCTTCCTCCCTCACTCCCCCGTGTCTGCAGGCTAATTTGCATTATGTAAAAATTGCTTTACATAATGGTCTACAGAATTTACATAAATCGAGAACTTCCTGCAATCCTATATATTTTACTTTATATGTATTTAAAAACAGTGTCCTGAGAAGAGGTTCACAGGCTTCACCAGATCCTGCGGTATTTTTTCCTTTGACTTGGAAGCTTTAGATTTTGATTTTGACATTCCTGGGACTTTTCCTCCCACCCCACTTCCCCCAACCCCTCTCATCCTGAGATAGCTGGTAGGTTCTGTCTATCTTTACTTTGACCTTTGGATCTAATAGATCTGGGCAGAAAAGTTGAAATTTTAATTTCATTTCTATTTCATTCTTGAAATGTGTACAGATTTTAAAAATATGTATGTAATGGTTTTCAGGGAGTGTCATCCTGGCCCAAAGGGGGGTCATAAGCCAGGTCATATCGCAGATCATTTTAGAAGGCGAGACAAAAAAGGTTCGGAATGCCTGCACCAGATAATCTCCAAGATTATAGAAGATGAGCTACTCTCTCCTGGTCTTCCTCGTAGCTGCTGACTAATTCCATCTCAGTCTCCTTTGCTTGATCTTTATCCAGGCCACACCAACTAATATTGGGTATCCCACAGGGCTCTGCCCTGGGCCACCTTCTCTTCTATGCTATTTCACTTGGTGGCCTCATCATCTTCTATAGTTTCAACCATCATATTATGCTGATGATTCTCTTATATATATATCTAGCCCTAACCTCCCGTTTGACCTCCAGTCTTGCATGTCCAACTGTCTATTAGACCTTCATCTAGATGTTCTACAGATATCTTAAATTCAACAGTTTAGTCCAAAACTGAACTCATTATCTTTTCCCCAAAACCTTCCCTCTTCCAGACTTGCTTGTTTTCTAATCCTAATTCTTTATTACTATATAGGACTCCATCAGCCTCCTAGGCTATGTAGGTAAGCCATTTAAGCTCGCAGTGCCCCAGAAAGCTCAGTCTTGGAGGATTTAAGGTGCAGATGGTTTGCTGATTCCCTAGCCTGTGGAAGGAGTTTCCACATGAGAAGTGCTTCCAAATGACAAACAGATCTGGGCTCCCCTCCTCCCTTGTAAAAAAAAATATATATGTGTGTGTGTGTGTGTGTGTGTGTGTGTGTGTGTGTGTGTGTGTGTGTGTGTGTGTGTATATATATATATGCAAATGAGAAAATGCCTGAAACAGAATCATATTCAGGTGTGAGATGAATTTGAAGGAACTTGGTTTAAAAGCCAGTGGTACTTAATTCCCAGTACTCCAATGATTAATTGGGTTGGAAAGGCATTAATGAATTAGAGTTCCTGTAGCTGTCTTCAAGTTTTGAAGTGATCCAGTGCTTTCCATTTCCTCATTGATAAGAAAAGCCAAATACCACAATAGACAAAATGCCTAGAAATCTACACCATCTTAGCAATTTTCTCAAAATTGGTTCTCTTTTAAGTACTTGCTGAGGAGGAACCTAGCTGTGAGTCTGGGGGAAGTAAATTTACCTTTCTAGGTTTCTCTTGACTTTTGTGTTTGTATTTCAAAGTTCTTTCTCAGCTCTAGTTTGAAAAACTTCTATCCCATTAAGTTCCATTTTTTCTTTGCAGGATAATGGTCAGATTTGCAGGGTAAGTTACTTGATTGTAAACCTATCTCTTTTGCCCTTTGGAATGTAGTATTCAAGATCTCCTTTTGTGTGTACTAGAAGTCGTTAAATCTTTGTGATCCTGACTGTAGTTCCTTGGTACTTAAACTTCTTTCTAGATCCTGCGGTATTTTTTCCTTTGACTTGGAAACTTTAGATTTTGATTTTGACATTCCTGGGACTTTTCCTCCCACCCCACTTCCCCCAATCCCTCTCATCCTGAGATAGCTGGTAGGTTCTATCTATCTTTACTTTGACCTTTGGATCTAATAGATCTGGGCAGAAAAGTTGAAATTTTCATTTCATTTCTATTTCATTCTTGAAATGTGTACAGATTTTAAAAATATGTATGTAATGGTTTTCAGGGAGTGTCATGATTCTTAAATTATTTTTTCTTGGCCTCTTTTTCAAGTCAGTTGCTTTTTATTTTGTTCTAATATTTCTTGTCCCGTGGGGTCATTGATTTCTCTTTGGTCTATTTCCAGTTTTCAAGGAATCTGTCTTCTAAGGTCTTCCTTTGCTTCAAAGTTTTTATTTCTTGCTTCATTTCTTACAGATATTCATGTAGACCTTGTAGAAAGTCCATTTTTTTTCTTTGACTGTCTTTTGCAGCCAGTTATTCTCTTCTTTTTGGAGCTCTCCAGATAATTTTTTGTACTGGTTTGTGTTTTCTTTGAAGTATTCATCTCTCCAACTTTAGTTCCCGAATCAGAACTTTGTGCCAAGGCCACTCTCTACCTCATGGTTCGATTTTGAGTTGGGTAGCTGGTTCTGCATAGTCTCGCTGAATCCCCTAGGTTCTGTGTTAACCTCCTCCACTTTCCATGGTTAGACCTCTCTGGATCTGCATCTTCAGGAGCATGTTTGGTGTCTTAAGACAGTGTTAGGGACTTCAGAGCCCTGGGGTGCCCTGTCTGAGTGCTGTGGCACCTTTATGGTCACTGTCCCCACCCTGAGGCTGTCTGATCATCCTGGACTTTCTCTGAGTAAGCCCTCTACTTTTGCTGCCTTCAGGCATAGAGCTTTGCAGGTTACACATGTCTCTGTGGGCTGTGCTGGCACTGGTTTTGTAGGTGGGCCCCTTTATTGTGGCCTCAGGCTTCTGGCCAGTCTACTGTGTATTTCTGAGATGGAAGAAATCATTTACTATAGTTTTTCATTGGATTTCTTGATCATTACTCCACCTGCTGCAGCTTCAGTTGTACTGAAATAGGTAGGTGGGAGCTGAATGGAGCTTAAGAGGAGCTGCCACCCCTTAAGGCTGCCATCTTGCTTGGAAGACTACCTTTCCAGGATGCTTTGCAACTTAGTCCTAAAGAGTTACCGGGGGTGGGGGGAAGGGTTGGGAGCCGCTAGGTAGCGCAGTGCATAGAGCACTCGCCCTGGAGTCAGGAGGACCTGAGTTCAAATCCAGCCTCCTACACATAACACTCACTAGTTGTGTGACTCTGGGCAAGTCACTTAACCCCAATTGCCTTCACCAAAAAAAAAAAAGTTACCTGGGGCACTGAAAGGGCAAGTGATTTATCTAGGCTCACAGTCAAATAGATGGCAGAGGGTGGACTTAGACCCAGTTCTTTCTGACTCAGAGTTTGATGCTCTGTTGACTGTCCCTTGCAGTCATATTAATATCTTGCTCTTTCCAACCATCTCAGTAAGGTTCACATAGAAATAGTCTTGGAACAATAAAAATACTTGCTGCCTATGTGACCCAGGACAAATCACTTAACCTTTTTGGGCCTCAGTTTCATCTATAAAATCAAGGGTTAGGATGACCTGACCTAAGATACCTTCTAGCTAAGAATCAATAGCCTTAATATAGTACAGGAATGGTTTGGTGGTTAACAGGGACGGGGACTGGACTTGTGATTTCAGTGATACAGGACATTTCTGGGTGAGGAGAATCCTTCAGCCAGTTCAAGTCAGCACTTTCTGGTAGTTTAGAGTGTCAGAGGTCACGTGACTTGCACAGGCTCACACAACCGATGTCTTCCTATTTTCTAAAGCCAATTCTTTATCCACCATATACATCTTCCTCTAATCAATGAAGACCTGTTGGGGTAGCTGAGTTTGAGGTAGAAGTAAGAGAAGAGGGGGCAGATAATTTAGATGTTGAGAGCACTGTAAGCCAGATCCAGAAGCAGTATGGCATTATCCAAGAAAGTTAGGAGGATTAGGGAATCCAAATTATCCTGCAGGTGAAGCACTTCTTCACCCTTTCAACCTTTCCTTCCCTTCTGTCCTATTGCCCCACCTCAGCTTAGAGCCTGTCTCCTCCATGAATCTTTCGGAGATTGTTTTGGCCCACATTGATCTCTCACTTCTTTGAATTGCTATTCCATTCATAGTCAAAATAGGAATTTTAGCTGGGTGGTATTTTGAGGTCCTTTCCAGCTGTTAATCTTACGATCCATATATACCTTTCTATCTTGTGTAACATCTATTTGTGTTTTATTGTAAACTGTCCGTTGTGTATCCACTAAACGTTCTTGTTCATTTTTAATCTGGAGGAAATCAGTTTCTTTCTCTGGTTACCTCTCTGTTGTCTTGAATACTAAGCAACCCAGGTTGCCTACTGAGTCTTTTATAGACTTGTCATTCAACAAGTCTTGTACCTAATAGGTGAAAGGCACTGTGCTAAGGGATGCAAAGAAGCTCCCATTCTAACTGGGGAGACAACATGTAAATAACTAGATATAGACAAAGTAGATCTGCAGTAATCTCAGAGAGGAATAGACTAGCGTCTGGGGGATCTGAGAAAGACTTCCCAGAGAAGGTTGCTTTTGAGCTGAATTTTGAAGGAAGCCAGGGAAACTAAGGAAGAGGTGAGGGAGAGCCTTTTGGGCATGTTAACAACCAGTACAAAGGTGCAAGGATATGACCCTGGAAGTAGTAGAGAGCCACTGTAGCTTATTGAATGGGGTAGGGAGATGGCATCAAAACTGTGCTTTGGGATTGGAGTGGGGAGAGACTTGAGACCACTTAGAAGGCTGTTGAAGTCTAGGCAAGAGGTTATGAGGGTCTGTGCTAGGGTGCTGGATGTGTGAGCAGAGAGCATGGAACGTACAGTTAGAAATGATAATATTTGGCAACGGACTGGAAAGATAAGTGGAGTGAATGAGAATGAGGAGTGTAGGTTGTGAGCCAAGTTGTCTTGAGAGTAATAGGGAATTTGAGAATGGGGAGAGTTTGGGGGGGAAAAGGAGTTCTGTTTTGAGCTTGTTGAGTTTGAGGTGCCTACCAGACATCCAGTTTGAAATGTCCTGAAGGCAGTTGGTCATGTGGGATTGAAGCTCAGGAGAGATACTAGAACTTCAAATGTAGTTTCAAAAGACTCATGATGGAAAATGCTATCCACAGCCAGAGAATGCAGGTCAAAGCATACTATTTTCTCCCTTTTTTTCTTCTTTCTTGTGGTTTTTCCTTTTGGTTCTAATTTTTCTTCATAATATGACTAATGTGGAAGTATGTTTAATATGATTGTACACATATAATTTATATCGATTGCACACCATCTTGGGGATGGGGGAAAGAAGGGAGGGGGAGAAAATTTAGAACTCAAAATCTTAGGGCGGCTAGGTGGCACAATAGATAGAGCACTGGCCCTGAAGTCTGGAGGACCTGAGCTGAAATCCAACCTTAGACCAAACACTTAACTAGCTATGTGACCCTGGGCAAGTCACTTAACCCCAATTGCCTAAAAAAAGCCCCAAAACTCAAAATCTTATAAAAGTGAATATTGAAAAGTAAAAGGAGATTTTTTATACATATATATATATATATATATATATATATATATATATATGATGCCTCAATTGCAAAAAAAAGAAAAAGGACTGCAAATGTAGATCTGGGAATCATTTACACAGATTATTAATTGACTCTGTCAAAGTTGATGAGATTACCAAGTGAAATGATAATAACAGCTAGCATTTATGTAGTATTTAAGATTTGCAAAGTACTTTGGAAATATTATTTCATTTGATTCTCACAACAGCCCAGGGAGATGGATGCTCTTGTTAATTTATTTTATAGATGAGGAATCTGAGGCAGATAGGTTTTGCCTTGCCCAGGGTCTTGTTGCTAGAAAGTGTCAGAGGCTAGATTTGAACTCAGGTCTTCCTGACTCCAGGCCCAATGCACTGCTCCACCTACCTGCCCCTAGTATAGAGAAAAACCAGAGGAGAGCTCAGGGCAGGTCCTAAGGCATCATCCTTAGTGAATGGGCTTGACTAGGATGAAGAACAAGCAGAAGAAGACTGGGAAGAATAGTGTCATAAAAACCATGAGAGAACACAGTGTCCAGGAGGTGAACAACTGTGAGGTTGGGAAGGATGAACACTGAGAAAATACCATTTGATTTATCAGCTAAGAGATCATTTCCAACTTTGGACCAAGAAATTTCAGTTCAGTGGTGCCTGAGGCTGAAAAACTTACTTAGTAAACAAATTTTTATTAGCATTTAGTAATTTACATTTGAAGTTAAGCATTTTATGGGATTCTACCAGTTTTCTTTTTTCATCGTGTATACTTCTGGACATTTTACCAACCTTTTAATTCAGCTGTATATGTAAATCCCTATTAGGAAATTTTAAGTGATTCTAAGGAGTATTTGGGGTAGTCAGTCAAATAACATAAAACATAGAATTCTTTTGTATTTAAACAAGTTGAACATGATGTTAGTTTAAGTTGTGATAACAGTCTTATTGCAGGAAATTAACATAGTGAGGAATATTATATTTTATGAATGCCATATCCTTTTGTTTCATGTGAACAACCATAATTTTATTTTTACTAAATTTGTGAATTCATTTAAAAATTTTATCAGGCTTTATTTAATTGTTGTGTTCTTTTAGCATTTAATTAAGGGGATTTACAATTTATTTTTGGTAAATATTTTCTTGTAAGTAATTTTCATTTGAGTATGTATAAGTCTCAGGGTCTTAGTAATGAAAATAGAAAATATTGAATATACTATCAGAGGCACTTCTTGAGGCAAAACTGGGCCTATAAGAAAGTCCGGTTTCATCCACATTTTATTTGGATAACTGAGTGCCTACTCTCAGAACATATCTTAGATCTTATTTGGACTCAAGCATGCTGATAGGGAGTGACAAAATCCTAAAATGTCTGCAGAGGTAATATAATCATAGAATGTTTGAACTGGAAGGGACCTTGGAACCTAGTTTAGTGGCAGGACCTGGATGGTATTCTTCTGTACCAGTTTAAAGGTATCTGAACTCTTGGATGCTTGGTGTAAGTGATGAGAAAATGAGGGACCATAGTTTTTTGAAGCAGTAGAAAGTATGTTCATTAGATTTACTTGTGATAACAGACTGAAGGTACATAGCTAACCTATTGAATGACATTTGAGATGCATAAAAAGATCATATCAGCATGTTTAGATGATGGGTTGAATCTAATAAAATGAAATCTAATAGCAATATCTCAAAGAAATCAAAGATAGAGAAAAAAATTGTACATGTACAAATGTCTGTGCGTGCGTGTGTGTGTGTATGTATGTGTGTGTGTGTGTGTGTGTGTGTGTGTGTGTGTATCAACTCTTTATGGTAGCCAAAAATTGGAAACTAAGGGGAGATCCTCATGAAGAATGATTAAACAAATTGTAGTATATGAATGTAGTGGAATGTTATCACATTATAAGAAATGATGAAATTGTCAAGTCACTAGGCATTTATTAATAACAGCCTTTGTGCCAGGCACTGTGCTAAGTATTGGGGATACAGGTGAAATAGACAATTTTAGAGGAAAGTAAAAAGAATTCTATGAACTGATACAGATTTAAGTAGGCAGAACTAGAACATTTTATGCAATGATAATATTATAGAGAAAAACAACTTTGAAGGATTTTAGAATCCTAATCAAAGAAATGATTAATTGTAAGTCTAGAAGAATAAAAGTGACCTTTCACTTCCTGATAGAGAAGTGATGAAGTTAAGATACAGAAAGAGACATGAATTTTTGGACATGGCCAGTGTGGGAATTTATTTTATAGGACTGTGTAGCTATGTATTAGGGGCTTTATTTTTCAGAGTGTGTGTATTTTTTAAAAATTTGCTTAGTTGGGGGTGTGTGGGAGGAAGAGATTAACTTTTATTTTTAAAGAAATATAATGGCAGCCAACATAGACTTTTTTACTTTGGCCAAAACCTCAACTTTGTAAGTGCAGGATAGAGGAGGCATAGCTAGCTTACAGTTTCTATGAAAAAGGTCTGGGAGTTTTAGTGAATTCCAGGCCCAGTATGAATCAGTAGTGTGGTATGTCAGCCAAAAGCGAATATTCTAGACTGAAGTGAGATTGACATGATGTACAGAATGAGGAAGTTAAAGATCTGTTGTCCTCTGCCATGGTCCGATCATATCACATTTTAGGGAGAATGGTGATCTGGAGAGCAAGGGGACTGGACACCATGCCATAGTTAGGATCATTGGAAGGAACTGCAACTGTTTAGCTTGAAGAAGAGATGATAGGAGTTGGGAAAGTGGAAAGAAAAGTTGGTAGAAATGAAAAAAGTTTTCAAATATTTGATCATCTGGCGTATGGAAAAAAAAAGATTAGACTTGTTTTGCTTGCCCCTAGAGGGCAGAACTGGGAGCAGTGGGTGGAAGAGGCAGAGAGGCAGATTTAGGCTGAAGGGAAGGAAGACTTTCTCAACAACGAGAACTTTTCCAGAGTGGAGTGGGCTGCCTCAGGCTTCCAGGAGCTAGTTGGTACAGTGGATAGAATTCCGGTCCAGAAATTAGGAAGACTTGGGATCAAATACTACTTCAGACAGTTTTTAGCTGTGTGACCCTGGGCAAGTCACTTAACTATTGTCTGCTTCCTCATCTACAAAATGTGGATGGTGGTAGCTACCTCCCAAAGCTGTTGTGAGGATAAAATGAGATAATATAAATACTAGGAAGAAGGAGCAGGAGGAGCAGCAGCAGCGGCAGCAAGTGAACAAGTAGTCGTTGGGTGACCCTTTGGTGGTGTTATATATGAGAATCTTTCAGATAGGATTCTGTGTTATTTCTGTCGTGGCCCTGTGGTCGCTCAGTTCTGAGTGCTGTAATGTCACATTGGCGAGCACCGCACTCTTATTACCACCTGGTTGCCGGTGTCACTGGGTCCTTATTTGGGGATTAGGGGTTATGGAGAGACTCTTGTTCTGCTGACTTTGAGGTCTGTAGAGAGATGAAAGGAATATCATGTAGCTTATCACGAATGTGTCTTAGTAGATTGGCTCCTGGATAGTTTTCTGTGTTTGTGAGGTATTTATGGTTGATATATGATCAATTTTTGTTGAAAAGTGCTATGCCCAGCTAAGATACATAAATTCCTTTCTGTTCCCATTTAGTAGTCACTAGAGGTTTATCATTTTTAACTTTTCTAAAGTTCTGTTCAAGGCCTTGACTATTTATCTTTGTCTAGGTCTAAAAAGGGTTTATTGAGGTCCTTCACTATTATGATTTTACTATTTCTTCTTACAGTTTGATTAACTTGTCCTTTAAGATGCTGTTTCATTTGGTATATTAAAGTATCAATACTGGTTCATCATCTATGGTGCTTTTAAACATAATGTAGTTTCCCTGCTTACCTTTTTTATGTTTGTTTTTATTGTCACATTGCCTGAAATCATGATTACTATCCCTGCTTTTTGAGTTTACTGGAAGCTTAATTGCTTTTCCTATAGCTCCTTATTATAACTGAAAACTCTGTGTGTTTCTCATAAGCAACATATTGTTGGATTCTGATTTCTAATCCATTCTGATATTCTCTTTTATTTTATGGGTAAATTTATCCTATTCAAGTCAACAAACATTTATTCAGTGCCTGCCATGTGTGTTAGGCATTGTGCTGAGTCTTGGGGATAGATACAAAGGAAGGCAAGAAGAGATCCTGCCCTCAAGAAGCTCATAATTTAATAATTAACATCTGTGGTTATGATTGTTAATTGTATGTTTTCCTCCCTCCTATGTTCTTGTACTTTTTTTCTTTTCCCCCTGCTCACCTCTTTACAGAGAAGAAGGCAATGAAAAGGAAAATAAAGTTTGTTTCAACACTAATAAACTATAATTGGAGGAACCTACTTCTACTCCATTGCCCTTCTCTTCTTATCACAGGTTTTTATTCTTTTAATTTCTCCTTCACACAATTCACCCTCTAACATCATAGTTAGTTCTCTTGTGACTATTCCCTCACCTATCCTGCCTGTATGGTTAAGCCTTTCTTCTTCTCTTCCTGTCCTTACCTGTTTCCCTGTTGAGTAGAATGTATTTCTACAGCAAACTCTTTGTGTGTTCACCTTTCTTTTGTCCAGTTCAAAAAGTGAGGTTCATGAGATAACCATGCCCTTTATGCCTTCTTCCATACTTCATTTCATGCAACTCTGTTATATGAGATAGTAGATTCTCCTTCCTCTTCCTTTCCTCCTCAGTATATTCCCCTTTCCCTTTTATTTTTCTCTTAAGTCCATCAACAAAACCACGCTCAGGTCCTCTGTCTCTTATTTAACTTTCTCTATGATCCCTTTGGCGCAGGTAGGTTATTCAGTGGATAGAGTGCCAGGCCTGAAGTCAGGAAAACTCATCTTCCTGAGTTCAAATCCAGCCTCAGATGTTGTTTCACCCTGGGCAAATCACTTAACCTTGTTTACTTCAGTTTCCTCCTCTGCCAAATGAGCTGGAGAAGGAAATGGCAAATCACTCCAGTATCCCAAATGGGATTACAAAGAGTCCCACTAGGGAACAAGAACAACAACAACATGACCCTTTGAGACAATAGAGTTCTGAGAGGACATTTGCTTCTTTTTCTCCCCCATTAGAATTACAATGTAAGTTATATTGTCCATTCCAGTTGTTCAAACGTACTTAGCTTTCAGTTTTGCTCGACTACTCTTTCATTCTGGCCTTTTAAAAAATTTTTTTTGATTAATTTATTTTCAGTTTTCAACATTCACTTCCACAAGCTTTTGAGTTTTAAATTTTCTCCACCTCCCTCCCCAAGATGGCCCACAATCTGATATAGGAAGAATTAGAACCAATAGGAGGAACCACAGGCAAGAAGAAGCAAAACAAAACAGAAGAAAAAAAAGCAAATAGTATGCTGTGACCTGCATTCAAACTCCATAGTTCTTTCTCTGGATATATAGCATTTTCTGTCATGAGACTTTTGGAGTTGTCTTAGATCCTTGTGTTGCTAAGAAGAGCTAAGTCTATCAAAGTTAGTCGTCGACCAAGGTGGCTGTTACTGTGTACAGTGTTCTCCTGGTTCTTCTCATTTCACTCAGCATGAGTCCATACAAGTCTTTCTAGGATGTTCTGAAGTTTGCCTGCTCATCATTTCTTACAGCACAGTTAGTATTCCATTACATTCGTATACCACAACTTGTTCAGCCATTCCTCAATTGATGAGCATCCCCTTAATTTCCAATTCTTTGCCACCACAGAAAGAGCTGCTATAAATATTTTGCATACGTGGGTCCTTTTCCCATTTTTATGATCTCTTTGGGATATAGCCCTAGAAGTGCTATTGCTGGGTCAAAGGCTTTGCACATTTTTATAGCCTTTTGGGCATAGTTCCAAATTGCTGTCCAAAATGGTTGGATCAGTTCACAATTCCACCAACAATGTATTAATGTTCCAATTTTCCCACATCTTCAACATTTATCATTTTCCTGTTTTGTCATGATAGCCAACCTGATAGGTGTGATATGGTGCCTCAAAGTTGTTTTGATTTGCATTTCTCTAATCAATAGTGATTGAGAGCGTTTTTTCATACTGCTTTAGATAGCTTTAATTGCTTCATCTGAAAACTACCTGTTCATATCCTTTGGCCATTTATCATTTGGGGAATGGCTTATATTATAAATTTGGCTTAGTTCTCTATGTATTTTAGAAATGAGGCCCTTATCAGAGATACTGGTTGTAAAAATTCTTTCCCAGTTTTCTACTTCCCTCCTAATCTTGGTTACATTGGCTTTGTTTGTGCAAAACCTTTTCAATTTAATGTAATCAAAATTATCCATTTTGCATTTCATAATGTTACCTATCTCTTGTTTGGTCATAAATTCTTCTGTTCTCCATAAATCTGACAGGTAAACTATTCCTTGCTCTTCCAGTTTGCTTTAATATCAGCCTTTATATCTAAATAATATATCCATTTTGACTTTATTTTGGTATAGGATGTAAGATTTTGGTCTATGCCTAGTTTCTACCATATTCTTTTACAGTTTTCCCAGAAGTTTTTGTCACATAGTGAATTCTTATCCTATAAGCTGGGATCTTTGGGTTTATCAAACAGATTGCTGCTGCTGCTGCTACTACTACTGTGTGTTGTATACCTAACCTATTCCCATCCTGACCTTTTCATCTTAAATACTTGAAAGTTTTCTGTTTCATTAAAAAAGGTTCATTTCCCCCTCTCCCACCCTTATCACTGCATATTTCACCAGGTTATTCCTATTGGTGTGAGTCTTTATCTTTTATCATTTCTTCCCCTTCTTTTTTGGCTTTTTTCTCCCCCCTGCTTAATTTTCTTAGCAGTATCAATTCATGAAGGGAACATTGCCAAGTGGAATCAGAGTCATGATGTAGGAGACATTCTGTGTCTTGAGTCATTGAGATTTCACTTCCCCCATTCCATTCCCTTGTCCTCCATTGCTTATATCTGATTTTTGCACAATATTCCACACTTTCTGGGTGGCTAAAAAAATTGCTGTCACCTTACCTTCTTACCTTATGTTGGGTATATTGGGATACATTTTCTACCTCCTTTATCTTTCTTCTCTCCTCAGTCATCCAACTTCCTATTATATTATTTCTCCCACAAAAAATATGATTCACTTGTAGGGAATTGGGATTTATTCCACAAAGTATTAATTCATGTCTGCCTCTTTCCCTTTTCCTGATTATTTAAGTTCACCTTAAAATCTTCAGTCCTTTAAATTTTTTTTGTCCCTTGATGATCTTCCTTTGTTCTTTTATTCTTTAGTTTATTTTTTCAGCAATAGTCTTCTAGTGTTTCTCTGGCTTAGTTTATTTACAATTAAATATCCCACTACCCTTCTTTTTTGGGGGTAGGGGAGGGAGTTTGGCTCCCTCCATTGAAGGTCCAGCTTTTTTCACTGATGGTTAGCTTCAGCTTTCCAGGGTGTTTTAGGATGCAGCTTGAGCTCCTCAGTTTTTTGAAATATTCTAATCCATTCTTTCTTAGCTGTCTCACAACTCAGGAGTAATCCTGGTTTATTCATATTGCATTCTTCATATTTAAAGGTCTTTCTCCTGGCTGTTTCTAAAATTTTTTGTTGAAATTGTAAAATTTAATGACTAAATAACATTGGAATTTTAAGTATGGGTTTTTTTTCTCTTGCACTGATCTGTGGTTTTGATCAATCAGTTGTTGTAGGTATTCAGAAGTTATGAGTAATTTTATTTTCTGTAATATAGTACTTAGGTTTTTAAAAATTGTGCTAATGTGGAAATATGTTTAACATGATTGTACATGTACATGACCTATATCAGATTGTTTGCTGTCTTGGGGAGGGGGAAGGGAAGGGAGAAAAATTTAGAACTCAAAATTTTTAAAAAATGAATGTTGAAAACTATCTTTACTTGTAATTGGAAAAAAATAAAATGCTATTAAGAAGAAAAAGAAATCATCTATTTTCTCATTTCTTACAGCATATTAGTATTACATCCTTTTCATGTACTACTTTCCCCAATTCCCCAATTAATGGACATCTCTTTGGCTTCCATGTTTTTATCATAACAAGAGCTAATATAAATATTTTTGTGTACATAGAACCATTTCTTTTTTCTTTGATCTCCTTTGACTATAAGCCTAGCAGTGGCAAAGCTGAGTCAAAGGACACATATACCATGTTTAGTGACTTTCTGTGTATAATTCCAAATTGCTTTCCGGAATGGTTGTTCACATTCATAGGTCTACCAAGATTATGTCAGTGTTTTCCCACAGCCTTTCCATCATTTATTGTTTTCAGTTTTTGTCGTCCTTGCCAGTCTGATAGGTGTGACGTGGAACCTTGGAATTGCTTTAATTTGCAATTTTCTATTGTTAATCATTTGGAGCATTGTTTTTCTTTTGACTATAGATAGCTGTCAGATTTCTTCTCTTGAGAATTGCCTTTTCGTATCATGTGACCATTTGTCAGTTGGGAAATGGCTCTTACCTTTATAAATTTGAATCGCTTTCTTCTAAGTTGGACATTTTTATTTCTATCAGTGACGTTAGTAAAGGCACCCACGGCCTGCTTCTCAGATCTGCCGGTGACAGGCTGAGAGGAATGATTAGCCTTTAACAGAGTTGGGATTCTGAACGATATCAGATCAGAACAAAGTATGGAGTATCAGGCACGATGAAACGTAATAAAGATAAATGCAAAGTCTTACACTTGAGTTCATGAAGAGGCCTTAGAAGCTTTGGAAAAAGAACTTAAAGAAGAGGTTGTTTTTCTTCAAACGATGTGCATGTTTTACGGATGCGGGCTGCCACAGCACAGCGTGCTGGTGGCTCACCAAGTGTTGTCTTTTGGCTGGTTGTAATGTCACTTGATATCTTCATTGTTTCTCAAGATGATTCTAATTTAGACTAGAATAGAATGCCTCAAAAATCTCCAAGTTGTTTTGGTTTGGGTTTCAAATTATTCAATGCTAATTGTTGAATTAGCAAACATATTTTGTTACTTCTATTTTCTTTCTTTTTTTTAAAATTTTTTTGTTTGGCCAGGCAGTGGGGTTAAGTGACTTGCCCAGGGTCACACAGCTAGTAAATGTTATGTGTCTGAGGCCGGATTTCAACTCAGGTCCTCCTGCCTTCAGGGCTGGTGCTCTATCCACTGCGCCACCTAGCTGCCCCCATTATTTCTATTTTCAAACAATAGTTGGACAGAAATATAGTTTCAGTTGGTCACTCCAGTTTGGATAATGAAAAGTTGTGGTTTTCCTTTAGAAACATTTTCTGTTCCCAGCCCAGAATGATGTAGGTAGGTACTGTATGGAACATGAACATAGATATTTGAAAGTTTTCTTTTGCCCTGGTTTCATGCTCTCAGAAAATGTGGTTTGAAGCAGTTTATTAGTAAATATGCTGAATTGTTTAATTTGGCATATGCATTCCAGTTTTGAAGCCAAGTAAAAATACAAAATAATATTTACTTATATAAAAATAATTTGTTAGGGTAATATTTTTATTTGTGAGTTCTAAACCACTAGTGTAATTGAAGGTCAGTTCTAGATTAAACCCGATTTATAGAAAAGTTAACTGAATTGTTCATATTTATTTAGAAATATGTTTGGGGTATAAATTGAGTTTGAGGCCCAGAATCTGCCTTTAATAGAATAAATAATGTAAGCACTGAGCATATGAAAAACTTGTAACTGGGAAGGGTCATGGTAGTAAAGAGGATGTTAGAACTGGAAGGGACAAAAAGTCAATATTTCAGCAGTTTGCAGAAGTTGTTGGTAGGAATGGTTAAAAAAATGTTTTTTCAAAATTTAAATAGGGCCCCTGTCATGTGGTGAATATCTGGTAGGGGGTATGTGACAAACAGAAATAACCATAAGTACATAAGATATGATGCAAGACTGTCACTGGATAAGAGGTTGGTGGCAGCAAAGTATCAGTGGAGGAGAGGACATTTTTTGTTTTAAATCATGTGAGGAACAGTAGAGAAGAGCGTTGGATTCAGTACCAAAGGGCTTGGTTTTGCCACTTTTCCAAGCTTTGTGACTCTAGCTACTCCATTAACTATTCTGGGCCTCAGTTTTTTCATCTGTATAGCGAAGGTTAGACTACTTAGTCATTGGGTGATCTCTTAAAGGCCTTTCTAGTTTTAAATACTGTGAAATCTCATAATATATTTTTGGGTGGAATTTAAAGGTGGGGAGAAGGCAACAGCATCCGGAGTTAGAAGTTCGCTAGTCCAGCTTTCTTTTTTTTTTTTCCTCTCTCCACTTCTTAACCACAAAAGTGATTTTCCTAAAGTGCAGGAAGAACCGTGTTACCTCTCTGCTCAATACACTCCAGTGGCTCCCTGTTGCCTCCAATATCAATCAATAAATAAACATTTATTAAGTGCCTGCCATGTGCCAGACACCGTGCTAAGCAGTGGAGATGCAAAAAGAGTCAAAAGAGTGTCCCTGTCCTCAAGGAGCTCACAATCTTCTGGGAGAAACAACCAGCAAAAAAGTGTGTACGAACATGCTTTATGCAGAATAAATAGAAAATAATGAAGGCACTAGAATTAAGAGGGGTTGGCAGAGGCTTGCAGTAGAAGATGGGATTTTAGTTGAGACTTAAAGGAAGGCAAGGAAGTCAGTAGGTGAAGATAAGGAGAAAGAACATTCCAGGCATGGGGAATAGCCAGAGAAAATGTCTGGAGCAGAGGGATGGAGTGTCTTGTTGTAGAACAGCCAGGAGATCAGTGTCACTGGATTGAAGAATATGTAGGAGGGAGTAAGGTATAAGGAGACTGGAGAGGTTGGAGGGGGCTAGATTAGGAAAGGCTTTGAATGCCAAATGAGGGATTTTGCCTCTTTTTGTATTCCCAGTGCTTAATACAATGCCTGGCACTAGTAGACACTTAATAGATGATTATTGACTGGGTAGAAACTAGTCAGTCTGTAATCATCTATTAAGTACCTACTATGTGCCAGGAACCCTCCTAAGTGCCAGTAATACAGAGGAATCTAATGGAGGAAATAGCACTTAAGCAAGCTTGTACAAACAAACTCACTACAGGATAACTAGGAAATAACTGGCAGAGGGAAGGAACTAGAATAAAGAAAGATTGGCAAAGTTTTCCCAGTCCCTGGAACTGGGATATATATAGTTCTTTGAAAATATTTTATGTAGAAATGACACATGAATCTATGGGAACTGATGAGATCATCAGTAGAGAGAGTCTAAAGAGAAGAAATAAGGAACACCCATAGCTTTGGGCTGTGATATGCTTAGCCCTGTGGCTGGCACATAGTAGGTGCTTAATGGATGTTTATTGATATGGCTTGTGATATGTGAGGGAAGTTGAGTAGGAGAAATGATCATAGCCTATGTTTATCTAGCATTGAAAGTTTATAAAGCACTTTGTGTATTTTATGACATTTGATCCTTCTCTGTGAGGGAAATAATGCAAGTAGTTCTTATTTTACAAATGAGAAGAATGAGGCCTAGAGAGGTGATGTGACTGACATAAAACCAGGTAGTTGGTAAGTGGAAGATCCGGAGCTCTAACAGACTAAGAGCCTCTCAGTCCAGTGCTCCATTTCCCACACCATCAGAACTACAGCAGAACAGTGGGAATTATTTAAACATTTTTACTTTCGAAATTGTTGAAGCTAAGCATTTTAGTTGGAAAAAGAAAACCCTTCAATCAAGTAGTTATATTGGTTTTTTTTTGGGGGGGGGAATGAAAGCTAGTTAGTTTACTTTTGTTTTCTTCATCCTACTTAAACCTATATCAAAATCCTTAGGATAATTTACAGTTTCTGTAAGGCAAGTAACATAATTGCTGAAAGGTTAGTGGATTTGCTTTACTTTGACAAATGTTTACAAGTTAGAGCAAATATACTTGATTGTCAGAACCTGTACCTGTAAACGAGTAATAGTTCCTTTTAGGAAGTATGTTTTTATGGTGTTTTAAATAATTAAGTGAGGCAAATGATTTAAGTGATAAAATCCATTTTTTACTGGGAAGATAACCCCAGGAAAGCTGCCAGTTTCTTGGCATCCATTTCATATGACTAAATTGGAATCCATTAGTTTTACTATATGCTTTTCAGTTTTTAGCCCAGACTTAGGGAACTCATGGTCAAAATTCCCTCAACTGATAGAGATTAGCAGCAGTTGGCCTGAAATTGGTCATAGTGTTTTGCCTGGGCCGCTTAGAGGTGAAATAAATTGCCCCTACGAGCTTAGTCATTATAATTTCATGACATGCAGTTTTAATCATTTGACTATTGTTTCCATTTATGTTTTTGTAGACATTGTACATATTGTTTTCCTGGTTCCCCTTAATTCACTCTGCAGAATCAGTTTATATAAATCTTTCCACATTTCTCAGTATTCATCACATCTGTTGTTTCTTATAGCATAGTAATAACAATAGCTAGCATTTATATAGCACTTCAAGGTTTGCAAAGCATCACATGGCTAGCGAGTGAGTGTCAAGGTTAAATGAGGGCCAGTTCTTCCTGACTCCAGGTCCATTGCTCTAGCCACTGCTCAATCTGGCTGTCTCTGTAGTATTCCTTTACATTCCTATACCACAGCTTGCTTATCCATTTCCAAATCATTGAACAGCTAGTTAGTTTCTGGTGTTTTGCTACTGCAAAAAAAGTGCTGCTATAAATATTTTGGTGTAGATATGGTCTTTTTTGATATTGGCCTTTTTGGACCTAGCAGTGAAATCTGGGTTAAAGGGTATGATCATTTTTATTCCTTTTAGTGTAATTCCCCTTGCTTTCTGGAATAGTTAAACCAATTCATAGCTCTGCCAACATTCCATTGGTGTGCCCACCTTTCTACAGCCCCTTAGACATTGATTCTTTATATCTTTTGTCATCTTTCCTAATTTAAGTGTTCTTCTTTTAAAAAGGAAGGGTTCAGTGTGGAGAAGGGCAGGATAGAGCAGGATATGACTGGTGCAAGAAGTCATCAGCACCATATAGATGAAAAAAGAAAGCTTATTTGCACCTCTGTTACTTATTGCAGCCATTTTATAATACATGGCTACCAAAAAACCCTATGTATCATAGATTTTGTTTTGTGTGATCAGAGAATTTAGAGCTGGAAGCAATTGATCATTCACAAGCCACATCTTGTTCCACCCTCATGATGTGATGACTGGGAATTTGAAGCTCGGAGGAGTGAGGTGACTTCCCGAGTTTGAACAAGTCATAAGCAGCAGAGCTGAACACCTTCAGTCCTCTGATGTCAAATTCCCTGTTCTTTACATTATTCCATGTTTTTTCTTGATGGTTTAATTTATAATTTTTTTTTCTTCCCCCTTATAAATCTCGAGGCTCCCTTCCCTAGCTATCTATAACCTGAACACCCAAATAAATTACCCAGTTCCATTTAAATTAAGTGCCTGTCTGGGTATGCCTCACTTCATTAATTTATTTATTTATTGAGGTTGGGTCTCCTTAACTCTCTTAGACTGGATGGAAGTATTGCTGACTACCATTGATCAGCATAGAAAGCTTTGACCCTGCTCATTTCCTAAATGGGTGAGTTTGTTCCTCTGTAGGCAGCCTAGTAGCTCCCAGTGCCTTGGGGCTCACTATATTGGTGTTGGACTTAGTATGGACACTCAGTCAGTTTTACTAAGAAGTCTCCAAACTAAATCAATCCACTAGCCTCAGTTTCCCTCTGTAATTCTTGTAACAGGGATTATCAGTTCATGCCTCACTTTATGCAGAAGCTGAAATTTACTGAAAAGCTGAGTTAGAGTCAGAATTCAGAAAGTCAGAAATCTGCATTGTATGCTCTCAGAAGCTGTTTAAATGGACCCTTTTTTCTCTCTGGAAAAAAATCTTATCATGAAATTGAACTTCTCATTTATTTTATTTGTAAGTTTCAGTGTTCATGTATTGGCTTTTAATCAGAGCAACATATATCTATATTTGTCTTCTGGGATACATAGAAGGCAGCAAGTTAAACTTTACTAACACCTGCTGAATGCTTTTCTTTTTTCAACCTGAGACCCATAAATCGGTATCTATCTGGGAACTTCCTGCTGTTCTTGTATCCTCTGGCTAACTGGAAGAGGCTATAAATAGGGTGAAGGTCCCCTGAAATATCCACTTTTTAGGTCACTTTCTTGAAGACTTTTTAATAGTGTTGGCTTTTGAGGAGTTGATGTAGGCATACCAGAACTAGCTCTTGGTACCTTTGTACTGACATCTTTTTTTAAATTCACTTTGAGAATTTACATGACTTGGCATTTTAAGCCTGGACACCTGAAAATCCAGTTACCTCAAAGGATTAAGATAGATTGGAGCTGTCTTAAAGCTATTTTCCCCTCCCCATTTTAATAAGGCCCTGAATATCTTTCATAAATAAGAATGCTTCTTGGAAATACAGTACTCACTGAATTCAGTCCCAGAGGCATTTTTCTATGAAGGCATGTTCCTGTTTTGTCCTGTCATAACAAATGCCCTTGATGATGGTAATAGCTTTGATAGGGACGTGGCTGGACAGGAAAACATGACTATTGCAAATAAATCAAGTTGGAATTAATGAAAATTTGCTAAGACATAAATTAAACATTTAAACGAATCTTTTAAAACTTGTAGTTTGGAACAGAACTATGGTTATATTCATGAGCAGGTAGCTAGAGGATTATCAGAAGAGCAGCTCATCTATTAGGTATGTAGGAAGCCATTTTTTTAAATACCAGTGACAGCTAGAGGCAGTGCCTTCTGTAAGAAAACCTCTGAGTTCCACCTCTGGCTGCCTCCACAGTGGCACACCCGAGCAAATCAGTGGGCCCTGCCTGGCTGCTTGGAGATGATTCATTACTGTAGCTTTCTCTATTTTATCCCCTTACTAGCCTTCAAGTTTCATGAAGTCAGGGCAATGTTTCTTATCTCTGCTTTGTGTCTTCAGGAGAGCCTATAGCACACACTTTATAAAATGTTTGATAAATTGAGTCACAATATGCTTTATAAGTTTAAGGTCTAGTTGTCAAGAAAGCCATTAAATATTTGTCTCACTTTGGGAAATTATTTCAATTTTTTTGTGTAAGAGTAATGAAAGAAGTTTACTAAATGGTGGCCCCCTGGTCATAAGAAGTTAGATTTCTGTAGTGCTTTTTAGTTTACAAACATGTTCCTCCCAACAACCTCATAAGATGGGTGGCTTAGGTTTGTTAATTCTTGCTTTACAGACATATAGAAAGATAGAGACTTTGCTGTGACTTATAAGTGACAGAGCTGGGACTCCACCCAGGTCTTCCAGTCTTTTTTATACTGACTTCTTATAGCCTGGGAAATTATTGTTAAGTCTCCTCAAAGTGAAATTTACTTCTCCCAGACTTTTTTCGTGTCTACTCACTGCTGACTGAGTAATTATGTTATTTGTCCACATCCTGATGTAGATTAGCACATAAGTAAAACAGACGATGTCACAGTATCCATTACTCATATTTTTTGTGGGGGCGAGAAGGCTGGGGTGGGAGTAGGGGTGGGTTTCTAAATTCTCTATTGGCCACTTTGTGTCCTTGAGCAGATTACTTACCCTATCTGGGTCTCAGTGTCCTCACATGTGATGATGATAATGATGATTATGATGATGTCGTGATAATAGATGAGGACAAAATTCATAATAATTACTGAGGTTTATACAACACTTTAAAGTTTGAAATGCCCTTTAAATCTCTAACCTCATTTGAGCCTCATAACAACCCAGCAAAGTAGGTAGTATAGGCATCACCTCTATTTCAGAGGCAATGTGCATAGTAGAAAGTTGGCCTTGGAGTTAGAAGAGCTGGGTTCAAGTCCTGCCTCTGACACATACTGACCATATGACCTTGTGTCTTGACCACTCAGTGCTCTAGGTCACTCTGTAAGATGATAAGTTGCAGAGAAGGTGCAACCTACTCTGGTAGAGGAAATTTCCTTACCCTGGATTTCTTATACCAATAAAGTCCCAGGTCTAATCCCTCTCTCTATTCCTGTTTTACAGAAGGGTGGTCTGATGCTCAGAGAAGTTAAATTAATCAGTCAACAAGCATTTATTAAACACTTGCTTAGTGCCGGGCACTGTGCAAAATGTTAGACTTTCAAAAGCGAAAATGAACAGTCCCTGCTCTCAAGGAGTATATCTTCTAAAGGGGAAGACAGCAGGAATACATATATAAACATATACTTAATGATTTGCCCAGGGCTGCACCCCTGGTGGAATGCCAGAGGAAAAATTTGAACTCAGGTCTTCCCGACTACAAGTTTAGCCCTTCATTCACTATGTTGTAAAATGTGGCAGTTGGATTGGATGGACTCATACAGAGGTCTCTTTCAGCTCTAAATCTGCAGTCCTATGAAGTTAGCTCTGATTTTTCAAATTTGATATCCTCAATAACCATCTTTTAGGCATAGTAATAGATTCCTCTTTTGCAAGACTCAGCTATTAAATATTAGCAGGGAAATGGAGTTGGGGACTTGATAATTATCGCATAAAAAGCAGTTATTACATTAATGAAGTAAGTCTAAGGTCTTTGTAATGTTTATTACTCTCCCAGTTGCTAGTGCCTCTCCTCCCTAGCCAAGATTCTCTTGTATCTATTTTGTGCCTGTTGTGTATATGTTATCTTCCTTTGCTAGACTGTAAACTGGAGATTAGACACTGTTATTCTTCTGTATCCCCCGGTGCCTGTTATGTAGTAGAGACTTAATAAATGCTCATTGATTGATTACCAGTGAATGTATTTGAGTCTGTTGTCTCAAGCTGGGAAAGCCAAATTATGAAGTTCATGGGCATAAACAAAGGAGCAAAAGGGACAACTAGCATCCTCCAAGGCTTATTAATGTTATTAAAGTCTTTTCCCAGGTGGTATGTTGAGGACTTGGTATATGTTGAGATTTGTGTTTAGCTACTAAGTTTTATGATTTTGGGGGGCATGCAGCACATGGATTTAGGGCATGGTGATTTCTTTCTGAGAGACTAAGTGCCAAAAGAGTTTGTTCCAGAAAGTTTTAGAACCTCCACTCTTTCTTAGGTTAATTCTGCATGGCTCCTTTTTGTACTTGCAGCAGGTCTCATTGTCAGGACCATAGGCAGTCATCACAAGGTTTATAACCACCACACTAATAAAACATGTTGGAGGGAAAAGTAAACTTAAGGCTGAATAAACAGTTTTCCTAGTTAAACATTCACCTTAGGGAAGTGAAAAATGCTTTGGACTCCTTTCCTTTGGCATTTTCCTCCAAGAAGCCTGACATGCAGAGAGTGTAAAAGAATAAAATTGGCCCAGGGCAGGGGAAAAAAAAAATCCTCTCTTTTTCTAGCTGGCCTGTTTTCCTTGTAAGACAAACCTTTCATGTTTTATTGTTATAAAGTTAAAGCCTGGCCTCGCCTAGAGGTGCCGATCTTGGAGGAGAAACAGCTGCAGAGTTAGTGTCCCCAGATCAGGTGGGAGGTTCTTTGAAGCAACATGTTGCCTTTTAAAAGGAAATTGAGCATGTGAGAACTTGAACCTGTAAAACTCATCAACAGGTTCCACCGTTGTTTATCTCTCACAGAACTGAAATTACTAACCAAGTGAAACAAACCTGCAGCCTATTTTTTGTTGATAGTATTTGTGTGCATGTGAGCAACTTCTGCTGACATATATATTGGTCATGGAAAGGGGAGGAGATAGGAAAAGGCTGCAAAAATGGACCACATGTGATTATTATAATATATATATATATAATATATAAATATTTCTTAATCATGTGAATGAGGTTTATATATTTTCTTTCTGACCATATAGCAGGTTCTTGAGTAATTCCTTTTGCTAGTCTAAACTGATTTTAACCAGATATTTAAATTTTCAGACATTTTTACTCATCTTAGTGGTTATAAAAGTTGCATACTGGTTGGTACTTAAAAGTATTTGTACTTCATGATAGCAAGAATCAGTGTGGTATCTGGGTGTCCATACTTCTTCCAGTGACATAAAGCGCATGTTCTTCATGTCTTGGTATATAGGATTAAAGAATGTTAGCCAGCAAGAACTTGAGAGATCCTTTAGTTCCGTCCCTGCCTGCATTGTACACATGAGCAAACTGGGAAGGGAAATGGAAAAACCAGGACTTGAGCTTGGGTCTCTTGTTTCCTGGACCAAGACTCTATCAGCAATTTGTTTATTAAGTTCCTACTATGTGTCAGGCACTGTCCTAAAGTGAGGGGACACAGAGAGATAAAAACAGCTCCTGACCAAGAGCTGAAGGGAGAAAGGGAGTAACACACACGCACGCACGCACGCAATTTCAGGGTTGGGTACTGACAAAACTGGGGTTTATCTGTAAAAGTCTTGTGACTATGGTGGCACTTGAGGCAAACTTTGAAGGACTATTGGTATTCTATACCACATTTCCAGGTTGGTTTAATGAGTTGTTACTGAAAAAAAAAATTACCTAGTGGTCAATCCTCTGGTAGTGAAATTAGGTAGGTTAGACCTGGGAATAAAGACAGAGTCTATTTGTTGGGCCTGTATTTAAAGTTTTGTAGAGTGTTAAGTCCAGCCAGAGCTTGTATTTCTTTGGCATATCCTTTGAGAACCTAGTCACTTTCATATCTCAAGGAGGCATTAATTGAAACCTGAGGTGGAGGAGTCAGAAGTAAAATCTGGGGAAAATAAAGGTTTTCTAGTTAATATTTATTCAGAGGGAAGAATGGTGCTGTGGATGGAGTGCTTGGATGGTGTGGACCCCGAAAGATTTGGCTTGAAGTCCTGCCTAGTGTAGGTCTGTGCCCCTGGGAGAATCTTTTAATCTTTATGTGCCTTAGCTCCTTGCAGTGAAGAAATCATAGATCCTTTGATGGGCATCCCCATATTGAACCAGGTGTGATTTGGGAGACAGGGTGATTCCAGATCTTTTATCTGCTTAACCACTTAGTTGTGTGAGGGTGAGTTGGCACCTCACTTACATCATCTCATTTCAGCAAATATGTGTTTAGTAAGCATCTTTAAACATGATAGGCCCTAGAAGATACAGTAAGACTTGGTCACTGTCCATCCCTGCCCTAAAGGTGTATATGTTCTAGTTGGAGAGAATCTCCAAGGGCCTCCTTTTCCTTCTGTATAGAATGAGCAGGATGGATTAAAGTCCCTTTCAGCTCTGAAAGTCTTATTTTCTCATGTTGTTTTGGATTGATTGATACTGGGTAGAAGCAGATTTAGCATTATTCTTGGTCTAGTGCTAGGAAAAGTTGATCATCAGAGAGCATACCTTCCATAGGGGAAGAGAAGACAGGCAGTAGAGTATGAGGGAGAAGAAAAATGCTGAAATATTTTTTTCCTTTTGGGCTTTCAATTTATTTGCCCCCAAATTGCCTCCAGATGTAGAAGACCTAAAGCTGTGATTGTAACCAATTGTGTTTTTACTGGCCCATCTCTCCATCACATTGCCTGGTTTGAGATCTGTAAGCCAGTCCAAATTCTTTACCTCATGTTCTAGTACTAATTTGCCACGTTACTCATCTCTCAGCTGCAAGGGGGTGAGGCAGATAGCCTTGAAATTAAACTCAGTGTCATTTCATAAACTGGGCAATGATATATACTTGCTAGAGAGAATCAGTCTCCCAAATCTCATCTGTGAATTACTTTAACCCCTGCCCCACAGCCCAGGTAGCCCATATATAGAGCTAGATCAATTCTTAGATTTAGACCTTGTAGATTATTAAAAGGTCCTGAGAGGTCTGGGAGTTTGCCCATGGTCACATAGGTAGCTGGTAAGTAGCAAAGCTTGGATTTGAACCTACATCTTTTGACTCTAAATCCAGAGCCCTTTCCACTACCCCATCAGGGCAGTCGTGAATCCTAACAACCAGTTGGCCTTGTGTATACTTGTTAGCCTGGTTGCCTAGTACTGATGTTCTGCATTGCTGCATGGGGACCATGGATCATTTTCTGGCAGCATCTCATTTGGCTGGCAGGAACAATCCTGGCAGTCTTTACTTGGAGGGTAGTAATCTCATTAGGGGAAGAAACTGGAGGAGGATTCCTTGGTTTTCTTTAAGATCCCTACCTCATGACATCTGGTTCACTCTTATCATCTGGCATCCCTGACTATATTTTATAAACTGATCTATTTATTTCTGGTTTCTGCTGCACCAAATTTTAATCCATTGTATGGAAATTCCGAAAACAGGCTAGTTTTAAGGCATTGCATTCAAATGGTGCAAGCTATGTCTCGCTATAAATAATTTTTCATTGATTTGCCAATTGTTTAATTTGGAAGTAAAAATTCCATGTGGGATTAGAAGTAGGTGGTAGCTGTTTACTTCTGGCTTTTCAAGTTTAACAGTAAAAACAACACCTAATGCTGGCTTTGTTGGCCTTTTTGAAGTAATCATTTTCAGTTCAAATTTAGATCTTTACAGGCCAGCAGTTAGAGCAAATGAGAAGGCCTAATGACGCATGCGGTAGGAAAGTCTTGTCAGAAGGCACCCTGGGTCAGGGATCAAAACGGTTTTATGAATTTTTGTAGATAGTAATTCTTCCTCATAGCATAATTTTTCAGGTCAGCAGTGGCTGGGTTGTTGCAGAGGTATTAGAAGGGAAGTAGATGAATTAGAAACCTCCCTTGGAAAAGTGATATGAATGAGGCCCTCAATTGGAGATGACATAGATGGCTCAGATAATGTTAGAGCAGCCTGCTGATTGATTGCTTTAATCTTCATACCAAAAGAGCATGAAATTTTGGTTAGATATGCAGAATCTCGGGGATGAAAGCCCTGATACTGAAACACTAAATAGAACAAGGGAGAATTCAACCTTATTAATGATAATGGTATTGGTTACATAGAGACCGTTGCTGGGTTGTCACTGAAGTAAGTTGCATGTTTGGAAAGTTTGGACTTAAATCAAAGCATCCTTGTAAAGCAAGTAGATCTTTTATAATTGGATTGTGAAAACTATTCATGGAAGAGAAAAGGTCTTTTAAAAGCAATTGTATTAATTCTGGACAAATGTAATAAGATTGAATTTCATTTCTTTCATCTCATATATGGGGTGTTTTTAAAAAAGTAATATTGAGGCCTTTGTACTCCAGCTTTAGTGAAAAGTGGTAGATCATAGGTGGTAGATCACATTCACGGTTTTTTTAGGGTGATATTTATGTTTTTGTTGTAATTGAAGATTCATGGAAAATTTAAAAGCAGTATTAGTGCTATGTCATTAAAATACATTTGTATTTTTTCTTTATATTTAAGACCAGTTTTACTGCAGAGGATAATTAATAGTAAAATGAGGATGCTAGTGGTCTGTGATTTCTTCTTTCAAATTTAAAGATTTTACATAACACTTACTACCTATGTGACCCTGGGCAAGTCACTTAACTCCATTGCCTAGGTGTGACCCCCCAAAAAAATTTTAAGCTTTTTTAATTAACAAAAATACTTTTTTTTGGTTCCCTTTTAAAATGTTGACTTGCTGAACTGATTTTTTTTCTTTCTTTTAAAATCTTTCTTACAAGGGATGGTTCACTGAGTGGGGAGAAGGATGTATTTGTAAATGAATGTGATATAGCAACAAAAGACAGCAATGAAAACAATTTAAATAGATTTTTTAATATCTTTTTTCTACATCACTTAGATTTCCCCATGCTATTCCTCCTCCCTCTCTTAGGGAGCTGTCCTTTTAACACAGTTTTTTTGTTTTGAAGAAAAAAAATTGAGTAAAATCAGTCAAGATATGGAAAAAATTATATACAATATATGCAATATGTAATATTGTTGGGGTCTTGTCTTTGGACCTCACCTTTGTAAAGGAGTGGGGTTGGGAGCAAGAGTCTTCTCATATCTCTTCTTTGAGGCTAAGTTTGTTAGTTTTGTAACGTTCAGTTGTGTGTAATGTTCTCCTGGTTCTGCTTATTTCACTTTGCATAATTTAATTGTAAGCCTTTCCATGCTTCTCCATATTCATTATGCTCTTTTCTTATAACGTAGTAATTACAGTCCATTATATTTGTCTACCAAAATTTATTTAGCCATCCCTAATCAATGGATATCCACTTTGTTTCCAGTTCTTTGCTATTACTGAAAAGTGCTACTGTCAACAATTTGGTGCATATTGAGCCTTTTTTTATTATTATTAATAACTTCCTTGGAATATATGTCTAGTAGTGAAATCTCTGGGTCAAAGAATATGGACATATTAGTCACTTTATTTGCACCATTCCAAAATGCTTTCCAAAATGCTTTACCATTTCACAGCTCTGCCTACATGCATTGGTATCCTCATCTATCTTTTTGTAGCCCCTCCGACATTGACTGTTCCCATCATTTATCATCTTTACCAGTTTGTTGAGTAGGAAGTAAAACCTGAGGGTTATTTTTATTTGCATTTCTCTTATTTTTAGTGATTTAGAGCATTATTTCATATGGTTGTTAATAGTTTGCAATTTTCCTTTTGAGAACAGTCTGTTCATATCCTTTGGTCACATCTGTTGGGGAATGACTTTTGCATATTTACATACGTGACTCTTACATATTTTTGCTAGATGTCTACTTATGTTGGATATCAACTCCTCATCAGATACATTTTATACAAAGATCTCTTCTCCCATGATGGCTTCCCTTCTTATCATAGATGTGTTATTAATTTTGCTTGTGCCAAATGTGATTGTAATCAAAATTCTCTCTTTTATCTTTTGTAATTGCCTCTATCTCATATTTGCTTAACTATTCATCCACTGCCTTTAATAGTATATGATCTATTTCTCTTCTGATATTTTTATGGTATGATCTTTAATAGTCAGGTCAAGTATCTATTCTGAATATATTGTGGTATGTGGTATAAGATATTGGTATGAGCCTAACTTTTGCCAGACTATTCTCTCTCTCTCTCTCTCTCTCTCTCTCTCTCTCTCTCTCTCTCTCTCTCTCTCTCTCTCTCTCTCTCTCTCTCTCTCTCTCTCTCTCTCTCTCCAAAGTAGTTTATTTTTTCAGATTGATCAAACACTGGGTTATTGTGTTCATTCATTTCTGATCCTTCCTTGTTCTGGTAGGTCAGGTGAATTCTGTAGAGATAATTTACCTAGTCCTTAGCAAGACATTTGATACAGGCTTATGCTATTCCTGTGGAAAAGATGGAAAGATGTGATGTGAGCTAGACAGCAGTGAATTTGGAGCCAATTGGATGGCCTGGTTCAAAGTGCCATCATCTTTAGTTTCAGGTTTATGAGGACCCTGATGAAATAGAGATGTATGCTGTTAAACATTTTTATCAGTGACTTGAATAAAGATATAGGTGGCATGCTTTTCAAATTTATAGACTATGCAAAGCTGAGATGGGGTAGATAATACATTGAGTGAAAGAGTCAGGATTAATAAAGATATTGACAGGCTGTATCGTTGGACTGAATCTGATAATATTCAATTTAACAGGGATAAATAAAAAGTCTTTTACTTGGATTCAAAGACTCAATTTCACACATATGTACAAGGTGGAGGAAGCATGCCTGGACAGAAGCTTGTCTAAGAAAGATCTAGGGATTTGGTGGAATGTAAGCTCAATATGAGTCAGCAATGTCATAGAGCAGGCATGAAAGTGAATGTAATCTTAGGCTTTGTTAAGAGACAGTGTCCATGACTAGGAAGGTGATTATCCTTCTGCACTAGACTTCTTGTAAGACATCTGGAATATTGTGTTCAGTCTTGGGCGCTGCTATGTTTTTAGGAAAGACATTGAAAAGCTGAATTTTCCAGATGATGGCAAAAATGATGAGTTCATATCATATGAGATCCCTTGAAAAAGTTGGGGGTGTTTAGTCTGGAGAAGAGATGTCTTCTTGGGGGAACATGATGATTTTCTCCACATATTTGAAAGATAGTCACATGGCAGAAGCATTAGGTTTGTTCTGTTTGGCCAAAGAGTACAGATCTAAGAATAATAGATAGAAGTTGCAAAGAGGCACCTTCAGACTGGAGGTCCCGAAGAATTCACCAAGCACTTTACTGTCCAAAAAGAGGGGAGTGGCTCCCTCACTTGGAGACCTCAAGGAAAAACCTCAAGACCATTTTTGGGCGTGGTGTAGAAAGGATTCTTGTTCAGGCATGGATTGGGCTACATAGCCTGCCACAGAAGTCTCTTCCAACTCCGAATTCTGTGATTCTGGGGCATTGGAGATGGCGAGGTGGCACAGGGAAGAGAGTCCTAGACTTGGAGTCCAGAAGACCTGAATTAGAATACTGTCTTGGACACTTATTAGGTGTTAACCTGACCCTGGGCAAGACACTTAACCTCTCTGGGCCTCACTTTCCCCATTGTGAAACTAGGAGGTTGGACTTGATGTCCCTTCCTTTTCTAAATCTATAATCCTATTACTTTAATAGAGACATGACAATAATAGTTTGCATTTCCATATTATCTTTTTAAAAAAGAGTTAAAGCCATTTACCAGTGTGCTCCTCTGTTAAACCGTCCCTTGTAACAGAAAAAATAGGTAAATAAAACCAATCCAAATCGTGAATGCTTCTCACAGTGCATGTATATGCAATGTCCCATGCCCGTAGTCTGCCTTTTCTCTATTAAGAGGAAGAGTTATTTCATCATCTTTCCCTTGGGATTGAGATTGATAATTACATTTAATCAAAGTACAGCTGCCTTTTGTTGTTTTCAATTGCATTATTCCTTCAAGCAGTGTTATGAGATCAGTAGAGCAAGTATTTTGTCATGCCCATTTTCTAGATTAGGACTCCAGATTACTTAACTAGAAAGCTGCAAATAGGATACTGCCCCAGATTTTTGACTCCCAGGCCAGTAGTACCATTATACCTCAGGGAAATGGTTCTTTTTCTAGATTTTTCAACATACCTCCTTCACCTGAAATGTGTTCTAAGACACAGTTACTGTGTCTCATTAATGCCTTACCCTGTGGGTAGGATTCTCATGCAGGATGGGTGAGAGAACCCAGGTAATGTAATGGTGCTTTGTAGCAACTTCAGAAGTCTGAAGAAAGCTCTCCACCAGTTTTTGAGCCTTAGAGATCCTTTCAATAGAATTTTAGTGGACTGCAAGCTCAGTATGATTCGATAGGGTCACGTGGCAGCCAGAAATGCCACCATGACCTCAGGCTGCTTATTGTCTAGGTTGTGGGAGTCGATGGCCCTACTGTCCACTGTCTTGGTTACACACACACACTGGATTGTTGTGTACCATTCTTAACAACACAGTTGAAAAAGGACATGGACTCACTGTACAAAGGACAACAGCCAGGATGGTGATAGGTGATGGTGATAGAGACTTTGCCATGTGAAAATTGGTTGGAAGGAGTCTTTCAGGCCCTTGTTCTATGTGTTATGGTACTGAAGCTTAGAGAAACTAAGTTACTTGTCTAAGGTTACACAGTCAGAACTGGTATTGAAACTCAGTTTCTATGGTTCTAAGTAAATTTTTTTTCTCAGACCTTCAGTTTAACTATCAGTTTTACATATATATATATATATATATATAGTTCAGACCAACTATTTTCAAGGTATCCCTTCAGGTCTGGTTTAAACTACATGACTATTCAGGTATTGTCATAGCATCATAAGATTTAGAATTAGAAGGAGTCTTAGTGAGCATCTAATCCTAGGGAATGGGTCGGGGTAAGTGTATCAATTTCAAGGAGACCGTGAACTTGTGTGTGGGGTAAAATTACATCTTTAGTGTCATTTAACCTAACTGAAGTTTAACGTTTTGTTCAATTATTTAAAAACATAATTCTTTAAAGGGATCTGTAGCTTACAAACTCCCAAAAGGGGTCTATGACATAAAGTTAAGAACTCCTGATCTGATCAAACCGTCTCACTTTATAGAAGAGGAAATGAAAGCCCATAGGGGTAATATGACCTTCCCAAGGTCACATAGTCAGTAGCATAGCTGCAATTTGAATCAAGTCAACTGACCCTAAATCTCTTTCCACTCCAATATATTGCCTTCCAGGTCTGTTGTAGTGTCTTTGTGTGAAGTGGAGGACTGGAGTTTTTATCTCTAGTTGCTGAAGTAGAAACAATTAGGTTAATCGGGAAGAAAGGACAAAAATGAAGATTATTAGAGTTAGGAATTCTACTAGTAACTCTGCTGTTAGTGTTCAGGGGGAAATAGCTTTATGTTTTGCTGGTGGACAAAAATCTAAAAATTAAATGTTAATTGGATTACCAGTAATTGAATGGGTTTGGGGTAATTTATTTTCTGATGAATAGGTTTAACGTCTCTCTTTTTTGTTCTTTCTTTCTACAGGTACAGGGTTTGGATTGGGAATTGTTTTCTCACTTACGTTCTTCAAAAGTAAGTGTGACTATTATTGAAATTTCTTGTGTGTTAGAGTAAATGCCTCAAAAGCAAACACTGGGGAAAAGCAAACATGTGGGGATGCCAGCCCTTCCATTGCTGTGTAAGGCAGACTCAGATCCAGTCCAGATAGGTTGGACAGCTCAGAAATTGTCCTGAGCACTGATCAAGACTTAACCACTTGTGTGAAATCACAAGGCTCAGCAGGGAAACAGATTTCTAATTAATTGATACTTTTCCATTTTGATGACCATTCCGCAAACTTTTATTGAACTCTTGCCATATATAAAGCTCCTGTGTGTGATGCATTGTGGGAGATATGAAGATTAATAAGGCCAGGGTTTTAGCTTAACTTGAAGACAGCTAACTCTCCTCTGGACTAAACAGTGAAGCAGTGAGGCCCCCCCATCCTCAAAAAGCTTAGAGCCCAGTAAGAGAGATGAAGTCAGTGTCCTCAGAGGTGGGGAGCGTATGCTTGAGGAGTGAGATGGTTTCTGGCTGAGGGATCAGAGAAGGCTTTCCAGAGGAGGCAGCATTTGAACTGGGGCCCAGGGGATAGGAAAGACCTATAAGGGCCTGACAGAAGTAGATACTAGTGTGAGCAAGGGGCAGACAGCAGCAAAGCTGCCTTTCTTTTTTAAAGGGATTTAATGATCATGTTAGTGGACCTATTTTGCGTGCTTTCTTGGGGGCAGACGTTTTCTTTTTTGATAGATAATATGCCCATTTTCCTAGTAAATAACAATCCTCTGAATTAACCATCTTCCAGGAGGAGGAATATAGAGGGCAATCAACTTGTGCCTGCCCTAGGCCTCAGGGCTTGTGACACCCCACCCACAGCCTTTTCCAAGAGTGGGGGGCTTTTTGATAGAAGTTGCAGGAACACAAACACCCATCATTCTTGGCCACCTTGATTGTTCTAGGCAGAGTTCTACTGTGGCACATGTGGCAGTATGTCCATGCTTTGTTGTGCAGTCTTACTGTAAAGAAATGACTGTGAGCATATTCGAAGCTGACAAAAAATACGGAGTCCTAATTAGTGCATTAGTATTTCAGGATCTTTTTCACTTATGAAGAATAATAGTTTATTAAGAACATAGTGTCATAGAATTAGAACTGGGTGGGAATTTGGAGATGATCTAACTCAGGGGTGGGGAACCTGGGGCCTTGAGGCCACAAGTGGCCTTCTGGGTGCTTGGGTGTGGCCTTTTGGCTGAGTCCAAGTTTTACCGTGCAAATCTTTTTATTAAGGAGATTTGTTTTGTAAAGTTTGGATTCAGTCACAGGGCCCCCCTTGAGGACCTAGAGGGCCACATGTGGCCTTGAGGCCAAAGGTTCCCCACCCTTGATCTAGCACAACTCCCTCCTTTTACAAATGAAGAAACTGAGGTCCAGAGAGGGAAAAAAAAGTGACTTGTCCATAAGCCTGTAATAGTAGACTTGATATAACTGTATTAAAAGTTTCCTCATTTGCTAATAGTCACATATGAAAAAGGAAGAGAGCTCCCGTGCTCAGTTTGAGTTCTGTGAGAGCAAATGATCTTGTAACTTCAGGATCTAGTACAGTAGGGCTGCTTAACAAATTGCTTGTTGAAGTTGTCAGGTCTTGGTAATGTCTCATGAATTCTAGATGAGTTGGTGAATTGACCTTCCCTGCTCTTTCTTTGCCATGAAGCACACACATTGCCAGTAGAATCAAAGGGTATCAGAGCTAGAAGGCACAATACCCTCATTTGATCGAGAAGGAAGAATGAGGCCCTAAGAGGAGGTGACTTGTTGACAGTCACACAGTCAGGAAGTGGCAAGGCCAGGACTGAGCTAAGGAAGGCTGGCAAATTCTCTTCCTTGATGTGGAAAGGATTTAATGTTTGTTGAGGGCTAGTGTATTTGGTATTCTCGAGTAATAACTTCAGCTATGTTTTTTCTTAACGTTTTTGGATTGGTATTTTTTTCTTTTTTGCTTTTCTTTCCCTTAGGAAGGATGTGGCCATTAGCCTTTGGTTCTGGCATGGGATTGGGAATGGCTTACTCCAACTGTCAGCATGATTTCCAGGCCCCATATCTTCTGCATGGAAAATATGTCAAAGTACGTACAGAACTGATATTTCCTTTCCCTTGTATTGACTCATTCTGCCTTCTTTCTTCCAGAGGAAATATGTTTCTTGCCAGGGCTAAAGAGCGCCATCCATGGCAAAGAACTTGGAGAAGCTCTCTGAGCTCTTTTGGCTCCATCAGAGTCTAAAATGCATTTTGACATTTAACTAACTGTGAATACAGTCATCCCTATAACACAAGTCAAAACTTGAACACAGCTCTGCTATTTCCCTTCAGTCCTCTCTTCTGTAAGCTAACCCTTGAAGCCACGTGCTGTTTTATAAAGAGCTTTGGATTTGGAGGGAAAGGGCCTGGGCTCAAAGGCTGGCTCTGCTCCTTACCCTCTCTGGGGCTCAGGCTCCCCCTCTTTAAAATTAGGCTTTGATTAAGGTGATAGGGAAGAATCTTTCTGGCTCTGAATTCTCCATTTAGTGCTAAATTTTCTGGGTCTTGAGAGCCAAATCAACCTGAGATTCAGCCTTTTCTACTCTCAGATATTTGTTTGCATTCATTCAGATAAAGCTACTGATATACGCATTTCTGCCTTTGAAAGCTTCTCTTTTGGAATCAAACAAGCAGAACACATAGAACAGTTTTGTTCTGGGTTCAGTGTCCCACAGTATCTCATCTTCATAACCCAGTTTTACAACTGGGAATTACCTGGTTTTGTTTTTTTTTTGTTTTTGGGTGCAGGAGAGAAAATTGAGGCATTGAGGAGTTATTGACTTGCTAATAGGGCATTTAAATCATCTGTAAAATCATGGGAATAGATATATTGCTAGATCTATAAGGAAACCTTAGAACCTTTAATGCTGTGATTTGGAAGAGACCATAGAACAAAAAATATGAAAAAATATCTGGAAAGGTATCTTATAGGATCATAGGAAGGAACCTTAGAGATCCTTCCAAGCCTCTCATTTCATAAAGGAGGATATTGAGATTAAAAATGGTAAATGGACTTCTACAAAATCACATACATAGTTCAGAGGATCAAGATTCCATTCTAGAATGGATCTTAGAGGCCATGTCATTTAACCTCCTTTTTTAACAGGTAAGAAAACTGAGGCCTTAAGTGATTTGCCCCGGGTGACATAAGTAATAAGCAGTTGAAATGGCCTCACATGGCTTCTGTGGTTGAGCTGGGACTCAAACCCTAGAGGGTCCTATTCTTGTGCTGCTGCCCATCTATGACTAGCTAGTCTCCAGATGGATATTAGTGATTGAAACAGTTTGGGAAATGACACAGTCATACATTGGGAGGATGTTTGGTGCAATGAAAACATAGCTGGATTTGGAAAAGATTTATGTTCTGGTTATTCCACTTACTAGGTACCTTTGGGGAATCACTCTAACGCCTTTTGGCCTTAGTTTCCTTATCTATTAAAATAATAAATGAAGTTGGAACCAAAGACCACTAATGGCCCTTCCTGCTCTAAATCCTGTAATCTATGACATTGCATATACAAATATGGTCATTTGGGGGGTTTGATTGATTTGTCTTTATGATGTTTAATCCTGTGATTTGAGGGAAGAATGTACAGTGCCACTTGGAGTGTTAACAACCTTCCCTGCCCTCCTTCACTTAGGGGGAAGGTCCCTTGATAAGTTGTTTTGGTGATGGGCTAATAAAAAGTACATCTCTCCCTCCATTGTGGGGAGTTCATGCCTCAGTCGCTTCTACAAAGTAAAGCCCATAACCACATGGCCTTTGATGAAAGAAAGCATTTAAAGGCAAAGCACCTCTGCCCTCTGTTAAATGGTGTTAAAGGTGGAGCTGGATACAAGGCATAACAGCATTAACTTTCTATCAAAAACTATACCCACTACATTAATCTTCACAGAAACCATTTCTTTCTTTCTTTCTTTTCTTTCTTTCTTTCTTTTTTGGCTAGGCAATGGGGTTAAGTAACTTGCCCAGGGTCACACAGCTAGTAAGTGTCATGTGTCTGAGGCCAGATTTGAATTCAGGTCCTCCTGAATCCAGGGCCAGTGCTCTAGCCACTGCGCCACCTAGCTGCGCCACCTAGCTTCACCCACAGAAACCATTTCACAGATATAGAGACTGAGGCTCAGAAATGGAAAGTGACTTACTCAAGATCACCTAATAACAGGGTTACCAGATCCCAAGGCCAAATAATGAGACTCTACTAGCCATTTGGCAGTCTTCATTTTAAACCATGCTGGACTCACTGCAAGATGACTTAGTGAGAGCCGAAGAGGGTTTGGAGCAGGGAGGGTTGGCGTGCTAAGAAGTCTGGCAGCCTCCTCTTCCATCTTACTGAATAATTTCTGTCCTGTAGCTAAGGGTGGTCCAGCTCAGGATGAGGTAATCAGTGGGCCGGTGCTGAGAAGCAGCACAGCTGTTTGCGTGGCATTGAGGCTGAGGACAGGCTGTCCCCCCCTCCTCCCACTCCCTGCCTGGCTATTTTCCTGGCACAGACCAGCCATGTGCTTGGGCACAAAGAAGGGGGGCAGCCATTGAGGCTTAATTGTTTCAGACTTTGACATTGGTCCAAGATGTTCTGTCATGGGTAGTGGCCCAAGGGTGATTAGCTGCACGGTGTCTACTTAATGGTTGGTGGTTAGAGTAGAAAATGGTTTGTGTTTTTTTTTTCTCCCAACAACCAGGCCTGTCCCATTAGAAAATGGCTTTGTTACTTTATCTGAACTTGAGTCTTTACTCTGGTGCTGTCATCCTTTCCTCTTCAAAAAGAATGTGATATTGATTAGAGGCTTAGATGAATTAGTGGCCTCACATCTGTCTGTAACAGTTTAGTCAGTTCACAGATGGCTGGTGGGGCTTTGTTTTAAATTTTAAAAGACTTGGGGGATCTTGTCCTTTGTGAAGAGAGGTGGGAAGGAGGCAGTGCTTTATTGAAGAAGCTTCCCAGCAGTGGAGGAGGCAAGGTCCCAGCCTCTGACTTTGCAGAAGATCATGGCCACCTTGAAGTCCTGGGGGTCTGGCATGAATCGGGTGGTTAAACAGGGAGTCCGTACCCTGTCTCTGCAGCAATAATCTGAGTGCTCTTGCCTTACAGGAGCAGTGACTTATGATTGAGAACATCCCAGTGGGAGGAAGAGAAATCATGTTTATTCCTCAGGAATATTGAAGTGCCCTGGAGTAAGCTGAAATTCTTCTCTAACAATGTTATCAGTAAACGCTTTATACTCCAGCACACTGTTTATGTATTTGAAACCAAGTCTGTTTCTTGTTTTGTATTTTCTCTCTGGAAATTGCAAGAAGAAGGTCTTAGGAGAAATAAATTAAATGAAAATAGGATAAGGTCTTGTGTGTTTCTTACTCTGTGTTGTGAATGCAAAGAAGACTGACGTGTGGGCAGCTGTGACCACCTGGTTGAAACTCCTCCAGCGTTTTCCCCAAACACCAGCTGTTGTGTGTCCTTCCCCACTCATGGCCTGATGTCTAGTTTACAGAAGAGCTTCCACCTTGTATATCTCAGGGCAGCAGATTGCTGCTGCTGCTAGTTATAGTGAACAGAATTTGGATTTTGGACGCTTTGCTTTCCTTACCCTTCTGCCTTTTCTTCCTCATTATGCAGGGCACTAAGTGGGGAGATAGATATCAAGTCAATCCAATGTAATAAAAGATAAGCAGAGAAAAGGTCTTGGGCAGGGCTGCGATGTACATGGATAACAAGAACTGGACCTGTTATCTCACTGGTCTAGAGAAGACTGCCAGGGCAGGTTGGCACCTTCTTTACCCTAGAGCACTTAGAGATTAAGGGACTTGTCCAGAGCCACACAGCCACTGTATGTCAGAGGCAGGATTTGACCTTAGGTCTTCTCGGCTTTGAGGCTGACTTTCTTGTCACTACACCAGGTTGCCTCACGAAGAAAAATACAATGCAAATTCAAATATAATCAGTGCTTCTGAATTCTCGATACGTGTATTGTGCTATATAAGTTGTTAAAATGATTGATTAATAGCATGAAGCCTCACCTCTCTCCTTCCTGCCTAGGGGCATAAGGAACACCTCTTTGTTATCTCAGAGAGCCCTCCTTTCCTACACACAACACCACTGAAGCCTATATGAGTTTTGGCTCCCGCAAACAAGTGAGGGTATTAGACCATGAATTAGGTGAACTGGCCCTGGCACGATTCAGTTTTCTACTTTTCTGATACAGCCAGCTACCTGATTCTGGTGTGGCAGCAGCCAGGGCTGTTGGGAGAGAATAGACTTTCCCACAGCCCACTCAAAAGACCAAATTCCTGTGACTGGCATTCAAGGCTCTACACAACTTGGCACTTCTCTGTATTTCCAGCTTTATCTTCCCATTCAGTTTGACCCTGTGTTTCCCTACCTCCATACCTTTCCTAATACTGTTTTCTATGCCTGGAATTGCCCCTTGTCCATAACTGCCTGTTGACGCTTTGCCCATTTCCTAATGGCCTAGTTTGAATGCCACCTCCCCTACGAAACCATCTCTGATTCCTTGATCTCAGACTGGAAATGAACCTTCCTTTCAATCTGATAACACAGGAGATGTTTACATGGATTCTCATTTGTAATATTTAAGGCATAGTTAGGCGGCACAGCGGATATGGTGCTGGATCTGGAGTCAGGAAGACCTGGTTCAAATTTAGCTTCAAGATACTTACTAGCTGTCTGACCCTGGGCAAGTCACTTCACCTCTGCCTCCCAGGATCAAATGTGGTAATATTTGTAAGATGTTTTATAAACTTTTAAAGCACTACGTAAATACTGTTATTGTGATTTATCAGCACATATATCATATTCCCAGCATCAGAGCAGAACCTTCTTGATGGTGGGTACTGTGCCTTATTTATCTTAGTGTCTTCTTTGCCCTGTGTTCATTTTACACAGTAGGTACTTAATGTGCGTGGTTTTGTAAAATAAACCGAAGCACTCTGTGTAAGAGGGGAATGTGAGGACCTGTTTAGACCTCTTCTACTTGCTTCTTTGGTATTAGTATTGGAAGTTAATATTGGCAGTCCCCTAATTAAAAGTTGTTTCTATTCCAGTATGAGCCAGGGATAGAGAAGAATGATTCACTTCCAAAAATGACAAAGTGAAAATACAAATTGTGCAATTCTTCTCCAGCCCTGCCAGCAAAATCGGGAAGGAAGAGACACTGTAGTCTGTTCATGGTATCTCTCCATGCCCTGTCAGTACTCTATCTGCCAGTGCATAAGTGCTCCAGTCTTCTCATCCTCTGTGAGTCTTGACCTCATTGACCTCAGTTCTACTACTTATCGTCAATGTGACCCTGGACAAATCACTTAGTCTCACCAGGCCTCAGTTTTCTCATCTCTAAAATGAGGGCATTGAACTTAAGGGTTGGGGAACCTGTGGCCTCGAGGCCACATATAGCCCTGTAGTAACCCCTCAGGTGTGGCCCTTTGACTGAATCCAAAGTTGGACCAGTCAGAAGGCTGCACCCAAGCACCTAGAGGGTCACATGTGGCTAGGTGATGTCTGAGGTCCCTCCCAATTCTACGGTCCTATAAATTTGGTATAGAAGATTTGCCCATTCCAGTATTCTCTTCTCTAATGCTGTCATCGTTGGCCTTTGGGTGACCTACAGTTTGGGTTTTTGAGATCATAGGGTACTGTGATTTGCAGCTATGTAACTTAAAGGTGGGCTTTTGTGGCAGACTGGCCTAGTACCTTTAAAAGACCTTCACAGTATCCTAACTGCAGTCAAGCCCAATCTTATTCTATACACTGGTCTGTTTATATATATATACTTTTATGAACTGGCTCAGTGGATTGCCTATTCACCTGTGTGACGCAGGTTTTCTTTCATCTACTTTGTTTTTTCAGTGTGGATCGATAGATCACTTTTTTTCCCCCAATGACCTTGAATCTTACTGAGGAAGGTGGTGTTTAGCTTGGTACAATCAGCACAACTATGCTATCTCATTATTCAGTCAACAGTGGTCATTTGGATAAACCCCTTTCTCCTTGGCTTTTTATACACAGTAACTAGTTAGCCAGTTAGGAAACTGATCAACTCCATGGGGAAATAGCTTCTGATAAATATTTAGCCAAGAGAATAGTGTGATGCTGACAAATTCAGCAAACGTTGAGTATTTTGTGTTTCTGTCTGGTCACATTACCCACCATCTAAGCAAGATGCTGTCCAAAGCATGTTGTCTGTTCTTGTCCCCTTTTCTCTCCCTCCCTCTCCCTTCTTATGATGGATGCAGTCATTGAATCAGTGCAGGGCCTTTGGCAAAAGTACACACTTGTTCCACTTCAAATTTAATTATCAATTCAGCTCCTCAGAGGCTCTCTTCTCCTCATGGCTATGAGAGTTCAGTTCTCTCTAACATACCCTTCTGGAAACAAATTATAAGGAATTTATGGCTTTAAAGTGATAGAAACTCAGCTGGGCACAGGATGTTGGAATATTGTGATGGTGCCCGAAAAGTATCCTACCCTGCCAACATATATAAATATATACACTCTGTGTTGACACTGTATAATTTGGCCCAGAACAATATGTATTTGGAACTCATTTAGGTGAATGACTTTGGCATTGCAAGGATCACAGAGAACTTAATCAAAATGGAAAGGAAACTTGGTATGTTGGAAAGGGCACCAGCTCTGGGGCTGCCCCTGCCCCTGCTAATTATTCTCTTTGTGTTTTTGGACCCACCACTTAACCTCTCTGGGCCTCAGTTTGGGGTTGGGGAATTTTCAATCAGATGACCTCTAAGGATCTTTCTAGTTGTCGTTCATATGGCTAGCCTTATTGCACAAATGTCTTTATTCAGAGAAGTGACTTTAAAGACCTCCAAAAGTTTTTCCTGATCCTCCCACTCTCCTACTTTAGGAGATGCCTCCTGGCTTCCTTCTAGCCCCAGCTAAAATCCCACCTAGAAGAAGCCTTTTCCAGTCTTTCTTAATTCCAGTGCCTTCCCCTTATTAATTTTTTCTTATTTATCCTATATGTAGTTTGTTAACGCATTGTATGTGGTCTCCTCCATTAGATTGTAAGCTCCTTGAGGGCAAGGACTACCTTTTACTTTTTTTGGTACTCCATCACTTAATAACTGACCAGTAACAACTCCCCCCCCCAACCTTACATAGCCCTTTTTCTTATACTTCTCTAATGCATTTATCTTATGTTCTATATTTTGAACCTCTCTGATGCATTTAATGTATTCTGTATTGTTATGCCACTCTGATGTACTTAACTATGTATTCTGGGTTATTATTTCTGTATATCATATCCTCCTACTGCATGTAAACTCTACTATGGAGAGACTATACCTTAGCTCAATTTTGTGAAATGGTTCAGTATGGGAAATGAATATGGTTTTATCAGTGTAAATGACATTAAGGAAGATTCATCTTAAGTTCCATGGACTTTTCATCAGCTGAAACCTTTAAGTGTTCTTTCCCCCATTAGAATGTGAGCTCCTTGAGAGTACAGTCTGTTTCAATTTTCTATCTGCATCTCCAGTGCTTTGCACATTAGTGCTTAATAAAGGCTTCATTCATTAATTCACTTCCCCAGAGCCTAGCCCAGTGCTGCCCACAGAGCATTGACTCACTGCTTATTGAGCTGAAAACAGTAATAACACCAGCTCAGTTTGTGTAGCACTAGACAAAGGCCAACCACCTAGCAGTCCTAGGAAGCATGCAGTGTGAACGTCCCATTTTACAGATGGAAACCTGAACTTTAGAGAAGGTAAAGTGTTTTACCTAAGGTTATAGACCCGGTAAATGGCAGAGCTCGGCAGAACTCAGACCTAGGCACTGACTTTAGTTCTCATTCCATTTTATCCCATTGCCCCTCACCATGTACAAAAGCTGGGTTAGCATTTAATGAACATTACTTTCCTCATGCAACTCTAAGAAAAGATCTTCATGGGCTTGGTGTAAGAAATGTAGAGATTTGGGACTGACCATAACTGGATAATTTTGCATTTGGTTCTTCAAAATCTGTTTACATTTTTTCCCTTATATATGTGTATGTGTATATAGGTATATACAACCAAGCTCTAATTGCATTTTGCTGGTGTGGTCTAATTTGATTGTGTTGTTGAATGGCTATTTTTGAATCTGAGCAAATAAAGTTTGCAAAGTGTTTCCACAAGGATGTTATCTATAGCATTGGGTCTCCTCTCATCTTGAATGACCCTGGGGCAGAAGCTGTTTCCTATTGTTTTCATTTTGCATTGTGTGGAAGGCCAAAAGTAGAAATTCTAAGAGCAAGGAGGAATGTTAAGTTTAGATAATCAACTCATCTGGAAGCGATCACAACTTTTTTTCTTTCGACTCTGCTGCAATCACCACTTCCTCCCAGATCCAAAAGGAGCATTTGAGGGTGAACGTGGGGGCAGAGCATGGTGGACCAAAGGCAGCAGTTCGCAAATTTACTCATTTTGTAGAGCAAGGTTTTGACATGAGAATCCCAGACGCCTGCCTAAGAATGGAATATAAGGGTCCTTCTGCGTAATTAGAGCTTGAAAGGATTTTAGAGATGATTTTGGCCAGTCCCCTCATTTTGCAGATTAGGAAACAGACTTAGAGAGAAACTGATTTACCCAGTATCGAAAAGCAAGTCAGTTGCAAAAAATGGTATCAGGATCTTTGTTTATAGGTTCTGAAGCCAGTGCAGCTTTCCTGATGCTGTTCATGCCAAAGTGATCTATTTTCTGCCTTTATAAATAATCAGAAGGCTAATATTTGAAATAAATCTGTTGTATGATATGACAGTTTGCTGCGTAGTATAATCAAGAATAAGAGACAGGGACTCGAGCTTGGGTTATAATCCTACCTCTGCCCCTCACTAGCTGTGACCCTGGACAAGTCCTCATCTCTAGGCCTCATTTTCTTCATTTGTAAAATGAGCAAGTTAGATGGTGGGCTCTCCAATCTTCCCTGTTTCTGACATTCTCTGTCCTCAGAACACTTCAAGCTCTGACATCTGTCTAAAATCTTTTCCAGCTCTCACCTCTCTTTTAGGGTTCCTTCCAACTCTTAACATTCTGTGATTCTTGGTACTTAATAAAACTTAGAGAAAATGCAATCCCAGTGTTTACGGGATCTATCTAGGTTAGGATAAGTGATGTCCAAGATAGGCTGGCTATCTTTTTTTTTTTAATGGATACCTGGATGACGCCTCATAAGATAATTTAAAATGTGTTGGAAAGCACTCCAAATTCCTTGCATTTTTGTAATGCTCTTTTTCTAAGTAACTCAAATAACTACACATTAATTACATATTCTTAATACTCATTGAAAAAGTAGCATCAAGGCTATCATTCCTTTTCTCCTTACTCTTTGTGTGACAAGCAAGTTGTGGACCTCAGTTTCTTCATCTGTCAAATGAGGGGATTGATAGACTAGACCAATAGTTCCCAATATTTTTGTATGAAGACTCCTTTCTGATGTTTAAAAAAAGAATTACAGATCCCTTTAAATGGTAGTAAATTTTCAGTCTCTACTGAGAAAGTCCATAATGACAACCTACTAATTAGTCACAAGAACATCCACGTGCATTTGAGAAGTCACAGTTTGTGTACATGTGAGACATTATTTAGTCTACAGACATTTTTTGTTTAGTTCTAGATCCTGAGGATCTTTGCAATAACTTCATGGCTTGCCAGGCATCTGAAAGGGGAGGGAGGAAGTATTTAAATGGCACCTACTTCATATCCAGCACTGTGCTGAGTGCTTTGCAAAGTTCTGATCCTCACAACAACCCTGAGATGTAGATGCTATTATCCCCATTTTACAGTTGAGCAAACTGAGGCAAACAGGCTAAGTGAGTTTTCCAGGATCACATAGCTAATGAATGTCTGAGGCTAGATATGAACTTAGCTCTTCCTGAGTCCAAGCCCAGCTTTCTAGCCACTGTGCCACTCACCTGCCCACAGAGTGGGAGTGGGTGGGTAATGATGATCTCCAGGGACTCTTCCAGCTCTAAATCCTGTGGTTCTGTGATCCTTCCAAAATCCGCCTGTAGCCTTTAAAAAAAAAAGTATTGAGCAAGCAGCTCTAACAAACTGCCATTTCTCTACCATTTTAAGGCTTCCTTTCCTCATAACAACCCTAGGAGGTAAGTAAAGCAAGTATTATTGTCTCTGCCTTACAGGTGAGGAAACAGGCATGGCAGAAGGTAAACTGATTTGTCCAAGGTTTCACACACACAACACACACACACACACACACACACACACACACACACACACCCCAAAAAAATCTAAAATATTCAGTGCAACATTTTTTTGGTAGCAAAAAAAAAAAACCCAAAACAAAACATCCAAAAAACATTCAGATGGGGACCAATCATTGATTGAAATCATAGCCGAACAAGCAGTTATTAGAATGGAATACTCTTGTCCTGTGAGGACAAATGTGAAGGAATTCAGAGACATGGGATCATTTGTATGAACTGATAATATAGAAGTGTATTTTGGATCATGGAACCTGAGTTCAAATCCTAACTTTGCTATTTACTAAATGGGTGACTGGACAATTCATTTAACTTGTCTGGGCTTTAGTTTTCTGTACAAATGAAGGGGTTGAATTAGGTGACTTCTGAGGTCCCTTCCAGTTCTAAATCTATGATCCTGAAGTATGGCTAGTAAGGGTAACAAGCCAGATTCAAACCTAGAATCCTAATATAGTGTTGTTCCCTTCCTTCCCCCTCCCTCCCCCCATTCAAATCAACAAACATTTAATAAGATCCTACTATGGGTAAGTCACAGCCAACTGAATAATGAACATTCATCGTCATCCACTGCTCTTTCCACCGTCTCCCACTTTCCATTACCTCACATAAATTGTATATGGCTCCAAGTGTTACAGGAACAGGGAGGAGAAGAGGGAAGAGGCCGAGAGATACACCTTTGTGCCCAAGAGCCTGCAAGTCAGCAATAGAGCTTGATTTGACATTTGTCTGGCCATGCTTTCCCTCAAGAGACCAGCCTCTGCCTATATGTTCCTTTTCCACAGAACAGACAAGGTTTCCAACTGACTCATTTTTTTTTTTGGGTGCAGTACAATTTCATTGTCCTTTTACCTTTGCAGTCATCTTTGAGTAATCATTGTGTAAACAACAGAATGGAATGAAATTACATTAATCTTAAATGTTTCACCTTTCAAATACATCTTAAGCTGAGATGCAACATGGAGTAGTAATGGTGAAAGGACTTGATTTTGATTCAGATGTGACCTTCACTTTCTGAGTTTCATTTTCCTCATCTATGAAATGAAGGGGGTGGACTACTGTATTTCTAAGTTTTAAATCCTACTTTATGATATGAATACAACAGCCCAGCCCAGCATTAGACTCTGAAAATACAAAGACAAAACAGTTCTTCCCTCAAGGAACTGAGAGCCTGAGAACAGGTATTTTAATTTGATCATTTTCAAAAAAATATTCCACATACACCACAATTCTCTCATGGCTATTACTCTTCCTCACACTGAAGTGGATTGGTTAATATTCTGTCTCTGAAGAGGAAGGCTTATAGAATTGAAAGCTAAGCAGGAACTTGGAGATTACTCTGTTCTGCACTTTGGGCACAGGGAGACAGAATAAGATAGCTGAACCATTGCAATGGGCTCTAATGCCAATTCCGTATATCCGCTGCTAGATTCGTTTTCCTGGAGTGTCATTTTATATGTTAGACCTGCTTAAAAAGCCTTTGATGGATCCAACCATTCTGGAGAGCAATTTGGAACTATGCCCAAAGGGCTATAAAAATGTGCATACCCTTTGACCCAGCAATAGCACCTGTAGGGCTGTATCCCAAAGAGATCATACAAATGGGAAAAGGACCCACCTGTACAAAAATATTTATAGCAGCTCTTTCTGGGGTGGCAAAGAATTGGAAATTGAAAGGATGCCCATCAATTAAGGAATGGCTGAACAAGTGGTATATGAATGTAATGGAATACTATCGTGCTATAAGAAATGATGAGCAAGTGGACTTTAGAAAAACCTGAAAAGACTTGTATGGACTGAGGCTGAGTGAAGTGAGCAGAACCAGGAGAACGTTGTTTATGGTAATAGTCACCTTGTGCGATGACTGACTTTGACAGACTTAGCTCTTCTCAGCAATGCAAGGATCTAAGACAGCTCCAAAGGCCTCATGCTGGAAAATGCTCTCCACATCCAGAGAAAGAGCTAGGGAGTCTGAATGCAGATCGAAGCAGAATATTTGCTCTTTTTTTCCTCCGGTTTTGTTTTGTTTCTTCTTATGGTTGCTCCTATTGGTTCTAATTCTTCTTTAAAACATGACTAATGTGGGGCAGCTAGGTGGCGCAATGGATAGAGCACTGGCCCTGAAGTCAGGAGGACCTGAGTTCAAATCCAGACTCAGACCAAAACACTTGACACTTACTAGCTATGTGACCCTGGGCAAGTCACTTAACCCCAATTGCCTAAAAATTAAAAAAAAAACAAAAAAACCCATGACTAATGTGAAAATATGTTTAATAGGAATGTATATGTAGAACCTATATCAGATTATATGCTGTCTTGGGGAGGGAGGAGGAGAAAATTTCAAACTCAAAAGCTTATAGAAGTAAATGTTGAAAACTAAAAATAAATAAATTAATTAAAAATTTAAAAAAAAATAAAGAATTGTGTATGAGGAAAAAAAGCCTTCGATGGCTCCCTGTTACCTGCCTGGCTCATAGCAGGCACTTAATAAATGTGTATTGACTGACTGACTGGCCATAGTCTGCCTTCCATAAAGTCTGTTCCTATTAACCTCTTCAAATCAAGTCAAGGAATATTTATTAGATGCCTGTTATATGCCAAGCACTATGTACAGTCTTTGCCGTCAAGGATGTCACAGTCTAAAATATGCAAACAACTACATACAAATGATATATGTAGGATAAGTTAGAGGCAAGGAAGCTATACAGTGCAGTGGATAGAGTACTGGGCCTGGAGTCAGAAAGCCCTGAGTTCAAGTGCAGCCTCAGACACATGCTAGCATTGTGACCCTGAGCAAGTCACTTTACTCTGTTTGCCTCAGTTTCCTTATCTGTAAAATGAGCTGGAGAAGGAAATGGCAAACCACTCCAATAACTTTGCAAAGAAATCCTCAAATGAGGTCCTGCAGAGTCGGACAGGACTGAAACAATTGAACAACAAAAGTTACAGGACAGCTCTAAGGGAAGATACTACCATTAAGGGGACTGAGAAAGGCTTCTTAAAGAAACTGAGATTTTAGTTGAGACTTGAAGCCAGGGAAGTTAAGGGAGAGAGATGAGGAGGGAAAATATTTTTGGCATGGGAGAGACTCAGTGAAAATTTAAGGAATCAGAAGATGAGTGCCTTGTGGGAGGAATAGCAGGGAGGCCAGTGTCACTGGATTGCAGAGTATGTGAACGGGAGGAAAGTAGAATATTGGAAAGGTAGGAAGGAGCCAGGTTATGAAGGGCTGTAAAAGCCAAAGAATTTTGTTTTTATTCCTAGAGGTAATGGGGAGCCATTGAAGGTTTTTGGGGGTGATCACATGGCCAGAGTTGCATTTTAGCAAGATCACTTTGATAGCTTAGTAGAAGTAGGACTTTGTACTGCCCACATCTCTAGCACTTAACTTTCCCTATCCCTGTTAGCCTCTGTTTCTCCCCTGCCCCCATTTTTAGCCTCCCATCTCTGACACAGACTCATTCCCACTCCTTATTGCTCATACTTTACCTTTCTCCATCCCTAGCATTCAGCCTCTCATCCTTGGTACTTAAGAGGAAAAAGAAACTCCTCCACTGTATTATTGACACAGTCTTCTCATTCCCAGCACTTAGCCCTTTTCATGGTTGGCACTTAGCCTTCCCCATCCCTGGAATGTCCCCCATTACTAACAGACTTCTTAACCCCAGAATTAAATTTTATTCAGCCCCTGGCACTCAATCCCATTCCCCATAAGCCCATCCCTCACCAAATCCTTCAGTTTCTCCCTCACCCCATTTCTGACAGTTTCCCTACTCTCTGTACTTAGACACTTCTTGACCGCACTCCCCAGCACTGTGTCTCTCTTCTTCGGCACAGCGTCTAAATCCTGGCACTAAGTCCTTCTTCTGTGGCCCTTGGCTATCCTTTTCCCAATACTGAAACTCTCATCTTCAGAACAAAGGGCATTTAAGAATGTTTTCCAGGATACCTCTGAAGGCTCAGAAGTGAATTTCACTTTTTCAAAGCCTTAAGGTTCAACCTCAAACTTTGCTTTTAGGTTATGACCACACTGGCCATATCTTCAGGGTTTAGCATGCCTCTCTTTTCAGCCTCAAGTGCACTCTGGCACCATGAATGCAGGTCAGTGGAAAAGATGCTGAAATATGACTGCTTTATAAAGAAGTATAATTACAAAGTGTTCAGAGAAGTTGTAGGAAGTGATATAAAATGAAGAAAGCAGAACCCCAGTAGCAAACATTCACAATAACTGAAACGATGTCAATGTGGAGAGATCTCTAAACTCAAATACAGCAGTCAAGGATGGGTGTCATATTGCCAAAGAATGCATAGGTAGATATATAGATACATATAGACAGAAAGATTGATAGATGAATAGATGAGTGGATAGAGTATTTGTTAAACTCTTACAAAGAAATGCCCCTCCCCCCCCTGAAAAAAGACAGTCCGTACCCTCTAGGAGGGAAGGGGAAGTTTAGGGAATAAACATTTATTTATATAGCACTTACTGTGCTAGGCACATTTTTACTAATGTTTCTCATTTTATACTCACAGCAACCCATAAAGTAGGTGCTATTATTATCATTGCCACTTTTCAGTTGAGACTGAGTTACATCCTAATGGGAAAAGACAGTGCATAAAAGGGAGCTGGAAATCAGGGTGTGTCTGTGCTCAGGATGGAGAGAGGGGAAAAGTAGTCCAGGAACTCAAGTACTGAGCTAAGTGTGAAGTGAGCATGGTTGTCGTGGGTACTTTCTCCAATGGAAGTTCTGGTAGGGCTTAGCCTTGGTGAGGAATAAGAACACTGCATCATGTGAGACGGATGAAGAAGGAGAGAGTGGCAGAAAGTATCTGAGTGATAGAAGGTGAGGAGAGGAGAAGGAGTTCATGATAAATTGCCTCTTTTCTGTAAAATTGTGAGGCAGGGATTTCAGTTGAGAGTGTGAGGGGTTGGGGGGCCATGGGATGTTTGGGGAGAGATGAAAAGATTGAGAGGAGCCATTGTGGAGAAAGGGATAGTGAGTTGATAAGGGAGGTATGGAAAGATTGCCTAGCAGCATTGAGGGCCCAGCTGAGGTTGTGCAACATCAATTTGTAGTGGATCCAGTCAGAATAGTTGTGTGATTTTTCAACACATTTGTTCAGTAATATATGTGTAGGAATGAAGGTTGGAATTAAATGCTGGGAGTCATCCAAGGCTGATGCTTGGCAGGGAGTAATTAGCAGTATGATAAAGGAGCTAGGGATTCAAGAGATGAGGATGGTGTGGACTTGAATTGGTTCACCAAGGGGTCAAGATGGGGAAAAGAGGAGTGAGTGGCTAATGCAAAGGAGACAGCCAGGGAGAAGATTAAGGAGTCAAGGGATTGGAGGTCACAGTGCAGATGAAGGGTTGGTGTTTGTAAGGGAAGGAAGAGGGAGAGGTGAAAAGCCAATAGATTATAGTTAGATAAGGGGATCTTGAAATTCTTGAACATGAATGTGGTACATTTGTGGGTGATGGCAAGATCAGGGGTATAACCATCTTTCTGTATATCTGAGGTAGGGCAGAGGAATAGCTCATGGGAAGTGAATAGGTTGGGGAACTGAATGTTTAGGAAGTTTGAGGGAGAATGTGGATTGAAGTCTCCTAGTATGAGGGAAGGAGAGAAAAGTTGTGAGCCGTATACTGAACTCATTAATGAAGGAAGGAGAATGATCTGGGAGGTCAATAGACCCCCAGAATTTTGATTGGGTGGTTGATGTGAATAACATGAACCAGAAAAGGAAGAGAGTTACTGAATGATGGAAGAAGGGAGAGAACCTGGAAATGGCAGTGAGAAGCAGAGTATTCCAACTTTTCTGCCTTGATCAGTGAGCTGAGAATAAGTGAAGGTGCAGCCAGTACTGGAAGGCTGTGTCATTTGTGGGTAGCCAGGTTTTACTAATAGCTAGTAAATAGATAGAAGGAATGAAAAAGGAAAAGATTAAGGATGAAGGAAAGTTTCTTGCCTATGGAACAGGCATTCCAGAGGGCACAGTAGAAGGGCTGGGTGGTGGTTTATTTGAAACTTGGAAGTGAGAGTTGAGGGGTATGAAGATAAGGAATCAGGCAGTGGGGTTGGGGAATAGGATTTGGAAGATGACCTATAGGGATTCAGAATTACTTCTATGTGAAGTATATGGCCAGGTGTGAGAATGTTCATCACTGAATGGAAAGTGCCATTCTTCCCAGAGGGAAGGTTGGAGATTGGGCTAGAGGCAAGTGCAGCATGAGATAGGAGGGACACAGTCAGATCCGAGGCCCTACTTCACTACTCTAACCCTTGAAGGGTGGAGATTAGTCAGAGAAAGGGCACAACAGGAATGGAGGTCAAACCCCATAGCTGGAGAAAGAAGTCCCATTCCCCTTTCTTCTTCCTCTTCCCTCAAAGGACAGAAGTAGGAGAGGAGGAGCCAAGTCAAAGAGAGGGTTGATGCTCTTTGCATCAGAGGTCCTCACATTCCAGTTGGGAGACTGGGCTGACAGCAGGAGGTGGAAATTGCCTTGTGGCAGGGAAAAGTCCTTTGGAGTGGATGGAAGGCACTAAGCCTGATCCCTTGCTGCCTTTCCTGGGGGAACACACTGTGCCCAGCAGAAGACTGACGGCAGGTGGTCACGGGAACTCCTGGCCTCTTCTCACCTGAGAATATGAACAGGATGGGGAAGCAGGAAACGACTCTCTGCACAGGAGGCAGTCCTAGCAGGGAAGACAGTGTGTGTGTGTGGGGGGGGGGGCGCGCGGCGGCGTGGTGCTGTTAAAATTTGAATGTTACAGTAGAGTGTTAGCTCCTTGAGGGCAGAGACCATTTCACTTTTGTCTTTGTCACAGGGTCTGGCCCTTAATAAATGTGTATTGGGTTGGATTAGATCAAAATGTCTCTTGAGCCTGGAGACTGTCAAAGCTAGAGGAGACCTTAGAGAGATAGCCATGGGGTGTAGCTGACCTGGCTCAAACATACCTCACTCCTCTAGAACCATCCAGCTTGTAGGACTTCAGAGAAGCTTTGACCATCTTGCAGGACGTGGTCCTGGACATCTTCCTTACTGCTGTACTGGTCACTCCCTCCCTCTCCTCTTCCCACCTCTTGTCCATAATCAACATTTCCATTGCCCTTCGAAAGGGTACCAAGATCTACTGCCCTGTTGCACCACTCAAGGTTGCTTCGGCTGAATGAAGTTTTCTTTCCCAGCCACCAATGTCTCTGATTCCTCATCCCAATGCAGATGTCTTCCATCCTGCCTGGGTTCCTATCCTCTACCCTGTATAACCTTCCACTTTGTCCTCTGGAACTATGTGCCAGTGCTAACAAACTGCCCTTAATATGAGACATATTCCCTTGGTATGTTGCATAGTGAAGTTTCCATACATATGTTGTTTTTCTGTAATAGAGTGTAAGCTGCTCGAGAGCAGGGACTGTTTCATTTCATTTTTGCCTCTCTAGTACCTAGAATAGGGCCTGGCACATAACAGGCATTTAACAAAAGTTTGTTGATTGGCTGATTGAGGATAACTCTTCCTAAATGTCACCTTTGCTTAGTAAATTGTTTAATTGACTTGTCCAGTCTTCTGATTCTACAGAAAAGGAAACTGATGCCCATAAAGGTGAAGTGACTTGTCCAAGGTAAAAACAAAAACAAATCTGTCAGTACAAGAATCAGAACCTCTAGTCTCCTGAACCGCAACTCAATGACTTACGCCACCAGAGTTCCAGTGCCATATGTGTGACCTTTGGAAATATGTGTGACATTGGACAAGTCCCTTTCCCTTTCCAACTCAGTTTCCTCATCTGTTAAACAAGAATAATCACACTTGTGCAACTTACCTTGCATGCAAATAAAGAGAAAATCTATAAATCGCTTCAGAAACTAGCTAGGACAGTGGGGATGAGGAGGAAGTGGTTTGCAAAGTGTTAGACACTCTGGAAAATGCAAGCTCTCATTAGGGAGGGCCCCAAGCTGCCTTATGATCTTCCAGGCAGTGAGTGGGGTTGTGGGGAGAGCATTGGATTGGAAGTCGGAAGGCCTAGGTTCAAATCCTTGCTCCCCACCTTCTTACCGGCTTTCCTTCTTTGTGTCTGCTTCCTCATCGGTAGAACAAAGGCATTGGGCTAGGCTATCTCTCAATGGTCCTTTCCAGCTTCACCCTGCCAGGGAGGAGCAGGGCCAGAGAGATCAGTGATGAAACACTGGGTCTTGCTGGCTCAGATGGGAGGGGAGTGATTTTCATGTCTGCCCTCCAGGCTGCAAATGCACTGGCACCGACTCCACTGATCTCGGCTGCCTAAGACACACAGAGCCTTTGCTTATTTTTTCTTTCTCTTCAATGAGAGTGCAGAGGTTTGGACTCCTGTGGGAGACCAGGCTGATGGGATTAGAGGAAACAGCTGGCTCCAGCCTGTGCCCTGTGGGAGCTCACATGCCAGGGACTCAGGAAGAGAGCAGCTCCCTGCTGCCCAGTCGGATTGCAGGTCGTTTGCCTTAGGCCAGATGTTTTCAAAGGAGCCTGAGAAGTGGGCCTCACGACCCTGCCACCCTGGCCAGAGGTCCCATGGTGCCCCAGCTCCCCCTTACTATCCTCCCCCCAGCCCACATCAGCACCAGGCGGCTCTGTTCTCAGGGCCCCCAAGGCCCATGCCAGCCAGGCTTGTTTGGGCAGACCGAGTTCTGCTGCCAACCAGGTGTGTCTCTTGAAGCCTGGAGTCCCATGGCCCTGCCTTTTCCACTAGGGACCCACCTGACATCCCTCATATGCAGGAACACCAAGCCAGAATTGTGATAGACAGTTTCGAGAGAGAGGCTTGGTAGCGTAGTGGGAAGAATGCAGGTTTGGATAGCCCCTGGAAGTCGAGAGACCTGAGTTCTAGTCCCAGTTTTCCAATTAAATTGCTGGATGACCTTGCAAATAATTTCCCTTTCTAAAGAGATTCAAGAAAGAAGAGGGGGTTAGAAGAAGTGAAGAGTAGATGGTCCTTTTAGCTCCCTTCTACCAATATTTAATGATCTAAAATCACCCCAAATGATTGGAGTCCTTTGATATTCTCCTCTTAACACTCAAAAAGACCAGCTGCCCTGGGCAGTGGGGTAGTCTGGGCTTTTGTCCACGACAGTATGTTTACAGCAAGAATGAAAAGGGCAAACGTTATCTATGGTCTTCCCATAGTGGCACAGTGGACAGAGCTCTGGGCCTGGAGTCAGGAAGACTCATCCTCTTGACTTCAGATCTTCCTTCAGACAATTACTAGCTGTGTGACCCTGAGCAAGTCACTTAACCCTGTTTGCCTCAGTTTCCTCTTCTGTAAAAGGATGGAGTTGAACAAGATAATTTCTAAGGCACCTCCAGCTCTGATTTTCAGTGATTCTGAACTTCTGGAAGGAAATGAAGGAAAATACTGATTGAAAGTCTTTTAAATTGTTCCTTCCCTATCACCTCCTCGTTCCTGTCTTGTTACAATCAGCTCATTTTTGGAGATAAACCGCGTTCTTGAGATGGGCTATTCACATGCAGGGGAGAATCTAGAGCAGCCTCTTCTCTCAACCCAGTCCCCAGCCTCCAGCCTTAGCCCCCAAGTGCAGCCCTCCAGGCTTGGCTCCCCACTCCACCCCCAGCCCTCTTGGGTATTTCCAGTCCCAGGGCCCTCTAGCTCCCTTAGGGAAACTACTGCTGCTACCCCAATGGGAGTCGATTCTGCTTTCCCTGTCTCCTCTCTTTTTTTCCTTCCATTTCCCCTTTTCCCTCCACTTTTCCCATTCCTCTTTCCTCCCTTCATCTTCTTCCTACTCCCTCTCTTTCTCCCTTTTTTCTGTCCTTTCTTTTCCTCTTCCCCATTATTCTCTTCCTTCCCTTTTCTCTGTCCCCCCTTTCCTCCCCCTCCTCTCTTCTCCCCTTCCTCCTCTGCTCTCCCTCTCCTTTTTTTCTCCCTCTCCCCTTACTCTCCTTTCCTCCCTCCTTTCCCCTCCTCCCTCTCCCCTTTCCCCCTCCTTTCTTCACCTCTTGTCCTCTCTCCTGTCCCCTCCTCCCTCTCCCCCATTCCCCCCTCCTTTTCTCCTTCTCCTCCCTCTTCTCTCCTCCCTCCTCCCCCTCCTCTCCCCTATTCCCCCTCCTCTCCTCCTCTCCCCCCCCATTCCCCCTCTTCTCCTCTCTCTTCTCTTCCCCCTCCTGGCTCTCTCCATCCCCCCATTCCGGGAGGGGCCGGGCCGGGCCGGGGCTGGCTGCACAGCGGAGTGGGAGCCAGAGCCGGAGCCGGAGCCGTGTTTGGAAAAAGCCGGAGGCGCCTTCCCGCCGCTGCCGCCGCTGCAGCCGCCCGGGCCCTGGAGCTCCCTGGCCCCGCGGAGGTGGACTGGCTGTCCGTGGGCCAGCAGACAGCGCTCGGGGCGGGCCGGCTGGCCGGGCTCGGGGCGGTGCTGGGTGCTGGGCTCGGGGTGGGGTGGGGGGGCGGGAGCGGCGGGGCTCGGCTCGCCCGGGCTCTGCGCGCTGGCCTGGCCTCTCCCCGCCCCCGCCCTCTCTCCCTATTTGGAGAGGAGACACCCCTGACGTGGGGCTGTCCCCGCCGCGCCCCCGCGCCCGGGCCGCCCGCGGGTTGCTGCGGCGTCAGACGGGATCCCGCAGGCGGGCAGGCGAGCGTCCGTCAGTCCGTCTGTCCGTCTGAGCGTCCGTCAGTCCGTCCCCGCCGCGCCCCAGGGCGAAGCTGGCGTGAGCCATATGGGAGCAGCCTTCTGTCGGGTGCACGGTAAGTTTTGCCCCCGCGCGCCCCGTCCGCCCTGTATGGGGACAGGGTCCCTGGTGCCCTGGACAAGACACCCCACTCTCCGCTCCAGGGCAGCCCCCCATCCCAGAGGGGCGGGGAAGAAGGGAGGACCAAGCCTAGCTGAGAACCGACATGGGAGCGGACGAGACGGAGTGGAAGGCTGGGGCTCCGGCCGGCTCGGGCTCCATCGCGGAGCCTCAGTGTTCTTCCCGAGCCATCAGGGTAGTGGCCTGGCTGGAGCTGGAGGAGGGCGAGGAAGGGCCAGGCAGAGAAGGGGCTCAGGGGAGGGAAGAAAGCGGGTAGGGCAAGGCAGGGGCAGGGGTAGCCCTGGTCCGAGCGTTTTGCGAGCTCGAGGCCCCATTTCCATCTCTTTGATTTCGGGGTAGAGAGGGACAAAAACAATCAACCTGTGAGTGGTAGAGACTTGTTCTGAAAGAATTGGGCAGTTTGGGGGGGGGCGGCGGCGGCATAAACAGCCTCTCACCCCCCCACCCACTCCACCCCAAACGAGGGTTCTGCTTCCCACTTCTGCCTCCCTGGCCCGTCTCTTGCCAACTTATCCCCCTGACTTTTTCTCTTTTCTCTCGATGTCCCAAGTCTTTCTTTCTGCCTCACGCTCCGTTCTCTCTCGATTCTTCTCGCTGCCCTTGTCTTTCTCTATTCCCTATCTCTGTCTCCTTTTTCTCAGTTTCCTGTTTCTTTCCCCTTCTATTTTTCTTTCTTTCCTTTCTCGCTTTTTTCTTGCTCTCATTTCCTTTTCTTTCTCCCTTTCTCCTTTCTCTCTCTCCGTTTCCCTTTTTCTCTCCATCTCTTTTTCTCTTTCGTCTTCCCTTGTCTTCTTTTCTCCCTCTCCGCCTTACTTTCCCCCTCTCCTTTCCTCTCTCTCCCTTTTCTTCTCTCCTTGTTCCTCTTTTTTTCTAGTAATCTCCTTTTCTCTCTTCACGCCTCCTATTCTCTATCCCCTGCCTCTCTTTCCCTTTCCATATCTCCGTTTTCCTATGTCTCTCTCTCTTTCCTCTTCCCCTCTTCTCTATTCCCCTCTCTATGTTTTTCCCTGTTTCAGTCTCTGTCACTGTCTCTGTGTCTCTTTTCTTCCTCTGTTTCCACATACTCGGCTATAGTGAAAATCTTGTTTGGGTCGGGGAGGGCATAGAAATCTCCAGAGAGGTATATAAAGAGAACTTTGAATTAGGAAAAGGAAGTGCCCCCCCTCCATTTATAACTTCTCCTCCCTCCACCTTCGGATAGTCCCAGTTCTGGAGCACTGTGTTTCTCTTGGATTCTTTGGGGAAGAGGAGGGGTACTTTCAAGATTCTAGGGAATTCTCCCCCCCCCCCAATTCTGGTGCTCTGAAGGCCCCTAGCTGAGCTCCGGGTCCCTTGCTTTGGGTCACCTGCACAGACTCCCTACTGTGCTAATATTGATCTTTCACGGAAGCCATGGAGGCAGCTGTGTGTGTGTTTACAGCTGGGGCACATTGGCAGGGGTCAGGAGAGGGGGGCACATTGTTTAGGGTTTCCAAGGTGCTGCTGAAAGCCCTGGGTTTGGAACTGAAGGAACCTTTAGAAAAATAGAGATTAGGACTGGAGTGGAAGCTTCAAGTTTGTTCCCCACCCAAAACCTGGGAGAGGGCCCCTTCACCCTTTGTTACTTGCCCAATAACCAGATTCTTGTTCAGGTCCTCTTCTTTCTGTGGTACTGCCAAACAGAATGGGGGCAGAATCTGCCCCAGTGGCTGAGAAAAAATGGTAGATGGAGACTGACTCAGTGGGCCTGGTGACCCTCTGCTACCCCTACTGTTCCTCCTTTGGGGATCTTGAAGGGCCAAAGAAAACCCTCCCTCAGGGGGATTTCTGAGTGTATATGTCTGTCTGGACCACTGAAATGGTAGTAGAGGGGGAGTGTGTGTGTGTGTGTGTTGTGTGTGTGTGTGTGTGTGCCTGCCTTAGTCCTGAGTGAAACTTCAGACTATTAGGTTTAACTTTTAGCTTTTTCTACCCCAAGGATTGGGGAGATTGTTGCTGCTGCTGGAGCTGGAGAGCACATGACAGAGATGCTGGTGGGGTCTGCAGTGAGACTTCTGTTGAACAGATGTGAGGGCCAGGGCGGGTCCCTGCATTAGCACAGAGGCTTGTTATTAGGAATTTTCTTTGGAGACTGTTTTCTCGATGTGTGTTGGGAAGGAGGGGGTCCCTGCTGGAGCCATCCAACTCTGAGGGCTGTCTGGAGGTAGAAGGGTAGACAGGCATTGGCTTGAAGGGTGTGGTCCCCTTTGCCCACAGTTAAAAAGCATTGGGTAAGGGGTGTGTGTGTGTGGGGGGGTGTAGATGTAGGGCACCACCCTGAGAACTGACATTTTTATAGAATGTTGGGGCTGGGAGGGACCTCAGAGTAGAGAATGTCAGAGCTGGGAGGGACATTAGAACAAACTGTGTCAGAGCTGGGAAGGCCTTTAGAACAGAGAATGTCAGAGCTGGGAAGGCCCTTAGAACCCAGAATGGCAGGGCTGGGAGGACCCTTAGAACACAGGATGTCAGAGCTGGGAGGGCCCTTAGAACCCAGAATGGCAGGGCTGGGAGGGCCCTTAGAACACAGGAGGTCAGAGCTGGAAGGGACCCTCAGTGAGGATATTGATTGTAATCCATAAAACCAAGGCTTAATGAGGTTGGCCAGGGTCACATTTGGAAGTTTGGGAGTTAAGCCACAAGTACAATCCAAGTCTTCCCACTGTGTGTGTTTACAGCTGGGTCAGGAGAGAGGGGCACATTGTTTGGGGTTTCCAAGGCGCTCTTGGAGCTATAAGCCCTGGCTTTGGAACTGAAGGAACCTTTAGCAAACCAGATCAGGACTGGTGCCTTCTCACTATTGCTAAATTGCCTTTAGAGCCTCTCAGTAATGGCCTTAAGCTGGTGCCTAGGGGAGAATGACGTCTCCAAGCCCCCCCCCCCCCTTTTCTCTGGCCTTTCTGGACAACAGGCTCCTCTCCCCAAACCTTGATTTTAATTCCTTCTCCTTTTTAATGTAGGACAATGCTTTGGCCTCCCTGAGGGAGCTCCCCACAGCCCTTAGATGACCAATAGTGAATCTTAACCCCTCAAGCAGAAAACATTTTAAGCCATTTTCCTTTTTCGGCTTGTGGGTACTCTGAAAGAAACCACAGAATTGAGGTCTGGAAGGGAAGTTAGAGTTCCTCCAATTCAGTGCTCTCATTTTACAGGTGAAGAAACTGAGGCTAAGAGACTTGGATGCACTTGCCCAAGGTCACATAGGCAGTAAGGAGCAGATCCAGGTTTTGACACTAGGTCTGCAGATTCCAGATTGGGTGCTTTTTCCTAACTATGCCCTGCTGACTCCACAATCATTTCAAAATGGCAGGACCACACAATGCCAGTCACCTAAGTGCAGCACGAAGACACGGTACCCCCCATCTCCCAACCTAGTGCTAATTTTAAGGCTTTCCTGGAAGTTGGAATTCCTTAGAGGGTTGGAAGAATTCAGAGAGCCATTCTCTCATTCATTTCCCATCTCCTCTTTGCCTGGGCTGGCCCTGAGAAATTTCCCCAAAGTTCAAGGCAATTCACTATAGAGAAAAGTGCTGAGATGAGAGACTGAGCTTTTGACTGGGTTCGAGTCTCAGCTCTATCTCTTAACAAATTGTGTGACCTGGGGAAGGCTCTTCGCCCTTCCCCCCAGTTTCCTCCAATTAAAATGAGTGGACTGGATTACAACAATTCAGTAACAGAAATTTATTAGACTAAATTACTTAGAGCTAGAGGAGGATTTTGAGCTCCACCAGCCTAGACCTCTTATTTTATTTATCTGGGAGGCAATCAGGCTTAAGTGACTTACCCAGTGTCCGAGGTCAGATTTGGACTCAGGTGCTTCTGACTCTAGGGCCGGTGCTCTATCCACCTAGCTGCCCCCTCCCTTAGTTTAAACAAGAAGAATCGGACTCACCGAGAACAATCACAAGGTCAAAGGCTTAGAGATGGGAGCTTGAGCTTCTTTGGGTTTCTCCTTCCATCCCAGCTGTTCCCTTTTGCTTCCTTATCCCCTCCCCCCTAACAGTCTCTGGGACCTCCCTTGGCCCCTGTCCTCCACTGAGCTCCAGGTTGTTGAGAGAGAGTTTGCTGAACGGGAGAGAAGAAAGAGGACAGAGAAAGTGGGGAGGAGGAGAGGAAGGAAGGCCAGGGAGAAGAGGCTGCGGGAAGGGCCCTGAGAGCACTCCCCAGGATCAAGGTCAGATCCTGGCTGGGGCTTTGTTCTGTTCCTGCGTATGGGGGCTGGGATGGAGAGGAAGCACAGGATAGCCTCCCGGGAGAGAGGGAGAGGGCAGGGAGAGCAGAGAAGAGTGTGAACTTGGAGATACTTTGTTTTGGGACTCATGTTCCTAGGATCCTAACTCTTAGAGTTGGAAGGGACCTCAAGAAGCCAGCTGCTCCAATCCCCTCATTGGACAGATGAGGAAATTGAGTCCCATTCTTCTAAGTTAAAAACAAAACAAAACAAAAACCCAACAGAACTCTTGCCCCCCCTTTTTTTTTTTCCCAAAATTGATGTTGTTTCTTCTGGTAGAATGTAAGCTTCCTGAAGCTAGGGACTTTTCCTTTTTCTCCTTTGGGTCCCCAGTACCTAGCATATTGTGGTTGTTCAGTTGTGTCTAATGCCTGGTGACCCAGTATGGGGTTTTCTTGGCAAACATACTATAATTGTTTTCCATTTCCTTCTCCAGTGGATTAGGCAAACAGAGGTTAAGTGACTTGCCCAGGGTGACAGAGAGTGTCTGAGGTCAGATTTGAACTCAGGTCATCCTGACTCCCGTTCCAGTGCCCTATCCATTGAACATCTAACTGCCCCACTTAGTACATAGCAGTCATTTAATAAATGATTGTTGATTGATTATCTGAAAATAATAACTCATTTTTATACAGTACTTTAAGGTTGATAGAAGGACCTCTTTGTAACAGCTCCATGAGGCAGAGAGTCTAAAGATCACTGTTATTTTACATATAAGGAAAGTAGGGCTCAGCAGAGTGGCTGATTGGATAATTAGTGTCAGAGCCAGGATTCAAACCCAGACCCCAACCATTACCTGGGAAGAGAAATAGAACTGGTACCTCTCTTGCCAGTCATCTAACCTTCTCCCTGGGATGGGGCCTCTGTTTATTGTGCTTTTGCAGCCTGACTGTCCTGTGATCCTCCACCACTGATCTGTATCAAAGAGTATGGCCACACTTGCCTACACTTACTTGTAGGGCAGAAATGCTGTGAAGGCAGTGAGGTGTACTGATCAAACCCTGTGGGGAGACCTAGGGATTAGGAAACATGGGGTGGATACAGAAATAGAAGGGCGCTCTGTGCACTTAGAAAACTCTTGGTCTGGAAAAAAGAAACATTTAAAATTGATTGCCTGGATTTGGGGTGCCCCTTTGTAGGAAGGAGACTGACAGACCTCTGCCAAGGAGGGCAACCATTATGGGATAGGGACCTGAAGCATGCCATGTGGGGACTGGTTGAAGGACCTGGGGGCTGTTGAGTATGGAGAAGGGAAGACATGGGGAGGAATCATCCCAGCCTTTAAATATGTGAAGGGCTGTCATGTGGAAGAGAGATTAAGCTTGTCCTTCCTCGACTGAGCTGGGGCTGGTGGGCGGAAGTCTCCAAGAGTCAGATTTCAGTTCCCGGTGAGAAGACCTTTCTGACAATCAGATGGCCAGCAATGGAATGGAGCCTTTTTGGGAAGTAGGGAGCTCCTAGTTGCTGGAGATGGTCACACAGTGGGGAGGGATGATGTAAGAGGGGATTTCCTTCTGCGACAGACCCTGGCATTGTGATTCATGGGATCTCAGATCTGTGGCTGGAAGGCGCCTCCTCTAGGCCAATCCTCTCATCTTACAGAGCCCCAGAATGGTGAAGTACAAGTGGTACATGGCAGAGCTCAAGAAAAGGCTTCCTCTGTGTAGGGAATGGCACATGAGCTGAACTTTGAAGGAAGTTGAGGATTCCACGGGGCAGCGGTGAGAAAGGAGAGCACTCTGGGATAGGGCAGAGCCTACACAAAGGTGCCAGGATGGCAGATGTGATGTTGTGGACAAGGAACAGCTGTCAGGCCTATTTGGACAGAACATAGAACGTGTGATGCAGGAGCAATGTATTGTCAGTCTGGAAAGGAAGGTTGAAGCGCGATTGTTCATTGTCCAGTGGTCTTGTTTTACAGATGGGGAAACTGAGGCCCAGTGAGGGGGCGGTACTTGTCCGCTGTCAAACAAAGAATCTGTCAGAGCCCAGAGTCTTTCCCCAACTGGGGCTGAAGAGACAGTGCTTCAGGGTGAGGTTGGGTACATGCCTTCCTGAAAAGACTGTGGACAGTCATACACAAGGGGCAGGGAGATCTGGAAGCTGAGCCCGGCAGGACTGGGCCCAGATAATCTAGACTAGAGACTGTGAGGCAGGACTATGGTCTTTAAGCCCTCCGTTTCCTCAGTGCCTAAGAGACAGGGCGACACAGTGGAAGAGCATTTGGATTTGGAGCCGCTGTTCAGTCTTGTCTGACTCTCTGTGACCCCATTTGGGGTTTTCTTGGCAAAGATACTGGAGTAGTTTGCCATTTCCTGCTCCAGCTCATTTTACAGATGAGGAAACTGAGGCAAGCAAGGTTAAATGACTTGCTCAGGTTCACACAGCTAGGAAATGTCTGAGGCCAGATTTGAAATTGGGAAGGTGAGTTTTCTTGACTCCAGTCCCAGCGCTCTGTGCACTATGGCGCCCCCTAGCTGACCTGGGGTCAGAGGGCCTGAATTCAAACTCTGGCTCTATAACTCATTAATTGACCTTGGGCAAATTGCTTGACCTCTCTGGGCCTCAGTTTCCTCTTTTGTAAAATGAAGGGGGGTATGTTGGACTTGGAGGTCCCTTCTAGCTCTAAATCTAAGATTCTAATTCCTCTAATTTCTGTGTCAGCTTCCATTACACACACACACATACACACACAGATACACACAGACATACACACACGCAAAGACACACACACACACACACACTCACACACACACCCCTCCTGACCATCAGTATGTGGTAGTAGAAAGAACCCTGGACCTGGGCTCCAGTTCCATCTCTGCTCCTTACTACTAATGTGACCTTGCATAACCCACTTCTCTCTGAGCCTGGTTTTCTCTTTATGTAAAATGAGAGGGTTCAGGAAAGTGATCTCTAAGGTCTCTTTCAGCTTGAAATCCTGTGAATATTTATTTACCACCTAAGCACTTTACAAACATTATCTTGTGTATCCTCACAGTCCTGGGAGATAGATGCTGTTATACCCATTTTACGAATGAGGAAGCTGAGGCAAACTGAGGTTAAGTGACTTGCCCACTTTCACAGAACTAGTAAGTATCGGAGGCTGGGTTGGAACTCAGGTTTTCCCACTCCACCTCTGGTTACTAGCTGCTTAATGATGACATTTAGCTTATACTTCCGGATTTGTTACTCACATCCACCCTGTGTGGTAGGTGACATTTTAGCTCCCTTTTGCACATGAGTAAAGAGAGGCTCAATGTTACCTGCCCAAGGATCAGATAGCTGAAGAGTGTCTCTGCAGCTGTCCTTGGGCATTCTCCTAAGCTCTATGGTTCTGGACTTTATGCACCTTCTAATGCAACCCTCTCAGTCTACAGAGGAGAAACTGAGGCTCAAAGAAAGGGATTTGCTTGCCAGATTACACAGGTAGCTGCAGTAAGGATTTGAACTCAGATCTTTTAAGTCCAAATCCAGTGCTATTTCTACTCTGGTTTCATTTGATGAAGGGGGAAATAGAGGCTCAGAAAGAGGGAGGGACTTGTCCAAGGTCACACCATGATCCAGGACTAGAACCCGGCTTTCCTGACTGCCAGCCTAGTGGGCTTTTCCCAGAATACCTGCTGACTTTCCCTCTGAAGGTTGGATTGCCAGGCAGTCTTGCTCTGCTTTCTGGATCTCCTCTTTTTATCCTTTCCCCTTCTTATAGATTGGGGCAGGGGCAGGGATCCAGGGACGTTATGCTCTAGGTGTGTTGGATGATTACTAAGCCATCCACATGGTAAATTGGAAATTATCCACTGAATTGTATTGATCTTCAGAGAAAGAGCAAAGTTCTTGCCGGTTAATAGCAGCCGAGTTAAGCCTCCTTGAGCTGCGGCCCTGCACTGCCATCTGCTGACGAAACTGGGTAGTTCCCAGCCTCCAACTAGACTCTCACACCCTTGACATTGAACTTGGCCGTAGGGTGCTCATGTGCACTCTCAATCTCTCTGTTTCTCTCTGTCTTTCTTTTTCCCCTCTCTTGGTCTCCTACCTTCTCCCCTCTCCCCTTTCTCCTTCCCTGTCTTTCTGTCTTCCGACTTCCAGGGTCAGAGGAGGGCGGGGAGAAATGAGTCTGATGTTCAGAGACTGTGAACTCAGTGACTTCTTCATCACTGTTCAAGCTTAGGATGGCTGAAAAGTAAGAACGGAGTAAGATGTATTTCTCTGGCCTTGGTAGGTTTAAATCCTGCCTGGGTAACTTCATAGCTCTCTGACTATGGGCAAATCTTTCTGAACCTCAATTTCCTTGTCAGTGAAATGGAATAGTAATACTTGACTCAGTGGATAGAGCATTGGACCTGGAGTCAGGAAGACTTGAGTTCAAATCCAGCCTCAGATACTTCCTAGCTGTGTGACCCTGGATAAGTCACTTAACCTCACTTTTCTCATCTGTAAAATGGAGATACTAATAGCCCTTCTCTCCTAGGGGTGTTGTGAGGATCAAATGAGATTATATTTGTAAGATGTTTTGTAAACCTTAAAGCACTATATAAATGCTATCTATTGCTGTTATTATTATAATTATAATTATTATTATTAGCTACTACTGTTCAGGTGAGATAATGTAGGTAATGTGCTTTGTAGACAATAAAATGTTACGTGAATGTACTACTAGCTTTACTACTTACTGCCTAAGGTTGTTAATGATAATAATAACAATAGCTAGAGTTTTATAGTACTTACTGTGTGCTACGTACTGGGCTATGCACTTTTACAAATATTTTCTCATAGAAATAGGAGTCTTCTGTCTCCTCTGAGGTTAGTCAATGCACTGCTTTGAGAATTCCATCCCACTCCCATCTGGGTAGATTGATTCTGCACCAGCTTGGTCAATCCTCATCCTAAAATGCAATGCTCAAAGACTGGGCATGTTATCCCAGGCATTTTTTTTTAAAGGCAGTTGGGGTTAAGTGACTTGCCTAGGGTCACACAGCTAGTAAGTGTCAAATGTTTGGTCTGAGACCAGATTTGAACTCAGGTCCTCCTGACTTCCAGAGCCGGTGCTCTATCTACTGCCAGGCATGTTTTTTTTTTTTCAAGAAAGAGGGCAACAGAAATATTATCACAGCCACTCTGAACAATGTGCTCCTATGAATGCGGTCTAAAAATCACATGAGCTTTTGGGGCTGTTGGCTTATATGAAGCATGCCACGAGTCCACCAAGACCCTTAGGCCTTTTTTGTAGGGTCACATTTGGAGTTAGTGTCGAGCCAGTGCCAGGTGTGTCCAGCCATACCTCCTCCATTCTGTACATGTGCATTAATTGTTTGAACCCAGGGCAGTACTTTATATTTACCCATACTGAATTATATCTAATTGGGTACAGCTCAGCGTATTAGGTGGGCCCCTGTGGCAAATTTATAGCAGAGCGTGGGCAAGAGTTGCTTGAGATGGGTAGGAATGAATGGGTTGCAATTTGCGTTTTTAGAGGTAATTTCCAAATTAATGAGATTGCAGGGTATTTGAGAGATGATATAGCCCTGGCTGAGGTTTACTGAAGAAGCAAATGGATCCACTGTGTAGAAACCTTTGAAAACAAGAGAGAGTTAACAGGTGCCAGGTGGCTAGGTGACACAGCGGATAGAGCATTGGGCCTAGAATCAGAAAGACTTATCTCCCTGAGTTCAAATCCAGTCTTAGACACTTACTAGCTGTGTGACTCTGGCCAAGTCACTTAACTCTGTTTGCCTCAGTTTCCTCATCTACAAAATGATCTGGAGAAGGAAATGGCAAACCGTTCCAGTGTCTTTGCCAAGAGAACCCCAAACGGGGTCAGAAGAGTCAGACACGACTGAAAAACAACTAAACAACAATAAACATTCCGTCAGTGTCTCTGAGTTTGGAATTTCAGTGATGTGGGTGCTCCATCTGCCAGGGCAGACTGTAGAGATGATCTTTGTGGATGAAAGAAAATTCCAGCCCTGGTGGCCAGCTCTCTGGCATTGAGTCTTTTCAAGCTTAACTAAGTCTGGCCCTAGGATAGTAGCCACACAGGTCATCCCCAGGGCCTGTCCTAGAAGCCTCCCCAGTTTTGATAGACCTGCCAGGGCTTTTGTTTCATTGCCATGCCCAAGGTCTTCTCCTCACCATAAGAATGGGGCCTTGATGGAGTGGTTCAGGAATAATTCTGTCCAGAAGCTGAGAGGGGGATGAGCTCTGTGACCTCGCTAGCATGAGGCCCTGGAAAGGGCACTGGGCTTGGAGTCTGGAAATCTGGGAATCGCTGGTTGTGCCATGAACACCCTGTATCATCTTGGGCAAGTCACTTCCCATATCTGGGCCTCAGTTTCCTTCTCTGAAAAATAAAGGGATTGGCTAGGCTGCCTTTCATCTCTAACATTCTGTGTGGCCTGAGTGCTCCCTTCCAGCTCTGTGACTTCAACTCCTATGCGGGTCCTTTCCTCAGGCCTTTCTTGGTTTCTGATTTTGTCAAACAGGTGAATGGTGTCCTTAGTTGCCTGCAACCACTGCTGAGTAGGCCCTGGTCCAGCAGAAAGCTGGACTTGGGCCTGTACTATTTCATATTTTTATCAGTGACTTATATAAAGGCAGAGATGGCCTGTTAATCCAATTTAAAGATGACACAGAGCTGGAAGAGATGGCTAACACACAGCATCCCGAAAGGACTTGCTAGGCTAGAAAGCTGAGCTGAATCTAATGAAATGCAGTGCAAGAGAGGTAAACGTAAAGTGTTACATGGGTTCAAGAAATTAACTTCCTGAGTATTTGGTGGGGGAAGGCATGGATAAGCAGCAGTTTTTCTGAAAAAGGTTTGGGGATTTTAGAGGACTGTGAGCTCGATATGAATCAGTAGTATGAGAGGGTATAAAAAAATGTGATTTTTGAACTGCATTAAGAGAGGCATGGCTGTCAGGAATCAGGAGGGGATGGTCCTGCCCTGCTCTGCCCTGGTCCAAGATCTGGAGTACTGTGTTCAGTTTTGGACACCACATTTTCGAAAGGATACTGGTAAATTGGAGAGAGTCCATAGGAAAATAATCAAGATGATGAAGGGCCTCGAGTGTTTTCCATATAAGGATTCAAGGAATTGGGGATTGTTTAGATTGGAGAAGAGAAGTTAGCAGGAAAGCTGTGTTCAAGTATTTGAAGGGTTATCTCATGGAAAAGGGATTAGACTTGTTCTCTTTGGAAACAGTGGGCAATTCCAGGCACATTAGGTTCAATGTTGTGAAGAAGTCAATTTAGGCTTGATATAAAAAATCCTGCCTAACAACCAGAGCTTCCCAAAAGTGGAATGGGGAGTGGGCTCCCCCTCAGTGGAGACCTTAAAAGTGAAGTCCAGATGGCCACTTGTCTGTGTGATGGAGAGATGATCTTTTTTTAAAAAATAAGTTTGTGTTGATGCCTTTTATTTTTTACATCACCATACTTTTCCCCAGTACTCTTCTCCCTCTCTTCCTGAGGGCCATCTCTTGTAAGAAATATTATTATATTATTTTATTTTAGTCTAGGCAGTGCGGTTAAGTGACTTGTCCAGGGTCACACAGCTAGTAAATGTTATGTGTCTGAGGCCACATTTGAACTCAGGTCCTCCTGACTCCAGAGTCGGTGCTCTATCTACTGCACTACCTAGCTGCCCCAAGAAATATTATATTTTAAGAACAAAAAAAAAAAAAGAAAGGAAAAAAGAAGAAACAGCGTAACTGACCAATTGAAAAAGTCTGAAATATGTGCAACATGCAACACTTGTGGACTTCCCACTTCTGCCAAGGGGTGGTGTGGCAGGAGCATCTTTTCATGTCTCTTTTTTCGGGCCATCCTTGCTCCTTATCATTTTACAACATTAACTGTTATGTGTGTGTGTGGGGGTTGTCTTTTCCATTTACGTTATTATAGTCTGTGTGTATATTAGCTTCTTGGTTGTTACTTTCTTTTGCATCAGTTCATGTAGATCTTCTTATACTTCTCTGTATTCATCACATCCATCATTTTTTACAGCACAGTAATATTCCTTTACATTCATGTACCACAATTTGTTTAGGTGTTCCCCAATCGATGAGCATCTACTTTGTTTCCAATTCTTTGCAATTACAAAAAGTGCTGCTAGAAGTATTTTGGGGTATGTGGGGACTTTCTTTTTATTAGTGACCTCCTTGGAGTCTAAGCCCAGTAATGGAATCTCTGGGTCAAAGAGTGTGGACATTTTAGTCACTTTTTTTGAGTGATTCCAGATTGCTTCCCAAAATGGTTGTGCCAGTTCATAGGACAAGCTGCAATGCACCAGTGGGATTATCCTCCCACAACCCCTCCAACGTGCCATGTGTTGTCATCTTTGCCAGTTTACAGAGTGTGAGATGAAACCTCAGCGCTGTTTTGATCTGCGTTTCTCTTATTAGGGATTTACAATATTCTTTTAAGTTGTCAATAGTTTGTGATTCCTCTTTTGAGAATTGTCTGTTCATCTCCTTTGACCACTTGCCTATTGGGAGTGACTTTTGGTTTTTTTATACACACACACACACACAGACACACACAGATACACAGACACACACATGTATGTGTATTTGTGTGTGTATATATGTACACTTATACATATATACATGTATACATATATATACATACATACACATATATATCTCAAAAAGCATTTAATTATTTTCACCATACATGTATCTTTAATCCATCCTCTATGCATATATGTGTATATATACCTATCCAAAATATTTAACAAATGCCTTTTGAACTATTAATTACAGTTAATAACTTGATCATAAATATAACATATCTATCTGTCTATATCTGTTCATTGTTTATGTATCATGGATACCAAACCTTTATCAGAAAATTTGACACAAAGATTTTTTTCCCCATTTAACCACTTCCCTTCTTATCCCAGGTGCATTAATTTTGTCTTGCAGAAACTTTTCCATTTCGTGTGATCAAAGTTAACTATTTTATCTTTTGTAATTGCGTCTATCTCTTGTTTGGTTAAAAATGTATCTCCTAACCATAGCTGTGGGAGGTATATAATTTGCTTCCCTTCTAATTATATTCTGATCTTTAATATTAAGTTTGCATATGCATTTAGAATGTCTTGTGGAGTGTGGTATAAGGTGTTAGTTTAAACCCAGTTTCTGCCATATTGCTTTCCAGTTTTTGAGGGAATTCGTTTCTGAGTACAGGTTGTGCTATATTACCACTGAGGTTTCTTCTGACTCTAAAATGCTGTCATTCTGTGAAGGGACCCTGTAGGGTCATGACGTTTAGAGCTGGAAGGGGTCTGAGAGGCACCTAGTCCAACCCCTTGTCTTTATGGATGAGGAAACTAAGGGAGGGGGTGACTTGTCCAGAGTCGCACAGGTAGTAAGTGGCAGGGGCTGGCATTTAAAAACATGTTTTATTGACGTTCTCTTTTTTTAAAAAATTAAGTTATTCTGATTTATCAACAATCACTCCCATAAGCTTTTGAGTTTACAATTTTTCTCCCCCTCCCTCCCCACCTCCCTCCCCATGACAGTGTGCAATTTGATATAGGCTGTACATATACATTCCTATTAAGCATATTTTCACATTAGTGATGTTGTAGGTAAGAATTAGAACCAATGGGAGGAACCACCAGAAAGAGGAAACAAAACACAACAGAAGAAAAAAAAATAGCAAATAGTCTGCTTTGATCTGCATTCAAACTCTATAGTTCTTTCTTTGGATGTGGACAGCATTTGCCATCATGAAGCCTTTGGAGATGTATGCTGTCTTTTTAAAACATTAATTATTTCCCAGTGACTCCCTCCCCTACTAGAATCCTCCTTTCTAATTAATAAATGAATCAAAAGCATTTATTAAATGTTTACCAATACTAGACAATGGAGATACAAAAGAATGAATAAAAAATCATTTATTAAGTGTTTACTTGGGCAAAAACTGTGGATACAAATACAAAAAGTGAGACAGTCCCAGCTCTCAAGCACCTTACACTCCACTTGAGGGAGATGACACATAGAAGTGGGTTAAGCTGCAGGGCAGATGGAAAGGCCCAGAAGTCCCAAAGATTCAACTTTGGGTTGCATATCAAGGCCCAGAGATCTTTAGATTGCATCAGGAGATTAGATGACAGTGTCTGGGAATCCAGAGGACATAGAGTCATGGCAGATAGTCAAGCCTGGTGATCCTCTATTTCTGGAAGAAATCAAGTTGATGATCTGGGTGGCCTGGAGTCCTGGGTAAGGCTTGCCTGGGAAGGCAAGGAGAGATAGCCCCTGGTGGTGGTGGGTCTTCCTAGAGAGGAATGAAATCATTCCTGCCTTCAAGGAGCTTACATTCTGTCTGGGGAAACAATGTATACGCATATAAGTAAATACAAAATACAATCAAATACAAAGTATTTTTGGCATTAGTAGGCATTAGTATAGCTGGGTGGGGGATCCTGGAAGATCTCATGTAGAAGATGGCATTAGAGAAGACACTAGAGATTCCAAGAGGTTGCAGTGAGGAGGGGAGTAGATTCTAACCACGGTGGATGGCCAGTGCAAAGACTGCTCCTTCTTAGCCTCCTTTGATGAATCATCATCTATATCCACCCCTCTCCCAACTGTGGATGTCCTTCAAGGCTCTGCCCTGGGTCCTCTTCCCTCTTCTGTCTACACTCTCTTGTTGACTCCATCAGCTCCCACAGATTTAATTATCCCATCTCTAAATCCAGCCTTCATTTCTTCCCTGAGCTCCAGGCCCACATCACCAGCTGCCATTTCCATCTGGATGTTCAGTGGCATCCTTCTAGCCACTCAGGGTCATTAGGTGTAATCTTTGACTTCTTCCTCCTCACCTGCCGTATGCAATCTAATGCCAGTTCTTATGAATTCTCTCTCTACCCCATCTCTCTCATCTTCTCCCTCTTCTCCATTCACACAACCACCTCCCTCGCGGGCACCCTCCTGACCTCTCATCTGGATTATTGCAGTTGCAGTTTAAATGGTCCTCCATGCTTTGATCCTCTGCCTTCTGCAATCCATTCTCCACCAGTTGCCACAGTGATTTTATCAAAGCACAGATCCCTGTTCCCAACTGGGGAGGGCCATCTCTACTGGATTGACAGCAGGGCCTCATCTCTGGGTTCTGGGCTCAATTGCAGGGCTCTGGTGGTGTTGGGCATGATGCTGTGGGTCCTGGTGGGTGCCCTCCTCCCTGTGGTGCTGTTGGCTGCCCCTCCTCCAATCAACAAGCTGGCACTGTTCCCAGACAAGAGTGCCTGGTGTGAGGCCAAGAACATCACCCAGATCGTGGGGCATAGTGGCTGTAAATCAAAATCCATCCAGAACAGGTAGGAGCTAGAGTGAAGGAGAGAGAGAGCATTGGGAGAGATGGGAGGAGATGGGGGGAACTGAGGGAGGGGAAACAATCAGGGGAGAGGATGCTTGGGGAGGGAAGAAGGTCCAGGAGGAGGGAGGGTTAGGATTCTCCTTAGGCAGAGCTGGGAACTGGCACAGCCTGGTTCCTTACCTGGCCACCTTGTGGATCTGAGAGAAGCTGGGTGAAGGGTAGTGACTGAGTTTGCTTGTCTCTTCTCTGTCGTGCCTTTTCCCCTCCCCTCCCTACTGTTTCCCTGTAGGGCCTGCCTGGGACAGTGTTTCAGCTACAGCGTCCCCAACACCTTTCCCCAGTCTACAGAGTCCCTGGTACACTGTGACTCCTGTATGCCCTCTCAGTCCATGTGGGAGATTGTGAGTATGGTCCCTGGGGACCCACCATTTCCCAAACACTCTGGTCTCTCCGAGAATGAATAGGGGAGACTCCTCCTCTTTAGAAACTCCAGATGTTTCTGTCACCCTTCTTTTTCCATCACTGTTAGCTCCTTCACTCCTATCTCCTCCATCTTCCTTCTGCCTCTTTCAGTTTGTTATCTTTGTCTTTCCTTTGTTTCTGCCATCTATCAGCTTTGTCTTTCTTTTTTTCTTTTTCCTTCCAACCACTGTCTCCACCATCCATTGTCTTCATCTTTCCTCTCTCTCCTCCAGTTTATTACCTCCCTCTCCCTTTGTCTCCACCATCCATTGCCTCCATTTCTCATGGTTGTCTCGTCTCTCTCCCCTCCCCCATTCCTCTATCTTCCACTGTCTCCATCTCTTATTACTTGTCTTTTCCATGTCACTTCCACTTCCTGTTTCCTCCATTTGCCATCGTCTCTGTCTCTTCTACCTCCTCCACATCCCCTTTGTCTCCATTTTTCCTTTTTTTCCTCCTACGTGCCACCTCCATCTCCCCAGTGTTTCTAACATTCATCATCCGTTTTTCCTTTTTTCCTGGATGTAGCCAGGTGGTACAGTAGATAATGTTGGACTTGGGGTCAGGAAGACCCAAGTTCAAATCCTGCCTCAAACACTTAACTATCTGTGTAATCCTGGATGAAGCACTCGAACTCTGTCACCCTGTTTCCCCATTTGTAAAATGGGGATAATCATAGCACCTACCTTACGGTTTTGTTGACAGAGGACCAAAGGAGATAATATATGTAATGTGTCTTGTTTCTTGTATCTTCCTTCCCACCTCCACCTCCTCTCCTTCCCCCCCATCCTCCATTGTCTCTGTTACCTCTGACCTCATTGTCTCCATGTCCTCTGTTCTCCCTACTTTTGCTGTGTTCCATCTGTTCTCATTCCCTGTCTACCTTCCTGGTCCTCCTTAGAGGGTTTGCAGGCCCAGGAAAGGAAGGGGGTCCTCCAGTGTGCTTGGTCAGGGTGATTCTGGGGGTGAAGTGGGTGACTTTTCCCTTGAGGGTCTGCAACGTCAATGGGAGTGGGCCTGTGGACTGTGGGAAACATCTTCCCTTCCTTCTTTCTCATAGGTGACACTGGACTGTCCCAGTCATGATGAAATGCCCCGAGTGGACAAGCTGGTGGAAAAGATTGTCCACTGTAGCTGCCAGGCTTGTGGCAAAGAGGCAAGCCATGAGGAGATGAGCTTTTTCACGCATGGCAGAGAGGAACATCCTGGCTCCCACCCTGGCCGCCATTCCCTTGAGGTTGAGGAACCCCCTGGTCCCACCCACCCGGTGGAGGAGGGGGCTGAGGAGTGATTTCCTCCTTCCTTTTCCCTTCCCTCTCCCCAATCCCCCTCCCTTGGAACTCTGCTTCCCACCTTTCTGTGGGGGAGAGAAGAGGCTGGGCCCCCACCCCCTCCCTATGGTCATTGGATGGACTTGGACTGCTGTCCGGTTGTCACAGCAATTATTGAGAGTAGGGGGAAACAGGAATCCATGCTGCATATGTTAATATATTCTGAGGAGACTGGGGTGGGGGTGGGAGATGGGAACATTGGGGCTAAATGGGGTCCTTGGGGTTCATTTTTTTAAAGGTTACATTGACTCAGCCCTTCAGTTACCCAGAGCCAGGGCTAGAGAAGTAGGAAATGAGGGTCCTTGGCTAGGAGCTGGACGGAAGGCATTGTATCCCTTTGGTGCCAGGGCCTCAGATGGAGCTAGGACAGGTGTATTGCCAAGGAATAGATGGGCATCTTAAAAAATGTGGGCATCTGCAGTAAGGAGATGATATTGCAGTGATGTGTAGATGTGTGGCATGGTGGGTGGGGTGGGGGATGGGGTGCAGCAATGTGGCATTGATTCTGAAGCTGGAAGCGGGGAGAATCTTCTTCTCCCTCAGGGATCCTCACGCGTTGCTTCATAATTTTCTGGAGGGAACATCTGGGCACAGGGGAGGCACAATCCCCAGGTCTTATTCTTGGCTTTGCTATAGATACACCCTGGAGTGAAGGAAGAGATAACTTTCTGCCATCTGAATGGTGCAGATGAGGAGGAAGCTTTGGGTTAACTTTTCAGAAACAGTTCTCTGTCTTCTTCTGAGACACCCCAGCACCATCTGTGATCCACCCTCTTTGGTCCAAACCCTCTCCAGGACATTCATTAGAGCCTAGCCTAGCCTAGGGAAGGGAGGGAGGTTTTTCTCCAAGATTAAACAGAGCTTCCTCACCTGTCATCTTCTTTTGTGAGACTGACCAGAGCTGTCCCTCTAGAAGTGGGGACCCCATCCTTAAAACCTTCCAGGAGGAAAGGCCTAGATCAGGAAAAAAGGACATCCTACCCCAGTGGGAGGAGAAGGGTGGATGGAGAACCATGCCAACCTCCATGTGGGTGATCTAGAAGTCTTCGAGGGTCATACTGGGTTGAGTTGAAAGTGTGTTTGAACAGATACACTCTTGGGGCCCACTGGGGGAGGCACAGTACCTCCCTCTCCAAGTTCTGCTCCTGCTTCTTAACCAGCTGCACTTTAATCCTGAGGGAGGGGGTAGAGGACATGGGAATCTCCAGAAGGGCTATTGTTATTTCCTAAGAAAGGGGGTGGGAATACATCTGCTGCCTGGAAATGCCCCTGGCTCCCCCAAGACCTTCCCAGAACTGCCTTTTTCCAGGGAAGTATTTGTCTCCTCCATAAACGTACCCACTTCCGTCCCCCTCCCCCACCCTCATGACTCATGGCTGGAACTTGTAACCAGTAGCCTGTTTTCCCTCTAAATAAAGAAGTTCAGTGTCCTTTTGTGAGCCACTGGTTGGTCATGTGGGCCCGGGCATTTGTGTGTTTTGGGGGTGGGTGGGAATGGTCAAGTCAGCCAACAGTTATCATTCAAAGAAAGGCAGACATAGCTTCTGCCCTCCAAGAGCTTCCATTCCAACGGAGGAGACCGCGTGCAAACAGCCATTTACAAAGGGACAGGAAGGTGAGAATGCCAAGGGAAGGCACCTCTTTAAGGGGGGTCCAGAAGTGCTCCTTTTAGAATCGAGGCTGGAGGATCAGCGGCCGCCTGCTGGGGCTCATTGGTAATGCACAGGTCATGGAGACCTAGGGGCTTACTGGCTGGGTGACCCTGGGCAAGTCACTTAACCTCCAACTCTGCTTCCTCATCCATAAAGGGGTTGGACTTGATGTACTCTACCGACCTTTCCACCTTGAAATCTATGATGCTCTACTCTTCTCCAGGCAAGCTGGAGATATTTCAGGAGGCTGGCCCCCTGGGTTCCCTCTCTGCTGAGAGGGAAAATCAGAGGGGCCCAAGTCCTTCTGGGACACTCCTGCCATGATCTGTGGAGGGGGGAATTCGAGCTTGAATGGAATCATACTGTATCCGTTTTCTCTCAGGAAAATGTACCCAACCCCTTGGTGTGGTGATGGGGCAGATGGGGTCTAATTATCACAGTAACAATAACTTCCCATAGTGTTTTAAAGTTTATAAAGTGCTTTCTTCTTGACAGGCCTCAAGGGGAGTTAATAAAACAAATAACAGCTGGCCTGTACATAGCACTTTGAGGTTTTCTTGTTGAGTCGTTTCAGTCCTGTCTGACTCTTCTTGACCCCATCTGGGGTTTTCTTGGGAGAGATACTGGGGTGGTTGGCCATTTCCTTCTCCAGCCCATTTTACCAATGAGGAAACTGAGGTAAACAGGTTAAGTGACTTGCCCAGGGTCACACAGCTAGGAAGTGTCTGAGGCTAGAATTGAACTCAGGCCCTCATGATCTATCCACTGCTTCACCTACCTGCTCACTTTGAGGTTTTTAAAATGCTCCACAAATATTTTATCCTCACAACAATTCCGAGAGGTAAGATGCTATTATTATCCTCATTTTACAGATGAAACTGAGGCAAGCAGAGGGCAAATGACTTGCCTAGGGTAAGTTGCTGAGGTTGGATTTGAACTCAGGTCTTCTTGATTCTAGCTTCATCTATCAGATGAGAGGACCAAGTCATTGAGGGATGAAATGACCTCCCTTAAATCACAGAACTAATAAATGGCTGAGCCATGGTTCAAACTCAGGTCATGGATCCTAGCTCTAGAAGTAAACCAGAGGTCAGAGGTCATCCAGTCCAACCCCCTCATTTTACAGATGAGGGAACTGAGGCCCAGGAGATAGTGACTTGCCCAAGGTAATACAGACTGGATTCAACCCTGTCCTCTGACCTGAGAACCAGCACTACGACCACTGTACCACATCCTGTCATACCAACTCCAGGGCTTCTTCCACATGACCTTCGGCTGCCCATGGGCACAGGAATGGATACTGGATGAGAACCAAGCAGAGGAACAGGATTTCAGAGCTGGAGGAGTCCTCTAGAGATTTTCTTCTGCAGTGGGTGATGGACAGTAGTGGTGGTCATCCCTGGTTCTTCTACTTAGGACAGGCTCAGGAACCAGGTTACTAAACCAATCCTGTGGAAAGACCACTAGGTTGGAAGTCAGACGACCTGGGTTCAAATCCCCCCCTTTTTAAGTCACATACTATCTGTATGGCCTTGGGAAAATGCTTTGTCTCTCTGTGCCTCAGTTTCTTCATCTATAAAATGAAAAGATGGGCCCAGATGACCTCTGAGGCTCCTTCCTGTACCACGTGATCCTATGAAGCGTATCCAGCCCCAATTAGTCTTCCATTAATTATCCTTTTTACCACTTCCTACTCTAACCAGTTTCATTATCTCTAAAAATGAGCTGGAGAGGGAAATGGCAAACCACCCCAGCATCCCTGCCAAGAACTCCAAATGTAGTCATGGAGAGTTGGACACAACTGAAAAATGGCTGGACGACACACTCCAGTAGGATCTCAAGAAGGAAAGAACCAGCTGTTCCCAAGAGAAGATGGAAACTTGCTGTGACTTTGAGACCTCCCAAAACTAAAGGCCTTAAATTTTCCATCTACAAAATGGGATTTTTCCTCATCCCTCTTTCCCTGATGGGCATGTGTTGAGTGAATGCCATCTTTAAAACCTCGGGTACTACCAGAAAAAAAATCAACATTAGTAATTTGTTGCGTTTTTAAGGAGAAAGGGGCTATATATTTGGTCCCACACAAGAGAGGAAGAAACATACTTCACTCTTCTTGGTAAAGTGGTAGGGGGCCATGGGTATGGAATGTCACATATACTACAAGAAGGAGTCACTTTGTTAGTTGGATTTTGCTAAAAAATTTCTTTTGTTACAAGGAAGAATTCAGTGTGTGTGTGTGTGTGTGTGTGTTGGGAAAGGAATCTGATATTAAAATACTCCAAAGGGTCTGTGCTCTCAACAATGTGGATGTCCCCTCCAATGATGCAAATTGCCATTCATCCATGGCTATTGTGACTGTGATCTTTGTTCATGTCCCCTCCTAAGTTTGCCCCAGAAAGTCCACTCAGGGGATCTTAATCTCTTTTTATCAACACTGAGGGATACCAAGTATAGCTGATTGGCCATCCTTGTCTGATCTTAAAAACAAAGGCTATTTTTTTTTTTCTTACTGTAGGTTGGGATGGTGAGGAGAAAAGGTCTGAGAATCCAAGGAGTTGTCATTATCATTGTCCCCACAAGGTGGCATCACTGCTTTGGGAGAATCTGTCTTAGAAGGGGTCAGGAGGTTTCAGTGTTTCTATCACACTGGAGCCAGGCAGGTTCCTTCCCAGGGAATACCAATCCAATCACTTAACAGGGAGGTGGGAAGCTGCAGTTTTCTAGGAATATTCTTGATCTGGGAGACAACAAGCCTATTACATCTCTGATGCTTCATAACATTGAGAGACGAGGTAACCCCGCTGCTTCTCAGTTACCTCATCTCTAAAATCCTTATTACAGGAATAATGAGCCTGGGACAGCTACATCTAGACGGGGAACTGATTCATTGTCCACTAAGTTAATGCTTATTTAGTATTCTGCCACTGCCCAGCGGCATGGCCAGGCAGACTTGGGGGAGGAGGAGGAATGCAGGCACACTGGTATTATCCAGAGCCCCCCAACTCTCCAAGCCTTTTTGATTTTGAGGGAATTTCATACTGGGGAAAGCCATAGAGAAGTTTGAACAACCATGGCCTCTCTATGGAGAGGTCCATTCTCTTTTTTCTTTTTCTTTTTTTTTGGCTAGGCAATGGTATTAAGTGACTTGCCCAGGGTCACACAGCTAGTAAGTGTTACGTGTCTGAGGCGGTATTTGAACTCAGGTCCTCCTGAATCCAGGGCCGGTGCTCTATCCACAGCACCACCTAGCTGCCCCTAAGGTCCATTCTCTCTAGCCAAGCTCAGCAGGAACCTTGGTACAAATATGCTGGGCCTTCAACCCCTGGAAGCAACAATTTAGAAGTGAGACCACCTGTTTCTCCGTGCTGACCCCCCCCCCCCATACACAGAGCATTGTCAGCCTTGTACCACTTTTCTTCTCATTATCCCCTCTAACTACAAGAAAGTGGGAAGCATTTGGCTGTCATTCCTATCACAGCCTGTTGTATCTTGCTTGAATCCCTATCTGTGTTTTTACTAATGTGTATAATAATGCTATGAAAGCACATGATCTTTAAATATGATTTGTGACCATGCCTTAAGTATTCAGTTTAGGATTGAGAAAGGAAGATAATGCAGAGGGAGAAAAGATTTTCTCCAATTTACATTTGAGGACAAGCCAATGAAAGAACCTTCAATTTTAGTTATAGTTTCAAGAATTCTACCTTTTTTTTTTTAAACCAGAGAGAGAATTAAAAAGGAAACAAGCCTATAAGTGGAGAGTTGAAGGGGTGGGTACATTTGTATCCAGGTACACCTTTGGCACTGTTGTGGCTGACACTCCATTCTGTCATAAAAGACACAACCTATGATATATCTATGACCCTTACTACACATGGCAAATGCCACTCAACCAAAAGTTTTGAGCAAAAATAAACGGAAAAGATCTTGGAAACCTCAGGTGAGAAGAGCAAATAGGATTGGTGGGCCATTGCAGAGATGTGGGGCTTCCAGAATTTTCCCAACATGCTGTGGAATCTCAGAGTTGGAAAGGATTTTTCTCCCTGTCCTGTGGCATTGTGGTCCACTCGATTTGGAGTCAGGGGACATGGGTTCAAATCCTAACTCTTGGGTGAGGCATTTTCCTCAGCCTCACAAAATAATACAAAATAAGACTTGTGTTAGATGCCCTCTGAGGTAACTTTCAGCTCGAAGTCTATGTTCTTACCTACCTTAGTCCACACTCTACTTCAGCACAGCTGCTCCCAACATTCCCACCAAGCGACCAATGTGAAGACCTTCTGTGGTCGGGGACTCACTATGTACCTGGTAAAGAATAGAACACTGGACCTGGAGTCAATAAGACGTTAGATCAAATCTGCCCTCAGACACTTAGCTGTGTGACTCTGGGCAAATAATTTAATCTCTCTGCCTCATTTCTTCATCTGTAGAATGGGAATAATAACACCTACCTACCTATCTACCAGGGGTAGAAGACAAACTGGGATAACTCATGGCGCTATATAAATGCTAGCTATTTTAAATTACCTATTTAATTTTTTTATTATTATAAACGTGACAAAGAGCAACAAAAATGAACATTTGTTTTTAGAAAGAATATAAGGAGACAATTATACAATGAACTCCCGAATCTCTTATAAAGAGTTTGAGCTCTTTGATGTGACCTTGGGTAGATCACTTCACTTCATTGTCCCCAGATCCCCAGGTGGCCCGTTCAAATTTTGGGCAGCTCTCATTGTTAGGAAGTGTTTCTTTACCAGGAAATAACCTTAATCTAACTTTCTGCAATTTCCACCTATTGACCCTGGTTCTATTCTCTGCAGCGAAGCAGAGAGATTGTACCCGTGACAGTCTAGCTGCTTGAAGGAACTTATACTAGACTCTGAAGATCTCTTAAGATCTTTCTGCTGCGACAAACTATTGCAATAGGAAATGCGGTCCAATGTGATTATAAACTCTTCGTCCCGCAGAGTACGCTCCAGGCATCCTTCTACGGGCTCGGGAGCATCTCCTCTCTCTCCCCGCCTCTGAGGTCCCCCGTGGCGCCGCCCCCACGAGGGGAGGGAGCTTTGACAGCCCCCATAGGGCATCGGCATTCCTGGTTGTCTCCACTCTGGCCAGAGCAAGGTCTCTGGCTCCAGCTCCCGTGCGGTCCTCAGCTATCCAGGATCCAGCCCCTTATCCCATAGCGCCGGGAGTGAGGAGCAGGGAGCGTGGAGCAGGAAGCGGGGAGCCGGGAGGCAGTTCCAGGTCCGCCCTCTCTCCCCCCAAATCCACGCCCCTCACCCCCACCCCCGCCCTCGGTGGCAGCGGCGCCTGTTGCAGTGGCCTGGAGCGCAGCCCAGGTAGGGGCCGGCAGCAGAGAGGCACGCGCGCGGAAGGGGACCGGGTAGGGTGCGGGGCCGAGGCTTGGAAAACCCTCTCTGGGCATTAGGGCTGGGGCGCTCAGCCACCGACCAGCTCTAACCGGCTGTACCCCAGCGCCCGACTCCTCCTCCCTGCAGACCCATTGCGGGTTGCCCGGCTCCCAACCCATCAACTGGCTTCTGGTCTCTAGCTCTGGAGCAGACTACTTAGCCCCCGCGCTCCTCAGGCCACGCCCCTTCATCCCCTGGGGAGGCATCCCTTGAGTGCGGGTGCGGGGGCTGAGAGTGTAGGGGCCTCACGGCTCTCTCCAACCTGGTCCCCCTGGACCTGCGCGCCCCTGCCTCCCCCTTCGGTCCCTTTCCTGTTCCACCCTCCTTCGTTCCACCTGGTTCTCACCTTCCTGACCCTTCCCCATCACCGCCTCCCCCCTCCCCCAGTCCCGCGGTGCAGCGCGCTTCCCTTCGGTGCTGTCCTCGGCTCCGCACGCCCCTCCGTATTCCTCCCTCCCCTGTTAAGCTCCCGTCCTCGCTCCTAAATTCGGCTTTTCTGGTGCCTTCTCGGCGCGCAGCGCGCTCCCCAGCGCGCCCCCAAGTCCATCCCACAGCCCACGTTGCACCTCGTTCTCACCTTCATCTTCCTTCTCAACCTCGTGCGCCCCCTGCCACTGCCATCTCTTGTCCCTTGTACCCTTTCATCCATAAAATGGGCAACTGATCATAACAGAAAGTCGACTTCGCCAGGAGCAGACCCCTTGCTTGCTCGGACTCTAGGATGCACCTTCCTCTCCCTCCCAGCCACACTGCACCTCATTAGCGCCTCCCTTTGGTTCTCCTTCCTCTGGGCCTCGAACTTCCTATCCCCTCGGGTTACTCCGTGTGTCCACCCTCGCCCCAGCCCGCGTTACGGCCTCCATCTGTCCCTCGCCCTTTTTCTCAGCGCCGTGGGGGCCCCCAACATCGCCACCTTCTACCCTGTTTGTCCCCGCATCCCTAGCACCCCCCCCACCCCAACTTGCTGCCTTCGTCCGACCAGTGCCAGTCATCACTGCCTTACCGATGGCCTCGGAGCTGGGTCTGGCCAACAGCAGTAGCTCGAGTTTGGGGGCTCCCGAGGGCAACGGATGGGTGGCCGCCGTCCTGTGTGTCATCATCGCTCTGACTGCGGGGGGCAACTCGCTGCTCATCCTGCTCATTTGCACGCAGCCGGCTCTACGCAGCACTTCGAACTACTTCCTGGTGTCTCTCTTCACGTCGGACCTGCTGGTGGGGCTGGTGGTGATGCCGCCCGCCATGCTTAACGAGCTGTACGGCCGCTGGGTGCTGGCACGCAGCCTTTGCCTGCTCTGGGTGGCCTTCGACGTCATGTGCTGCAGCGCCTCCATCCTCAACCTGTGCCTCATCAGCCTGGACCGCTACCTGCTCATCCTGTCTCCTCTGCGGTACAAGGGACGCATGACCCCGTGCCGGGCCCTGGCCCTCATCCTGGCCGCCTGGAGCCTGGCTGCCCTGGCCTCCTTCCTGCCCACGCACATGGGCTGGCACCAGCAGGGCGGCCTGATGTCCCCCAACGCCACTGCGGAGGCCTCCTGGGCTGACCTGGCCCCTGGGGGGCAGTGCCGCCTGCTGGCCAGCCTGCCCTTTGTCCTGGTGGCTTCAGGGCTCACCTTCTTTCTACCTTCTGTGGCCATCTCCTTTACTTACTGTCGGATCCTGGTGACTGCCCGGAAGCAGGCAGTGCAAGTGGCCTCCCTTGCCACCAACATGGAGGCGTTGCAGGTAACTGAGAATTTTGGGTAATGGGCCATCCTCCCCCACCTTCATTCCTTCCTCTCCATCTCTAGGAGCCATGGGTCACAGAGAATCATAAAATCTTGGGGGATCCGTTTATGTTTCTTGCTGGACATTTACAGGTTCAGTGTTGGAATTGTAAGAGACTTTAGAGCACTGAAAAATAACAGCTCAAATTTATTACAATGCTTTGAGATGTGCAAAAGTGCTTTCTCCATGACCTTGTGCAGCTGAGAATACAAGTGTTACCATCCTTATTTTACAATGAGGAAACTCTCCATTTTATACATGAGGCATCTGAGAGGTGAAGGCAGTAGTCAGGATTTTGAACTCAGAGCAGATCCCCCCACACTTTCCATTAGAGATTAGACCATGTAGGCTTTCATGGGGCCAGAAGGGCTTGCTCTAAATTCCTCCATTTTGTTCAGTTTCAAGGAAGAGACCCAGTTATAATGCCTGTTTCTTAGGCCACAAGCTTCTGCTCTCTAATTATTTCTGCTGCTGGTATTGATGGTGGGAGTGGAATCAGCTTCTGGCTTAGCTATGCTCAAACATGGTCTCCTGATTATCCATCAAGGCATTAAATTGTCTCTTTTTTTAAGTGGGAAGATCAGTCTGAGTGGGGCTAGATTCCTGAATTCTAGAGAGGGTGGACAGAATCCTGGGCTTTTATTGCCTCAGTTTCCTCATCTGTAAAATAGACACTGTACATTCTGCTTATCTCACAAGGCTTTGGGGGAAAATATTTTGTTAACTGAAAACCACAATAGAAATATAAAACTGCATCCCTGCTTTAAACTACAAGGCAGGCTCCATCCTGTACGCCAGAGGTGTCAAACACAGCCAGAAGGCCACATGTGGACCACAACACTCATGAATGGTCCCAAACTAGATTCAAATGGAATTGGGAAACATTTAGTAAAATAAATAAAAATACAATAGAACACAGATAATGTTAATATGTGGTTTTCTAGGTCAATATGTGGTCTGCAGGGATCCTTATGTATGGTTTAGTGGCTAATTGGATTTTGATATCACTGCATTTATACCCCACTGCCTCAGCAAACATTTAATGAATAAATGCTTGTTGAACTGAATTGATTTGTAATGAGATTGTGAGCAGAAGAAAGGCCTATCCCGGTTTCCTGTAGAAACATGGCTGGTGTGTTATTTAAGGGGGACTCAGGAAAATTGATTTGGGTTTGAATACTGTCTATAACACTTATTAGTTATATGGTACCGAGTAAGTCACAATCCATGAGTCTCAGTTTCCTTATCTATCAAAGAGGGATAATAATACGTATGGTCTCTCCCTAATAGAATGTTGCAGGCTGCATTTTAGCTGGAAACAACTTGTATTGGAAGGAGTAGTGCACAAGGCAATTTGTCTCTGCTACAATCCATTCTTCCTTAAGAAAGAGTAGTTTGGACTGTCAGGCCTCAACTTTCCTCTGAGGCAGGGTGTTTGGATTGAACTGGACCTGTTTGGATTGGACTGGATTGAACTGGATTAGATTGGACTGGACAGGATAGCATTGGATTGGATCAGACTGGACTGGAATGGACTGTATTGCATTAGACTGAACAGGTTAGGATTGGATAGGATACGATTGAATTGGGTTGGATTGGATTGGACTGGGCTGGGCTGGATAGGATTGGCCTAGACTGAACTGGATTTGCCTGGACTTACCTGGACTTGTAAAAGGGCTGCATGTTAGGAATGATGCAGAGGAGATTTTTGGTTAGGTATATGTCTGGACTGGATTTTCACTAAAGTCCCTGCCAACTTTGAGATAGTAGGTCTTTGAGGGGATGTTCTCTGGCCCCATCAGGGAGTGAAGGCACATCCTTTCTAGTTTTAACATTCTGTGCTCCAAGGCTCCTCCCAGCTCTGACATTCTCTGTTCTAAAGGCCCTCTCAGCTCTGACATCCTGTGCTCTAAGGGCCCTCCCAGATCTAGCATTTCTGTTTCTAAGGACCCTTCCAGCTCTGACTTTCTGAGTTCTGTCATGGTCTGGAATTCTATGTTCTAAGGTCCCTTCTAAGGCTGACATTTTAGCAGTGTGGCTCAGGGGAAAGAGTACTAGTTTGGAGTCAGGAAATAGGGTTCAAGGCCACTTTGTGACCTTAAGCAAGGCATATAGATCTCTCTCTCTCTCTCTCTCTCTCTCTCTCTCTCTCTCTCTCTCTCTATATATATATATATATATATATATATATATATATATACATACATATCTATATCTCCTCTCTGGTGCTTCAGTGTCTTCATCTATGAAATGCGAGAAATGGCCTCTAAGGTCATTTCCCATTCTAGATCTATGATCTTTTGTTGTAGGATTCCCAGCAGCTGTAGGTGTACAAAATTGTTCAGCGGAAATTTCAGTACCACGGACAGGACCTCTCTCTCCTGAAGGCTTCTAGGGCTGAAGTGAGTTCTAGGGGTAGAATGAGAGAAAAGCCAAAAGGTAGGGAGACCCTTTTTGGGAAGAGATGTCAAGGACTCTTGGAGATTGATGGAATGGGACATAACAAGTAGATGTGGAGTTAAAAATTAAGAGTTTGAATCCTAGGTTCTGCTTCTTGCTACTTCTTGGGCAAGTCAGTTAACTTGAGGAGTCTCAGTTTCCTCATCTGTAAATGAGGAAATTGGAATAGATTATATCTAAGAAGTCTCTGTTCTTATGGTCTATGTTCTAAAGCATATTCCCGTTCTGTCTTTACATAATCTAAGGTCCTTTCTGACTCTGGCATTCTGTGTTATATGATTCTGTAACGTATTAAGTGTTGAAGCACTGGTGGGATCCTGGAATGAGATGGGGGTCTATGACTTCTCTTCTATTGTCCACAGACAGAAATACCCCTACTCTCAGCCTCTAGAGGTGGCCTGGACACATGTTCCCCTTCCCATGTTCTCCCAGGTGGCTGTGGTCACTTTCTGACCCTCTCACTTCTGATTGATTGGATTGGACTGGATAACTATTTTTTTTAACAGTACTTATTTTAAAAAATTTATTTATTTGTAGTTTTCAACATTCACTTTTATAAGATTTTGAGTTCTAAAATTTCCTCCTCCCTCCCCAAGACAGCATGCAATCTGATATAGGCTATATGTGTAAAATCATATTAAATATATTTCCATATTAGTCATGTTGTGAAAGAAGAATCAGAACAAAAGAGAAAAACCACAAGAAAGAAAAAACAAAAAAAGTGAAAATAGTATGCTTCAATCTGCATTCAGACTCCATAGTTCTTTCTCTGGATGTAGATAGCATTTTATATCACAAGTCTTCTGGAATTCTTTGATCCTTGCATTGCTGAGAAGAGCTAAGTCTATCAAAGTTGGTCAATGCACAATGTTGCTGTTACTGTGTACAACGTTCTCCTAGTTCTGCTTGCTTAACTCAGCATCAGTTCATGTAAGTCTTTCTAGGTTTTTCTGAAGTCATCCTACTTGTTATTTCTTATAGCATAATAATATTTCATCACAATCATATACCACAACTTATTCAGCCATTCCCCAATTGATGGACATCCCCTCAATTTCCAATTTTTTGCCACCACAAAAGAGATACTATAAATATTTTTGTGCATGTGAGTCCTTTTCCCTTTTTTATGATCTCTTTGGGATACAGACCTAGTAGTGGTATTGCTGGATTAAAAGGTTTGATTGCCCTTTGGGCATAGTTCCAAATTGCTCTCCAGAATGGTTGGATCATTTCACAACTCCACCAACAATGCAACAATTTTCCCACATCTTCTCCAACATTTATCATTTTCCTGTTTTGTTATGTTAACCCAATCTGATAGGTGTGATGTGGTACCTCAGAGCTGTTTTAATTTGCATTTCTCTGATCAATAGTGATTTAGAGCATTTTTTCATACAACTATAGATGGCTTTAATTTCTTCATCTAAAAACTGCCTATTCATATCCTTTGACCATTTATCAATTGGAGAATGACTTGTATTCTTATAAATTTGACTCAGTTCTCTACATATTTTAGAAATGAGGCCTTTATCAGAGACACTGGCTGTTAAAAAAAATGTTTCTTAGCTTTTGCTTCCCTTCTAATCTTGGTTGCATTGGCTTTGTTTGTGCAAAACCTTTTTAATTTAATCAAAACTATCCATTTTGCACTTTATAATGTTCTCTATTTCTTGTTTGGTCATAAATTCTTCTGTTCTCCATAAATCTGACAGGTAAACTATTTCTTGCTCTCCCAATTTGCTTATAGTATCACCCTTGATCTCCAAATTGTATACCCATTTTGACCTTATCTTGGTATACAGCATAAGATGTTGGTCTATGCCTAGTTTCTGCCATACTGTTTTAGTTTTTCTAGCAGTTTTTGTCAAAGAGTGAGTTCTTATCCCAGAAGCTAGAGTCTTTGGGTTTATCAAACAGTAGATTACTATAGTCATTTACTATTGTGTCTTGTGTACCTAACCTATTCCACTGATCCACCACTCTATTTCTTAGCCATTATCAAGCAGCTTTGATGATTGCTGCTTTATAATACAATTTAAGGTCTGGTATGGCTAGGCCACCTTCCCTTGCATTTCTTTTCATTAATTCCCTTGATATTCTGGATCTTTTGTTCTTCCAGATGAATTTTGTTATTACTTTTTCTAGCTCTGTAAAATATTTTTTTGGTAGTTTGGTATGGCACTGAATAAATGAATTAATTTAGATAGAATTGTCATTGTTATTATATTAGCCCATACTATCTATGAGCAACTGTTATTTTTCCAGTTATTTAGATCTGACTTTATTTGTGTAAAAAGTGTTTTGTAATTGTAGAACCGGATAACTTTGGATTGGATCGGACTGGCTTGGATGAGATGGGACCTGGACTAGCTTGACGTAGACTGGATTGGACTGGACTAGACAGGATAGGATAGGATAGCTTTGGGATGGATTAGACAGGACTGGGCTGGACAAGACAGGATTGGATTGGATTCATGGAAAGGCTGTATGTCAGGAATAATATAGAGAAAACTCCCTTCCCCTCTGTGGTTCAACTTGTTGGGGAGCTTGGTAAGAGATACCAAAACCTAGGGACTTCCCACTCAACTGGCCTGGAATTCCATATACATTGCCCATAAGCATAGATAATGCACCACAAAATTGGTAGTCATTTACCCAGCAATAGCTCATACTTATAAGGCACTGGCAGTTGCTTCCCCTATAAGGCTATTTTGATATGGAGCCAAGACCTGGGTTTGAGTTCTGCCTCTGATAAAGAGTAGCTCTGTGACTCTGGGAAGGTCTCTTTCCTAGATGACCTCAAAGTTCTCATATATTTGATGGAGGAATTAAAATGGATGCTTTTTAAGGTCCAGTCTCCACTTTGGAGTCCACTGCACTTTTCTCTTCTGTACAGTGAAGGGGTTGGAATATTGGGTTCACTTTTTGGAATCACAATTTAAGAAGGATATTAATAGCTGCAAAGTGTCTTTGTCATGTAAGCATTAGCTGGAGGAGCTGGGGTTGTTTTGCTTGGAGAAGACTAGGTGGGGGTGTGTGTGTGAGTGTCGTGATATCTAGCTTCAAGTATTTAAAAAAGCGGTGTGGAAAAGGGATTAGATTTGTATTGCCTAACCTCAGAATAAGAAAGAATGGAAAGAAATTTCAGAAAAGCAGAATTAGTTCTGTGTAAGGAAATCTACTTCAAAATAATTTAAGAGTGTCTAAAAGTAGAAGAGGGCAGCTAGGTGGTGCCATAGTGCACAGAGCACTGGGGTGGGAATCAGTTAAGACTCATCTCCATGAGTTCAAATCCAGCCTCAGACACTAGCTGTGTGACCCTGGGAGAGTCACTTAAGCCTGTTTGCCTCAGTTTCCTCATCCATAAAATGTACTGGAGAAACCCCTCCAGTATCTGTGCCAAGAAAACCTCAAATGGGGTCATGAAGGAGTCAGACACAACTAAAACAACTCATACACAATGAAAATCTACAGAGTTGTCTTGGGAGGTAGTGGGTTTCCTTTCACCAGAGGTCTTCAAGTGAAACATCAGGGACTAATGGTTGAGCAAAGGTAGGTAGTTGGATTAGATGGGAAGAGAAAGGATAGTAATAAAGCATTTATTAAGTGCCTACTATGTGTTATTAGGCACTGTGCTAAGCACAGCTCAGTATATTATCCTATTTGATCCTCAAAACAACCCTGGAAGGTAGGTGCTATTATTATAATACTGATTTTACAGTTAAAGAAACTGAGACAGACAGAAGTTAAGTGACTTGCCTAGGGTCACACAGCTAATAAGTGCCTGAGGCCAGATTTGAACTCAAGTTTCCCTGACTCCAAGCCCAGTGCTATCCACTGTGCTTTGTGAATGAATGGAAGAGAAAAATTGGAATTAATGCGCCCCCCCCGCCTTTTTTTTAGGAACGTATCTCTAAGCACACAGACAAATCCCATGACAGCAAATACAATGAGAGTTTTTATAGATCAGAAATATTTCCAAACTTCTTAGTTCAAAGCCATTTTTTGTGATATACAGTTTGACCCAAATGAAAGAATTAGAGAGTACTTTGGATGAGCCTGGACCAGGGTTGGGGAACCTATGGCCTTCTAAATCCTTAAGTGTGGCCTTTTGACTGAATCCAAATTTTACAGAATAAAGGTCGTTTACAGAATAAAATTTGGATTCAAAGGGCCGCACTTAAGGATTTAGAGGGCTGCACGTTTCCCACCCCTGTTGACTCTTGTGCTTCAGACATGAAAATGAAGCTTCCACCTGGCTGTACCGTCAGCATTCTGACTTGTGTTTCTACCCCCAGTGGTGGGACTGGGATACACGGAGCCATCCAGAGTCACAAATTCCCACTTGTGAGCAAGGTCATTTCTAGGATGACTGGTCCAGGTCAAGGGTTGTTCTGCAGATGAGGTTAGGGCTTAGTCTGATGTCAGGGTTGGAGAGGTCAGGCTGGGGGTGGTGCTAGAGGAGCATCCTCTGTGGCAGAGGGAAGGGTCAACCTTCGGTTACCTCTTGGGGAATCCTCAAAGGCCTGTGTCCCTTGCAGGTGCCAAGGACTCCAGATCTAGCAGTGTCAGCCTCCAGTGAGAACAGACGGTTTGCTGCCAAGCACAGCAGGAAGGCTCTGAAGGCCAGCTTGACACTGGGCATCCTTTTGGGCATGTTCTTTGTGGCCTGGCTACCCTTCTTTGTAGCCAATGTGATCCAGGTAAGGCCTGAGCATTCCCGAGGGCAGGGTTTGGGGAGGAAAACGCCAAGGCAGTTTAGAGCCTCAAACGTGAAACAAATTCTGTGGGCTTCCCTCTTGAACCAGCAACATTGGAGAGGGCGGGTGGGTGTTTGGGTGATGTTCACATAGAGAGACCTGGGTTCCCTGCTGAGTAAATGGCCATAAAAGATGTTGTAGCTGGACAAGTTCTAATCGGATCCAATAAGTTCCAAACTCCAGTCAGATATCCGATATAACTTCCCAAGAGGAAGTACTCTACCCTGGCTAGACCACATCTGGAGTATGATGCTCACTTATGGGCCCAGGAAGGACTTCACAAGTTCTAGTGTGTCTGGAGGAGGCTGTCCAGGCTGGCAAGGGTCCTGGGGAACATGCCGGATGAGGACAGGTTGAAGGAACAGGGGCTTGTTTAGCTCAGAGATCACAAGAGACCTGGAGGAGAAGGGCATGGCCACTACTTCTAAGTATTAGAAGAGCGGCAACATGGAAGAGGGATTAGGTTTGTCTGTCCATGGAGGGCAGAACCAGGAGATGTGGGTGGGAGTTACAGAGGCAGAGTCAGACTGAGGGTCAGGAAAACCTTCCTACTGACTGGAGCTGTCCGAAAATGGAATGCAATGTCTTGGGGAGGTAGTGGGCTTCTTCTCATCAGTGGAGTGTGAGTGAAAGATGGATGCCCACTCACTGGAGATGTTACAGAGGAGATTCCTGGACCGCATGGCCCCCTGAGATGGCCCCTTGCCCCACTGATTCTGGGGGAAATTCTCTAAAGAACCAGGAGAGGAAATTAGAGGATCTCTTTCTACCAGGCCTATGGCTAATGAGCATCCTCTATGGCTTAGGGGAAGGAGGGGGCCTTTCTGCAGGTAGGGGGATGACCTCAGACTCAATGGGGTAGTGGGATCTAGAGAGTTAGGGCTTGTTGACTGCTGAGGTAGTGAACCATCCTGGATGGGATTCTGGTAGCTAGATGGAGCCTGGGGGGTTGTCTCCAAATTCCAATCTGTTACCTGTCACTGGGGTAGTCACCTGGGGGTGAATGAGCACAGCACATACCTAGGGTGGCTCCTGAACTCTAACAGCCACTTGTCCTTGGTATTTAGTTTTCTATTCTTGCTACTCGTCCCTTGTCCAATTCAGCTCATTGATCATTCACATGGCCTTTTCTGGGAGGCCTGATCCCGAGAACCCAGACCCCTCCAGGCAACAGGGAATGAGGAGAAGAAATGCATCTGGGAAAGTCCTGGGAAAGGAAAAGACCTAGCCACGTGGAAGAAGGAATGCAATATCTGTGGTCAAGAGACCTGGTTCTGCCATTTGCTAGATTCATATAAAGACCATAGGATATCAGAGGCAGGAGGGGCCTTAGAACAGAGAATGTCAGAGCTGGGAGGGCCCTTGGAACACAGGATGTCAGAGCTGGGAGGGCCCTTGGAACACAGGATGTCAGAGCTGGGAGGGCCCTTGGAACACAGGATGTCAGAGCTGGGAGGGCCCTTGGAACACAGGATGTCAGAGCTGGGAGGGCCCTTGGAACACAGGATGTCAGAGCTGGGAGGGCCCTTGGAACACAGGATGTCAGGGCTGGGAGGGCCCTTGGAACACAGGATGTCAGGGCTGGGAGGGCCCTGGGAACACAGGCTGTCAGAGCTGGGAGGGCCCTTAGAATACTGGATGTCAGGGCTGGGAGGGCCCTGAGAACACAGGATGTCAGGGCTGAGAGGGCCTTAGAACACAGGATGTCAGGGCTGGGAGGGCCCTTGGAACACAGGATGTCAGGGCTGGGAGGGCCCTTGGAACACAGGATGTCAGAGCTGGGAGGGCCCTTGGAACACAGGATGTCAGAGCTGGGAGGGCCCTTGAACACAGGCTGTCAGAGCTGGGAGGGCCCTGAGAACACAGGCTGTCAGAGCTGAGAGGGCCTTAGAACACAGGATGTCAGAGCTGGGAGGGATTTTAGAACAACTTCATAGCTGAAAGGTCCCTTTGCAAGCCCCTCATTTTGTAGATGAGGACGTTCGATGCTTGTTGATTGACTGAAACCACTGTGTCTCAGTTTCAGTTTCCTGATCTGTGAAATGGACATAACAGTAACTACCAGGCAGGGCTGGGCAGGATCTACAGAGACAAAGTGAGTCAGGTGCTTTTGGAAGTGCAAATGGTGTCCTTCAGAGTCCGCAGTGACCACTTAGTGGGAGGCTGTGTGTGTGCCTTGTGCCCTTGACCCCCTCTCCTGTCCCCGCAGACCGTGTGTGACTGTGTCCCTGGAGTCTTCTTTGATGTCCTCACCTGGCTGGGCTACTGCAACAGCACCATGAACCCCATCATCTACCCGCTCTTCATGAGGGATTTCAAAAGGGCCATGGCCAAGTTCGTGCCCTGTGCGCGGTGGGCCTGGGATCGCAGGACTAGCCTCATCTCGCTCTCCATGCGAAATTCCCACAGTGGGGCCCCCCAGTTCATCCCCCAGGCGGGTTTCTCCTTGCAGCACAGGATGACCCTCCCTGGAGAGGTGGACTCAGGCACCTCGGCCCTGCGGGTCACTGAGCAGCCCCGGGAGGCCATGCCTGGCCACTCCCCACCCACGGGCACCGATGCCGTCAGCCTCTTTGACATGGACCCCGTGGAACCCGAGCTAAAGCTCTCTGCCCTCAATGCCCCCGTGGACTGAGCCCTGAAGTCAGAGGCTGCTGGGCCTTGCTCTGAGTGGGGATCGGTCCTCGGGCTAGTTGGCCAGGGAAGCAAGAGCCTTCCATTCACCCACCTTGACCAGCAAGAGGCCGACCCCTTCCATCTCATCTGTGTGCTTTTTCCAGTGCTGGAGACACATTCCCTGAGACATCCTTCCTTTCCCACCCAGATACGTTCGTGAGTGTCGCGCCAGAGATCAGCTTGCTCAGGGTGAAGCTGTGCTAAGCATAATCTGCCTTGACTGTGTTGGGGGTGGTATGGATAGGGAAGGAGATGTGGGGAACTTAGGGAACCTCTGGGTTCAGGAGGAGCCAGTGGTCTCTGTCCTCCTTAAAAACCCCGTGTGAGGGAAAGAAAAACTCCCTGTGCCTGGGAGCCTCAGAGGCCAGGTCCCCAGGTGGGGAGGGCCGGAAAGCCCCTTCCCTGGGAGCTCTCAGCCATATAGGGGAGAGTCTTAACTCGGGGTGGGGGAGGGGAACCACAGTCGTTCCTGCCCCATTGGATGTGTGGGGGGAGCCCCTGGCCTAAGGGAGGAGAAAGAACAGAGCCTGAATCCCCAGTCAGAGCAAGGCTGGCCCCATTGAGTTCTCCACCTCCATACTGAGTTCAGGAGAAGTGAGGCCCAGCAGAGGGGATCTGATCAAGGGGAGGCACTTCGGCCACTAAGTTCCATAACAGGGAGACCAAGGTTAGTTCTTCTGAAGCTCCAGTAGAGTTTCGGGTGCTATATATGTGTGTGCATGCACACACACACACACACACATACACACACACGCATGCTTGAGGTCAGTGGAGTTCTTCTGGATCACATGTTAATGCGGGAAGAGTTTTTGGAGGAAGTTTGTTTTCAGCATGTTTGCCAAGGAGACGACAGCATGGTATGTACTATAGAGCTCTAGACTAGGAGTCAAAAGACCTGGGTTCAAATCTTGGCTCCTGCTTCCTCTTAGCTGAGCACTCTTGGAGAAGCCTCTAAGCCTCAGTTGTTTCATCTGTAAAATGGGTGTAATCATTACTGGCTCTGCCTACCTCAAAGGGCTGTTGTGCTGACTGTGTTTTGCAAACTGCAAAGAGCAGGTTAAGGTGAGCCAGGGTTGCTGTACTACTTCTTACAGGTGTGAGCTCAGCCAAGAGGCTGGGGTGGAGCGGGTGTGGGCTTGGCCTGTATGAAGGTGAGGAACAGGCGGGGCAACAAGGGGCCCCTTGTTGGGGAAACTTTGGCCTAGGCCTTCTGGGGAGTAGGCCCTGCTCTGCTGCTGTTTGTGCCACTTAGGACAAGTTACCGGGACCCTTGGGATCTCTCACCTTTATCTGTGAAAAGTAGGACCACTAAGATGCGGTCTTCTGTGTTCTAAATTCCCAAGCTCCAATATCCTATGTTCCGAGGTCTCTCCCAGCCCTCATATTCTGTGCTTTCAAATGCCTCCAGGCGCTGACATTCTATGTTGTAAGTCCCTTCTCAGCTCTGAAATTCTATGCTCTAAGCTTCCTCTTAGCCCTGATATTCTATGGCCTAAGAGACCTCCCCACTCTGACATCCAGTATTCTAAGGCCCCTCCCAGCTCTGACAGCCTGTGTTCTAAGGGCCCTCCCACTTCTGACATCCTGCGTTCTGAGGGCCCTCCCAGCTCTGACATCCTGTGTTCTAAGGGCCCTCCCAGCTCTGGCATCCTGTGTACTAAGGGCCCTCCCAGCTCTGACATCCTGTGTCCTAAGGGCCCTCCCAGCTCTGACATCCTGCGTTCTAAGGGCCCTCCCAGCTCTGACATCCTGTGTTCTGAGGGCCCTCCCAGCTCTGACATCCTGTGTTCTAAGATCCCTTCCCATTTCTGACATTCTGTTCTAAGCACTCCCTTAGCCCTCATGTACTATCACTCATAAGTCCCAATGACCTGTGGAGGTAGATAATTACATTTCACAGAATGTCTTCAACTTTTTTTTTTTTGGTTAGGCAATGGGATTAAGTGACTTGCCCAGGGTCACACAGCTAGTAAGTGTTATGTGTCTGAGGCTGGATTTGAACTCAGGTCCTCCTGAATCCAGGGCCGGTGCTCTATCTACTGCACCACCTAGCTGCCCCTGTCTTCAACTTTTTCAAATTTTCAGTTTAATATTTTCTCCACATGCCTTGTAACCACAGCTGCTCCTAAGAAAGAAAGATGGACTATTCTGAGTCCCATCTCCTTCCATCTTTCTCTCTTCCTATGTAGAGACTAATTGCCAGTTGACCTTCTGGGCCTCAGTTTCTCATCTGGTACAGTTCAGCTCGTCCCTGATTTTCCTCCCTCTCTTCCTCCCAGGGACGTCAAGAGGTACAAGAGAGAATCTGAATTCACTTGATGAGTGAAAAGTGACCTATGAGTGTGAGGGACTATCTTTCCCACATCCCCACTCCAGGAAATCCTTGCCTGGCATCACTCATCTCTAGTCACCAGGTTGAGAACTCCATGTATACAGGCAGTGTTGGTAGTCTTGTAATCTCTGTGGCAATCAGTTTTCCCCAACAACAGGATGGGCATGTCTATGATTGCCTTTTCCCCGTCTAGATGTTCCCTGGCCCAAGGGGTCATCTCTCAGGTCCCTAAGTGCTGCCATATACAAGTACCAGCCAGAGACAGTGGAGATGAAACAAGAGAAACAGACATGGCTCAACAGAGGTACAATACTAGCCTCTCCTCATGCCCACCCTGACCCCAGGATCATCTTCATCTTTCTTGGCTAGACTGTCCATCTGATATTGGCAAGAAGTATGAGAAATGTCTGATTGGCTTAAGTCTTGAAAATTTCTGATTAGTTGACCTATAAAAAGCTCTCTGAACACAAGCCTAGGACAAGCTCTCATTTCTTTGAATCCCTCATCTTCCAGTTACTTGAGAACTTACTTTTGCTTTCCCAGAGTCAAAGATCTTCAAAACTCTCTCTGGCTCCATGATACCCAACACCTTAGAGCAAACACCACCCCTTACCCTGGCTCTGCCAGGAGGTAGATGGCAGAGCAAAGGATGATAGGAGAGTTGCAGGGAGAGTCCTGGAACGGTGGTATCTTCCATTTTCCCCAGGTCAGTTGAACTCAGGGCTGCCTACCTTATTATTGTTGGCACAGTCTGGGCAGCCCAGTGGGTTTGGGCCTAGGATGTGGCTGCAGTCTACATGGCAGGCCTCATCCAGACTGTGGGGCTGGCAGGATTCAGGCCCAGGGGAGACCCTGGGATGGTTTGTGACTTTACTGTCCTGGGCCTGCTCATGGCTGGAGGTGGGGTCCTGGGCCTGGCAGCTGGGGTGGATGGTCTCCCTGGGGTCAGTGGCTGCATTCTCTTTTGGAGGCTCTGGGGCTTCTGGCTGTAGTTCCCCTCTGCCCTGGAGGTTGGGAGCGATGGAGAAAATCTTGTCTCCAGTACTGTCTTCTCTGGTGCGAATCCCCACAGCCTTCAGGATGGTTTCCATTTTCTTCATGTAGTCCAGGTGGCCACTGACCTGCAAGGAACACAGTGAGTACCATGGGATGATAGAGAGAACTCTGGGCCTGGGATCAGGAAAGCCCTGGATTCCAATCCTGCCTCCAGTCCTTACTAGCTAGGTCACTATGGCAAGTCACTTCAGTTGTTTGAGCCTCAGTTTCCTCATCTATAAAACACAGATAACAATACTATCTCTGCCTACCTCATGCAGTTACAATAAGAATAAAAAAAGAGAAATAGTATAGCTAGTAGATAACTGGACTGGAATTCAGGAAGATCTGGGTTTGAACTCTACCCTATATATGTACTAGCTATGTGACCCTGGGTAAGTCATTTAATTTGTCTTAGCCTTGGACTTCTCTTTTTGTGAAGTGAGGATAAAAATAATACCTACTTCATACAGTTTAGTGTGAGGATCAAATGAGAAAATGTATGTTACTCAATATGCCAACCCTGATGAGACCTCATGGTGCAGTGGAGAGGGAGAGAGAGAGACAGAGAGACAGAGAGAGAGAGAGAGGTCTCCCTGAGTTCTGGCCTCTGACCTACCAGCTGTGTGACCCTGGGGGAAGCCCCTTAACCTCTCTGTGCCCCAAACAAAGCTCTAAGACTATAACTTTTACAAATTAACTTTTTCCCCCAATGAACAAGCATTTATTTTCTCTTCCTTCCCCCTAACCCCCCAATGGAAAAAGTAAAAAAGAAAAAACCCTGGAGTAAATAATACAACCAAGCAAACCAGATTCCCTGCAATGACCACGTCCAAACATGTGTGTTCCATTTTTTCCCTGAGTCTGTCCGCTCTCTGCCACAGGAGGTGGAAAGCGTTCATTGGTCCTTTGGAATCATGGTATATTGTCACTGACCAGGGTTTCTTAGAATGAGTTACAAAGGAAGTACCGATCTTCATTGTTAGGAAGAGATTCCTCATTGGGAATTCCCAGCCTGGACCATTAGAATCACAATCACAGATCCAGTCTGAAAAAGTCCCATTATTATCATTTGAGTGCACTCAAGGTACCATACCAATGGTAGCCATCATTATAATAGTATTAGGTAAGCTGATCCAGTCCCACCCAAGGGAACTCAGTATCCCTCCTCCCTTCCTACCGCCAAATCCTTCTCCCTGTTCTGTCCTAGTCTCATAAAAAGAGCCCTGAGCTTGGAGTAAGATTGGAAACCTGCCTTTCACCCTAGCTGTGTGACCCTGTGCCAGGCTCTTCGCCTCTCGCTGGGCATCAGTCTTCTCAATCTGTTAGCTGGGCATAATAAGAACACCTACCTCACAGGGTTGTTGTGGGGATTAAATAAAATCATACCTGTAAAGCACCTTGCAGACCTTCAAGTGTTAAATAAATGTGTGAATGGTCATGTTGTTGTTGTTGTTATTTGTGATGTGTAAAAATTTCAAGGGGCATAATTTCTGGGTAATTGTTTTATTAATTATGCTAGCAGATGATTAATAAAAAGGAGTCAGTGGCACTCTTGAATGGCAAAGACCCCTCAAGGAATCCACTCAACGGCTTATGTGCCCTTGGAAGTGTGAGTGTTCCTGAAGGCGGTAATCGACTCTGATTTGTTAACAATTAATGAGAAGAATGAATATCATAATGAGAGGTGGGCTTATTCTAATGAGGGGCAGGGGGATGGGCACTCGGCTCACTCATTCTCACTCAGTCATGGACAAAAAGACTTATCTCTTATTCAGACTACCCTGCCCAGGGCAATCTAGACCAAAGGGTGTCCACCTCTGCTCAGACCTGGCTGACCCCACAATGGGCCAGACTAGAATCTCTTCCTAAGGTTTTTCTAGTTGGGCCAAGCAAGGACTCCACCTAGGTGGGGTAAATTTGTGGGCAAGGCCAGAGATCTCCCCAATAATTTGTTACTTAATAATCCTTTCTCTCATATTACTATGAATGTAGGGTACAGTCAGAGGGGGCAGTGCCTTAACCTGTGAGAAAGGAGTAGGGAGAGTAGGAGGCCTGTCGCTTCAAATCTGAAGAGTTAGTTGGGGAGAGAGTGAGAGTGGGGAAGATACCAAGACCTACCAACAGGTGGCTGGATCGTGAGGTCATAGAAATCAGGGCTGGAAATGACCTTAGAGACCATTTGACCCAACTCCCTCATTTTGCAAAAGAGGAAACTGAGGCCCAGAGAAAGGCAATGATCTAACCAAGGTCGTATGACTAAGAAGAAACAGAGCAGGGACAATCCCCCTAAGTGCTTATACTCTCCTTCTATTGATTATTTCCTGTCTATCCTTTCTCTAGTTCGACAGGGTTGTTTGCATGGTTGTCTTCCCCGTTAGACTGTGAGCTCCTTGAGATCAGGGGCGTCTTTTGCCTTTTTTGTATCCCTAGATCTTAGCACAATGGCTGGCATATAGTAGGTGCTTAACAAATGCTTGTTGACTGACTGACCTAGGCCCTCTGCCCTTAAATCCACTGATCTTTCTACTGCATCATGATATGTGACCTTCATTTCTGACTGATCTTCCAGGGGACTGTAGTAAGACTGTGTGTTGGGACCTAGAGGAGGCGAATACTCTGGTAAAGCTCTAAAGAAAACACCCCAGAGGGAACCATGATCAAGAAAACAAAGAGAGATATTAGTAAACTCCTCCATGCAGGCCAGGGCTGCACAAAAGGAATGCTGGAATCTCGAGGAAGCACTGAGTGGAGACAAGCCAGGCTGGGCATGAGGCAAGGAATGCAGGAGAGAGGGTCAGACCAGTGGCCCACCAGAGCCACAGCTGGCTCACACCCAGGCAGTCCGAGTCACAGAAGAAAGGGCCAAGGCAGCGCCAGGGACGTAAAGCTTCTGGGGTCCCGAAGGAGGCTTGCTATCTGAAAAATTAACAACATCTGGACGGGGCCTGAGAGGATGGAGTCAACTCCAGGTGCTGAACCATTCAAGAGAAGGAGACAGAGAAAAGACAAAGGCCATGACCTGGAGCCTTCAGGAGACGGAAGCTAAAACCCAGCAATTTCTGTTATGGTTAAGGGCCGGGTCTTAGCCCCCACATCTAGGATCAAGCAAGGTCTTTCCACCTTCTCGTTCGACCTTGCCATTTGAGAGTATGATAGGGAGCAGAGTGGAACCCTAGCACAAATCCCCAATCTAAAACCGGTCTCTGGAGGTATGAGTAAACAGAAGAAAGATGCCAAACACTACAAAGAAATATATAAACTGAAAGGCACCCAAAGGATAAACTCAGAAGAAGAGAGTAATTACACAACAAATCCTAGCAGAGCCTCAGAAGAAGGAAAAAAAAAGTCTTGGCCACAAGGACTACCTGGAAGAAATGAAATGAGATACAAAATATAACATGAAAGGAAAGGATAGCTAGGGAGGAAATCATAGCAAGAAGAATGAATAGTTTATTACAGATGGTGGTGAATTGCACCCCAAACTGAACTTTCTGAAAATTAGAACAGGTCAAAAAGACAGCAACAAACCCATGAGATAATAAAATATAACAAACATAATATAATATGAATTTAATATAACATATAACATATAAATATAATATAAATATACTTCTATTTTGTATTTATATTATATAATATAAATATATTTCTATTTTATATTTATATAAATATATGTAATATAACATATTAATATAGTGTGTTATAATGTATTATAATAATGTAATATATGATAATTATATAGTAAATAATATAAATATTTATATAAAATATAAATATATGAATATAATATAAAATAAATTTAATAAAATACTAAAATGAAATCAAAAGATTAAAAAAAAACAGAAAGAAATGTCAAGTATCTATTATCAAAAACAATGGACCTGGGCAAAAGGTCAAGAATACCAAAGGAACTAATGGGAAAAACAAATGTAAAGGAAGGGGGTTTAGCAGTGCCAGATCTTAAACCATATTATAAGGCAGTAAATTATCAAAACTATCTGATACTGGCTAAGAAATAGAAAGGTAGGTCAGTGGAACAGAGTAGACATACAATCCACAGCAGCAAATGAACATAGTAACCCAGTGTTTGACAAATGTAAAGACTCAAGTTTTTGGGATAAGAATTCATTATTTGGTAAAAAAAAATTGTTGGGAAAGCTGGAAGGCAGTCTGGCAGAAATTGGGCATAGACTAATATCTTACACCATTTATCAAGATAAAGTCAAAATGGATAAATGACCTAGATATAAAAGGAGATATTACCAGAAAATTTGAAGAACAGGGAACATATTACCTATCAGACTTAGGGATAGATGAACAATGTATGAACAAACAAGAGATGGAAAGTGTTGTGAGATATAAAATGGATAGTTTTGATTATATTAAATTAAACAGGTTTTGTACAAGATCATAAGGAAAGAATAAGGAAAACTGAGAAAAAATTTTATACACAATTCCTCAGATAAAAGTCTCATCTCAGATATATAAAGAACTTTGTCAAATCTACAAGAATGCAAGCCATTCGCCAATTGATAAATTGTCAAAGGATATGAACAGGTAGTTTTCCAATGAAGAAATCAAAACAATGTGCAGTTATATGAAAAAATGCTTTAAACCATTATTGATTAGAGAAATGCAAATTAAAACAATCTTGAGATATCATTTTACACCTATCAGATTGGCTAAAAGGATAGAAGGGAAAAGTGACAAGTGTTAGAGGGGATGTGGAAAAATTGAGACCTTAATTTATTGTTGGTGGATCTGTCAGCTGATCCAACCATTTTGGAGAGAGATGGAATTATGCCTAAAGAGTTATGAAACTGCCTATACCCTTTGACCCAGCAATGCCACTATTAGGTCTGTTTCCTAAGATGATTAGGGACAATGGAAAAGAACCTATGGGCTCTAAAATATTTCTAGCAGCTCTCTTTGTGGTGGCAAAGAACTAGAAATTGCGGGGTTGCCCATCAATTGGGGAATGCTAAACAAATTGTGGTATATATTCATGATGGAATGTTATTCTGCTATAAGAAATGATGAGCTCAGTGATTTTAGAAAAGCATGGAGAGACCTCCACAAAATAATGAAGAGTGAAATGAGCAGAACCAAGAGAACATTGTACACAGTGACAGCAGTATTGTTTGAAGAACAACTTTGCACGATCAATTCGTTCTGACTTTATAAATACCCAAATTATATGTGTGTATACGTATGTGTACATATATACACACACATACAGATTTGTGTCTAATGGTAGCTATCTCAAAGTTTGGAGTGGGGGGGAAGGGAGAAAAAAAGAAAGTCACATGTTAACTTTGTTGTATATTTGAAAGGAACAGCAAGTTGTACATAATGGATCTGCAATTCAGGTGCAATCCTCTGTTTTTCTATCCTACTTCGTTATGGAAATGCTTGTTTTATTTTTTTAAGTTCAGGATAAAATGAATAAATTAAAAACCAAACAAAAAAAATCAATGGACCTAGAAAACAGGTGGAGAGATTATTTAAAAATTATCAGATGATCTGGATATCATGACCAAAAAAAAAAAGCTTAGCTACCATATTTCAAGAAACCATAAGTTAAAACTGCCCAGATCTATTAGAACCAGAAGGTAAACACAGAAAAGGGAAATAATACAATAGTCATTCCCAACTGCCCCTAAAAAATCCCAACCTGAAACCAAAATAAAACCTCTTAGGAACATCATAGGCCAAAAGTCACAGTTACAATTACCTTAGATTTGAGAGCTGTGACTGTAAGGACAAGGAATTATGGGCTAAGATATTCCAAAAAGATAAAGACAAAGGATTCTAACTAGACATATCTTCCATGGGATGACAGACTTAGAGCTGGAAGGGATCTTAGGGGGTCATCACGTCCAGTTCTCCCTTCCTATCCCTGCTAGTTTTACAGATGAGGAAACTGAGGCTGAGAGAGGTTAAGTGACTTGTCCATGGTTATACAGCAAGTAAATATCTGAGGCAGGACTTGAGCTTTGGTCTTCCGGATTCCAAGTTTGGTGCTTTAGCCCCTAAGTCATCTGTTTTAGGCAAGTATATGCCATTAAGGGTTAAGGTCTGGAGGGAATGAAATAATGAGGTTAAGGGTTAAGATCTAGGGGGGAATGAAGCAATAAGGCAGATAACAATTTTTAAAAATCTCTTTTACCAAATGTAAATGCTTGGCAAGGGCATAAACTGACAGATGTAACACCCAGGTCAATCACAATCACAGCCCACAAGTAATAAAATTTCTGACAGGTCTGAAGAGCTCCACCTCCTTTTCAAGGTGATTTTTATGGGATTTACCAAAAAACAGGCCTTAATGCAATTTGCCTATTTCTGTTCTATGTCTCAATGTCTGAAGCACATGTGTGCTTTTAATCCCTAATGCTGTGTGGCCTGGTCAACTCCTTGGGGTCCAAGGTTTGGGCAGAATGGATAATGGCCAAGGCTTCATGGGGGAATGGGAGGATCTCTGAGCATAAAGAGAAGGAAGATGAGCAGATGGGACTGTGAAAGCCCCATCCGAGGTCCCACGCTGTTCCTGCACCCCCTTCTCCCAGATTGTCCTCGAGAAGACTGTGAGTGATGCCCTTCGGTCAAGAGGAAGAATCAAGTGGAAGCTCATTTGATACTTATGGCAAACCTGTGAAGTTTGGGTAGCCCAAGGATTATTAGCTCCTTTTTAAAGATGAGGAAACTGAGGCTCAGAGAAGTGAAGTGACATGCCTAGGGTCATGGAAGCAGGATATGGCAAATCTGGGATGTGAACCCAGGTACTCTATGATCTCATGCTATAGTGAAGCTCCTGCTAAGCGAAATGGGCAGGTCCAATGCTTACCATCCACAGTTAGGTCTTTCCTTATGGGGAAGCTTTGATGCCTCCTTGGAAATGTCATTTTGCATCCTGTAGATAGGCTTGTTTGGGGAAGCAAGACAAGTAGGGCCAGGGAGGCCAGTGGAGGAAAAAACAAAACCAAGGATCAACAGACTTGGGTTTGAGGCCTATCCTGACACTAACTGACTTGCACAAGTCATTTCACCTTTCTGAGCCTTAGTCTCTTCATATGTAAGATGGGGTTAATAATCCTTGCACTATTTACTTCAAAGGGCTGTTGCAAATGTAAACCATCCCCCACCTCCTATCTGCCTCCCTATCCCCAGAGGCAACCAGATTGGGGCAAACGAGAGCCAGGCATCTTGGGAACCGTAGTCCCTCCCCTCCTCCCCCACTCCCAACCCAGGAAACTGAATTGCTTCCACTTGAATTATCTTAGGAAGATTCTGAATATAGCCTGACAAAATAAGGTACTGGACACTGAGGTCCTTTTTCTAGCTGAACTGCCAAGCATTTAAACTCTACTGCAGAGAGTGTAACTCTAGTGGGCTGGCTATGTTCGAATGCCAAACATACATTTGCCTAAAAGACTATTTTACTGAGAGCTCACATAGGGCAGATACTCACATGGAGGTCAAAAGAAGCAATTCAAGGACACCCTCAGAAGAACTTTGGAATTGATTCTGAGACATGGGAAACAGTAGCACAGGACTACCCAGCATGGCGTGCCCTCGTCAAAGAAGGTGCTGTGCTCTATGAGCAAAGCAGAATTGCAGTAGCTCAAAAGAAACGTGAGATATGCAAAATTAGAGTCATCTTCACGCCAAATGTTCACATGGACTATTTGTGCCTGACCTGTGGTAGAGCCTTTTGAGCTCACATTGGTCTGATCAGACACAGCTGGACACACTGTACTTTGATCTCCAACACAGTGATGTCATTTTGGTCCTCTTAAAGTACAAAGGACATAACCGCCCCCCAGCTTGGCAATAAGACAAAGGAAACACCCAGGATTTGAGATTCATGGTAGGATATCTGCCAGTTCCTATAGGGTATTACGTGAGGACCTTATGAGCAATGTGACTTATAACACTTCCAATCATCATCATCATCATCATCATCATCTTCTTCTTCTTCATCTTTTTCTTAAATGGCTGCTTTTTGTAATTATCACCATCAGCAATAGCATCATTATTCTGACATCATGGTTTAGTGGAAATGTCATTGGACTTGGAGTAAGAAGAGATCAAAGTTCAAATCCAAGATCCAAAACTTAGCTGGATTTTCTTCCCTATGTATGTGATCCTGGGTATATCACCTTAGCTCCCTGAGCCTCTTTCTTCATCTGCAAAATAGGAATAATTCCCTACCTCACTGGGACTTCAGAAGCCTTTAGAGGCCTGTAGAAATGGACTCTATTATGAGATGTTATCACAAAGAAGATCAAGGCCCCTGCCCAACGTCACTTGTCCCTGGTGCATCGTGAAACCTCATTAGGTTTGATTGAGCTCTTCTACAGAAGCCCACTGCTGTGGGGGAGTCTGAGTCACCCCCTTTTGAAGAATGGGGAGTCGGGAGATTTTGTCTCTTTGCTGCTTGCCAAACACAGAGAAATTTTTCTCTCTCCAGCAGGGTGAGCCCCCCATCTGTTCCTTCTTCGTCAAACTGCCAGCTCCCATCGTCACTTCAGGTGAGGGGGCTGGGTGGCTGATGTCCACGAAACCTTTGGAAATTGCCATGTGGGGCTCTCGGCTGGTAAGGCAGAGTGTGTGTTTGGCAGATAATGCAAGGAAGAAGACCAATTAATTGCCTGTCTACCTCCAACCTACCACCAGTGTCTCATCTGTCCTGGAAAAGAATCAAAAGATGTCTGATAGCACCTAATTACATGGAAGTTACAGGGAGGTAGATTTGGGTTCAAGACTTCCTAGGAAGGCTACCTGGGAGGCAGTGAGACTCCATCACTAGTTGCAAGGGATGATCTCTTGTCAGGGACACTGATACTCTGGGGAGGAGGACTCTTGCTTCAGGCACTGGCCTGGATGCCCTCTGAAGTCCCTCCCCCCACCCCAGGCTCTGAAAGTCTAGGACTGAAATGCTTGTTCTAGGGTTCCAGGAAAATGTCAGGGTATTACACAGGCTCCTCTCACCAGATGGACGAGTCAAAGGAAATAAGCATGAGTCATCATATCTTAAATACAATGTGAGTCTGCAAGGAAGAGGACAACAGGGGGTATTTGGTCCTCACTGAAGGTAGGACTTTTAAGGCAGAGAACTCAGTGTGGTACGAAGGAAGGAACACTGGCCTTGGCCTTGGGCCAGCTGGTGTGAAATCCTGCCTTTGTCACTTCCTACCTCTGTGACCTTGGGCATGTCTCTTAACTTCTTGCAGGCCTTAGTTGCCTGATCTGTAGAAAGAAGCGTTTAGGGACAGCTAGGTGGCACAGTAGATAGAGCTCCGGCCCTGGAGTCAGGAGGACCTGAGTTCAAATCTGGCCTCAGATACTTGACACTTACTAGCTGTGTGACCCTGGGCAAGTCACTTAACCATGATTGCCTTGCCAAAAAAACAAAGACAAAAATTAAAAAAAAAAAGAAGAGTCTATATGGGGTAATTTCTAAGATCTCTTCCACTCCTAAATCCTATAGGGTGCCCTCTCCTGACAACTGCAGAGCTCCCCTGAACCTTAGGGGTCCCAGAGTGAAGTAGATAGTTAAGAGGGGGCAATGTCAGAACTGTCAGTCAGTCAATAAACATTTAGTAAGCATCTACTATGTGCCAGGCACTGCTCTAACCTCTCACAATACAAAAGGAGGCAAAACTTAGTCCCTGTCCTCAAATAAATCACAATCTAATGAGGGAGAGAACATGCACAAAGATGTACAAACGAGCTATACGCAGGAGATGCAGGAAATAATTAAGAGAGGGAAGACATTAGAACTAAGAGGGGTTGGAAGAAGCTTCCTGTAGAGGATGAGATTATAGTGGGAACCTCAAGTAAAGCAGGGAGGACAGAAGGTGGAGATGAGGAGTGATGCAGGCGTGGGGCATAGTCTGGAGCTAAGAGACGGTGAATCTTGTTCGTGGAAGCCCCAGGGGGCCAGTGCCACTGCATTGAGGAGTACATGGTGGGGAGTAAGGTAGAAGAGGTCTAGAAAGGTGTGTGTGTGGGGAGAGCAGGTTATGAAGAGCCTTGTTTGATGCCAAACGTAGCCTCATCTGTTTGATCCTGCATGTGACAGGGAGCCGCTGGAATTTACTGAGCAGGGGAGGTGACATGATGAGAATGCCATGATTTAGGAAAATCACTTTGGTGGCTGAGTGGAGAATGGACTGGAGCAGGGAGAGGCTTGAGGCAGGCAGACCCCCCCACAGGCTGGAACCAGGACCCCATCAGCAGCGGGAAAGGCAGGCACTGGGATGGGGAGGAGTGGAGGGGGAGTGGTGGGGGACTATTATCATCCTTATTTTATTTTATTTTATTTTTTTATTTTTTTTTTTGTTTGTAGGCAATTGGGGTTAAGTGGCTTGCCCAGGGTCACACAGCTAGTAAGCATACTTATTTTATAGTAGAGGAAACTGAGGCAGGCAGAGGGGAAGTGCCCTGCTTAGGGTGGCACAGCTGCTAAGTGCCTGGAGATCAGGGCATGCTGCCAGGCCATAACAGACAGTCTGGGCTAGTCCCACAAAGTCCCACAAATGGCAGGGAGCAGAGCTAGGATCTGAACACAGCCAAAACAGAACAACCGGCATACTCCCCCATTGGTGTAGTCTGTGTTCTAACCAACGTGGACTACTTGTGTTCCCAGTACACGACATGTCCCTAGGATTGTGTGTGTGTGTGTGTGTGTGTGTATGTGTGTGTGTTTTGGGGGTGGGATGGGGAAGCAGCAGACCAGCTTTGTGGTTTCCTGGATTTAGGGAATGAGGAGACTGCTTTCACCTGCAAATCAATGGGTACCTGCTTCAAAGCCTAGAGTCTTCAAGAGCTGCCTGAGGTGATAACAGGGTAAGTGACTTGTCCAGGATCACAGAGACCATGGATGTCAGAGGGGGGACTTGAGCCCAGCTCTCTAGAAGACTCTCTATATTTTATGTCAGGAAGGAAGGAAGGAAGAAAGGGAAAGAGGGAAGGAGGGAGGGAGGAGGGAAGGAAGGAAGGAAGAAGGAGGAAGGAAGGAAGGAAGGGAAGGAGGGAAGGAGGGAGGAGGGAAGGGAAAGAGAGAAGGAGGGAGGGAGGAGGAAAGGAAGGAAGGAGGAGGGAAGGAATGAAGGAAGGAAGGAAGGGAGGGAGGGAGGAAGGAGGAAGGAAGGAGGAAGGAGGAAGGAAGGAAGGGAAAGAGAGAAGGAGGGAGGAGGGAAGGAAGGAAGGAGGAAGGAGGAAGGAAGGAAGGGAAAGAGGGAAGGAGGGAGGAGGGAAGGGAAAGAGAGAAGGAGGGAGGGAGGGAAGGAAGGAAGGAAGAAAGGAAGGAAGGAACGAATGAGGGATACTTAAAACCACCCTAGAGCCCTAGAGTAAGTCACATGAGACCTGGGCTCTAATTCTAGCTCTGACAATAATTCACTATGTGATTTCTGGCATGTCACTTCAAGCTCTGGGACTTGGTTAATGCACCTCTAAAACAGAGGGACTGGAGGGAACAATTCCTAAGACTTTGTCCAGCTCTCCTTCCTAGCTCTGGTACTCTTATGTTCCAAGGTCCCTTTTAGCTGTGACTTTATCTTTTTAAGCTTCTGTCCAGCTATGATATTCTGTGTCCTGAAGTCTCTCCCAGCAGTGACATTCTATGTTCCAAGGACTCTCCTAACTACGACATTCTGTGTTCGAAGGACCTTTTGAGTTCTGACACTCTATGTTCTAACATTCTGTATTCTAAGGTCTTTCTCAGCTCTGATATTCTATATTCTAACATTCTATGTTCTAAGGTCCTTCTCAGTTCTGATATTTTATGTTCTAACATTCTCTGTCCTCAGGTCCAATATTCTATATTCTAACATTTTGGGTTCTAAGGCCCTTTTCAGTTCTGATATACTTCAACCAAAATAACAGATCACAACAGACTGGAAGCAGGTAGGAGAGTCCAGCTCTGACATTCTATGTTCTAAGGTCTTTCTGGCTCTGTAGAACTTTCTACAGTTCTAGGATTTGTGGACTAGTCTGGAATCCATGCCTCAAGATGAAAACACATCTCAAAGTGGTACAAGTCAGAGTGTTCCTATGATTTCCACCACTTCATCTTCACAAGCCCGCACTGAGCCAGCCTTTGGCCTATTAATTCCACTTAGGAGCTCCATCAGCTCTAATGACTTTAACTATCCCCCTTCTTGCTCCCACCTGTACCACCTCCAAAAGCAGATGAGCCTCTAACACAGAAAGGCTTTTAATTTCAGCTTCATCTATTTTGAGGGGGAATTACTCAGGCCTGATTACCAGCTCTGCTGTAGAAAGCTTCTGAACACGTCAATTGTCTTTAAAGGGACAGAAGGTTTCTTATAGACTTCAGTGGGTGAGTGGGAGGGTTTCTGGTTGGCTCTGGAGGCAAAGAATCAAAAGAGAAAGGAAAGAGGCAGTGTGGATTGGTGGTTGAAGGTACGGGTCAGAAGACCTGCATTTGAATCTGGGCTCTACCATTTCTAACATTGCTGACTTTGGGCAAATCACTGCTCTCTGAGCCTCAGTTTCCTTATCTATAAAATGAGAGTTATATACTCACAGTACCAGCCTCCTAGCAAGAATGATGAAAGTGCTTCAAGAAATTTTCAGAAAGCCCCTAGAAGAACGAGAGTTGCGATCCATAGAAGCTGTCCCCCAGTAGAGACATGAAGGCCACACAGGAAGCTAGTGAAGGAAAATCTTGCCAGCCCAAGCTGGCGGCCCTTGGGTTTGTCCAAGCGTTCTGGTCCTGCAGAGTTCTTCCGTCAGTCACCTCCTTCGGCCCTGATTGTCACATCCCCCAACACTCCTTCACAGGGACTCTAAGCCCCTTCACTGCACAATCAGTATCTGATCATATATTGTCTTATTCTCCAATTACCTCGCTTGTTTGTCTTCTTTTCTAATTAGATGACAGTGTATAGAAGCTCCCTGGGCTCAGTCGAGATTCCAGGCTCTCCTCTTGGTGGTACCACTGAATTACTGGGTGACCTAGGGCAAGTCACTGCCCCATCCTGGGCCTCAGTTTCCTCATAAATCAAATGAGGGGGGTAGGCTATATGATCTCTAAGGTCCCTTCCAGTGATGGCTACGATTATATTCTACAATTAATAGAGGCTTTCAAAGTATGGTTTGGGGACCATCCCTGAGATCCTTTCAGGATATCCATGAGGTCAGAATTATTTTCATAATAATTGATAATTGGGGTTAAGTGACTTGCCCAGGGTCATACAGATAGTAAGTGTCAATGTCAAGTGTTTGGTCTGAGACTTGATTTGAACTCAGGTCCTCCTGACTCCAGGCCAGGGCTCTATCCACTGCGCCACCTAGCTGCCCCTTATTTTCATAATAATATTAAGAAATGACTTGCCTATTAAAATACTCCTCCCTTTTCCAAGTACCTATCTGTGTGAGGTTGAATTGTCTTCATACATTTCAATCAAAATAACAGATCACAACAGACTGAACATAGAAGCAGGTAGGAGAGGCCAGCTGTTTTCTACTGAGTCTGACACTCAAAAGTTTTGCAAATATGTATACAACAAGGCCATGCTTGTCACTAAATTTTATTCTGGAAAATATGGTCATTTTTTATGAAAACATTACTTATGTTAACATGTGATGGGTTTATTCTTGTTACTTTAAAATGAGTGAATATTTTAAAAATACTTAGTTTTAATTTATTAATTTACTTTTAATGAAGCAAATATTGATAGTGTCACACCTAAACAAAACCACGTTAGTGTCCTCAATGATTTTTAAGAGAATAAAGGGATACTGAGACAAAAAAGTTGGAGGACCTCTGTTTTAAGGATTTTTTTTTTAGCTCTAACATTCTTTGTTCTAGGGTTCTTTTTAGTTGTGGAAATGTAAGTTCTAACATTCTATAGCTTGACCTCTGTCCCAGCTCTGACATCTTGTGTTCTAAGGGCCCTCCCAGCTCTGACATCCTGTGTCCTAAGGGCCCTCCCAGCTCAGATATTCTGCATTTTCAGGGCCTTCCCAGCTTTGAAATTCTTTGTAGAGTAATTCAGAAATACAGAAATTCATAGAACAGTAGGGAGGATATATCACAAACACAGAGAATGATACAAGTTGACTATATGAAAGTGTGGCCTTGTGGGTGGTGAGGCAGCCTTGGAATAAGAAAGACCTGGGTTCCAATCCTCCCTCTCATACATACAGGCTGTGTCCCCTGGCCAAGTCATTCAACCTGTTAGTGGGTCCCCCAACTCTAAGATCACGATAATAATAACCAGCGTTGATCTAGCTCTTTAAGGTTTGTCAGGCCTTTCCCATATTATTTCATTTGATCCTCAGAAGGCAGGTACAATTATCTCCATTTTACAGAATAGGGAACTGAGGCACAGAAAAATCAAGTGACTTGCCCAGGGTCACGTAGCTAGGGCCTGAGTCAGGATTCGAACTAAAAGATTCCTTATTCCAAGTATGTGCAAACTTCAGAGCAGGTGCTAACATGCACAGGTAAATGACACTGCTCGTCAAAAGCGCCATACAGAAACAAAATCACAGGTCTGGTTTTTACAGATCTACACATACACACATGTAAGATACACATATGCACACACAATACACACACACGCATGTGCTTCTATACATACATGCACACACGTATATATATTTATAGACATGGACCTATCTACCGTCCAGGGCTAAAATGGAAGTGGAGACTCTCGCTCTAGGGCCCTGCTGAGCTCTCACGATCCTCTCATCCTAAGGACCGCCAACACAGATAGGGAGGAGAGCTCTTTATCACTGCATGCAGAGGCCCCCCCCCCCCCCCCCCCGGATTTGCCTCAGCCATGATAACACAGTAGGAAAAACAAAGAGGTTATTATTGAGAAATTCACAGCCAGTGCTAGGAGGGAGGCGCATTGAAAATATTGAGAAATCTTTAGTACTGCAATTTTTCAAAGATGTTTCTCGTGTTCTTTCTTTCTTGCTTTTTTTTTTAAAAATGATTTACCTACCAGTTTGGCCTGGAAAAGGACCTTAGAACACAGATATAAGAGCTGGAAAGAAACTGAAATCATAGGAGCAAAGATTTAGAGGTGAAGGGTACCTTAGAGGCTATCGAGTATAACCCCCTCATTTTTCAGATGAAGAAACTGAGGTACAGAGCAGATCAGTGATTTGCCTGGGGATGTACAACTAGTAAGTGTCTGAGATAGGATTTGAATCCAGATCTGCTTGAACTCTGGTCCAGTTCCCTATCCATTATGCTCTTAAGAAATTAGAATGTCAAAAATGAAAGAGAAACATAGAATGTCGGAGATAGCAAGGCTCTTAGAACAGAGAATATCAGAATTGGAGGGATCATTAGAACACAGGATGTCAGAGCTGGGAGGGCCCTTAGAACACGGAATGTCAGAGCTGGGAGGGCCCTTAGAACACAGGATGTTAGGGTTGGGAGGGCCCTTAGAACACAGAATGTCAGAGCTGGGAGGGCCCATAGAACACAAGATGTTAGGGTTGGGAGGGCCCCTACAACAGAGGATGTCAGAGCTGGGAGGGCCCTTAGAACACAGAATGTCAGAGCTGGGAGGGCCCGTAGAACACAGAATGTCAGAGCTGGGAGGGCCCATAGAACACAAGATGTTAGGGTTGGGAGGGCCCCTACAACAGAGGATGTCAGAGCTGGGAGGGCCCTTAGAACACAGATGTCAGAGCTGGGAGGGCCCTAGAACAAGGATGTTAGGTTGGAGGCCCTTAGAACACAGATGTCTAGAGCTGGGAGGGCCCGTAGAACACAGAATGTCAGAGCTGGGAGGGCCCATAGAACACAAGATGTTAGGGTTGGGAGGGCCCCTACAACAGAGGATGTCAGAGCTGGGAGGGCCCTTAGAACACAGAATGTCAGAGCTGGGAGGGCCCGTAGAACACAGGATGTTAGGGTTGGGAGGGCCCCTAGAACAGAGGATGTCAGAGCTGGGAGGGCCCTTAGAACACAGGATGCTAGGTTTGGGAGGGCCCTTAGAACACAGAATATCAGACCGTATAATTTCAGAGCTGCCCAAATAATCTTAAAGCCTCAGACTGAGTCTCTGTGTGGCCTTTAATATAAAACACAAAGTCCTCGTGTTGATCCAAGGCCTCTTCCAGTGCGTCTCACCATTAGGCCTCCATCCAATAATCATTACAGAGGCCTGACTTTGGAAAGGCTTTCCTGGCTGAATAGTAGTGCCAAAACAAACAAATACACAAAATTTTAAAAAGGAAGGAAAGGAAAGAAAGAGAGAAAGAAGGAAAGAATGAAAGAAAAGAGAGTGAATGAAAAATTAAGAACTAGATACAGGAGAGCAGAAGGGAATTCAGAAGGGCACGCAGAAAAGCCTGGCGATTTTGTTACTACTTTGTCAAATTTAATATACATTTAAAAACTGTAACAGAAGCTCATCTCATACACAACCCTCTTTTTCTAGTCTTTGTATATTGAAATGTTCCTGTTTGTTAAATCCATAAGAACATTTAAAAAAGAAAATGTGTCCTTCTGCTGGCAGATTCTTCCTGGTACACGACATTGTGTCCCTGCCTCTACTATTCACACAGGCTTCCTGGAGACTGCATTCCCTCTGCCCACTCTTCTTTCGAGGCTGAGCTTAGCTGCTGCTTCCTACAGGAAGCCTTCCCTGATCCTCCAGGTGAAGGTGTTCTTTCCTTTGCTCAAACCATTTATTTATCATCTTGTCCAGCAGAAGGTAAGCTCTTTGAGGGCAGGGGCAGCTTCCTTTGTGTTCTGGTATCCTTGCAGCCTCATTCAGCACTTAGTAAAGGCTAGAAAACAGTCTCTCTCAAAAACGGGCAAATTGGAATGGGAGAAAGGGCAGTGCTCCAGGGCTGGACAGCCTTTGTAGGCCCTGCTGCCAGTCTCAGTCTGGCAATCCCTTCTCTCCCCTTCCAGATGTCCCTTAGCTCTTCTCGGAAAGGTCAGATCTGGTGCATGTACCTCTTTTTTCAGTCAAAGCCTCCAGGACAGCACCAGCTCAAGGCAGAGAGAGCCCTTCCCACACCCTTCTACTTAAGCAGGAAAGGGCAAACTGTGAGAAATAATTCATTTGGACCCCTACTCAATTCCAATCAGTTTGATATTCTACATAAATCATATTGGGATAGATAGGTTCTTATAGACACCCTCAAACTTTAATGCAACGTTCACTACTTGCTAACCAAGTTATGAGGCTCACTTGTGCCATCATGAGAATGCTGACAAAGATATCTCCATCCTGTTTTACTCAAATTCCGTGTCCAAACTCAGCATGGGTGGGATGCCTTGATGCTTTGGAAAGTCCCCCAATTTATTTTTGTACGACTGGACCATTCTCTCTTGTCCAATATGAGCAGGTGACCATCTTGTGACCACTTAGTGGAGATGCTCCATGCTTCACCCATCCTGTGGCCCCCATGCTGATATGTCATTTTTGGCTCTTAAGAACAAGGTCTATCAACCAATGCGATTCTGTATTTTGCCATGCCTCTTTTGCATATTTGGGTATCAAACTCTATAAATACAAGGTACTGGAAGAAAGGTGAATCTCAGATCGTGAGGAAGATCTGAGATTCACTTTATCAGAGGAGACCATGCACCCTTTAATAAAGTGCCATTGGCTCGGAGCTCTGCCTTAGTCTCTCTTATTGTAGGTTGCATAATTTTAATCCCCACAAAACCCACACTTACCACTGAGGACAAGTCCATATTGACCATCTTCTTGTCATCCAGGGTGATAGGCTGGAGCCCGGCCACTTTGAGCTGCACAGAGGATGTCCGGTACACAAAACTCAGCAGCCAGTCTCCCCTGGGAGGGGAATAAGTGAAAGTCAAGTCACCATCTGGTGGAGATCCCACCAACTCAACTCAAGTCAATTCAGTTTAATTCAACAATTTTTCTTGGCTTCTTGTGAAAATACATTTTTATTGCTATCTCTTATTTTTGCATATCTTACATTTCCAAATGTTTTCCTCCCCCTCCCAGAAAGCCATTCTTTATAACAAAGAATTAAAAAGGGAAGGAAAAAAAAAAATAACAGTTCAGTTAAAACAAATAATCTGTCTAAAAAGGTCTGACGTTATAGTCAGTGTTCTAAGGCCCTCCCAGCTCTGACATTCTATGTTCTGCCAGCTCTGACATCCTGTGTCCTAAGGGCTCTCCCACCTCTGACATCCTGTATTCTAAGGGTCCTCCCAGCTCTGACATCCTGGGTTCCAAGGGCCCTCCCAGCTCTGACACTCTGTGTTCTAAGGGCCCTCCCAGCTCTGACATCCTGTGTTCTAAGGGCCCTCCCAGCTCTGACATCCTGTGTTCTAAGGGCCCTCCCAGCTCTGACATCCTGTGTTCTAAGGGCCCTCCCAGCTCTGACATCCTGTGTTCTAAGGGCTCTCCTTGCTCTGACATTAAGTGCCCACTACGTTTGAGGCCTTGTTCTTATTGTTGGGGACACAAAGAGGAAACACTGGCATAGTTTCCCATGCTTGTAGTCTTTAATGGGGCAGAATTGGCAGGAGGGAGATATAACAAGAGCACAAATAGGGGGCAGCTAGGTGGCACAGTGGATAGAGCACCAGCCCTGTAATCAGGAGGACCTGAGTTCAAATCCAGCCTCAGACCAAATACTTGACCCTTACTAGCTGTGTGACCTTGGGCAAGTCACTTAACCCCAATTGCCTTAAAAGAAAAAAGAAGAGCACAAATAACTGGACTATGGTAAGCAGGATCACACCAGAAAGAATTTCATAATTAAGTCTCAAAAAAAAAAGTTTAAATGATACATTTTAAAGTTTAATCTGTGGCATTAATATTTTCTCCATTACTTTCTTAAGTCTAGACAACCAATGAAACAAAATCAAGCTGGTTCCAGCATACTCTTGGACAAGGCCAAGATATGCACGAGGTGTTGGAAAAAATCTGATGAAGGAGAGATTCCTTTTAATTTGGGAAACTGGGGCAGGATCTGTGGAGGTTGTCTTCCTCTGACCTCTCAGCTGCCAGCATTTTCCCCTCTGAGACTGCCTGTACCTACTCTATATATCTTGTACATACCTAGTTATTTGCAAATATTGTCTTCTCCATTAGAATATAAGCTCCTTGAGGGCAGGGTTTTTTTTTTCCTTTTGTGGTATTCCTAGCACTTAGCATGGTGTTTGGCGTGTAGTGCCGTTGCTTGTCCTTTGTTTTTAAAGAAGACCAACGGTGTCATGGAACATCAACAGATGAGGAAACTGAGGCCTGGGAGGGAAGGTAACTTGGCCAGAGTCACAAAGGAAGTTAGAGGTAGAGCTGAGGATGAACATACAACCCCTCATTTCATAGAAAAGAAACAAGACCCAAAGAGGCAGCAGGACTTGGTAAAAGTCTCATAGAGAGGCAGGGGAGACAGAGAAAATTCTTGGTTAGTACCATCCTGACCCTGTGATCTCTAAGCTTTAAGGAAAAAAGATGATCTCTCTCTTTCTTTCTCTCTTTCTCCCTTCTCTCTCTCCTCTATTTCTCATCTTTCCCCTCTTCTCTGTCTCTCTCCCTTCCTTTCTCTCTCCTTCCTCCTTCCTTCCCTCCTGCCTGTTTCTCCCCTCCCTCTCCTTTTCTCCCTTTTAAAATTTTTTCTTTTCCCCCTTTCTCTCCCTCTCCCTTCCCTCCACTCCCTCTCCTCTTTATGTTTCACCCCCCTCCTCTCTCTCTGTCTCTCCCCAACAGTCTCTCTCTGTTTCTGTCTGGACTATGCCCCTGCCATGTATTTTTCAGCATATTCAAGCTGTGAAACTCTTAGAAGACTTTGATGTTATCAAATTCAGTATCTCCAGGGTGCTGAATGGAAGTACAATTACTTTGCCACACGTCAAGAAACCTCATTCTCCCACACTAATTCAGTTATTCGAAGGAATGGCTAATTGGGGGTTTTTTAGAGGCTGAGGGAAGAGATAGCAAGGCAGCTCTGGCCCCCAGTAATGGGTCAAAAAGAAAAGTATGTGATTGTTCCTTTTTCTATCCTCTGTTAATAGTCCACAAAGGCCGGCTCTACACTCAGGGCAAAGCCCACCGGTGTTCATTCAAATGACTTGAAAGTAAAATTGAATTTTCATCATGGCAGCTGTTTCTCTCCACAGAGCTTCCGAGGAGGCTCCAATCCCAGGGTCTACCCAGCAGGGTAAGGGACTGGCTTTATCTCTACCCTCTCTAACTCTGGGGAAGAGCCTGCTCATGTGATATCTGAATCTCAGAGTCCTGTGTCTGGAAGGGAACTTGTTTAACACAGAATATAGTGTTAGAGCAAGAGGCAACTTTGGGACATAGAACATCAAAGAGGAAAGGGCCCTTACAGTACAGAGCCAGAGATGAAAGAGGCCTTAGAACAGAGAATGTCAGAGCAAGGAGGGCCTTAGAACAGAGAATGTCAGAAGGGGGGCAGCATAGAACACAGAGTGTCAGAGTTGGAGGGCCCTTAGAACACAGAATGTCAGAGCTAGAAGTGACAGTTAGGTAACGAGAAGGATAGAGCATTAGACTTGAAATAAAAACCCCCCAAATTCCCATACTCCATCAGACACTTAGTCGCTGGGTAACCCTGGACAATTTTTTTCTTCTCAAGTTTCCTCCTAAGTAGAAAGGAGATAACAATAGAACCTACCCTGCGGGGTTGTTGCGAGCTAAGATTCTAGTGAGCACATGTGCAAAAACCCTTTGCAAAGCTGAAGGCATGACAGACGTGCCAGCTCTGACATTCTGTGCTATAGGTGTCCCCTCAGCAATTTTAATTTGAGCCACATCTGTGACCTTAAGGTCAAACCAAGGAGGTTGGGGCCTATATTTCCATTTCTTGGTTAGTCTAAATCATGGTTAATTTTTTTTTTATAAATAGGATAATAAGAGACCTAAATTCATAAAAGATATGAAAACCACCCTTTCTCAAACCTTGCTTTTGACAAAATAGATGTTTTCAATAAAGCTGTGCTTTCCTTCGGAGTGTAAAATTTTAATTGCTTATTTTTATTTTATTTTTCTTTTAGAGTTTGTGAAATATAAAAAAACAAACAAAAGACAACCCACCCCCAATTATGTGAGCAATAGCATACTTCAAGGGAGCTTCATTTCCGGGGGGAAACCCTCCTGGAAGGGAGAGAGACATCTTCATTCATTCATTCCCAGCACCCAAGGCTTCACGATCCCCTGCTGCCTCTCTCTGCTGGTGCACCGTCGCTGTGCTGTCGTTCATTTGCGTATACGCAGGATAGCATCACTCTCTTCCCTGCCCACCCCCCCATCAGGGTTAAGTGACTTGCCCAGTGTCACACAGCTAGTATCTGAGGCCGAATTTGAACTCGGATCCTCCCGACTCCAGGGCCAGTGCTCTGTGCGGTGGCGCCACCTAGCGGCCCTGATAGCATCACTCTTAAATACAGTCTCCCCCTTTGTGTGGTCAGGCTCATTGACTACCATCCACGGTACCTATCAGGGCAGGGACTCAGAATCACAGTGCTGAAGTGAGCATCTAGTGAAACCTAGAACTAGATAAGAACTCCCTTTATTAACTACCAGAGAAGCCATCATCTTATCTGGGTTTTGCTGGAAGACCCTCGGTGAAGGGGTACTCATCACTGCCCAGGGCAGACCATTCCGTTCTGGGTGGCACACAGCAGGCACTTAATAAATGTTTACTGATTGATTGTCCCTTTTCGAGATTTCCTCTCCACCCCCTGCCCCTCTCCACTTCTCCTTGTCTTATTCTCCAGGGCCCCAAACAAGGCTCATTCCTCTTCACACACTTAAACACTGCTATGATGTCCTTCCTGAAAAAGTCCCCTTTTTTCTAGGCTACACATCCCTTGTTCCTCCATACCATCCCCCTAAGCAACAGACTCCAGGCCTTTCACCATCCGGGTCAGCCTCCTCTGCTCCATGTCTAGATCAGCGGTTCTCAGAGTATGGTCTGGGGCCTCCTGAGAGACTCAAAGACCCTTTCAGGGGGTCCTTAGAATCAAAACTATTTTCATGAAACTCCTGACATTTTAACTTCTAATCCGGTAAATATCAAGAGATATAACCCATATAAACAAAAGTTCTTTGGGGACAGCTTCAATAATTTTTAAGTATAAGGGGGTCCTGACCCCCCAAGTTTGAGAACTGTTGCTCTAGCTTATCACCATCTATCCTAAAATGTGGCACCTAGAACAGAAGACGATACTCCCTGGGTGGCCTGACAGGGCAGAGGACAGATGGGCTATTGCTTCCTTATTTCTCTCTAAATGTAGTCCCAAATCCCATGAGCATTTCTGGCTCCCACGGGACCTGACTGATTCCAACTAGCTTGCAGTCTACTCAGATGCCCAGATCCTTTTCAGATGACCTAAGTTCTCCCACCTTGGACCACTCTGAGGCTGGTTTTTTGAACCCAAGTTTCAAGATGACCCATGAGGGTTCCCTGAACCAAGTCAAGCCAGGTGGTGCTCATCCCACAGTGAAACAAACACTTTTAGACACACCTAGAGTAGCCATTGATGATCCTCCCGGACACCACCTTCCTGAGTGGCTTCCAGTACTTGGCTTCCCCTTCCACGGGTGCTCCGAGAAGGATAACGTCCTCGATGATCCCTTGGCAATCTGAGGGCAGGAAACATTATGTCACAGTTGGACATCCACTTATTTTATAGATGAAGCTTAGAGAGAAGAAATTAACCTTGGCCAAGGTCACACAGCTAATGAGTGGCACAGTGAGGATGCAAACCTAGGTCTGAGTCTTAGGTACAGTAGGATATTTCTTCTTCTTTCTGGAAGAAACTGAGGCAAGCAAGGTTAAGTGACTTGCCCAGGGTCACACAGCTAGTAAGTGTCTGAGGCCGCATTTGAACTCAGGTCTTCCTGGCTCCAGGACCAGTGCTCTATCCAGTGTGCCACCTAGCTGCCCCTTGTCCTGGCTTGGCTCTGGGAGTTTTCTCTGGCTGTCCCCCATGCCTAGAATGCTCTCTCTTCATCTCTACCTCCCCGCTTCCCTGGCTTCCATCAAGTCCCAGCTAAAATACCATCTTCTACAGGAAGCCTTTCCCAGCCTGTCTCTATTCTAGTGCCTTCCCTCAGTTAATCATCTCCAATTTGACCTGTATACAACTTGTTTGTACATAGCTCTTTGCAAACTGTCTCTCCCACAGACCATGAGTTTCTTGAGAGCAGGGACTGTCTTTTGTCTTTCTCTGTATCCCTAGTGCTTGGTGTTTAAAACACATTTATTGACTTATTGTCCCAAGGTCCTTTCCAGGTCTAAATTTTATGATACTAGGATCTCTTTTTTTTTTAAATTTCATTTTATTTTTTTTTTTTGCATTCTTTTTTTTTCTTCCAATTTTCAGTTCCAAATTACTTTACTTTTCTCCCTCCCAACCCTCCCACACTCACTGAGAAGGAAGGAAAAATGATAAATGATGCTAGAATCTTTAGGTGTGCTTTTTAGGTACAATGTGAGGATCAAGTGAGATAATATTTATAAAGCACTTAGCACAGCACCTGGCACACAGTAGGTGCTTAATAAATGTTTGTTCCCTTCCCCAGTTTTAGGCAGGAACTCAACTTTTGGATGTTATGAATCTCTTTGGCAGTACTTGGAGCCTTTTCTCAGAATCAGCACAGCTCACTCAGTTAATTCAGCAAACACTGAATGCTTACTGTATGCAGAGCACTGAGGCATAAATAAGAAAAGATCCCTGGCCTCAGGCTCACAGGGAAGGAGGACAAGCATTTATTAAGCACCTACTGTGTGCTGGGCAGATTTCCACTGGGGAAGAGGGAAAGTTGCAGGTGGAGGCTCGTTGGGACACCTCCCTCTTCAGAATTGACAAACAAGCCATGGGGACTTAGAGCCTTCAAATGGAAGATACTACACTTAGCTGATCATCAAACCTCCATGACCTTTCCAGGCCCTGGGCCATTTAATTTTGTGCTGGATTCCTTATGAAAGCCCCAGGAATTGAGCTCAAGGAGATCAAAGAGATGGTTCAGAACAGAAAGGAAGCTTTGTAAGGGACCATCAGACAGCAGCACCAGGACATCGGCAGAAAGCAATGACCCCTCCCTTGATGCTGGGCCACTGTCCCCTGCCCCGCTTTGTGGACTTTTCTACAGTGTTTCCTCCTCCACCCGACCCCCCTCCAAGCCGGGGCTTCAGGCAGAGGAAGAATAATGCATGTATAACACGTAATGTTTCTTGGTAGAATGCAGTGGTTTCTATGCTAACCTGGGAGCCTGCCTTGAACCGAAGAGTTCCCATGAAAACCAAAGCACAAAAGCTTTCCTATTCCCCAGCCAGGGAAGGGTAGAGGCTGAAGACCATTCAGAGCTGATACTTATTCATGGAACTCCAAATGTCAGTAATCACATAGCGCTTTAAAGGTTTGCACAGGACCTTAGAACATAGGATGTCAGAGCTAGGAAGGCCCTTAGAACACAGGATGCCAGAGCTGGGAGGGACCTTAGAATACAGGATGTCAGAGCTGGGAGGGCCCTTGGAACACAGGATGCCAGAGCTGGGAGGGCCCTTAGAACACAGGTCAGAGCTGGGAGGGCCCTTAGGACACAGGATGTCAGAGCTGGGAGGGCCCTTAGAACACAGAATGTCAGAGCTGGGAGGGCCCTTAGAATACAGGATGTCAGAGCTGGGAGGGCTCCTAGAACACAGAATGTCAGGGCTCCATGTTTCCTTAGAATAAAGAATGTCAGAGCTGGGAGGGCCCTTAGAACACAGAATGTCAGAGCTGGGATGGCCCTTGGAACATAGGATGTCAGAGCTGGGAGGGCTCCTAGAACGTAGAATGTCAGGGCTCCATGGTTCCTTAGAATAAAGAATGTCAGAGCTGGGAGGGCCCTTAGAACACAGGTCAGAGCCGGGAGGGCCCTTAGAATACAGGATGTCAGAGCTGGCAGGGCTCCTAGAACGCAGAATGTCAGGGCTCCATGGTTCCTTAGAATAAAGAATGTCAGAGATGGGAGGGCCCTTAGAACACAGGTCAGAGCTGGTAGGGCCCTTGGAACACAGGATGTCAGAGCTGGGAGGGGCCTTAGAACACAGAGTGTCAGAGTTGGGAGGGCTCCTAGAACACAGAATGTGAGGGCTCCATGGTTCCTTAGAATAAAGAATGTCAGAACTAGAAGATTCTTTAAAACATGAAATGCCCATTTTCCTCCATGACTCAGTTGGAGCACTACCTTCTGGAAGGCTTCACTGCTTCCCTCAGCTGCTAGGCCTTCCATTCCAAAGTTACCTTTTATCTACTTTATGTGTTCTCTGTACACGCCTATATATGTGCACGGTTGTCTTCTCTGTTAGCTCCTTGAGGGCAGGGATCATTTTGCTTTTCTCTTTGTATTCTCTGTACCTCCAGTAGGTGCATAATAAATGCTTGCTTACTTGACTGAATATAAGAGTTTTTGAGCGTAGAATGTTAGAGTTATGTTAGAGGTTCCAGGGGCCCTAGAACAGAGAATGTTAGACTATAGCTAGGTAGAGTTGGAAGGGACCAAGCATTGAAAGGAAACGAGCATTTATTAAGTGCCTACTGTGTGCCATACATTGTGCTAAGTGCTTCACAAATACATTTCATTTGATCCTGACAACCACCCTGGGAGGTGGGTGCTGTTATTATCCCTATTTTACAGCTGGGGAAACTGACACAGATAAAGGTTAAGTTATTTGCCCAGGATCACAGAATCAGTAAATGTCTGAGGCTGGATTTGAACTCAGGTCTTCCAGACTGCAGGCCCTATCCCTAAGGAAGGGATCTTAGAGACCATCAAATAGAATCGCCTTATTTTACAGGTAAGGAAACTGAGGCTGAGACAGTAGAAGAGACCTTCCCAGGGTTACCGAATTAGTAAGTGTCGGAGGTGGGATGGAAGTCGGGCCTTCTTGACTGTAAGTCAGGAATGCCACTCGAAGCAGGTCTCCTAGCCGCTTCTTGCCACCCAACCAGTCCGGCTCTTTTCTTGGATGACACCCTTTCCACCACTTCTCTTGGGTAATTTATCATCTTCGCAGCCCGCCTACGCCTACTGCCAGCATCTCCATCGCCCTTTGGGTGACTCCCAGCTTCAATCCTTCGGAGAATGAAGTGTTTTCTGACTCACAGTCACACAATATTACCTTGAATGTCCTGACAAGATGGGCTTTTGTTTGTGGGAGAAGATTGGGGTCATTAAGAGCTCTTCGCAATTTCCTAAAGGCAATCCCACTGCTCTTTGTTCTTCTGGGTGTGCTTCCTTTCTACACAATGGGTTCTGATGGATGAGCGATCTGGGCTGTCCTCCCAGCTGCACGGCATGACGTGGTCAGCACAAGAGGCAGTCTTCCTCCACTCGTTTTTTACCAATATACTTGTATCATATTACATATTATTGTTATTATTATTATTATTATATAGAGTACTACATATAGTATATATAATACTATATATGGTATATATATAACATAATATTATATGGTAATAATTATATAATTTTTATATAATTATGTAATAATATAGTAATAATTATATAATTATTATATAATATAATTATGTAATAATATAGTAATGATTATGTGATATATAATTATTATATATAATTAAATTATAAAGACATACAACACAATATGTAAATGAATAGGAATAGGAATAGGAACTGAATTTGTGATTTTATTGGTATAGAAAACCCTGAGTGAGGAAACTCTTTTTATCAATATGGGTCAGCACCTTCTCTGCCACTTACAGTGTTACTACTGAGAGGCTAAGTGATCTGCTCAGAAACACTCAGCCAGGATGGTCAGAGACAGGATTTAAACCCAAGTCTTCCTGGCTTTGAGGCCAACTTTCTATCTACCACATCATCTTGCTCTCTATGAGATGAGAAAAAAAGAAAAGAGAGGCAGCGAGGCCTAGTGGATATAAGATCAGCCTTGAAGGAAGACCTGGGTTCAAGTCTTGCCCTTGATAACACCTCCCTCCCCAGTGACTCAGGCCATTTTCTAAGTCCATTGAAGTCACATATCCAGGACCCCCTCCCCACCAAATATATAAATATATATGAAAATATATGAAGTGCTTTGTAAACTTCAATGTGCCATAGGGACGTGAGCCGTTACAATCTGTCTTTTTGGTTGGTTGTCCTTCCTTCTCTCTCTCTCTCTCTCTCTCTCTCTCTCTCTCTCTCTCTCTCTCTTTTTTTTTTTTGCTAAGCAATGGGGTTAAGTGACTTGCCCAGGGTCACATAGCTAGTAAGTGTCGAATGTCTGAGGCTGGATTTGTCGTCCTTCCTTCTCAAAGAAGACCAATGACATCATAAGGAGGCAAAAACTGAGAGCCAGAAGGGACCCCAGAAAGCCAACACTTCAGACCATAATCTCTTCATTTTACAGACAGGTAAACTGAGGCTCCAAGCTGGAGAGTAACTTTATAAGATCATAGATTTACAGCTGGAAGGAGCTTAAAAGTTCACAAAGGCCAACCCCCCCCCCGGGGCCCATTATTTACAGAGGAGGAAACTGAGACCTACAGAGTTTAAATGACTTGCCCACAGTTACACAGCCAGCAAGTATCTGAGGCGGAATTTGAACCCAGGTCTTCCTGCCTCCAAGTTCAGTGCTGTATCCACTAGACAATGTTGCCTCTCGACAGAATATCCGTAAACATTTTTCTAGATCTTAGATGCAGTCAGTAACTTACAGTTGGGACGTGACCCCTCCCTTGACCTTCTGGCTGTGAGCCTTTCCCCGATCCTTCACAGCCAAGTTCTAGGGTCTGTAGCCTTTGTGGCAGCATCGTGAATCAGTGGAACCTCGAGGGAGGAAATCGGAGAGGAGATGAATTTCCTCTCCAGGAGAATCTATCACCTTAGTTACTAGCAAACAATCCAAGTGGTTTCCAGCATCGCCTCAGTGATGGCGCTTGGCCAGCTGCCTCGGAGAAACAGTGAGCGTTGCTGGGAGGACGCTGCTGGCTCATTCTCTCTTTCTAAGAATTAACGTGTCTTTTGTCATTATTTACTATCATGTAAAACCCTCTCCCTCCTCTGCCCACCCCTGGAGTGCGGACGAAGATGGGGACAGTCACTGTCCAATAAACTGCGTCAGGGAATCTCAGAAGCTTCTATTTCTGCAGGGCTGTAAGGGAAGGAGGCAGTGCCCTTATTACTACGCCCATTTTTACAGATGGGGAAACTGAGGTTCAGGGAAGGACTCAGGTGTGTATAACTAGGGGATTTCAGGGCTTGGGTTCGAACCCAGGTTTCTTGGACAGCGGCTGAAAGAACCGGAAGGAGAAATGAAGACGTGGGCTTGGGGGTTGTGGTGGTCTTTAAATATATGAAGGGCTGTCCCTGGGAAGAAGGATTAGACTAGGGCTGGTGAACTTTTGGCCTCAAGGCCACACGTGGCCCTCTAGGTCCTCAAATGCAGTCCTTTGACCGAATCCAAACTTCACAGAACAAATCCCCTTAAAAAAGGCCACACCCAGAGACCTAGAAGGCCACTTGTGGCCTCAGATTCCCCCACCCCTGGATTAGACTTATTCTGCTAGGCCCCACAGGGTAGAAGTAGGATTGATGGATGGGGGCTGAAAAGAAGCAGAATGAGGCGCGGCTGTAGGGAAAACTTCCTACCAATCCCAGCTATCTATCTCAAAGTAGAATGAGGTACCACAGAAGGTAGTGGGCTCCTGGGAGCATGACGGAGGATGCCAAGGTGACTTCCAGCTCTAAATCTGTGATCTCAGGAACTTACTCTCCATCTGGGAACCTCAGTTTCCCTGGCTGTAAAGTGAAGAGATTGTAATCTAAAGTACCGGCTTTCTCGGGCCTCTTCTGGCTTGAAATCCTGCACCTAACACTAGCAGCTCACATCTCTAGGGCACATGCAAGTTTACTAAGTACTTCATCGCCACGTTTTTGGAGTGAGGGAGTCTGGACCTGTGACTACATCAGTGTAATGAAGGCCGGAGGTCTTCGAGCAAGGGCCATAGGACCACTTGTAGAGGGACTCTTGTCCGAGTACAGGTCAGGCTAGGGGGGGTACTGAAGTACAACCCCCTCACCACCTCTGAGATTCTGTATTGCTGTGACTCTTAGCTCAGTGTTTTTTGTTTTTTGTTTTTTTTCCGTTGTGTCCGATCTTCGTGACCCCATTTGGGATTTTCTTGGCAGAGATACTGGAGTGGTTTGTCATTTCCTTCTCCAGCTCATTTTACAAATAAGGAAACTGAGGCAAACAGGGTAAAGTGACCTGCCCAGGGTCACACAGCTAGTAAGCGTCCAAGGCCACATTTGAACTCAGCAAGTAAGTCTTCCCGGCTCCAGGCCCAGGGCTCAGTGCACTACGGCGCCACCTAGCTGCCCGCGTGTTCCTTCTACTACACCAGTCAAAGGTGCCAAGGATGACTCCTTAAAGAGAGGCATCACATCACCATTTCAGCTTCCCTTCATGCACCGTTTCCTGTCATTAGAATGTATGCTCCTTGAAAACAGGAACCATCTTGCTTGTGTTTGTGTCTCTAGCAGTTAGCACAGTGCCTGGCACATAAAGAGTGTCCATAAATATTCCATCTATCCATCCATCTGACTTAATACCAATTAATCAATGAGCATTTATTAATCACCTACTATATGCTAGGTTATGGAGATACAAAGACAAAAATGAAACAAAACCTTCCCTCAAGGAGTTTATATTCTGCCTGGGGAGACACCATTAACATATATGAGGGCAGCTAGGTGGGTGCAGTGGATAGAGCAGTGGGCTTGTAGTCTGGAAGACCCGAGTTCAAATCCAGCTTCAGACACTTCCTAGCTGTGTGATTCCTGGGCAAGTGATTTAACCCTGTTTGCCTCAATTTCCTCATCTGTAAAAATAAGCTGAAAAAGGAAATGACAAACCACTCCAGTATCTTTGCCAAGAAAACCCCAAATGTGGTGTGGAGGAGTCAGCCGTGACTGAAACAACTGAACAACCACAAAACTTATATAAAACAGATAGGAGGCTATTTCAGGAAGACATCAGCAGCTGGGGGAAGCAGGAACGGGACCACAGAGAAGGTTGCATTTGAGTTGAGCTTTGAAGGAAACTGGGGATTCTTTGAGGTGGAGATGGGGAGGGAGATCTTCTAGGCAGGGGAGACAGATTACACAAAGACCCAGAGATGAAAGGTGGAATGTCGCATGTGTGGAACAGCACAAAGCTCAGTTCGTCTAGGCAGAAGGGCAGTAATATAGAGGGGGCCGGGTTCTTAAAAGGCAAATAAAGGAATTTATATTTGATACTAGAGGCAGCGGGGAACTGGTAGGGAAAGGCAGCTTGGGGCCAGGATGTCAAGGGCTTGAATGCCAAGAGAGGAGTAAGAACAACAGTATCTCATGCCCTAATCGATCTGTTTGGTATCTGGATTTTCATATTAAATGCCTTCTTAAAGTGAGGCATGCTTGTAAATAGGTTTCCAGTTGCTTCTAACCTGGCCCCTCTCCTTTCCAGGCTGGGAAGGCAGCATCACACAGAAGCCTGTCCATTTGTCCACAGAGAGAGTCTATTGGTTTGTAGAAACCAAAGCAGCTACACTGGTAAGCTGAAAAGAAGGATTTCTCTCTCCTTGGCAGGAGGCGGCGTGTGCAGTGAGTGATAAGACGGGGAAACTAACGAGGTAATTGCCTCTTGTCAGCAGGCCCAGGCAACGTACCTTGAAGGAAGGAAACGAAGGCACCACCAAGATGTACAAAATCCTTTCTAGCTAGAAAGAGAGAGTGGGGGTGGGGTGAGTGGGGTGAGAAGAGAGAGGGGAGGGGGGAGGAGGAGGAGGAGGAGAGAGAAGGAGAGGGAGAGAGGGAAGGAGGGGGAGAGAGAGAGACAGAGGAGAGAGACAGAGACAGAGAGAAAGGAGAGAGAGACAGAGAGTGAGAGAGAGAGTAGGGGAGTGGAGGGGGAGAGCGGGGGAGGGGGAGAGACAGAGACAGAGAGAGAGAAAGAGAGGAGACAGATAGAGACAGAGACAGAGAGAAAGGAGAGAGAGACAGAAACAGAGACAAAGACAGAGACAGAGAGAAAGGAGAGAGACAGAGAGAGAGAGAGTAAGAGAGAGTGGGGGAGTGGAGGGGGAGAGAGGAGAGGGGGAGTCTTCTTACCATTCCCCCCCTTCAGGAATGAGGTTCATACTAGAAATAATAATTTAGAAGACACAGTTTTAGATCTGGAAGGAACCTTAGAACAGTCAGATTTAGTATGCAGAATGTGTGATCTAGAAAATCCCTTAGCATATCAGATGTCAGAGTTGGGAAGGGCTCTAAAACAAGGAATGTGAGAGCTTGGGGGGCCCAGAGGACACAGACTGTCATAGCTGTGATGGCCCTTAGAGATCATCCAGTCCAACCACTGCATTTTAAATATGGGGTAACTGAGGCCTAGAGAGGCCAAGGACTTGTCCAAGGTCACACAACCAGTAAGAAGATCCTCTGATTTCAAGTCCATTTTTCTCTACCCCCTGCAGACAAAACATTGTCCCAGATCACTTTGTTTGTAGCTCTCTGCTTCCAGGACCCTCTGTCCTGTATGATATGTGTCTATGTACATGTTGGGGCAGCTAGTTGGCTCAGTGGACAGAGCACCACCAAGACTCATTTATCTGAATTCAAATCTGACCTCAGACACATCCTAGCTGTGTGACTCTGGGCAAGTCACTTCACCCTGTTTGCCTCAGTTTCCTCATCTGTAAAATGATCTGGAGAAGGAAATGGCAAACTGCTCCAGTATCTCTGCCAAGAAAACCCCAAATGGGGTCAGAAAGAGCTGGAGACGACTGAAATGACTGACCCACAAATGTACATGCTGCATCTCCCCCGTCTTCCCCCATATAGAACAATGAGGAAAAAGAATTTTCACATGACTGTACTGAGTAGACAGCAGGCTCTTCATAAATGCTTGCTGAATCCAAAGTACCGTTTTAAAAGGTTGGATCCACAGTGCTAACACTTGACACTTTCATGGCTCATGGGGGGTGAAGCAGGCCCCCAGCCTGGCTGGCTGTCTCTGGAGATGCTGTGTCACTGTCAGCAACTGGAGGCTTGGGGACAAAAGCTTGAACAAATGGCCTGATGAGGCAGGTGGCCCCCGCTGTGGCATCCCTCTGCTGGGGGAAACTCTCTGGTGCCCGGGAGGTGCCTGAGGCCGGCCAGCTGGGCTGAGCTCGCTTCCCCAGTCAGATTTTCATTGAAAAGGATGTCAGGGCTGCCTCCTCATGATAATATCGGCCTTGCAAGATGAGAGTACGTGTTCTTTTTGTGTAATTTATTTAATTTGATGGAAAAAGATGCCAGGTACAGAATATAATTTCACTGTTGCTGTTCCTCTCTTTCTTTTCAACCAACTGCTCCTTCCATTTCCATAACAATTACAGTAACAAAGGGCCAAAAGGAGACTGATAATCATAGAATTATTGAGTATTAGAGCTGAGAGGGGTATACAGCATGGAATGTCAGAGATGGGGGCACACTTAGAACACAGAATGTCAGAGCTGGGGGGGCCCTTAGAACACAGAATGTTAAAGCTGGGAGAGGCCTTAGAATACAGAATACCAGACATAGCAGGGCCCTTACAGATAAGAGTCTTGGAGCTAGAAAGTATCATAGAATGTAATGTCAGAGCTGGAAGGGATCTTGGAACACAGGATGTTGGAATGTTTAATGAAAGCAATGGCAGGATTCTCAATAAATATTGGCTGGTTGATTAATATGCTGAATTCAGTTACCAAAGGCTAGTTCCTTAGGGAATTTCTTTATGGATTTTTGCAGAATTGGCAACTGTTACCTGGGTCATAAACTGAGTAATTGTGCAGCCAAATTCTTGCCTCAGCTTGGGATTCCAGGGTTTGATAAAGGGAGTTTCTGTGCATAACTAGTTCCTCCTTCCTCACGTTAAACAAATTGATCACAGTGGCACACTAGCTCCATTCAAATGAGGAGACTGGATTAAATGATCTATAAAGTCATTTCTGACTATAACAACCTGTATCCTAAGGGCCTTCCCAGCTCTGACATTTTTTTCTAAGGCCCCTCCCAGCCCTGACATCCTGTGTTCTAAGGCCCCTCCCAGCCCTGACATCCTGTGTTCCAAGGCCCCTCCCAGCCCTGACATCCTGTGTTCTAAGGCCCCTCCCAGCCCTGACATCCTGTGTTCTAAGATCCCTCCCAGCCCTGACATCCTGTGTTCTAAGGTCCCTCCCAGTCCTGACATCCTGTGTTCTAAGGGCCCTCCCAGCTCTGACATTCTGGGTTTTAAAGGCCTTCCCAGCTCTGACATTCTCTGTTCTAAGGGCCCTCCCAGCTCTGACATTCTATGACTAAATTCACACCTGAGTGTCCTCCATTCTCAGGGGTAGGATAGATTCAGTGTGAGAAAAGGGTTCCACCAGATGGCCCTGTTACTAATGTAGCAATATAAAAGTTTGAAAAAAAATCAACTCAAGCCTAGTATTCTACTATTCTTCAGACATCTCATTGAGATGAGAACCACAGATGCAGGGACCAAGGGGCCAGAGACATCATCTAGCCAATCCCAATTTGTTTCACAGACAGGGGAAAATGAGGCCCACAGAAAGGAGGTAACTTGGCCAAGGTACCAGTGAGTTAGTCACAGGGCTAATAGTCAGTCAACAAACATTTATTAAGTGCTTACTATGTGCCAGGCACCTGTGCTAAGCTCTGAGAATACAATGAAAGGCAAAGTCACCTTCCTTTCCCCTCAAGGAGGTCATATTCTAATGGAGGAGATAAGTAAATAACCGATATTTATTAAGCACCTACTGTGTGCCAGGCACTGTGCTAAGCTTTGAGTATACAAAAAAGGTAAAAGACAGTCCCTGCCCTCAAGGAGCTCCCAGTCTAATGGGGGCCGACAACACTCCAACCACTATATACAAACAAGACATAGGATAAATTAGAAATAATCAACAAAGGGAAGGCACTAGAATTAAGGGCGTGTGTGTGTGTGTGTGTGTGTGTGTGTGTGTGTGTGTGCATTTAATTAAGCCTATCAATTAATTAAAGAGCCAAACCTGGGGTAGCAAGTCAGCCCAGTGCATTCTGTATATGACGGATTTAGATGATAACGAGGTCAGAAAGCGCGTATAAATGAGCAGATCTCAGAGATCTTGCCCAGTTTTTTGTTTTAAACTGAGAATGCCTGGTGTTTTGTAGGCACTAAATTGGAGAATTAGATACCACGCCATAGAAGAATCAATTAAGGAACTGGGAACATCTAACCTGGAGACAAGAAGATAGGGAAATATGACGACAGCTCTCTTGGAGGACATGAAAGACGTCATGCGGTAGAGGGATCAAACGTGTCCAAAACAGGCTGCATCTAGAGGTGGTGGGGGCTCTAAAAATAGCAGTTTTTTTTTTTGTGAGGCAATTGGGGTTAAATGACTTGCCCAGGGTCACACAGCTAGTGTTATGTGTCTGAGGCTGCATTTGAACTCAGGTCCTCCTGACTCCAGGGCAGTACTCTATCCACTATGCCACCTAGCTGCCCCCAAAGTGGCAGAAATTGGATGGTCACTTGCTGGGAATACCGCAGCGGAAACTCCTATTCAGGTATGGTTGAACTAGGCTCCTTCCAATGGACACTCTATGTCCTAAGGTCTCTCCCAGGGCTGACATTTCATTCTGCCAAAGTTATTTTCCCTAAATCGAGATCTGAACATCCTTATTCAAACAGCTCTGGTTGCTCCCTATTGCCTCTAGGATCAAATTTAAACTTTTTTGTTTCACTTATAAAGCCCTTCACCACCTTGCCCCAGTCTAACTCTGCCAGGGGGAGAAGTTGCCCAGAGAGGCTTATTCATGAATATACAGATTAGTCAGTCGGTCTCTCTCAGGACTGGCCTGATGCACTGCGGGGCTGTCACTATTAAGGGGTTCCATGGCCTGATGGGAGGGGAAGAAGGACCCTCTCAGAGGATGCACTCCAGAACTTCCAGAGCCTTTGGGAGGTTTAATGGAACCCTGGTGACCAGTGTTCTGGATTGATAAGAGTTGGGAAAAGGGGTCAAATCACAGCTTCAAGGAGATTGGAATCTAGTGACTCATTACCTATTCCCTGAGCCTCCATTATCTCATCTATAAACAGAGTCATACTCAGCAAACAATAAAATTTTTTTTTAACAATTCAATTTTATTTTATTTTCAGATCTGCATGCTTCCCCTCCTTCCTCCTCCTCCTCCACTGAGAAGGAAAGCAAAACCTGTTAGAAAAGTGTATAGTGAATCAAAATGAATTCCTCCATCCGCCAGGTTCCAAATGTGTGTATGTACATATACATGTATGAATGTACATATGTATATATGTGTGTATGTACCTATGTATGTATGTATCTATGTACATACGTACATATGTATGTATGTGTGTATGTATGTGCCCCCAGAGCCCTCCGCACTCTGTCTGGAGATGGGCAGCCTGGTCCGCCATGGATCCTCTGGAATTGGTTTGGTCATTGTGTGGATCAGAGCTTCTAAGCCTTTCTGAGCTGTTCTAACACACATTCATGGGTTCTAACACCTTCTGGGTACAGCTCTGGGCTCCGCACAGGGGGAGTGTGGAAGTTCAGGCCTTCACTCTCTATGGCCTATTGATGGCTCAGCAGGAGCATATTGACCCAAATCTGTTGTTGTTCAGTCGTGTCCGACTCTTCATGGCCCCATGTGGAGTTTTCCTGGCAAAGATATCTGAGTGGTTTGCTGTTCCCTTCATTTTACAGACGAGGAAACTGAGGCAAACAGGGCTAAGGGACTTGCCCAGATGAGTCTTGCTTTGTAAGCCTATTGCTCTATGCACTATGGCGCCACCTAGCAGCCAACAACAAAAAACACTCACTACAAATAGGGTTTGGACCCATGGCAGTTTTGGGCTGTGACGTACAGAATAGTTTCTTCCTAAAAAAGGAAATCATCTTCAAGACTTAATTGGTCCAGGGGGCTAAAGCTTGAGCCACTGACAAGAGCTTCCCAGGTCCACCAAGCACCAAATTGGTGCTCAATTAGTAGGTATTTTTCAGGCTTGACTGAATTTCTACCATCACGCAAGTGAATACACTCTTCTGAGCGGGTGTGCGACTGTTAGCAAATATAGAAGAGGGAAGAGCTGTGTGTAAATGAGCTAACACTGCATCTTTGCTAATAATAATAATAATAATAATAATAGCTAGCATTTATATAATGCTATAAGATTTGCAAAGCGCTTTGAATACGTGGGCTCTTCAGGCTTTAGACTCCTAAACTGTACAACACAGGGGTTGGGCCAGATGGCCTCTGAGGGCTTTTCTGTTTCTAGCTCCCTATCACTGGGGGTATTTGGGCAAAGGCTAGGACAACACCTGTCAGGGATGCTGTGGACAGGGGGGCAGGAGTGCATGAGATGCCTGCTCTAAGCAAGGATGCTAGGAAGTCTGTTCTTCCAGCAAGGAAGGCCCCTCAAGCCACCTGCTCTACCTTCTTTTGACTCAGTCAGCCTGGGTCTATTTTTAACGACAGCTTGAACCGAGTTCCCTTCCTGATGACTTCCTGAACGATGAAGCCATTTCTATGCAAATGCATGAAGTAGAGGGGAAGAAAGCCAGTGCCATCTGTGAACACTGCAAGACACAGCTCGCTGCAGCAGCTCACTTGGAGAAGGGACTCAGGCAGGGGCCAGAAACACTTTGGATCATGGGTCTAAAGGCGTAAAAGGTCCTTGGAGATCATCTCCTCCAACCCCCTCTTTTTGTTTTCAAGCCCTTTTTTACAGATCACACGGAAGCCCCAAATGGAAAATGCATCTGCATTTACTCACATAGCCAGTAAGTGACAGGACCAGAATTCAAACCCAGGTCTCTTGACTCCAAATCTGTCATTTCCATGGTTTCAGGAAGAAGCCCAAAGTTTTCTTATTAGAGGTCTGTTTTCTTTCCTCTAATTCTTACTGTATCTTTATTTTTGTCTGAGGACCTAAATATTTAGCAGGAATTTCTGTTGTGTCAAGCTTGGCTTTTAGCAGGACGGATTTACACACACTGAATTCTTAGGAATCTGGGTGCCTTTGTGTCTCCAGTTAATATTCTAGTCACTCAGTCTGGATGTCTCATTAGGCAGAACCTCGGCTGGCTGATAGGTTTAATAGGTTAATGTCATCCTGGGCTGGGGGAGGTGGAAAGTATAGACCTGTAGTTAGCAGGAACATCAGGTACCATATAGTCTGACCTTTCATATGTTTATATCTATCTATCTATCTGTAGTGAGGCAATCGGGGTTAAGTGACTTGCCCAAGGTCACACAGCTAGTACGTGTCAAGTGTTTGCTGAGGCCAGACTTGAACTCGGGTCCTCCTGACTTCAGGGCCGGTGCTCTATCCACTGCACCACCTAGCTGCCCCTCATTTTATTTTTTATTTTATTTAATTTTTTTTTTTTGGGCTGGGCAATGGGGTTAACTGATTTGCACAGGGTCACACAGCTAATAAGTGTTATGTGTCTGAGGCCGGATTTGAACTCGGGTCCTCCTGAATCCAGGGCCGGTGCTCTATACACTATACCACCCAGCCGCCCCGTGCCCCTCATTTTATATATTTTTTTAAGGTATATGTTTTCATCTCTACTAGAATGTAAGCTCCTTGAGGGCAGGGACTGTTTTTGCTTGGTCTTTGTATCACCAGCACTCGGCACAGTCTCTGATGCACAGTAAGCAGCTTCATGGCTTACAGATAAGGAAACTGAGGCACAGGGGGATTAGGTGACTTGCCCAAAGTTACACATGTAGCAAGCATCGGAAATGGAATTTGAACCCGGGTCCTCTGACTTCAGAACCAGTACTCTTTCCACTGTACCTTGTTGTCTTAACAATAGCTGTACCTGAAGGGCTGTCATGGGAAAGAGGGATTCGATTCATTCTATTTGGCCCTTGAGGTTAGAAATAGGAGAAATGGGTAGACGTGGCAAAGAGGCAAACAGGCATTTGTGGCAGCCAGCAGCTTGAGATCAGTGACAATTCCACTGGTGTAGGGGACGCTCACACTCGTGACAGTGGGAGATCCATCAGAGTGATTACATATGTGATAATAAGAGAAATGCAAATCAAAACAGCCCTGGGTCTTCACCTTATATCTAGCAAATTGGAAAAGAAGACAAAAGATGGGACTAGGCAATGGTCCTATGGGACCAAAGCCCCCCTGTGGGAGAGGCTGTGGGATGATAGGCACACAGGTGCATTGTTGGTGGAACTGTCAAATGATACAACCACTTTGGAAGGCATTTGGGATTATGCAAATAAAGTGACTAACATGTATGTGTTCTTTGGTCCAGAGATTCCATTACTGAATTAAGACCCCAAGAGGGCCATTGATAAGAAAAAAGTCCTCATCTACACTGAAATATTCGTCACAGCATTTTTTGTGATGGTAAAGAATTTTGTGATAGTTAAGTAGTTTCTTATTGACCAGGAATGGCTAACTAAGCTATAGTTAGGGCACATGAATGTAATGGAAAATTACTATTTAAGAAATGATGAATATGATGAATACAGAGAAGCCTGGGAAGATCTCCATGAAATGATCCAGAGGGAAGAAAGCAGAGCCAAGAAAACAATAATGCCTACAACAATTTAAATGGGAAGGACAACCACATACACAAATCCAAAGTGAGTGTCGCAAAATTAGAAAGAACAAGCATGCATGGCTCAAAAGAAGGGAGATGAGAAGACATCTTCATCCTTCCCCTTTGAAGAGACAAGAGGCCCACAATATTGTACGCTGCACGCATTTTCAGTCTTTTTCAATATATTGATCAGCTATTTTAAATCTGTTGATTTTTTCCCCTTTTTCTTTTGTCTTTAAAAATACTATTTGTCATATGGTATAACTTTTAGGAAGGGAAAAAGGAAAGGATAGTAGGGAAACAAAAGACATAAATAAAAACACATTTAAAAAATAAAGAATAGTAACATAAAAAAGTAACTAAGTATGATTATTATTACAAATTGAGAAACAGAACGAGGCTCTAAGAAGATCTCCACAGACCGGAGCAGCAGGTTGACTGTAACAAGATGAAATCTCATAGGGTTAAATATAAATTCCCATGCTTGGGTTTAAAAAGTCAATAGCAAAAGTACAAGACAGGGGAATAGCTCCCTATGAATCTACAGTGTGATTCAACAACCCAAAAAGTCAGCCCAGGCTTAAGCTTTGTTTACAGATGTGTAGTGTTTTCGGCAAGGGGGAGAGGACAGGCATGCTGCCTCTGCCTTGGCACATCTGGCTTGTGTTCCATTTTGGGCAACACATTTTAAGAGGCAGAAGGACGAGCTGCAGAGTGCTTAAAGGAGGGAGACTGGGAAGGAAGCCATGCTATATGAGGATCAGCTGAAAGAACTGGGGGTATTAGAGAGAAGATGGTGGGAAGACACGACTGCTGTCTTTGGATATCTGAGGGAGCAGATGATCTGGGTAGCTGTTGAGGGCCCATGAATGGGAGTTATAGAGAAGCAGTTTTCGGCTCAACGTAAGTCAGAGCTTACGAATCATTTCAGTGGACCAAAAGATGGAAGAGGTTGACTCGGTAGGCAATGAGCTCCCCATCACCTGAAATGTTCACGCATGTGACTGATGACCGCCAGGTGGGGATGACAACTGGGATAAGAAGTGTGACCAGATGACCTGCATGGTCCCTTTTAGCTCAAATATTCTAGGCTTCCTTGCATACTGACCAAGAGAGAAATGATGGACCACATTAACGTAATGTGCACAGATCAGGGTCTGAGAGAGTGGAAAACTTTCATCCCAAGGGTTTTGAGCTAAAGTATCTAATTAGAGTCAATCACTGAGTCCAGTTGTTCAGATCTGACACCTTGGAGTCACACGTGACTCCTCCCTTTCTCTCATTCACCAGTAGCCAAAAATGACCATTCTCACTCTTCAGTATCTCTTGCATTCATCCCCTCCCTCCATTCAGGCAGCTATTAGCCTTGTCCCTCATCACCTCTCACCTGGATCGCTGCAAAGCCTCCCCACTGATCTCCCTGCCTCTAGTCTCTTTCCACTCTAATCCATTCGTTACATAGGTACCAAATGAATATTCCCCAAACCAACGCCTTACTCAAAAATGGCTCCCCATTGCCTCTAGGACAAAACACAAAAATCCTCGGACTGTAATTTAAAGCCCTCCCACAATCTGGCTCCCACCTGCCTTTCTACCTTTCGTGTTAGTCCCTTTTCACACACTCTCTATTCCAGGCAAAGTAGAAAGAGAGTCCATCTTTCTAACGTGGAAATACGTTTACATTGACTGCACATGTGTAACTTACATCAGATTGCTTCCGTCTTTGGGAGGTGAAAGAGGAGGGAGAGAGGGAGAAAAACTTGGAACTCATAATCTCATAAAAATGAATGTTGAAAACCATCTTTACGTGTAATTGGAAAAAAATGCTATTTACTAAAAAAAAAGAAAAGAAAAGAAATTCTGTCTTCTCCCTTTGTGGCTGTACGGGTCTGAACACGCTCCCACAGAAGACCTTTCTTGCTCTCCCCTCCCCCTGGTTATTAGCACTCTCTCCTTCTTGATAGCACTTTGCATGTATTTGACATTTAATCATTTGCATGTATGCTGGCAGCTAGCCCGTATCTCCCCACTGCCCTCTGCGTGACGTTAATTTCCAATTCTTTGTGGACCATAGCATTCCATGCAGATGTGGAATATAGCAGGTGCTGCCACACAACAGCACTAATGGAATGTTGGGCTTTTGTTTCCAAAAGAATCATGGGGTGGGGTTGGGGGGAGAATTAAAGGGACCTTCGCAATCTCCTGAAGGCAATCCGGCTATCTCACCTTCTCCTGTTCAATGCTGAGACCAACTCATTGTCCATCTTTCTGCTTTCCTAGATATATACACACATACATATATACACACATAAATACATTCACACACACACACACACACACACACACATGAATGGACAAATGGTACAGGCCGTCCATCCAAATCTATGTCCTAATCTGGGCAAGGGATGGGAGGCTCTAACGCAGAGCCAATGAGGAACTTTGAAGATGAGCAGAGTAAAAGACGTCATTAGGGAAATGCACGACAGGTGGGCCGCTCTTGTGGTAAGGGATGCCAGGTGAATGGCCAGAATGCTCTAGTGCAGGAGTGTGAAACTTGCAGCCTCGAGGCCACATGTGGCCTTCTAGGTCCTCGGGTACGGCCTTTTGACTGAGTCCAAATTTTATAGAACAAATCCTTTTATTAAGAGGATTTGTTCTGTGAAGTTTGGATTTGGTCAAAGGGCTGCCCTTGAGGACTTAGAGGGCCACATGTGGCCTTGAGGCTGCAGGTTCCCCACCCCTGGTCTAGTGGTACCCTTGAGATGTCAGGAGAAAGCAAAGAAGGCATGTTGAAAGGCCATGAATAAGAGTGTTGCACCGGATGGGAAGGCATGGATAGATTGAGATCTGTGGCACCGGAGGGCACTTCCAAATCAATGAGATCACAGATCCTTGGAGTACCTGAGCACTTGAGAGCACATGTGTTGCAGCCCCTTGCTAGAATGGAAACTCCTTGAGGGCAGGCACTGTTTCATTTTCTATCTTTGTATCCTCAATGCCCAGCACTGTGCAATACACATGGCAGACATTCAATAAATATTTGTTGAATTGAACTGAATGACTTGGGTGACTGTTGGAAGTTTTTCCTGTCCTGTGGAGCTGTCATCTCTCTTCCTGATCCTTTGACTCTTTATTCTGCCAGCTGGGGCCAAGCAGAAAAAACTGGCTCATTCTCTACCGCCTACAAACATTCCCGTTCTCCCTGATCCTGGAAAAAAAACCCCTCACTTGATCCTTCCATCCTTGCTATCATCCCATATCTCTTCTGCCCTTTGTAGCTGAACTCCTCAAAAAGACCATCTATTTTCTCTCGTCTCACTCTCTTCTTAAACCCTTACAATGTGGTGTCCAACCTTATCATTCCACCAACACATCTCTCTCCAAAGTTACTGATGATCTCTTCGTTGCCAAATCCAATAGTCTTTTCTCAATCCTCATTCCCCTTGACCTCTCCCTAATCTTTGACACTGTTGATCTCTCTCCTCCTTGACACTTTCTTCTCTCTTAGGTTTCCAGGACACCCCTGTCTTCTGGTTCCCCTCCTACCTAATGGACTGCTTCTTCTCAGTCTCCCTTTCTGGATCTTCCTCCAGACCACGCTCTCTAACCATAGGTGTCCCTCAGGGTCTGTCCTGGGCCTTCTTCTCTTCTCCCTCTATACTATTTCAATTGGAGATCTCATCAGCTCCCATGGATTTAATGACCATCTCTATGCTGATGATTCTCAAATCCTGCCCCAGCCTCTCTGCTGATCTCCAATGTTGCATCTCCAACTGCCTTTCAGACATCTCAAACTGGATGTCTAAGAGACTTCTTAAACTCAATGTGGCCAAAACAGAACTCATTATTTACCCCCCTCCAATCCTTCTCTGTCTCCTACCTTTCCCTATTATTGTAGAAAGTGACTTCATCCTCCCAGTCCCTCAGGCTCCCACCCAGGAGTCATCCTGGAGTCCTCACAATCTCTACCCCACCCCCCCACATCCAGGCTGCTGCCAAGGCCTGCTGTCGACTTCATCTCTAGACCATCTCTTGAATATGCCCCCTTCTCTCCTCTGACACTGCCATCACACTGGTGCAGACCCTTATCACTTCACACCTGGATTATCATATTAGCTGTGGGTGGGTCTGCCTCCCTCAGGTCTCTCCCCCACTTCAATTCATCCTCTATTCAGCCACCAAAGTGATTTTCCTAAAGCACAGGTCACCCCCCTACTCAATAAACTCCATAGGCTCACTATGACCTTCAGGATCCAATACAAAATGTTCTGTTTGGCATTCAAAGCCCTTCCTAACTTAGCCCCCTCCTGCCTTTCCAGACTTCTTACTCCTTACTCTCCTTCACGTACCTTCATGTACCAATGACTCTGGATTCCTGGATGTTCCAGAAAGAAGACTTTCCATGTCTTGACTCTGGGCATTGTCTCTGGCTGTCTTCATCCCTGGAACACTATCTCTCCTGTTCCCTTTAAGTCCGAACTAACATCCTGCCTTCTACAGGAAGTCTTCTTAACCCTTCTTCATTCTAGTACCCTCCCTTTGTTAATTGCTGAGTTGTTTTCAATTGTGTCTGACTTCTCGTGACCCCATTTGGGGTTTTCTTGTCAAAGATACTGGAGTATCTTTGTTTGTCAGTTCCTTCTCCAGCTCATTTTGTATATAAGGAAACTGAGGCAAAGAAGGTTGAGTGACATGCCCAGGGTCACATAGCTACTAAGTGTCTGAGGCTGGATTTGAACTCAGGAAGATAAGTCTCCCTGACTCCAGGCCTGGTACTCTATCCATTGAACCATCATTTTCCTATGTATCCTGTCTACAGCTTTTTTAGTATATGTTTGCATGTTGTCTCTCTCATTAGACTGTAAGCTCCTTGAGGGCAGGGATTGCCTTTTGCCCTTTTTTTTTTTATCCTCAGTGCTTAGCACAGTGCCTGGCACATAGTAGATTGATTGCTACTACTCTAGTGCAGGCCCTCATCACTTCACCCTGGACTATTGTAACAGCCCTTTTCCATGTGGTAGCCCTTCAGGTAATTAAAAGCAGTAGTCATTTCTCCCCCTCCCCCAATAAGTATGTCCTTCACCAAAGGAAATATCACTTCCCTCCTCTTTCCTTTAACTTATCCTCATAGGATCATGGGGGATGGGTGGGTGGGTGGGGGAGGTTGGTGAGCAACATACTAATACTCCTACCCCCTCCCCCCATGCAAGTTAGGCAAATTTTCCCATAAAAGGTATGGAAATCATCCTTGAGACTTCATTGGTTCAGAGGATGAAAGGCCCAGGCTTTTGAGATCATTCCCTGGTAGTCTGAGTACAAAACAACAAGGAGGTGCACGCCACAGGCAGCCTCTGATGTTCGGCTGATGGATCACAACGAGAAACTGAAAGGCAGGGGCTCTTTGCTTGGCCGAGTCAACTTAGGGGGTCCTCAACGCTGATCCTTCTGCAATGGCTAAGTAAAATCTCTTTTTGCTATTTGTTCAAAGATCTGGGAGGATCTCCTTTTGTTCCAATATCAAACATAAGCCCTCAGGGGCCTGGCTCCAGCCCAGAATGGGGGGCTTCCAGTTCCCATTTCAGCCTGTTTGATCCCTAGCTTGTCATCATTCATCTAAAAATGCATTTTGATGAGAATGGTTTTGGCGATGTTATGGAATTATACAGGAGCCTGCCAGAAGGTAGCCATAACTCTGAGGGTCAGTGGGGCCCATGTTACAAAAAGTAAATACTTTCCAGTCCCCCATCTGCAACACAGCTTTTTTCTATTTGCATCAACCAACAGGACTTCACTCAGTTATTCCTCAAGAAAGAAAATGGAACATTGGAAATGCAAAGTGGTTTTGGGGGCTATCTGAAGAGAGATCTATGAGCCCACCTGGAGCCATTTAGGAAGCCCACCAGGAGGACTGAATTAAAATTATGCACTTTCAAATGGATCAAGGATGTTATTTATCCATGCTGAGAGGAAGCTGTGGGCTCACATCCCTGCTGATGCAGCCATGGCCAGATGCGTCTGCAGCTGGCTCTGATCAGTGGGAAGGCACAGAAATCTCCAGGCACCCCTATCTCAGCAGAAGAGGGCCTTCCTCAAAGGATTCTGAGATCAAGGGCAAAGATGGAGGTGGAAGGGGGAGGGTGAATGAAGACATAGCTCACCACCCACTTTAGAAAGGGGAAGTTATTACATCAGGCCCAGCCAGAGGGAAGGCTAGTGAGTGGATGGAAAGAAACTTGGATTTTATGACTCAGTTCATCCCCCAGGGGATTTGAAGATGGCTGGATGAGATGCCCAAACAACATTCTAGCCATGAGAGTTTTCCCATTTTGGAAGCTCAGCAAAATACTGACAGCATTCTCGTGACGCCCAGAGCACTGAACCCCAAATTGTCCTGTGTTGCCAGATGATTCATTTTTCAGCCCCTAAAATATGTTACAAGCCTCTTGTTTCTGAGACACAGTTCAGTAGAGTGGATGGAGCAGTAAAGACACCTGGCTTTGAGACCTGGCTGTGCCACCAGCTAGGTGTGTGTTTGTTGGCAAGCTTGAGCCTCTGTTTCTGTGTCACTAGAATAGGGATATATAAAACCTGTAGCACAACTTCCCAAGGACAATGTGGGGAAAGCTTTTAGTAAATCCTAAATGCTTCAGAAACATGAACTACGAAAGTGTATTTCTTCTTTTTTCTAACAATGAAAGCCATCCAACTGTGGAAACAACCCATCTTCCACAAACCTGCCAAAGTGGTTTTCTTAAAGGGTACATTTAACCATGTCATCCCCCAACTCAATAAACCCTGGTGGCTCCTTATTGGCTTTAGGATAAATCAGGGGTGGAGAACCTGTGGTCTGGAGGCCACATGTGGCCTTCTAGGTCCTGAAGTGCGGCCCTTTGACTGAATCCAAACTTCACAGAAAAAATCCCCTTAATAAAAGGATGTGTTCCATAAAACTTGGATTCAGTCAAAAGGCTGCACCCAAGGACCTAGAAGGCCACATGTGGCCTCCAGGCCACAGGTTCCCCACCCCTGTGATAAACTATCGACATCTTTGTTTGGGTTCTAAAACATGACCTGGCCCCTACCTCTCTTTCCAGATTAGTTAAGTTTTAATAGCTTAAAACTACATTAAGACTTTTGGAACATCCCTTATATTACTCCACTTCCTGTCCACTGTGGTCCAGCTAGACTGGCCTTCTCTCTCTGTTCCTTCACTCAACTCCTCCAACACTGTACATATCTTGTATGAACAATTATTTACATGATGTGAGCTCCTTGAGGGCAGGGACCATGTTTTTGCTTTTCTTTGTATCCTCAGCATTCAACACAGTGCCTAGTACTCAGCAGGTGCTTAATATATGCTTGTTGACTATTGACTGATTCCATTTTCTCCTTTGCACCGGCCACCCTCCATGCTTGGAATGCCCTCTCTTCTCTTTTCACCTCCTACCAAACTGACTTCAAGCACCACTTTCTGCATGAAACCTTTCCTGATTCCCCTCCCCCCCACCCCCACTCCAGATCTTAGGGCTCTCCTCTCCCTATTATATATTACATGTATGGGTCGGTATGTATGCAGATACATATACACACATACATATATACATACATCTCTCCCTCTCTCTCTCTATATACACATATATATGTAGAGAGATGGATAGATGGATGGATGGATGGATGGGTGGATGGATGGATAGATAGATAAATGTCCATAGACAGATGCTTTCTCCTCCTGTGGAATGTAAACTTCTTGAGAGCAGAGACTACTCATTTTTTGTCTCTGCATCCCTAGTGCCTGGCCCAGTGCCTGGCACATAGTAAGCACTTAAGAGATGAATGTTGATTCATGGGCCGCCTCAGCAGCAGTTATTTCCATGAATCCCCAATAATAAGCATTGTTCTGTGGAAAGTTTGTCATTTACAACTAACATTCTGTAAAGGCAAGTGTGTAAGGCCTAGAATTATCTCTGCAGGGTGAACAAAGGCTTCAGAGGTACAACGGCCCAATGAGTAACATGTAATTTATGTTAATTTCCTGTAATGGCCTGAACCAAGAATTGGTCCTCTTAGTTGAACAACAGCACAGAAGGTCATAAAAAATTGGCCGGTGGTTTCTACTTAGCTTGTGGGGAGGGGACTGAATGACCACGGAGACAGAAGAGAGCATTTCAGGAATGTATTTCATTGGCTCCTTTAAAAGGATGGTTTGTGGGGCTGTGTAGAATGGCTTCAGAGAGTGTTCATAAAAAAAAAATAGACAGATTATTAACAAGTACATGGAAGAATGCTCTAAATCACTAATAATAAAAGAAATGCACATTAAAACAATCTTGGGGTTTCGTTTGTCATCCAGAAAACTGACAAAGATGACAAAAAGATGGGAAGAGTGAATGTTGGAGGGGTTATGGGAAGGCACGCTGGTACACTGTCGGTGGAGCTGTGAATCAGTACAACCATTTTGGAAGACAATTCGGAAATACACAAATAAAGTGACTAAAATGTCCACAGCCTTTGACCTCGAGATTCCATTAATGGGCTTCTTCCCAGAGTGCACTGATAAGTGATTTATAATTGGCTCTCTGAAAAAGCATAATATACTTCTAAGTTTAATCTGCATTATTTATGTTTCCTCCATCATTTTCTTAGACAATCAATAAAACAAATATATTAAAATAAAATAAAATAAATCAACAAAATAAAAAATTAAATCCTGATCTAGCATTTGCTGATTTCCAAGGTGTCAAAGGTCACACTGAACATTTAACAATCGGCTAGTGAGCTGGCATGAGCTGGTTCTAGCACATGCCTGCTTATATCCTGAGGAGGCCACTGATGAAAAGAAAGTACACCAAAGTATTTATAGCAGTAATCTTTGTGATAGCAAAGAATTGGAAACAAAGTAGATGTCCACTGGCTGGGGAATGGCTAAACAAATTGTGGTACAGGAGTGTAATGGAGTATTTGTTATTTTTCAGACGTTTCAGTTGTATCAGACTCTTCATGACCCCATTTGGGGTTCTCTAGGCAAAGATACTAGAGTGGTTTGCCATTTTATTCTTCAGCTCATTTTATAGATGAGGAAACTGGGGCAAACAGGGTTAAGTGACTTGCAGAGGGTCACACAGCTAGGAAGTGTCTGATGTGGAATTTGAATTCAGGTTTTCCTGATTCCAAGCCCAATACTCTATTCATAGTGCTACCTAGTGGCCCAAATGGAATGTTACTGTGCTGTAAGAAATGTACATGGTCTGGTGATGAATACAGAGAAGCATAGGAAGATCTATAAGAACTGATGCAGAGGAAAGTAAGTAGAATTAAGAGAACAACAGATTCAATGGCTACAACAATGTAAATGGAAAGAACAACCAGACACAAAGGAAAAGTGAATGTTGCAAAATGAGAAAGAACAAATATAGCTGAAGAGAAGAGATTTGAGAAGGCACCCCCAGCCCCGTCCTTTTTGCAGAGGGGGGAGATAAACAAGCGCTGTGCACCGTACAAATGTTCAGACTTCTTTCAGGGCATTGATCGGTTATGTTGTTTTTCTTCTTTTTTTAACCTTGTTAAAATGCTATTTGTTATATAGGATGGTTTTTGGGGATGGTTCAGGATACTAACGGGAGGAAACTGTGATGATAAAAAAAAAGACATCAATAAATACTTTTTAAACAAAACCCCAACGTGACAAGTGGCCATCTTTTCAGCAAGAAGTGCTTATCAGGAGGTCATTGGTCGCAGAAGGGATCTTAGAGGTCATCTAGCCCAATCTCATTATATAGAGAAGGAAACTGAGGACCTGAAAGGCTAAACAATTTGTCCCCTTCTAGAACAATGATGTCAAACTCAAATAGAAAAGGATCCCTGTGGGCTACCACAAATTAACGTTATCCATGTCATATTGTGTTTTTATTTACTTTGTTAAACATTTCCCAATGACATTTTCATCTGGGTTCTGGCTGGGGAGTTTCGTGGGCCCTGTAGAGCCCTACCAGCATGAGTTTGACACCTCTTGTCCAGAAGGAAATAACAGAGATGGGATTCACATTCAGGTTTTCTGATCCCAAACCTACAGCTTTTCTCACTGTACCACAATCCCTCTTAGATGATGCCCCCAACCCACTCTGGCAGGAAGCACTTTTTTTTATTGATTTATTTTGATTTATCAACAATCACTTCCATATGCTTTTGAGTTGAAAATTTTTCTCCCCCTTCTTCCCCCCCAACCTCCCCAAGATGGCGCACAATCTGATATAGGCTTTACATTTACATACCCATTATACATATTTTCACATTAGTGAAGTTGTAAATAAAAATTAAAACCAATAGAAGGAACCATCAGAAAGATGAAACAAAACTCAACAGAAGGTAAAAATGCAGGAAGCATTTTTAGGGAATTAAAATGCAGCATGGTGTAGAGGATAGAGAGCTGGTTTCAGAGTTCAAGTCTTGGGTTTAAGTTCTGACTCTGACACATCCTCGAAAATCACTTAACCTCTCAGTGCTTCTCTCTAATCAATTAACTAACTAGCATTTATTTAGGGCCAGGCACTAGAGATATAAAGACAAAAAGGAAACAGACCCTTGACCTCAAGGACCTCATATTCTAATGGGGGAGACATCCCTTACACATGTAGATGTAGTCAAAATGCATAAAAAGTTGAGATACGGTTGTCTCAGGAGGGAGGCCTTTGCAGCAGAGGGGCCAGAAAAAGAATCTATCCAGAGAAAGGACTGATAAATGACGTATATATAGAATGATTTCACATATATATACATATACATATGTATACACACATACACACACACATACTTGTGTCTAATGGTAGCCATCTCTAGGGCAGGATGGGGCAAGTGGGAGAAGGAAGAAAAAAAGAAAAAAGTTACATGATAACTTTATTATATATTTAAAAGGAATAGCAAGTTGTACATAATAGATTTGCAATTTCATATGCAATCATCTTTATTCTACTATGTTATGGAAATTCTTGTTTTATTTTATAAATTAAAAATAAACTATAGATATTTTTTCAAAGGCAAAAAGAAAAGTGGTATTGGAACTGAATGGAAAGAAATCAGGGATTCCAGGAGGTGGTGATGAGGAGGGAGAGCACTGGAGACATGGCAAGGGAGTGTCATGGGAGAGGAACAGCAACTAGGCCCACACAGATGAACTATAGAGTATGAGGAAGGAAGGAAGGTATAAGAAGACTAGAAAGGTAAGAAAGAGACAGGCTGGGAAGAGCTCTGAATGCCAAATAGAGGAGTTTATAGTGGATCCTACAGGTAATAGGGAGCTACTGGAATTTATTGAGTAGGGGAGTGACATGTCAGGCCTGAGCTTCAGGAAAATCACTGTGGCAGCTGGATTGTAGTGGGGGATGGAATTGAGGCAGGGAAACCAATTAGGGAGTTGTTGTAATAGTCCAGACGAGAGGTGATAAGGGCCCACACCAGGGTCGGGGCTGTACGAGTGGAGAAAAGCAAATGGGTGTGAGAGATGTCATGGAGGCAGAAACATCAAGATGTGGCAAATGAGTGGACAGTCGGGATGAGTGGGAGTGGGGAGTTGAGGATGGATGACTGGAAAGATGGCGGTGCTATTGACAATTACAGGGAAGTTTGGAAGAGTGATAACTTTTGGGGGGAAGATGATGAGTTCTGTTTTGGCTTGTTGAATCTGAGATGCCCACAGGACATCCAGGTCAAGATGTCCAAAGAGGCAATTGGTAATTCATGACTGGAACTCAGGAGAGGAAAGAGAACTCGAGCTCTAGATCTGGGATAGATCATCTGCATAGAGAAGATAATTAAATATGTAAAAGCTGATGAGGTCATCAAATGAGAGATTATGAGAAGAAAAGAGAGTCTAGGACAGAGCCTTGGGGGACGCCCAAAGTTACTGGAGGGGGGGGCCTGGATGAAGATCCAGCAGAGGAGACAGAGAAGGAGCGGTCAGAGAGGTAGGAAGGAAGACTACTATGTTAAAGAAGAGTTGTCATTCTGCATTAGCAAAGGGAATTTCCTCATGAGGGAGTTCTATACATCAATGAAATCACAGGATTATAGAAAAAAATGCAGTACATTCAGATGGCTGATGGGATTGAAAGAGTTTAGGATAAGGACCTGGAAAGTCTGGGTTCTTCTCCCATACTTCTGCCACTAGCTAGATGTATGACCTTAGGTAAGTAATTTTTTCTAGGCCTCCATTTCCTCCTCTGTAAATCTAAAATAGGGCCACTAGGTGGCGCCATAGTACACCGAATACTGGGCTTAGCATCAGGAAGACTCATCTTCCTGAGTTCAAATCTGGACTCAGACATTTACTAGGTGTGGGACCCTGGGCAAGTCACATCACCCTGTTTCACTCAGTTTCCTCATCTGTAAAATGAGCTGGAGAAGGAAACAGCAAACCACTCCAGTACCTTTGCCAAGAAAACTTCAAATAGGGTCACAGAGAGTTGAACATGACTGAAAAACAACTTAAAACCAACAAAAATGAGAAAAATAACACTTGCACTACTATACTCGAGCGTGTACATGATTCAGTGCTTGGCACCAAATCTGGTCTGGCACACAATGCTAATAAATGCTAGTTGACTGACTATATGATCAACAAATTCAAAATGGACCTCTTTATCTTTCTTCCCTCTTCCTAATTTCCCTATTTCCGTCAAAGACACCACATCCTTTCAGTCACTCGGGTTCCCAATCTTGGAGTCACCGGCGCCTTCCTTTTCCTTCCATGCCCTGTACCCATCCAATCAATCGCTCAAATTCTGTTGATTCTACCATCAGGGAACCTTGTGCCCTTTCATTTGTCTGTACATAATTGGCCACACTACACCTTGCCTTAACTCCTGCAATAGTTATCTAATTAGTCCTCCTGCCTCCAATCCAGCCTCCAAACAGCGGCCAGGCAGGTATTTTTAAAGAACAGTTCTGACCAGGTCATTCCCCAGCTCAGGAAGTTGGTGTGGCTCCCCATTGCCCCAAGGAGTTAGGAGTTTTAGGAGCCATGACCCAGGGCCGTGTCAGTCTGTCACCTGCAGGAAGAAGCAGAGAATAAAAATAGACAACATGGAAGAGCGAGTTTTGGAGAGATGAGTTGGGTTCAATGGTTAACTCCTCCAATGAGCCCTCTGTCTGGTTCTCTGGTCCTTTACTGGCCTATTCACATTCATAAGACGATTTTCCTGCTTGTTTCAGCCTTGGAGATTTTGAAATCTGAAAAAACCTGATGCTGCCCTGGCCCAGGCACTTCTTCTGTCCTCTGTCATTGGGCCACGAAGACAGAGGCCCCCGTCAGGAGCTGGAAGATGATGCTTCCTCCTATTCTGCCACTCCCTCTTGAAGAATCTTCTGTGGCTCCCCACTGCCCCTAGGATAAGATGCAGACTCCCCGGCTTGGCCTTTAAAGCCCTTCACCACTTGACTCCCATTTACCCTTCTGGCCTTATTTCATGACGTAGTGAAGCAGCATCTACTCACTACCCCAGTCACTCTGGGTCGCTAGCTGCGCCCAACACACGACGTTTCATTTCTCGCCTCTGTGAAGGACATGGCGCCTCCTCACTTCCACCTCTTAGACCAGTTGGCTTCTTCAAGAGACATCTCTGGTGCTGCCTCCTACAGGAGGTCTTTCCCTGATCCCTCCCTGCCCCAAGTGAGGGCTTGAAATCACTTTGAATGACTTTGTATCTACTTAGCTCTAGGCATGTTGCAAGCTCCGAGGAGAATGTAAGCTCCTTGAAGGCAGGGACTATTTTGGCATTGGTTTTCTGTATCCCCAGTGCCTGCCTGGTACATAATGGTATTGTCATTCAGTCATTTCAGTTGTGCCCGACTCTTCACGACCCCGTTTGGGGTTTTCTTGGCAAAGATCCTAGAGCAGTTTGCTGTTTCCTTCTCAAGATCATTTTACAGATGAAGAAACTGAGGCAAACAGGGTGAAGTGACTTGCCCAGGGTCACACAGCTGGTAAACGTCCGACGCTGGATTTGAACTTAGGTCTTCCTGACTCCAGGACCACCTGCCTCCAAATAGGCCCTGAATCGCTGTGTATTGAATGGAATTGACTCCATAGAGATGACAGAAAGCCTTCCTGGCCTACTCCAGTGGCTAGAGAGATTTCTCCCCCTTTTAATGATCTGGCAGTGCAGTGAATTGTTAGATTTAGAGTCAGAAATCCCAGCTAATAATAATAGTTAGCACTTCCATAGCACTTTAAAGCTTGCAAAGCACTTTACAAATATTACCTCATTTTACTCTCACGACAATCTCGAGACGTAGGTGCCACTATCATCTCGATTTTATAAATGAGGAAACTGAGGCATACTCTTTCCCCATAGGTGGTGATTGCCTAGCTTTGTTTAATTACTGGCATGTGTAATAAGGAGAGGATTGGATTTGGGGTCAGGGAAATCTGGGTTAAAATCCCACCTGTGGCACTATATAGGACCCTGAGCAAATCACTTAACCTCTGCTTCAGTTTCCTTATCTGCAAAATGGGGATAAATAATAGTACTGCCTCTCGGGGTTGCTGTGAGGATCAAATTAGACATTTGTAAGGCATTTTGCCAACCTTAAGGTACTATAGAAATGGTAGCTATTAGCTCTCTAAGCCTCAGTTTCCTCATTTGTAAAATCATGATATTAGTACTTGTGTCCTCATAGTTAATATGAACATTGAATGATATAATATACATAAAGAATTTTACAAAGCTCAAAGTGCTGTATAAATGTGAGCTATTAATAGTTGACATTTACAATAATTAAATAAATTGATACAAATATATAAGAATTAGAACCTTTCCCAAGGAGATAAGTGGTTAAAGGGTAGGGAACAGGCAGTTTTCAAAGGAAGAAATCCATGCTATCAATAATCATATGGGAAAAATGCTATAAATCATTAATAACCAGAGCTCTTCTCTAATTATTCATTAAAACAACACCAAAGTTTCACTTCACATACCCATGAGATAGGCAAAGATGACGAAAAGAGGAAATGGAAACTGCCAGGAGGGACTGTGAGTGGAAGACAAGCACACTTATACATTGTTGGTAGAGCTGTGAATTGGTTCAGCTATTCTGAAAAACAATTTGGAACTATAGCCAAAAAGTCACTCAACTATCCATATTCTTTTCCCAAAGATAGAGGGAAAGGACCTATTCACGGAATTTTACAGCAGCCCTTTTTACTATAGCAAAGAACTGGAAACAAAGCCAGTGCCCATCAGTTGGGGAATGGCCAAACACATCATGGTACAACAGATGTAAAGGAATGTTATTGTGCTGTGAGAAATTAGGAATATGATAACTGGGAGAAACCTTGTATGAAAGAATATAGAGTGAAATGAGTAGAATCAGGGAACAATTTACAGGATCACCACAATGCAAATACTACAAAATTACCAAAAATACAACTTTGAAAGACTATGCAGCTTTGAGCAAGGCAGTGATTCATCATGGCTTCAGAAGACTGAGGATGAAACACTCTACCCACATATTAGAAGAAAAGTGATGGACTAAAGGTGAAGAATGAGACATGCATTTTCAAATCTGATGGCCAAAAGCTTTGTCATTTGCTTTGCATGACTCTAGTCATTTGTTATAATGGAGGGCAGCTAAGTAGCACAGTGCCCAGAATACTGAACTTGGAATCAGGAAGAACTGAATTTGAATCCTGCCTCAGACACTAGCTGTGTGACCCTGGGCCAGTCACTTAACTTTTCTAGGCCTTAGTTTCCTCATCTGTAAAATGGAGATAATAATAGCACCGACTTCCAGAACTATTATGAGGATAAAATGAGGTAACATATGTAAAGGGCTATTTAATAAATATTTATTATCTATTTATATTAATTATTACATTATTTGATAAATAATGTAAATAGTAGCTATTATTTTATTTGGATAGCGATACGAGTTAGCGGGATATGAAAAGATGCAAAAAGATTAAAAGAACATCAATAAGATATTTAAAAATACACAAAAGAAAACAAGAAGATTCTGAAGGGGACACAAGCGAAACCATTTTGTTACCACTGTGTTAAATTTAATACATACTTAAACCCTATGTGACCAAAGTTTATAGTTTCATATACAATTCTCTTATTTTGCTTTTCTGAAATGCTTCTGTTGATTAATGATGGTTAAGTTCGTTTAATATTGTTTTAGGTGGGATATAACATGGGCAGCATTAGTTGCTGATGGCCAAGTCCTTCAATACTAGTATCATGCCATAAGATATCCCATGCTTGCATTCCCCAGGTGCCCTAAGCCCTTAGACTAGGGTGGAACTCACAGCATAAATTCCAAGAGTGGGTCCATCTGTAATCCATATGGACCATGGGCTGCTATTATTTACTCGCTCCACACTCATGTGTCATGTTAGATGTTCATCACTGAGCAATCTTTCTAGGTGATAGGGGCTTGAGCTCAATCACCAGAGCTCAGATATATGACTCAGTCCAATTTCTAAGGCATCATGGTTCAGATTCCTTCTTAGGTATACCTTGTATCCTGGCTCTAAATTAACAAATGACTATATACAGACACCAGGAGGAAACAGAGGCATGCCACGTGAGCATATGACTGTATTCCCAAGGTGATCAGCAGCCAGGGCCATCTTGAACAAATAGAAAATAATGGAAAGACCATTTAAACCACCACAATGGCTGCTGTAAGTTTCTTGAAACCATACCAACTATTTATTCCAACACTGTTCCATATACTTCACTTACTCTCACAAAAGAAGAACTAGTTTGACAAATGTACTCTAGTACTTCATGCATAACACATCTAATTTAAAGACCTATTCTTCTGTGATTTGGGTACACACACAGCTTTTGAAACTCACCTTTGATCCACAGCCCCAGCTGTGTTCCTTCACCCCAACTTCCAATATCATAAGAGTCACAATTCACAGCCTCTACAGCTTTGGGAGAGTATGTGAAGTCATCATTTACCCAATGAGATTTGGTGCCTCCAACTCTACTCAGAAGAGTTAGGCCTTTATCAGCCTCCATCTGAACCTCCAGCTTTCAAGAACTGGAGATGCCACTCCAAAATTCCAACTCAGATTGGTGCGGCAACTTGGTATATATGCTAAGAGGTCACCAGCCTTTCTATAAGTAAAGGAGCGTCAGTCTCTTTTTTCTTCCTATGTGCGTCCTGCTGTGCCAGTAAAGAAGAGAGCCCCTTTCTGGATTGTTTTGTGGGAGGCTTTGGTTATCATCCATTTGCATTCAGCTGAATAAGACTCACCTTTCTCCTGAGCCATCTCTTGCAAACAGAAGTAAATGACTCTCGCTCCCAGGCTGAAGCCAATCAAAGTGACAGGTCGTCTACCCTTAGAAGGAACAGAAGAAGATCATGGGTTAGAATATATTCAAAGAATGTTGGATCTGATAGAGAGTTTAGAATATAGACTTTTGAATTTTGAAGAGATGTTAGAACATGGAAATCATAGTTAGAAGGAACCACTTAGAACACAGAATTCTGGATATGGCAGATGCTTCAGAATGTAGAATGTGGAAGCCGGACTAAAGACATTCAATGGGGAGCACCTCATCACTTCTCCAGGAAGGCCATTCCACTTTTGGACTGCTCTAATTGGTATGAAGTTTTCCCTAACATACCTACATTTTTGTAACTTCTACCCACTGCTACTGGTTTTGCTGTCTGGGATGAAAGAGAACAAATCTACTCCTTTTCTATGACAGCCCTTCAAAGTTTTGAAGACAGTTACCCCATCCCCCACTAAGTCTCCTCTGTGCCAGACTAAATGTCCCAGACTAAATTTAGTCTCCAGACTAAATTTCTTTGATGGATTGTGTTTTTCTGAATACTCTCCAGTTTATGAATGTCTTTCTTAAATTACTTCCCTATTCTGGAAATTATGCTGCTCTTAATGTGGTCCAAACATTTCTAGCTACTATAATACACTGTTGACTCACATTGAACTTGTGTGTACAGTTGTTTTTCAGTTGTAACCCCATTTGGGGTTTTCTTGGCAAAGATACTGACATGGTTTGCCATTTCCTTCTCCAACTCATTTTACAGATGAGGAAACTTAGGCAAACGGGATTAAGTGACTTGCCTAGGGTCACATAGCCAATAAGTGTCTGAGGCCAGATTTGAACTCAGGAAGAAGATCCAGACTCCAGGGCCAGCGCTCTATCTACAGCACCACCGAAATTACAGACCATTAAAATCTTCAAGGATTTTCTGGCAAAGCACTTGTTCCTGTACTTCTAAAGTTGATTTTCTGAACCCAAGTAGAAGATTTTACACTTATCTCTACTGAATTTCATCTTATTAGATTCGGCCCAGTGCCGTCCTGTGTTAAGGGTTTTTTTTAATATTCATTCTATCTTCCTTTGTGTTAACTATACCTTCCACCTTTAAATTTGATGAGCCTTTATCTGAGTCATTGATAAAAATGTTGGCTAACTTTCCACCAAGCACAGACCCTGAGGCTCTCCACTGATGACCTCCTCTACCAAGCCTACGATGAACCAGTAACAATTAACTACTTTTGAGTTTGACCATTTAACCAGTTCTGAACTGATACTTTATCAAATCCTTTGTTAAACCTAGGTTATCCATATCTACATTATTTCTCCCATCTACCAGTTTAGTAACACTGTTAAAAAAAGAAATGAAGTTAGCATAGCATGATTTGTTCTTCATGAAGTCATGTTGGCTCTTTGTAATCACTGTTTCCCTTTCTGGATGCTCACTAACCATCTTTTTCATGATCCAGTCTAGAATTTCCCCAGCAATCAAAGCCAGCTCACTAGCCTGTAGTTTGCAGATTTTTCTTCCTTCTTTTTATTTTTTTGGAACATTAGGATATTTGTCTTTCTCCAGTTCTGTGGTTCCTTTCTTTTTTTCCTTCATGGTTTTTAAAAAGAAGAATATAAAACTGTTTATTGACCATTGTTCACCAGTATTTACAATAAAGTAAGCAATATATAGTTGTATAACATTCCAATGACTAAAAATTATTTTTGCCTAAGTCCTATGGAACCAAGGGACCCAAATAATAAAAAGGCTGGTACTATGTATTTAAGGGATGGGTTGGGATAAAGAAAGAGAAACATTCATGTCATTAGTATAGAAGACTACAAAATACTGGTAAGTTGGCTTGCCTACTTATGCCCATAGAGATAAAAATGCAAGCCTGTCAAATATCTACTCTTATTGGAAGAATATTAAGATTCCAGCAGATGGGGATGTTGTTTGTTTTTTGCATCAGCAATACTTGTAGCTTTGAACAAGCAATTACAAGCTTTCTGCATTGACTTTATCACTGAAATAAGCACTTGATACTAAGGAACTATTAACTTCTCTACATTCAAGAAAAACTCCATGATTAAGGGACGCCTCTACTTTCCGAATCAGGAAGTCTAAGTTTTTCTCTTTGAAAATCAAGGCCAAAATGATTCTACTTTTAAGCTTTTTTTCCTTTTAAAGCAAGTTTTGGCAGCATTTACCCATGTTTCTAACCTAGGATTGAAAATTTTCAGACTGGACTCTCATCAAGTGAGAGCTTGGTCTCTGGGATAATGCAAACAAGCTAGCTAACATTTTTATACCCTTTTACAATGAATGGCAGTAATTGTTTTCCACCCTAACTCTGTCCGTCTGTATTACCATTGATAAGGATTTGGAGAGAAAATTTATTTTCCTTAGATCCCTCTTGTAGAAATCTGGAGTGATTTTCACACCCCTTTGGGTCCATAGGGAAGGGGCTCATCACCACCTTAACAGATGCAGGACATTCTTAGAACAGCTCTTCATTCATCTCTACTCCATCCAGCAGGGTTTAAAAATCTTTCTGGTCCGTTCCTAAGTGGTTAGTGTCTGGACTGCAGAGAGCGCAAATCTGATGGGCTGGCCATGTCGTTCAAATGCCAAATGTGTGCTTGCCTAAAAGACTATTTTATGGAAAACTCACCCAAGGGAAGCTCTCACATGGAGGTCAGAAGAAGCAATACAAGGAAACTCTCAAGGTCTCTCTGAAGAACTTTGGAATTGATTCTGAGACATGGGAAACACTGGCACAGGGTTATCCAGCATGGCGTACCCTCATCAAAGAAGGTGCTATGCTCTATGAGCAAAGCAGAATTGCAGTAGCTCAAAAGAAACGTGAGATGTGCAAAATTAGAGACATCTCCACCCCACGTGTTCATGTGGACTATTTGTGCTCAACCTGTGACAGATCCTTCTGAGCTCATGTTGGTCTGACCGGCCAAAGTTGGACACACCGTACCTTGACTCTGACATAGCGATGTCATTTTAGTGCTCCTCAAAAACAAAGGACAACAATCAGTGTTCGGACACTTGGAGACAAAAAAATTTCTGTGGTTTAGGAGGAACTGATTCCTAGACTCACCAGAACCAAGTAATAATAATCAGTTATAATAACAATAATAACAATAACAATAACAATAACGATAGCTAGCATTTATATAGCTCTTTAAGGTTTGCAAAGCACTTCACAAATACTATGTCATTTGATCCTCACAATAACCCTGGGAAATAGGTGGTATTATTATCCCCGTTGCATAGATGAGGAAATTGAGGCAGACAGAGGTGCAGTGACTTGCTGAGGTCACACAGCTAGGAAGTAGCTGAGGACAAATTTAAACCAAGGACTTCCAGACTCCAGGTCTAGGACTCCATCCAGTGTGCCACCTAGCTGTCCAAGTTGCCAGAAGCAATTTTAGGTAGAATTACCTCTAATCATAAAATGTAACTTCTATTAACAAGTTGGGTTTCAAGAGAATGTCAAAATTCTACCCAGACTGGCAATTCTCTTAGGTAAACTTGGGCATACATGGGTTAAACATTTATTTGTTAGGGTTCAGAATAGTGTGAATGGTATTAATAAATATTTGTAAAAGTTTTTCTTGAGTGTGGAGGAAGTTAATTGTTCCTTAGTATCAAATGCTCTTTTCTGGGATAAAGTCAATGCAGAAAACTTACAGTTGCTTGTTCAAAGCTACAGGTGTTGCCAATGCAGAAAAACAAAATTAAACTCCAAATCTCAAACCAATTCAAACAAAAGAAAAACTTAAAAAAATTCATTTCACTCAGCTCTTATAGAATGTAGGTGGTTCCTCACATGACCATTAAACCAAAGAATATAAATGAGATTCAGAGTTTATTAAATATATTTGAATATATACACATATATGTGTATATAAGCATATGTATAAAGGTATACCATTGTGCACATATATATATATATATATATATATATATATATATATATATATATAATTATAGGTACCTAACTACATGTATGTGAATGCATAAACATATATATATACACACACATGTGTCTGCATGTTTATGGTATATATGTATATGTATATTATGTCTACAAAAGCAATGGAAACTATTTTGCTTCAGCTTCTAGAGTACCAGGTCAGTTGGCTTTATAAAAAGCTATGCCTATCTGAGGACACTGCACATTTGATCCTTTTGCTAGCACTGAATTGACCCCATTGGAATCTTTCTACTTCATGAGAAAAGTCAATTCTTCCCTGCTGTCTGCAGCATCACTTCCTCCCTCTGGAATCTAGACCTGGATCTAGCTGTCGGGCCAAGCCTCTCGGTTCATCAGTGAACTTTTTTCCCCTTTGTTGACTGGCTATCATCCACTTCACTCTTAGATAACGATTTTCTATTCCTTCCGTCTTTTCCTCAACAGCCTTTTGGAAATCAAGAAGCTCTTCAATCTAGATCATGTCTATTTCCTCTGGATTTTCACATCTGGTTGGCATCTGTGGATCCTTTTATATTTTAAGAAATATTCTACTTTCCCATTCACTCCTCATCAGTCCTACCCTTTCTCCACCACAAACTCCTTGGGGGCTTCACACCCCTTAATGTTTTACTCTTGTTATTCCATTTCTTTCTCATCCTTTTGATGTCCATAATTATATGCATATATTATATATATGTGTATATTATAAACACACATATATCATATCTATGTATACATATACATATATATCTCTGTCATATGTGTGTATATGTTAATTCTCCCAAGAGCATGTAAACTCTTTGAGAAACACATGATTCTAGATTTAGAGTTAGCAGGGACCTTGGAAGCCATCAAAAAACTACCTCCCAGGGCTCTTTTGAACATAAAATGAGATATTATAATTATATATATGAGATAATGCTATCATATATAATATATAACATTATTATATATAATATATTATATAGCATATATGACATACATGATACATCATATATTATGATACATATTACATATATCAATCATATCTATCTAGGTATATCTATAGACATATATATCTACATATAGATAACATATAGATATTTCCCTATACATAGACATGTAAATCTACATATGGATAATATGAGATAACATAATAAAATGATCTTTGCAAGACTTGAAATGCTATCTCAGTGTTAGCTATTATGTAGTCCAACGTCCTCATTTCACTGATGAGGAAAGTGAGAGCCAAGAAAACCCACAACTCTAATTCCAAATCCAGCCCTCTTTCTACTGTACCCATATCACCACACAAACAAAGGCCTCTATTTTTGTCTTCATATTTTCACACCTAAAATACAAGGCTTTCTATCTATTAGGCATTTAGTAAATGCTTGTTGATTTAAATCTGAATTCAAATTTGTGGCTGCAGGGTGTGTGACTCTGAGTAAGTCACTTAACCTCTGCCTCAGTTTCCTTACCTGTAAAATAGGGATCATAATAGCACCCATCTCCCAGGGTTGTTGTGAGAATCAAATGAGATAATAATTGTAAATCATTTATCACAGTGCCTGGCACACAGTAGGTGTTTAATAAATGTTTGTTTCCCTCCTTCCTCCCTAGAGTGATGGAGGCTGGTTCCTTTCTAATATCAGTCTTTGTGTCCCCTCTTGCTACCCTGGGACAGCCTCATGCAAAAGGGCTGTGTCCACAGGCAAACCTTCCCTTTCCCCCTTCCTTACTGCTCTATCTATAAGCGACAGAACTAGTTTCAGTTCGTGGAAAGTTTGTGGCTACCTGTTGCCGGCTGAGCAGTACATGGGCCAGGTGTTTGCCAACCTCTGCGGACCGGCGAAGGCACACCCCCCAGGGGTTGTCGATGACATTGGCCACAGCGAGGAGGGAAGTTGGCCAAGTCAATGCTGTCAAGATACCTGGAAGAAATAGGGAAAACATCAGGGATGGGAAGCAATCCTTGGGGGAAAACGGTCAGCCTGTGAAGTTGATGGCACTACTCTAAGTCTGAACTGAGTTTTGCCCATTCAAAGACGGACACAGGGCATGACGGTGAATGCCTGTAAGCCCAGCTCCTGGGAAGTCTGAGACTAGCAGATCTCTTAGGCGCTGAAGTTCTGAGCTACAGTGGACTATGCAAATTGGGTGTCTGTATTAAGTTTGGCAATAATAAGGTGAGAGCCTAGGAATGGGGTGCTACCAGGTCGCCTAAGGAGAGGGGAACTGATCCTGGTCAGAAATGGAGCAGGTCAAAGCTCCTGTGACATCAGTGGTGGGATTGGGCCGGGGAGCTGCTACTGTGTACTACCCTGGGTGAGATGGGGAGATGCAGTCTTTAAAAAGAAAAGTCTGAATGATTAAAAGTCTTGGGTTTTATGTATGGAACAAATATGAATAGGAAAGGGCAAGTTAGGAAGGAAATAGTAGAAAAGGATTAGATAGGTCATAAAATCTTAGAGCTGGGAGGGCTCTTAGAACACAGTGTCAGAGCTGGGAGGACCCTTAGAACACAGACTGTCATATCTGGGTGAGGTCTCAGAAAACAGACTGTTAGAGTTGGGAGGGGCTTTAGAACACAGAATGTCAGAGGGGGGAGGGACTCTAGGACACGAGTTCTTAACCTTTCTTCACAGACCCTTTTCCATATTGTGTTTTAAAAATAAATTCATAATTGAAATAAATATTAAATTTGTTAGAAGTTAGTGAAAATAAATATGTAATTTGCCCCCATCCAAGTTCCGCTCTGGAATCTAAGATGGACCCCTGCGGGGCGTGAGGGTCTGTGACCCCTAGATTAAGAAATCTTGCCTTAGAATATAGATGTCAGAGCTGGAAGGGCTTAGAACACAGAACACCAAAGATGAAAGGTTCTTTAGAACAGCATTTCTTAAACTGTGGGTCTCGGCCCCTTATGGGGCTGCAAAAATTTGGCAGTAGTAAAATGTTTCTGAATGCGCGATGAGCAAAGATGAATTAAAAATCCAAGGAGTAATGAATGAGAGGTGTTTCTGGCAGTGCTTGTCGCTGTAGGTGCAGTAACTTCACTGCAGCCTTGGCTTTGAAACACAAAGCAGGCACACTTTGCACTCTGCATGCCCTCAGACCACACAACACCAACCAAAGCTGAAAAGAGTGCAAAAAGTTTGAGAAGCCCTCCTTTAGGACACCAGATGTCAGAGAAAGAAGCCAAAATCAAGGTCAGAAAAAACCTTAGAGTCTAACCTTTCACTTTTACTAATTGGGAAAAGAAGGCCCAGAGTAGTTCACTAACTCGTCCAAGGTCACACACATTGTAAGCAGCAGAGTCAGGTTGGGAATTCTAATCTCTTGGCTCCCTGCCTTCACTAGCTGCAATCTGGCTGGAGAGGTGAGCAAGGGCTGAAGTGCAGAGGGTCTTACCGGATAAGACTGTATATTTCAGGGCTTCTTGAGCCATCATGTTCACAAAGCCATTGAGCAGGGTCTCCAGGGCACTGCCAAGCTCCATCAGGTACTTAGATTCCCAGGCCAGGCAGTACTGCTCACTGCTCCGGGCCATGCTGGCCCAGGGAGTAGTGAACATTCCTAGGGGAAAACCACAGGGACAAACGGTTCACATGGGGAGTGGAGAAGGTCATTGCTGATCCAGAAACAGAAGCATAGGGGCCGGCAGAGGAGACCACAGAGCAACATAACCTGGAGAGGGGTCCATCACCCCCAGCCCAGGTCGGGCAGCTCCTGGAAACCCATGCTTACAACGCAGAATGAAGAGTCAGCAAACCTAGCTACTTGTCCTGGCTCTGCTACTCCAACAAGCATTTATTAAGCCCTTGGTCTCTTCCAGGCAGTGTGTGGGATCCTAAAACCAGGCAGTGCCTGCCCTCATAGAACTCACATTCTATTGGTGAGAATGGGGGTGGGGAGAACAACACTTACATAGGTAAGTAAATACAAAATATTTATAAAATCTAAAGAACAGAAAACAATTTCAGGAGGGGAGTACTAACCATGGGAGGAAAGCAGGTGACTTTTCTAAAGAGTTGGTCTGACCAGGTCACCTCCTTACTTAATGAGCTACAATGGCTCCCTATTATCTCCACGATCAAATAGAAAATCCTCCATTTGGCACTTAAAGCTCTTTATAACCTGGCTCCTTCCTATCTGGTTAGCCTTCTTACACTTTACTTTTCTCTGTGTTGTCTATGATTCAGGTACAGTGGCCTACCTGCAGTTCCTTGAGCATGATAATCCACTTCCCATCTCCATGTCTTTGTACTGGCTGATCCGACAATACCTCAAAGGCTCTCTTTCCACTTTGCCTCTTAGTTTCTACTGACTTTCTTCAAGACCCAGCTCAAATTCTACCTTGTGTAGAAGCCTTTCCAGGCCCCCCTTATTGCTGGTCCCTTCTTTCTGAGATTACTTTCCATTTATACTGTAAATAACGTGTGTGTGTATGTATGCACAAGATATATTTTGTATATGCGTCTTGCCTCTTGGCTTCAGTTTTCTCATCTGTTAAATGGGATGCCTACTTCAGTTCTTCAAGAATCTGTGACTTTGTGAGTGTAGGGAGCAGGGACAAGAGCACCTTCTACCAAGGAAGGAAGGTCATAGGCTCCACGCCTTTGTTTCAGAGGACCCTTGTGGCTGTTACTCCTCCCTTTGGTGATGAGCTCCTCTTAACACTTGGCTAGGCTGGCTCTTGGACAACAGACACCCAGTCCATTACCCACCAGAGCTTCCAATCTACTGTTAACAGGCTGCCTTTCATAGAATGAGGGTACTAGCCTAGTGCTGCAAGCATAGGATGTGTCCATGTGGCAGCTTTGGGAGCCAGCTTCCAGAAATTCATGACAGATGTACCCTTTTCCTCCCCACTTCAGATCACTGCAGGCATCCTGTTTCCTGTCAGCTGAATGTGTGGCAACAAAAACCTTTTAATAAGATGCTGAGCCTGAACTAAGGGACATACAAAAGTCTAGAAGAAATAAGCCCTCCTTTCCCTGATATCTCTGAATAAAGAAGAAGAAAAATTACTACAGACCTCAAGGTTGGGGGAGAAGTACCAATAGTGGCATCAGCTGGTTGTTACAGCCGCCTTATCTCCCCACCTTGTCACCATGTGGCCATAAACGATGATACTTTTTTTCCTCTGAATCTGTTGTTTCAGTCTTTCCCAATCTCAGGTGAATGAGTGTCAGTGATAGCACAGACCAGATTATGGCCTTTGGTAAGAAGCTGGTAATAGCAGGATAGGCTGTAGCCCTGAGGAGTGACCTGTTTGCCTCAATCTAGCAGGGAATCAACCTAGTCAGTAGCTGAGACACTATGTCCTGCAAGCAAGAGAGTGATTCATCCATTGGCTATAACACATCTAGAATTAAACTTAGTGGTGGTGGTGGGGGGATGTTTTGTGGCAACCATTTAAACTTGAGCTCACTCTCCCTAGGGACCAAAGTGAAGGAGGACATGCTCATGGTTTGTGATGTTTTCATACCTTGATCCTTACTATACCTTCCCTGAATATATTGCATTGCAGAGACTTGGAATCAGATGATACAGGTTCAAATCCTGGCCTGACTACTTACTTCCTAGGTGACCTTGGGAAAGTGATATGATCTCTCTTAGCCTCAGTTTCTTCATCTGTAAAATAGGAGAGTTGGACTAGATGACCTCTAAGAACCTTTTAAGCCTTAGATCTATAATTCTATGAATGATTATCCCCATTTACAGATGAAGAAACTGAGGCTAAGGAACATGGGAGGAAAGAAGAGAAAAAGGGAGGTGAGAAGGGGGAGAAGCGACTCAATGAAATTAAGTGTCTTCTCCAGAGTCACATAACTAATAACGGGAAGGGATAAGGATTGGCCCAAGCCTTCACTCTCCTATTCTACCAGTCCCTCCTGACCTGCTCCGTGGGGGTATGTTGTGTGGACTTAAGTGAGCATGTTATGTCAAGTGTCAAATATAACATTCTTCTCTTTTCCTGAAGTCGATTGAGCATCAGTGAACTCAGCACCAGGGCTAGCTCCAGAAGCCCACAGCCCCCTCTTGGCACATTCAGCCTTAAACTGAGATGCCATTTCATAACGTGCTTTTTCAAAGCCAAATTCCCGTGGGTGCATTGGAGGCTATGTTGGCCTGACTTGCACACAGCTTTCTTCCATCAGAGACGATTTGAGTTGTGGGTAAGAATCTCTCTCATTAAGGAGAAGATGGCTTTTTTTCATGAGTCACATGAGCTTTCTGTCAATAGTCAAAAATAACTTCTTGCAAAATTCCACCATGCCTCTGTTCAGGCCCTTTCTAAGGTCAAGAGGCAGCACAATGTATAGAAAGAAGCCTGGCCAAATGACATGGGGTCAAATCCCTCCTGTGTAAAGCCCCTGTCTGGGCTTTAATTTCTATAACATGAGGGAGAGAGGCCCGAGAAAGCCTGGGTTCAAATCATACCTCTGAAACATACTGGCCTTCTGATGACCCGAGCAAGTCATTTCACATCTTAATACCCTAGGTAAAGGTAGCCAAGCAGGCACAAACCTACATTGGTAGAGGTAATCCCTTATACACAGGCCTGATCTAAAAAGAAAAATGAAAGCACTGCAGGAGATGATCTCTGAAGTCCCTTCCAGCGCGTACAGGTCTACGATTCTGTGTTAATATGAAGTTCCTTACCCCACGGGAAAGCCACGCTGGGTCTGAGGACCAAACAGGCAGCTGTCAACCTGAAATCAGCAGATCCAAGTCGGTCTCAGCCTGGTCACTGAGTTGCTAGCTAGCAACGAGAGATGAATATAAGCTACTTACTAACATTAATATTCTTCTTCTGAAGCCTAATTCCTTTGCTCTCCCCCCTAGCCCATACACCTCAGTTAAGTACGTTGTGTGCCGTGATGTCAAGTACTTTTTGTATAACATTGTGCAGTATAATAAAGGCCAATGGGTATAGAGAGATAGCCCAGTGTAGATAGACAGAAAGTCAGCATCCGAGTGGGGAAACTGAAGCCTAGGACTCTGAGAGGGAGGAACCCAGGAACCTGGCAGACCTGGGTCCAAGTCCTGAGTCCCTCTTCTTCTTCCCTTTTTTTTTTTTCGGAGGTAATTGGGGTTAAGTGACTTATTCAGGGTCACACATCTAGTAAGTATCTGAGGCTGGATTTGAACTCAGGTCCACCTGACTCTGGGGCCAGTGCTCTATCTACTGTGACACCTCGCTGCCCTTCCAAGTGCCTTTTCTGATACATACTATACTGACTGCATGATTCTGGGCAGGCCACTTAACCCCTCCATTCCCCAGGCAAGTTTCTAAGGTGATAATCTGCAGAAAAGTTGCCAATAGAGGAAGAGTTTACTAAGCAGGAGTCCCCCTAAACCAATGAAATCATAGATTCCAACCTCTTTCCCTTCCCCATGCCTAGAACAGAGACAGAGAAGTGTGATGGATAGGCACCTTGGACTTGGAAGACAGAAACATTGGGTTCAAATCCTGCTCCTAGAAAGTCCCTGGACCTCTATGGGCCTCAGGCATCGCCCTCCAACTTAACAATCAAGTGTCTAGTATGGACCAAGAACTGGGAGGATGCTGCGGGTATACACACAGAGTATGAAACAATTCCTACTCTCAGAGAGCTTATGTTAGAACAGGGGAGACAATGAGTTTATATGTAAGGAACTGCTCTGCTCTGTGCTGGGAGAGTTGTGATCTGCGCTGGAGGAGGGTGTGTCCCACGCTGATAAATCACCGATCCCTCACAGAGTCATCCATTGTGTATCACAGCCAGGGGTGTGCTGAAGCCAGCTTGTACATCCTTGTGAGAGCTGATTGTTAAATTTTCAGTGTGAGCACTTGAGCCTCATAAATTAGCAGAGATACAAATCAGGGCTCGATTTTCTGTTTCGTTGATTGTCTAGACTTAGGAAACTGATGGAGAAAATGCTACCATGGCAGATTACATTTACATTAAAAACGCATCCTGTATCTGGGTGGTTCACTGAGTAGAGTGCTGAGCCTGTAGTCAGGGAGACCTGCATTCAAATATGGCCTGAGACATTTACTAGCTGTGTGACCCTGAGCAAGTCACTTCACCCTGTTGGTCTTAGTTTCCTCACCTGTAAAATGAGTTGGAGAAGGAAATGGCAAAACACTCCAGTATCTTTGCCAAGAAAAGCCAAATGGGGTCAGGAAGAGTCAGATATGACTAGAAAGACTGAACAATAACATTATTGTTCTGCCCCCCCCATAGAGCCAGTTGTTAAAACATTCACCAGCACACCCTTGATCACATACACATACAAAGAATGAGACAATTCTTATTTTCAAGGGGAGATAAGAAGCTATCTGTAGTGGGGTCTTATTCCCTAACTAGAGTGTGAGCTCCATAAGGGCAGACTTTGTATCTCCCTTCTGCCCAGCACAGTGTTCTGCATATAGTCGGTGCTTAATAAAGGACTGTTGAATGAATAAATGGTGTTGTGGGAGTGACCCTGGGTTCCTGAAGGCTACCCTGTGCAAACATAAGGCTGCCAGGTGCTACAAGATGGAAAGGCTCTGTGCACATCATCAGTGACGGGCTGGTAAAAGCACCAGCCAGACAGCTGGCCCGCAGTGCTGGCCACAGGGACTCCTGAGAAGAGGTTGCTATCTATCTTGGGAGAAGAAGCATCAACACGCATGGAATCAGGGATCACAGGATCAGCTGTCTGGAGATGGAAGAGAGCTCTGAGGTCAAGCCTTCCTCTTAGAGATGGGGCCTGGGAGGCGAAGCTACCTGCTCAAGACATAGAGGCAGCAAGTGTTAGAGGCGTGACTGGAACCCAGGACTCTTGACTCTAGACTCAGCATTCTAATAGGATGCCTCACGATCTTTTTAAACCAGTTCAGATAATACCAAATATGTTTAGCCCAAGTGAAGCTCTTCTGGACGCAGAGAGCTGTATTCCCTGAGAAGAGAAAGGCACTTCTTCTCCGAGGAATCTTGCTATGGAAATGTAGGTATTGGCAGATAATGGATCACTCAGCAAAGCACAGAAGAAGAAGAGGAGAATGGGGGTGGTTGGTGACTCCCCCCCCCCCGAAAAGGCACGGAGAGGGCTGGGATGGAGCAGGGGTGGGGGTCCCAGAGGAGACAGAAAACCTGCCAAGTGTCCTCCAACCCGACGACTGACTCCCACCTAGTGCCGGTGATTCATGTGGGTGCATACGATTATCACCAGAAGGAACCTAGAAAGCATTGCAAAGGATTCTAACGTCCCGGGCAGGAAACTGAAGACTGCAGGGGCACAGATGGTACTTTTGTCACTGCGGGTGCCAATCTGAGGTGAGGGCTCTGGAGGAGGAGAAAACTGAATCTGGAAGTGAACAGCTGGCTGAGGAGATGGTGTCAGAGAATGGGATTGGGATTTCTGGGTCATAGCCTAAGATATAGACGTGACAGGCTCCTGGCTGGAGACGGAGCGTCACTAACAAGGGCTACTAACAAGGTATTAGATTGTTGATGGACTGGCTGGTTTACTGAGAGGTCTGTGGAGAATGACTCATGTAAAAACAAAAAAAAACTTGTTTAAAAAACCATATAATGCCCAATTAACCTCATTTTAAAAAAAAACCCAGTTACTGGACTGGCAGATAAGGAGATTTCCATAGAAAGAGTTTAACCTAGATTTAAAAAACTATTTTAAAATTTGTTTTGTTAAATATTTTCCAATTACATTTAAAATTTTTAACATAAATTTAAAAAAAATTTGAGTTCCAAATTCTCTCCCACTCTCCTGCCCCTCCCCTACCCCTTGAGAAGGCAAGCAATATGATATCAACTATATGTGGAAAGTCATGCAAAATATATGTCCACATTAGCTATTTTCTCATTGTTCTTGCGGAAAAGATGGCAGGGTGTGGGCTAGACAACAATACAGTTTGATGAATTTAAGAATGATTGAATGGCCAGACTCAAAGGAGTCATTAATGGCTTGATGTAACAACAACAGCCAGCATTTCTCTAGGTTTGCAAGGTGTTTCACAAATATTATCTCATCTGATCATCACAAACACCCCAGGAGGTAGGTGCTATTATTATTTCCATTTTACAGATGAGGAAACTGAGGCTGATAGCAGTTAAGTGACTTCCCAGCATCACAGAGCTAGCAAGTGATTCCTGACACACCCATCTCTGACCTGTTCTGTTTTGTCTCCCGCCATTCCCAGGTTAAAGACCGGTCCAGTTAAATTCTGTTAACAGTCTTCCTTAAGACGGTCACATATATTCTTATATTTCTATGTTGTGTCCCCTCAGTAGATTGTAAGCTACTTGAGGACAAGAGGAGTTTTCTTTTTTGGGGTCTTTGTGCTGCTTGCCTAATGCCTGGATCCTGAAAGCTACTTAATAAATACCTGTTGTATTGAACTGAATAAAGCCAATTTGTGGTGTAATAGACTCTTAAACTCAGAACTTGTGGCCGAGAGAGTGACTTGCCCAGGACCACACAGCTAGTTAGCGTCTGACTTCCTGACTCCACGTTCAATGCTCTATCTACTGTACCGTGTGTGTGTGTGTGTGTGTGTGTGTGTGTGTGTGTACTGGGCACCTTTGCTAATCTCATGAAGCCCACGCTTCCCTTTTCAGAATAAGATTTTTAAATGCATAAAATAAAATACATAGGACTACAAAGGAAGCTAATTATATTGAAATACACTTACCAAAATATTTTAAAAACAGGTTTGTAGAGACTATATTAAGAACCACTGCTGTATGGGGGATTTACAGGAAGAGATGGGTGAGACTGGCATAGGATGAGGGCATGGATGGCAGGGGAGGGAAGGGCCACGCTGATTAAACCATAGAGCCAACCCTGTATGCACGCAAGTGTGATATCCAGGACAGAACACAGTACATGCCAAACGTGGTCTGACTCACTATTTGGCCATGCAAATTATGGTTCCACATCCTTGCCCACCCTTGTTCTTACCGTATTTACCGGAGCAGAGCCAGCCAGTGATGGCGATAGTTATGTGAAGCTGTTTCCCATCACTTAAGGGTAAGAATTCAAATTCTTCTATGGCTCCCACTCGCTTCTTCATCTTGTAGCCTAAAGACCAGAGGAGTATGGATTTAGGGCTGGAAAGACCTTAGAAGACACTGAGTCCAAATTTCTCATTTTACTTTTTCAATCATATTTAATTTTTTTAATCATCAAAACTTTGTCTTTTCTCTCTCCTACTCCCTCCCCCTCAATTTGGGGATGAAAGGGAAACAGGATTCCTGTTACAACGTGTATAATCAAGCAAAACACATTTCTGCACTCTTGTTGTGCAGTGGTGTTCGACTCTTCATCACTGTGTAGACCATACTGTCCATGGGGCTTTCTTGGCAAAGATACTGGACTGGTTTGCCATTTCCTTCTCCAGTGCATTAAGGCAGAGGTTAAGTGACTTGCCCAGGGTCACACAGCTAGTAAGTGTCTAAGGTCAGATTTGAATTCAGGTCTTCTGACTCCAGACCCAGCACTCCATGCACTATGGCACCACCTGGCTGCCCCATACGTACAAATACATGTCTCATTATGTACGCTTTATCTTTCATCTCTCATCAGAAGGTAGGTAGCATGCTTCATCATTAGTCATCTGGAATTGTACCAGCCCTCTCATTTTACAGATGAGGAAACTGACTCTCAGAAAAATTAAATAATTTGTCTAGGGTCACAAGCCATTTCTGAACTTAGGTTAATGACTCTTTTTATTTTTTATTTGATTGATTGGGTTTTTTTGCTAGGCAATGGGGTTAAGTGACTTGCCCAGGGTTACCCAGCTAGTGAGTGTCAACTGTCTGAGGCCGGATTTGAACTCAGGTTCTCCTGACTCCAGGGCTGGTGTTCTATCTACTGTGCCACCTAGCTGCCCTGGTCAATGACTCTTGTCCCCTGAAAGTATCTCCCTGGTGACTAGGAGGTCATTAAATATTCAATCTTGGGCTCTTGCTAATAAGTCTCTTGTCAAGTCAAATCAACTCTAATCTTCTAGGACATCTCCAGCCACATCCCTGCATGTTCTGTCCCTTCCTCCCTGGCCAGCTTCCTTTGGTGTGGTATCTTCTCTTAGGAGAATGTAAGCTTCTTGAGAGCAGGGACTGTCTTGGTTGTTTGAATTTGTATTCCCAGCACTTAGCACGGTGGTTGGTATACAATAAGGGCTTAATGAATGTTTCTTCTATAATTCTAACAATAAAAAAGCTGGACACAGCTCTGACTGCATGGGAGACACCTTGAAATTCATTTTTTAGGCAGCTAGGGGAAGGTCCATGTATATCCCATTAATCCTACAACTTGATAAAACAAACAAACAAAAACATCCCTGCCCTCAAGAGGCTTACATTCTTCTTAGGGGTTGGGAAGAGGAATACAATGTATACATGAATAAACCATGATACAAAGACATTCTGAGGATAGAGTGCTAATAACTGGGTGGTAAGGTAAGAGGTTGGGAGAGTGGGGGGTGGCAAAGTAATCCAGAAGGGCTTCATGTAGGAGATGGTGCCAGACCTGTGCTTGAAAGGAAGTCCAGGGGATGGATAAGGAGGTTTTACAGCTGTGAACCTAACACTCCCTTTGGACAATAAGAATGAAGCTCTTTTTTTTTTTTTTGCTAGGCAATGGAGTTAAGTGATTTGCCCAGGATTACACAGTTAGTAAGTGTTAAATGTGTGAGGCTGGATTTGAACTCAGGTCCTCCTGACTCCAAAGCCAGAGCTCTATCCCCTGTGCCACCTAGCTGCCCCAAGAATGGAGCTCTTTACAGGTCACCATGGCATCCTGCAGCTGGTTAAGACCTGGTTCCTGCTACTCTGACCTGTACACTCTTTCTGCTAAGGCCTTTCCTGACTTCTTATCTACCACATGGTGGAGGATGAGAGAAAGGTAAGGGAATAAGCATTTATATGCCACCTACTACATACAGACAGTGTGCTAAGCACTTCACAGATATTATACCATCTGATCCTCAAATGACCCTTGGAGGAACGAATCATTATTCTACTCACTTACAGCTGAGGAAACTGAGGCAGACATAAGTTTAGTTACTTGCCCAGAGTCCTACAGCTAGTAAGTATCTGAGGTGGGATTTGAACTCAGGTCTTTCAAACTCTAGGCTCGGCATTCTATCCACCACACTGCCTAGCCGCCTAACTGTGGTTAATGAACAATATTAATGAGACCATATGTATGCCAAAGGTGACACCAGACAGCTGTGCCTGGAAAGCAGTGGCACCATGTGGCTACGTAACCCTCCACGCCAAGAAGTCAGTGTCAACGTCTTTCTTGGGTGCCGGTGACTGGGCATCTTTGGCCAGGATGCAGGTGGCCCAGCCACGGAGTCCTTGTGATGGTGCCCACAGGGAACTGAGCGCATACAGAACAGAACGGGAGGTCAGCAGTAGCTTTCAGAGGGAGGGGGGTGTGTTTGGGGTTGAGTCCTCGGCTAGGCTCTGGAATGGGAACGAGAGTGAGGGCGCGTCTGAGTATAGCATCCAGGCGTGTGTTGGAGTCAGCTGCCAGGATGGACAGCCGATTGTTAAATTTTCAATGTGAGCATTTACACCTCAGAAAAAATTAGGGCTCGATTTTATCATTTTTTTGATTGCCTAGACTTAAGAAAATGATGGAGAAAATGGCAATAATTCAGAATAAACTTATAAGTGTGTCCTGAGTCCTTTTTTTTCCCTAGAGAGATGGTTGTTAAACATCTACCAGTGTACCCCTGCTTGGGACTCCCTAAAGTTTGATATTTGAGTCTGGATCTGTAGAGGATGTGAGGATCATGGCAGGCCCCAGAGACAGGCATGCAGTTAGCCAGAGAGAACCAGTATAAGTCTCTGGTTCCCAGGGTTTGCCTGCCTCCTGCCTTCCAACAGTGACACTCCATTTAAGCAATAGGGACAAATGGCCATAAGTCATATTTCGTCTTGGAATGCTGCACTGTCATACTCTCATAGTCTGAAAGCTGGAAGGGAACTCAAAGGTCATCTGGTGCAACTCACTCATTTTAAAAGTGAGGAAACTGAGCCCCGGAGAGATTAAGTGATTTGTCCAGGGTTATGCTGGTAGTAAATGGCAGAGATGGGCTTTGAACCCTGGCCTCTTGACTCAAAATCAGCATTCCTTCCACTATACCATGTAAATTTATCTGAACTGGCATCTGATGACAAGAGACCTTGTGATTGGGGTGTGGGCTTGAAAGCAGTGAGCCTGTGTGATTCATTTCAGAATGACCAGCATTTTAAACAATTAACAACAATAAAAAACCCCAACAGAATGGCCTGATGCCTTCCTGTGGCCTAGAGAGAAACTTTATAGTTGCCAACAGCTGGCCCTGAAGGAATGTAGCTTCCTGCCCACATGGCCGTCTGCCCTTCCTTGCAGTTTTCCTTGGTATAGCTTGAGAAGAGGGCCACAATGTAGCTATAGAACATGCTAGAGGTATTGTGGGATAGAATTATAGTCATCCTCTTCTAAGGTTTGCAAAGCAATTTGTAAATATCTCAATTCTTACAACTTTGGGAGGTAGGTGCTATTCTTAACCCCATTTTACAGATGATGAAATTGAGGCTGACAGAGGTTAAGTGACTTGCCCAGGGTCATGCAGCTAGCAAGTGTCTGAGGCTGGATTTGAACTCAGGTCTTCCTGACTATAGGCCCAGTCCTCCATCCTCTGCACCACCTACTTATTTTTTTCATTAGCATCTCTAAAACCTTGGGGGCAAGTCACCTCCTCTCTCGGAAGCTCAGTTTCCTCATCTACAAAATGGGGATGCTGACCTTTTCTACTCTGTCCTTAATGTACTTAGTGGGGCTGTATGCTCTGATCATAAATCATTACAGAAAGACCAGCTGTAGTTAGGATGTGAGATCCGTTTTCCAACCCTACCTGTCAGACCAGCTCCTGCAGCTCCAAAGAGGGAGGTTATGACCGCAATGCCTGCCACTGAGCCCAAAGCAGCTGCGCCCGTGGTGCCAATGATGGCGGCTGCTCCGGCGGCCATGAAGGGGGCGGCCAGACCACCTGTCACCCCTGCAAGGAAAACGGGAAAGGATTCACTGTGGAGCCGCCATCCACCTTCCCAGTAACCTTCCACACCAGAGTTCCATCCCAGGCCACAACCTCCCTTTATGGATTGTTAGTGCCCTGAAGTCAGGGACTGGCTGATTTTGCATATGATAATAATAATATTAATAATAATCATGATGATGATGATGATAGCATTATATAGCAGTTACTATGTACCAGATGCCGTAGCAAGTGTTTTACAAATATGATCTTGTTTGATCCTCACAACAACCCTGAGAGGTAGGGGCTATTATTACCCCCATTTTACAGATGAGGAAAGTGAGGCAAACAGAGGTTAAATGACTTGCTCGGTGTCTAGTAAGTGTCTGAGGCTAGATGTGAACTCAGGTCTTTCAAAATCCATGCTCAGCACTGAGCCATGTAGTTTTCCCCAGCCTTAGACTTAGCACACACTAAATGCTAAATAAATGCTTTTTCATTCAGTCATTCGAAAGTAGGAAACTGATAAAGAGGCTATTATAATGACCTGATTGAGAACTATGAGGATCTGAACCAGGATAACTGTAGAGAAAGTAGAAAAGAGGGTCAGGACAAAACATTAGTCCACTGGGCATTCTTATTGCTATGAGGTCTGTATCCCAAAGAGATCAAAGAAAGAAGAAAATGGCCTATATGTATAAAAATATTGATAGCAGCTCTTTTGTGGTGGCAAAGAATTGGAAGCTGAGGAATGGCTGAACAAGCTGTGGCATAAGGATGTGGTAGAATACTATTGTGCTGAAAGAAATGATGATGGGAGAGGCTGCCAAAAAACCTGGGAAGACCCATCTGAACTGATGCAAAGTGAAGTGAGCAGAACCAAGAGAACAATTTATACAATAACAACAATACTGATATAAAACAACAAAAATATATAAAAACAACAAAAGACAAACAACTTTGAAAGACTTAGGACTTCTGATCAATGCAATAACCAATCATAATTCTAGAAGAGCCAGGATGAAACCTGCTATCCACCTCCTGAGAGAGAGGTAATGGACTAGAGGTTTGAGGTGGGTGAGGAGGGAGATTGTGTGTGTGTGTGTGTGTGTGTATGTACACACACAAGTATATATGTGTATGCCTACACATGCACATACATACCTGTGTATACGTATACAGAGAGAGGCAGACAGACAATTTGGGAATTTGTTTTGCTTAACTATGCATATTTATTACAAAGGTTTTCTTTTCCTTTCTTTTGTTTTCAATTGGAGGGTTAGAGGAAGAGAAAATAAATACTTGTTAATTGGAAAATAAAATAAAATTTAAAATGCAAAATGAAAACAAAAAGTTTTTTTTTTCTTAAAGGGGAAGAATGTGAGTTAGAAAGACTCAGCCCTGGCACCCACTTGGCTGGGAGTAGGGGGTGGGGTTTGAGGCCAAGGGGCCCAAGCAGAGGTGGCCCTTAGGTTTGAGCCTGGGGGAGTGAGAGGAAAGTCCTCTGGTCGCTGGGGTTCTAGGTCACAAGGCCAGCCAAATTTCAACCCGCCCTTTCACTTCAGACTCCTTCTTGGCAGCTCTGATTAGATTAGGGAGTTTCTGAACCATGCCCCAAAGCCATGACTAGTCCTTACCTATTGCTGTCCCGCCTCCAACAGTGGCCAGGCCAATTAGGAGATAACGCTTCCATTTCTTCCGATTTTCTCTCTTTTTTCTTAAAGCTTCAGCAGATCTGGGGGTAGGGAAGGGGAGAGGAGGAGGAAGGAAGATCTGTGAGGGCAGCCCTCATGCTTCATGACTCCCAGATTTACCCACAATGCCGGGCCAATCACAGGGGTTCTATCATGCAGGGCTTAATGACAAGAAACACCATGGATCATCATTGATTTTGAAGGGCTGAGAAGCTGAACGGGACACAACGTTCAGTATGTGCTTATACTCACCCTATCGATCCATCCTAACCGGACTGCAGTTTGAATAATGAAAAAAAGCACAAAAGGTTTTTTAAAAATAGGGGTACTGGGGACATCAGTGAAATATACTCTGCGATCATCTCTGTGTGCTCTGGCTACCCCTTCTCCCCTTGCCCCCCACCCAGGGTATTGCAAGCCAAGGTCTATCTGAAGATGGGGTGAAAAGGGCGCTCAAAATGCCTGCCTTTGGGCCAGAATCTTTCAGACCTGAAAGGCAAATTCTGAAAAATTGGGAAAGAGAGCCTGGCAAAACCACAGAAGGAGGTGAGATACACACACACCCACACACACACACCCACACCCACACACACCCACTACGTGTGTGTACACACATATATACATATCTACACACGTACATATGCACACATGTATATAATGTATACATATATGGAACATAGAATGTCAGAGCTGGGTGACCCTTTCTGAGACTCAGTTTCCCCATCTATCATGAGGACATGATAATATGCACTATCTACTTCACAGTGACTTGACAGGGGCAAACAAGTAACATCATGTAAAGCAGTTAGGTGGCAGGTTTACATCAAGTCGAACACTCCTATTTTTGCATGAAGCCAGTTTCAAAAGTCCTAGAGCAAGGAAAAATATATCTCTAACACTGGGTCACTAGATGGTACAGTGGATAGTACTGAGCTTGGAAGCAGAAGCCTGGGGTTCAAATCCTGCTTCAGATACTTCCTAGTTGTGTGACACCATCTCCTCCATCCCCTCAGCTAAGTCACTTAACCTCACTTTGCCCATCTATAAAGTAGAGATAATAATAGCACCTGCCCCCTAGGGCTGTTTCAAGGATCAGACTGATAACATACATGAAGTGCTTTGCAAAGCTTAAAGTATTAAGAGATGCTAACTACAATTATTATTATTTTAACACTATCAGTCTGTATAACATTTTATGGCTTACAAAGCACTTTCTTCATGAACATCCTGGGAAGTAGGTAGTATAGGTGTTATCATCCCCATTTTACAGATGGGGAACAGGCCCAAAGAAAGTCACAAGGCTAATAAATGCCAGGCTCAGGATACAAATCAGTCTCCCTACAAATATCTCACTGTTGGTTGCCCAATCACGAAATTAAAAGCTCTCTCCTCCCTTTCCCCTTTGCCACACCTGTGTGGTATGGGGAGTCCAAAGCACACGGCTCTATGCCCAGATGCAGAGATGACCCCAAAACCTTCCCCTGCCCCAGCTCTCCAGAACAGACTGATCTAAAGAAACTTAGAGGAAAAGACATGGGGCCCGAGGGAAGAGGCTGTACACCCTGCTTTCTGCGCTAGTCTTCCAGGGTGATTATTTAAATTGCACTGACTAGATACACTGGAAGTCTGGCTCCCAATACAGCCTTGGCTCTGATTAAGTCAGGACCTGCATTCGCTCCCCACAATCCTCCTCTATCTACAGAGAGACACAAGGGAGCCTTGAGACAGGCAAATGATATGTCACTCAATCTGTGGTAGTAGTGGTGGCAGTGGGAGTAGTGGCTGTAGTAGCAGTAATAGTGGTGGTGGTAGTAGTAGTGGTGGTAGTAGTAATAGTAGTAGTGGTTGTGGTAGTAGTAGTAATAGTAATGGTGGTAGTAGTGGTAGTAGTAGTAATAGTAGGGGTGGTGATACTGGTAGTAGTAGTGGTAGTAGTGGTTGTGGGGGTAGTAGTAGTAGTAGTAGTAATAGTAGTCGTGGTAGTAATAGTAGTGGCAGTAGTGGTAGTAGTAGTGGTAATGGTAGTAGTAGTAATACCAGGCACCTTAAAATTTACAAACATCTTCACACAGGAACATAATAGGACCACGGTTCTAGACTGGAAGAGGCCTCAGCAGTCATCTAGTGCAGCCCCTTTGTTTTACAGATAGGTAAATTAAGGGAAGTGACTTGCCCAAGGTCAGTCAATCCATCAATCAACAGGTATTTCATAAGCCCCAGCAATGTGCCAGGCATTGTTCTAGGCACTCGGGATACAGAGTACAAAAAATGAAGCAACCTCTTTTTGCTAGGAGTTTCCATTCTAATGGGGGAGACAAGGCCATATTCAGTTCCCATTCAGCATAAATGTAAAGAGACAAATACAAAGTAGTTGAATACAGGGTCGTTTCAGAGGGAGGGCACCGGGAAAGGCTTCTTGTAGAAGATGGGGCTGTAGCTTCCTCTTAAAGGAAGAGAGGGCCTAGATGAGGTGGAGGTGAGGAGGAGGGAGTCCCACATCTCCATCATCTCCTTTATCTTCACAACAATCCCCTTTTTTCTGCTTTGTATTCCCAGTACCTGGCACATACTCAATGCTTAATGTGTGTGGATAGCATTAAATTTGTACATGTTAAGTTTCTTTGTTATTAATATTAATAAATTACTTATAATACTTAAGATTATTTATTAATATTAATATCAAAATGTCAATATTTATTATTAATTGTAGGACCATGGGCAAGTTCCTTTCCTCTCCTGAGCCTCAGTTTCCTCCTTGGTAAAAGGACTGGTTTGGACTAAATGATCCCTCTGATTACTTAGAGTCCCTGCCTCATTGAGGCAGGGATGGAGGGTGGGAACCTTGGTTCTAATCCCAGCTCTACGGCTGGATGAATTAAGAGGCAAGCCTTGGGGAAAAGGCTTGAAAATCAGCCAATGTACCCTCAGAGGGGGTTGGTCTTAGGGAAGAAAAGGCTGGGAGAAACCTCGTTGTGTGACTGTATTACACTCAACTGGTGGAGGACTGTCTTCTAAGAGAAAAGGCAGAAATGAGCTAAACTTGGGAAAACAAACAAAAAACCAAAAAACGACCCAGAGGCAGGGAGCTACAACAGAGTGAAACTTCTTCATCTGTATGAGAATAATAGTAGCAGCAATGACAATGAGATGGTGATAATTCTGGGCTCCTTTCTAGCTCCAAATTCTGTCATCCTGATTGGACAGGCAATGTGACATAAGGGACAGAGCGCTAGACCTGGAGTCAGTAAGACCTGGATTCAAATCCCGCCTCCAACACTTAATTAGCTGTGTGACCACTGGCCAATCATTTCATCTCTCTGAGTCTTGGTTTTGTCATCTGTTAAATGGGCGACATGATGCCTGTAGTGCAGACTTAGTTCAAGGGCTGTCGTGAAACTCAAATAACATCTTTACAATCTTTAAAGCTCCATATGAATGCTAGTAAATGCTAATGAAAGCTCGATATGCATGCTATGATAGCTATCACTTTTTAAATTTATTTTTTCAGCTTAAAAAAAAATTTTCTTCCTTCTCATTTCCCTCCTGCCCCTATTAGAAAAAAAGAAAAAGAAAACCCTTGTAACACATATATACAGGTAAACAAAACAAATCCTTGCATAGGACACATCCAAACATATTATCACTCCAGTGATGACCCCCCAGAACCAGCCAGAAAACATTTACAGTGCTGTGTGAGCCCAGACAAGGCACACAACCTCTCTGTGCCCTGGAGGACTCTCTGAGATCCTAAGTTGCAGTGGTGGAGGAAGCTTCCTCCTCTGGGAGATTCCTTTATAAATGGAATCACAAGTTCAGTCCCATCCCATCCCTCTATGTCCTAACAAGGCAGGGACAACTATGATCTATTTTTTAAAATGATTTTCAGCTAAAATGGTGAAATTAAATAAGAAAAAAGTTCATTAAAAAGGTTAGTTGCAGTTAATTAGAAAATCTCCTTGTGGGAACATCACTTGGTCCTCACAGTCCTCCTGGGAGGAAGGTATTAAAGGGGCCATGGTACCCATTTTACAGATGAGAAAGTTGGGGCTCATTCCCTGAGAATGGATTTTCCTGCAAAGTTACAAATGCCATCTTACTCAGACTCTTCTTCCTGTTTTTCCTTCAGGCTTTCCAGTAACGACTCTTCCAGATTCTCCAGCTCCTCTGGGGCTATCTTCAGCAGCCACGTGACATGGCACACAAGTACCCTGGCCCGAGCATCATAGGAGCCTTCGGGTGGAACAAAAACATGGGTAATTAAGAAGGTGCTTTTACTGGGTTACCGTCAAGAATCAAAATAGCTCCTAGTTCTAGAGCACTTCAAGGGATAAGGTATAAAACTTCTTCCTCACCATGACCCTGCAAGGTAGAGAGGGTGGGGGATTTGTCATCCCCGTCTTACAGATGGGAACACTGAGGCCCAAATAGGTGAGGAGACTCACCTAGGATCACACTAGAAAAGACCAAAGCCAGGAATCAAACCCAGGGCCTCTGATTCCCAGTCCCGTGGTCCTTCTACTGTGCTACACGCTAGCAGACTATGAATATTAATAATGACCCAAATTTCCATGGTGCCTTTTAAGATTTACAAGGTGTTTCCCTTCTGGAAATAAGCCCTCTAAGGTTATCTTGTACCCCCTCTGCATGGACCTATCCAGGCAGCAAGGAAAGTCTGTGGATGGTGCTAGATCGAGAGTCGGGAAGACCCAAATTCAAATCCTGCCTTTAGATATTTCCTAGCTGTGATCTAGGGCAAGTCATTTAACTGATGCCTGCCTCAGTTTTTTCATCTGTAGAAGGGGATACCAATAGAACTTACCTCCCACGGTTGTTGTGAGCTCGTTAAATGAGTGCATAAAACACTTTGCAAACCTTAAAGTGTTATATGCCAAGATGGCTACCATAAACCTTTCTGTAATATCCATTTACATGGGTATCCCCCATTAGAAAGTAAACTCCTATAGGGTAGGAGCTTTTAGCTTTTCCTTCATCTCTCCAGAGATTAATGTTGTGTTGGACATGTAAACAATGTTAAGGTAGGTATTTGTTGATTAATGAGCTGATAAATATTATCAGGGGTGGCTAGGTGGCACCATAGGGCAGAGATTGCCAGACCTAGAGTCGGGAGATCCTGAGCTCAAATCTGTCCTCAGACATTTACTAGCTGTGTGACCTTGGGAACGTCACTTCACCCTGTTTGACTCAGTTTCCTCATCTATAAAATGAGCTGCAGAAGGAAATGGCACACCACTCCGGGATCTCTGCCAAGAAAACCCCAAATGGGGTCACAAAGAGTCAGACACAACTGAAATGAGTCAACAAGGACAACAAATATTATCATCACCATTTCACAGGGGAGAAAACAGGCTCACCGAAAGATCACAGCATTGCAGACCTCGAGCTGGAAGTGTCCTCAGAGTCCAGTCTCTGCCCTTTACAGATGAGGAAACTGAGGCCTGAGGAGGGTATGTGATTTGCCCAGAGCTGCCTGGGTAGTAGGCATCGAAGGTGAGATTTGAACCCAGTTCCTCTGATTACAGAGTCAGGTGATTTTTCCACTGACTAGTCCAAGGTCACAATGCTAGATCGCCTAACTTCAAGTGCAGATCCCCTGACACTGCACAAGAAGCCCCTCATCCCCACACATCCTGTCTGGCTGGTGATTGGCAGGGCCACGCTCTTTGAGAACAGGAACTGTTTTTTTCCCCCTTTCTTTGTATTCCCATCACCAAACACACAGCCTGATATGTAGTAGGTGCTTAATAAGTGCTAGTGGACTGACTGACTGGGGCCTCAGAGATGGGGGTCTGTGCCACCTGGCTATGGCATGACAGCCTAGCTCTGTGGGTGGATAGGATAAAGAATAAGGGGTAACTCAGGGAAGACGTTGGCCAAGGCACATCTGAATGGCAGGCCATGGGAGAGGAAGAGCTGGGGTAGCTGGGAGGGTCCAAAGAAACCTTAACTCCAAGAGAACAGGCACCTTAAGGAACTGGGCAGAGGGCCCATGATCTATGCTCAATCCCACCGGAAGTTACGTTACTAGTTACTATTTCTTGCTCAAAGAACCCACATTTTTATAGGACCTAGAGATACACAAGATGCTTTCCTCACCCGGCTGGGCAGTACAAATATTCTTATCCCCATTTATAGGGGGAGACTGTGAGCCATAGCTCTCTGGTTCAATAAGAGGAGAAATGGAGTTGTCCATCCCGAAGCTGGATGAAGAAGGTCAGCAAGGGTTCCTGTCTCCTCTCCAACAGCCCTGCCTGGATAAGTGAGGGCCAGGAGGAAAGCCTGAGTAAGACAAAGAGGGGCAGGAAAGGAAGAAGACCCCCGAAGAGGCTGGGAGACTTGGGCCTACTCCCTGCCTGGCTTTGCTCCCTCACCCAGGCACACCCTTCTCATGCCTCCCCAGACCTGTATTAACCAGACCGTAACCAGCCGAGAGGCTACGTGCTGAGGGTCAGACCCCTCTTCCCTGCCGGTTACCAGGTCAGCCACGGCGGCTCCTTTTGAGTCAACAGCTGGTATCAGAAGCAGGAGATAATCAGCACTAACGAGATTGAAACAACCTTCGGCAGCTGTCATTAGTTGATGAGAATTATTAATAGCCATTCATACAGGTGTCATTGATCAAGGTTATGGTGACTAAGCTGGATGGAATATCGGCCAAGATGCACACCATCGATTAAGATTTTCCAAGAGCCTCTGAAGTGCAAGACACTGGGATGTCAGCCCCACAGGTAACGCTTCAAATGCTCCAGCATTGGGGTAGGCTGAATCGGGAAGCAATGGTCATAATAACAACAATAATATCGAACATTTATACAGCATGCTAAGGTTATCTCATTAGATCCTCACAAAAACCCTGGGAGTGCTATGATTATCCCCAATTTACTCATGAGGCAGACAGAGGTTGAGTGACTTCATCAGAATCACACAGCTAGTACGTGAGACTAGACTGGAGCTCGGGTCTTCCTGCACCACCTGACAAGGTGCTTCTCATACTGCCAATACTAAGAGGGAGGGGAGAGCTAAGAGCATTTAGGACTTAGGGAAAGCACAAAAAATCAGGACTTTAAGGTAGACAGCGGACATTTTAAGGGATCAGGGGCGTTTCACGTCACAAGGAGCTTTGAGGCTTATAAACTGGCAGCTGGAGACAACCTAGGAGGACAGTGGGTGCCTATTGCCTTAGTCTGATCAATCAACATTTATAAGGTGCCTGCTGTGTGTCAGGCACTGTGTACAGCTAGAGTGTTGTATCGAGCTCTGGGCACCAACTACAGTTTAGGAAGGTCACAGATAGGCTGTGGAATGTTCCTAGGAGGAGTTTCTGTGCTAGGATAAACATTCCTAGTTTCTTCAATCCGTCAGAGTCACAGACTAAAGGCTGGAACGAGTTTGGAGGCCACCTATCCAATCCCTTCTTTTGAAGATGAGGAAACTGAGGCCCAGAGAGATCCAGTGACCAGCCCGAGGTCTCAAGTTCAAGCCACATGAGGATCTGGATTCAGAGGGCCTGGGTTCCAATCCCCACTTGCCACCTGTGTGACCTTAGGCAAGTTATGTGACCTCCATTTTCTCAACTGTAAAATGGACTAGATAGACCCTGAGGAAACTTTCAGCTCTGGATCAAGAACTGAGAAGGGTTAGCATAGAAAAGAGAACTCTCACCTGGGGACTGTTTCATGGCTGTTTTTGTATTCCTTTCACTGAGCTCAGCACCTGGCCCAGAGAAGGTGCTTAATAAATGTTTACTAATTGATACGTTGGCTGACATGTTGGCTTGTATTCAAGTAAAGAGCATTACATATGGAAGAAGAAATATGGCTGTTGGGATGGTCTACAGGGGATTCTGGTTGGGTAGGAGTAGGAGCAGGGGTGGGGAACCTTTGGCCTCGAGGCCATATGTGGCCTTCTAGGTCCTTGGGGGTGGCCTTCTGACTCCAAATTTTACAGGGATTTGTTCTGTGAAGTTTGGATTCAGTCGCAGGGCTGCACTTGAGGACCTAGAGGGCTACATGTGGTCTTCTAGATCCTTGGGGGCCTTGAGTCCAAGTTTTACAGAACAAATCCTTTTATTAAGGGGATTTGTTCTGTGAAGTTTGGATTCATTTACAGGGCTGCACTTGAGGACCTAGAGGGCCTAATTGGCCTATCATCTCTCCCCACTCTGAAATGCTAATTCTAAAGATCCTAGAGGTAACTGAGATTAATCTGTTAACCTGGAGTCTGCAAACTTGTTTTTAAAATATTTTGAAAATTTTCATTAATTTTATTTATTTAGTTTAATTTTATCAATATTTTAAGAATATTTTGAGAACTGTATTTCAATAGAATTGGTTTCCATTCTAATCCTATGGGTTTTATTTTAAATGTTTAACTTATTCCAAGAAGGGGTCACAGAATTGTCACAGGGATCCAGGACACAAAAAGGGTTAAGGGCTGCTACAGGAAAGCTTCTTGGAATTCCAACCAAGCCAGAGTCCACCTGGAGATCTAGGTTAAATGAGCCTATGCAATTAAAGGCTTAGAGAGGCATTGTGATGGGGCGGGAAGAGCATGAGCCCAGATAGGACTTCAGCTCCCTTATCTGTTAAATGGGGATAATAATGTTAGTACCGCCTAACTTTATAAACTGGCCCCAGAAATAGAAGCAGTTATTAAGTCAGAGCTGGGTTACCAAGGGCATCTGAAAAGAGCAAACGCTTACAGACAAGGGATGACACAAGCTTCTCCAACTCTCCTGTCAGAACTCTGGCCTCCCTTGTGGCTGCTAAGCACGAACTCCAGGTCACAGTACAGGCCACAGGGCCCTCTTCTTTTGTTACCGTGATTTTATTTTTCATGTATTTATTTATTTTTCAATCAAAGTCTGCTCTCTCTTCTTCCTTCCTGCTCTCCTCTAACCCCACTGAGAACACTACAACATCGTTGAGCAAAACAACATTGCATTGGCCTGTTAAAAATTCCTGAATTGGCCATGCTAAAAAAAATAAAAAGTCTCAGTCAGCCCCTTGAATCCTTCAGGAGGCAGGTGACATCAATATGAGACCTCCAGAATTACAGCTGGTTATTGTGTTGATCAGAATTCTTAAGTCTTCCAAAGTTATTTGCCTTAAAAATACTGTTGTTATTGTATAAATTGTTCTGTTCACTTCACTCTTCAACAGTTCATACAGGTCTCTCCAGGTTTCTCTCCTTCCTCATTCCTTACAGCACAATAGTATTCCATTACATTCATATACCACAACTTGCTCAGCCATTCCCCAGTGGATGGGTATCCTCTCAATTTCCAATTCTTTGCCACCACAAAAAGAGCTGCTATAAATATTTTTGTACATGTGGGTCCTTTTCCTCTTTTTAAAAATCTCTTTGGACCTAGCTGTGTATTTCTGGGTCAAAGGATATGCGCAATTTAATAGCTCTGGGGATACAAAATGCTTTCCAGAATGGCTGGACCATTTCCCACTTCTGCCCATAGGGCATCAATATGCTCGTTCTTCCATGGCTTCTCTAGTATTTGTTGTTTTCTTTTTCTGCCAACTTTGCCAATTTGAGGAGTGTGAGGTAGAATTTCAGAGTTGTTTTAATTTGATTTCCCCTAATAATTAGTGATTTAGAGCATCTCTTTATACAGCTATTGATAGCTTGGATTTATTCTCTGGAAAACTGCCTGTTCATATCCTTTGACCATTTATACATTGATTATTTTTATTTATTTATTTTATTTTTAGTTAATTGGGGTTAAACGACTTGCCCAGGGTCACACAGTTAGTAAATGTCAAGTGTTTGGTGTAAGGCCATATTTGAACTCAGGTCCTCCTGACTCCAGGGCCAGTGCACCACCTAGCTGCCCCTCCTTTGACCACTTATCAAATGGGGAATGGCATTGTGTCTAAGAGATAAGTCATGCTCATCACAAGCCACATTCTCATGACTGCCCTTCTTTTCTCCATACTCCCCCAGGCCCCAGGGAAATCCACTTCCTCTCAGGAGCCTAGTTTAATATTTAATTGACCTTCAGTAGGGATTAGATGAGCAAAGATGCCCCATAACCCATGGGGCTCAAAGTTAAGTCCAAGGCTGGAAGGGCAGAGCTTTGTCAGGGAATATTTTCAAGCACCTTAGACCTTGAACTTTCAAAGTTATTTAAAGAATGAAAGTGAATTCATGAAAGATTGAAGGCTTCAAAGTTGCAGAGATGCAAGTGACCTTAAGAGATAGTCTGGTCCTTGTTCTGGGAAGGATTTCCAAAAGAACTAGAAAGAAAGAAAGAATGCTTACCACCTGAGTAAGGGTAAAGAATTTAGAGGGCTCTTAGAACAGAGAATGTCAGAGCTGGGAGGGCCCGTAGAACACAAGATGTCAGAGCTGGGAGGACCCTTAGAACACAGGATGTCAGAGCTGGGAGGGTCCTTAGAACACAGAGTGTCAGACCTGGGAAGGGCCCTTAGAACCTAAAATGTCAAAGATGGGAGGGGCCTTAGAACACAAGATGTCAGAGCTGGGAGGGGCCTTAGAACACAAGATGTCAGAACTGGGAGGGACACAGAATGTTAGGAGCTAGAGAAGATAACATGGTGCAGTGGTATGAGCACTAGATTTGGAATCATAGGGCCATGGCTTCCTAACTGCTTACTATCTACCTGGGTGACCCTGGGCAGTCATTTAACCTCTGTGGCCCTCGGTTTCCTCATGTATACAAACAGAACCTACAGAAGGGACCTTTGATCCTCTGGGGCTGTAAGTGAAGATGACCTCTGAGGCATCTCTGATTCAACAAGCATTTATTAAGTGCCTGTGGTATACATGACCCCTTCCTAGGTGCTAGGGACATAAAGACTAGAGCTCCTATCTTCAAGGAGCTTACTACTCACAGCTTTAGACTCTGTGAACCTGAAACACAGAATGCTAGAGAGAGAGAAGAGACATCAGGGCTTTCTGGTCCAATATCCTCATTTCCTAGTGGGAAGCAGGCTCTGAGAGGGAAAGTTTTGTGCCCAAGTCACACATAGGATTGGTGAGTAAGCCAGGAAGAGAACTGAGTTCTCCTGATCCTCAGGCCTGTGTTCTTTCTACTATCCTACATCGCCCCTTGGAGATCACAGAATTACATAATCTAGGAGCTGGACAGGACCCTAGAAGCCAATACCTGAGGTCAACCAATACCTGAGTAATAATCCCTTCTAAAAATAGATAAAAGTCATAATAGTTTATAGTAAACAGAATACTTTGCATATATTATGATCTCATTTGATCCTCACAACAATCCTATGAGGTGGGTGCTGTTATTATCTCCATTTTACAGATGAGGAAACTGAGGCAAACAGGGTTGAGTGACTTGTTCAGGGTCACACAGCTGATACGCATCTGAGGCAGGATTTGAACTCAGGCCCAGTGGATCTACCCACCACACCCTCTAGCTGCCTAGGATGGCCCTGGGAATCCTCCCAAATATCTTTTATTCTCATCAATAGCTTTTGTTTTTATATCACTCACATTTTCTAATGTAACCCTTCCCCTAAATCTCATTTCTTTTTCAAAGCAGAAACATTTAGTAAACGGAAAAATAAGACAAAGAAGTAATAGACTCCTTCCCCCTGCCCAATACTTACGAATACACACACCATCAATGCCTGTATACAAAAATATGCATGAATACATACATATGTATATGCACATGTGCGTATGTGTGTATACACAGACATACATGTGCACGAATATGCAGGGAAATATGCACGTACATATGCAAAAATACATATACCATCAGTGCACACAGAGAAGAAATGTGTGGAGGGGCAAACATGTAGGGAACAAAGAGGCAGTTAGGTGTCACAGTAGATGGAGTGCTGGTCCTGGAGTCTGGAAAGATCTGAGTTCAAATCTGGCCTAGACATTAGCTGTATGACCCTGGGCAAGTCACTTAACCTCTAGAGGCCTGTCTCAGTTTCCCCAAAATGGGAATAATAATAGCACCTATCTCCTCGTCTGTTGTGAAGATCAAATGCGATGATATGTGTAAAGTGCCTGGCACAAAGTAGGTACTTAATAATAAATGCTTATCCCTTTTCTTCCCTCTCCCTTGACTATCTCTTACTTAGGGGAAAGATTGGATTTAGCAATACTTTTAGTTAAAATTCCAGAGGCTTTTGTTAAATGTATCTTTTAGATAAGCAGATCAGCCAGAAGGAAAACAAATCCCAGCTTTCCCCCTCCTTCTCCCTTTTACACAAGTTGCCCATCCCTTCCTTTCCACAGGGACTTGTCTAGATGGCATTTCATCTCTGGCAGGAAGTTCTGGAACCCAGGTGCCAGACTCCTTGGGACCCAGAGCTGGGCTCTCCTAGCTAGTTAATGTGGTCCAAATTTATCCTCAGTGACAGCCGGGGGCCAAAACAGAATGGAAAGAAGTCCAGATTCTGCTCTGGGGAGCCATATGGGCTCCCCAAACACGGAAGGAATGTCTCACAAGGGAAGTTTCTGTGGTTCTGAGCTAACACTAGATACACACCTGCTGTTAGAAATTCAGCAAAGCTCCTTGGTCATGAAGCTCACCCTCTCAACAAAGCAGGGAGTTTCTCCTGGCCAGTTCAACCCTACCCTTCTTCCTGGTTATATTCCTAAAAGTGCCCAGGGAAATTTCATGGAACAGGTTCTGCAGGGTATTGTTTTCAATGGGAGGAGGAAGGGGGCCACGGTTCATTGCCAGAGCTTTTAAAAAGCACAGATAAGGAAGCAGGAGCCTGGGCCCCCTAAAAGGGGGATCAGGATGGTTTTAGGGCAGCCCAGAATTCTGCTGACAGGCCTGCCACTGCCTTCCTGGCCTGCAGCTTCCTCACCTATAAATGAGGGAGGTGAATAGGGACCAAAGCCCCTTCTAGACATGACATTCTATGCTCAAACAACATTTCCAGCTCCAACATTCTGCATTCTAAGAGCTCTCTCAGCTCTGTCATTCTGTGTTCTAAGGGTCCTCTCAGCTCCAACATTCTGGGTTCAAAGGGCCCTCCCAACTTTGACTTTCTATGTTCTAAGGGCCCTTCCAGCTCTGATATTCTGTTCTAAATACTCTACTAGCTTTGACATTTTGTGTTCTAAGGCCCCTCCCAGCTCTGACATTCTATGTTCTAAGAATCCTCCTAGTTCTGACATTCTATGTTCAAAAAATGTTTCCAACTCCAACATTCCTTGTTCTAAGGGCCCTCCCAGTTCTGTCATTCTATGTTTTAAGGGCCTTCCCACCTCTGACATTCTGTGCTCTAAGGTCCCTCCCAACTCTGACATTCTGTATTCTAAAGACCATTCCAGCTCTGACATTCTGTTCTAAATACTCTATTAGTTTTGACATTCTGTGTTCTAAGGGTCCTTCCTCGCCTTGATATCCTACGTTCTAAAGTCCTTTCTAGTTCTGAGGTCCCTGTAACATTCTATATTTTAATCAGATCCTTTCCAACTAGGACATCTTATGTTCTAAGGCCTCTTCCAGCTCTGACTTTCTATATTCTAAGGTCCCTTTCAGCTGTGGCATTCTGTGACCCTTCCTGTCGCTGATTTGTGTCAAATGATTACCTTACCAAAATATGTTTCCTAACCTGCAGTTAGCAATCTCAGGCTACTGAATCCCTAACTCCTCATTATCACAGGGCCATCAGATTAACCTGGAACACCTCACAGATGTTATCAGAATTTATATTGATATTATCTAGATATGAGAGAATGATCACTCACACTTGGAGACACACATAGGACACTTAGTTATTCTTGTAGATGAAGCTTCTGGGCCTGAAGTTCATTTAACGTGTCCTACTTCCTCTTTGTGATGCCTGCATACACGTGCTGGGAGAACATGTGGCTACATGGAGGGGGAAGGGCTGGAGTCGATCTAAGAGGGGCCATTGTCTATAATAGAGGCTGCTACAGTAGAGCTACAGTAGAGCTGACCCCTTGCAGTTGAGAGATCTGAGTACCAATCATGGCCTGGACACAAACTCTATCCTAGGATCTGGGATTTCTTCAGGATTTTTGTTTTTGTTTTATTTTGTATCACCAATGGCCACCACAGTAGCCGACATATAGGCTCACCAATCCAGCACTAGAAGGTGCCTTAGCAACCATAACCTCCAACCTCTTAATTTTACAGATGAGGAAACTGGGGGCTCCCTTCTACACAAAGAAGTCTGTCTCACTATTAAAGACTGGAAGTTATGAGTAAGCCCAAACCTCTAATTCTAAATCTATGATTTTATGAGTATTGGCCCTAGAACTAAGAGGGTGCCCCCCCCGCCCCATTTTTTAAAAATAAGACTTAGGAAATAAACTTACCATTCCTGAGGGAGAAGGTCAGAAGATCCTAGGAAACAAAAGGAAATTAGGGATTTATATAGAATCAATGATTAAAATCCTATTATGATTCAAGCTGTTACTTGGAGGAGACTTTAGAACACAGACCACTAGCCCTTGAAGGAACTTTAGAGGTCACCTAGTCCAACTTTTTCATTTAACAGATGGGGAAACTGAGGCACAGAGAAGGGAAGGGTGTGTCCAAGTTCACTGCCATCTCATTGGGCAAACATCGCCTCTTACCCTCTTTTACATTGTCTCAATGTCTTTGAGTGCCTGTCTATTTCACAGATAAGGAGAAAGCTCAAAGAGTTTGGATAACTTACTCAGAGGTATTCAATATACTGCCAAAGATCCATGTTCCTCAAGTGTAGCCCAGTCCTGAAGTAGTTCCTTCAGGAAGAGGAGTGAGTACAGGATAAAAATGATAAAGCATAGAATATCAGAGCTGGGAGCAGCCTTAGAATGCAGAACATCAGAGCAGGGAGGGCATTTAGAACACAGAATGTCAGAGCTGAGAGAGCCCTTAGAACACAGAATGTCAGAGCTGGGAGGGCCCTTAGAACACAGGATGTCAGAGCTGGGAGGGTCCTTAGAACACAGGATGTCAGAGCTGGGAGGGCCCTTAGAGCACAGGATGTCAGAGCTGGGAGGGCCCTCAGAACACAGGATGTCAGAGCTGGGAGGGCCCTCAGAACACAGGATGTCAGAGCTGGGAGGGCCCTTAGAGCACAGGATGTCAGAGCTGGGAGGGCCCTTAGAACACAGAATGGCAGAGCTGAGAGGGCCCTTAGGGCACAGAATGTCAGAGCTGAATGTACTAGAGGTACATTTTATAGATGCTGGAGTCTGTTGCACTCCTAGTCCTGCAAAACCATTTCCAGGCTGGCTGTAAAAAAAGATTTCATTTTCTATTTCATTCATCCCTGACCAGGGGTCTGGGTACCTGCGTAATCACCAGCGGATCATTCTTCAAGACTGGATCCTTCAATAAAATTTCTGCAAATGTGGCCTCCTCTTCTCCTCCCAGGCCATCAGCAAAGGCCACCATGGAGGGGAGGACTGTTTCTGGTAACTCCAGCCATTTCACTAGGGTTTCCACAAATTGCATCCTAAAGGAGCTGAAAGACAAAATTATTTCAGACACAAAGACTTCTGCTTTCCTCTCTCCTAATTCTAGCTCCTGATTATCCAACATTGGGAAGAACTGGGATAAATGAAATCCACAGGCAATTTCAAAATCTCATTTTAGTAAAACTTTTACTAAGTGGCTAATAAATCACAAACTTAATTATGATAATCCAACAACAACAATAATAGCTACATTTATATAGCTTTTTAGAGTTTGCAAAGCGCTTTATAAATAGTATCTCATTTGATCCTTACAATATCCCTGAGAGGCAGATGCTAATATTACCCTTATTTTACAGATGAGGAAACTGAATCAGACAGTGGTAAAGTGATTTGCTCAGGATCATACATCTAGGAAATGTCTGAGGCTGGATTTGAACTCAGGCCTCCCTGATTCCAGGTCTGCTGTGCCACCTAGATGCTCAAAGCACTAACTTTGTGAGTCACAAGTGTTAAGTTTAAGTCCTGGCTCTACCCTGAACTTACTGGGTGATCCTGGACAAGTCACTTTCCTTCTCTATGCCTCAGTTTCCATTTCTATAAAATTAATAATAACTCTCATTTTCCATAGAGCTTTAAAGTTTTAGAAAGTGTTTTCCTTGCAACATCCCTGTATAGTAGGTAGTGAAAAGATTCTTACTCCCATTCCACAGATGAAGAAACTGAGGCAGAGAGGTCACATAACTTGCACAGTCATATAGAACCACAGAATCTAAGAGCTATAAAAGACCTCAGAAGTTACCCAATCCAATTTACATTCAACCAAGAATTCTCTCTTTAACATCCCTGACATGTGGTCACCCGGAATCCACCCAAATATCTCCAGTGTGAACCACCTCCTGAAGTAACCCACTCTACTCCTGGACAGCTCCATCTGTCAGGAAATATCTTACACAGCATTGAGGCCAAATTGACCTCTGCTTCTCCCACCCACCCCTCCAAGGCCTCCCATACATGACAGTCTTGTCTTCTCTAGGCTTGCTGTTCCAACTAAACTTTGAATGCTATGGTCTCCAGGCATCTCCTGGTCACCTCCCTCCAGGACACAGCCCAACCCACCTATGTTCTTCCAAAAATATGCCACTCAGACCTGTTTCAGGAAACTTAAGCCACTTCACTAGACCTTCCACAAATTTACGGTTTATGATTATATGTCGGATTCCATCCTGAACACCCTGAACATGCAAGTTACATACAATTTGTAGCCAAAAATTATTTTTTATTTTTCCATAATTCAGTTATCATGCATGAATTCAGTAGGGGCAACTAGATGGTACAGTGTATAGACTGCTAGGCTTAGATTCAGAAAGACTCATTTTCCTGAGTTCAAATCTGGCCTCAGATATTTCCTAGCTGTGTGACTCTGGCAAGTCACGTAACCATTTGCCTCAGTTTCCTCATCTGTAAAATGGGCTGGAGAAGGAAATGGCAAACCATTCTAGTATCTTTGCCAAGAAAACCCTAAATGGGGTCACGAAGAGGGAGACACAACTGAAAATGACTGAACAACAGCATGAATTAGTAGGCCACAAGGGCCTAAGCTCTAGTCCAGTGCTGCCATTGGAACTGACCCAGGTATCAGACTAGAAGGCTCACTTCTATCTGTTGTCATATTCAAAGCTCAACGTCATTAATCATATAATTAAATTCAGGTAATCCACACTTTTGTTCAGTTTTTCAGTTGTGTCCCACTCTCTATGACCATGGCACACCAATACTTTTCATAGATTTTCTTTACAAAGATACTGGAGTGGTTTGTTATTTCCTTCTCCAGTGGATTAAGGCAAAAAGAGATTAAGTGACTTGCCCAGGGTCACACAGCTAGTAAGTGTCTGAGGATGGATTTGAATTCAGGTGTACCTGACTCCAGGCCTGTCACTCTATCCACAGAGCAATCTAGCTGCCTCAGTCTACATGTAGGGACTTCCAATTTTTCACTAGTGGAAAAACTTAGATACTCCCAGACTAGTGAATTTCTAAGGTTGCTTCCAGTTCTGAGAGTCTAAATCCTAAAAGCCAACAAGAGGATTAGCAACCATTGGGCCTTGTTCCCTGGACAAATTTGGAGAGGCAAAAACCCAGGATGGTGGTACGGATGAAGGGTGGTGGGAAAAGAAGGGTGACTCCAAAATGATATCTGATCCCTTCCTAGATGTTTCATTCCTTACTAAGGAGACAAAGTGTCCTTGCTAGGACTGTCTATCTAAACAATTGTGCCCTGCAAAATATTTCATTGACAAAGCCCCAAAACTATTCTAAAAAAAAAAATCAGTCAATATGCATCTTGGCAAGAAAAGAGGGTAATTAGATATGATGACAGACCTGCTGAGAGAGAGTCTTCATGTGGGAAAGAGAGAGCCTAATGAAACACGATGTTCCCTATATTGGGAAATCCTTTCTAATCCCTGGCCTGAGGACATTGCAGAGATGACACATGCATTGAACAAGGAAATTGGACTCGATCTCTGACATTCTGTGTTCCAAGGGCCGTCCCAGCTTTGACATTCTCTGTTCTAAGGTGCCTTCTAGCTCTGACATTCTCTGTTCTAAGGTCCCTTCTAGCTCTGACATTCTACATTCCAAGGTCCTCCCCAGATTTCAAAATCTCGTATTCCATGATTCTAAGTCAAAATAGCCACCTCTGTTCTGGTTCTGGAAACAGCCACGCCAGGGACATCCCGCAGAGAGCGGCATAGGCAAAACGGCTTGCTTCTTCCAGGTCCTTGCCTGTGGACAGATGTGGCTCTGCTTCTCTGGCCGGCTCGGGATGCCTCCCAGCCCTTTGGCCCTGCCCCTCTGGGGTTGCCATCTTTGAACCTGCCATAAAAGAAACCCAATGCAGCACATGTTACCAAGAAGCACAGGAAAATTCTTTGTATCAAGATTCCTTGAAATGAACAGAGCCTGGAACAGAGGGCCTGGGTTCCTGTTCTGACTACATGGCCTTTGCTCAGAGATATGTAGATAAAAAAGAAACAAAATATGTGAAAAGGATCTGAGTCCTTGGAGGATGGGAACCACATATGTACCATATATATACATATATATACACATATATATACACATATATATACATATACACATATATACATACATACATATGTGTGTGTGTGTGTGTGTGTATACACATATATATATATATATATATATATATATATTCACTTCAACAAACATGTGTCAAGTGAGAGACAGCAAGAGGTAGTAGGTAAAGGGCCAGCCTTGGAATCAAGAAGACCTGGGTTCAACTCTTACCCTCGACACATACTAGCTGGGGATTACAGGCAAGGGATTACAGTTTTAAAGCTGTAAGAGACCTTAGAAATTACCTAGTTCAACTTTGCTCATTTTCTCAGTAAAGAAATTGAAGCCTGGGTGACGACTGGCCCCAAATCAAATAGATGATAAGTAGCAAAAGTGGAATTTGAAAACAAGTTCTCAGACTTCAAACCCAGCAGTATTTCTGCACTGCCTCCCCTAAGAGGTCATTTAACCTCTTAGCATCCTATTGTTTTTTTTTTCTTTCTGGTGAGGCAATCAGGGTTAAGTGACCTGCCCAGCGTCCCAGAGCTAGTAAGTGTCAAGTGTCTGAGATTGGATTTGAACTCAGGTCCTCCTGACTCTAGGGCCAGTGCTCTATCCACTGCACCACCTAGCCGCCCCCAACTTCTTAGCTTCCTAAGCAACTCTCTAAGACCAGAAGTAAAAAAGATGTTAGCAAATTCTCATTAGTAGAGGAAACTTCTATCCTGAGAGTTCCCTTAAAATGCTGAAATCACAAGTACGGACTCAGAAAAAGCATAAGGTGGCTTTTCTCACCTGTCCTCATTTTGTTATGTATCTTGACAGTCAAAAGAAAACATTTGTTTGCCCTGGAAAATAATAAGCCGTAGGACAATTCTAATCTTCAGAGAGACAAAAATTATTTATAATACTTGAAAATCTGCAGGCCTGTTTCAATTATGTTGAACCTGTTTTACAGACCTAAATGTTTCCAGATTGTGTGTGAAAGTGAATTTTTCCATGTTGTGTATGTTCACCAGCAGCATTTACCACAGAATAAAGAAGCCTCCACAGGGGAAAAAAAAAGAAAAATTTTAAGCAAAGACCATAAGGCACTGGGCTTATAAAAATGACCAAAAAATGACGGTCCCTTACCTCAGAGCTTGTATTCTACTTATTCTCTCCTAATAAATAGTTCCTATTTCTATAGCCCTTTAAGGTTTATAAAACACTCTCCTCATGACAATTTCATGAGGTGGGACTTGTAGTCAGAGGTCTTAGGTTCAAATTCCAGCTCTGCTACTATCCATGTGGCCTTGGGTAAGTCATTTAGCTTCTCCGGGCCCTTGGTTTCTTAATAACAATAGTAAGCATTTATGTGACGTTCCTGGTTTGCAAAGTGCTTTACAAATGTTATCTCATTTTATTTTGTACAACAACCCTGGGAGGTAGGTGCTATTACTGTCCACATTTTACAGATGAGAAAACTGAGGCAGAGAATGGTTAATTTACCCAGGATCACATATTTAAGCAAGGGTCTATGGCTGGATTTGAATTCAGATCTTCCTGACTCCACGTCCAGCACTCTATCCGGTGAGCTGCCTACCTGTCTGATACCATCTGTAAAATGAAGAGATTGGCCTGGATGAACTTGAAGGTCCTTTCAGCTCTAGAACTATGACTCCCCTTTTGCATGGGAAGAAATAGACTCAGAATTGTTAAATGAGCTGTCCAAGGTTACAGAAGCCAGGAGGGAGTGGGGAGACACTAAGGCTAAGGCAGCATTCTCTTCACCCTCTCATGCTTGTACACTTTGCCCAAATTAACCTATTTATCTTGCATTTATTCACCGCATGTAGATTTTGAATTGACTTAGATTATACTCTGTTGTCTCCCTCATTATAACAGCAGATCACTGACAGCAGGGATTGTTCCATTCTTTATATTTGGTCTAGCACCTAGCGCAACGCCCAGCACATAACAGGTGCTTAAGACACACTTGTTGACTGATTGAAACCATTCCCTTCTCCGAGGGAAGCAGTCGGGCACAAAGCTTGAAAGGAAAATCAGGGCATGACTGTGCAGGGCCTTGACTGCCAAGTGGAGAAGTCTGCATAGGAGTCTGCAAACAGGTCCTGGACTTCACTGATAGAGCTCAAATGAATCTGTCAACACGGATGGAGCACACACTCTGTGCACAGTGCACCCACCAGGTACTGGAGTTGCCTTACTTTTAGGCTTCTACTATGTAATAAGCTTCTCTCTTCATTTCTCTGGACCTCAGTTTTTTCATCTGAAAAATGAGGTTAGATTAGAGGGTCTCCAAGATCCTTCCCAGCTCTGACATTTATGTTCTAAGGGCCCTCCCAGCTCTGACATCCTGTGTTCTAAAGGCCCTCCCAGCTCTGACATCCTGTGCTCTAAGGGCCCTCTCAGCCCTGACATACTGTGTTCTAAGAGCCCTCCCAGCTCTGACACCCTGTGTTCTAAGGGCCCTCTCAGCTCTGACATTCTGTGTTCTTAAGTCCCTTCCAATCCTTCCAACCCTAATACCCTATGGTTCTGTAGGAACAGCATTCGCAAGATTGCAGAAGCCTTTTCAACCTGGGTTCCAAGGATGAGTCCAAAAAGTAGCCTGATTTCTACCTCCTTCCGTGATTAGGCATTCATTCAATGAACCATGTGTTTTACACTCAGGACTGAGATTCTAAGGATTGTGATTTACAGTGAGAAAAGTAAAAAAAAAAATTAAATCCCAGAGGATCTGCATTCTTCTCACTAGCATCTTCAAAGAGCCCTGAATCCCATTTCAGAATCTCATCATTGGGTCTCCAGCTTAACAAATTGAGCTAGAAATTCAAATGCAGCCAGTTATTTCTGGCATCCTACTGTGTTTCCATGGTAACAGCTTAACTGATAAACCCAAAGGTCTTCAGATAATTGAGTTACTGAACTGGAGCAAAAACAAAAATAATTCCATCCCCATTTTAAACATGGCAGCCCTATGAAGATTTAAGGTAACAGCCAGTCTCTTTTGGAAGGCCCGAGATGGGCTATGTAAACTTTGCACTCCCCTTCATTCCTCCCTCTGTCCCCTCAAAAGTCCAGTATAAATGTTGGAAGGGTTCATCCTGGGTCTGCCCCAGACTGGTGCAATTACAGGAGAGGGTTGGATCTGAAGGAAATAAGATGTGGCTCATCTCACCCCAGATTGATTGGAGAACATGAGAGTTGTCTTCAAAGATTTGAAAGGCTATGTATGAATGATTAGACTACTTCAGTAAGGGTAGGATCTGGAGCAGAGAGGTCTATTTTAGGTCAATGAAAGGAAAATGTTACCAGTCATTAGAGTCCTCCATTTCTCAGCTGAATCCATTAAAAAACAACAATTACCTCTCTCACTGTCTCTTCCTCTCCTCTCATTTCGCAACTGCTTTGTAATCTGGTGTACGGTTTCATTACTCAACTGAAACGGCCCTCTCCAAAGTTACCAGGGACCTCTTTATTGCCAAATCTAATGGCCTTTCTCATTCTTCTTGACCTCTCTAGAACATATGACACTGTTGACCACCCTCCCCTGCCAGATATGCTCTATTCTCTGGGCTTCTGTAATACTGCTCTTTTGTGGGGCTCTCCTCCTATTGGACTGATTGCTCCCTCTCAGTCCCCTTTGCTGCGTGATCTTCTCCATCTTATCCCCTTAAGTGGGTGTTCCCCAAGGTTCTCTCCTTGGCCCCCTCTCTCTACTGTCTTTTCATTAGTGATTTCATCAGCTCCCATGGATTCAGAGCTATCACTCTTCATTACAGTTGAACTAGCCCATTTGACACTCAACATTTCATTTCCCCAAGAGTATTCCTCCATGCCCTTTAGAGGCTGTCTGTCATGCCTGGAATGCCCTCTTTCTTTAATGCACCCTTGCCTCTTAGAATCTGTTCCTTCTTTCAAGGAAGCATCACTTCCTACATGAAGCCTTTTTTGACTCCCTTCAGCTACTGGTACCCAACCCTCTGACAGAAGTAATTACTTTGAATCTACTTATTTGTATTTTGTGTTTACTTGTTTATATGTTTGTTGTTTTCCTGATAGGATGTAAGTCCTTACTGGCAGGATATGCCTTGTTTTTGCCTCTGTATCCCCAGAGTATGGGCAGCTAGGTGGTGCAGTGGATAGAGCGCCAGGCTTGAAGTCAGTAATATTCATCTCCCTGAGTTCAAATCCAGCTTCAGATTCTTACTAGCTGGGTAATGCTGGGCAAGTCACTTAACCTGTTTGCCTCACCACTCCAGTATCTTTGCCAAGAAAACCCCAAATGGGGTCATGGAGAACCAGACACGACTGAACAAATCCTCAGAACAGTGTCTAGCACATCACAGGTGCTTAATAAATGCTTGAGTGATCAACTGATTGATTCAGGAACGGGAGAGGCTAGATGATTTCTGAGGTCCTTTCCAACTTTGAGAATGTGGGATCCTTTGCAGTTAGATCGCTCCCTCAAGCATCTATGCCTGGAGCGTCTCATTTCCGTCTTGTGACTTCCCTGGATTCCTTCAAGTTTCAGTTAAAAAGGTTCTGCAAGAGCCTTTCCCAGTCCTCCTTAAACCCCCAATTCATCCTGTACATGTCTTATTTGCACAATGTGTTTTTTTTTGTTTTTGGCTAGGCAATGGGGTTAAGTGACTTGCCCAGGGTCACACAGCTAGTAAGTGTTATGTGTCTGAGGCCGGATTTTAACTCAGGTCCTCCTGAATCCCGGCCCGGTGCTCTATCTACTGCGCCACCTAGCTGCCCCTGTACGATGGTTTTTGCATGTTGTCTCCCTCATTAGATTGTGAGCTCCTTGCGGGCAGGGACTGTCTTTTGCCTTTCTTTGTATCCCCAGTGCTTAGCACAGTGCCTGGCACATAGCAGTGCTTAATAAATGCTAGTTGACACTAGCTATCCAGCACACCTGGAAGTGTGCTAACAGAGTAAAACAACCCTGCAGTTTAGAACTAGCCCACAGGATATAAAATAAACCCACATAAATCATTGGCATTTCTATATATTACCAACAAAGCTCAGCAGCAAGAGATAGAGAAATTCCATTTAAAGTAACTGTAGACAGTATAAAATATTTGGGAGTCTACTTGCCAAGACAAGCCCAGGAACTATGTGAGCACAATTACAAAAACTTTTCACACAAATAAAGTCAGATCTAAATAACTGGAAAAATATCAATTGCTCATGGGTAAGCTGAGCTAATATAATATAATGACAATTCTACCTAAATTAATTTACTTATTCAGTGCCATACCAATCAAACTACCAAAAATTATTTTATAGAACTAGAAAAAATAATAATGAAATGCATCTGGAAGAACAAAAGTTCAAGAATATCAAGGGAATTGATGAAAAGAAATGCAAAGGAAGGTGGTTGAGCTGTATCAGATCTAAAACTGTATTATAAGGCAGCAATCATCAAAACTACTTGGTATTGGCTAAGAAATAGAGTGGTGGATCAGTGGAATAGGTTGGTATACAAGATACAGTAGTCAATGACTATAGTAACCTGTTTGATAACCCCAAAGACTCCAACTTCTAGGATAAGAACTCACTATTTGACAAAAACTGCTGGAAAACTGGAAAATAGTATGGCAGAAACTAGGCGCAGACCAACATCTTACACCATATACTAAGATAAGGTCAAAATGGGTACCCAATTTAGACATAAAGAGTGATACCATAAGCAAATTAGGAGAGCAAGGAATAGTTTACTTGTCAGATCTATGGAGAAGGGAAGAATTTATGACCAAATAGGAGATAGAGAACATTATGAAATGAAAATGGATAATTTTAATTATATTAAATTAAGAAGTTTTTGCACAAACAAAGCCAATGCAACCAAGATTAGAAGGGAAGCAGAAAGCTGGGGAACAATTTTTACAACCAGTGTTTCTGATAAAGGCCTCATTTCTAAAATACATAGAGAACTGAGTCAAATTTATAAGAATACTAGTCATTCCTCAATTGATAAATGGTCAAAGGATACGAGTAGATAGTTTTCAGATGAAGAAATTAAAGCTACCTATATTCATGCAAAAAAAAAATGCTCTACATCACTACTGACCAGAGAAATGCATATCAAAATAACTCTAAGGTACCACCTTACACCTATCAGATTGGCTAACATGACAAAACAGGAAAATGATAAACGATGGAGAAGATGTGGGAAAACTGGAATTATTCTATGCATTATTGGTGGAGTTGTGAACTGATCCATTCTGGACAGCAATTTGGAACTATGCCCAAAGGGCTATAAAACTGTGCATACCCTCTTTGATCCAGCAATACACACAAAGAGATCATGAAAAAGGGAAAAGGACCCACATATGCAAAAATATTTATAGCAGCTCTTTTTGAGGTGGCAAAGAATTAGAAATTGAGGAGATGCCCATCAATTGAGGAATGGCTGAACAAGCTTTGGCATATAAATGTAATGGAGTACTATTGTTCCATAAGAAATGATGATGAGGAGGAGGATTTCAGAAAAACCTGGAAAGCCTTATATGAACAGATGCTCTGAGTGAAGTGGGCAGAACCAGAAGAACACTGTACACAGTAACAGCAACATTGTGCAGTGATCAATTATGACCGACTTAGGTCTTCTTAACAATACAGTGATCCAGGATAATTCCAAAAGACTCATGATAGATGTTATCCACATCCAGAGAAAGAACTATGAAGTCTGAATGCAGATTGATGTATACTATTTTCTCTCTCTCTCTCTCTCTCTTTTTTTTTCTCATGGTTTTCCCCTTTTGTTCTGATTCTTTTTTTACAACATGACTAATACAGAGATATGTTTAATATGATTATACATGTATAGCCTACATCAGATTGCTTGCTGTCTTGGGGAAGGGAGAGGGGAAGGAGGGGGAGAAAATTTAGAACTCAAAATCTTATAGAAGTGAATGTTGAAAACTAAAAATAAATAAACAAATGAATGTATTAATTAAAAAAAAATAACTGGCCCATAGGCCTGGAGCCCAAAATGCAAATGGCTGAGTAGCAACATGAGTCATGAGTACAAAAATTTGGCCTGGACTGGACAACCACTGAGCTCCCACCAAATCCAGCATCTAATGATCCTGGCTTCATCTTCTCCCTCACAATTCTCTTCCACTTCTCACCCTTGTTATTTCATACTTACCCAGACATTATCCCGCTTGATCATTCATTTCTCTTTTCCTAGGCACAGTGCAGCAGGATGTACCATCTCCATTTCATTCTTAGAGAAGAATTGGACCATGGGGCTTACAGAAGGTGGAAGGACCATAGAGCAAGATCTGGAAAAGGCTTCAGAGGTCACTAACTCCAACCCTTTCATTTTACAGATGAGGAAACTGAGGCTTAGGGACCTGCCCTATCTAAAGTGCTGGGCAATCATCATAAGAGTAAAGATTTGAACCCAGGTCCTCCACCTTTAGAACCACTACTACTTTCTGCTATAATCTGTTGCCTCCAACAAGAGGGCTCCCCTTCTACCTCTGGCAAAAATCACTGTGGCTAATACAAAAGGATTTCATCCAATTAAAAAGCAATAAATCACATTTTTCATGTTTATTATTATTTATTATATTTAAGTTTATTAACTCCTTTCCTCAATAATAACCCTATGGAAATTGAAAGTGCAAGTTATTATTTCCCCATTTTATAGATAAGGAAACTGAAGGTCAGAGAGATTAGGGGATTAATTCAGGGCAATGTGTGTCAAAGCCAAGACCAGAAGTATATTTTCTGACTCTTCCTAAGTCCAATTCTCTTCCCACTATAGTACACTTCCCCTTTAAAACACCACAGAAAGCCTCCCTCTATCTTCAATACAGCCAAGTGAAATACTGCAGAGCCAATTAAGAATGAGGATGGAGGAAAGGCCAATGGATTCAGTAATTAAGAGACTGTTAGTAACACTAGAGAGTAGTTTCAGACAGGGTATGTGGTCAGAAGCCAGACTGCAAAGGGCTGAGAACTGAATCAGAGGAGGGGAAAAGGAAACAAATTAGCTGGAGGGTTTTTCCTAGGATCCTGATAAAAGGGAGGGGAGGTATAAGCCAGTAGAAAGAATGCCTTTCAAGGTCAAGTGAAGGGTGTTGTTTTGTTTTTTTAAGGATGGAGGAGATTAGAGTATGTTTGTAGGAAGGCAGAAAAGAAGCCAGTAGATTGGAATGGAAAGTGATGGTGGTGATGGTGGTGGTGGTGGTAAGGATGATGGAATGAGCAAACTTGAGAAGGGGACAGGAGAGGATAGGATCAAGGGCATTAGAAGGCTTATCCTTTATGAGGAAAAGGGTTCTCTCTTCATCAGAGACTGAGCAAATGAGAAGAGTATCCGGGATGCTGTTGGGGTTTATCGAGGTTATAGAACAGAGGGAGGAGAGGTAGCTCAGGCCAGATAGTCTTTATTTGCTCAGTAAAGTTTGAGACGAGACTCTCTGTTGAGAATTAGAGGTAGAGTTGTATAGATGGTTATCACCCAAACATCTCCCCTATCTGTCAATGCTTGAGCTTTATTCTTTTGGCTTAACCCTTGGTCCCCATTAAAACGTGACTCAATGGGAAGGGCTTTTTTTTTTTAATGAATTTTTAAAAAATGAAATCCTATAATCGCATCTTTTTCTGATGCTTCACCATGGTAGGTCCTATGATACCGGAAAGGATTTAAAGTAGGAAGCTAATGATATAATGTCTGCTACCCAAGGACCAGCTTAGCTAAGGTTAAGGAGGCTCATCACATGGGGGGGAGGGAGAGACAATTTTTTGTCGATGGCAACTCTCAAAAGCCACCTATCAAGTGTGGGGGGAGGCTGCTCTCTGCATGGGTAGAGGGTCTTCCTCCTCCTGACAAAGATCCTTGAAGTACTGAAGAAAAAGCAAATGAATTTGTCAGGTCCTTTACTGAGAAGAGATCTGACAGTATTGAAAGTATTGAAAGGAAGAAAGGGAGCTGAAGATGACCTGGGGTAGCTGAGGGGGCACCATAAGTGGGGGAAGGGTAGGTTGGAGGTATGAAAAATGAACTTTACTCACTCTCTAGTTTTGACGTGGGTCCACTCTGCTCTCACCCCATGGGCAGGGAATGCACAAATACGACAGTAAGAAGAGAGAAAAGTCAGGAGTCTACCCAAGGGTAACCTGGTGACCTGGGGCTCAGTCCCACCTAATCACTAGGCTATGACCTGAGCTCTCTGCCTTGCCCCTCCTTCCCCAACTTAGACTCCCAAGCTTGGGAGTATTTAGAAATATTTCCAATTTAACAACTGAAGTCTCTAAATTATTCCTTACCAATATTTTTATTTTTAAAGCTTCCCTCTCCACCAAGTTTAGTCAATGACCTTTGCAAATCTGGATGGCCCAATTACCAGTCCAGCCTTAGCCTTTTTTTTTTTAATGTAAAGAGGCAGATGGGTAGCACAGTGGGTAGAGCACTTTCTCTGAAGTCAGAAAGACCTGGGATCTCAGACCTTATTAGTTATGTGACCCTGGGCAAGCCATTTAATCTATGTCTGCCTCAGTTTCCTAATATAGCAGTTACCTGTTTGATGAACAGTCTGTGTCAATCCTATTTTAAAGGACATTTCTCAGATTTCTTTGTTGTTATCTACACTGAAAAAGAAAAGTTAAGCTAGTTCTTTTACTAACTTAGTATGTGACCTTGGATATGTCATTCTTCCTCTGTGAGTCTTATTTTCCTAATCTACAAAGTGAGGGGGCTGATCTAGAATATCTAAGATTCCTCTCAGTTCTGCCATTTCATGTTTTCAGGCCCCTCCCAGATCTGACATTCTGTATTCCAAGGGCCCTCCCAGCTCTGACTTTGTGTGCTCTAAGGCCCTTCCCAGGCTCTGACATCCTGTGTCCTTAAGGGCCCTCCCAGCTCTGACATTCTGTGTTCTAAGGGCCCTCCCAGCTCTGACACTCTGTGTTCTAAGGGCCCTCTCAGCTTTACTATCCTTCAACTTAGGGCAATTTTACTTAGCTGTTTCCAGGAAGCTGGTTAGATGTCATTACTTCCTGACTTAGGGCAGTATAACTTTGCTGCCTCTAATCTGGAGGTGGTTAAGGGTTGAACGAGGCAGATAGGTGGTTCAGTGGATAGAGCGCTGGAACTCACTGAGTTCGAATCTAGCCTCAATTTAGTTAACCTCTCTGCTTTAATCCACTCGAGAAGGACATGGCAAACCACTTTGCCAAGAAAATGCCATTGACCATATGGTACATGGGGTTACTAAGAGTACAGTGACTGTCAAAATATTTGGAGATACCTTGTTTACCAGAGCTAAGGCCTAGCAAGCAGGCTGTGCCCTGGGCTTGGCATAACAATAATCCTTAGTGCTCTGGATGATATCACCTTTACTCTGAAATTAATTAAGCTTCTGTTTGGATCCTGACTCTCCGGTCTTTAGCTCCGCTTCTTTAGCTCCAGCCACTCACGGATTTAAGGCCGTTGGGGTCAGCTGACAAGACTGAACAGCAGTAACAAAATGGGCTGAAGAACCAGGCACAGGTGAGGGGGTGGCCCCCTCCACCCTAAGGAGGAGCCGCTCCCGAGGAGGGGGTCGGGTCAAGGGTCTTGAGGTGCCTCGGGGGAGGGCTGGGAGCACATGGGAGGAGGCAGAAGTGGAGAAGAAGAGCGCATGGTGCGGGGCGGATCTGGAGCGCGGAAGTTTGTGCCGGGGCTGGGGGTGGAGTTTAGGAACAGCACAAAGGTCCCAGCTGTAAAGGGGCCAAAGGGCTGGGGGTTAGGGTCTCCGGGCACACTGGCGGAGGACGGAGGGAAGATGGGGAAATTGGGGGAGAGTCCACACTCACCCTCCGGGGCCCCGGGGAAGAGAGCAAAGCACTCAGTCGTGGAAAGGGGAGGAGAGTTCAAGGACAAGGTAACCTGAGCTCCAGGGGACATACAGACAGGAATGTGACTCCAAGGCCCCGCGGGGGGCAGCCCCAAGCCCCCTCCCGCCCTGCGCTCAGCCTTACCCGTGCAGTGGCCCCGGTGGCCGCGTCCCGGGCTCCTTCCCGCCCCCCTCCGCCCAGGCAGCCAGCCTTGGTCCCTCCTCCTTCTGCTCCTTCTCCTCCTCCTCTTCCTTCTCCCCTAGAGTCCCAGAACCGCTGCCGAGAGCCAGCCCACCCCGGGGCGGGCGGATGACGCCACCTCGGCGGGCCGCCGGCATGCACCGGCTTGTCCCGAGCTGCCTCGCCCAGCCACGGAAGGCAGAGGGATGCTCAAAAGATGCTCGGAGAGCAGAAGAGGACCAGCCCCCTCTGAGCCTCGGCTCCGGTTCGAGTCCGGCTTTGTCATCCAGCAACGTGTGATGCTGGACAGACAAAAAGGAAGTAGCCTCTTGAGCTTAGAGTCTGGGTGGGGAGACACCCCAGCATTTGGGAGGTCTGTGAAAGCAAACAAGGGATTTCAAGTGTGAGAGGAAGAAAAGACAACCCTAATGGAGTCCTTATAAACGCTCTGGGAAATCGCTCTTCATCCTTCAACTTCACAGGCAAGTATGGTCCCTAGGGTACTTCTGATTGGCTGGGTCTAATGCTATGCATTGGAGGATCCTAATATCAGTCTACGGTTAAGTGCCCCTAATATCCAACCAATGATAAGAGCTAGCGTTTACATAACTCTTGAAGGTTTGCAAAGCACTCCACAAGTATTATCTGATTTTATTCTCCCAACAATCCCGGGAGGTAGGTGTTATTATCACCTCCATTTTACACGTGATGAGGAAACAGGCAGAGCGAAAGGGATTTGCCCAAGGATTCAAAGCTAGGAAGAGTCTGAGGTCATATTTGAATTCGTCTTCTTGAATTCAGGTCTGTTGTTCCGTCCACTGCAACCATCGGATTAGTGCCTGAATAACAAATTACCTGCTGACGTGTCCTTAATATGAACTAACTGGTTATCAGTTAACAACAATTAGTTCTTACAGAGACCTGTAGCCCTCATAAATGATCTGAAGTTTACTCTCAACCCCAGTTCCGCTGGCAGATGGGTCCCCAGGTAATCCCTGATTGGCTGTGGGTGTGTTTCAGTGTTACGAGCTGGAAAAACCATCAGGTGTATTTCCCTAACATCCATGGCCACTTAATATATCTCCAATATCATCCAATCATTAAAAACTCAATATGAATTACCTGTTTATAGTTCCTCATGGGCCCCTACGTGGTGCAGTGCATAGAGCATGGGGCCTGGAGTCAGGAAGACCTGAGTTCAAATCCAGCCTCAGACACTTACTAGCTGTGTGATCCTGGTCAAGTCACTTCGTCTTGTTTGCCTCAGTTTCCTCATCTGTAAAATGAACTGGAGAATGAAATGACAAACCACTTTAGTATCTCTGCCAAGAAAATCCTAAAGGGGATAATGAAGAGCTAGACAACTGAACAACAAACATTTCCTCCACATCATTGATAATCAATTAACATCATTTAGCTTTTACAAAGAGATATTTCCTGAAAAGACTTGGCTAGAACCAAGTACAACCACCTGCTACATCCTGTTAACTTTCTTCCCTCTACAGACCACCTTAGTCCCTGAGGAGAATAGATTCAAATTTAAGGAGGGGACTAGAAAACTTTCCCCCCACTGAGTTCAATGAGGTACCTTCTGGCTAGTGTCTATGCCTCGAGTCTCCCCACTCCAGTCTCTCCCTCACTCAGCTACCAAAGTGATTTTCCTGATGAGCAAGTCTGACCATATCCCTTCCCCTACTCAATAAACTCCAATACTTCCATATTACTTCCAGGATCAAATATAAGAATCCTCAGTTTGGAATTTAAAGCAGAAAAAAAACCCCACCAAACAAACCTGGCCCCTTCCTACCTCCCTAATGTTACTCTTTGTTCTTCTCCATATCCTTTGCAGTCTAGCTTCATGGACCTCCATGCTGTTCTCTGGGGAAGATACTCCGTCTCCTGGCTCTGGGCATCTTCTTTCATGCCTGAACTACTCTTCCTTCTCACTTCTCTTACATCCCTGACTTCCTTCAAGACTCATCTCAAGCCTAGCTCAAATGTCACTTTCTGCAGGAGGCTTTTTCTGGCCCCTGCTCTTGTAGCCAGGAGGGCCTTCCCCTCTGAACTCCCTCATCTTCCTACTGCCCATCTCCCAGCCTCTTAACTTCTCCCTCCGGTATCACCTTTGTTTTAGTCTCTCACAAAGAGGACAGTGTCTTTTCTCCAAGGCCATCCAGGTCCCTACATGGATTCTGGACCTGATTGCCTCCTGTCTTCTCCAGTTGATAACTCGCTGTCATCCTCACTCTCCCTAACTTTCAATCTCTCACTATCTTGTTTTTTTTCCCCTTTCTGGCTACAAACTTACCCAAGCCTTTCTCACCTTGAAGACTAGATTCAGCCATCCCTGCTAGCTATAGTCTTCTATTTCTTCTCCCTGTCTCAGCCAAACTCCCTGAAAAAACTGTACACCTGGGCCTCCACTTCCTTCTCACTCTCTTCTAAACCTTCTGTAATCCTGCTTCTGACTTCATCACTAAACTGAAACTGTTCTTTCCAAAGTTACTAATGATCTCTGGATTGATAAATCAAATGGCATTTTCTCAATCATCTTTCTTGATCTCTTTGTATCATTTGACACTTTGTTTGTTGTTGTTGTATTTTTTTTTTTGGTGAGGCAGTTGGGGTTAAGTGACTTGCCCAGAGTCACACAGCTAGTGAATTTTATGCGTCTGAGGCCAGATTTGAACTCAGGTCCTCCTGACTCCAGGGCTGGTGCTCTATCCACTGTGCTACCTAGTTGCCCATTTGATACTTTTCCTCCCAGATAGTCTGCCCTTCCACTGCATCCTCAGGACTTCAGGCCTTGTCATTTGGTCTGTTATAGATTATTCCCTGTTAGAATGTAAGTTCCTTGAGGGAAGAATCATTTTTGTATCTGTATCTCTAGTGCTTGGCACACAGCATAGTGCTTAATAAATGTTTGTTCATTCATCCTTCCATCCGTCCTAAGATCCATCCCAGTTTTGACATTCTGTGTTCTAAAGCCTCTTCCAGCTCTGAAATTCTGTGTTCTCTGGTCTCTCCCAGCTGAGACATTATAGGTTAGAATTTCTTAACTTTTTTGAGTCATGGACCCTTTTAACAGTTGGTGAAGTTTATAGACCCCTTCTCAGACTAATGTTTTTAAATGCATAAAATAAAATGCAAAGGACTACAAAGGAAACCAAAAATGGTTATAAAAATATATTTTAAAAAATGTCACATGCCCTAGGTTAAGGATCCCTGTTAAGTTCTAAGAGCTCTCACAGGTCTGACATTCTATATTCTAAGGCCCTTTCCAGCTCTGATACACTGTATTTATTTTAAGGCCTCTCCCAGCCCTGAAATTCTATATTCTAAAGTACTTTTCAGCACTGACATTCTATATCCTAAGGCCTCACCCAAGTTTGACACTCTATATTCTAAGGTCCTTTCCAATTCTGACACTCTTTGTGTTAAGATGCCTCCCAAGTCTGACATCCTATATTCTAAGGCCCCTCTGAGTTCTGACAGTCTATGTTTCAAGGCTCCTTCTAGCTCTGACATTCTATGTTCTAATGCCCCCCCCAGTTCTGACATTCTATGTTCCAAGGTCCCTTCTAGCTCTAACATTTTATGTTCTAATGCCCCTTCCAGTTCTGACATTCTGTGTTCCAAGACTGTTTACAGCTCTAAAATTCTTCAATTCTATAATCTGGAAAGAGCAAGGCAGAGAAGAAATATAATTAAAGTCTGCAATTTCCAAGTTTATGGAGAAAGTGAACACAGAATTGTTCCCCACTTACTGAAACACTAGACTTAGCCTTTTCCACAGGTATCTTGAAAGGGGTAAACTTTAGAGAATAAATTTCTTTCTTCCTCAAGAGTTGGTCAATAAAGACTTAATAAGTGCCTGCTATGTGCCAGACACTATGTAAGTGCTCGAGATAGGGGAAAAAAAAAAGACAAAAGACTGTCCCTGCCCTCAAGGAGCTCACTGTCTGATGGGTTCTACCCATGATGGATTTAAGGAACTCAACTCAGTAGATGATATAGACTAAAACTATAAATGGGTTATTGGAAAGTTCCCACCACTGACATCCTTCTCCAAAACAAACTAGGTGGCACCAAGGATGGCACTGGTTTTGGAGTTAGGAAGACCCGAGTTCAAATCCAATCTCAGACACTTACTAGCTCTGTGACCATGGGCAAGTCACTTTGCCTCTCTCTGCCTCAGTTTCTTCACATAATAATACGAAAACAATAACAAAATAATAAATATGAAAATAAAATGTAAAATAATAAGTATGAAAAATGATAGAATAGAGAGTTAGGTGCCCAGTAGCCCAGATGACTGAGGAATGCTGGATTTCAAGTTAAAGGACTTGGACTGCAATCCTGCTTCTGCTCTTTAGAAGTGAGTAATCTCGGGTGAGTCACGTGACCTTTCTAGAATTCAGTTTCTTCATCTATAAAATGGGAGGAGGGGTTTGGATGAAGTGACCTCTCCAAGGTCTCTTTGCAGCACTGAATTCTGTGATCCCTTGAACTTGTGAAAAAACCATAACATTGAATAGTAATTGAGGTCTGGCTGTAGATGATTGCATGCATAGTGATTTTGGGGATTGTAGGAAGGCTTCTCTGTGGTCTCCCAATAATTTGTTTGCTGATGGCTGGAGCTTTGCTAGGAGAGAAGGCCATTCTCTGTAGTTTCGGGAATTGATCCCTGATTAAAGGCTGAGGGAGGTTAGGGCTTGAAGCAGGCCTTAGAGCAGACCGCACAACTTAGGGCACTGGCAGGCCCAAGGATTTCTGGCCAGCGGGGTTTGTGCTCTTCTGTTTGTCACGTGACCCTCGGCAACCAACCATCACCAGTCTGTCTCTAGTCTATCCTAGGGCTGCATTTTTAAATTAGCCTTTCTTAATCTTGGCCCCTACCTACTGCCAAGTGGTGCAGGTCTGTCTTAGAGTAATGGATGTCAGAACCCACCCTGGGGGGAGCGCGTAAGGACACTAGGAGAAGCTGGGGAACCTTTACCATCTTTGCTGTAGTAGTGGAGTAGAAACAGCAAAGTCCTGTTTTTCACCCAGAGCAGTGAGGCCCCATCCTTTCCCCATATGTTGATTAGGCAACCCTTTCCCCTATATTCTTAGCCCTTTCCCCCATGTGCTGCACAGACAGCTACTTCCCCACGTGCTGAGCAGGTGAGTGCTTCCCCCGTGTACTGAATAGGCAACCTCACCACTCCCTTAGCCCATCCTGTCACCAGTGACCTTGTGGTCAAGGGACTTTCCCAAGACGATGAAAGAGCAGTGAGACTCCTCAATGCCCGATGGTAACTTATGTGATGTCAAAGCCCACGTTAACATCTCATGAATGTGATGATGAAGGCACCCTCATGAAAGTGTAGCTACTTCATGATAGCCCCCCAGAACAGCCAGTAAGGCGCAGGCACAAATCCTCTTTTGCTTGCCTAGCACAAAGATTATGCCGTAGCAAATTTCCATATGTCACTCCCCCTTCAGCTCTGACTTTAGCAAGTCCCCATTGCCCTTCCACCCACCCAACCAGTATCCTGAGATGCTTGGTTCCATTGGCTTTTATGACAATAAAGCCCTGCCTGGAAGAACTCTGGCCTTGGTATTCTTACTGACTCTCAACCAGCTCTCCCACTGCAATAGAGGTGGCCCTGATGGCACTAGGTGACCCTTGGGGTGACTTTTTCTCTTCCTTGATCTCAGATCCCTTCTCCTCTATTTACTGCCCTCATCCAGGGGTGTATGGGCATTCAGGAGGACTAGTACCTCTGGTGTGAGGGCCACTGAGCCCTTTTCAGGGCTGCTCATGGTGTCTGCCTAGCACTCACCTCTCACCTGTGGCTCCAAGAAGCTGCAGCCTGCCCAGGTAAAACCACCTTGGCACACAGGCTAAACCAGGTGAAGGGTAGCCAACGGTGAGTTGGGGGGATGTCTACCCAAACATGTGAGGACTTCCCTGGATGAAATGGGTAGAACGGGGGGATCAGAATAATTGGTTTCACTGGCCGTGAAGGTGGCTGAAGCAGGTTCTGTGGCGTGCTTACAGCTTGGTCGGACATTGAAGCTGCCAAGGTCATCCTCTGCATCCCGGGCCATCACCAGTTGTCCGGACTCTCGCTCTGCCACTGGATTTTGATGACTCTGGAAGAGAGAGCAGCTGATGGCTTTGTGCATCTCTGCCCTACTTCAATACAATTCATGCACAAGTCAAGGCATCCCCCCATGATGTCATTGGTCCTCTTGGAAAATGAAGGACAAGCAACCTATGACTCTGTAAAAAAACAAAAGATAATAATGGCCTCTAACTCCCAAGGTTCCTGTGAGGATCAAATGAGATAATATTTGTAAAGTACCTGGCACATAGTAGGTATTTAATAAATGCTTTTTCCCTTCCTCATCACTGTGTGGAGGTGACCCTGAGTTCTTGGAGGCTCTGTGAGTGGAGCAGAAGCTCAGGTAGGTCCTATCAAAGTGGAAAGCTAGGAGTAGGGGCTTGGTGACAGTGTATCAGTTTGGAGAGGCTCCCCCTACTAGGGAACGGTAATGAGGAACTGCAATAGGACGAGGTCACTAAGAACCGAGCTGGGGCAGGAATGTTGCTAAGGTAAAATCAATAGGACTTGTTAATTGATTGAATATAAGAGGGGAGAGGGAAGGAAGAGTGAAAGATAATTCCAAAATTAATAGCCTGGGAAACATATAGTCAGAGTGTTGTTATGCACAAAAGTAAGGAGAAGCGGAAGCAGGTTTAGGACTTTATTACTTGTGTGATTATATTGAAGTCCCGAGGTTTCTGGGGCTCAGTTTCCTCTTCTGTATGTCACAAGGGCAAGGAGAATGGGGGATTGGTAAAGAGCATTTACCTAGGAGCGTGAGCAGGGGATCTGCCTGGTGCCAGCCCACTGTATCTGGAGAATCTGCTTGCAAAGGGCCAAGACACTGTGCAGTGGAGGGGGCTGGCTCTCCACTTTGGAGCATATATAGATATTCGGGGTCTAGTTCTGTTCTCTTACTGAGTGGTCAGGAGAAGCCTTTTGATTGGCTGCTGAGCTGGAACTGGGTGTACATAGAAAAGGTACCAGCCAGCCAAACCATTGTCTCTGTTTCCAGGTGGTGAAATAAGACAGAGACAGAGACAGAGAGAGAGAGAGAGAGAGAGAGAGAGAGAGAGAGAGAGAGAGAGAGAGAGAGAGAGAGAGAGAGAGAGAGAGAGAGAGAGAGAGAGAGAGAGAGACAGAGAGAGAGACAGACAGAGAGAGAGAGACAGAGACAGAGATAGAGAGACACAGAAAGAGAGAGAGACAGAGAGAGACAGACAGACAGAAAGACAGACAGACAAAGAGAGAGACAGAGACAGAGAGACAGACACAGAGAGACAGAGAAAGAGGCAGAGACACACAGAGAGACAGAGAGACAGAGAAGAGAGACAGAGACAGAAGAAGAGATACAGAGACAGACAGAGACAAAGGGAGAGAAAGAGAAAAGAGAGGAGGTAGAGCCATCATCTTCTCCTCCCCATGCAGACTCCATGTGGCCTGTAAACCTATGGCCCTGCTGCTGCTTCTGCCCCTGTGTCTCTTCTTCCCTGTTTGGGGGTGGAGGATCTTTGAGAGAGGCAGCACAATTCACCACTAGCAATAGCCACGGCAGCCCTGAGCCATCTGCACAGAGGTGGTAGTCACCTCTTAGAATGGATGAGATTGACAAAGAAGAAAGCTTAAAGAGAGGAGAGCAGAGGGCCTAGGAGGGGAAAGGTGGGGAAGGAACAAATATTTATTAAGCTATTATTATGTGCCAATGCTTTACAAATATTAGATAACCACATTTATGGGTGTGGTGGGAGCAGCATCTGTTTTATGGAGGCCAGGCTGATTTCTCTTTTAAGGGGCAGGGAATTCATCCTTGGCACAGGAAACTAGGGCTGGATCATTGGTGTGCCTTCTCGGCGGCCTGAGGTACAAAGCCGATAGCCCGGCCTAAGAAGAGTTGGGGCTTCTCAAACTTGACAGAATTCTCATCACCACAGGAATTGACATACGTCTTTGCACACTGCTACCTTAGCAACAAATGGGGAGGCAGAGGGGAGCTGAATCCCCCTGAATCAGTCCTTATTCATCCTTTTAATGATTGAGTAAACTTCTCTTTGTCAAATATTTTATGGCCCAGGAATATTTAATTGCCCTCCTGGACCACTGGGACTGGCTTGAGATAGAACTGGCCCAGAATACTTTGGAGGAATATGTCAGAGAAAGAGTTGTTATTAAAGTAGGCAAGTCAGGAAGATGTGTTTTCTCGGAAGCTAAGAAAGGACGAAATGTCCAGTGGATGGATGGTAGTTGAAAGTCTCCCAGGCTGCAGAAAGGAATCCTGGGTGATCTTTGGGAGAGCAGTTTTAGTGAGGGCAGGAGTCGGATGGCAAGAGGCCAAGGAGAGAGTGGGGAGTGAGAGGGTGTCAATAGGAGACATATAGAACCTTTTCATGAGGGTTTCTGCTCTCAAAGAGCTCAGTCTAATGAGGGAGATAATATGGGAATAACAAGGTACAAACAAGCTGGAGACAGGATGAATAGAAATAATCAGCAGAGAAAAGGCTCTAGAAATGAGGGGGATCAGGAAGGGCTCCTCCTTATAGAAGGTGGGACCTTACCTGGGACTTAAGCCTGGGAGGCCAGGAGGTGGGGTTGGAGGAAGGACAGAGTTCCAGACATGGGGGGCGGCTGGTAGAAATGCCTGGACTGTAGGAGTGGACAGTAGAGAAAGTAGGAGAAAGGCCAAATTTAGGACTGGGAGACGAGGGATGGAGTGTCTGTGGTGAGGTAGAGATTTATGGGGTTGGGGAGGGTGGTGACTGCTGGAGCAAGGCCCTAGAGGAGGAGGGAGGGAGGGAATAGGATGAAAGGTGCAGGTAGTGAAATTAGCCTTAGAGAGCATTTGTTGGTTTTTCAGTATTATCTGACCCTTCATGACCCATTTGGGGTTTTCTTGGCAAAGATACTGGAGTGGTTTGCCATTTCCTTCTCCAGCTCCTTTTATAGATGAGGAAACTGAAGCAAACAGGGTTAAGTGACTCACCCAAGGTCATACAGCTAGGAAGTGCCTGAGGTTGGATTTGAATTCAGGTCTTTTTTTAAAAACTTATTTTATTCTGAACTTAAGAAATAAAATAAGCATTTCCGTAACATAGTAGAATAGAAAAAAAATGATTGCATATGAAAGTGCAAATTGATGATATATAACTTGCTATTCCTTTCAAAAATATAATAAAGTTATTATGTAACCTTTTTCTTTTTTTATTCCTTTTCTCCCTCTCCCCATCCTGCTCTAGAGATGGCTACCATTAACACAAATGTGTGTGTGTGTGTGTGTGTGTGTGTGTGTGTAAAATCATTCTATGCATGTTTCTATTTATCAATTCTTTCTCTGGCTATAGATAGTTCTTGACTCCATGCCCAATGTTCTATCCACTGTCACCAGCTGCTCACCAGGTGGTAAGGATCTCTCTCTGGTAATCAGGGGTAAAGAGGAGAGGAATGGTGATGATGGTTGGAGAATGGAGGAGGGCATGAGGAAGCCCATGCTGCATGGCCTTCTCATTAAAGGAGGATATGATGTCACCTGTGTTAAGTGTGTCAGGAGGAAGGATCCAGGGCAGAAATGAGAGGCAAGAGGAGAGAGTTCATTATGCACTCTCAGTAAGATGAGGGCTGGATTTAGGACTAATCTGATGAACCACGAAGCAGGGGACTTGTACTTTCTTCCTGGTTCTGCTAGGGACTTCCTGCAAGTGTTTATATATTAAAAAAAAGCAATTAAATCATTATATCTGAGATGTCTCGTCCCCTCTCCAGTCCATCCTCTGTGCAGCTACCAAGGTGAATTTCCTCAGTCAGAAGGTCTGAACCATGTCATTTCCTGACTCAATTGCCTCTAGTGACTTCCTACTGCCTCTAGGATCAGATATAAACTGCTCTGTTTGGCTTTTAAAGCCCTTCACAACTGGGCCCCACCCTATCTTTCAAGCATCATTATATGTTACTCTTCTCCCGAAACTCTCTCATTCATTCTACCCTAATGGGAGCTAGTTTGTGTCAGAGGCAGGGCTTGAACCGTGATCTTCCTGACTCTGAGGCCTGCCCTTCACCTAATATGCCATACAGCCTTACTAGGAGGATACAGCATTTAAACAGGTAGATAAATACAACATGGTTTACGTAGAAGGAAAGCAATGACAAGTAGGGTGATGATGGAAAGGATCCCACATGAGAAGCCTGCCTCTAAATCCCTTGATGATGCATCAATATCTATCTAGAGCATACAGACCATTTATTGGTTATTTATCACATTTACTATGTGCCCAGCCCATCTTCTCTTCCAGTCTTCCATTTCTCTTGAGGACATCAATTCCTCATTGGTAATATGATACAGCAGACTTGCGTCCCCCTCTCCATTGTCCTGTGGGCCATCTACATTTTAATTCTCTACAGATTGGGATATTCTATGACTTGCCTAGCACATAATGGGCACTTAATAAATAAATGCTAGTTGACCTGACAGCTTGTGATCATCTAGGATGTTTATGGACCTTGATTTCAGGGAGCATCTTGGGGCCATTAGAAATACTGTATAATTCCCCAAAGGCAACCCAGTCCCGTTTCTTCTACCTGTTTAATTCTGGGCTCAGTTCATTGTCAACCAGTCAAACAAACAGCAATTAAGCACTGTGTGTGCATTGTACTAGCACTAGGGATATAAAGACAAAAAATTAAATGTCCTTTAGGAGCTTATACTCTTTCTGTGTTCATCCATGGAATCTGTTTAAGGTGTATATGCTGATGGGCTAACTCTACAGGCTGTTTGTCCAACTCCCTGCCACAGTCTGGACTATAGACTTTTATCCACTTGGTTTTTCCTATGTGGATGGTTAGGCTGAATTCTTTGGAAGGTTGGTAATGTTCTCAGGGTTGATACAATCCACAAAATGTCTGCATGGTACAGAAAAGACCACTGGAGCTGAAGTAAGAGGATATAGGTTCAAATCACAGCTCCACCACTTACCACCTGTGTGACCCTGACCAGTAGCTCGTGGTGCCGTGGGTACAGAGCTGGGCCTAGACTCAGGACTCTATGGATGAACAGCAGGGCCAGCTAGGTGGCTCCATAGTGCATAAAGTGCTGGGCCTGGAGTCAGGAAGACTCATCTTCCTGATTTCAAATCCGGCCCCAGATACTTATTAGCTATGTGACCCTGGGCAAATCACTTAACCTTGTTTACCTTGGTTTCCTCATCTGTAAAATAAGCTGAATAAGGCAAACCACTCAGTATCTGTGCCAAGAAAACCTGGAATGGGGTCATGAAGAGTTGGACATGACTGAAACTAATGAACCACAATGACCCTGGCCCAGTGAGTTAATCTGTCTGAGCCTGGCTTTCCTCATCTGTAAAATCCCTTCCAGCTCTAAATTTGTGATGAACAACTGGAGTATCTCACCAAGTTTAGAGTGTCCCTCTTTCCTCTGCACTCCCTGGTGGACTTCCTCCATGCTGGGGGCAAACACCTTTGGTAGACACAAGTCTTCCTGCTTTATGCCTTACTTGATATAAAAAAAATCAGAGTCACAGAACAAAGTTATCTCTGTTTCTTCTTTTAAAGAGTCTTTGATGATTTTTGACATGTGCATAAGATAGCCTGGATCCCAGTCTCTTTTCTCATGGAAAGAGACCCTGAAGGAGCTTGTCATTTTGCTCTGCCAAGTAAAAGCTTCTTGAATAGGCAGCAATCAGAACAGTAGAATCTTGGTTTGTGACTATAAAGATGTGATCAGCAGAAGAATATGGGTAGTGAAAATCTGCCCATTCTTTCTTTCCGCTGATTGTTAGAGCATTGGGCTTAGAGTCAGGGAGAGGTGAGCTCAAATCCATCCTCAGACACTTATTTACTGTGTGACTCTGGGCAAGTCAGTTAACCTCTGAGGGCCTCAGTTTCTTCACTTGTAAATTGGGGATAACTAACACTACCGTCCTCCCAGGGTTGTTGTGAGGACCAAATGAGGTAATACTTGTAAAGCATTTCATAAATCTTAAAAGTACTTAAAGTAAATCTTAAAGATTTAGAAAAGATGGGAAAGTAGGCATGAATCAGTAGTTACTGCTATTTTCTTTGTTGTCTTTTCTTTGTGATGAGGTAGGAAATTTTTCTTGTTAAAAAAGAAAAATGAAATCCCCAGCCATTAAGATGCCTCATTTGCCAAAAGGATGCTTAGAATAGAGAATGTCAGAGCTGGAAGGGATGTTAGAACACAGGATGTTAGAACTGGTTGGTTCCTTAGAACACAAACCATTAGAGCAAGGACGCTCCTTAAAACATAGAATATCAGAGCTGGGAGGAAGGAACCTTAAAGATCTTCTTATCCAAGCTCTTCTTTTCACAGATGAAGCAATCAACCAGTCAGTATTTTTTAAAAATAAATTTTTATTATCTCTTGTTTTTATATCATCTGCACTTTCCAATGTATCTTTCTCTATTCCCCTCCCCAAGTGACCCTTGGGAAGACTTAAAATTTTTTTTAAAACAAGTGGGGCATAGCCAAGATAGAGGAGTAGAGAAAGTACTCTTCCAAGGTCTCCAAAACAACTTTAAAATAACTCTTCAAATAAAATTCTAAAAATGGCCCAGCCAACAAAAGGTCAGAGTGAGACATTCTTCCAGCCCAAGACAACTTAGGAAGTCAGAAGATGACACCAGGGTGGAGGCTGGCCTGAAGCTCACGTGGATACAACACCAGTGGTGGGACTTGGTAATGGCAACAGAAGCAGCAGAAGCTTCAGGAGCTCTTAAGCCAGAGACAGTAAAGGAAACTGGCAGATGGTCAGAAAGACGTTACGGGGGACCCCTGTGCCAGCACGGAATTCAGGATTGGATGCTATTTGGCAACTCCATTGCCTATACCCACTTCCGGATCACAGTTCAAGGGCAGAAGGGAACACTTTTGGTCAAGAGGGAACAGGGGTCCTGAGGAGCAGTATAGCTTGTAATATCAAGGGACCAGGAGCCTTTTCTGGGTAAGGAACAAAGCAAAGACCAGAAGAGCCATGACCACACCTTTCCCTAGATCATACCATCTTGGAAATACTGAAAACTTCCAAACCACCAAACCTAGCTCTGAAAAAAGCAATGTGAAATAGCCTAAAGTTTGGAACAATACCCCTACCACCTCCCACACCAGGAACAGAGCCCGACTTTAACATAAAGTTCAAAGTCATGAAATAGGCTGGAAAATGAGTGAACATTAAAAAAAAAGAAAAACAACTTGACCATAAAAATCTACTATGGTGACAGGGAAGATCAAGACACAAACTCAGAAGAAGACCATGACGTCAAAACAGTTACAAGCAAAGCCTCAAAGTAAAAAAAAAAAAAAAGTGAATTGGACATAAGCCTGACAAGAAATCCTGGAAGAGCTAAAAATGATTTTCATGACCAAATAAGAATGGTAGAGGAAAAATTGGATAAAGAAATGAGAGTAAGGAAAGAAAATTATAAAAAGACAATTAACAGCTTGTTAAAAGAGGCACAAAAAATATTGAAGAAAATAAGACCTTGAAAAACAGAATTGGCTAGATGAAAAAAGAGGTACAAAAACTCACCGAAGAAAATAATTCCTTAATAATTAGAAATGGACAAGTAGAAAATAATGAGTTTGTGAGACATTGAGAAACAATAAACCAAAGTCAAAAGAATGAACAAAGAGAAATAAAATGTGAAATATATCATCAGAAAAATAACTGACTTGAAAAATAAATTGAGGGAAGATAATAGAATTGTTAGACTACCTGAAAGCCCTGATAAATAAAAGATCCTAGACATCATATTTCAAGAAATTATCCAGGAAGACTGCTGTGATACCCTAGACCCAGAGGGTAAAATAGAAATTGAAAGAATTCACCAATCACACCCGAATGAGTTCTCAAAGTGAAAACTCCCGGGAATATTATAGCCAAATTCCAGAACTCCTAGGTCAGAGAGAAAACACTTCAAGCAGCCAGAAAGAAACCATTCAAATACTGTGGAGCCACAGTAAGAATTACACATTATTCATCAGCTACTACATTAAAGAAGTGGAGGGCTTGAACATGATATTCTAGAAAGTAAAAGAGCTAGGATTGCAGCCAAGAAAAACCTGCCAGAAAAACAGGTGGATTTACAAGTGAATTTTACCAAACATTTAAGGAATCCCAATTATAAACTATTTGAAAAAATGGTAAAGAAGAAATTCTACTAAATTCCTCTTATGACACAAATATGGTTTTGATACCTTAAAACAGGGAGAGCAAAAACAGAGAAAGAAAACTATAGACCAATTTCCTCAATGAATATCAATGCAAAAAATATAAATAAAATACTAGCAAAGAGATTACAACAATATGTCACAAAGATCATACACCATGACCACATGGGATTTACACTAGGAATGCAAAGCTGGTTCAATATTAGGAAAACTATAAGCATAATTGACCATATCAATAACAAAAACAATGGAAATCATATGATCATATCAATAAAGGCAGAAAAAAGTTTTTGACAAAATACAACACCCATTTCTACTAAAAATATTAGGAAGCATAGGAATAAATAGAAGCTTTCTCAAAATGATAAATAGTATCTATCTATAACCAAGAGCAAATATTATCCATAGTGGGGATAAAATTGAAGCCATCCTAATAAGATTGGGGTGGGGGGGTTTAAAGTGAGGACATCCATTATCACCAGTACTCAATATTGTAGTAGGAAGTCTAGCCATAGCAATAAGATGAGAAAAAAAATTGAAGAAATAAAAATAGGCGATGAGGAAACAAAGCTATCACTCTTTGCAGATGATATGATTGTCAACTTAGAAAACCCTAGAGAATCAAATTTAAAAGCTGATTTAGCAAACTTTAGCAAAGTTGAATGATATAAAATAAGCCCACATAAATCATTAGCATTTCTATATACTACCAATAAAACTCAGCAGGAAGAGACAGAAAGAGAAAGTACATTTAAAATAACTGCAGACAATATGAAGTACTGACTAACTGCCAAGATAAACCAGGAGCTATATGAGCACAGTTATAAAACACTTTTCACAAAACTAAAGTCAAGTCTAAACAATTAGAAAAATATTAATCACACATGTGTAGGCAGAGCCAATATAATAAAAATGACAATTCTACCTAAGATAATTTACTTATTCAGCGCTTTACCATTCAAACTACCAAAGAGTTATTTTATAGAGCTAGAAAAAAATGATAAAATTTATCTGGAAGAATGAAAGGTCAAGAATGTCAAGGGAATCAATGAAAAGCAGGTGAAGGAAGGTAGCTTAGCAGTACCAGATTTCAAACTATATCACAAAGTGGTAATCATGAAAACAATCTGGTACTGGCTAAGAAATAAAGAGGTGGATCAGTGGAATAGACTAGATGCATAATACACAGTATTAAGTGACCATAGTAATCTATTGTTTGATAAACCTAAAGATCCAAGCTTTTGGGATAAGAACTCACCTTTTGACAAAAATTGCTGAGAAAACTGGAAATCGGTTTGGCAAAAACTAGGCATAGACCAACATCTCACACCATATATCAAGATAAAATCAAAATGGATCAATGATTTAGGCAGAAAGGTGATATCATAAGTAAATTAAGGGAACATGGAAAAATGCGCCCGTCAGATTTATGGATAAGGGAAGACTTTATGACCAAATAAGAGACAGAGAGATAGAGATAAACTGGATAATTTTGATTACATTAAATTTAAAAGGTTTTACACAAACAAACCGAATGCAGCCAAAATTAGAAGGAAAATAGGAAACTGGGGGAAAATTTGCAGCAAATTTCTCTGACAAAGGCCTAATTTCTCAAACATATGCAGAACTGAGCCAAACTTATAAGAATAAAAGCCATTTCCTAATTGATAAATGGTCTAAGAAGAGTCAGTTTTTGTAAAGAGAAATAAAAGCTATCAATAGTCACATAAAAAGGGCTCTAAATCATTATTGATTACAGAAATGAAAATTAAAACAACTCTGAAATACCACCTATCAAATTAGCTAACATGACACCAAAGGAAAATGACAAATGCTATAGCGGATGTGGAAAAATTAGGACACTAATGCAGTGGACTCGTGAATGCGTCCAGCCATTCTGGAGAACAATTTGGAACTACGCCCAAAGGTTATAAAACTGTGCATACTCTCACTTAGTAATACCAATCACTTTGGTAGCAAAGAATTGGAAATTGAGGAGATGGCCATCAGTTAGGGAATGGCTGAACAAATTATGGTATATGATTTATGATGGAATACTATTATCATGTAAGAAATGATGAGCAAGATAGCTTTAGAAAAACCTAGGAAGTTATATGAATATGAGTAGAACGGGGAGGATGTTGTGCACAGTAACAGCAATATTACAATAAGGCTGATCAACTGTGAAAGACGTAGTTACTCTGATCAAGACAACGATCTAAGACAATTCCAAAGGAACTGTGATGAAAAATGCTGTCCACCTCCAGAGAGAGAACTGATGACCTCTGAGTGCAGATTGAAGGATATTTTTAAACTTTCTTTATATTTCTTGTTTGTTTGTTTGTGTGTGTGTGTGTGTTTTCTTTTGCAACATGGCTAAAATGGAAATACGTTTTATGTGACCTCACATGTATAATTAGTATCATATTGCTTGCGCTCTTAAGAGATGAGGGAGGGGCTGGAAGAAGGTAGAGAATTTGAAACTCAAAATTTTAAAAATTGGCTGTTAAAAATTTTTTTTACATGTAATTGGTAAGTATTTATTGAAATATATAAAATATATCACAAAATAAAGAATTTTTTAAAAATAAAAAGACAAAGAAGGAAAATCATCAAAACTGATTAATATATTAAAAAAGTATGTCATTATATTCAATGTTCCATACTCAGGAACACCTCTTCAAAGGAGCTGAGGAGGAGACTCCTCACATGTCTTCTTTGGGGTCATGATTGTTCTTTATAATTTTGCAACATTTCATTTTCTATTATTGTGTTCAGGTTGTGCTTTCCACTTATATTGTTGTCATTTTGCATATTGTTTTCTCAGCTCTACTAACTTCCCTCTACATCAGTTCCCGTCAGTCTTTTCTTGATGCTCTATATTAATTATGTGTGTTGTTTTCTCACAGTGCCCTAACATTGCATTATATTCATGCACCACCATTTGTTTAGCCATTCCTTAGTACATGGTTTGTTTCTGGTTCTTTGCTACCACAAAAAGTATTGTTATAAATATTTTGGTCTATTTGGAGCCTTTCTTTTTGTCAGTGACCTCCTTGGGGTATTTGCCTAGCAGTGGAATCTCTGAGTCATAAGGTATGGGCATTTTATTTATTTGCATAATTTACAAAATTCTTTATTTGCGTAATTCTAAATTGCTTTCCAAAATTGTACTCATTCACCAGTCTACCAACAATGGATTAGTGTCTGTCTTTTTGTAACCCCTCCAACACTGACTATTGTCTTTTGTCATCTTTGTCCATTTGTTGGGTATGAGGTGAAACCTCAGAGTTACTTTGATTTGCATTTCTCTTATTATTCCTAGTGCTTTGGAACATTCTTTTATACATCACCAAGTACTGGTTTAGCACTTTCTCCGTGCCAGGTACTATGCTGGGTGCTAAGAAGAATCTGAGTTTTAAAGAGGTTACATTGCAGCTAGTGACAGAGCTAGGAGTTTCAGAACCTAGGTCTCCTGGGGGGCAGCTAGGTGGCACAGTGGATAGAGCACCGGCCCTGGATTCAGGAAGACCTGAGTTCAAATGCGGCCTCAGACACATAACACTTGCTAGCTGTGTGACCCTGGGCAAGTCACTTAACCCCATTGCCTAACCAAAAAAAAAAAAAAAGAACCTAGGTCTCCTGGATCCCAGTCTGATGCTCTCTCTCCATTACCTCCTAGGGTGTTTTTTTTTTTTTGGTTAGGGTGTTTGTTTTAAAAGGAAAGAGCAGGCATCTTCTTTCCGGAGAGCTGTTCCCTTCAGGAAGGAACAAACAATCCAGTGCCTATGTCTAAAGAAGTGTTTCCTTACCAAGGCCCCCTGTTCTCCATCTGAGTATGTTTACCTCCCACCAAGAAAGCAGGGCTTTAGCGTGGGCTCCCAACTCTGGTTTCCACTGAACACCTGGCCTTTGTCCTCTGGCTCTGCCTTGGCATGAGGCCCATTAGAAAATCCTCTGACTTGAAGGATAAGCATTAGTTTTTCACTCCCTCTCCTAGCCCTTGCTTTCCTTCTTTGTTGGCTTCTCCATTAGGATCTCAGGGGCTGATGCCGCTATGCCCTAGATAGGCCTTCCTACTGGGATCATAATTTTGGGTACCAGTTTTCCACTTTCCACTGAAGATGCCGTGGACAATTTAAAAACTTTGACTTTCAGTCAGCAGAAATGAAGATCAGAGAGATTCAGTAATTTGCCTAAAGACACATAGCAGTGTACGCGGGAAGAAAGATTTATTGGGTAGTCATAATAATAGCTAACATTCAACCATGCTTAAACTAGGGCAATGACATAGTGTTAGATTCCTACAGCAGTCAGGAGCCTCACCTGCACTGGAATGGCCTGAACCATGACCTGTCTTTCTTGTCTGGCTCATTGGCCACCATCACCAGGGTCCCACCTTTGATTCATCCTGTTCTACCTTCTTCCCAACCTTTGCAGGGTTAGAGTATGGATCACTCCCCTTATCCCCAAATACCTTCCTCCAATGAATTGGAAACTAGACCTAGCTGTTAAGATGAAGAGTATTTGTGGAACCAATTGAAGACCAGAGAATGAAAGTGATTTGCCCCAAGAAACACAGCTTACATAGAGAGCCAAGTTGGGGTTCCAACCCAGGTCTCTTCATTAGAAGTCTGGTGTACCTCTAGTTCCCATAGAAACTGCAAACTGTCTTCCGAGCAAACTGGTCACAAGGGAATTTTGTCACTTCCTGTGACAGCTGGACTCAGAAGGTAATTTCTTGATTATATTTATGTGGCAGGCCCTGTGAGATGCTCTCCCAATTGGGTGCTCACATTCATAGGTTAGGGTTCCCAGAGGACAGCTACTTACTGTTACTCTTTCAGGATTCTTCTCAAGTAACCCTAAGGGGATGGGGTTTCTAGTACTGTTGATAATGAGCCCCCATCAGTCTGCTTCCCATTGGTAGTTATCCAGACTTGGTTAGCTTTTACAAAGGGTATTTACTAAGATCATATATTAAGAATAGTTAAGTGAGTAGGGCACAGTGGAAAGAGCGCTGGTTCTGGAAACTAGAGACCACAATGCAGAATGTTGGACTTGGAGTCAGGAAGGTATACGCTCAAATCCTGTCTCTTTTGCTGACTACATAGGTGATCTTGGACAAGTCAAGACCTCCCTGGGCTTGTTTCCTCATCCATAAAATGAAGGGGCTGGACTAGATGGCTTCTGATGTCCCTTCCAACTCTAGCTCTATGATTCTATGACCCCCCCCTCCAAACTGGGGGCACAGTCTTCCCTTGAACACACAACATTGCTGGGAAGAGTAGGCTCAGATTTAAAGTACAAAGGTATTGTAGCACATGTATGGAAGGTATAAGTCACAAGTCCTATTTCCTAGAGGTCTTTTTTTTCCTTAATAAAATCCTCATGAAGTTCTCTTTAGGTGTAGTTCTCTGCTGGGAAGAGATAGAGAAATTCTGTATAAAATAACTATAAAATGTATAAAATCCTTGGGAGTCTACCTACCAAGATGCCCACAAGAACTATATAAATACAACAGGTCTAAATAATTGAGGAAAGAGTAATAGTTTATTGGTAGGATGAGTCAATATAGTAAAAATGACAATACTACCTAAATTAATTTACTTATTCAATGCCATACTAAACTAGTAAGTTGAGTGGAATGGTCCTTAGAGAAATAGTAACTCCACCCAACAACAAGACAAAGCAGTTAAATGGTTTTTCTTTGGTCACCTGGAGGAGGTGGAAGCAATGACAGAGCAGAAGAAGTAATTGTTGATTCCCTCACTGGTTCATTTAATGACTCTGTCCTCAGAGAGAATGTGGTCATAGATTTCTTTAAAGGAAAAAAAAACATTCTTATTGATATACTTTGTTTTTACATCACCTACATTTCCACCTGTATCCCTTCCTTTTCCCCTTCTGGGGCATCATCCTGTATAAACAAGCTTTTAAAAAAAAAAAGAAGAAAAGGGGAAAAAAATCAGCAAAATCAATCAATATGTTAAAAAAAATCTGAAAATCTATGAACTGTTCTACAATTATCGACCTTCTACCTCTGCAGAGTTGTGGGGGATGGAGTGGAGATGTCTTTTCACAAGTGTATTCTCTGTCATTTTGTAACCTTCATTTTCTTTTTTAAAAAGTTTTTATTGATATTTTCTGTTTCTTATATCACCATAGTATCTCATGTATCTCTCCTCCTCCTATTTCCCCGATTGCCACCCCATGTGACAAATAGTATTTTTTGAAGAGAAAAAAAGTTAGCACAGTTGATTGTTAAGTTGAAAAAGTCTGGAAACATGTGCAATATGTGACATCTGTCAACCTCTCACCTCCACAAAGGGGGTAGGTTGGAGGTGTCTTCTCGTATCTCTTCATTCAAGCCCCACTTGATGCACCCTTCATTTTCTATTGTTTTGTAGAGGCTCTTCCCATTTGCATTGTTGGAGTCACTGTGCCTGTTGTGTTTCCTGGCTGTGCTTACTTCACTCTGCATCAGTTCATATAGTTCTTCCCATACTTCTCTGTATTACTCACACATGACATTTCTTACAGCACAGTAATATCCATTACATTCATGTACCATAATTTGTTTAGCCATTCCGCAGTTGATGGGCATCTACTTGATTTCCAGTTCTTGGTTACTACAAAAAATGCTTCTAAAAATCCTTTGGTGTATATGGGGACTTTCTTTCAATGAATGGGCCTCTCAACTACAGATTTCTAATTGACTATTGCCTGTTGTTTACTTGTTATAAATTGTGCTCCCTGTTCCTGGCTTCTATAATGTTGAAGTAGACTGCCAATGTATTGTAGAAGGTCTTCAGGGAGCTACTATTATAGAAATAGAACACACTGGGTGACTTTGCAGCTATGAACGAGGCTTTCCCCTGCTCTTTAATTAAGAGGAAAGAGAAACCTATGAATGAATAAGCGTTTATAGCTTACCGTGTAACAAGCTTATTGTGCTGAGAGCTGTATAGTGGAAAGCCTATTAAATTTTGATTTTAAAGAATCTGGGTCTGAATGCTGGGCATCTCAAGCCTTGATTTTCTCATCTGTAAAATGTAGAGATTATACTAGAAGATCTCTGAGGTCCTTTTCAGCTATAAATCCTGGAGCAAGGGTTTTAACATTTTCCAATAAGCTGTGGGCAGCCTTTTCTCCCTGTGAGAAGCCCTGAAATGAGGGAGGCCCTTTAATGAATGCATCATGAAATGTGGAGTGTTAAGAAGGCTCCATGTGAAGACAGATAGAAGCATAGAATTAATGAAAAGTCTGAATGATAAACTGTCGTAGAATCACGAAATCTAGGAAATCGCTCTCTTTTCAAAGAGACCACAAGAGGTCAGCTAGCCCAACCCTTTCAGTCCTCTCTATAATAAGCCCAACAAGTGATTATCTAATCTATGCTTGACCAAGAGTCAGTATAGTGGAAAGAACATCGGTCTGGGATCAAAGGACCTGGGTTCAAGTTCTGGTATTGACACTTAACTTTGGAACCTCAGACAGGTCACTCAATCCCTCTGAGTCTCAAGGTTTTATCATGTGTACAATTAAATAGTACCTGAATTACCTACCTCTAAGGCTCACTACTTATAGTGCTAAGTAGCATTCCTAAAGCAGAGGTCTGACCCTATTAGTTCTCTGCTCTATAAGCTTCAATAGTTCCTATTATTCCTAAGATAAAATACAAATTCCCCACTTTGGTGTTTAAGGTCCTTCACAGTCTAGATCCTGATTAACTTTCTCTTTTTTAAGCACAAGGACTTAAAATTTTTTTTTTAGTTCCAAATTCTTTCCCTCCTTCACCCTTTGAGAATGCAAAAAAACGAAAATGTATTACAAATATGTATAGCCACATGCCTAAAGGGCTATAAAAATGTGCATACCCTTTGATCCAGCAATAGCACTTCTAGGGCAATATCCCAAAGAGATCATAAAAATGGGAAAAGGACACACATATACAAAAATATGCATAGCAGCTCTTTCTGTGGTGGCAAAGAATTGGAAATTGAGAGGATGCCCATCAATTGGGGAATGGCTGAGCAAGTTGTGGTATATGAATGTAATGGGATACTATTGTGCTATAAGAAATGATGAACAGGCTGACTTCAGAAACACATGGAAAGACTTGTATGGTCTGATGCTGAGTGAAGTGAGCAGAACCAAGAGGACTTTACACAATAACAGCCATGTTGTACGATGACTAATATTGATAAACTTAACCCTTCTCAGCATTACAAGGATCTAAGACATCTCCAGAGGCCTCGTGATGGGAAATGCTGTCCACATCCAAAGAAAGAACTGTGGAAGTTGAATTGCTATCATTTTTTTTCTCTTCTGTTGAGTTTTGTTTCTTCCTTCTGATGGTTCCTCCTATTGGCTTTAATTTTTGCTTGCAACTTCACTAATGTGAGAATGTGTGTAGTAGGAATGTAAATGTATAGTCAGATTGCGCCCCGTCTTGGGGAGGGTGGTGGGGAGGAAGGGGGAGAAGAATTTTAAACTCAGAAGCATATGGAAGTGATTGTTGATAAATCAAAATAAATGAATAAAATTAAAAAAAATATATAGCCACACAAAACAAATTTCTACATTATAGCCATGTTCAAAAAAGAAAGAAAGAGAAAAAGAAAGAAAATATGCTTTAATTTGCATGCTGAGTCCATCAGGTCTCTTAACTTTCAACTCCTATTTCGCATTTATGCGCTCTCCATTCTAGCCGAACAGGCGTCTTTGCGGTTTTCCAAGCTCTGCATGTTTTGCTCCCACTTGTGTGCCTTTGTGTGGGCTATCCTGTGCACCTGGAATATATTCTTTTCTCCCCTTTTACCTCTTAGAATCCCAAGCTTCTTCAATGCTCTACTCAGGTGCCATATCCTATAGGAAGCCTTTACTAATCCTCCTAATTGTTAGTACAATACTCTCTTCCTCCTCAGATTATTTGTATTTACTTATTTCTGTAAATGCTGTACCTCCTCTGTTTTAAATTTTGCCTGGGTATCCCTGGCACCAAGTACAATGACTTGTACATAATAAACAGCTGCTTAATAAATATTTGTGGTAAAACTTAAATCTCTCTATAAACATGAGCTTACATAATGAAATTCATCTTCAAATAAGGAAATAATTACTTGTGCCCTGCCCCAACCCCTTAGATTTTTGGATAGTTCCAATTGTTAACAAGTTTTTTTACCCCCCAGCTTTGGGTTACTGCTGCCAAGTTCTAGCAGAATGTGTGTCTGCTCATGACCCCGCCTCCACCAATGAGCTTTCCATAACAGTCAGCCATAGACACAGTTAGCTCACAGCACCATCATTTGTTCTAATTTCACAGTAAGAACTGAAGCTACAAAATATTCCTCCTCCTCCCCCAAACCCCACAAATCTGAGATTCCATGATTCCGTGATAGTTTATCATTCAAGCTTTTCATTAGTTCTATGATTCTATTTGTCTTCACACGGGACCTTCTTAACACTCCACATTTCATTCTGCATTCATTAAAGGGCCTCCCTCATTTCAAGGCCTCTCACAGGGAGACAGGGCTGCCCACAGCTTATTGGAAAATGTTAAAACCCCTTTCCCACAGTATCATAGGATTTATAGCCAGAAAGGACCTTAGAGATCCTCCAATACAATCTCAGCATTTTACAGATGAGAAAACTGATGCCTAGATTTAAACCTATGTCCTTTAAAATCAAAATGTAATTCATGTCAGTGGGAGCAGTAGACGCAAACTTGGAGTACAATGATAGTGAGTCACACATATTTCTCCCTACATGAGGCCAAGGTAACTCAGGACTCTAGTACTACAAGGTCTTGATGGCTTTTTTCTTCCTTGTGGAGTCCTCTTTGCAGCTCAACTCTCAGTTGCCAACTTTCCTTTGAAACATGTTGGGTCTCTTCTTTGCTGCCAAGGGTACTCAGCCAGAAGCTGCTTCTGGCCTAGAACACATGTCTATTTGGAGAAGGTGTCTCTTCTCCTTTAACTGTGCCATGAATCTCTTGTCTCCTGTTGGGTAACTCTTCTGCTAGATGCCATAAATGATGGGGAGAATGGGGAGGAAGGGAAGAATCAGTCAATAAACATTTATTAAGTGCCTACTATGTGTCAGGCAATGAGCTAAGCACTGGGGATACAAAAAGAGGTAAAACAGCACCTACCTCTGAGGTGTTCACAATCTAATGGGGGAGACAGACAACAAGCAGACATGTATAAGCAAACCGTATGCAGGATAATAGGAAATAATTGATGGAGGAAAGGCACTAGAATTAAGAGGCTTCCCATAGAAGATGGTGTTTTAGTTGGGACTTGACGGAGGCAGAGATGAGGAAGAAGAGCATCCCAGGCGTGGAGGGCAAGCCAGAAGCTGAGAGGTGGAGTAGCTTCTTGGTTGGAACTGCAAGCAGGCCAATGTTACTGAATCCAAGAGTACACGCTCGTGTCAGGTATAAGAAGACTGGAAAGGAAGAGGGAGGACTTAGGTTATAAAGGGGTTTGAACACCAAACAGAGGATTCCCTCTTTGATCCTGGAGCTGATAAGGAGCCCCTGGAGTTTACTGAGTAAGAGGTGACATGGTTGCACCGGTGCTTTGGGAAAATCACTTTAGTGGCTGATGGGAGGACAGATTGGATCAGGGAGAAACTTGAAGCAGGCAGACCTCTCTGTAGGCCACTGTAGTAGTCCAGACCTGGAGGGATGAGGGTGTGTACTCAGTGGTGGCAATGTCAGAAGAGAGAAGGAGGCGTATGTTATGAAGATGAAATTGACAGAACGCAGTGACAGACTGGATATGGGGAGAGGGGTGAGGAAGGAGTTGAGGACAACACCTGGGTTTCAAGCCTGGGAGAGTAGGAGGACAGTGATGTCCTCAAGAGCAAGGGGGATTGGGAGAAGAGGGAGAGTTTAGGGGAAAGATCACAGGTTCAGTTTTGGACATGTTGAGTTTATGATGCTTTCTGGACATCCAATCTGAGATGTCTGTAAGGCATTTAGTTGGAGATGTGAGGTTGGCAGTCAGCAGAGAGATTAGGGCAGGATAGGTTGATTTGAGAATCACCAGCATAGAGATGATAGTTAAGTCCATGGAAGCTAATGAGATCACCAAGGAAAGTATATGGAGGGAGAAGAGAAGAAGGTCCTAGACAGATCTCCTAGCTGCAGATCCAGCAAAGGGCACTGAGGAGAAACAGTTAGATATGTAGGAGAAGAACGAGGAGACAATGATGTCCCCCAAATCTCCTGCTGCCCTCTGGCATAGGCCCAGAGGTCATGAGCCACAAAGCTACTCTCACCCTGGACTCCTTCAGAGTTGGTGAGCTCAGCCTGTGAAGGGATCATGGGGTACAACCATTCATCACTGGACCATTCATTGATCCCTTCTAACTCGATCAAAGAGAAATTTATTCATAAATGTGTTCATTGTTCTTAATAAAGTCGACAGATGCGGCCTAATTTTTGCAGTTAGTGTAATATGTCATCATTTGACTCACCAACTTAATCAATGGATGTAAGGGAGGGCACAGAAATCGAATGATCAGAGACCAACCACCCACTCTATCCCTTTATTGAGCTAAGACCCGTGTCAGTATTTGAAGGTGTTTTTAAGGCATGCTTTTAATATACAGAGTAATAGGAAATAGACTATTGTTGAGTACAGGGTCTTCAGTGACCTGCTTTAAGGAGTAGAAAAATATTTTTAAATTAGATATCAACTATTAGTGTATAAATAGGTGCTTTTCAAGTGCTTGGAAACAATTTGTTCCTCTCAGTCGGTTAAATATCCCAGTTTCCTCCTCCTATTTTGTTCTCCTTAGCAAGTCATTTCTTGATAATTAAGGCATATCCCAGATGCTATCTGAATGATCCCTAATAGGGAAGGTCTGAATCAAACAGCAGGTGTTTGTCTTTTGGGAGGAATCCAATGGAGGGGTGAAGTTTCTTCTCTGACCTGATGGGAGCTGAGCTGACCTGAACGATCTGTTCCTTGGTCAGGCCACCTCCAAGGTCGGGCTGGCTTTCTGGAGGGGGTGGGGTGAGCTGGAAGCCCAGCCCACTGAATCCCATGGTGTCCCTGGGATGTATTGGGCCGTGAGTTATACCAGGTAAGCTGAGTGAGCACGGCAGAGACATGCCCTGCCTGCATGAGCAGGGAGCACCCAGACTGGGCTCCTGGTGGGATGGGATGCTGAGGGGGAAGAAAAATTTCATCTACTTTACGGTTTTGCCTAAAGCCAAGCAGGCTCAGAAAACATAACAAAATAGGAACCTTAGAACAGGGAATGTTAAAGCTGGAAGGGATTTTAGGAATCTGATCCAATCCTCTCATTTTACAATTGAGGAAACATTTAGAGAAAGTAATTGACTTATCCAAGACCATACAACTGAAGGTACAGTTAAGTCTAGAGCTCAGGCTTTCTGGCTCTTTCTACTGTATCACTGATTTTGGTCCAACAAGCACGAATTTAAGTACTGGGTACTGGAAATGAGGGGCAGCTAGGTGGTGCCATAGTGCATAGAGCTCTAGGCACCGAGTCAGGAAGACTCCCCTTCTCGAGTTCAAATCTGGCCTCAGGCATTTACTAGCTGTGTGATCCTGGGCAAGTCACTTGTTGTTTGCCTCCATTTCCTCATCTGTAAAATGAGCTGGAGAAGGAAATGGCAAGCCATTCCAGTATGTTTGCCAAGAAAACCCCAAATGGGGCCAGGGAGAGTCGGACGTGATTGAACAATGACTGGGAATGAATGAATGAATGAATGAGTGAATGATAAAGCATTTATTACGTGCTTACTATGTGCAGGAACTGTATTAAGCATTGGGGATAAAAATACAAGCAAGCAAGACAGTTGGGGAAATGAAACAAAGACAAGACCAAAATGAAATAATATCTACTCTCAAGCAGCTTACCGTCTAGCTGGGGGATACCACAGAGGAGTGATAAGTAAATTCCAGATACTGTACAAGGAAGTCCCTTGTTCAGTCAGATCCAGCCTTGGCCACTTACTGTGTGACCTTGAGCAAGTCACTTAACTTCTTTCTGCCTCAGTTTACTCAGCTGTGAAATAGAGATAATAACAGCACTTAGCTCTCAAGGTTCTTGTGAGGATAAAAATGAGATAATTTGTCAAGCATAATTGTTAATAATTTATAAACTTTAAAGCTCTATATAATTGTTTCTATTCACTTCAATTCACTAAACATTTATCAAATACCTAACGCTGTTCTAAACGTTGGGGATGTAAATATGAAAAAAGAAAGATAGTCTTTGGCCTGAAGGAGCTTACAATCTAATTGGGGAGGAAGGAGAGAAAATACACAAAAGGAAGCTGGAAAGGGGGGGAGGGGGAGGGAAGAAAAAACTGGAAAAAAAATTTGCATGATAACTGTGGTATATTTGGAGAGAATTGCAAGTTGTATATGGTACATTTGCACTTTCATGTGCAATCATCTTTTTAATTGTACTGTGTTATGGAAATGCTTGCTTTGTTCCTTGAACTGAAAATAAAATAAATTTAAAAAAAGAAAATGGGGTGGGGTGGGGAAGGTGGCACTTGGGGGCACAATGTTCCAGAGAGAAACCAAACAGAGTTGCTGAAGGAAAATGGAATTAATTGCAAAATGCTAGTTGTTATTATTATAATTATTACAAAATAATAGAAGCAGCAGTATTGTGGGTAGAGAGCTGGCCTTGGGTCATTTTGAGTATTGCCTCTGACACATACTTGCTGTATGACTGTGGACACATCACTTAACCTTTCAGTGTCCTGGGCAGCTAAGACGAAACAAGGCAGAGCAGTCGTGGAGCTGCTTTGGCAGATGAGGGAGTGCCTTCCAGACCGGTGGAGAACAGATGAGATAAAAGCACGGAGTCAGGAAATAGAGCCTCCTTTTTAGAGAAGAGGCAGCAGGTTGTCTTGATCAACATTGAGAGTATGGGAAGAAGGGGAATGTGAGAAGTATTGTATTGGCCTCGAGAGAGGCCCCACATTCTGAGCAGCTCCTGAAAAGCTGGGAGTTCTGGTTCCTGCTCAGCCATTGATTGACCTTAGGTGAAACCAATCACCTCTCTGGGCTTTCCTTCCTTGTCTCTAAAACAGGGGGAGTGATTTTTGTCCTGCCTCCCCGGTCCATCAGGAGCATTTCGGACGTCATGATGCTTTGAACTCATCTTGGGAAGGTACTCAGTTACCCTTAGGAACAAGGTGATGAGGAAGATGAAACAGAGATGTCCTGACCTATTTTCCTGGTTTCCCCTTCCAGGGTTTTGTGAGAATGGTGCCTGACATTCACTGAACTGCCCCAGGCTGCTGTTGTACCCCGAAGAGAGAACTAAATGTTTCTGGCACAGTCTGAATAAGTCCCCTTGGCTGTTGTAGAAACAGCCTAGTGCAAGCATGAAGCATTATTTCATGGGGCATAAGCTAGAATTCTTTGACCCCCTTGCCTGCCAAGATATAGAGTGGTTGGTCACACTGGATCATTGCTGCTGATTGAGAATTGGTGATCAGAGGATTGACAGCTGGAAGAGGTCACCTCATCTCCCACCTTCATTTTGCAGAGAGGGAAACTGAGCCCCAAAGGGAGGGACCATGTGAAAGGAGTAAATAGCAGAGCCAAGATCCAAACCTAGTTCTTCAGAGTGTGGCACAAGGGGGAGAACGTGGACTCTGGAGCCAGGGGCATTTCATACATGTGGGGCCTCAGGCAGATCGCGAGGCTTCTCTGGGACTCCGTTCTCTAACCTGGAATAGAAGGGAATTGGACTAGACAGCTAGCCCCTGAGGTCTCTTCCAGCTCCCCAGATAGGATCCAAATTCAGGGCTCTGGGGCTAATGTTTCCCTGCGCACAGTGAAGGATTTGCTCAGCAAATTCATAAAGTAAACGATGCTGGTGGTGGATGTGGAGGAAGTTAACCAGCTTCTGGGAACAAACTGTTTAGAAGCATTTGAGAAGCTGTTATTTATATTTATATGATACCCCATGTGTGCCTGGGGTAAGGCCATCCCATCCTGACTTGGAGCCTTGCAGTCTGGGGTCTGGTATGTACAGCTGTAGGCTACTATCGTGGGAGAAAGGAGAGGTTCTTCCTGGGATGATCCTTTCAGAGCATCCTTAGGAAGGCTGAGACCTCAAAATTGTCAAGAATAGAATCTCCTATCTGTCAAAAACTGAAAGGGACCCTTGGACCATCAAATTCATACAGAATCACAGAATATCAGAGCTGGATAATACCTTAGAACAGAATACTATAACTGGAAGGGAGCTCAGAACATAGAGTGTTAGCCCTGAAAGCATAGAACATTGAACATCAGAACTGGATGTGAGAGCTGAGAGGGCCCTTAGAACACAATGTCAGAGTTGGGAAGGTCCAGAGACCATAGAATTTTAGAGCTGGAAGGGACCTTAAAACACAGAATAGGAGCACTGAGAGAGACCGTAAGAACATAGAATGTCAGAGCTGGTATGTTTCTTAGAACACAGGATGTCAGATCTGGCTCTTAGAACACAGAATGATAGAGCTGGAAGAGACCCTGGAACACAGAAGATGAGCGCTGAAAGGGGCCTTAAGAACATAGACTGTGAGAAGTAGAAGAGATTTAGAAGTGAGAATGTTCTAAACGAGAACGGTAGCACCAAATGCAGGTCATAGAACAAAACGTGTTCCATCTGAAAGCGACCTTGAGACATAGAACTGGAAGGAACTTTCGAATACAGAATGTTAGGCCTGGAAGAACTCCGAGGCCAAGCTTATCTTCTTTATTTTATATGAACTAAGGCCCAGAGGGTAACGTAACTTGCTCAGTATACTAGTTAATGGCAGAGCTGGGCCGAGATCCTGAGACTCCTGATTCCCAGCCTGGTGACCTCAGTATTCTAGTACCTTCCCTTTTCCTTTTCAATCTTTTTCAATCTCCCTATGTCCACTACTCAAAGTACCTAATGCCCTCCTACTTCCTTGGCCTCCCAGGCCTTGACACGGACAATGCCCCATACCCAGCTCCCCTCACACCCATGATTCCATAGCCAGAAGGGACTGCCCACTCACTGCCCCCTGAGTACCTCGAACCCTTCCCCATACTCACCCTGCTCCCTATTTATGGGATGCCCTCCCTCCATCTTTATACTCATCCATTGCTCTAAAAAGAGCTGAAAGGGACCTTGGAGGTAAGCGAATGGTGGCCCCTTCATTTGGTAATGACCTTCTCCCTAGACCTCCCATAGGGTTTTGTTGTACTGTTCTCCATGTATATTCTTCCATTAATATTCTGTGAAAGAGTCATCTGTTTTGTGACTCAGTTCTTTACTGCACCCTAAGTTCTGTGAGGGCAGAGAACTTGCCTTTCATGAGCTTTGTGGACTGTTGAGCAGAATTCTGTTCATAATACTTTACAATTGATGGTTGATGAATGAATGCACCTGCCCCGCTCCCATTAAAACCTCTATTTTTAGCCAGTGTTTGCCTCAGATGAGCTTTTGAATTGGACTGGAGATAGTGCCTTAACCACTACAAGGAACAAAACTCGAATGGTGGGATTTCATGCCACGGGAGCAGGCCATTGGAGAAGACATTTTCCAAGTGGAGAGCTTTCTAGAACCTCTTAAATTATGTCTCATGGTGACAGCTGCCCTCTCCTCCTAAGGCCATCATCCCCAGATGCTCGGCCAATCCAGTGGCAGGAACCTCTGTAGGCCTCCAGAGGGTGAACTGAGGGTTCTTGATCCAACCCCGCACCTATGGGGGTCAAGGTGGGGGTTCTTCTCCTCAAATAAGAGCTCAGGTTGATTATATGGCTTATTTATACATACTCACTTTCCATGCGTAGTCTGTCTCCTTATTTTCTTCAAAAGGAAAGCAGCTGCGGCTGATGTCCTCTGTCCCTGGAAGAGCACTCCAAGGGACAGGTGGCCTCTATGGCACCAGGAGCTAGAGGCTGGTCAGCGCTGGCTGGGCTGTAGGGGGCGGGGCTGCTGATGTGAAGTATCTGAGCCCCCACCCAAGCAAGTCAACCGGAGATGGGAGGGGGTGTTGCTAGTTAGAGAGGGAGCGAGGACATTTGCCCTTAGCTTCTAAGCACTTTCACAAAAGGATCTCATTTGATCCTTAGCAACAGCTTGATGAGAATGGCAGGGAAGGGAGAATTATGTCCATTTGATAGGGGGAAATGAGGCCCAGAGAAGTTTGATGACTTGCCTAAGGTCACACAGCCTTGAGACTGGACCTGGTGGCTTACACCACTCTTTGCTACCATACCACACAGCAAGCATGCATCCATCCCAGGCTTTGCATTCCTTCTTTCTTTCCTTCTAGCTCTCTGGATAGGCATGAGGCTCCAAATATGTCAGATTTTACAAAGAGTCATGAAGTTTTAGAACTGGGATGGCCCTTGGAACGTAGAATGTCAGAGCTAGGTGTACCCTTAGATCAGAGAATGTCAGAGCTGGGAGGGGCCTCAGAACACAGAATGTCAGGGCTGGGAGGGGCCTCAGAACACAGAATATCAGAGCTGGCAGGGGCCTCAGAACACAGAATGTCAAGGCTGGGAGGGGCCTTAAAAGACCATCTAGTCCAACCCCAACATTTTACAGAAGAGCTAAGTTAAACATGGAGAGAAAGAGCAGTGATTTGTTCAAAGGCGCACAGCTAGCCAGGCTTTATGACTCTAAGTCTAGCACATTTTCTAGGTCCTGATAGGTGTGAATAATACATCTCCTCTATCGGTTGCATTATTTGGGTCTGCTCTGCATATTTCCATTGGCCTGGAGCCAGTGATCATATTTTACATAACTTCAAATAGTGTTGACTTTGAATACATGGGAACTACTTCAGGAAACTCCTTTTTTAGGTCTGCCCGGTATTGCCTCCCTTGGTCTCTTGCAGCGATTCTTGAGTGGTGTGCTTGGGCACTCTAGGGTGCTTGCTAGGTCGTCTTAAATAATTAGAAGTGGACCTCCGAGATCACTTAGTTGACTCATTTTACAGATGGCAAAACTGAGGCCCAGAGAGGTTTAGTATCTTGCCTGAGGTCATGTAGTGAATTAGTGGCAGAGTAAGGACTTAAACCTAGCTGGGTGAATTTCCTATGCCTAAAACCTGTGCCTTTCCATTTGGTTAGAGAAATAGAAGACTAAAAATTGGGGCAGGATAGGGGTGCTGGAAGGGGCTATCTGGAAGATAAGAATGAGGGAGTCACACAGCCAACCTGAAAAACCTAGGACCAATAGAAGCCTGAAAATCCAAAACAATTATCTGAATTTACTGGTGATATTGGGTGAGAATCAGTCTTTTCCAGATCATGTATAAAACGGACTTGGGTTGGTGCAGTGGATAGAATGCTGGCACCAGAGTCATGAGGACCTGAGTTCAAGTCTGGCCTCAGATGCAAACTAGCTGTGTGACCCTCTGTAAGTCACTCAACCCCGGTTGCCCCCCCCAAAAGAAAAAGCACATTGGGCCCAAGATGCTGATCATGGTTTATACCTGGGCTTTACAGAGGTAAACCTCAAATACCTATTTTAAAAATGCATACTTAGATTCACATGATAGTTAAATATACGCATTGACTCAATGCTGAATGAAGGGAAACGGAAGGGAACGAGCATTTATTAAGCACCTACTATGTACCAGGGACTGTCCTAAATGCTTTTACAATTATTCTCTCATTTGATCCTCACAACAATCCTGTGAGGTAGGTGTTACCACTATTCCCATTTTATAGATGAGGAAACTGAGGCAAACAGCATTGCCATGGGGCACACAGCTAGTAAGTACCTGAGACAGAGTTGAACCCAGGTTTTCCTGACTCTAGGCTCAGTGCACTATGTACCGTACCACCAACCTGTCTAAATGAGGTCTCAGAGACTATCTATCTAGTGTAGAAGGGTTAATCTCACTTCCCTTCCTCCCCTCCCAACAATTTTACGGAAGAAGCAACGGAGAGAAGGAAGTGAACTGCCGAAGCTCCAGCTGAGTTTGTGGCAGAAGTGGAACTCAAACCCAGGTCTTGGAACCTGTCATCTGGCACGTGGTCTTCCTTCTATAGCCATTCTCTTTTTTCTTCCCCATGCCTTTTTTCACAAGGCATTACCAAGAGTGAGCATCCCTAGTGATTGGAAGGTCCAACACGTGAATTGCCCCAGAGCCTTCTAACCCATGATTTCAGTGCTGGGAGCAAAGGAAGAAATAACTACAAACATACACATACATATAGAATATATTTTATATAAATATATGTTTCTAAAAACAAAATTATATACATTATATATAATTTTTAAAGGATAGTGAGGTGAAGAACATTTTTGAAAAAGGAAATACCAAATTCTGAGCATTCAGAGGGAATTGGTTTGTTCGCTTGTTTCTTAAGTGAGGCATATCCCTGAGTTCTCCTGTCAAAGATGCCCTGAAGGAGCCCCCACAGACTGGAGCATTTGTCTAGCACAGTGCTGAGCCCCCAAGGGACACGATTCCACAAATATCAACTGATAGGGTAAAGGATGATAATCATTAAGCCACAGGGAACTCCAGCTTTATGGACCTGGTCCAGGTACAGTACAATCAACCATTTGCTTGCAGGCCCTGGGGCCACCATTTTATTTCTCTAAGAAAATTCAGTTGTGTTCCAGATGGAAATCACAGAAGCACAGAGCACAGGATGTCAGAGCTGGGACCGCCTTATGGTCCAAGTCCCTCATTTTTACAGAAATACAGAGTTATCTTGGGAACACGCAGGAGACTTATCTAGCTCCAGTAACTGCTTTTCATTTCTTCCCAAGAGGAATCAATGGTCAAATGCTAAAAGTCTTATTTTCTCCATTCTCTAGGTTCCTTTGGCTAGGCACCCAGACATCTCAAACATTAAAGGACTTGAAGATGCCCGTTAAAGTTGGCTGAGAGCCTTCTAACATGTCTGCTCCTTCGAGAGTTGTTCTAACTTGGAGATGACGACAAGGGAAAAAAAAGTGCCTCAGACTTTCTAGATGGCCCCATTATCCAATGTGCCCAGCAGGCCCACTGTGCTGAAGGCCAAAGGAAAATGTTTTGACCATGTGAGCCTTTTTTTTTTGGTGGGATGGGGAGAGTGAAGGTTTATTTTTTTTGGAAGCTATTTGCTAAAAAGCTGTAACAAAGGTCTCTTCTTGAATAAATAGAGACACATAAGATAGTTTTGGTCATCTATCTGCTCAGAGAAATCAATACACTTATGAAAAAGGCATCAACCAATAGGCTTGTGAAACAGAGAGAGGTCTATAAGGCCTAGAAGGACCTTCATCTGACCCTGGCCTTCACCCCAGTGACACATTAAATGAAAACTTTCCAGATAAACAGTTGTTGGAAAGGGGTGGAGGTTGGTGGTAAGAACCGTTGTATTTATGACTCTTCTTATCTTTATGACAAAGCTTAAATGGGGATCCTAATGCCTGGAAGTGCATGAATCAATTCTTCCCTGGTTGGGAATCACAGAATCATAGACTCATAGGATGTCAGAACTGCAAGGGACCCTAGAATGCAGAACTCCAAAGCTCTTAGAATATGAAGTGTAAGAGCTGGGAGGACCCTTAGAACATAGAATGTTAGAGCTGGGAAGGGTCTTAGAAGATGGAGCATCAGAGGTAGGAGCCTTAAAACACAAAATGTTATAGTTGGAAGGGGTCTTAATATGAGAACATCAGAACAAGTGTGTTGGAATTGGTGATGACCAACCCTTTCCTTTTACAGAGATAGCGTGAGAAACCCACCTAGTAATAATTGTTTCAGTTCAAGGTAAAAAGCAAACACAGCAATATCCCCAGGGTCCTCTTCCTCTTCATCTGTAGGCTTCCATCTCCAACCTAAACAGGTCTCATCTAAAGCCTAGAAGTCCGGACAACAAAGGCTGGAGCAGCTGGGTTCTGCCTCATCTTCCAAACACACACCCATGGAACCAGACAACTTTCCAATGTTTGAATCCAATGAGGCCAGGGAATGTTTGGTTCCCAAGGGAGACAAACAGCTAGTCCACGGTATCAGAGAGGACCCCCATGGCTTCCTGTTCCTTGAAATATGGAAGTCTCTGGCTGGAAGGAGTCTTTTCCTCTTGGGAATCTTTTCATTGGCCCTTTTCCCCAGCAGGGACCTGTCAGGCAATGGAAGCCACATGGCTGTGTTTCTGCTGTCCGGGCAGGAGGGTTTTAGCAGGGCTACAGCAGCCTCTGCTGCCTGGTAGGAAACAGAACATAGAAGAAAGCAGCAGTGCCAGGCACATGATGAAGACCAGGACCCACCGGATCATGCCAGGGTAGACAAAAGGGAGGATGAGGAAGATGAGAAGCACCAGCAGCCCTAGGAGGACACCCAGTCTCCGGGCGGCCAGTCGATTGGCACTGGCCAAGTCCTCAGTGTCCCCATCCATCACGATGGCCACCCTTTCTCCCGTGGGCTGAGCCAGCTGCTGGGGAGAGAGCTGTACCTCAGGTCTGAGACTCATCAGCCTCCCCAAGACCTCCACCTGGTTCCGAAGGTTGCAGATCAGCCCCCCTGGGACAGAGGTAGCTGACCGGCACAGGGGGCAGATGACCATCCATGAGTCCTCTCGGATGGTCAGAAGGAGCCTCAGGCACACTGCACAGAAGACGTGCTGGCAGGTTAGCACTTTGGGCAGCCGGTCACAGCTGTATCGGTGGCAGCACACCAGGCACTCCAAGTCTCTGTCAGCAGAATTGGGGGATTCCTGAGCCTCCGTTTCAGCAGGGAATGCTCCCAGGGCTTTAGGCTGGGGCATTACTGTCTGCTCTGGGGCATGGGCACAGCCCTCAGGGGATGCTTCCAAGTCTGGTGCATCTGTTCTTGCTCCCTCCAAAAGCCTGCCCTGTGTCTCCTCCATTCCAGACGTTGCACTGACTGCCGCTTGGTTTAGTAGAGTTCCGATAAAGTTGGGCAGGGCTTTTATCTGCTGCTTTTCTCTTATCACGTGACCGAGCCTTTGGTGACAGCTGCCTTTTGGTTCCAATCCCTGTGGTGCTGTTACTGGTACCAGCGCCCGGTGGTTGTTGTTATTGTTTTTTTTTTTTTAAACTCATCATTAATCAGTAACCCAGAGGCCGGGAGACTTTGTCACGCTCCATAGGGCCCAGGCCTGGGTCTGAAGGGGAATCCGATCTCATACTCAGGGGGCCAGTTTTCCTACCTGAGGGCATCAGTGGGGCTTCAGCATCACCTGAAGGATTTGGGTGCTGGCGTCCTGAGTCCTGAGGACATCAGGTTTGGCATCTGTGACAGGGGACAGGAGCTCTTAGAATTCATTGTTACTCCAGTTTTGACCAGCAGAGCTGGAGACTGGGTCCCTTTCTGAGACTCAGTTTTCACATGTGTAAAATGAGAGGCTTAGGCTAAATGACCCCTACAATCCCATCTAGTTCCTCCTCTCTGATCCTCTCGGCATTCTGAAGAGGAGAATAAAGTAAATGTTATTTATATAGCATTTTTAATGTTTGTAAAATTCTTTACACATATTATTTCATTTGAACCTCACAGCAACTCTGTACGATATTGTTATGACCATTTTCCAAATAAGGAAACTGAGGCTAAGAGAGAGGATGTTATAAAGCCTGTGTATATCTGAAAGAGGGGGCAGCAAGGTGGCTCCATAGCAGATAGAACTCCTGGAATCAGAAACACTCCTCTTCCTGAGTTCAAATCCTGCTTCAGACACTTCCTAGCTGTGTGACCCTGGCAAGTCACTTCATCTTGTTTGCCTCAGTTTCCTCATCTGTAAAATGAGCTGGAGAAAGAAATCACAAACCACTCTAGTATCTTTGCCAAGAAAATCCCAAATGGGATCCCAAAGCGTTAAATAGAACTGAAACAACTGAACAAAATTTGAAGTGGGAGATTTGAACCCAGGACTTCCTGATATTAATAGCACCTATTTCCCAGGGCTGTTGTAAGGATAAAATGAGATACTATTTGTAAAATATTGTGCAAAATTTCAAGCACTATATAAATGATGGCTATTTCCCCCAGTAGATAATATTTTATTTTTAAATTACATATAAAGACAATTTTAACATTTTTTTAAATATAAAAGTTTGAGTTCTAAATTTTTCTCTCCCCTCCCCCCTCCCTAAGATGGTGAGCAATTTGATATGTCACATATGCACCATCATGTAAATGATAGCAATTGTTATCCCAATCCCACCCCCAATCCATCCTTCTTTCTCACTTCTGTATTAGGGTATCACCATCTTCCCAGTCACCTAAGGTTCATACTAGACTCCTCACTCTTACCCCCACCCCCATATCTGATTTATTGGCAAGTCACTTCAGTATTATCTTTGTAACATCTCTTATTGTGACCTCCTGTCCTCTGACTCTGCCACCACTCTCTTGACCGGCCCTTATTGCCTCTTACCTGGACCATTGCAATAGCTGCTGGAATGGGAGGGGGAGGAATCTGTCTGCCCCAAGTCTCTCCCCACTCCAATCTCTGCTCTACTCGGGGGTCAAAATGATCTCCCTAAAGTGCAAGTTTGACCTTGCCACTCCTTTCGATAAATTCCAGTGGCTCCCTATCACCTCTAGGATCAGATAGAAAATTCTTTGCTTGGAACTAAGAAGCCTTCATAACCTGACTCCCTCCTACCTTTCCAGTCTTCTTATGCCTTACACAACCCCAGCTACTCTTGGATCCAATGATACTGGCCTCCTGGCTGTTCCATGAGCAGGACATTCTATCTCCCTGTTCCAGGCCTTTGTTCTGGCTGTCCTCCATGCTTGGAATGCTCTCTCTCCTCCTCTCTGCCTCCTGGCTTCCTTCAAGTCCTGCCTAAAATCCGGCCTTCTACAAGAAGCCTTTCCCAGTCTCCCTTAATTCTAGTGCCTCCTCTGTTGATTATTTCTAATTTGTCCTGTATATAGCTTGTTTGTACCCAGTAATTTGCATGTTGCCTCCCTCTCTAGACTGTGAGCTCCCTGAAGGCAGGGACAATTTTGTTCGGTTGAGTTTTTTCTTTTTAACCTTTCTTTGCATCTTCAGCTTGTAGCCAGTGCTTGGCCCCAAGGTAGGTGCTTAATAAATGCTTATAGATTGCCTAACTGCCTAGAAGTCCAGTTCTCTATGTACGTGAGAGTACTCCAGTACTCTGAGAGAAACAGTTGATGTCACAAGGAGTAGGGGAGTAGTCAGAAAGGACTGGGTGGAGATTTGTACCTAGGTGGCAAAGACACTTGCTAATTAACACCCACTTACCTAGCACTGGAAGGCAGAGGGGTCACCCCAACTATAGAGGAGATGGGTAGGTCTACCAGAATCAAAACTGAAAAAGTTAAAAATTGACCACAACACGATATTTCCATAGGGAGAAACCAGCTTCCTTGATAAAACACCAATGGAGCCCTCCTAGAGGTAGGACCCAATGAGCCTCAGGGTGTAGGGGAAGAAACATTGGCATCTGAAGTCAAAGCACCTGAATCCCAGCTGTGTGATCTGGGGCTAACTCCCTTCACTTTGCTGAGTCTCAATTTGTCTCCTGGGCAACATGAGGACAATGCACTCACACTTCCTACCTCAGGGCAGGCCCTCCTCCAAAGGTCCTTGGCTGCTTGTTTGGGTCTCATCAACCATTACTTAGGGGTGGGATGGAATGGGGTAGGGTGGGCTGGGTGGGAGGGACAGACCAAAGCGAGAATGTCTAGATTCATTGATGCACCTCGGCAGTCTTACTTCAGAATACTGTGCTATGAAGTGCTATAAAATGGGAGTCTCACTAGATCTGGAACCTCATAGTTGAATTCTAAACTCACTTTCCCATCATAAAATGTGGTCAGGTGTGGTTTGTGGCATGGTGGATAGATAGAGTGCTGACCCTGAAGTCAGGAAGACTCTTCTTCTTGAGTTCAAATCCAACCTCAGATACTTCCTAGCTGTGTGACCCTGGGCAAGTCACTTAACTCAGTTTCCTCATCCTGTAAAATGAGCTGGAGAAGGAAATAGAGACCCATTTCAGTATCTTTGCCAAGAAAACTCCAAATAGGGTCATGGAGAGTTGATCACAATTAACAAACAACTGAGGAAGGCTTTTGTGAACTAGCCTGGGATTGAATCAGGTTAGCCCAATTTTTTTCTTTGGGCAAATATGTCCTAAATTCCAAAAAAGTGATTTAAACGCAGAACTTCAGGACCATGCTGCCTGTCAGTTGGGGAAAGTTGGTGTCTCGAACCTGCCTGCCTGGTAAATGTATAACTTCTGCTCTTGATCCCTGAATCCAGGTTTCTGAGCCTCTGGCCTGTGACAATTTGCTCAAGATTAGCTGAAGCCAAAAAGTGGTGAAGTACTTGTGCGTTCTCCCCATGGAAAGTCCAGTGCTCTCTGTACTCTGTTCTCCTTCCTCTCTACTAAGTGTGTGTGTGTGAGACAAACTGAAGGGAAGGCATTAGCATTAAGGTGGATTGGGAAAGATGGTAGGATTTTGGCTGGGACTTGATGGAAACCAAGTAAGCCAGGAGGCAGAGACCTCTAGACGTGGGGGACAGCCAGGGAACATGTGTGGAGCTAGAGACAGAGGGTCTTCTGTGATGAAGACCGAGGGGACTGGATTCACTGGTTTGCAGAGAATGGGGAGGGAGACAGAAAGGAAATAAGGAATGCACTTTGTTACACATACAGTGGGGGATGGTTTCAGCTGGACAATGCACCTTTGGATTCTGTATTCTCCTCTCCACCCCACCCTCTCAACTGTTTGTCAAGGATAGTGATGGATGATTGGAAAAGGGGAACTAGAAGAAGGTAGGGAGAGGGAGAGGAAGAGAGGAGGAAAAGAGCTTGTGAGAGAGGGAGAATAGGAGGTGCTGGGAGGACATAGGTAGGTGGAAGAGGTAAGAGGTCAGAGAAGACAGAACCACAGTCAATATGATAATATGCTAGAATCTGAGAGAATTGAGAATATAGGATGTAATCTGAACTTCCAGTCAAGTCTGGGACATTTTGCATGCCACTACTTATGCAAAAGTAGACTTTTTTTTTTTTTGAGGCAATCGGGTTAGGTGACTTGCCCAGGGTCACACAGCTAGTAAGCGTCTGAGATCGGATTTGAACTCAGGTCCTCCTGACTCTAGGGCTAGTGTTCTATTTGCTGCCCCAAAAAGAGACTCATAATTCGAAAAGGGAATGTTGAAACCCTCTAGGAGGGTAGGCTTTTGCTCTGGATGTTCTTTGAGGCTGACCTTTAGAAGGACAAATGGTGACAGTTTTCCTGGCTGGCGCCAGGTATGAGAGAGAGCTGATGGCCTCTATGTGGCACAGTTGCTGGAACGTTAGACCTCAAGTCAGGAAGACCTGAGTTCAAATCCTACCTTAAGTACTAGCTCTGTGAGCTGGCCAGGTTAGTTAACCTTTGTCTGCCTCAGTTTGCTCATCTGTAAAATGGAGATAACAACAGCACCTACCTCCCTGGGTTGTTGTGAGGATATAATGAGAAAATATTTGTAAAACACTTTGCAAATTTTAAAGTATTATATAAATGCTAGCTATTATTAATTATTAAATAAGACTTTAGAAGCTGCAGGCAGAAGAGAAGCACGGAAACCCAGGTCTCTGAATTCTAAATTCAATTGTTTCTCCATTATACTACTCTGCGTCTCTGAGTCTGTCTCCTTATTTAAAGTATGTGGATAACCACAAGCTCTGCTCCCACTGGTGGTTGTAAAGAAAGCCCTCCGAAAATCTTAAAATGCCAATCTCCCCTCCATTGTGTTATCTCCCTATAGCCCCTGGTCATTCCCCACACTTAATCCTAGCTAGGCTCCATTGTCTAGGTCCCAGGAGTTCTGTTCACCCCAGCTTACTGGCCACTCCCATTCAGATCTTCCTTAGACCCCTCCTCCAGTCACCCCAAACTATTTGGCCACTCCTCCCACAGTCTTTCTGTATATGAGGTTCATCTTGCTCCATTAAGATGCTCAGATTCCTAAAATCTAGCCACTGCTCTGATTCTTAGAATCTAGCCAATACCTCACAGACTCTCAGATTCCTCAAGATTCTGGCTAATGTGGCGGATCTTTAATAAGCCTTGTTTTTGGCAGAAAAAAATAAAAAAGAAAGAAAATCCTAAAATGCTGACGAAATGTGAGGGATGGTGACTTCTGCCTTGGTTTCTCCCAGCCAACAGGAAGCCAGGGTGAAGCTAGGGTGCATTCATCAGGAATTTACAAGACATGACTTAATGTATGCCATGAGTCAGAGTCAAGATGAAAGCAAGTAAAATGTGGGCAAAGTCTGGGCAACTGATGGACTAGTTGGAAAAGACTGAATCAGAGCCCAGTGATGGTGGCTGACCTGATAGGGTTTTATTAGATTGTCGATGGCAAGAAGTAAAAGGAAATGTTGCTGGAAGAGTAAAGAGGGAAAAATAACAAGGCTGAAAATGAACTTCCATTCACAATGCCTGGCTCACAATCTCTCTGGGAAGTGGGTAAGGGGAGGAACATTGGCCCTATTTTCAGATGCATTATTGTTTTTGTTGTTAAGTCTTCATTTTCAAAGAGGACCGATGACCTCATGGGGCAGAGTTGTACACAGTCATTAGCCTTATTCTCTCTTCCAGAGTCATAAAGTTCAGTGGTGGGACAAAAGTCAGGCAGCTGGCGATGGCCCAGGATGCAATGGATGACCTTGGTGTTTTTGGTGTCTGACTTTGCAAGCCTTAAGGCTCCACAATGCTTACTTCAGCCCCTTCATGGCCATTGGAAAAAATTGTTCTTATCTGCCCATTCCACCAGGGGAGGTCTTCACATGTTTGGGGTGGATACCCTCTAATTCATGATGGGTTTGAGGTGTGTTGCTTACCCTCAACTGAGTTTAGCCCATCTGCTGAGCTGGTTTTACTGGGGTGTGGCCTCTGCCCATGCTGTGGCTTCTTGGAGCCACAGATGAGAGATGGTGAAGGTGGATACCAAAGGTGAATGAGTGGCCCTGAAAAGGGCTGGGTGGCCCTCACACCAGAAAGGTGTATGGGTGTTCAGGCAGGACTGGCACCTCTGATGTGAGGGCTTCCACATGGTTAAATCAAGGCTGAAGGAAACTGTCATATAGTATGGAAACTCAAACACGGGTTTATTGATCTCAAGTCTAGAGTCTTTTCCACTCTATGGTAGAATTTCACCACAAGATGATACCCGGTGATAGGGATGGTCTGTGCTGAGTCATTCTCTTTGTATCCCTCCATCTGTGGATTTCTCTGTCTGTCACTCTGCCTTTCTTTCTGTACCCCTTTTTAACCTCTCTTTGTTTCTCCATCCCTCCCTCTCCTCCTTGTCTTTCTCTGCTTCCTTCTCTAACCTTCTCCTCTTTCTCTCTCTTTTCCCTCTCTCTCCTCCCTACCCCTCTCCTCCTTATCCTTTTCTTCTGATCTCCTTCACCTCTCTCTAACTATGGGTCTGTCTCTTACTACCTGTCTCCTATTTCTTCCTTCCCTCTCCTCTCTACCTCTTTCTCTGTCTCTCTGTCTCCTTCACCCCAATCCATTGTAGTCTCTCTCCCAGGCTCAGTTTATTTATGCCTCTCTCTCCATCGGTGCCTCACTTCCATCCACCCCAATCTTTCTTTTCTCCATTTCTGCCTTCCTTCCTTCTCTCTCTCTCTCTCCACCTTACTCTGTTACACGTGACTAAGGACACACGTTTGTGAAGTAGCTGGCAGACCAGGGATCAGGAAACAATTTCTCTTCATGCAAAGCTCACAGTGACGTGTGGGAATCAACCCCAGTCTTGGAACCACCGCCCTTTAGCTGACCCGATTAACAGGATGGCCATAAATGAAATCTTCCACAGATTATAGCTTTTGCTCATTCAGCCCAAGCTTCCTTCAGCTGCCAGGAGCCTGTAGTGAACTCTGTCAGCTCCCACAATGATCAGAACAGCTTTTCAATCACCTCAAGCTCCCTCAGTGGTAGGCAGTCACCTAGAAGTAGGCACTTTCTTTGCTTTTTTAAAAATAATAACTCCTTACATGAGTAGAACACTTTTGTAAGGATATCAAACTCCTTTAAAAAAACATACTATTATTTGGGAGGGTTAAGATGATGGGTCATTTAAACTTTATTATCTGCCTGTCTGTCTAGTTCTTTCCGATTCTCCATTTGTTCATCTTCCATCAGTGTGGTGAAACATTGGATGAGAGGTCAGGGGACCTGAGTTTGAATCCTGGCTCTGCCACTTCCTGTCTGTTACCTTTGTTCCGGTTAATTCACCAATCTGGGCCTCAGTTTTCTCATCTGGAGACTGAGAGTTGGACTAGATAATCCAACAATTTAATAACTATTTATATATTAAGACCCCACAATGTGGAAGGTACTTGCACTGGGTTTACACACACAAAAACCAAAGTAGTCTCTGTTCTCAAAGAGCTTTATTCTCCTGGGGAGCACAGCATGTGAACAGATGCATGAAAATAACTTGAGGAGGTCGGGAACAACTGGAGATAACAGGAAAGGTCTTAGTGGCATCTGGAACTTGCTGAGCCGTGAAGGCTGCTAAAGATCCTGAGAGGCAGCTGGCTGGTGCCATGGTGCATAGAGGGCTGGGCATGGTGTCAGGAGGACCTAAGTTCAAATTTGATCTCCTTCACCTCTCTCTAACTATGGGTCTGTCTCTTACTACCTGTCTCCTATTTCTTCCTTCCCTCTCCTCTCTACCTCTTTCTCTGTCTCTCTGTCTCCTTCACCCCAATCCATTGTAGTCTCTCTCCCAGGCTCAGTTTATTTATGCCTCTCTCTCCATCGGTGCCTCACTTCCATCCACCCCAATCTTTCTTTTCTCCATTTCTGCCTTCCTTCCTTCTCTCTCTCCACCTTACTCTGTTCTCATCTTCCTGAGTTCAAATCTAGCTTCAGATCCTTACCAGCTCTGTCACCCTGGGCAAGTCACTTCACCCTGTTAGCCTGTTTCCTCATCTGTAAAATGAACTGAAGAAGGAAATGGCAAACCACTCCAGTATGTCTGCCAAAAAACCCCCAAAATGGGGTTGCAAAGAGTTGGACATGACTGAACAACAGCCACATGTGCCAGACCCTATGATAGATGTTTAATTGACAATCATTTATTTCCCATTTCTATCTGGACTATTTTTTAATTTAATAGCAATTTATTAAATATTTGCCATGTGTCATAGGCCTGGGGTGTAAGTGGGGGTCATCTTCAGCATTCTCAGGGAGGTTTTTTGAGCTTCCCAAGAGTCATTTAGTATGGCATGCAAATTCCTCCTCCCATCTTTTTTCTAGATTATTCTAAAGGGGGAGTGTATGAGGTGTTCAGGAGGACCAGCGCCTCTGGTGTGGGGGCTTGCCCAGTCCTTTTCAGGGCTTCTCACCCACCTTTGGTATCTACCTGACACTCGACTCTCAGCTGTGGCTCCAAGAAGCTGTAGCATGCACAGAGGCCACAAACCAGGAAACCTTCTCAGCAGCTGGGCTAAGCCAAGCTGAGGGTAACCGACGGGTTTGAGGTGAGTTGGGGGGTGCTACCCCAACCATGGTAGAACGAGAGGATGAGAACAGTTCATTTCAATGGCCATGAAGATGGCTGAAGCAGGTGCTGCGGAGTACCTTGCCTTTGGTCAGGCATCGAAGACACCAAGGTTGTCCACTGCATCACAGGCCATTTTCAGTGCTCTTGACTTTTATCTTGCCACTGAACTTTGATGACTGTGGGAGAGAGAGTGAAGCTGATGACTTTGTGCTACTCTGCCTCACTTAAATCCAATCCACCCATGAGGAAAATGAAGGACAAATGACTCTAAAGGGAATGGATTAGTGCAGCTTCCTGTTAAATTGAGGAGCTGTTCGCTCCACCTGCTAAGATTATAGGCTGCCAGTCACTAAACATTTATTAAGCCCGTATTATGCGCCCTGCACTGTTCTAAGTGCTGGGGAAATAAAGAAAGGGAAAAGATGATCCTTGCTCTCAAAGAACTCAAAGTCTGATGGTGAAGACAACATGCAAACAATTATATGTAAATAATACATATGTAATTATACATATATAGATAAGATAAATTAGAGATAATGAAGGCAGGGAAGCCAGCAGCACTAGTTCAGACCAAGCTGAAGAAGATCTCCCAACTAAACTGATGAGATTACAAGGTGTTGGCTATTTTAAAAAAATAATATTTAATTTTTTCCCAATTACATATAAAGAAAATTTTTAACATTTGTTTTTTTTTTTTTAAGTTTTGAGTTCCAAATTCTGTCTGTCCTTCCCTCCCATTTTCCCCTCTCCCTAAGACAGGAAGCAATTCAATATAGATTATACACATGCAATCATGTAAAACATTTTCATATTAGTCACTTTGCACATGAAAACTTGAACAAAAACAAAAACAAAAAAAGAAAGAAAAAAAGAAAGCAAAAAATAGTATGCTTTAATCTGTATTCTGATGATATCAGTTCTTTCTCTGGAGGCAGATAGCATTTTTCATCATGAATTCTTTGGGGTGGTCTTAGATCATTGTATTGCTGAGAATAGCTAAGCCATTCACAGTTGTTCATCATACAATATGGCTGTTACTGTGTACGATGTTTTCCTAGTTCTGTTTGCTTCACTTTGCATCAGTTTATGTAAGTCTTTCCAGGTTTTTCTGAAATCATCCTGCTTGTCACTTCTTATAGCACAATAATATTCTGTTAAAATCATATGCCACAACTTATTCAACCATTCCCCAATTGATGGGCATCCCCTCGATTTCCAACTTTTAGTCACCACAAAAAAAGCTGTTGTAAATATTTTTGTACGAATAGGTTCTTTTCCCCTTTGGGGGGATCTCTTAGGGATACAGACCTAATAGTGGTATTGCTGGATCAAAAGGTATGCACAGTGTTATAGTTCTTTGGGCTTAGTTCCAAAATGCTCTCCAGAATGATTGAATCAGTTCACAATTCCACCAACAGTGCACTAAGGTCCCAGTTTTCCCACATCTCCACCAACCTTTATCTTTTTCCTTTCCTGCCGTATTAGCCAATCTGATGGGTGTGAGGTGGTACCTTCAGGTTGTTTTAATGGGCACTTCTCTAATCAATTGTGATTTAGAGCATTTTTTCATATGACTATAGATAGCTTTGATTTCTTGATCTGAAGGCTTTGGCCATTATTTGAAGGCAACTATGAGACACAAGAAACTTCAGGAGTGTCTGAAGATCAGCAGCTTTTTCTCACCATCTCTAAAAGAAAAATGTTTCCCCACTGTGGCTCTCAGCTCTTGAGGACTTCTTATCATTCAGTCACGTCAGACTCTTCATGACCCCATTTGGGGTTTTCTTGGTGGAGATACTGGAGTGGTTTATCATTTTCTTCTCTAGCTCATTTTTACAGATGAGGAAACTGAGGCAAACAGGGTGAAGTGACTTGTCTAGGGTCAAAAGTTCTGAGGCCAGATTTGTACTCAGGTAGATGAGTTTTCCTTCAGACCCCTGCTCTAGCCAATGCTCTAGTTGCCCCAGCCTTCTTCCTTTGCTCTTTCTTTTACAGTGAAACAAGGAGGGGGGAATAGAAAAAATAGGAGAATGTCTCTCTTGTTCCCTTTTCCCCTTCCCCTCCACTAGAGGCAGCAACAGCAATTTATGGTAGAAGCACATGGCAGTGGGAACGGGGACTTACATTTGGCCTTAATGTTCCCAAACCCCAACTTCCAGTATAGAAAAAGGAAAATTTTAAATCCACTGTGGAGCATGACCCCAGAATCTGCCCTTTGAGAAGGAAGATTTCCTCAGCAGCATCAACTTTTGAGAGTTGTCTTGTGGGTAATTCCAAGCTCTAGAGTTGCTGAGAGCTTAGGCACGGGACCTTCTAGAGAGAGATTTCTTGTTGTATTCTTATGCTCAGAGAAGGAAGAAGTCAGTACATGTGGTTCCTGTGTAACATTCTCTTTGGAGAAGAGGCCAATTTTTGCTATGCAGGAATTTTCAATGCAGAGATGATTTTGGGGATGTACTAGCATCATATAAGAACATTGCATTTTGGGTAGTTGCTATATAAAAATGCTTGATCTATATCTGGCCACTGGACCCAGATAGCTCCAAAGGAGAGAGTGAGGCTGGTGACTTTGCACAGCCTCCGTCACTTAAATCCAATTCATTTGAAAGTCATGACATCATCTTCCTGATGTCAGGGTCCTCTTCCAGAACGAAGGACAAACAATAACAGCATACAACAGAGAGTTCACGGAGTCTTTGGTTAAGGAACAGGGGTGGGGGAGAAGAGAGCAAGCATTTAAGCGCCTACTATGTGTCAGGTACTGTGCCAAAGAGTTTACACATATTATCTCATTTAATCCTTGCAACAACCCTGGGAGATAGGTGCTATTATCATCTTCATTATGATTATCATTATCATTACAATTGAGAAAACTATAGAGTCAGTAGGGTGCTACTCTCCAAGGCAGCTGAATCCAAGATGAAAGGGCACTTGGCATCGTACCTGGCAGGGTCAGACAGCTAATAAGTGTCCGAGGCTGGATTTGAATTCAGATCTCTCTGATTCGAGGCTCAACACTTTATCCACTGCACCGCCTAGTAACTTTAGACTATAGTCAATTTGTACAAATATGAGATGGAAAAAGCAATGAGTGAGTGACCCAAGAACTGTGAGCTCTGAAGTGTGCTTCTGTGGGCCAGTAGAGGCATGGCTGATCCTCAGTTAGCCAGCCCCTAGGGTTCCCTGTGTCTTGTCAGGTACATTTAAACAATGTTCCAAGCCCTGTAATGTAATCTCATCAGTTGGACAGTAGAGATTCTTCCTTTTTCTTTTCTTTTCTTTCTTTCATTCTTCTTTTTTGTCTTTGTACGCAGCTAAAGGGTGCAATGGATAGAGTACTGGACCTGGAGTCAAGAAGACTCATCTTCCTTAGTTCAAAACTAGTCTTAGATTCTTACTAGCTGTGCAGGTCACTTCACCCTGTTTGCCTCAGTTTCCTCATCTGTAAATGAGCTAGAGAAGGAAATGGCAAACCCCTGTAGTATCTCTGCCAAGAAAACCCTGAATGGGATCATGAAGAGTTGGACATGACTGAATGACTAAACAAGAACAGCAACTCCTGGAAGGCCCTTAACACACATAGTAGGTGCTTAACAAACACACATTTATTTATTAGGAGTACATCTTCAATTAGATTAGGGATTAGCATGGTTTCATACCCTATAATCTTTTTTTTTTTTGGGGGGGAGTGAGGCAATCGGAGTTAAGTGACTTGCCCAGGGTCACACAGCTAGTTAAGTGTCAAGTGTCTGAGGCCAGATTTGAATTCAGGCCCCCCTGACTCCAAGTCTAGAGCTCTATCCACTGCACCACCTAGCTGCCCCTCATACCCTACAATCTTATCAGGTTGTTTGGAGGGTGGGGGGGGCGGAGAATAGGGCCTAGAATCTACCCCTTTTATGTTACAGATCTCATTTTTTTTAGAAAGAGGGTATCAGTTAAGAGTGTGAACGTCAACCAACTTTTGTTAGAGTATCTGCATTTTGAAAAGGATTGTTGTTCTCAAGGGATACATCTTGAATGGTGGAATTTCAGGCATGGTGGCAGGTCTTCAGAGAATCTTTTTGGAGTGGGAGCAGGATAGGGCTTTTCTGTTGCCTGCCAAATCCTGGCGTAGGATGGTGTGGTAGAAACAACTTTGTTTAGAAGTGGAGTCAGGAGGGGGGCAGCTAGGTGGCGCAGTGGATAGAGCACTGGCCCTGGAGTCAGGAGAACCTGAGTTCAAATCTGGCCTCAGATACATAACACTTACTAGCCATGTGACCCTGGGCAAGTCACTTAACCACCATTGCCCAACACTGCCCCCCCCCAAAAAAAAGAAGTGGAGTCAGGAGACCTGACTATGAGTTACAGCTCCACCATTTATTAACTACATGACCTAAGGCAAGTCACTTCTTTCTGGGCTTCTTTTTTTCCTTATCTGTAAAGTTCAGGAGTTGGCTTAGATGATCTCTAAGGTCCCTTCTTGCTCTGACACACTATCTTCTAAGATTCCTTCCATGTCTGACAATTTATTCTAAGATTTCTTCTGGCTCTGACATTTTATCTTCTAAAGTCCCTCTCTGTCTTTTACGGTCATTAGTCAAACAACAATCATTTATTAAGTGTTTACTATGTGCCATGTAATGGGTCCAAGGGTGGGGAAATGAAGGAAAAGAGAAATAAAAACAGATCCCTTCCAACTGTTAGAGTGGCACAGTGGGTGGACCACCTGGTTTGGAATCAGGAAGACCTGAATTCAAATCCATTCTCAGACACTCACTTGATGTGTGACCCTGGGTGAGTCATTTAACCTCTGTCTGTCTCAGTTTCCTCACCTGTAAAATGGGAATAAAAATGGCACCCACTTCTCAGGATTGTTGTGAGGATCAAATGAGATAATATTTGTAAAGTGCTAGCACAATGCCTGGCATACGTAGGTGCTGTGTAAATGCTTCTTCCCTTTCCTTCCCCTTCCTATATCCTGCCAGATTTGCCATTGATCCTTATAAAAATTGGTCCAGGGGGCAACGAGTTGATGCAGTGGATAGAGCACCAGCCCTGAATTCAGGAGGACCTGAGTTCAAATCCAGCCTCAGCCACATAACACTCACTAGCTGTGTGACCCTGGGCAAGTCACTTAACCCCATTGCCTAGCTAAAAAAAAAAATTGGCCCATCTCCATAGTTAAAATTGATGGTGCTTAACGTGGGTTTGTTAACCCTGGTCTAAGAAATAATGAGGAACATATATGTTTCATACTGGTCCCTGAAAAAGCCCAGGCCTTGAAACACACATAGGAAGGGGTAACGATGATGATGATAATAATAATACTCATAATAACAATAATAATACTAATAATTGACTTATTCATAGTATTTCAAGATTTATAGGGTATTTCTCACAACAACCCTGTTAAGTATTCTTGTCTTTATCTTACAGATTAGGAAGCTGAGGCTCAGAAATTCGTCTGTAGTCACAGAGCTAATACTCCTAAGCTAGTAAGGTCCCAGGACATAAAACCAGATCTCCTGTTTCTGAGTCAGAGGGAGAGAAGAATCTTTAGAAACAATGTTATTGCATAGCATAAATTCTGTTCAGTCTATTGACGTACCATTGACTAGACATGTTTCCAGGCGTGTCCAGATCATTGTGCTGAAATTCACGTCACTCCACCGTTTCTAGGGAAAACCTGAGTTTTTTCAAGTGTCCTTCAATCTCGGGTTCATCTACCTTGGAGGGCAACTTCCCACTGATTCTCTAGGCTCCACTGCAGAACTGTGAAACCTCACGTCTATCTTACTGGGGACACATCAGGTCTTTATGGAGCCTTCCCTGGACATAGAAAGGAAGTAGCTCTATTGGGTAAAGTCCCAGAGCGGGGGCTGGAGGGTCTGACTCTGACTCACTCTCTCTGAGTCTAGGCCTGAGATTTCCGCACCAATGAAACGGGGACAATAAAACCTTTTTCTTTGTCAACTCCAAACAGATGAGGCTGTTGAGAGGATTAATTAGTGCTGTAAACTCCTTTTCCGTTTACATACAGGGTGCCTACCATGTAGAGGCGGTTGATATTTATGATTTTATGACTGAAGATTTGTTCTGAAAAACAACCTTTCACGAGATCAAGATTCCATAAAGTTTCATTCCTAAGCTTACAAGGTAACTCATGGCACAGTGAGAAGTGTCCTGAATTTAGAGTCACAGGGTCTGGGATTGATACCAGCCTCATTATAGACCTTGGAAAAGTCCTTTTCCCTCTCTGGGTCTCAGTTTTCCCACTTGTAAAATGACAGAGTTGGACTAGATTATTTCTGAAGTCCCTTCTACAACTCAAAATCTATGATTCTGTGATCCTTCCTGGTGGCTAAATCCTGTGACCTAGTTTGGGAGTGAGCCAGTGGGAGATAACCAGCATTTAAAGATTAATGAATACTCATGTTGCACAAATTAGTTTCAAAAATTGAGGCACAAAACACTCTACCAAAATCCTTTTATGAGACAAATATAGGTAAATAGGTAAATAACAAAACAGTTAAACTTGGGAAGGATAAGTAAAGAAAAAAACCTCTAGGGCAATACTATGAATGAATTTTGATGCAAATATTTTCAATCAAATAATGATTAACCATGACCAAGTTGGATAAGATAATCATAGCAAACAGTAAACCCTAAAGCACTAAATAAATGTTAGATATTCTTATCATTATTGGATTTATATGGGGAATGCAAGGATGGCCCAACATTAGGATGGTCAAAGGAACACAACAGAGTCAGGGATGGTTAGAGTGGGAAGTGCCCTGAACTTGGCATCAGAACACCCAGGTTGGAGTGCTGGCTCTGCTACTCACTAACCATGAGCCCTGGGCAAGTCACTTCCTACCTCTAAAATGAGGATTATAATACTTGTGTTACCTATTTCATGGAGGAGTGGGAGGGAAGTGCTACATAAGGGTGTCAGATTTATTGTTCCTTCGTGGGATGAGATAATTGATATGAGCTGCCATTGGCCTCTGATTGAGGATGGGGGACAGAGAAATTTCAAAGTAGAATCTGGGTAATATAGTTTGGACAGACACTGAGAGAAGAGCCCAAAGGCAGAGTCTCTAGGGCGTTCCGAATCAGGGTGAGGGGGCTTCTGGTGGAGGAAATGTGGCATGGAAGAAAGAGGATTAGTCTGGACATCGGTTCAGCCAGAGCTACCCCTAACTCACTAGGTCATCGTGAGGAAATCATGGGCCTTTATCTTGTCCATATCTTGTGCGAACGTAGTTTGTTTGCATGTTGTCTCCCCATTAGATTGTAAGCTACTTGAGTTCTGAGACTGTGCTGTTGCTTTGGTATCCCGAACACTTAGCACAGTGGCTGGCACACAGTAGGTGCTTAATAAATGCTTGTTGACTTGTAAAGGAAGGAGGCTGAACTAACTGATCTGTAAGATCACTTCTACCTCTAACAGTCTGTGAACCATAATAAGTTGTGAGGAGAGGGAGTCTTGGAGGATGTTAGGTATGAAGAGCTAGTCTAGTGTAGAGGTTAGAGTACTGGCTTTATAGTCCAGAAGATTTGGATTTGAGTAATAAAATAGTGAGCGTTGATACACCTCTTTAAGGTTTGCAAAGTCCTTATATATTTTATGTCTTTTGTTCTTCACAACAACCCTGGGAGGGAGGTGCTATTATAATTACCCCCATTTTACAAATGAGAAACTGAGGTGCAGAAAGTTTGAGTCACTTATCCTGGGTCATACAACTAGTATCTGAGGCACTATTCAATGCATCACACTACCCCATTTGTAGGATCACAGATTTAAAACTGGAAAAGGATCTTAGAATGAATGAATGAATGAATAAGCCTTTATTAAGTGTTTGCTCTATGACAAGCACTGGGTTAAGCACTGGGGATACAAGTACAAGCAAAAGGAACAGTCCCTGTCCTCAAGGAGCTTATATTCTGATTGAAGACAAAGTGTTGGAATTGGAATAGGAGACAAGGTTTGTAAATGACTGGGAAGTTCCTTGGCTGTCGGGTTCCTAGTAAGATAAGGGAACAGTTCAGAACATGTGGATAGAGTCAGGGGCAACAGAAACTAGAGGAGGAAGCTAGAATGCAGGTGGTATAGCTTGGAAATGATCTTAGAGATTGCCAATGCTCCTTCATTTTACCAATGAAGGAAAGGAGTGTGTTAAAACCCAGTTGGTTTACCTGGGAATTTCTCCAGCTGTTTTGGAAAACTCTGCAAGTATTTGAGAAAACTTTGCATAGCCTTTGACCCTGAGATCTCACTACTGGGCCTATCCTGCCCCTCCCTCCCAAGTAAAATAATAAAGAAGTGTCTGATATATACTGACATATTCATAGTGGTGCTTTTTTGTGGTAGGAAAGAGCGAGAAACAAAGTGATTACCCCTTATTTGGGAATGGCTAAACAAACTGGGGCATCTGAATATAAGAGAACATTATGCAGTAAGAAATGAAGAATGATGGAGGTACTATGGGGCAGTGGAAAGAGAATTTAATATCAGGGGACCTGGGTTCAAATCCTCATGCTTCCACGTGTGAGTAGATGAAGGAACTAGGGACTTTGGTCATTTGATGAAATATCAGTGTGTCTGTTGAAGTTCCCTAGAATGAGGGAAGGAGGTGAAGGAGCAGGGAGAGGAGTCAGACTATGAGCCAGGCACTGAGGTTACTGAGAAAGGGAGCCCAGTATTCTGGGAATTAGGAGATAACGGCTCCCAAAATCTGGTCTGGGTGATACCTTTGGGGTGTACCTCAAAGGAGGAGAGGTTGCTGAGTGACGGTGGGGGAGGGAGAGGTGCTAACTGATGGCAGGAAGCAGGGAGTACAAGGACCATCCCGACCCTGAACAGTGAATTATCTATATCTCTAAGGTATCTCCCAATTCCAGACATTTTCTCTGGCTGTTCTCCGTGTTTGGGATGCTTTCTCTCCTCATCCCTGCCTCCTGTCTTCCCTGGTTTCCTTCAAGTCCCAGCTAAAACCCAGCCTTCTACAGGAAGCTTTTCTCAATCCCTCTTCATTCTAATGCCTTCCCTTTGTTGATTACCTCCAATTTATCCTGCGTGTTACTGGTACCATAGCTGTTTGCATGTTGTCTTCTGGGTATAAAAAAACAACTTGACAAATGTAAGAGTGAGGAGGTATGGATAGAAAGCAGTTACTTGTTCTGAAAGAAGATCTCAGGTGGGCTACAAGCTCAGTCTGAATCAACAGTGAGATAAGGCAGCTGACAAAGGTAATGGGATCTTGGGCTTCATTATGAGGGGAATAACTTCCACGGATGGGGTGGGGCATAGTCCCACTGACCTCTGCCCACATCAGACCTCATTTGGAAGATTGTGTTCATGTTTGGACCCCAGTTCAAGAAGGACGAGCTGGAGAAGGACCAGAGCAAGGCAGCCAGGAGGGGAAGGTCACATCAGAATTAACTGAAAGATCTACATGTTCACCCTGCAGAATTGAAGACTCAAAGAGTCTTCAAGTATCTGAAAGACCGTCATGTGGAGGAAGGATTGCATTTGTTTCTGTTTGGCATTGAAGGGAAGAACCAGAAGCAGTGGGGGGAAGAAAGAGAGGCTGCAGAGAGGCTGATTTAGACCTGATGTCAGGAAAAACCTTTACAAGGAGAGCCATCCTATAAGAAAGAAGTAACCTGGAAAGATAAGGAGATCCCCAACCTTGGAGGACTTCAAGTAGAGGCTTGACAAGCATCTGTCAAGTATGTGATAATGGGTATTCTTTTCATGTGTGGGTTAGACTGAATGGCTACAAAAATCTGTTCCTACTTTCAGATTCTGTGAAAGACAGACTCCTCTGATTGACATTAAAAACTTCTCACAATCTAGCTCCATGTTATCTTTCCAGGCCTGTGACACATGACAAGCCTATGGCAGAGGCAAAATGGTTTTCTTGTTGCTCCTCACACACATTACATTTCCCATGACTGCATAGTCTGCTCTCTCCTTAACCCCTCCCTGCTTTAGCTGGAATTTATTGCTTTCTCTCCTCCACTTCATAAATCCTTTAGTTTCCTTTAAATCTAGAGTCTTTCTTTTCTTTTTAATAAAATTATTATTTATTTATTCTTAGTGTTCACTTAAAATTTTTTATTGAGTTCCAAATTCTTTCTCTCTCTTTGGTCTCTCCCACCGATTGAGAAGGCAAACAATATGATATCAATTATACATGTGAAATCACGCAAAACATATTTCCATGTTAGCTGTGCTGTAAAATAAGCAAGAAAATAAAGAAAGTGAAAAAAATTACACTTTAATTTGTCCTCAAGAGTTCATCAGTTCTTCCTCTGGGGGTGGAGAGCATTTTTCATCATGAGTCCTTTGGAATTGTCTTGGATCATCGTCTTGATCAGAGAAGCTAAGTTTTTCACAGTGGATCATTGTTATAATATGGCTGTGATTGTGAATAATATTCTTCTGGCTCTGCTCTTCACTTTGCATATAAATCTTCCCAAGTTTTTCTGAAACTACCCTACTCGTCATTTCTTATAACACAATAGTATTCCATCACAATTATATACCACAACTTGTTCAGCCATTCTCCAATGGATGGGCATCCCCACAATGTCCAATTCTTTGCCACCACAAAAAGAGCTGCTATAAATATTTTGTACTTAGAGGTCCTTTTCTTCTTTTAAAAAAATCTCTTTGTGATACAGACCTAGTAGTAATATTGGTGGGTCAAAGGGTATGCATAGAACACAGAATGAGAGACCTGGGAAGGGCCTTAGAACACAAAATATCAGGGCTGAGAGGGTGGAGAATGTCAGAGTTAGGAGAACCTTAAAACACAGAATGTCAGAGCTGGAAGGGCCCTTAGAATGGAGGATGCCAGAGCTGAAAGAACCCTTAGGACACAGAATGTCAGAACTGGGAAACTCTTAGATCGCAGGTGTCAGAGCTGGGAGGGACCGTCGAGGTAACATAGTCCAACTCCCTTATTTTATAGATGAAGAAACTGAGACAGAAAGACAGAAAGTGACTGTCTCAAGGTTATCCATCTGGTTAACAACAGTTCCAAGGTCTGCTGATACCCACATTGGTCTCCTTACTATGGCACCTGTGATCCAACAATCTGTGTTTGCCCACCCTATCTCCCTTTGATTAAAAAATATTACAAGGGCAGGATTTGGGTTCAGAGCATATGGTACAGATCACTGTTTCTCTAATCTTTTTAGCTCATATTTGAAATAATCCAGTCCATTACATCAGTTAGGTCCTGCCCACATTCACAATGCCATGGCAATACCCAATCTGATAAATTAGCCTTATTGGCTTGAAGAAATGCTGCATTGGGTGGTACTTTAAAGTCCTTAAAATGATTATTTCTCACAAACCAAATTTGCTTCATGATCTTAGCTCCCGCTGATTGGACAGGTGCCATACAGGGTCTGTAACCTGTTCTATCTGCTGGATAAATATCACAAGTGACGTAGACTCACAAGGGTCAAAGCCAAGGTCAGCCATAGTGGGATGAAGTCTGACTTTACAATTCAGTTGCCAGCTCCTGTGTTGGCTGGAGCATGCCTGGAGTCAGGGCTTGGAGGTCTCCTTTACCTGAAAGTAGGAATCTGTGTCTCAGCTATCCCCAACTCCATCTTTGCATATCAAAATGTTGGCTAATTAAGAAAAAAAGTCCTCTTAGCTGAAAGTATTCTGAAATTAGTCACTAATACCCTAAGCTGGAAAGGACCTTAGAACCCAGAATATCAGAGATGGGAGGTACCTCGGAGTAAAGGATGTCAGAGTTGGAAGGGACTTTAGGAAGGATTATGCAATACCAAAGGGAGGAGGGTCTTTAGAATATAGAATATCAGAGCTGAAAAGGACCTTAGAATAGAGAATGTCAGAACTGGAAAGCTATCTTAGAGCTGAAAATGTCAGAATTGGAAGGGACCTTGGAACCCAGAATGTCGGAAGTGAGAAGATACTTAAATTGGATTGCCTAGTCTACCTTAAATTTTGCACATGAGGAAAAGGACCAGAGAAGCTGTGATGATCCTCTTTTCTCCAATACAGCTAAAAAACCAACCAAACAAACCCTGGCCCCCTGGAAAACAAACAAAATAAAAACCCCAAAACCAATGACTCAACTATTGGGTTATCTCTAGCTTCCTTTGTTCACTTCCCAGGTCCCTTGACTAAAGTCACAGAATAAGCTGGAGTCAGAGCTGGGGATGATAACTAACATTCATATAGTGCTTGCTATATTATGGTATAGTATAGTATAGTTATAGTACAGCATAGTATAATATTGTATGGTGTGGTATGTGTGGTGTGGTGTGGTGTGGTGTGGTGTGGTATGGTATGGTATGGTATGGTATGGTATGGTATGGTATAATTTAGTATAGTATAGTATAGTGTCAGGCATTGTGCTAAGCACTTTACAATTATTATCTTGTTTGATTCTCACAACAACCTTGGGAGGTGGGTGTTGTTATTATCCCCTTTTTACAGATGAGGGGACTGAGACAGGCAGAGGTGAGGTAACTTGCCAAACATCACACAGCTGGCAAGTGTCTGAGGCAGTATTTGAATTTAGGTCTTCTTGACTCTAGGCTCTGTGCTCTGTGCACTGGGTGGGGGGGGGGCACTTAGAATAGAATTTGACTGGCCCTCAGGCTAAGGCTGTTTTCACTTAATCATAGCTGTGTCCCTTTCCTGAATAAATCTGTGTCCCTGGTTCTGTAGAGATGGAACTTTTTGAAGTTACTTTCACTAAGATTCTTTCTTCTTCTGGCTTGAGGAATTGGGGCATCTGTCCATTCTGGGCCAAAACACCTTTTAGGTGATGGGGCTGCCAGAACCCACCTTCCTCAGGTGAATTAACAAGACAGTGTTTTTGTTTTAGGGAACATTATAGGTGACTTCCAGATGGAGCATGGACACATTCATTATCCTAGAAATGGTATGCCCAGAATATTGTGAATCTGAGAGAGTCTTTCAGGATGTCCTTATGGGGAAAAATCAAGAGATGTGGACTGGATGATAGTACTGAAAAGCAGATTTGGAATTGGTCAAAAGACCAGACCCAAAGAACAGCCACTCAGAAGACAAGAGGTCCACTCTAGAGGAATGCCAGAGGTGTTTGCTCTTGTCTCTCTTTGGTTCAATATTTTAATCAATTGTTGAGATGGAGTCAGAAGTACTGTGATTGTCAAATTTGCAGATGATATGAAATTGGGAGAGCTAATATATTTAATGACAAGATGAGAACCTTAAAAATATAATCACAGCTAGCATTTATATAGAACTTTAAGGTTTGCAAAACACTTTATAAATATTATCTGCTATTGTTCTCACTACAGTCCTAGGAGATAGGTGCTATTATTATGCCCATTTTACAGAGGAGGAAACTGAGACAGAGATTAAGTGACTTGCCAGGGTCACACAGCCAGGAATTGTCTTTGACAAAAGGTATATTGGCTAGATTGCATTTGACTGGAGTCAGGAAGATATGGGTTCTAATCCTACCTCAGATACTTATTAGCTGTGTGACTTGAGGCAAGTTGCTTGGTCTTTCTCAGTCTCTGTTTCTTCATTTGTAAAATGGAGATAATAACAGCACCTACCTCACAGGGTTGCTGTAAGAATCAAATGAGATAATAATTGTAAAGTCTTTGCAAACTTTAAAAGTGCTAAATATATGCTAAAAATATTAATAGATAATACTGATGGGGTGATGGGACCTGGCCCCCTAAAAGGAAAAGACCACATCTTTGAAAGCAGCCCAGTCCCTGAATTTTCCCATTCATCTCAGCAGCCCAGATTGCTGGCATCTTACCCAAGGCATCATCTGACCCACCCCAGTCCACCTAGATACTTGACAATCCTTTCACAGTAGCTCTTGGCCCACCTCAGGCTATTTACCATTCCTTAAGCCCATCCAGATCTTTCCACTATTCCTTTTTTTGTATATAAGTATCAGTCTCACCCCATTAAGTTGCAGATTCACTAGGAATCTAGCCCACTTCTATTGGCATTACAATAAACCTTGCCACTTTGACTGGAAGAAAGTCTGAGTGTGTGAATTCTTTCCAGGTGAATACCACCCTATACCCTGACATTTCAGGTTTCCCACCAACCCAAACTACATTAATAACATACAAAATGGAATTGAAAAGTATGGGAAGCAGGGGGAGGTGGGGCAGGGATGAGTGAAGTCCAGAAGCAGAATGTGGAATGGGAATAAGGAAGGCCATCTTGGGCTCCTCAACAATATAGAGGCCCTGACAGGAATGCACCAATGGGAGAATGGGGTGGGCCTCACAGAAGGATATTCCAGGTGCAAATGACTGCAGGGCTTGGTGGATCAGTAGCATGAGAACTATCTTTAAGCAGCTGAAGGACAGATTGTCAGATGGAAGAGAAATTAAGTGCATTCTTCTTGGATTCAGGGGGTAGAGTTAGGAGCAATGAACAGAAATTATTAGGAGGAAGATTTTCGCTCAATGGAAGGAAATGCTTCTTAAAATCAGAGCTGCCCAAAAATGGGATGGGTTTTCGTGGGAGGCTGAATGGCCTCTTGTTAGGGATGATACAGAGGGGATTCTTGTTCAGGTACAGGTCAGACCAGATGTCCAGTGAGGTCCTTCTAGCTTAGAGGTTCTAATACCACTAATGGTAGCTGACATTCTTAGAATGCTTCAAAGTATGCAAAATTCTTTATAGATATAGTTCCATTAAATCCTCATAACAATCCTGAAACAAAGGCACTATAGGTATTATTGTTCCATTTCACTGTTGAGGAAACAGAGGCTCAGAAAGATGATCTTTTGCTATGGTCCCCTAATTAGTAAGTGTCAGATGGGATTTGAACTCAGGTTTTTCCTAAATCCATGTTCAGCCCTCTTCTCACTATGTTACTGGTCTCCAGGAACAATCTTTGGGCTTTGCCACCAAATAAATCATAAACCACACCTTAAATATGCTCCTTCCTCTATCTGTGGGACAGTAGAAAAGCACATGATTAGTAGTTCAGTTGGCTGGAACATATGGTAAATAATGGGGAACAGTGAGGCATAAGATCAGAAAGAGAAAGTTAGAGCCTAATCATGAGGACTTGAATGCCAGACTAAGGAATTTGAACTTTATATGAATACTGATATCATGTCCTTTTTCATCTTCTCTACTCCAGGAAAATCATCTCTGGTTCTTTCAAATGATCCTGCTATAGCATGTTCTTTAGTATCTGATATTGTCATAGGAGTATAGTGCAGACTACCTGGAAAGAAAGCAAGAGAAAGTCAATGAGGAAATCGGAAAACTAATCAATCACAAGCCTGGCATAGAGGCGTGATAGAAAGACAGAGGATTTTAATATTGGTGCTCTCTATAAGCCAAAGGCAGAGTAACTAACACTTTGTTGGTATTTTTTAAGTATCATTTCACTGTTCAAAAAGTGGAGCAAATAAAGAAGGGAAATTCTGTTCTGGGTCTGATTTTGACCAACTGAGAGGAATTGGTTATTGTGTCAAAATGATAGGAACCTTAAGGAAAAAGATATCCTGCTCCATTTTAAAATGGAAAAGGGGCTGGGAAAAGGAAAGCTGGGGCTGCATTTGGAGAAAGAAGATTTCAAAGGGCTCAGAGAAAGGATAAGTATGATCTTGTGGATTGAAATTCTATAGTGGAAGTCAGCTCAGGAGGGATGTGATACTTTGAAGAATGAACATTTGAAGACAAAGAGAAACTACTCTGATGAGAAGGAAAAGGGGGAGTTCTAAAATGAGACCTCATCCACCAGCTTGGATGGGAAGAATATGTGTGCAGAAAAGAAAAGATGGGTGATGAATACATAAAAAAGTGGCATCAATCTGTCAGATGTATCAGGAGAACTAAAGCTCCAAATGAGCTGAGTGTGGTAAGGCAAACTAAAGCCAACAGAGTGGTTGTTTTGGTTTTGTCTTTTAGCCTTTTTGGGGAACAGAAGAGGATCAAAGATAGAGAAAGACTGTTGCTTCAGGGATTAGGATGCTGATGATCACTGATGATGGAGAAAGGCAGAGCTGTTCAAGACTTTTATTTTGTTTTTATCAGCCAAGGGGAATGGTCTTTGGACTGGAAAGGACAGAACAAAAATAGGGGAGATGCACACTAGATAGGTAAGGAGATAGTGAGAGAGCACCCCAATGCCTTTGATGAATTCAAATCTTCGGGCTCAGATGAACAGCATCCTCAGGTGTGGGAAGAGCTGGTAGATGTGAATGCTGAGCCATGGCCAGTGATCTTCAAGGATCACTGTAGTGTGAATGTAGAAAAGCAGAGCAGAAGACTGAGTACCGAGTTAGAGGAATACTTATGGAGAGGTAGCTAAGGAAGGAACCAGAGTGGGGCCAGATAGGTTGACATCAAACCTGTGTGGTGTAATGTCATGGAAGTCAAAGGAGGAAAAAGTTTCAAGAGGAGTTGTTAACAGAAGTTTGCTATAGAGGGGTCAAAGATGAGAACTTTTTAAAAAATCAATTTATTTTTAGTTTTCGATAATCACTTCCATACACTTTTGAGTTTTAAATTTTTCTCCCCCTCTGTCCCCATCTCCCTCCCCAAGAGAAGTGTGCAATCTGATATAGGCTCTACATATACATTCCTATAAAACAAATTTTCACATTAGTCATGTTGTAAGAAAGAATTAGAACCAATAGGAAGAACCACAAGAAAGAAGAAACAAAACAGAAGAGAAAAAAAGAGCAAACAGCATGCTTTGATCTGCATTCAAACACCATAGTTCTTTCTCTGGATGAGGATAGCATTTTCCATCATGAGACTTTTGGAGATGTCTTAGATCCTTGCATTGCTGAGAAGGATTAAGTCTATCAGAGTTAGTCATTGTACAACAGGGCTGTTACGGTGTACAATGTTCTCCTGATTCCATTCACTTCACTCAGCAAAGGATGAGAACTTTTAAAAGGCATTTGATTTGTTATGTAGGAAATCTTTAAAGGGATATTTCAATAGAATGGTCATGACAGAAGCCAAAATGTAAGGAAGTAATTTGATATTAGTAGATTTAGACAGGAAGCTCTGTGAGGGTAGGGATCATGTCTCATTAGAATTTTCTGCCTCCTCCAGCACACAAATGTGCTTCATGAGTGGAAATGAATTGAGTTACTTGAAACAGCATATTATGATACGAACACCTTGCCCTCGTGTTTGGGAGCCTAGATTCTAGTCTGGACTTTGTTGTTTCCTTACTCTGTGACCTTGGGCAAGTTATCTGCCCTTCCTGAATTTCAGTTTTCTTATCTATAGAATAGAGGAGGAAAGCAGTGGTACAGTGGAAAATATAATTAAGCTGGAGTCAGAAAATCTGGGGTAATTGGCCCAGATCCCAGACTGACTTAGCTTTATGGCCATGGGCAATATGTTTTTTTTTTCTTATAATTTTTTTTCCCAGTGCAGCCAATATAGTGAAGTATCAGGGAAAAGTACAATGAGCTCCCTTCCATAAAAATCCTTCAAAGAGACCTAGAAAATGCACCAGACTGAATCCTGATAGAGAAATCCAAGGAAAAGTCACAGTAAGTCATTTTTCCAGCCCAGGTTGGCATAGGGAGATGAACAGAGAGGTCTATGGACACTGGGGGATGGCATCTGGTCAGGAGTCCAGGGCCATGTGGAACACTCTGGGATTCAGGGACTGAGAAAGGAATGAAGTTGTGTACTGGGGCAAGAATAACCCGGATTGCACGAGGTCCCAGAAATTCCTTAAACTAGTGCAGGTTATGGGAAGAAATTCCAATGGGCAATCTTGTTGCTTACTACCCAGTCCTGGTCATTCTAAACAGCTAGGTGGTGTAGTAGATAGAGTGCCAAGGCTGGTCTTCTTGAGTTCAGAGCTGGCCTCAGACACTTACCAGCTATGTGACCATGGGCAAGTCACTTAACTTTGTTTGCCTTAGATTCCTCATCTGTAAAATGAGCTGGAGAAGGAAATGGCCACCCCCTCCAGTATCTTTGCCAAGAAAATCCCAAACAGGGTCATGAAGAGTTGGACATGACCGAAACAACTGAACAACTACAACATTGCCAGGGTGGATTGAGGAGGGGACCTGTACCTAGGAGTGGCAAGTTGGAGTAAGGAGTGACGCAGGCTGTCTGCTGTGTACTCAATGAATAACAAGTCCAGAAGCAAACAGCAGCTGTGTATTGGACCACAGAAGTGGAGGAGGAAGGGATCTCAGTTCTAGTTTCTAGTGTAGTTTGATGCCTGCAGGATAGTAACTGAGGTAGGAATCTCAAACCAAAGAGGAGCCTGCAGTTCTGTCACTCTGAACCAGAAGTTTCTCCACAGTCTGATAGGTGTTAAGTCCAGCAGCACCCCAAAGGGGGAAAGCCCACAGGAATGTTGCTCAGACCCAAACCTGGGTCAGGAACTTGCAGAGGGGGGCAGTGATCACACTTCCCTTGAATCAGATTATTTTGAGAGCACTGAAAGCTTGAAGGTCTGAGCAGTCCCTGAGATCCTTAAACAACACAACATTCAATACCCCCATGAAATACAGCCCAGACCTTCCCTCTAGAAGTGTACAGAGTCCATCCAATCTGAAGTCAGGAAGTAGTCTGGAAGAATCAGCAAACAAAAAAAGAATATAAATTCCTAATATGATAATGTTGTTTGAGATACAAATTCAGAACGGCTCCAAAATATCTACAAGCAAAGACTTAAAGAAAAAAGCAGAAAGGGCACACATTCAACTAGAAACCCTGAAACATTCATTAAGCACTGACTGTGCCACTGAGGATTACAAAGAAAAGCAAAAAGTAGTCCATGTTCTTCAGGAGCTCACAGTCTAATTGGGCAAGATGACATGGAAACAATTATATGCAAACAAGATGTATAATGGGTAAATTGGAGATAATCAATAAAAGGAAGGTGTTCTTGACAGTAACAGGGAAGTTGGAAAGCAAGAGCTTTTTTGGGGAAAGAAAATGAGTTCAGTTTTGGACGTGTCTACAAAACATCCAATTTGAGATATCCTTATAGGCAATTGGAGATGTGAGACCAGAGGTCAGCAGAGAGGTTAGGGATGGATAAGTAAATTTAAGAATCACTAGAATAGCGATGATAATTGAATCTATAGGAGCTCTGTGAGACAGCCACGGTTATAGGATTGACCTGGACAAAGATCCAGCAAAGGAAACTGAGAAGGATCGGTCAAAAGAGGTTGATGTTCTGAAAACCCAGACAGAAAGAAGCATCGAGGAGAAAATGATCAACAGCGTTAAAGGCTGGAGAGACACCAAGATGGGTGAGGATTGAGAAAAGGTCACTGCTTTTGGCAATCAAGACATCTGCTAACTGTCAGCCCATACTTCTCCTCCCTTTTGTGGCTACACACCTATTATGTAGCCTCCACTCCTTTTCCTCTTACTCTTTTCTTATTTCTCCACAGTCAGCCTTCTGACTCCATCTTTCAATTGAAACTGCTCCCTTCAGCAGAGACCGAAGAATGAAGGGAAGGTTTTTTTGAGGATGAAGTTGACATGGGCATGTTTGTAGGGAGTAGAGAAATAGCCAGTGGACAGGAGAGATTGCAAGTGAGAGAGTGGGAATGATAGAGGGGACAGTCTCCTGGAGGAGACAGGACGGAATGAGATTGCTTGTGCAGGTAAAGGGGTTGGCCTTGATGAGGAGACGTACCACCTAATCACGTGAGATGGAGTGAAGGAGGACATAGTGGTAGAAGGCATCTGGGGGATGTGAGATAAGGAAGAGGAGAGAAGAGAGAGCTCATGGTGAATAGCTAAATTTTTTCCAGTAAAATATAAGGCAAAGTTCTCAATCTAGATTATAGGGGAGGGGGAATCATGGGAGATTTGAGGAGGGATAAAAAGATTTGGAAGAGTTGGTATATTGTTGGGAAAGTAAGTTATTAGGAGTTTATAAAAGGATTGCCTAGCAGCAGTGAGGGCCCAGTTGAGGTTATGAAATATAGATTTGTAGTGTACCCAGACGGCCCAGATTTTCTCCACCTTTGTTCAACAGTACATGTGTAGGAAAAAAAAAAAGTAGCAGATGGTGGGAGTGACCCAAGGCTTGAAGCTTGGTGGGGAACAATTGGTGATATGATAAAGGGGCAAAGGAATTCAACAGCATTGTAAGGATTTGAACTGACGCATCAAGGGATCAAGATAGGGAAAGGAGAAGAGTGTGGCTAGTGCCAAGGTGATAGCTTGGGGACTAAGGGATCTTAAAACCGAGGGATTGAGGGATTAGAGGACTCAGTGTGGATAGAGAACAGGGTTTGGTATTGGAAGGCAGAAAGAGAGGTGGAAATCCAACAGCTAAACCAAAGTGTGGAAGAGTTTTTATAAATGAAATACAAGTACTAAAGAAAAAAATGGAAAACAAATGAAAGCTAAAGTTAAAAAGAGTTAAAGCTAAAGAAGAAATAATTGGACAGAGAATTAACAGCTTGGTACAAGAGATACAAAACCCTGTCCACGAAACAAATTCCTTGAAATTTAGTATGTACCAAGTAGAAGCTAATGACTTCCTGAGACAAGAAGAAACATTAAAGCAAAGTAAAAAAACTAAAAAATATAAAAGAAAATTTAAGGCATCTCATAGAAAAAAAACAACTAACCTGCAAAACAGATCAAGGAGAAGAAATTTAAAGATCATTAGTCACCTGAGAGCCAGGAAAAAAAGCCTAGATATCACATTTTAAGAAATCTTAAAAGAAAATTTCCCCAACCTCTTAGAACCAGAATGCAAAGTGAAAATAGAATCCATTGGTCACCTCCTGAAGGAAACTCCCAAACAAAGACTCTCAGGAACATTAGAGCCAATATCCAGAGTTTCCAGGTCAAATTAAAAATACCATAAGCAGCCTGAAAGAAAGAATTCAAGTACTAAGGAACTGCTGTCAAGATCGCAATGAGTTAGCAGTCACTCTAAAAAGGAGTGGAGGAATTGGAAATACAATATTCCCGAAGGCAAAGGATATAGGCTTATGGCCAAGAATAACTTACCCAGAAAAAATGAGTATAATCCTTCGGGGGGAAAAATAGACTTTTAATGAAAAGACCAGAGCTATGTTGAAACTTTGAAGTACAAACACAACAGTCAAGAGAAATAGAAAAAGGTAAACATGAATGAGCAATCATGATGGACTAAACAAGGATAAACTGCTTCTGTTTTAATATGAGGAGATGATATGTATGTCCCCTTTGGGGATCACAGTTCCATTAGTGATCATATACTGAGTCTAATTAGATAGAAGGCCTGGGAATTGTTCTGTTATATGTTGATAATCTTAAAGAAAGAATGGAAAGGGAAGGGAAGAGGATTGCTGGAAACATTAGGGAAAACGATCTTATAGAATCAGGGTGTACCAGAAGTCTATAAAATGAGGAAGAAAGGGTGGGGTGATCAGCTGACACTTGAACCTCACTCTCATCTGGACTGGAAAGGAGGGAAGAATACACACACACACACACACACACACACACACACGCACGCACGCACAGAAATACATTTTGCACAATAGAAAAATAGGAAGGAAAGGAGGATAATGGAGGAGGGAGAATTAGAGGAAGAGTAGATTTTAAAAAACTTTTAAAAATTAATTTACTTATTTTTAGTTTTCAACATTCACTTCTATAAGCTTTTGGGTTTTAAATTTTCTCTGCCTCCTTCCCCTCCCCCCTCTCCAAGATGGCATGTAATCTGATATAGGCTCTACATATACATTCTTATTAAACATATTTTCACATCAGTGATGTTGTAAAGAAGAATCAGAAGTAATGGGAAGAGTGACGAGAAAGAAGAAACAAAAAAAAAAAGAGAGCAAATGGTATGCTTCGATCTGTATTCAGACTCCATAGTTCTTTCTCTGAATATGGATGGCATTTTCCATCGTGATTCTTTTGGAGTTGTCATAGATCCTTGTATTGCTGAGAAGAGCTAAGTCTATCAAAGTTAGTCATTGCACAACGTGGCTGTTACTGTGTACAATATTCTCCTGGTTCTGCTCACTTCACTCAGCATCAGTTCATATAAATCTTTCCAGGTTTTTCTGAAGTCCATCTGCTCATCATTTCTTATAGCACAGTAGTATTCCATTACATTCATATACCACAACTTGTTCAGCCATTCCCCAATTGATGGGCATCCAGAGGGAGAATAGATTAAGGGAGAGATTACTCCTAAGCAAAACAAAATCTAACTAAAGATGTATAAATATGTCTACAACTCTTTTTTGCAGTGGCAAAGAATTAGAAACTGAAGGAGTGCTTATCAATTGGGGAGTGGCTGAACAAATTATGGAACGTAAATGTGATGGAATACTATTGTGCTGTAAGAAATGATGAAAGGGACAGTTTCAGAGAAACCTGGGAAGACATGTATGAACCAACGCAGAATGAAGTGAGCAGAACCAGGAGAACAATTTATACAAAGAAAATATACGATGGTGTAAAGTCAAACAAGTTTGAAAGACTCAGGAACTCTGATCATTGGAGTAATGATGAAATATGCTACTTACCTCTCAACAGAGAAGTCAAAGAGTACCAAATGAGACATAACTTTTTTGGACGTGGTCAATGTGGAAATTTGACAATACATGTTTCTAGTGTTTTTTTTTCTCAATGGGCTGAGGGTAGAAAAAAGAGAAAGCAGATTTTTCTGAAAAAAAAAATTTAATTAAAAAATGAGTTCCTTCATCAGTAAAAGGCAATTAATGATATTTTCACTGTGTCTCCCATAAGGTTGTTGTAAGAAAAGCATTTTGATAACCTTAAGAATATGCAAAAGATCTGAGATTTTATCATAACAGGGGATACCCAACATGGGAGCTCCCTCCACTTATTCAGACCATGATACACATCTAAACCTGATTGGTCTACCTACCCTGTGTGCCTCAACTATCTACAATGAAGCCCTGAGAACCAGTGACTGGATTTGAACACAGATCTTCCTGGATCCTACCTTCGTACCCTATGTACTACACCAATTGTCTCCAAACTTTTTTGATTGTATATTCCATCAGTAAAAAATATTTTGAGCACACCCTCTCAATATGTGTATATTTACTTATTTATAAATCACATAATAATAATTGCTAGTATTTATCTAGCATCTTAAGGTTTGCAAAGTGCTTTGCATATATTACCTCCTTTGATCTTCATAACAACCCTGTGAGGTAAGAGCTATTATTATTTCCATTTTATAGATATGAAAACTTAGCTTGACAGAAGTTAAATCACTTGCCTACAGTCACATGACTAGTAAATGTCTTAGGCAGGATTTGAACTCAGGTCTTCCTGACTCCAAGTCCAGGGTTCTATCCATTCTGCTGTCTACACTACAAGTATACTACTAAACATATACATTTTAAAGTAGACATAAAAATAGAAACAAAAAGGATGTGATAAAGATGAAATAATGTGTAGTACATGTGTAGTCCCACCTACTAGAATGTAAGTTCCTTGAGGGCAAGGAATCTCACTTTTTGTATCTGTTTACCTAGCCCTTAATAAATGCTCATCTTCCTCCCCTCCTGACTGGTTAATCATACAGCCCCTTGGGATCAGTCTACTGCTATCCTGGGTTAAGGTCACCGCTCCCCAAGAGGCAAAGCAAAGATGAGGGGGAAAGACTGCATTATCCCACACTCCCTCATTAACCTTAAGAAACAATAGGTAATATAAGCTGTTATTATGAGACAATGAGACCTCGAAGGGTTTCTCCCATTTTTGCCATGCTCCCATTTTGACACACATCCTTTGGTTCTTGTATACTTCATAGAAAGCAGCAAGCTCCAATGGAGTCTCGTTGACGGTGGAACCAGTCACCCAACTTGGCATTTTGCTGCCATCTGGTGTACAATGTAGGATCAGCATCGCGTTTGAGTTCATCTTTTCTGCTGGGTGCAGCCCTGGAAATAAGCGCAGATGGTGCAATCAGGGGGCCGTTGGTTTATGCTGAATGACAATAAAAACATAAATTATGAGGCGGTGGAGATCTTTAGTACCAGGAAAATAAACAAAGATAATCACCATGGAGTTATAAGGTAAACTTAGGAAAAGAAGTATTAGAAAGGCCACTTAGATAGTGTCTTGACTGGCCGTGGGAACTTTTTCTTTCCTAACAGGGTCCACTGACTCATAGCTGTCTTCTTCCTTCTTCCCCCTGCCCCTCCACTCCCTCCAGTTCTAGAATGTCTTAGGTGGAAGGGGCCTTAGAACAGAGAATATCAGAGCTGGGAAGGCTCTTAGCAAACAGGATGTCAGAGAGGGGAGTGCCCTTGGAGCTAGAAACTGACCACATCAGGGCACAGAGATATGCAATCCCAACATCCTCCTCCTCCCTGTCACTTCCAGGATCAAACAGAGAATCCTCTGTTTGGTATCCAAAGCTCTTCATAACCTCTGCCTCCCCTCCACTTTTCCAGTCTTCTCACATCTTTCCTAGTCCCCCTTATCACATGCTCTGCAATTCAGTGACACTGGTTTCCTTGTTGTTCCTTGCACAAGAAACCCCAGGTGGGGCAGCTAGGGGGCGCAGTGGATAGAGCACTGGCCCTGGACTCAGGAGGACCTGAGTTCAAATGTGGCCTCAGAGACATAACACTTACTAGCTGCGTGATGCTGGGCGAGTCACTTAACCCTACTGCTTGGCCCAAAAATAAACAAAGAAACAAAAACCCAAAAAACTCCACGCAGTTTCACTGGTGTCTGCCATGCCTGGAAGGCTTTTCCTCCTCATCTCTGCCTCCCGGCTTCCTTCAAGTCCCAGCTAAAATTCCATGTTTTCCAGGAAGTCTTTCATGATCCCTACTTCTCATGCCTTCCCTGTTAATTATTTCCAATTTATCTTGTATGTAGCTTGTTCGTGCATAGTTTATTTGCATTTTGTCTTCCCAATTGATTTGTGACCTTGTTGAAAACAGAGACTTTGCCTTTCTTTGTATTCCCAGAACTTAGCACAGTGCTTGGCACATAGTAGGTGCTTAATATGTATTTATTGACTGACACTCAATATTTAATAATCAGCTGTTGCTGAGCTCACCTCTGCTCCAAGAAGTGAAAACTAGAGGGGCAAGCAGCAAAGTATGATCATGAGGTTTGTTTGTTTATTTTTAATGGTCACTATAAGGTCTGATCATGCCCACATACTGGGATGTTCATGGCATCCCCAAACCGAGGAGCTAATTTGATACCAAAGGAAGTAGTTGGAAGCTCCAAATTGATTATAGATAACAGTTTAATCAATTGGGTTGCTTACATTAGGGGCCAGGCTGGGATGGCTGCCGGACAAAACAGTTTCAATAATGAATCGATCACCTCAAAGACCCCAGGAAAGCCCAGTGATAATTATGGAAATCAGACAAAGGGAGGAGGACCTAGGCTTCACTGTGGACTGGTGGATATTTTGGGTTTTTTGCTTAGTAATGAGCTCATTTCTGAGCTTGGGCATTAAGCTGGGGCTATTGGGTAAATGCCAAACACAGGGTTGTGTACTGGTCATATACTGATCATGAACTAATCACTGTGTCCATGTCATGGTTGTTACTGGTCACATTATCTGAGTTACAACTTCGTATCTAAATTATGGTTTTTTTACTGGTCACCATGTCCAGGTTTCCACTGGTCACAGTGTTTAAGTTGTGGCTTTCACTTCTCACTGTGTTTTATGGCTTTTCCCCAATAGGGACTCCACAGTCACTCACTCAAGTATCTGGAGCACTAAGGAAAGAACGGACATGGATTAACTAATGTTCCTTATTCTCTTTCCCTCCTCACTTCAGCTGGGTGTTGATATGATTGGTACTCATTTCTAAGAAAGTATGTCCTTTAATAATGTTAAACACTGTACCTGACTGATCTAATCTTATTTCTTATTATCACCTGTGGTTGACATTCCATTTCTTTATGTCTCTCTACTCATAACATGAGGGAGTGAGAAAGCTCTGGAGAGAGACAGAGAGACAGACAGAGAGAGACACAGAGAGAGAGAGAAAAAAGGGGAGATGGAGACAGGGAGAGAGGAGAGGAGAGAGAGGGAGAGAGAGCTCGCTCAGTTTCCTAGCACTGGGTTGAGATCCCAAACATGCAGCCCATGGTTAGAGAATTTTTACTTTCTAACTGGTGACATCATCATGGGCCATTCACAAGTTTTATAACTATACTTCAAATAGCAGAATTACTACAAATCTGGGGCCTTGAAATCTGCTTAATTAGACCACTAGACTAAACATATTGTGAGAAGAGTATTGGGGTTTATTACCACTCAATCCAAATTAAAGCAGCCAGAATGACGTTTCTGGTTACAGTTTTAAGGAGGCAAACATTAATGATGTAGTTTGGGGTGCTGGGAACTCCAAAATGTAAGGCTACAGGGTGAATCTGCCTGGAAAGAATTTAAGCACTGAAGCCTTTTTTCAGTCAAAGTAGTGAAGTTTGTTGTAACGTCAACAGAGGAGGCTAGATTCCAAGTGAACCTTCTACTCAATGGGAGTGAGACTGATGTTATAGATAAAAAGGACAGTGAAAGATCTAGATGGGACTAAGGAGTGATAAATAGTCTGGGGTGGGCCAAGACACCTCAGTGGAGGACATCAAGTAGGCTAATTAGGTGATCTAGATGGGCTGGGGTGGGCCAATTGCCTTGCGAAGAGGCCAGTGATCTGGGCTGCTGAAATGTATGGGAAAATTCAGAGACTGGGCTGCTTTCAAAGATATTGTCTTTTCCTTTTAGGGGTCCAGCCAAGTCCCCTCAGCCCATCATTAAGAGAGATGATACTTTATTTGAAAGAGAATAAGAATTAAGTGACTGGCTTGCTTTATTTTCTGGCCACACATTTCTGCCACGATGGTTTTTACTCAGCTTCTCCTTTACTGGAATATGTATGTAGCAGGCTACTCATACACACCATGGGCTTCTCTCATTGCTCTTTGGGTGAACTACAACTGAGATACTTGGAAGACTGGTATTCCACAATTTGTAGTCATAGAGCATGACAGGAAGAATATTGAAGACAGGTCTTTGTTTCAGGGAAAAGCTTGGGGTCATTTAAAGCAGATTTAAAAGGTAATCTATTGGCTTAAGGAGGGAATAACATACACACTCAATTGGGTATGGAAAGCTATCTTACCCTACAGGAAAATAGGGGGGGAAGGGGATAAAAGGGGGGTGTGTGATAGAGGGGAGAGCAGATGTGTTTTGCATGCTCACACGCATAACTACGCATAACCTGTATCGAGTTGTTTGCCTTCTCAGTGAGGGTGAGTGGGGAGAGAGGAAGGGAGAAAATTTAGAACCCAAAGTTTTAAAAACAAATGTTTAAAAAATATTGTTTTCACATGCAGCTGGGAAATAAGATATATAGGAAATGGGGTACAGAAATCTATCCTATCCTACAGGAAAATTGAAGGGGAAGGGGATAAGAGAAGGGGGGCAGAGATAGACGGGAGGGCAGATTAAGGGAAGGGGCATTCAGAATGCATGCCATCTTGGGGTGGGGGAGGGACTAGATGGGGAGAAAATCTGGAACTCAAAATCTTGTGGAAGTGAATGCTGAAAACGAAAAATAAATTAATAAAGATTTCTCAGAAAAAAGGTAATCTAATGTTCTTTTCTCCTCCTTGATAGTGTGTTTATTGTTTACGTTTTTCTAAGCCATCTGATTCAGTAGAACAAAACACCCCTTTATTGGCTTTCCCCCCCCAATAAGATATCTCTCATATCTGTCAAAATCATACAATATTCTTTGAAAATGAAAAAATGGATTTGGGGATCACAGCTATTTTGGTTGTTGGTGGGAATAAGGGCAAAAGCCAGCAATCCTGTTCAAATGCTGTTCAGTCTTTCCCATGTAGTCCTAAGATTTCCATGGAATACCAGTGGGTAAGTTGGTAGGGTCTAGGAATGGGGAGAGGAGTTGAATAAAGCCTCCTTACCATCGCTTTGCTTGGATACTTTGCAGTTTTGCCAAGTGGAGCTCCTTGGTACTTTTGGGAAATGATAAAAAGATGAATTTTCAGACCGTAACTCATGTTATTGCCCACCTCCAGATAGCTCTGTGCTGTATACTACAGGAAGATGTGACCCTCGATTCAGCGAAAGATTTCTGGGATAGAGAAATATAGAAACAAAGGGAGATGGGGTGAGAAGAGGAGCAAATCTCTAAGTCATCCTCCATACATCTTGCTTGTACGTAGTTTTGCATGTTGACTCTCCAATTGGATTATGGGCTCCTTGGGAGGAAGGTGTGGTTTTGCCCTTCTTTGTATCCTCTGCCCTAGAATAGTTCCTGGCACATAGTAGGTGCTTAATAAATATTTGACTGGAAATAGCTTACATTTCTATGGAGCTTTACAGTTTGAAAAGTGCTTTATGCTGTTTTATTTATCATTTTATATTAATTATATTATATATCCTATTAATTATCTTGTTTTAACCCTAGGAGGCAATAAAAAGGTGCTTGCTATTTATTCCATTCCCTCTTCTTCTTGGCTTTAGAGAGTCTATTTTACGTGAAAGGTCCTGAGTTTGTTCACACTGTTCCAAGTCCTCAGGAAAATTCTTAACACCGATGCAGAGGTTGGGTTTATTTCCTCTTACATTTGTGTCTGGCAGCTAGGTGGTGCCAGGCCTGGGGTTAGGAAGAGCTGAGTTCAAATGTGACCTCAGACACTTTTTAGCTCTGTGACCCTGGGCAAGTCATTTAACCCTGTTTGTCTCGATTTCCTCATCAGTAAAATGAGCTGGAAAAGAAAATGGCAAACCACTCCTGTGTCTTTGCCAGAAAACCCCAAATGGGGTCGCAAAGAGTTGGACTCAATTGAAAAATGACCAAACAACAAATACACATATCTAGTCCAGTCAAACCCTGGTCTCTTTGTGGTAGAGGTAAAAATTCAGTTAACTGGAAACATTTTGATAATGAAATAGCAAATTACATTAGAGTGTCTGTCAGTAGGCAGGCACTGGGAGGCAAAGTTGGGGAAACAGTTCTCCTTTTCTTGGGAAATTTCCTCAGGTTTTCCTCCCTGAGATACCTGTAGAGCTAATGATTCTCATCATCTCCCTTCTCTGCCATATCTCAGTCCTCTCTTTTCTCCATGCTTGCTTCAACTTCTGGACTCCAGAAACTTAGAATCTCAGAAATCTTAGAATCCCATTCTGAGGGAGTTTCTTCCTTTCATACAAATTGCTTACGAAACCAGAGTGTCAAAGCCTGTTGATATGGTACTGTCTCCTCACTAGTGGAGATCAGTGCCCTGCATTCTTGTGGTGGAGAGGGTGAGGTTGGCAAGAGGTCTGGTTTCTTTAGTGTGCTGAGGCTCTGCAGGCTCTTGGGGTGCTTCTGGCTTCTAGCTTTAAGAGAGAAGATGGATGATGCCCACCTCACTTCTGAGGGGAGATTAAGACTCCAGGAAGGAGTTGACATGAGAGGAGCTGACTATGCTACTAGCCTTGGGCCATCTCCAGTCATCCTGATCTATATCTGGCCACTGGATCCAGATGGCTCCGGAGGAGAAAGTGAGGCTGGTGACTTTGCCCAGACCTCTCTCACTTAAATCCAATTCACTTGCATGTCATGACATCACCTTCCTGATGTCACAGTCCACTTAGAGAACTAAGGACAAACCCTATGCTACTAGTCACTTTGGGAATTTCCTCTTTGAGTGAAGATTGGGATTCTCTTGGTTGAGCAGTTATCTGATTCCCTGTGGGAGAGCTACTCCACTCTCTGTTGTCGGGTATAGATCCTCATGTGTTTTTCTCTCATTTATGTTTTGCTATTTGCTATTGACTTGGATAAATGGGTTTCCTTGCTATTTCCTGTGCATGTTCATTGTGTAAGTGGCATTTGATAGGAAGAGGGTCAAGCCTTGGGTATAAAGCTTAGGGCCTTCCTTTCCTTATTAAGAAACAGAGATCAGAAGTTCAGATTGAAGCTGAAAACCACATTCAGACTAACAATCTGTAAAGAAGCAGATGGATATAATTCCAGCTTGTTAACCCACCTCTCTGAGGGAAGCAGAGAGGCCAGACTTCTAGCCCCAAACTTCTGCTTCCCCTCTTGGCAGGAATGAAAGTCTCCACTGGAGAGGGATGCGGGGGGGGGGAGGAGAGACTAAAGATGTCTATTCTTCCTCCCTTTGAGCCACACAAAGATACCCCTACATGCTACACTTACGTGGTCTAATCTTTCACACAAGGCCTTGATTGATTCACATAGGTATAGAGACCCAGTGTATACCAAGTTCTGATTGTGTCCTTAAATCAAAAAGTGTTCATTCTCACTAGATCTAGGCACCAGAGACAAATGGGAGGGGGTGCTTTCTACACCATTAGAGATATTCTAATTTGATCCCCAAACAACCTATGAGGTAGGCGCTATTTTTACCCTCATCTTACAGATGACTTGAAAACAGTCATGAAAACTGGAGTGAGGCACCTTAAGTAGCTTGATGCAGGATTGTAAAGCTGTTAATAGATGAGGCAGGCTTTGAACTCAGGTCCACCCTGAATCTAAGTCTCTTCCCCCTCTATCAATTAACACAAAGCTGCCACTAGCTGAACCAGCAGTGGTGGTAAAAAGGCCAAGCAGAGAGTGTCAATAGCAGTGTTAATTATTTCCTATTCATTGTGTTTATAACGTACAATTTTGTTTGCTTGTTGTCTCTCTCATTAGATTGTCAGCCCTCTGAGAGCAGGGAACATCTTTTTCCTTTCTGTGTGTCCTCAGTGGTTTAGTGCAAACTCCTAGCACAGAGTAGGTACTTAATAAGAGCTTATTAACTGACTGACGGTGGAGATTTCCAGAAGAAATCAAGCTCTACAAACATATCTAGGAAGCCTGCAGTGTGGTGCAGAAGAAACAACGGAAGACCCCAGTTCATTAGGGGAAAAAACCCTCAAAACCCAAACCAGCTTATGTCCCCAGAAGCACTATTCCTGGTGCTTAGAGCAGTACTTGGTACACAGTAAGAGAAATGCTTTGTCTAATCTAATCTAGCCGTTCAGAGGCTTGGGTTGCCCTGAACATGGCTGTATGTAAGCCCTGGCCACATGAATTTCCAAGGCAACTATAGAGTTTGGGACTTGGAGTCAGAAAGACATGGGTCTGATCTCACCTTAGTCTCTCATGAGTTGTAGGATCCCAGGCAAGTCATTTATCTCTCAGTCTCAGTTTCCTTAAATGTAAAATAAGGCTAATAAATAGCTGTAACAATTAGTTCACAGGGTTGTGGTGAGGATCAAATGAAATAATGCATGTCAAGCACTTGGTAAACCTTCAGCTTACATAGTTGCTCTTACCCTCATTTCCCACATCGTACGCCATGCTACATAGACATCCTTTGAGTTAGGCTGTTCTTTGAATGTATCTCTTCTCCCACTGGTGGTATGGCACCTATGAAAGAGCAGCCTTCTGTGTGTATGGGAAAATCTTCAGGCACTCATCTTGCTATGTTGTTTAATTAGATACCTTTTGCTTTGAGCTAACGTGTCCTCTGAGATGAGTCATGACTTTGATGTACCTCAGATTTGGGGTAGGATGGCGGGGTGCACATACAAGGTGCTACAGAAATAATTTTGTTTGATGATTCTCTGTGGCTCAAGTCTTTCCTGACTCCAATTTATCCTCCGTACAGCATGCTGGTGCAGTGTACACAGTGTCAGGCCTGGAGTCAGGAAGACTCATTTTCCTGAGTACAAATCTGGCCTCAGACACTCACTAGCTGTATGACCCTGGGCAAGTCATTTAACTCCATTTGCCTCAGTTTCCTCATCTGTAAAATGAGCTTGAGAAAGAAATGGCAAATCACTCTAGTATCTTTGCCAAGAAAACCCTAAATGGGGTCATGAAGAAGTCAGGCATAAAAACAGCAGCCCAAGTGATTTTCCTAAAGGGCAGGCTTGTGTGTGTCACCCCTCCCCCTCCCCACTCAATAAACTTCAGTGGTTCCTTATTGTTTCAAATACGAACTTCTGTTCGGCCTCTCCTTATCTTTACAGACTGGTACATATTATTCCCTTCCATTTACTGTCCTGTTCTACACAGGAGTCTCTGTATCCTGTCTTCCTGCCTTTGCACTGTCTGTTCTCCCTTCTCATCTCTGCTATAGAGGCTCTGTATTCCTTCAAAACTTAGGTCAAAGGCCACTTTATCCTGGAGGCTATTTGGTTCTTCTAGCTGCTAGTTTTCTCTCATCTACTCTGTATGCAGCTAGTTTAAATTAGGGCTTCAGTTGTGACCTTCTTCTGCCTGATTCCTCATCTGTAAAATGGGAACAGTACTAGCACCTAGCTCCCAGGATCACACAGCTCATGAGTGTCTGAGGTGAGACCCAACCCAGGTCTTTCTGATTCCAAGTCTCCAACGCTATTTATTGCCTGGGAAACTCATATGGCCAGGGCACACCCGTGTTCAGGGCAACGTAGGCCTCTGAATAATTTAATTTGATTAGATAAAGCATTTATTAATTCATAATTGTGAGAATGAAATGAGATATTTGTAAAGATATAAAAATATTACCCCTAGTGCTTAGTACAATGTCTGACAGTGCTTAATAAATATTTGTTGATGAGCTCAAATGAGATAATGTATGCAAAACCTCAAAGTTCTACATAAATATGAACTATCAAAAGGGATTCTGAGGTTCACTATCTTTGTGACCTTGGGCAAGTCACCTCCTTGGGCCTCAGTCAATTAATGACTTTAATAAAAGAGGTATTATCATCTGCTTTGCTGCTACAGACCACGGAATTTTTTTTCATTTGATTTGCCTCTGAAACCTAAGTGTGTTGTTTCCTCCTATCAGAATTCGAACTCTTTGAGGGCAGAGGCTATCCTATTTTCTGTTTGGATCCCCAGTGCTTAGCACAATGTCTATATACCTAGTAAGCGTTTAATACATGCTCCATCCAATCATCCATCCATCCACCTCATCTATAAAGAATGCAAGGGTTGGAATAGATCATCTTTAAGACTCCTCCCTGCTAGAAAACACTGTCCCCACGCCCTCTGCCTCCCTCGGAGCACCACCTTCCTCGCTAGGGGGCGGACCGAACACCACACAGCCCTGTGGGGCCGCTCTAGCTCGCCCCAGCTCTCTGTCTCCTCTCTGAGGAACCTTTGCGCTGGGCCACGTGACAGGGGCTGCTGGAAGCCGCTGCCAGGCAAGAGGCTCGAGGGACGCGGCGCAAGCGCAGAAGCTGCTCTGCTGTTGCCCCGGCGCCGCTGCCGCTGCAGCCGCCGCCTGCCTTGCCTCGTCAGCTGCGCTCGGGGCGTCGTCTCCCTGGCCCGGCGCCTGGGCCAGGGGCTGGGTCATGTCCCGAAAGCAAGCGGTGAAGAGCCGGCCGGGCAGCGGCCGGAAGGCCGAGGCGGAGCGGAAGCGGGACGAGCGCGCGGCTCGGAGAGCCCTGGCCAAGGAGCGGCGGAACCGGACGGAGCCCGGCGCCGGCGGCGAGGAGGAGTTCGTCAGTTTCGCCAACCAGCTGCAGGCCCTGGGGCTCAAGCTGCGCGAGGTGCCGGGCGACGGGTGAGGATGGATGGGGGAGGGGGCGGGGAGGCGGCGCGCGCCGGGGCCCGACCGGTGGGAGGAGGGCATGGGGGAGGCGCGCGCTGCCAGGACCGGGAGGATGCGCGTAGTCCGAGGACCAGGGGAGATGGGGGTGCGGAGGTGCGAGCTGGAGACGTGAACAGGTGCAGAGGTGAGGAGGCAGCAGTCAGTCTGCAAGCGTTTATGAAGCACCTTCAAGTGCAGTCGCTTAACCTTTCTCAGTTTCCTCATCTGTTAAATGGGGCACCTTCCTCCCAGGGTTGGGGGTGTGTGTGTACGTGCGCGCGTCTATGTGTCTGTGTATGTGTGTGCACGTCAAATGAGACAAGCGCTTTGCTAACCTTAAAGCGCTATGTAAATGATAGCTGTTATGCTCACTAGCAGGGGACACACACCGAACTGAACCAAACAGATTTTGCCCTCCAGGAGCTTACTATCTGGCTAGACTTCGGTAATCTGTCTACTGGCATTGCTTAAACACTTAACTGTGTAAATGTATGTCTGGCCCTTTGCTAAGCGCTAGAGATACAAAGACAGACAAAAGCAACAGCTACTACGACAAAAGTTGTTCTTATATAAGGACTCCTGGAGCCCACCATCTAATTTGATAGACAGCACGAAAACAACCATATATGTATGGAATGTATACTTAAGGTGAATTGCAGGTGAGTCCCAGAGGAAACAGCACGTCCCAGAAAGCTTCTTTCAGAAAGTGGGATTTACCATGAGTTTTGAAGGAAGCCAAGGAAGTCATGAGGAGGGAGAGCATTCCTGTCACGGAGGAGTGCTGGAGCAAAGGCCAGGAGATGGGAGAGGTAGTATCCAGACCAGGAACAGTAAGAAGGGCGGTTTGGACCATGGAGTTTGAGAGGAGGAGTAATGTATAATAAGGCTGGAGAGATTGAGTTAGAGCCAGAGGGTGAAGGCTTTGGAATGCCACACTGGGGTTTATATGTTGAGATTTGGAGATTGGATGGGTGTGTGTGTGTGTGTGCGCGCGCGCTTCCTCTTCCTTTCTGGATCCCCAGGGGTTAGGGGTACAGGAGCTATAGACTGTAAGCTCCTTGAGGGCAAAGACTGGTTGATTTTTGTTTTGGTGTTCACCTTGCCTGATTTGGGCTTTGTTATTGTTTTTGTCAGAAACTTGTGATTTCATCGGTGTAGGAAAATCCTTTTAAACTTATTTTTCACCTTAGCACCTTAGCTTTAGAGCTTGAAGGGACCTTAGGGTCACCTAAGTCAACCCCTTCATTTTACAGATGGGAAAACTGAGACCCAGAGAGGTTGAATAGCTTGCAAAAAATTATACCGGTAGTAAATGGATTCAGATACAGTTCCACTGACTCAAAATCCAGCACTTTGCCCTGTAATGGGCTTTCTCTGTCAGCTTAGAATTGCTTGGAACACTGAAACGTTTAGGTGATTTGCCTAGAGTCACACCAATATATGCCACAGGTGGGGATTTGAACCCAGGTCTTCCTAATTCTAAGGCCTGTTCTCTGAACTTTGCTTATTAAATTGGATTGGCTGGGTGAGGTGAGCCCCAGGAAACAGGGACAGAATGAGTGAGAGTGCACTAGGGAGTTGAGTTAGGAAGGATGGGGCATTAGTAAGAACAAAGGCAGATGGAAGAAAGGACTCTAGATGACGGGATGGATGACTTTAGAGTAGTAGGATTGTCCATGGAGAAAGGAACGGGTAGCCAGCAGTAACATCTGTGGGGGAAAAGGGATCCTAGTTGTACCCGTGGCTTTCCTCATTGTATGGGTCATCATGTTTATAGGTGGGAAGGCTGAGGCCTAGAGAAGTGAGATTACTGATAATGTACTCACAATTGTTAAGTATCAGAGCCAGGCACTAAGTTTAGTTAGGTCTGTCTTTTGCTTTCTGGTCCAGGGCTTGATCTAGTCTCTTAGGGGGAGAGAGGATAGGGGAGAAATAGGTGGAGAGTGGTTAAGGAGTTGAGAGTTGGGGCATTGGGGGCAGTGGGAGAGAAGGCAAGAAAAGAAGAAATGCAGGCACAAGGGCTCATATGATGGAAGGGGATAGGGTTACAGGGCTCAGGGGTAATGGGTGGGGGGACAGGGAGCAGGGCAAGAAGCCTCTGGAAGGCAGGGAGAGACACAGAGGAGGGGGCTTGGGAACATAGCATGTCCTTTGAGAAGGAAGAATAGAGTAGGAACAGGAAAGGTCTTGGCAGAATCTTTCTCCTCTTCTCCCAGGTGCTGAGGATATAGGAGTGCAAGAAGGATGGAATGGAAGAGAAGAACATTCAGTGGAAACAGGGCTCATGTACCTTGTCTCAAAGGTGAAGAAAGGAGCTTGTGGTTCATACTGCCACCTGGCATCCAAGGCTTTTGGTGGTGTAACCCCAAACTACCTTTCCAGCCAGCTAGACTGGGCTGTTCTCTGAGAAAGACTCCCTTTTCTTCCTTCCTTGTCTTTGTTCATATTCCATTCTCTCATCCCTCTTTGTCTCTTGATATCCTACTTATCAGCCTAAACACCATCTCTTCAATGAGGTCGTCCCTGATTTGCTCTCCCAACCCTCTACCCATTATTAAATGCCTACTGTGCAAGGCACTGTGCAGTATTCTGGGGAAAAAAAGACAGAGACAAAAGTGAAACACCCCCTGCTTTCAAGAAACTCCTATTCTGTTTAGTTATAGGGCTTGTGGTCATCCTGTGGGCTCTGCCAGTGGTTGCCTTAGAGTCAAGGATAGGTTCCATCACCATATGAGTATTCCCTTGGGCAAGTAACAGGTGTTAGCATAAATTGTTTTGTGGCACTGATTTAATGGCTTATTGATTTCTACTTTCGAGCACCCTCTGGCTATCACCCGAGGAAAAAAATTCAGAATATAGAAAAACCAGTTGCTGCTTTGAATATTTTTAGACTTTGTTGTGATTCATAAAATTGTGCAACCGAAGGTAACATCTACATGAAAGCCATGACTTCCAGTGGGCATAGATGGTGATGGGATAGTAAGGGAGAGCAGCCAGAGCTGACTGTGGATCCTAGGCCGGATCTGACAGTTGTATTTTGTATGTTGCCACCCCTTGGAGACTTTGAGCCATTGCTGAATTGACATAACAGCTAGCATTAAAATTTATTTAGAAATATGTACTTAGAATATTTAGAATAAATATTTTGAATATTTATTTTGAATTTATTTAGAAAATCTTAAAGTCATATGAAAAAATTTACCTAAACACTTTCCCTTACCTTTTCATTTACTTATCTTGCCTACCTCTAGTTCTGACTTTGCTGGCAGTTTGGGATTTTATGATGCTTGGGCATGGGTTAGTTAGTGTCTTTACAAAAAAGTTGTTTTTAAAAAAATCAATGAAAATCTGCATTCTCTGACTTCCTTCTGCCTCTCCCCCCCGCATTGAGAAAGAAAGAAAAAAAAACCTGTTATAAAAAATGTATAGTAAAGCAAAACAAATTCCCATATTGACCATGTCCAAAAATAACATATCTCAATCTTCTCACATGAAGCCATTGCCTCTCTCTCAGGAGGTTGGTAGTATATTTCAATAGGCCTCTGGAATCATGACTTGTTGGGGTGATCAGTCTTTCCAAGTTGTTTTTTTCTGGTGATGTAGAAAAATAAGCAGTTTGGAGTAAGACTGTGCCATTGTTAGGCTTCAGAATGGCATAATTCCACTCACTGTCAGCACTTCCCAGTGCTGAGGTTTGTTCCTGTCTTGTTTGGATCTTAATAGTACTGGGCCTTTTTGTCAGTGATACGATTGGAAAATAGATCAATCTTTCAGAGATCTGAAAGCTCAGATGGAGTCGTCTAGATTTGGAAACTGTGGTGACCAAGGTGAGTGGTTTTCTTTTGACAAGAGTAAGTGTTATTGATCCCCAGGTGATTGGTGAGGAGTCGGGGGAAAAAAGACGTTCCATTTCATAATAGTGTTGTTTGTTCAATGAATGTTCTTTGCATAGGTTTCTCCACTATCTCCACTATCTGACCAGATGTGAGAGCTTTTGTCTCTCAAGCTGCTTGGCTGGACAGACTCCTTTAGCTAAGGAACACATCTAAAATGAGTAATGAGATAGCTGTATCACTGAACCTCTAGTGAAACTTGGTTCAGAAAGAGGGCAGTGGATGTGGATTGCCATGTAGACTATCTATTTCTAAGGTGATATGGGAAAATCCTAGATCTTGGGTCTGGAAGGGACTTCAAAAGTCATCTGGTCTAGGCCTCTATCTTTATAGGGTAAAGCATTATCCTTATTTTACCGATAAGGCAACCTAGGCCCAGAGGGATTAAGTGGTTTTTCCAGGATTGTATAGCTAGTAAATGGGGACAAGAACAGAGGTCTTGTGCTCCTGGTTCAGAGCTTTTCTGACTTTGCCATGCTTTCTTAAGTAGATACTGTTCTCTTAAAGATTGAGGAGCTCTGAACAAAATTACAATGGCCAACTGAAATTTGAAAGTACTCTTGATGAAACATGTTCTCTACTTCCAGGTACAGAGCTGATGGACTTGAGTGCAGATTGAAATATATTTTCTTCTTTCTTTTTTTTTTTAATTTTATTTTGAACATGGCTAATGTGGAAATTTGTTTTGCTTGACTACATGTATCTGTAATGGGTTTTGTTTTTCTTGCCTTCTCAGTGGATAGGGAAGACGGAGAGAGTGTTACTATTGTAGTGGAAAGATCACTGCCTTTGGAGCTAGTAGATCAAATTCTCCTTTCCCGTTTGGTAGCTGTGTGCCTGCAGGCAAATTCTTTACTTCTCTGAGCATTACTTTTTTCCTCCATAAAATGCAAAGAATAATATTTGTACTTTGTACTTCAAAGGATTGTAAGCCTTAGAGCATGAGATAAATGTGAGGGAATCTATGAAGGCAGTATGGGCACTTCTTCTCCTTGTACATATTTACCCTGAGTGGGTAAAGACCTGAGTCTTTCCATAGATCTACTTGTGAGTATTTATGACAATATGGTGTAATGCAAAGAGCAGTGGGTTTGTAGTAAAAAAAAAAAAGATAATGCTCTGAAATCAAGGTTCTGACACTTATTACCTGAGTGACGTTGGGTGGATTATTGAACCTCCTTGAGCTCAGTTTCCTCTTATGTGAAATGGAAGTGATAATGCTTGTGTTGTCTACTGTGGGCTTCTGTGAGGAAAGCGGTTTGCAAACCTATAAGGACTATGTAAATGAGTAGTTATTGTCTGGTGCCTTGGAGGCTTTTATTTGATAAGAATCAGTTTGTTAATTATTTTTTCTTCCTTTATTAAAATTAAAATATTGTTAACCAGAGCTTCTTTCCTTGCAGCAATTGCCTGTTCCGAGCTCTTGGGGATCAGTTAGAGGGACATTCACGAAACCATCTCAGACACAGACAGGAGACTGTTGACTATATGATAAGACAGCGGGATGACTTTGAACCTTTTGTGGAGGATGATATTCCCTTTGAGAAACATGGTAGGTCGGCGGGATACTATGTCCTCTTGGAGAAATGCACTAGGGAATGAAACTTATTAGCAACTTCCACTATATTGTCACAAAGTGATTCTTTAAGTGAACAGTTAGTAGTGTTTAGTGAACTTCAGTAGTCCCTCATAAGATCTATTTAGAACTGAAAGGGATCTTAGAGATCGTTTATCCCAACCCCCTTCTTTTACAGAGCCCGCTCTGTAACTGAGCCTCTGAGAGGCGGCGACTTACCCAAGGTTATGCTGTAAACCTGTCGCTGTGCTGGAGTTCAGCTCAGTTCCTTTACAACTCAGGGCCGTGGTGTTTGAGCTCCCTTTATTCTGAGGAGATTGCCATAGTTTTGTTGGAATGTTTTGGTTCTTACACATTAGACTGACATATCTTAGGCAAGATTCTCAGATCATTTTCTACACAGATCAGTGGAGCAATGTTTAGCCAAATTATATGCATTTTACAAAATGAGTTTGTACCTTTGCAAATGTGAATTGCATTCTGAATGTTGTTAGAGTAATTTGTTGAGTTGGGTGTTGGGGCCCTAAGGAGAGTAGGAGCTTTCAATTATTTAATTTCCTGAAAAACTTACATATAGATTAGGAAACGGTTTTTAGAAAAAAATGCTACTGAACATGCCTAGTAGTCCTTTGGAGGCATATAGGAATGAAAATGAAATGACTGAGGGAAAGACTGTGTTATAGCAGAGATGAGAGAATTCTGAATCTGTACATCTGCCATCTGTGTCAGATTAAAGGTTTGGAAGCCAGTCCTTACATATGTCTTGGAAAATTATAAGACATTTATTTAAATATGTCACTTTTTTTTTTCCAAGAGTGGAATACTCCTGAATATTGAGGAAAATAATCCTTTCTTTGAATATTATTGTAAGAATTATTCCATTATATTATGATTTTAACACTTTGCAATGAGTCTAGAAGAAGATAAAATGAGTTAGCATTTTAAAAATGACTTGTGAATTCCGCTTCTCTGTGGATACCACATAGCTTAGTGGTTTCAAGACTTCAATCTCAGTCTAGCCCTTGCTAGGGAACCTGTAACTCTTAAGTCTGATTCCCTAGTTCTTTTTTAGAGGTCACCATCTTTTTATGACTACATCGAATCTCCCAGCTTTTCTGTAAGAATTTCAGGCAAAGGCATCCACAGTTGATGTAGCTATTTCTCGCTAGAAATGTACTTTATCTGTAGCCATTTATGATGAGCCCTGTATGCTCCTCCTTGTCTTTGTGTGTGGCAGAATGTTTGCCAAAGCTTTGTTTGCATTTTGAGCATTCTCTCCTGAAGCCTTCATTTTTCTCCCATTTTCATTTAGTTGCCAGTTTGGCAAAACCTGGCACTTTTGCTGGAAACGATGCAATTGTAGCCTTTGCAAGAAATCATCAAATGAATGTTGTTATTCATCAGCTTAATGCCCCTTTGTGGCAGGTAAGTCATTTAGTAGAGAATTCTCAGCAAAGTCATTCATAAATAACTTTTGGGCTTCTTTAAGTGGATGAGAGGGACTGGATCTGTGATTCCATTGGTATAGGGAACTCTCAGATGAGAAAATTCCCTCAACCCGGGGAAGCCCCTTCTTTGTAACTTTTTATCTTAGAGTTGTCTAAAGCAGTGAGTGGTCAAATGACTTGTCCTGGGGTCTTAAGTAACGTGACCAGAAATGTAGTTGGTGGCTTTATCGTGGAAAAACTTGCAGTAATTAATGTGAATGCCATTGAGAGGTAATATAGTTGTGCACAGGAATGGAATTGTAACATCATAAAATCACGCACTGATTCACTGGAGTTTATAGGAGGTTAATCAACCGGCAAGTATTTATTAAGTGTCTGCTTTGGGTTAAGCATACTTTAAGACCTATCACGCCCAGGAGTGTTGGAATAACGTAATTAGTTCTCTGGGAACAGAGAGAGCCATACCACCTATAGTATTTTAGAAGTGCTGTTTCAGAAATCTATTTGAGAATTTTAAAGAGGATTTTTAGAAGTGAGGACTTTAAGGGGAAGCATTCCTTTATTACAGTTCTGAATTGGGGTACATAGAGATTGTAACCACAGGTAACATTTATCTAGTGCTTGCTATGTGCCAGACACTGTGCTGACCACTTTGTAATTATTCTCTTACTTGCTCCTGGGAGATCGGTGCTGCTGTTATGCCCATTTTACAGGAACCTGAAGCAGACTGTGACTCGCTCAGGCTCAGCCATCTGGCAGGTTGTCTGAGTGCACTCTAGGCCCAGTACTCTTTCCGTTGTACCACCTCACTGTGCCTAATAGTGTATGGAATTCCGGTTCTGTGTTGTTTTTTATTGTGAGTAGGAAAAAGGGAAGGCTGTCTGTACACTGAAAAAGATACATTTTTCTAAAAACGAATACCTTTGATAAGAATCGTCCCTCACATTTGTATCAGACAGTCCAGTCTCTGCTGTTCTTTAGGATTTGTAGAACCATTCTCCTTCCAGCTCCCTTGGAGGTGGGTGGTGCCGGTATTAGCCTCATTTTAAAGGTGTGGAAGCTCAGGCTCTTCAGGTTGGGGCCTGACCAGGAGCGTACAGCTCAGAAGCTTCAGTTCAGCAGACGTTGATTAAATGCTTGCCGTCTAATGCAGTGTTAGAGACTGGCGATTTGGAGACGTTCTGGTATCTGGTACGTTTTCCTTCTTCCATTGACCACTTTGGAGTATATGCCTAGCAGCGGGATCTCTGGGTCAGAGGGTATGGATGGCATAATCAGTAATTGAAAGCCAGCTTGGTTTCTGTTTCTAAAGGCCATACACACTGTGAAGTTCTTGTGGCCTTTGCAAGGTAATTCCTACAGGCATATTGGGCCTTCTTCCCTCATAGAAAAGCAGTGTCGCCGGAAGGGTTATTGGGCGTGGAACACGGTTTCTGCGTGTGTTGCTGCAAGCTTCTCTTCCTGCTTTGCTTTCAGATTCGTGGTACAGACAAAGCCAACGTCAGGGAGCTGCACATTGCGTATCGCTACGGAGAGCACTATGACAGCGTTCGGAGGATCAATGATAATTCAGAAGCTCCTGCCCATCTTCAGACAGACGTGAGCATGGTCTGAGCAGAGGGTACCCTTGGAGTTCAGTAGCTACTATGGATGTTTGATGGAGAGCTAGCTTGAGGGAGCTGCAGGGTTGGTTTGTTTCTCATGCAGCTCAGGTAGATGAAGCAGGGGATATTTTCTCGCCAGACTTCTTTCTGCTTCTTGTAGAAGCAGTTGGTACTTAAGCTGGTCTCCTTTCACTGAAGTTTTCACTCAATCACTTATTCTTTTGCTTTCACCTTTGATTTTTGTATGAAGTAGCATTTTCCTTGCCAGATTCCCAATATAGACTAGAGGCAGAGATGATGACTCAGTACCTCCTTTTCTTCCTTACAGACTAAGGCATGATGCCACTTATGGGTGAATTAGGTACATGAAGGGCTTTAGGGACCCAGGAGTGGATTGTTTTTTGTGATTATGGAAATTGAACTTGGTATTAACTGAGTGTGATAGGGACATCATTATGGAATTAGGTATGTGAGGTTAGATAAAATTCTGGTCAGCTAGGGTTGATCAACTAGAGTGGCAATGATATTAGATCTTGACTTGTTGATTTTTAGTCAAAACCCAGGGAGCCAGATGAAAGATATGTGCTGGTGGTTTTAGCCCATCATCTGTCTTTAAACAATATATAAAAGTAGACGAGTCCTCTCTTGTTGCAATAGTTCAGGGCTAAGGCTGTGCAGAGGGGGTTAGGGGTGGGGATGGTTTCTTCTGTTGTTGCTTCTAGCATTTCACTGGGAGATGTTTGTCTCTAGTGTTAAACAATTACTATCAATGTGGTTTCCAGGATCATAAAGAATAGCTATGGATGTTATCTGTTTAGTGTAGACTGGGCTGATGCTGCTCCACATCTAAGACAGTTCAGTAAGTGTTTTAGGGGGCAGCTGGATGGATATATACCACTGGTCTGGGAGTCAGGAGGATCTGAGTTCAGTCCAGCCTCAGACACTCAGTAGCTGTGTGACCCTAGGCAAGTCACTTAATCCCCATTGCCTTGCCCCCTCCCCCTCCCCCCAGTTGTCTTAGATGCCTTTTTATATTGAGGCCTTCTGTCTGTACATCACGGTTGCTTTTGGAAGAAAACACCTCCTCCCTCATTGTAACAAAGAAAAACAGTTAAGCAGAAACACTTAATGTGGTGGCTGCACTTAGATATCTTTTTTTTTGGGGGGGTTGTCATCTTAGTCTCCTTGCCTGAATGAAATGTTGGCCCACCCACTTATTGCTATTGTATTTAAGTGGTCTTGAAATATCTTAGTATGTTTTTCATCATTTTTCTTTCATGCATTTTATTTTCTTTGAGATCAGAACTGCCTCTAATGAAGACAGGAAAGAGACAGTAAGTCTAGTCCGTGATTCTTGTCTCCAAATTGAAATATTTTTAGTTTCAGATGCTTAATAAAGATGACTCAAACAAGAGAGAGAAGATTAAGCCAAAGGAGGATGACTTTGAAGATGACTTGAAAGATGAAGTAGAAGATGCCGTACAGAAAGTTTGTAATGCAACTGGATGTTCAGTTAGTATCTACATAGTAGAAAACTACTCTGTAAGCAGTGTTAGTGAAAGGACATAGCTCCTGTTGACTGTAGTGTGCAGTGTTGGTACTGCTGAGAAGACCCACCACTCTCTGGGATAAAGGTGTGCCACTTGTGCCCAGATAGTTTCACGAGAATTCTGATTCCTGCCTGATGATACTGTACTTACTGAGCTACACTGGCTAATTATATATGATAGGATTTTTTTTTCAACTTTAATGAACACTACTTATTTATTTCCTTTTCATTTTGTAGATTTGCCTGGTATTGTTCTCATTATAAAAATAGCATATATGGGTTTTTTAAAATTAATGCTGAGTATTGGGAAAAAAAACTACTAAAAGGGAACTTTTTACATTAAAAGTAGGAAACTAAACTAGTATTTAGCTGTGCCCCAGAGTTATCTGAAAGGCTTAATTGATCACTCTAGGTACATATTGTAAGGTAATGCTCTGTATTGTTGGAATGAAGGAGTTCTTTATGATGAGTAAAGTATATAGATATCTTTAACGAGGGCAAATGCCATATTTTATTAAGTTGCTGCAATGAAATTGGATAGGGCCATGTAAATAGGATATTGACCCATCTTTCTGTTTTTTGGGTAGGATGTTAATTTAATAGTACAGAACTTGGAAGCTGAGAATTACAATATTGAATCTGCAATACTTGCGATGGTACAGATGAACCAGGGGAAAAGAAACCGTAAGTAGATAATATACTGTTTATAAACCTGCAAAATGAATTAGCATTAATGGAAAGTGAGGTCTATATTCCTCTGCTCTCAAACTATGGACATCATAGCTTTTGTTAGCATTAACTCCTCTAGGTAGAGTTCTTTTGCTTCATAGTTGTGAGAACCATTCCAATTAAAATAGAGGGCAAGGACAGAGTACCTAATTATACTATTTGGAATCTGCCATGTTATCTAAATCACCAACGTCTATCAAATGATAGCTTTTAAAATCTCTTATCATCTTGAACTGTAGATCTTTACTAGGGCTGCAGAGATGAAAGGTCTAATATTACCCCATCATTTATCTTCAGCCACGTAGTTTTCCAGGTACTTGTGTTTGTCATATTTTTACTTAGTTTTATATACTCCATATATATATTATTATATCTACTCCAAAGGGTGCAGTTACTGTATCTTAGATTTTGTGACTCTGGCAATATACTTTCTTTAAGGAGTTAAATGAAAATGAGGACATGTTCTCAAAAACTTATGTTGAAAGCTGAAGCACCTTACTTAATTTGTATGGAGGCTGATCATGGGAAAGAGCATCAGGTTTTTTGTGTGTGTGTTTGTGTCCACTTACCTAAAGTCTTTCAGCCTGTTGGGGTTCTTTATTTCCTGCTGTGATCAATTGATATTTGTGGCTTGCTAGCAGAATACCTCAGGAAAGCTGGCTTCCTAAATGATAATGTGCTAGGGACTCAATTAGCCCTGGAGTCATTTAACATGGCAGCTGTATTCTTTTAACATCTTGGGTTCTCAATTTATTTCAGCACAATACCTTTCTTTGGATGAGGCAGAGGAGAAACCAGAGATCTGTGGCAGAGCTCAGAAACAGCGTGGCTCCATATGGGAGGAGGGCGGCAGTGGTAACAGAATCTTTGGAAATCAAGGCTTAAGTGAAAGTGGAAATGAAAACAATAAAACACAAAGCAGTCCTGTTGGAGAAATCAAAACAAGTAAAAGCCAGCCCCTCAAGGTATATATGAGGGGTGTGGAAAGGGTGATGGTGGGATGCTGTTTATTAAAGTTATTTGGAATTGAAGACTCAGTTGGAAGGAACCCCAAAGGAATTCTATCTACCCTTATTAACAAGTTTTTACTGCACAAGTACCTTCCGCCACAGCAGAGGTGTCAAACTGAGGGGCTATAGCAGATTAAAATGTAATTGGGAAGTGTTTAACAAAATAAAAATACAATACAACATAAATAATGTTAATTTGTGGTTTTCTTAGTGGCCACAGGGATCCTATTCTATTTGAGTTTGACACCATTGCTCTACAGCTTCCCTGACATTTGGTCATCAGTCTCCACTAGAGTATTTCTGATGAAGGAGATGCACTAAGATAGTCCATTCCACTTTTGGACAGTTCTGATTATTAGGAAGTTCTCCTTAAGCTGATCCATCCTTTAGTTCTAATTATGCCCTCTGGGGCTACATAGAATAATAAAGGAATAATAACTCTTCTTTCATGTGACAACACACTAGGTAATTTGAAAAGAGTTACTGTTTTTACCCAATCTGTTTTTCTGGACTAAATATGAAATTTGATACAATTACTGGGATTCATTTTAAATATTCAGATTTACTTAAAAAAAAAAAAGATCTTGTGATCCAAAGTAGCACAAGATAAGGTCACACATAGAGACTTTCCTTGTCGTTAGATTAATGGAAAGGAACTTGTCATGTAGTATGTTATATTTTGAATGGCAAATGAGTGAAAATGAAAAATTAAGGTGCTTACTGTGTCCAATTTACTGGGTTTTGTGGTAGGCTAACCTGTTTGGCCTGGACTCTGATTAGGTACTTCTTTGGGGTGGGGGGGGGAGAGGTGCGTGCGAAATCGCCATTTGTGTTCACCAAAAATACAAATGAAACTATTTGGCACTAAATTCCAAATAATACTATAGAATCTGTATTGTTTATATTTTGATTAAAAATATTGACAATAATATGATAATAGTTCTATGTCTTTTCTAATCTCTTTTGTGTACTTAAAAGTTTTGTTATCCTTTTTAATATAATCATCAATGTGTATGTTCTTTTAATTATGCTAACTTTGTTCTGTATTATTTATATTTGTTTTTTATTTTAATATTTGTTATTTTTTGTGGCACAATAATATTGTTACATTGATATACTATAAATTCAGCCATTCTTTAGTTGTTGGATGTATGGGTTTCTTGTTTTCTGCTATTACAGAAAAGTAACTATGAATACTTTTGTACAGAAAATACCTTTGTACAAAAAAAATACTTTTGTTGAAGGTTTTTTTCCTCTTTTAATAGCATTCTTAGGATATAGTCCCGGCAATATGATTGCTGGGTCAAAAGATGTCAGTTTTATGACTTTTACTAATATGATGACCTCATCAGCACTGACAGGTTTAGTTTTCATCTTAATAAAGTTTCCTCTTAGAGCTATACATCTAGACCTTTTGCTCTTTCAAGCTCCCATCCTTCATTACCAAATAAATGCCTGTTGGGCATTTCGTACAGGATGTCTTGTAGGCATCTCAAATTCAGCATGTTCAAAGCAGAACTTACTTTTCCCCTCCAAATTCACACCTCCTCTGAATTTTTCCGTTCCGTGAAGGACCCCCTGCTTTCAGGTGCCCAGGCTTGTAATCTTGAATTCCCTTCTCTCCTTCCTCCCACATCACCAGTCAGTTGTTAAGTCTCGTCAATTCTGCTTCTACAACCTCTGTCCCCTTTCCTCCACTCACAAAGCACCTACATTAGTCCAGACCCTCATCCTTTCTTCCCTGTACTATTACAGGAGTTTCCCTGCCTCACGTCTCTCCTCTCTCCAGGCCATCTTCCACACAGCTGCCAAGTCAGTAGTCCTCAAGCACAGGTCTGGCCATGCCATTCTCTTTCCCAGTTTACTCCAGTGGCATCCCTTTAGGATCAAATACAGACTCCTTAAGTCTTTCATAACCTACCTCCAAACTACCTTTGTAGCTTGATTCATCATTCCCCTTCCTGTACTGTTATGTTTTAGCCTTCTTTCTATACCTCACACTCCTTCACCTCCACTCCTTACCCCTTTACCTCCACTTCTCCAATTCCTCATTTTCCTTTAAAGTTTAACTCAGGTGTCCCTTTCTATATAGGCCTTGCTGCCTCTGCTGCGCCCCAGTTATTAGTGCCGTGGTATTTAATTTTACATATCTATTTCCTATCAGACTTATTCTCTTCTGATAGAATGTAAGCTCCTCGAGGGTCTGAATGGTTTCATTTTTGTTTTTGTATCTTTCCTGCCTAGTAGAGTAACTGGGACCTAGTAGGCGCTTAATGCTTAACAGATGCTCTCCAAAAAGCTTGCATCATTTCACAGTTTGTCAACATTTTAATAGGGTGCCCATTTCCGCAATAGTACCACTAACATTGAATTTTATTGTCTTTAGCAGTTTTTAAGAAAAATGGGTGTGAGATTCCCTTAAAATTATTTTAATTTGCATTTTTCAGGTTATTAGATAATTTGAGAAGTAATATAACTCTTTTTGAATATTGACTCATGAAGGGAAAACTAGAGAATGGAGATTGAAATTAATTATTTTGTTTTCTTATATTTCGACTGGGAGGTGGACTTAAAATTGGTAATCAGGTTATCTCTGGTACTGTTGAAAGTTTTCTGAGTTCCTACGGAAAAGCTAAAAAGTGTGTGTGTGTGTGTGTGTGTGTGTGTGTGTGTGTGTGTGTGTGTGTGTGTGTGTGTGTGTGTGTTGAGGGGGGAGGTTGCACGCACCTGCTGTTTTTCCTTTCCTAGAGGCAGCAGCTGTCTGTGTCAGACGTGCTTGCACTGATATGGACAGTCTTTTCTTTCAGGTAACAAATAAACAAAAGAGAGAGCAGCAGCGCCTGGAGAAGAAGAAGCGCCAGGAGGAACGACACCGCCAGAGAGCCCAGGAGAACAGGAGTAACAACCCTGACAACAATCGCAGCGAGGCAGATGCTAGTGCACAGGTCACCTTGGTGAAGACCTTTGCTGCTCTCAACATTTGACTGCTCTTGGTGTCTTCTAAAACGATAAGCTGATGGAAAATGGATTGCTTAATAGGAAATAGACTGAACTTTATGATAAGGCCATCATTTAAAAAAAAGAAAAGAAAGGAAAACACTTACAAAAGATATTCAAAAATATTAGTTTGTCCCTAGCTCTTTTTAATTTAGCATTTCATTAGTGATGTGTTCTTTTTTGTTGTTGTTTTGACCACACGTGCAGTAAAAATTACCTTCTGTAAAACTCAAGAACTTAGGAATGGTTAATTAGGTCAGTGGAACATTTTAAGTGTAGCTCTGCTCTCCCTGACAATGAGTTCAGTGGTTATGGACTCTTTCCTTAATGTTTGGGGTGAGTTTTGCCGTCTTGTTCACAAATTAATTCAAGTTAGTAGTTTCAAATTTAGAATGACAAGCCTTTTTTCTTTCCCTGGTTTATGTACAGACATTAATATACAGGGTAGTTTGCAAATGATCTCCAACTCAGGAACAAGTTTAGATTTCTTTTATTTTCTTCTGATCCGCATTGTATAGACAAAAATTCAGGAACTGTTTTTCCAAAGCTGTATAATATAGGGGCAGATGGGGCCTATAGTAAGGGTGAAAATCGAATAATTTAGATTTCTCCCCCTCCTGGATTTTGAGTTTCAACCTGGACCAGGTGCTTTTCATGTCTAGTTGTACTCAAGCCATATGCTAGCTAATGCTTCTGACTGTTAAAGAGGGAAGGAAGAAAAAGCAGAATTGTAGATTTATTGGTACCCATTTCTTTGAAATGGAAAAGATTGCCTTATTGTTTACAAAACATTTCTGGAACTTTGGACATGACTGGAACAGGATTTTCTTCTCTTTCATAATAATGAAGGGGAGGTCAAGGATTTTCCTGACCCAATGTCTGAGAAGAACCTGCCTTCAAAGGGATTCTTTATGTGTAGGACTGTTTTTATAAAGGGAGAACCATATATGTTAGGAAGAATGATTTTTGTTTTTGTCTTTTTCCCCCAAGTTGATATTTTAAACATCTCAGATTTCTTCCCCTCTATTTTAGATTTGGAAAGCTGCTATCAAAGATGTCAGGGGAACTTAACTGTGTTGATCCATGAATTAAAATTTCTTTAGTGTCATGGAAATCAAATTCCTTGTAATAATGAACTTATTTCTCATTCTTGGGATTTTGATAGTACAAAGAGCTCACTGCATTGTCATTGTGGATCATGGGTCAGAACAGGTATCTCGGCTAAGGTCCTTAAACTATAAGTCTAATTCTGAAATTGCATAGCAAGGCTCGAGCAATTTGAGCATGTTTTCTCAGGATTCTTAGCTTGTGTGAAGGAAAACTTTTCTATCTGGGAATATCTGTGTATATGGTGTCTAATCTTCAAATTTCGACTGGTTTGTGTGAAAACAGTAATTGATGAGTCGTAAGTTATATTATGAACTGGTTTCCCATTAAAAAAAAAAGTTTACCCCAGTTGTAAAGATTCCCGTAAGGGAGACCTATAAAAGCAGTATTTGAATTGTATAGATACTGTTGTCTGGGCTGGCCCTGGATTCATGGAATTATCTTTTTAGCAGCAGCATCTATGCTTTCTTTGGTTTGAATGATGTGTTTTGATTTTTTTTTCTCTCTATTTTGATGACCTTTTGATTGGAACATTAACATTTCCTGTGATTGTTCCCAGGACATTGTGGTTTGGGAGTTTTCCAGAGTGCAGATTGTAATATTTATCAGGTTTCTTAAACAGCTGGGTGGAGACAGACCATGCCTACTGGTCAATAGCTTTTTTCCTTCTGCATATTGTAGAATCCCTTGATTGAGATAGTCTCCGTTATTTAAGCAAGAGATTCCTTTTGTCTTTGAGAGCTAGCTTTGAGTGTTCCTGAACACTTTTATAAACAGAATTTAGGGTTGGTTACTCTGTTGGTGTTCATCTGGACACATTCCTAATTGGGACCAAGCTTTTTCTGAATGAGCTGTCTTTCTGTTCTGTTGGGTTTGTGCTCCTGTGTGACAGCTGACAGAGGAGAGTGGGCCCCATCAGAAAGAACAAGAAGAGTGACGTGAACGTGAAATTCAGGAGAATTTTTAATGAGAGGTAACTGAAGGGACCCATTGTAGGAAATATTGGAGGAAACTACCTCTTTGCTTCATTGGTCACTGTTAGTGGTCAAGAGGAGCATGTCTGTCTCTAGGAATTTGGGAGGCACTATAAAGATTAAAGGACATTTATTTTGTCATATCTTCTTGTTTCTGGGATTGGGTAATTTATAATCCATAAAATTTCTGGGATTAAATGACAGTGGCTCAGTTCATCAACTAGCTGCTTCAGTGATTTGTTTTATTGTTTTCTCTCACTTCTTCAGTTGTAAATTGGTACTGTTTAAGTGCTAATTTTTAGGAATTGGGAATATGGATTTTTATCTTAGGCATCTTTTAGCTTAAGATTTGATTTAAGAATTTATTGCCTGAGTTTCCCATAAAGCAGGATAAATGGAATCTATGTATGTCTCTTGATAGGACCTTGACATTAGTATGCAGCCTCAATTTGGAAAGCTCTATATTTTGAATATCTGCTAAGACCACTTATTGGTGGCTGCCAGCCTAGCCAGGGTCACCCATTTGAATCATGATTAGAGATTGAATCTGTGCTTAACTTTCATGTCACTGGGAGATATTTAGTGTTCAGTGGAATTATCCCTGAATGCTCTTACTGCAGAGAAAAGAAGGGAGCCCTCAGAAGCTCTGTGGTAGTTTAGTTAGTAGCACTACATTTGTAAAAGTTTTAAAAGAATTTTTCATATTAGGGTGGGAGGGGAAAAATCCTCATTGGTGGCAGCTGAACCAGAGAGAAATGTGTGAGTCAGAGCAATTATATTTAGTACTCATAGAAGCTACCAGAATGGATTGTGGAATTCTATTTTCTCTCTGTGTGTGTGTGTGTGTGTGTGTGTGTGTGTGTGTAAGCATAATACTCTTTTGACACATTGAATCTATGCTTTCAGGTATGATCTCTGGGTGAGGAAGTTGTGGCAAAAATAAAACTCAAAACTGCTAGTTGAGGACCATCTAGAGTTTCTTCCATAAGCACAGAAAACATTTCCATAGCTCTCTTGGCATCAAAGGTTTGCATTGTGGGACCTCTCTTGTGGAGCAGCTAGACCTGGGCTCAGGAGAAGCCGGAATGTAGGTAATTTCTAATGCTCTGCTAATGATACTGTAGGGAAGGCTTTGCCTGTGAAAGTGCAATTGAACCTTTTGTGAATGAGTTAAATGGGCTGTGTTGGGCATTCAGCAAGCTCCCATTGTAAATATGCCCTGACATCCCTTTTCAACTAATCGTAGATCTTGATTCCACTGCTGCAGTTTTTCTAGTTTAGGGGAACCCTCCCTAGGCCTTGCCTGAGTTTTATTGGGTTGACAACAGTGATCTCAGTTTACTGTTCCTGAAATGCTCAATTCTAATGAAACTTTTGATCATTTTCAAAGCAGGAAGTAAAGAAATTCAGATGTGTGTTCTGGGGCAGAAACAACCTCAGAAAAGCATGCTTGCCAGCTAGATCCTTCTAGAGACAAATAGTGCAGTTCATTGCATATATAGTCTTAGTCTGTCCTCGTTTTGTGGAGTAGAAGTACAGGTATGCACATTTTGGCCTCAGGGCACTAGTCATTTCAAAGCTTTTAACTACAGAAACTATACAATTTGCCTGTATATTGTTGGTCTTAGTTATTTCCTAGTGTTATTCATCTCAGACTTCGGAGTAGATATTCAAAATCAGAGAGGTTCATACAGTTATGTTTATATGGATGGCATCATTGATTAATAGACATCACTTTTTATAGGGAGATGTCTTCCTACAAAGTTGAAAATACATTTTTTAAGTTGACTATTCTAAAATTTTAAGTTTTGTCCCCAAGTTGTGATGATAATAACTCACATTTACGTAATACTGTAACAAAGTAGTTTTCCCAAAGCAACCCTGTGAGATTGGTAGTGCAAGTGTTACCCCCATTTTATAGATGTGGAACCTGAGGCTTAGAAAAGGGAAGTGGCTTGCTCATGGTCACATAGCTGATAATTGTCAGAGGCAGGATTTGAACCCAGGTCTGTTGACTTCCAAACCAGCACTCTTTCTATAGCACCATGCTGCCTAATGCTGAAAATGATCAGAATCCCTTTAAAATCATGTTCAAATGAAAGATGGCAATTTTCTGAGAACATCATAATATTGACAGTAAGTCACAAAGTGTAAATACTGTTCTCTATCTCAAAATGTATATCTTGAGGAGAGAGCCATATGAGAGATGTATGCCGTGTCTGTTTCCTGGATGTTTCTGTTTAGATATTTAGTAGTGTGGGTACTAATTTTTGAAACTTATTTCCAAAAGCATAAATTTCTATACAGTAAATTTCTTTTAAGCCAGATACACCAGTGATGCAGAACCCCCCCCCCCCACCCCTTGCCCCCATTACCTGACTCTCATCAGGGTTGGTAGGAGTGCAAGGTAAGTTACCACTTAATGATGATTCTGTGGTCCACATGAAGTGGATTGGCAGGTGTGATGCCAGTCCTCGTTAGGGAATATGCGAAAGATTACTTGTCGGATTTCCTTACAATGATTTGAACTTGGACATGGAGACCGAACTACTGTTTGTTCCTCTGGCTGCTCTCTTTGTTAGAGCTTCTGACATGGAAGTGTTTGGGTATGACCCTTATGTTGTTCTGCCTTTACTTCCCCTTTTTCTGTGGATTAAAGGGCATCTGGTTTCCCTGGCTATCAATCTGGTATACTTCAACAGCCATATATTCACATAAAAGAAAGAAAGGAGAGAGGTGAATTGTCATGTCAAGCCTGCCTGCCCTTGAGTCTGCAGCTGCGGTGCTGGTATACTACCATGCCTTTTATGAAGGGTGTGAATGTGTGTCAATGTACGAGGGGCCTTCTCTTTTGTCAGATTGCACTACACTTGTTCTAGCTTCAGTTTGGAGATATTTAAGACCTCCATGGGGTCATGATCCATAGACTTAGCAAGTCTTGCCTTATCTATGGAAATTGATGATGAGAAATGTGTCCTAGAGTCTAATGTCTGTAGTTTATACCCCAAAGTGTTGTTTTTTTAAAAATTCTGTCAATATAAGTCTTTTTAATTTTTGATTTACCAAAGTACTGTACTTGGCTATTTGCAGTGTTTTCAAACCAAATGTTTCTGTTTTGTGTTCTTAATTTTAAATTCTTGGTGCAATAGAAGCTGCAAAGATGTGCCGCTTTATCTATGAAAATGGAGTTTTGTATTCTGATGAAATCTAGATTAAAAACCAACTTTAAAGTTGTTTTACCAATGTGTGACCACATTTTGTGAGTGAGTGAGACTGAGGATGGCTGGTGTGTGGCTGTTGGCACTCTTGGCTTTCTTTTCTTTTTTAAAAATACATTTTAATCACCTACACTTCCCAATATGCAAATAAAAAAACAAAAACAAAAGCAGTGCAGCAAAACCAACCAGTGTATGCAAAAAGTGTATGATCTTATATGTAGTATTCTGTACCACCCCATCGCTGTAAAGAATAGGGCCACAATGTTTGACTTTATTTTCACCAAACCAAAATCATATGTGAAAAATGGGTGCATATGCCATACTACTTTTGGGGTCCAACTCTGTATCCATTTGGAGAATGAACTTGAGACAACTTTTAACCTGGGCTAAAATAAATGGTTGTGGCAGTCAAATGACCTTCTTTCCTCCCTCCAAATAATCCTTAAGTTACTCAGAGTAGTGCTGCCAGTAAGTATGCAGATGTCCTTTTATGGTCAAGAACACAGAATTTATCACCTCTAGGTCTGAGATAATGCTTGTTCTGGGTGAGTAATTTGTGATGCTGCCAAAGATTAATATTCAAATGGAAAAAAGATGGAGTGCTTATATATCTCTCTCTTTCTAAGTTGCTAATGATTACCTTGGGAAAAAAAAAGGTGAAAATTCGAGTGTGAAGTCACTTCACAGAGTAATACAACCAGCACTCTTAGCCTTTCTTTCACTCCTAATGTAGGAGTTCCATGGTAAATTCTTATACATATAAAAACAATTTTGGCATTTTGGGGAATCTGCGGTTATACTTTGGTGTGGCTATTTCTTCCACTGATGCATGACTTCTTCAGTGTCTTTTTATTCTGCGCTGTTCTAGTCTGTATTACCTTTAAATCATACGTAAAGGGTTTATTGAACGTACCAGAGATTTTCCTTTTGTTCTCTTAAAATTTTGTGGAATTAGTGTACTGTTTTGGCTGTCCATCTGTTGTTTCATTCTTGTTATTGTGAACATCCTTAACCTTCTTTTCTGGTCATGTATGTCCTTTATAATATCTTTTTATACTTCTCACAATCATTAGTAACATGCTAGTTGCTTAATAATCATCATTAATCTTTCCATTGCCTTTTGGGTTGCCATTTTAATTCTTCTCAGTTCGTGGTGTTCCATGATTTGTAGCTGTGTGATACCATTGAAGGCCACTGGGAACAAGTACCAGAGGGGCTTTTTGCACCAGCAGGTAGTTTGGGATCATTGAAAGCAATGCACAGTTTCCTAGATACTATCGAATCCCGTCTCCTCCTACCTCCTCCTCCCTGATTCTGGGTCCAGCTCACTGTGCATCTGTAACACCTATCTAAGATGCATACGTTGAAGGATTCATTCAGTGGGTTGCCTGTCAAGCTGCATGTCACAGCTTTGACAATTTGTTTTTTTTGGTGTTGATTAAGTTGACCTCTTTAATGTTGCTGTGGACTTTTAAGCACTGATCAGGCTTGAATTAATTAAAATAGTGTAATCTGAAAATAGCATTTGGATTAACATCTCTATCAATTGGAAATTATTTTGTTTGAATTTTATGCAGATCCTGACACTGATGGACATCTATGTTGAGCGTATTTCCTGGTTAATACCTTTCTTAGTTTTAGCTCTTTTAGGAAGGTTGTCTTGTGGCAGGTCCACAAGAAGGTGCTGGAGATGCTCTTATTTGCCACTGATATTGTTCTGATTTCATCAAACCCCCAAAAGATTACAGGGCCATCTAGGGAATCCCGTAATTATCCACAGACATTGCTAGGAAGGATCACAGCTCTGGAGCTGAGAGGGACCTCACAGACCATTTTGTTCACAGCCTTCATTTTACATATGAAGAAACTGAGTCCCAGGGAGGTTAAGTGGTTTGCTAAAGATTGTATAGATGATGTGGCATTGGAACCCAGGTATTCCCACTCCAGAGCCAGCACTTTTCCACTGTGCCCTGCTACTCCCCCGAGAGCTCAGCTTACCACCAGTCAGGAAAAGGCAACTGGATGAAAAATTCCTATTGATCAGACTATGACATGGAGTTGGATGGCCAATCCATTGAGTTAATACATCGATTCCTATATCTTTGGGATACAGGCTGCAAATAGACAACGAGTCAGGCCTAGAATTGAATAGAAGGGATAATGCTGATGGTGGTTTGCATTTGGCATTAAGTGCATTAGAAGTCTCTTAATTTTCCCCAGTGGCTTAAGATGATACAAAACCCCATCTTTTTCAACACAAATGTTGTCCTGGTGATGCTCTATAGCTGAGCACCGTGGTACTACTGTCTCTAAGGAATCAGATTCTCAATCCAGTGCTCTTCTCAGTGTCACACTGTCTCTCATGTAGACAAATAAGGAAATACAAAACACAAAGGAAATGCAAAGTAAAAAGAAAATTTTTTAGTCGGGGGTGGGGAGCAGGGAAATGTTCCTCAGGACTTTTCTTGATATAAAAGTCTCATGTTGGAAGTGGCACTTAATTTGTGCTCTGAAGGGATCTAGTGGTTTCAAGAGTCAGAAGTGAGATGGGAAAGCATTCCAGGTATGGGGATCAGCCTAAGCAGAGACTCAGAGGAAGGAACAGTGAGTAGGCCATTTTGAATGGAATGCAGCATGTGTGAACGGTCTGGAAAGGTGGGTTGGGGTTCCAAATGGAGGAGGTTACATGTCATCCTTAGAGACAGTAGAGTGATTTGTGTTTAAAAAATGTTGAGTAGAACAGGACCAGGAGCACAATCCTGGCGTGGCAGTCTACTAAAGATGTGCGCAATGAATAACAGGTACCTGATCAAACGCTTTTTCATCTGGATTTAATGTGAAAAGTTAAAAAAAAAATTACAGGGCAGTCTATAGTAGGTGTCCTTAAGGAGCTCAAATATAGGAATCAGAAGAAGGAGGGTTAGGTGCTTTGTATGTTATCAGTCATGCCTGTCAGAAGAAACAGACGACATTCTATACTCTGCAGAATAACTCTGCAGCATTCAGTCGGGTTAGGGAGTCTCTACTGGCATAATGGAAACCACCACAAAGTTGACTCTGTCTCTGCCCCGTTAATCTGCCACTTCTCATCCCTCTCTAAACACTAATCCTGGATCTCTCTCGCGGTCTGCCTTCATGCTTGCTCGGTTGTTGCTGAATGCTCTTGGGGGGAATCGCACAGCTTATATTAACTGGGCTTTGCGACAGATGTGTTGTCCGTGTTTAACTGGGCTTTCCCTGCTTCACGACAATCCTCTCACCCTTCCCTGCTTGATCCTCGTACTACGCTTCCTCCTCATCAAAACTATGGTTTCGGGTGTCTCTTCTTAAACTGTCTGTAGCGGCCTCTCCTCTTTGTCTCTCAGCAAGATCACCTCGCCTCATACTTCACTGGGGCTGACCAACAGCCGATATCATATATTGTAATAAGCTCAGAATGGATGATACGGCCTGAATATGAAAGCTCATGCCACAAAAAAGAGATCAGGCACATTCACAGATGTGGTAGGGGTAGATTAACCCAACAAGGATTAGATAGAAAGGAAAAGTACGGGAATTGAATACCTTTAATGCAGCGAGGATAAGAAATGTTTGAATACAAAAAAAATTTGTATCAAATATCTCTGATAAGGGCCTCATCCAAGTTATATGAGCAGCTAACAAAGGATAGGAACAAAGTATCCTCAAAAGAATTGAAAAAAATTAACAAGCATATGAAATAATGCCCCGGATAATTATTAAGAGACACAAATCAACAATTCTAGACCTTTACCTCATATCCAACAAACTGACTTTAGATAGAAATGGTCAACGTATTAATGCACAGATAGTGGATCTGTGAATTGATTCAATCATACTGGAAAGCAGTTTGGAATATGTGAAGAAAATGACAAAAACATCCACCTCTTTGACCCAGAGAAACTATTGCCAAACATACTCCAAGAAGGTCAGTGACAAAGAGAAAGGGCCCCATTTACACCACAATATTTATAGCAGTACTTTTTGTAGTAGAAAAGAATGGGAAACAAAGTTGGTATCCCTCATTTGGGGAATGGCTAAACAAATAATGATGTATGAATGTAGTAGACTATTACTGTGCTGTAAAGCACAATATGAATGTAGAGAAGCATAGGAAGAGTTAAACATGAACTGATGCAAAGTGAAGTAAGCAAAACCAGAAAAATTGACACAATGACTTCAGCCACGTAAATGGAACAACCACCACTAAACAATTGAGATATGAGAGGCACCAGCCTAACCCCCATCTTTGTGGAGGGGGTACTGTTGCTATGGAACACTGCATATAATGTTAGACTTTTTTTTTTGATATATTGGCTAGTTCTATTGAACTGGTTTTCTCTCTCTCTCTCTCTCTCTCTCTCTCTCTTTTTTTTTTCCATTCTGTTAAGGAATGGCTCTAGAGAGGAAGAGGGGAGGAATATATTAAGAAATGTAGGTAATACAAAAGCAAAGGATCAATAAACATTTATTTTAAAAGTAAGTAAAAAATGAGGCTATTGTAAGCTTCCCTCATCCCCAGTTCCCCACCTCAAATTATCTCAGCATCATTCCCTATCCTATTCTTTACTTTTGAAGGATGAGTTGGCCCTTCTTCCCAACCTATCTACTTGTTCCTTCCATCCCGTCCTCTCCTTTCGCTTTTAGAGACTTGCCACTTAGATTGTCTCTCCGTCTCCCTTCTGATTTTCAACACCTCTTTATCTTTTGGCTCTTTGCCTGCTGCCTACAAACATGCTCAGATCTCCCTTATCTTTAAAAAGCCATCTCTTCAATCCGTCATTCTAGTTCTCTCTTCCTATTCATAGCCAAACTCCTAGAAAATGCTACTTACCATTCCTTATCTCTACCTCTCACTTTCTACTTACTTCTCAAACCCTTGCAGTCCAGCTTCTGTCCCCAATATTTGACTGAAATTCCTCTCTTCAAGATCACCAGTAGTCTTTTTATTGCTACGTCTAATTGTCTTTTCTCATTTCTGGTCTCGACCTTTCCTCAGTATTTTACACTGTTGATCCCTCCTTGATACTGTCTTGAGTTTTCATGACAGTGATCTTCATGGTTCTCTTTCTGCCTGTTGGACGGATTCTTCTTGGTCGTCTTTGTAGGTTCGTCATCCATGTCTTGCCTCCTAGGCGTTGGTGTACCTAGGGCTCCGTCCTGGGCCACCTTCTCTGTCTTTATATATTCTTTGTGATTTCATCAACTTGTATGGATTCAGCTATCACCTCTATGTAGATGACTCCCCAAGTTTCATGTCTAGCCCTCTTCTTTCTCCTGAATTCTGCTCCTGTGTCTCTTATCTATCTGCTCAAAAATGTTCAGCTTAAAGAACAGATGTCATCTTAGCCCCTAAACTCTCTCATTTCCTAACTTCCCCATTACTTTTGAGGCTGCCACCAATACTCGCAGTCGCTTAGGCTTGAAGCCTCGTGATTACTTTTGAGTCGGCACTCAATCATCCCCCTCCCCTCCCAAATCCAATTACTTGCCAAGTCTTGTTGATGTCATTTCTCAGTATCTCCTATTTGTCCCTTTCTCTCCATTCACCACAACCCTGTTATGTTAGCCCCTTCTCCCTTCTCACCTAGACTATTTCTGTAGCCTCCTAATTGGTCTCCCAGCATTCCAGTCTTTACCCTTTCTAATCCATCCTTCCTAGCTGCCAAATTGATATTCTTTTTTTTTAAAATTTTTTTCCAAATTGATGTTCTTAAAGCACAGTTCTGACCATGTCATTCCACTCTTCAAGAAGATTCAGTGGTTCCTCATTGCGTTTAGGATAAAAGATAGACACAAATGTATTTTAAAGCCTCTCACAGCCTAACTACAGCTTACCTTTCTAGACTCATTGCACACTACTTCCTCTCATGTCCTCTCCCCCTCAGTGTCAAACCTATGCCTCTCAAAACCTGTTTGATACTCAGTTTGGTTTGATGCTCAGTTCAAGTGGTACTTCCTTCCTTCAAGAGGCCTTTTCTGATTCTCAGAGTTGTTATTCCTTCTTGCCAAGTCATTGTGTATTTATTTAGTATATATCCTATATTTACTTCTCTGTGAATGCATATCTGTCTAGGAGAATGTAAACTGTTTGAGGGCAAGCACTCTCCCATTTTTGTACAGCTATGTCCATTTAGTGCATGTAATGAATTCCCCTAAATCACATTGCCTATTTCCATTGGACTAAAACCAATAACCCTATTTTACATAATTATAACTTTAATGTGATTTCACTTCAAGGGATTCCTTCTTCACACTACCTGGTGCCTAATTATATTTGTATCTCTAGTGCCTAGAACCTGACCTATAGTAGTAGGCTCTTGTTGACCGATTCCCTGGTTATCAAATCCATTGCCATGTCATGGATGAGAATTTTGTATGGAGCCATCCAGACAATCCTACTATTCTCTGCCCTTTTTAGCCTACGTCGAGAGTATCGCGGCTAGCTCTGGCTGCTGTGGTTTAGGAAAGATATTGGCAAACTGCTGGAGCATGTTGGAAAGAAGATGAACAGAGTGAGAGAATTGTAATTCACGGCACTTGAAGATCAGTTGAGGGCCTTCGAATGAGAACGTTTAGTCTGAAGATGAGAAGAGTCAAGGTGTGGGGTGGTAGACAAAGCAGAGTGATAGGATTTAGAGCTTACAGGGACCTTGTCCAATTCCTTCATTGGGAAATGGAAACCTGTGGAAATTGAGGTCCAGAGAGATCCGTCAGCAACCATTTACTCTGCTGGGCAGAGGGGATGTAGAGATAAAGTAAAATAATCTTTGCTCTCAAGGAACTCAAAAGGAAGGATTAGCCCAAGGTCACACAGCAAATGGCAGAGATGGACTTTGAATCTCAGTATTCTGACCTTCAAATCAAATGTTCTTTTCACCAGCAGAGGATTTCGGATTCATCTGAGGCAGCTAGGTGGCGCAATGGAGGGAGTGCTGGTCCGGGAGTAAGGAAGACTCATCTTCCTAAGTTCAAATTTGGCCTCAGTCACTTCACCTTGTTTGCCTCAGTTTCCTCATCTGTAAAATGAGCTGGAGAAGGAAATGGCAAACCACTCGAGGATCTTTGCCAAGAAAACTCCATGGATAGTACAGTTCTCAGGGACAACCACTAGGTGGTTCCATTGGCTCACTGTATTTTGGTTGCTGCCTGAAGCAGTTGTAGGGTGGCTGGGAGATAGATGGAGACAGTGTGTAGACCTTGTCCAAACTTAACGACCAACTGTCTATAATAAAGTGCCAGGACAGGAAAATCTAGTCATTTCCCTTGAAGGGTTGTTGAGGGCTTGGAATTCTGAGCCATAATATAGTTTGGGTTTCATTCAGTTAGCAATTAGGAACCCTTGTGAGTTCTTGAGCAAGGTAGTGACATGATGAAAGTGTTACGGCAGATAAAACAGAGAGGAGTCACAAATATACCTGCGTGGCGTTTCTGCTCTGCGTCCTCTCCCCTCCCTCCAAGAAGTGGTCCTTGCTTCTAGATGTAAGCATACGCAAACTCGCCTGGCTTGGTTTTTATACAGGAAGCTTCTGTAGGACCCTGGAGGGAGCATCAGGATTAACGTTCTCAAATGTTACATCTGCTCTTTGCCTTTGGCGTTAAATATCCAGTAGGAAAGGACCTTTGGAGTTATCTTAGCCAACCCTTTTATTTTACAGATGATGACATTGAGAACCAAAGAAATGATTGGTTCAAGGTGGCAGAACTAACTAGTATCAGAACCAACATGTTCTTTTAGTTGGGGATGTGGCTGAAGACCTGAATCAGTTAGAAGAACAAAAGTTAAATTTCTGAACATTTTATTCCATCACCAGTTGTTTATGGGAAGGACACAGCTTTTCTTTTTGTCATAAACCTTTTTAGTAGTCTGGTGAAGCCTTTTTAAAACAATTTCTTAAAATAATTGAAGGCGGTGCTAAATTTCAGTTAGAAGTTAGTGAAGATAAAGATGTAATTTTTTCCCCCCATCTAAGTTCGTGGACCCTCATAATCTAGGCACAGACCTCGAGGAGTACATGAATCCTGGCTTAAGAATCTCAGTTTTTAGGGGTGGTGACGGGCTGATGGGATCTTTTGTGGGAAGGAGTGGTTTGAATTGGGTAGTGAAGGGTACACTGATTGGGTGAAGCTTGACTTTCGGGGAATGCTGTTGTGAGCCCTTTTCACTCTCTGTTCTGATTGACAGCTACCTTCCCCTGAGAGTGAACTGAGCAAGTCTGGAGCAGGTATGAAGAATGCCTAGGTTAATAAGGGTCTGATGGAATGTGGTCATGTAAGAAAGGTGTGGAGGGATGCCCTTAGCAAGGAACTGTTTTAAAGCAAGGGCAGAGGGGTGGTTTGTAGGAAAAGGCAAGTAGGATTTTTGTCAGCATTAACTAGGGTGGTATCTTTGTGAGGAGGGGCCTAGCAGTATCATCAGCTGCCCTTCTTAGATGCTAGTGCCTACTTCACTGTTCTGGATAGTTGACCTGGGAATGAGTAGTAAAATCATTTAAACCAAGATAGTGGCAGATATGGTTCTGGCTCAACTCTCTTCCAAGCATTGTGAGGACAGTGGGATTGATGTGACTAGGAATGACAGAGGTGGAAGTGTTAGGATCTGCCGGGTATGTTAAATTGCTGTGATGAGAGGGTCGTAGGGAGGAGGCATCTCCAAGGTAACGAGCAGGTAAACTCAGGAGTGTGCATAGCGTGAGACCTCGAACGTAACAATGGCTTGATAAATGTTAATTGTCTGATTGGTTGGTCTGTGATTCGGCCGCCGTGGGTGTGCCTCCTGTGGACGTCAATCTCAATCCTGTTCGACTTTCAGTGGATTATTTTCATCATCCTCAGGCGAGCATGAACAATTCCACCTTTACATTTTCCTACTTTGCTTGGTGAGTTCATTCCTGAACCTCTATTTGAGGAAACGCTTGTGCCAGCTTTGCTTACTCCAGACCTGGTTCAGCCCTCACGTTCAGACACTCAGGCCTCCTAACCCTCCTCCCCAGTGGCCATCTTCATGCTAGTACCACTCCTACCTCTGCAGTCTCCTCCTCTGATTGGTGAGTTCATCTTCGAATCTCTCTGAGGAACAACTCACACCATCTGTGCTTACTCTGAACCTGGTCCAGCCCATGACTCCTCAGACTCCTTCTGAAACTTGCCCCTGTATGAATACCTCCTTCTACTCTGCCTCCCAGCCTTCATGCTTTTCAGCTCCTTTTGTGTGTTGTCTTTCCCCATTAGAATATAAGCTTCTTGAGGGCAGGAAATGTCTTGCTTTATACTCCTGGAGAATATGATGTCTTGAGGAAAGGGAATGTCTTGCTTGTATTTATACTCTTAGCATGTAGCCTGGCATGTAGTAAGTATTTAATAATACATGCTCTATCTGTCAATCTAGGATCATGGGCCTCTCTATTTAGCGCCGGAAGGGAACTTAGAGGTAATTTAGTCCATTCCTTTGGAAAATGAGTTCCAAAGCAGTTAAGCTCACAGTCACCCAAGTTGTAAGAGAGCCAGGATTTGTATTTATTTGTTCTCTTTTAAGTCAGGTTCTCTTGCTATTACTTAGGGAGGCTGGTCCTCACATGATGGACATAGAAGCCTTATTCAAAGCCTTTCTAGCCTGATAGAACCAGCCAGGGATTGTATTCGGCTGCATGGCCTTCATGCTGTGTTGGGACATTGGAGGAAGACTTTAGCAGAGGCTTACTAGCAAATGTAATATTTGTTTTCTGGGGTATTGTAATTTTTTTTTCATTGAGCTGAGGGCTTAGATGGGGATGGGGCATAGCATAGCCCACATTCCTCTGTAGTGTACAGAGCCCAAGAATCACCGACTAGCGATGATGTTTGAAGCATGAAGATGAGGTGCGTGGAGATGAGGTTCTCCGTTCCACAGAGGCAATTGCTGAAACTTCATCCTCTTCCTAGTGGGGCCAGAGCCAAAACTGGAGGTAGAACTGATGGGACTGAAGCGAGTCTCTCTCAGATTCTCCTTTGGGCAATTTATGGTGGATGCCCTGTTTCTTTTTCTTTTTTTTTTTAATTCATTTTGAAATGTGAAATGTGAAATAATTCATATTTCAGTACCAGTTGAAGGTTTTCAAAGTGCTTTCCTCAGTACTCTTTGAGGTATGTAGGGCAAATCTTATCATTATCATTCTTAATTTACACATGAGGAAACCTGGCCTCTGAAACATTAAATAACTTGTCTGTGTTCATAAAGCTAGTAAGTATCTGAGGCAGGATTTGAGCCCACGCTCCTGAATCCAAGTCCAGCATTTGATCCACTATACCACACTCCCTCTTAATTTTTATCTTACTTTACGCCTTCTAAAACATCCAGTGCCTACTGTATGAAATATAAACTCCTGACCCTGACCCATTGTAATTGAGCTCTAACCTAACTGTCCAGCCTTATCTAATATTGCTCTTTTCCGAGTAACTCAGTATTCCAATCTATCTCCTGTCTTTGTGTAGTAGCTTGTAATATCCACCATGCCTGGAATGGAGTCTTATCTCTCCTGTCCCCCATCTCCCTTCCTTCAGGGTCCAGTGCGGATGCCACTTTCTGCATTAAGCCTTCTCTGACACAAATACGCTGATTTAGATAGGTCACATTTTATCCTGTTATCATCACACCCCTAGCCCCAAAGCACACTGGCATGGGAGGCTCCTCTAGTTGGTAGAAGTCACTGCCCACATCTGAGTTAGTGAGGGTGGGAGAGAAGAGAGGTGTGGTCTCTGCGATCTTTTCAGGTTCATCTGGCTTCCATCATTGAGAGAGAAGAGTGGGATTCCAGCCTCTCTTCTGGGCTGTGAGGGGAGAAAGACTAGGAAGAAGGCAACCAGTAGAACTTGGATCATGTCCTTATTCCTTTGGGTGAGGTCTGGGATGCTCCCAGTGGGAGAGCTCCTTCACTCTGTATTGCCTGTGTATACCTTCTCACATGTCTGTTTGGCTATTGACTTGGATAAGTGGGCTTCTTTGCTACCTGCTATGTATGTTCGTTGTAAAACTGGCATTTAGTGGGAAGGGGGTCAAGCCTAGGATATAGAGCTTGGGGACCCCCTTTACTCTATTAAAGAATAGCGAGCAGAAGTTTAGCTTTAATTTTAAAGTTACTTCCCTTAGCCTGACAGTACTTAAGGGAGCAGAGATACTCCCTTTCTCTGAGGAAAGCAGAGGGGCCCCCCTCTGGCCCCAGTCTCCTGCTTTCCCCATTGGCAGGACTTAAAGTCTCCTTTGGAGAAGGTTGTAGAGAGGAGTCTGTAGACATGTATCTGTTCCTGCCTCCGTGTGAGCCGTGTGTGGCACCCCACATGTTACGTTTTGCTAATTTTTTTCCATATCATTCTTCCCTCGTTAGATTGTAAGCCTCACAAGGCCAGAAACTCTTACTTTTCATCTTTGTGTAATACATAGAAACAGCTAGGTGGTGCAGGGGCTACAGTACTCAACCTGGAGGCAGGAAGATCTGAGTTCAAATGTTACCTCAGATGCTAACTAGCTATGTAACCCTGGGCAAATCACCCAGAACCTCAGTTTTGCTCAATGGTAATATGGGGATAATAATAGCACCTTACTTCCAGGATTGTTGTGAGGTTAAAATGAGATAATATTTGTAAAGTACTTTGCAAATGTTAAAGTGCTAGTTGTTATAATTACCATTGTTACTGTTACCGTTATCATTATTATTGTCTTGCACATGGTAAGCACTTAATAAATGTTTGTTGAATTCTTCATAACCACCAGATATGCAGACACAAAGAAAACAATTCTGGTGAGGAAAAATGAGATTTATCTGAAGAGACTGATGATATACAGAGAAGTCACTAACCACCTTGCATTAAAAAAAAAAAAGAACAAAATTTGGAAGCAAGAAAAAGAAATGGAGAATGAATTCAAATACATGGTATCTTTTTTCAAGAAGAATGTCAGAAGATGAGGGGGTTAATGTTGAAGGGCTTGTGGGACAGGCACACTTACAGACTATTGGTGTGGCTGTGAATTGGTTCAGCCATTTTGAAAAGCAGTTTGGAATTATGCTATGAAAATGACTGGCACGCCCATACCCTTTGACTCTACCAGAGACCCTACTGCTAACCATCTGTTTTAAGGAGGTCCAAGATAGAAAGAAAGGTCCCATATACATATAATAATATTTTAGAATATTTATAGCAATTTTTTTGGTAATAGCGAAAAACTGTAAATAAAGTAGATGTCAGTTAATCGGGAATGGTTAAAACAAATTGTGATATGTGAATGTAATGGAATATCTTGAATATGAAGAATTCAGAGAAGCATGGGAAAGTTTCTTGAACTGATTGATGCAAAGTGAAGTAAGCAGAACCAAGAAAACAATGTACGTAATGACTACAGCCATGTAAATGCAAAGAACAAAAACCTCTAACTGAACACTGTAGTTCAGCCCCAGGGAGGAGAGGAGAAAATGTACCTGTCTTCCTTCTTCTTGGAGGTGGGAAATCTTCAATGCACTACCAGACTCAGCTGATGTGTTGATTAGTTTTGCTGAAACTGCTTTTTTCATTTTTTGTTTCCAGGTCTGGCTTTTGGAGTAGGGGAGAGAGATATTTGGAAGTAAAGGTGATGTAAAAACAGAAGATATAAATAAATAAAATCTTTTAAAATGAACAACATGTACATGCACGTATAGTCAAAACAATGATTGGAAAGCCAGACCTCAGAATGAATTTAGGTGAGCAAGGAAAGCCAAGGACAGAAGATTTAAAAAGTTTTTTTAAAGCTATACCGGGGCAAGGGAGGATTGAAGAAGGCATAGAACTGCTGTATGTGGATGGGACAGTGATAAATGACAACAGGGAGAGGGTATATATGCTAAATTCTTATTTTGTTTCTGTTCTCCCTGCAAAGGAAAGTGACCTTTGGATTGGAAGGGATTGTAAAGAACATCACAAAAATAATTAATAGGGAATTGATATCAAAAGTGAATACAGAGATGGTAAGAGAGCAGGCACTTGCCTCAATGAATGCTAGTCACCTGGCTCAGATCTATATATATGAGTATGTGTATATTTTTAATCTATATCCGCATATCCATATCTGTATATCTTTGAGTATTAAGTGAATTGGCAAATGTAATTGCTAAATCAATGTGAGTGATATTTGAAAGATCATAGAGAATTGGAGAAGTAGCACAGGATTGGAGAAAGGCAAATGTCCTACTTTTCAGAAAAGGGAAAAGAGCAGACTGTGCAAGCTATAGACTGCGAGCTTGACTTTGATTTCTGGCAAGATTTTAGAACAGATTACCAACAGAGTTGGTTAGTGACCATCTAGAAAAGGAAGACAATAATTACAGAGAACCAAGGCCTCCCCGAGGTACTGATCTGCACTGGTAGAGAAAATTCATCATTGGGAACTCCCTATACCAATGAAATCACAGGTCTGGTAGGAATAACAGAACCCCTACACTGATGGGTCACGGTCATGATAGAGAGCTTATTTATATTTTAACAAAGTTTGACAGAGTTTCTCTTACTGTTCTTGTAGAGAAGATGGAGAAAAGGGTACTAGATGATAATACAGTTAGGTGAATTCAGAGTTGTTTGAATAGCTGCACCCAAAGGGCAGTCAGTAAAGTTTTCATGTCAACTTGTAAGCAGGTCTCCAGTGGAATGCCTCATGGATAAAACTTTGTCCTGTGGCGTTTAATATTTTTATCAGCTATTTGGATAGATGGCATGTTTTTCTGATTTGCAGATGACACGTGGGATGATCGAGCCAGCATCTAAAAAGATCTTGATGGCCTAGAACGTTGGACTGTATTTAATAGATGAACTTTAATAGTGATAAATGTGATCTTAAACTCGACTTTAAAAAATCAGCGAGTGCTGGATGGGAGAGGCATGGTTAGATAGCAGTTTATACGAAAAAGATCTAGGGGTTTTGTTGGAATGCACTCTCAGTAGAAGTCGATAGAATACCCAAATACCAAAATGTATTTAATCTGGAGAAATGCAGATTGCAGCCTGTCCGTGCCTGCCCATCCACATTATGTTCTTAAGGCTTTCTTTTGTGTGTGTGTGAGGCCATGAGGGTTAAGTGACTTTCCCAGGGTCACACAGCTAGTAAGTGTCAGGTGTCTGAGGCTGGATTGGAGCTCTGATCCTCCTCACTCAGGACTGGTGCTCTATCTACTGTGCCACCTAGCTGTCCTCTTGAGGCTTTCTTAACACCAGTGGAGTATTTAAGTATTTTTCTAAATACCAGTGGAACACTTAAGCTTTCCGCCTTCAATGTCACCACTAAACCTCATCCCATCATCTCTTCCTGTCACACATTTCTGTGATGGTTGCTGTTCTTTAAAGTTCCTCATTACTTATATGTAGCAGCTTGTTCAGATGACCATGTGCTTCTTCATTGTCCTGTATAATACTCATTTTCACGTGAATAGTGGTGTTCTTTGTCTTATAGCCATTCAACAACTGTGGTAGAACACTGATATTTAAAGGACTGGCCTTTGTTTCTGGGAGAAGTTTGAGATCATCAAAGGTTATTTGAAATTTCCTGAAGGCAATTCAGCCTACTTTCCTTCTGTTTAATTCTGAGCCTGACTTGTCTAATTGGGGTTTTTAAAATTGCTTTTCTTGTTTTCTTAATTGCCTGCCCAGTTGTTTGATCTGCTGTTTATCCCTTTTGTTGATATAAGCATTTAGAGATATAAAATTTCCCCTAAGTACTGCTTTGGCAACATCCCACAAATTTTTGTCATTATCTTTAATGAAATTACTGATTGTTTCTATGATTTGTTCTTTGACTCACTCATTCTTTAGGATTAGGTTATTTAGTTTCCAATTAATTTCTAATCTATGCTTCCAAGACCCTTTATTGAATTTAATTTTTTTGCATTGTCCAAAAAAGGAACATTTTATATTTCTACTTTCCTGCATTTGTTTGTGAGGTTTTTATGTCTTAATGCATGGTTTGTTTTTGTGAAGGTGCCATACACAGCTGAGAAGTAGGTATACACCTTTTTGTTATCATTCAGTATTCCCCAGGGATCTGTCATATCTGACTTTTCTAAAATTATATTCATCTCCTTAACTTTCTTGTTTATTTTATGGTTAGATTTATTGAGGCCTGTAAGGGGCAAATTAAGGCCCCTACTATTATGGTCTTACTGTCTCTTTCCTCCTATAACTCATTTAACGTTTCCTTCACGGATTTGGATGCTATGCCATTTGTTGCATATATGTTCAGAATTGATGTTTTTTTTTTTTCCAGTAAACATTTCTGTTTAATAAGAACAAAATTGCACATACTAAATTTAGATTTTTCTTCATTAAATAATAAGTTTTAGAATCTTGGCTAATCAAATGCTTTCCATACAACAGTTCAACATTTTAAAAGTGTTCAATTAAAACTCAAGCATACCACCTTATTCAGTTCTTTCCTAGAAATTAACTCAGCACCAACTTTTAAACTAAATGTTGAAAAATACTAAAGGAAGTCTTCCATAAACTCTCTCCAGACTATACTTCAGTTTCTGATTGTTTCTCATGCCTTATATTATTAGTCTCTGTTGCTTTCTTTGTTCTTGGATTGAAGATTTTAAAAATAAGTTTCTGATTAGATTTTCCAAATTACAGTGCAGTCACTTCTTTAAGGGATTTTAAAATAATCTATTTAATGAATAAATGCTTTTCAGATTAAGATGACTGTGGTCCATCCCTATCATATATTAATCCTTCACTAATTTTTTGTCCCTAACTTCCTTGTTTCAGTTTTCCTGTTAATAAAGTTCCAATAATTTAAAAATGTTTTAAGAGTATTTAAACATGTTTAATGATTTAAAAAATTATACATCATAGATATTTGGCATTGATCATAATGGCTATTTCCACTGGTTGGCTGACGTTTCTTCCACTAAAGGCTCCCACGGTTTCTGTGGCAATATTTTTCTTGCCAATGATAATTCATTTTCAACCTCTTCCAGCTGGCCAACCTGAAGCTTATCCTCTAGTTTCTGAAGATCTGTTTTCTCTTTTACCATATTCAGCCTTTTCTTTGTAATCTGTTCTGTGTACTTTTTATATGCCGCATTTGAGGGCATAATAAACTCAAGAGCATCAAGAATCTTTGAATAAAATAATCTTAGCTCCTCCCATGAAATCTCACACACTGCTAGTCCAATGAGACCTGTGGTCTTCTTCAGCACCCTGGCCGTGACAACAAAGCCCAGAATTGATATTAATTCATTGTCTATGCTACTTTTTAGCAAAATGTAGTTTCCCTGATTATCTCTTCATTAGGTCTACTTTTGCTTTTGCTTTCTCTGAAATCATGATTCTTATATCTGCCTTTTTTTTTTAAAACTTCAACCGAAGCATAAGATTCTGCTCTAGCACCTTATTTTTAACTCTGTTGTATCTTTGTGTTTCAGATGTGTTTTTTTTTCAAGTGTATTTTTTGTGAGCCACATTTGTTAGATTCTGGTTTCTAATCCATTCTTCTATCCTCTGTTTTATGGGAGAGTTCGTCCTATTCATATTCACCATTATGGTTGCTAACTTTTTATTTCCCTCCATTTTGTTCTCTTCTATTTATTCTTCTCTTTTTTAACCCTGTCCTCTTCTCAGGAGTCTGTTTTGCTTTTAATCACTGCTTCCCTTACTCTATCCTTCTTTTTATCTCCTTCCTCACACCCTTTGTTAGGGCAGCTAGGTGGCAAAGTGGATAGAATGCTGGTCCTGGAGTCAGGAATACCTGAGTTCAAATCTGGCCTCAGGCATTTACTAGCTGTGTGACCCTGGGCAAGTCACTCAACTCTGTTTTCCTCAGTTTCTTCATTTGTGAAATGAGCTAGAGAAGGACATGGCAAACTACCCCAGTCTCTTTGCCGAGAAAACCCCAAATGGGGTCACAAAGAATCGGACGTGACTGAACAACAATGCCCTCTCCTGCCACCACTTTCTCTTAGTTCCTTTGCCTGCCACTTCCCTTTTGGGTAAGATGAACCACACTACATTTGTATGTATAGTCTTCCTTCCTTCAACCAGTTCATATGAGAGTGAAGTTCAAGTGTTGCTCACTCCCTATTCACTGTGCTCTGCCTTCCATTGTATAAAATGTTCTTCCTTGTGCACCTCATTTATGTGAGATAATTTGTGCTGTTCTTGCCTTTCTTTCCCCTTTTCCTGTGGCATACCTCTTTCCTACCCTTCCATTCTACTTTTGAGATCATCTCAACCTAATAGACTCACACCCATGCACTCTAAGTATGCCCCCTCTGACTGCTCTAGTAATGATAAAGTTCGTGATGATTACATGAGTTATTTTCCCATATAGGAAAGTAAACCGTTTAACTTGTTTAGACTCTTATGATTTCTCACTCATGTTTATTTTTTATACTTCCATTGAGTCTTGTGTTTGAATGTTGTATTTTCTGTTCATCTCTGGTATTTTCATCAGGAATGCTTGAAGGTCCTTTATTTCATTAAATATACATTTCCCCCCATAGAATTAACTCTGTTTTTCTGGGTAGGTTATTTTTGCTTGTAATCCTAGCTCCTTTGCCTTCTGGAATATCACGTTCCAGGCCTTCCACTACTTTGTACTGGTACTACTAAATCTTGCGTGATCCTGACTGTGGCTCTATAGTATTTCATTCTTTCTTGCTGTTTATAATAGTTTTTCCTTGACCTAGGAGCTCTGTATTTTGTTTTAAATATTCCTGGGAGTTTACATTTTGTGATTTCTTTCTGGAAGTGGCTAGTGGATTCTTTTACTTTCTACTTTGCCCTCTGGTTCTAAGATATCTGGGCAATTTTCCTTTGTGATTTCTTGAAATACAATGTCTAGGCTATTTTTTTATTCATAACTTTCAGGTAATCCAATATTCTTAAATTATCTCTCCTTTATCTATTTTCCAGGTCAGTTTTTTTCCTAGGAGAGATTTCACATTTTCTTCTGTTTCAGACTTTTGGTTTGTTTTATTGTTTCTTGATGTCTCATGGAATCATTTGCTTCCATTTGACCAATTCTTATTTTTAAAGAGTTCTTTTTCTTCAGTTCTTTTACCAAACTCTTAATTCTTTTTTTATAATTTTCTTGCAAATCTCTCATCCCCCCCCCCAAGTTTTTCCTCTGTAGCTCTTATTTGGTTTTTAAAATAACCCTTTTGCTTTTTTTAAAAAAAATTCTTTCTTTAGCTCTTCCAAGAGTTCTTGTTGGGTTTATGTCCACTCTGCATTTCTCTTTGAGGTGTTGCTTGTATGTTTTTTCAAGTCGTTGTCTTTTTCTTGAGCTCTCTTGAGTGTTTGTCTTGAACTTCCATATCACCATAGTAGCTCATTGTGGCTGGGTTCTTATTTTGTTTGCTCCTTCTTCTGGCCTATTTCTTGACTTTTCACTTTATGATAATGTTGGGCTCTACTCACACCTCGGTGTGGCGGGGGGGGGGTTTCCTTGTGCTGCTTTCACAGTTCAGTCTGGGGACCTGTAAATATATGGTGCTTCCCAAGTGGTTCAATCTAGGGAGAAGTCTAGTCATTGCCCTTCTGGTCTGTACTCTGGTTTATCAAGGTATGGTCCCTGCTTCCTCGTGACCACAGCCATTTCTCTCTGCCTTGGAACTGTAACCTGGACCTGGGTAATGGGAGGCAGAACTGCCAGATGGGACCTGTTCTTGCTCCCAGTGTTAGTACAAAGGTCCTGTGAGAACTCTTTCTGCCCATGTGTTCAGTCTCCTTACTGACCCTGGCTGCTGGGCTGCTCCTTGCCACTGCTACAGCTTCAACTGCTGTGTTCCTGGACAGCCCCCAACCCTGTGTCTTCTCTGTTTTCCTAAACTCCCCTAGGTTGGAAAAATGGCCTATTGTGATTTTTTTTGTTGGCTTTTCCACTAAGATGTCATTGTGGAAGTAGTTTTGGTGAAGCTGAAATGAAATTGTTGACCTCTCACTCTGCCATTTTGGCTCTGACCCACAACTTGTCCATTTGTACTATTTCTCAAGTTGTAAGGTTATAATCTGGGAAGTAATAGGCAGTCTTCCTCCACTTGGTCTTTCTTGTGTGGGTGATGAGGCCAAACTCTTGAGCAGTTACAGATGTTTTCTAAGGGGCTTTATGCAACCAGCGCAATGTCATCAATGTTTAGGAATACTTGGAGGACCTCTCCATCCACAGGGCATATCTTCAACTCCATCAACTATCAGTTGATTATACAGTCTCATATGTATACACACACACACACACACACACACACACACACACACACACACACACAATATAGTCAGATCACCAACATGTCAGAGCCAAGATAACAAATAGTAAAAGGTTAGAAAAACAATTTATTTTTATTGTACCTATGATTTTATCAGTATCAGGAGCATCCACTGAGGAACAATGCAGATGGGCACCTTCTCTATGTAGGCTGAGAAAGCTGCTTAGGGCAATGAGAGGTCCCTGGCAGCTATGATGAGCAGAGGTGGGGCTGGAACCCAGATCTTCTTGATTTCTGTCACTTTTTAAAGTTTTAATGATAGTTTTGTTTTTACATTGCAGACATTTATGGATTACTTCCATCCTGTGAAAAGTCTTTTGTAATAAAGTAAGACGATTAAGCAAAAACTAAAAATACAGTGATAATATCTGAAAGTTAAATAATGAGATAAAATTTTACTCCACTTACCTTTAACTTTTGTTCATTTAAAAATTTTTATGTTCTGTATTTTTCCTCATCTTCATTATTTATCTTTCCCTCCTGTCTATTTTAGACTTTCATTTTTTTAACTGGTGGCTTTATACCAATTTAATCCTTCTTTAGTCTCTTCCTCATGGAATTAAAGCTTCTAAGGTACCGATTTTGGGATCCTTCTTCTAAACAGTTTCCATGTTATTGTTCTGTGGATGTTGTCCCCTGGACTCTTTTTTTCTGTTGTGCCTCACTCTTAGGAAAAAACCAAACAATTCATGAAGGTGACAGAGAGGATATTGTCCCATGATAGGAATTTTCCTTAGTTGTGTAGTACATTATTAATTTTTGCCTTCCTCCTGGTCATTTTTTCCCATTTGCCTTGAAATTTCCTTTCTGGGTCCATATCCTCCCATTCTTTTGGGTGTCATTTAATCCCAGTTGCTCTGGTTTCCTTTTTCCTGAGTGGTTTCTCTGAGCACCAAATACTTGCAGATTGTAACATTCCCATATCCTTTATAGAATATCTCTTTTCTCCCCAGGGAGCATTGCTCAGTGGTACCCCCTCCCACCTCTGAATTAAGATTTTCCTCTTTCTTTCCCCCTTTCAGTCTCTCCCTTTGCATCTTTCTCCAGTATCCTGTAGGTTTTCTGTTTCCTGAGAGACTACAGGAGTTAATTTTTCCTTCATTGGTAACCTTTAACTTGGTTAGGATACATCATTTATTCCCCTCTGTCTTCTTCCTTCTCTCTTTCCTTTTATGTACCTTTCCACTTGGTAATTTAGTCCTGTAAAAAACATTCATTCACCTGTAGGTGAGGTTTAGTCCATGATGTTTCAGGCTTGTTTCTCAGCTATCACTTCTGTTTGACTTCTGCTTTTACAAAAGCTTGTCACCTCGTGTGTATTTAGAAAGAAATTTCTTAATGGTCTCTCTATTGTTACTTGGTTGCTGTTTTTCTTGGTTGCTGTATTTGTTTACCCTTCTTATGTTTCTGTTGTCTGAGTTGTTCGAGAAGAAAACAGTTTCTTCAGGTCTGCTTTTCTTTCTAGGAATGTTTTGAATGTCTCCTTTTTATTGAATGTCTTTTTTCCCCCGACCATTAATGTTGAGACGTAGATTTGCATGGTAAATCACCTTGGGTTTTATTTTAATCTCCTTTGCTTTTAGTAACACAGTCCATTCTCTCCTAGAATATGTGGTGGGTGCAGAATAATCTTGGATTATTCAGATTTCTTTTATTTTTGAAGGCTTTTCTCCTGGTCACTTGGAGAACTTGTTTTTCAGTAAAATTGTTAAATTTAGTCATTGTCTTGGAGTTTGCAAGTTGGGATTTCTTTTCTGTAGATGATTTATATATTCATTTGTTTTCTGTGTTTAGAAGTTATGGGTAGTCTTCTTGTATTATTTTTTACATTATGGTGTTCAGATTTTTTTGATTTGTCATGTTCTTTTTTGTTTTTTTCAACCAAAGGCAGAGTTTATTAGAATATCTGCCATATAGGCCAGACTCTTAAGGAATTTGAACGTTAGCGAGCTGTTGGCTAGATTAGAAGAATCTGAGCAGTGGCTAGATTTTAAGAATCTGAGTACTTTAATGGAGAGAAGATTTGGGGTGACTAGAGGAGAGGTCACAGGAAGATCTGGATGGGAGTGGCTGGTAAGCTGAGGCGAACAGAACGCCTGGGACCTGGACCATGTGGCCAAGGGAGAATGGAGTCTAGATAGGATTAAGGATGGGAAGTGGCTGGGGAGGGGGAAGGGGTACATCTGGAGGTAATAGACGATGGAGGGCTAGATAACAGAATTGGGAGATTGGGCATAGGTGATAATGAAAGGCCATTTGATAGGATTATAGCCTCAGGCAAATGCCAGAGATTTGGTCTTGTGGGAAAGTCCAGGGTTTTTCCTTTTTGGGGTCCAGAGCCCATCCTCATCATTGTCCCCTTAGACAAATGAGACCCAAATTCTTTTGGGGTAAGAGACAAAGGTCTTGACTTCTGAAACCGCTTCCTGCTGGCAAGGGGTGTAGAGCTGTCCCTGCCTCAAGGGGGTCCCAAAGAGGAGGTTGACTGGAACTGAGCACAGGCTGCATCCAAGAAATGATGGGGGGACATTGGCTGGTGCCTGCTGTTTGCTACCAACTGTAGGTGAATGGGTTGTAGTCTGAAAGGCACAAATCTGACAGGAAAGACTGTAGGGCCCAGATGTGACAGGATAAAACATCCTTAGCTCTGTTTGGATTCGGATAATTCAGTTTTCCAACCATGTAGTATCACATCTACCCCATAGCCAGGCTCAGGAATAGCCAGGATGGGTAATATTCCTTTTCAAAGGAAATTGGGGAAACTGAGCCAGGAGGATCCCATCTTAGACTGAGACTAAGATTATCCTCTCAGCTTTTCCTGATGCTGACTTCCCATCAGCCTCCCATTCTCTGAGTAGCTTGTGGCATTTCTCTCAGATGGTAGATTACTGATTATCAATGGATTATGATCCATCAGACAGCTCAAAATAAAATCCTAGGAGGTTTTACCTCAAACAGCAAGTTTCACTAATCACAGCTTAGGAGAAACTTTTTCAGGATTTATGCCTCAAATTTAAATTCGTCCTGGTGTAAAAAGCCAATTGTTAGAGATTATTTCTATACACTTGGAAATTCTCAGCACTACAAATCCCAAACAAGCTTTTTGGCAAGCTTACACATTAAAACAATAACCAACAATAATTATGAAAGGTTGCTTGACATAACTGATACAAAATGTTCACCAGTTTGAAACTTGAAACAAACCCATTACCCACCAGGCCGCTTCAGTTTTGTTAAATGCATTTCCAAATCACTTTACACGGAGATTCAACATCTCATCACTAACAGTTAAAACCACAACTTTAAAAGAGCGTGCTTACCCAAGTTCGGAGGCCAGCTTTTTTACCTTGAGCAGGATGTGTGGAGCCTGGGTGATGCTTCCAGGCAAAGGTTGCCCCAGGGCCCAAGGCCATTGCCAATGGGACCCAGGCTGTAGAAGGCGAATTCAGAAGTGCAGGGAGGAGGGAGTATGAAACTCTCTTCTATGAGAAGGATTAACAGATACCTTCTTGACTCAAGGGAAGGGAGTGGAAGAAGGGAAGTGACTAGGGTTGTAAGGAGGTGTTTTCAAAACTCCTTAATGACTGTCGATCACAAAACTTCCAGAATCTGCTAAGATATTTTTAGCTATTCTAACTTTTCCCTGTAACCTCCATGGAGGAGAATTCAGGGGTGTAGAGGGAAGGGAGTAAGTAAGCCTAAGGGACCAAAAAGTACCTGTAGTTTTCCCAATTCCCTAGCGCTGAGAGAATTGACAGAATTGGACATTCACTTCTGGATAGGGTGTCTGTCCTTGTCTTCTATGCTGCGGAAGGTGTACCCGGCCCATGCTCTTGAACCAAACCAGTGGACCGAGATCCTGAGAGCATCAGGTTGAGAGTGAGACAGTCTCATAACTGTCTGCTCGAAAAGTACCTCCAAGCCTTCCTAGGTGCTTGGAGAGTGACCCCCAATTGCAGGGCAGGAAAGAAGGGGGGGCTTACATACCTTCCAGTCTTGGCTGGAGAAGAACTTGAGGTTAGGCAGCTTCCCTGTATGGGCCACCAAAATATTGAGGTTTAGGGGTGCTGAGACCCCAAAATCATGACACATGGGTCCTGTCCGAATGAATTCGACCAAAGACAAGGTTGATTAGAACAACTGCCATATTGCCTAGACTCTTAAGGAATCGGAACATTACTGAGCTGTTGGCTAGATTATAAGAATCTGAGCCTGTCGTGTTCTTTTGGGAAACTTATATTCCTTAAATTGTCTCTGCACATCCTGTCTTCAAGGATATTTTACTTGTATAGGGATAATACTTTCTTTTAATGTTAGCTGCTTTTTCATTCTCTTTTTCCATATTGTCCTTCACTTTTGTGTATTTATATCTTCACTTAGTTATTTTCTCTTTTGTTGCTTTGGTGAGACTTGTGAATGTGGACATAAGTGTTTCTATTCTCCCAATTACTTCTGCTGTGTGGGCCACAAATTGTGCTTTTACAATTTTCATTCCTTGTTTAAAGCATTGAGGAACATCCTGCTATGATCCTCTTCTCTCTTCGGGAGTCCTCTCGCTCCTCTCCCTTGTTGCTAGCTGTTACAGTTGTGTCCAACTCTTTGTGACCCCATTTGGGGTTTTCTTGGCAAAGATACTGAAGAGAGTTGTCATTTCCTTCTTCAACTTGTTTTACAGATGAGAAACTGAGGCGAGTAGGGTTAAGTGACTTGCCTAGAATTACAAAACAAATGAGGCAAGTAGGGTTAAGTGATTTGCCCAGGGTTACCAAACTGCTTAGTGTCTGAGGCTGGATTTGAACTCAGGAAGATGAGTCTTCTGACTCCAGGCCTAGTGCTGTATGTACTGCAGCACACAGCTGCCCTCTCCGCTACCTTATGAAGTGTTGATTCTTACAATATTGGTTTGTAGGTGTTTGAACTTTTTACCTGATCCTTAGCCCATATTCCTTTCTGTTATTAATATTTTCCTTGTTGGCTTATCTGCTTATACTCAAGGTCTTTAATTGAATTTTCTCATTCCTAAGATTTTTGGTAATTTTAGTAATTTGGTAATTTTTTTTTCCTTATAGACTCCTCTTGCTCACTTATTCCCCTCTGAGTGTGCTTTTCCTAGGGATTAGACCTCAAGGCTATCTTGGCCTCCTCTCATGCCAGACAATTCACAGTTCACTGGCCTCGATTTCTGCCCCAAGTAACTTCTAGAGGGACAGAATTGGCTTTAGTTGCATGCTGGTCTCTTTCCTTCAGGCTTAGTGGAGTGCCACACCTGAGTTTTGCCCTAGTTCCTCTGCTCCTTAATTCCTTGACTGAGCTCTCGTATGATACTGGATTCTGTGATGCTGTTGTCCCAGTTGGAACAGGCTTCTTCTGCCTTTTGATTTTCTGAGGCTGGATGGAGAGAGTGAGAGGATAGAATTGGTCAGCTTGTGCAGCTCTGCTGCCAGGGCATGGTGGGCCATGGTGGGAGAGGGTGCTAAGTGAGCGCGTTGGGGGATTGTGATTAGCCTTCTCTGCTGTGGGTTTGTTGACTTGTGAGCTCTCTTGGTTTCTTGGTGTGCTAGGCAGTGGAGGCAGCTGAAATTGCTTTAACTGTTGTGCAGAAATCCTATTTTGGGGAGGTTTGGGAGGTCTTGAAGATCAGAAAAAATTTCTAGTCCCATTGCCCTGAAATGAAAGTGTATGCAACACTTGACATCTGTAGCATGACCCCCATTAAAAAATGATTCTTTTTTTAATGAACAGAAATCTGTTTTCTCTGCCTCCTATACCCTAGCCCGTTGAAAAATAAAATGAAAGTAATTCCTTGTAATAAATATTCATAGTCAAGAAAAACATTTTCCCTCATGTGAAAATATATTTGTCTCCTTTTGCCCCCTAAATCTGTCACTGCTCTGTAGATGGAGAGTATGTTTCATCATCAGTCTTTTGAAAACTTGGATAACTATCGTATCGATTAGAGTTGTTACAGCTTTCAAAGCTGCTTGTCTGTACAATGTTATTGCTAATGGTTCTTCTGGTTCTGCTCATTTCATTGTTCAGCAATTATAAAAGTCTTCAGAAATATTTGTTTTATAATGTTGATGTTATAGTAAAATTGTTCTGGTTCTGCTTACTTTACTCTTCATCAGTTCATATATGTCTTTCCGTATCTCATTGAAATTATCTATTTCTTCATTTCTGATAGCGCATCAACAGTATTCCATCCACTGTCACATACCACAGCTTATTGAGCCATTCCCCAATTGATGGACATCTCTTTAGTTTGAATTTTTTTTTTTGCCACCACCAAAAGAGATCTTTTTTCCTCTTTCTTTGCTCTCTTTTCATAGAGACCTAGCAGTGGTATAGCTGGGTCAAAGGGCATTCATAATTTAGTACCTTTTTGTGTAGTTCTAAGTTGTTTTCCAGAATAGGCCCATCGGTGTATCTGTCTTCCTACAGCCCCTCCAGCACCTACAATTTCCCTTTTTTGTCGTCTTTGCCATTATGAGTGGTGTGAGGTCGAATGTCAGAATGGCTTTAATTTACTTTTCTGTCACTAGTAGTGATTTGGAGCATTTTTTCATGGGGTTATAAATAGTTTGGGTTTCTTCCCTTGAGTACTGACTTTGTATCTTAGATGACTTATGAATTGGAGCATGGCTCTTCTTTTTATAAATTTGAATCTATTCCTTATTTGTCTTATGTAGCATTCCAGTCATTATGTCATATAACCTCTAGAAAAAATAAACAATCAAAATGAAAAAAAATGACATGTCAGGAAAAGCATTTATTTTATGTAGGCTAAAATGATTTCCCTTATAAAAAGGCTGTCCTTGGAATATGGTTGGGCCAGAGGTTTACAGACATAGAAAGGGCAATCTGTGGGGAATGGATATTCCTGAAGTTCCTAAAATCTGGGTGGCACAGCGGATAGACTGTTGAACTTAAGAACCAGGAAGAGCTGAGTTCAAATTCTGCTTTAGATACTTAGGATACCGTGTGCTGTCAGTACGAGTAATTTAACCTCTCTGAGCCTCAGTTTCCTCATTTGTAAAATGAGGATAATAATAACACCTACTTCACAGGTATGTTTTGAGGATTTAACGAGTTAACGTGTAAAGTGTTTTGCAAACCTTAAAGTGTCATATAAAATGTTCACTGTTGTTTTATGTGACACAGTCTTACTGTCCTGCAAGACATCTTTCTGACCCAGCATTGCTTCCCTGGAGAATGTAGAGGCAAAAAGTTGCAACCTTTGTTTTTAGTGACTTGTATCCTTTTAGTCCTATTTTAAGTAAAGTTATTTTTATTGAATCTTATGGTCTGTGAACGTTTTATTATGTTCTAATCTGCCTGAATCACTGACAAGCCTGAGTGAGAGAGCTGACCCAGAAAGCATTTGAAACAACTCAAGGCTGAACAAGTATTTTTAAACAAATAGAATGCAAAAGTGTGTTTAAGTATATTTTAAGCATAATGAAAAATGTACAACAGAAATGACATCATTATAATAATTGTTTTTACGAAAGTTTAACTGATATAAATCAGTTGCTATATAGAATGGGGACCACAAGAGCCTAAAAAATTCCTAGTTCAGCTTTCTAGGGGATGGGGTGTGTGTGTGTGTGTGTGTGTGTGTGTGTGTGTGTGTGTGTGTGTGAAATTTCTTGCCAGAAAACACAGATTTAGAATATGAACTCATTTGTAAACTCTTACAAAGAAGAATGATTGATGATTATGCTTTGCCTTAACAGAGAGAATTGGAGGAGGGCAGAACCAGTTTAAAGGAAGCTTGGCCAGAGCTCTATGTAATCAAGTTGTCCTGAGGGCCTTTAAGGGTGAAGATGGAAGGAAGAGAACAAGCAGAAGAACAATGGACAGTATCTGCAAAGATTTTTAAAACAAATGGTTTACCCTACGAAGGGCAGTAGAGCTGCTTCCCTTGGATTTTAGCATCGTCATCCTGGTTGTACTTATGGAGGAGGGGTGAACGGCACCAAAAGGAACCGAACCAAGAAAAGCCGACCAAGGTGGACCAATGTGCACGGAAGCTGTCCGTGCTGGAGGCGGCCCAGTGTGGAGAATGCCGAGGGATTGATTCACAAGGTGTCTGAAAGTGGGGAAGATACGAAAGGCATGGAAAAATTCTGAGGCATTGTTAATAATGAAGAATTGTGATTGAGAGAATATCAGCTGGTGCACTCTGCATGCCTACTCTGCTGATTATGGGGAATCGCTCTGAGAGTCATTTACACACCCACCAGGGGTGTCCTTGGTGAAAGTGTCAGTGGGGAGCCTGCAGGCCTTTATAAGCAGTCACAAAGCTCAAACTGGAGGAGACCTCAGAGGCCATCAGGACCAGTCTTCTCATTTTAACATGAGGAAACAGCTCAAGGAAATCAGGTGACACGTTCAGGTCAGAAAGGTAATAAGCCTCAATGATAGGATTTGGACCTAGGGGTCTGTGACTCCTGAGCCAGTGTTCTGTCACTGTACTGTGCTAGAAGAGAATAGTAGAACATCCTGGAAAGCTAATGTGATGTTGGCCTGCATTAAAAGAGAGTGTTCACATGTAGCCCGGAATTAGGAAGCGTAAACCTTTGGCTCTCTGCCCTGGTGGACCACCTCTGGAGCACTGTGTTCAGTTTTGGGCTCCATGTTTTAGGAACAATATTGATAAGCTGGAGAATGTCCAGAGGAGGGCGGCCAGGATGGTGAAAAGCCTAGAATTAGGCCCACATAAGGATCAATGGGGAATGTTTAGCCTGGAAAAGAGGAATTTTAAGAGGAGCAGGCTTGCCTTTGAAGGGCTCTTCTGTGGAGGAGGAATAAACCTCGTTCTGCTGAGTGCTGGAGGGCAGAACCAGGAGCCCCAGGGGGAAGCTACTAAGAGGTAAAATTAGTCTTGATATGAGGAAGAACTTGGTAGCTTTTAAACCTATCCACCAGTAGAATGGTCTGCTTTGGAAGGGGATGGGCTCCCCTTCCTTTGAGGTCTTCAAGCAGAGTCGTATGACTCACTAGGTACCTTGTATTGGGTTTGACCTGGACTGGTTGGCCTTGGACGTCCCTTCTAACTTGAAAATCCTGGAATTCTGGTTCTGGGATTCCCATGTGACTAATAAGGAACCAGTTTAGAGAAGTGAAGGGACTTGTCCACAGTCATGTGGCTACCCAGGTGTGGCCAGAACTGGAACCCAGGCGTTGGGACTCCCAAGTTCAGGTCTCTCCTATAAGCTGTGATATGCATAGTTGGGCAAAGGAAAGAATTGTTCCTGCCGTCTGTGCACCACCCTGACAGTTCTGGCAAAGCCCTGGAGCGAGAGGGGATGGGAGTGGATGGCAAGGCAGTGACACCTGGTTTGTCTCTGGGCAGGCTTCATGCAGTGTTAGTAGAGCTTAGTCCACTGACTGGGGATCTGCCTGAGGAGGACCCTCAAAGAGGCAGGGGGATGGTGGTCACATGACCGTTTTAGGGGTCTCCCAGGTACCCAGTGACTTCTTTTTGAGGATGGGACCCTAGGGATCACATTTTTACTTTGAGGCCCCAAATACGTATTTTCAGTGAGTGTGACAGTTTTTGTTGTTGTCCTCCTTACCCCCGAAGAGAAAAGTCAGCTAGAATTAAAGCCGGGGAGCATGTTCTCTGGCTTTTTCTTTTAGCCCAGTCAGTGAAAGGATGAATGAGGGCAAGGTGTACAGTCAATAGCTTGCAGTGATTTTTGCAAATCTGATTCCCTTCAAACTTTTGTCCGGACTGTCTGACTTTCCAGATAGATGGAGTGTGTGTGTGTGTGTGTGTGTGTGTGTGAGAAACTTGAAACCAGCAGTCAACTATACACATGGTTAGGCTAGCCCATAGAGAGTTTAGTTTCCAAACATGAGGAAAGAAGGAGCACCTGGTCCTGGTCCACAGCAGTGGTGACTTCAGTCCTTGGTTAGTCCTGAGAAGACACACATCCCACACACTCATCATTTCAGTGAAGAGAAAGGAAAGGGTGTCCATTATGTCCATCTGGGATTGAATCTAGCAGTAGATAGTGGAGAAGGCCTTGGACTGGGTACCAAGAGATGTAGAATTATTGGAGGCAGCGTGGTTCAGTGAGAAGAGGATTGTATTTGGAGTTAGAGGTTCTGCATTTGAATCCCACCGGTGCAACTTAACTACTCGTGTGACCCTGGAAAAGTCACTGTCCTGGGGCCTTCCTTTCTTCAGTTGTAAGGTGAGGGGACTGGTCTGTGTGTTCTCTTAGGGTTCCTTCCAGCTCCCGATGTAGTATCTTACAATGAGCTTTGTGCCTTTGGACCAGTACTTTGCTTCTTGGGCCTCGGTTTCTTTCTCTGTTACTCTCTTTCTGAGGTTGGCTTAGTTTTCAAGGTCTTCCACAGTCTGGCTCCATCCTCTCTTTGTGGCTGTATTTCATTTTTCCCTTTATGTAGTGTGGTGTAGAAAGAGTACTGGACTTGAAGTCAGCAGGGCCCGTGTCTGAATCCCCTTCAGTTGGTGATGGGCGAGACAACCTCTCTGAGCCTCTTTTTCCTCATCTGGAAAGTAGAGATGATAAGGGGCAGCTAGGTGACACAGTGGATAGAGTTTCGGCCTTGGAGTCAGAAGGACCCGAGTTCAAATTTGAACTTAGACACTTGACACTTACTGGCTGTGTGACCCTGGGCAAGTCACTGAACCCTAATCGCCTCACCAAAAAAAAAAAAAAAGAAAAGAAAATAGGGATGATAATACCATAGACTCACAGGGTTATCGTGAAGCTCAAATGTAATAACGTATATCGAGTGCTTGCAAAGTTTAAACTGCTACGTAAAAATTAGCCGTTAGCCCTTCCACAGTGTAACCAAACTACTACTCAGTATTGCTGGGTTCCATTTTTCCCCCTTCCTCTCCCCTGTTCCTTCATCTGACTGTTGAAATCCTGCTTTCCTTTAAGGTGGGTAGGCAGGTCACAAGCTTTCACTGAGGGCTTCCTGCGTATCAGGCACTGTGCTGAGTGATGGGGATGCAAAGACAAGGCAAAAGACAGTCCTTGCTCCAGGAGAGAAGATAGGTAAGGGGCAGGTAGGGATGAAGAGGCGTGAAGCATGGTGGCCCGAGGGGCTGCTCCCCACGTGGAGGTATCCAGGTGCTGAGGGAAGGTGCAGGTATGAAGGCGCCCGAGGGCTGGCCAAGCCAGAAAATCAGAAGCTTGGAGAGAGTGGGCTCGGATGAGGTGGTGTCTCCTCTATGTCAGCTCCTCGAGAAGGAAGGAGAGCTCTCCTGCAGCTCTTGGTTTCTCACTTTGATCCCTCTGTATGGACTGTGCTTGAACTTGGCTTAAGCTTATTTGCATACCTCTCTCACCCTGCTTACTAGACTGTGTGATCCTGGAGGGGTCAGAGCCAGGATTGAGCACATTTCTCTTTTTATCCTCAGCGTCTTGCACGAGAGTTTGCCCTTTGTGGTGTCCGTGATTTCCTTGGCATGGATACTCTGTTCACTGATGGCTAAAAAAAAAAAATTGAAAAAAATTTGCTAAGTATGGACCTAAGTATATGCTAAGTAAGTAAGATGTGTCTGATGCTCAAGGATTAGTCTGAGTTTGGGTGAAGCTTCGCATGCTGTTGGCTATAGAGCAATTACTTTTTGGGCAGTAGTAACTCCTGAAGACTGTCTACTGAGGCTTAGAGGGAACGCTCCTACTGATGAGCTGCAGATCCTTGGCGTATTGAGTACATTCATATGTTACATAAGGTATGAGGAGCTCCTATTCCCCCGAAGCCCTTTAAAATGAAGAGTGGATTGCTGGGACGCTGGGAAATGTTAGAATTTGGACTTGAGCTGGAGGAATCCTGGTAAATATTGAACATCTGGCTCTCTGAAGCTTACTGCACACAGGCTTAATTTGCATTTTAACATTTTCCTCTATCACTTAAGTCCAGATAAACAACAAAACAATAAATCAAGCCCTGGTTTGTATCTTCTGTGGGTTTCTGAGGCGTAAATGCTCACACTGAACATGTAACAGTAAGCTCCTGTGAGCCGGCCTGAGCTGGCTCCAGCACGTCTCTGACTTGAACTGAGGCCCTTCTGATGCTGCATCCGGAATACTGTCTATTTCTGCCATCTGGAGCATCAACACTTCTTATCCCATGTCATTCTTCTCTGTGGTAGGCCCTGAGGTAGCTGTTGAATTGGCCCTGTAAAATGAGGCTGGTCTTGATGATTACTGAGGCCCATTTTATCTGTATGATTCTGTAATGGTAGAGATTCTAGATTGTAGGTGGTGGGAAACACGTCTTTGGGCAGAGGGATTTTTCAGCACTACTCTTCTTATGTAACTAGCCAGTTCTCACCATGTTCTAGACTGCCGGTCTTTATCTCTAGTCCCTTAGATTAGGAGCCCTCAGGGTGAATTTCAGATCTGTGAGATTCCTTCCATGTCTTACATTCTCTGTTCTAAGACCACTTCCAGCCTGACGTTTGAGGGCATCTTGTTCAGTGCTGAGCTTGGGAGTTAGGAACTTCTGAGTTCAACTCTTGCCTCAGATACTTACTAGCTTTGTGGCCCTGAGCAAGTAACTTAACCTCTGTCTGCCTCAGTTTCCTTATCGTAGAGTGAGAACAATAGTACTTTACAGGGTCACTGTGAGGATAAAATGAGATAATATTTGTAAAGCATTTTATATCCTTAAAATGCTATAAATGTTAGCTCTCATTATTTCTAAAATGGAGCTCTGAACTTAGATTCTGGAAAAGTTGGGTTAGAATCCATCCTAAGACACTTATTAGCTGTGTGACCCTGGGCAAGTCACTAAGCCTCTCAGCTTCCATTTCCTGCTCTGTAAAGTGGAGCTAATAGCACTTACTCAGAATTGTTGTGAGGATCAATGATATAATGATATAATGCAAATGTTTTGCAAACCTAAAGCACTATATAAAGGTTAGTTATTATAATTGTTATTCACTCTAACAAAGTCCCTTCCAGCTGTGACCTTCTATGCCTTAAATGTTTTTTCTAATTCAGACAGAATTAGAGGCAGCTAGGTAGTACAGTGGTTACAACACTAAGCCTGGAGAAAGGAAGATCTGAATTCAAATCTGACCTCAGACATTCACTAGCTGTGTGACTCTGGGCAAGTCACTTAATCGCTATTTGCCTCAGTTCCTTCATCTATAAAATGGGGATAAAAATAGCACCTACCTCCTAGCTTTGTTAGAGATAATAATTGTAAAGTGCTCAGCACAGTTCCTGGCACATTGTAAGCATTATTTAAATGTTAGCTACTATTTCTATTAAATATTCTATTAGTCTGAGCTAAAAGGAACTGATTAGTTTGATGATTTGGCTGATACCTCAAAGAAACAAGGGAGTGTTACCAAAAGGAAGATGTGGGCCAGAACAACTGATATTTATTAATAAAGCCATGGTCCAAAAACTTCCTCAAAGGTAAGCTAATACAGGGAAAGGAAGACTGCCGAGATAGCCAAATAAGTATTTATTGAGTGTTTGAGAGGAAATTCTGGTCCTGGGTCCCTTGAAAGGCTAGAGGGACAGGAGGAGGATTTTGTGGGAAGACAGCGGAGGCTGGGAAGGCGGAAGTGGCTTGCACTCTGCTGGCGGCTGCCCAGGGTTTCAGCATGGTGGAGTGGGGCCTGTGCAGAGCTTGTTGGGGTAGTGAGCATACTTGTGGTTGTAGGTGCTGAGGTTGTCTCTGAAGCACAGCGTGGCATTCTTGTCACACTCACAAGTCAGCCTTTGGCAAGAAGTTCTGCCCCCTGAAAGGGGAAGGGAAACAGAAAGGAGGGAAGACTTAATGCCCTTGGGCTCTGACCTTCCCAAGCAATTATAAGAGGCGTCTGCTCGCTGTTGTAGAAGGCTTTCATCTGCCACTTCTGTCTCATGGCAATCCCCCATGACTCCCTGCCCTTCTCCCCCTCCTTCACCTACCGCAGATGATGCCGTTCTCTGTGATAGTAAAGTTGTACTTTTCCATTTTGGGGTCACAGCCTAGCTTATTCATCCTTCCATAGCAGCAGTCATGGGCATGGCAGCACCTGGTGGGGATAGCAGCAACCTAGGTGGAGTGTGTAAGGACTAGGGGGAGAGGAGTCTGGGTGCAGGGATCTTCTCAAGGGACACTGGCTTACAGAAACTCTCATTTCCTGAGAGGTCCTTTAGGGAAGGCAGTGGCTAATTGTAGGAGTTGAAGGGATTCTGGTAAAAAGGGGGAAATCTAGTTTCTTCTTCCCAGACCTCCTCATGCCTGGGTCCTTACCAATCTGTCTCATCCACAGGCCATTTGGAACCACCGATGCCACAGTAGCAGCCGTAGTCATTGTACTCCAGAGCTGACTTCCCCGTCAGCCTCTCGATCATGAGCCCAAACTGTAGTAGGTTCCCACTGGACAGGGGCACCGCTAAAGAGGGAAAGCTGAGGACAGCTGAACCTGCCACAGGTCCCCAGCCAGCTGCCCTGCTGGAGGGGCCCCAGCCCGTGGCCTGGCCCTCCTTATTCTTATAAGCAGGGCCATGCATCTGAATTTTGTTGGGCACATCTCCTTAATATCACCCCAGTCACTCCCACATTTCATTAATTGTCTCTCCAAGTGTGACCCCATGTGTCTTTTCAAATATCACCCCTCATCATCTCTCCGCAGATACCACCGCCATCTTCATGGAGTGTATTCATGATCATTTCCTTGGTTGTTATCCCTAAATCTCCCCTGAAAAGCTCTTCAGAGTCAGTTGCCACCCTAGCATGTCTCTAATCACCTCATCGAGTACCGTCCCCAAGTCTGTCGTTTCCCCAAACCTTTTCAATTGTTTACCCTACCACCTTCCATTCTCTCCTCAAACTGCTTTTTGTGTACTTCCCCAAATGCAGTGGTCACTAATGATGGGGGTGAATCTTTTTTAGGGCAGAAGGTGGAGGTCCATGAAGCAAAAAGGGATGTTAGCATTCCATGGCAGAACCCACCCACAGGGATGGAGACTACTTTGTCTTCCCAGATTAATATGACTTTCCCTGCTGGCACAGGGGAGCAGAGCCACTGATGCAGGGTCCTGGTCTTGGGCTACTTCCCACCTCTGATGATTTAGTCCAAGCCTATGAGGAGTGGCCTCAGACCTCAGGAAGAAAAGATGCTTTTGGGAGGTCTTTCGACTCTCCCTGGTGGGGCAGTGTGTGTGGAGGTTCTCCTCACCTGTCTTTTTTACATCCTGGCTCATAGATTAAAAGGAGTTAGAATTGCAGGGAGCCTTAGAGATCATTTCGTTAAGAGCGTTAGTTAGTGATCTTAGACAAAGAATGTTCAACCTTGAAGAGGGACCATAGACTTAGACTGTCAGGACCAGAACATCGTCTAGTACAAGTCCCTCATTTTATAGATTGGAAGAAGACCCAAAGAAGTAACATGTATTGTTCAAAATTACACAGCCGGTTAGTTGGAGACCTAACATTAGAATCCAGGTCCCTGACTGAGTGTAAGACTGTGTGGCACACTAAGCTAGTTCCTTCCTGCTCACTCCCTGGTGCAGTGGCTGAGCCCACAAGGGCAGGACTTCCCTTTGGTGAACATGGAGGGAGTGCTGGGTTCTCCAGGGGGATTGAAGGAAGTTGAGAAAACCACCACTCCAAGGGGTTTGGGGAAGAGAGAGTCACTTACCTAGGAGGCAAAGGAAGAGCAGAATGGGTGGAGGCCTCATCCTGGTGGCAAGAGTGAAGATGAGAGGAAGGGGAACCAAACAGGAGAAGGAAAGTGTTAGTCTCAGATCTGGAACCTTTCCTCTGCTGTCTCAGGCTCCTCTCTGATTAGTTAAGTACCCAGATCCAGTCCACTCCCTGTCATTAATCTCCAGGTCCTGAGTGATGCAATAATCCTTCCAGCTCTTACGCCTGGGAGTCAGGCCTGTTATCAGAGGGGAGTCAGGGTGTGGTCAGGGGCCCTGTGGCGCTCTGCTTTCCATCTGCAAATTTTCTCCGTTTACTGAACATTTTCGTCCTGGACGCCATCACCCCTACTCCAATGTACTAGAAATTCTCTCTGCTCTATTTCCATTCATGAATCATAAGCTCTCCAAGGTACTGATTGGGAATTGAATGAAAAGGTTGTGTGATGTGGCCCAGGTTCACCAGTTCAGCTGGGTCAGCTCAGTGTTGGTCTTGCTACAGTTCCAACTTCCCTAGCCGATGTGAGGTGAAGGCTCTGAGCTTGGCCTGATGAGTTTCTTTATTGCTCTCTTCCGAACACATTCTTTAGCCTAACAGCAATGCAGTCTGAAGGCCCCAAGGTGTTACACAGGGGATGATCTCCAAATGTCCATGTGGTTTAGCTTCCTCAGAAATGCTGCCTGCCCCCTGTGTTGGCTAGCACGCTCTCCTGGGCCAGAAGTGGTAGTGTCCATCTTGTTGCTCTTTGCCCTGGGTGATATGAAGTATGGGAATATTGGCAGAGAAACCTCCTGCCTGGATGCCACGTGGAGGAGGACCATTGCGTAGGCTTCTTGGTTTGTCATATTTCTCTCCCTATTTTACCTTCCCCTAAACTCAAACATGGACAGAATAAAGGGGACATTGTGAGGACGACCAGCAGTAGTGATTGTGACCAGGCTGACGGTCTTGTCCACTCTTGCTCTGCTTGGGGCCTCTTTCTCCTTCCTCTGACCTCCAGGCCAAGACCCTATTCCATCCAATTCACTCTATTTTACAGCAGTCTGGAATCAAAGTACAAATATAGTCATAAGCATATTAAGCTTACAGAGTGTCTTTTCCATCTAGAGGCCAGAGAGATGATTTAGTGTAGGGATGGCTTGCTTTTTCACCATTCACATTCTCCTACCTTGGCCTTGGGATTCAGGAACACAGGAGGAATAGGTTGAGGCCAGCTAGGTCTATGCATGGAAACATTTTCAAGGACAGACAATTGGATCGGACTTGTCAGAGAAGATGAATTCTCTAAATTCTATTCAACCTAGTGGACTAGTATCATTCCTAATCAGATTTGGGCCTTGGAAGGAGCTGCTGAAGACTATTTTGCTCAGCTAAGTAGTACAGGCCATATGGAAGCCATTTAGGGTTAATGGTTTGAATCCAATACTGTATCCTCAGCAAAGCATTGACGCATAGTCTGGAGCCCTCCCACATCTTGCTCATAATGATGCCTCATGGTCTTGGATCCCCTTTTATCTCAGTCACTTCATTTTATAGGTGAGAGGAACAGGGGTCGAAAGGGGCTAAGCCGCCTTCTAGAGATCACACAGCCGGAGACTCTGAGTCAGACTCTGGAGCTGGGCTGTAGCTATTGCTTACCATTTGCTTTTTAATTTTAATGAGGGCACCTCACCCTGTACTTGGCTACAAACAAGGGATAACCATGGCCCAAACTGTGAATCATTCAGGAAATATCTTCTTAACAATTTGCTACCCTTGAAGCTCAGCCTCCCACTGGGGGGTTTTCATCCAGTGCTGCTGCATAGCTAAAGCTTCACTGAGTCCTCAGGCCTGAGCTAAGATGGTGGAGCGGGGGAATATATTTCTCTGAATCACAGTGTTGGGTGCATGGGTGGGCGTGGCTTATCTCTTTAGTTTTAGGAGCATATAAAAGTTTTCCATCAAACACGAAGGCCATGAGCATTCCAGGGATGCAGGGGAGTAGAGAGACCAGAGCCAGGTAAGATGAATCAAGGCAGACTTCTCAGAAGATGTTTTGAGGTGGATTTTGGAGGAGAGGAGCGAGCTGACACAGTAAAGAGCAGAGCAGTGCAGTGCATCATGCTTAGTGCCAAGATAGTCTCCTGGCTCGGGTGAGAGTCAGGGACATGATGGAAATACAGCTGGGAGAGGAGACAGGATGCTTTATGCCCTGCTGAACTGTTGTCAACAGGTTAGAGGGACCTAGGTTGAAATCTTGACTCTGCAATTTATTGTCTGTGTGATGTTGGGTAATTTTTCTGGGCTTCCCTCTCCTCTTCTGTAAAATGAGAGAGGTTTGGATTAGATGCCCTTTAAGGTTCTTCTGAATCTGTGATCACATGATCATTTTCTGGCCTGTGAAATGAGAGGATTGGGCTAGATAATCTTCAGCTTGCTTTCCAGGCTCTACATCCTGTGACTTTTGGACTTTTCCTAAGACTGATGCACACTAGCAACTGGAAAATAGGGGTTCAGGAGGAGCTAAGGTGATAATGTCAAAGGCAGAGAGGGGGAGTGGTCAGGGGAGAACGTTGTTGCTATGTGAGGGATGGACATGGTTGAGGGAAGGGGTAGCTATGGCAGGGTCCCCTGCCTCTTTTTATTTCTAGGTCTTGTCAAAATCAGTCCATTGAATTGGCAAATCCTTCAGCCAGGAGGAATCCTTGCAGGGGTCATTCAGTCTGTTTTCAAACTATTTTCCACCCATTTAATGTCTAGTGGATAGAGGGTCTTAACTTCTTTTAGGGAAGTTAATCCAGGAGGTTAGTAGATTTTTTTTTTAAAATCTCTTCCTCTCCTTAGCACCTCAACTAATAACTAGATAATAACCCTAGCCTTCAGCACACACCCTCACCTGCCAGTAACTATCCCTGGATGGGAGCACCGACGATGGGTTGGAAAAATAGATAGGGATATATCATTGAATGATACCATTTTATACCTAATGCCTGACTTTATCAAACACTAGAATTCTGTTCTCCCCCTACTTAGCCAGAGTCCCTGGGCAGAGCCTTGCCCGAGGTACTTATTGTAGCGCTTGACACCAGGATCACAGGATTATAAAACTCCAGCTGGAAGGGATGTCAGAGGTCATTGAGTCTAACTACCTTAATTTACAGGTGAGGAAACTCTGGTGCAGGAAGGCAATTGACTTGTCTAAGGTCACAGAGGTAAGTAAGCAGCAAGAGGTAGATTTTAAACCTAGTTTTCTAGACTAATAATTTTTTCATTTCTTAGGGTCTGAGTGGCAACTATTTTGGACATGGCATCACTTGGGCAAGAATGACAGGTATAGACTCCAGGGACAAGACATAGAACATAGCAGTGACATGTGATCAGTTTTTTTCTAAGACGGGCCAATTGGGAAGCAAAAGGATGTTGGTGATTTGATAGAAAACGAGAACGTCAGCACTGGAGGGGACCTCAAAAGTCTTCTTGTCCACTTTCTAACTGAACCAGGAAGTAGTATGCTAATGTTCCTCAATATTAACTTAAGCTTGGGCAAAATACTTTTTTTTTTTTATTATGCATGGTAAAGTCTGGGATAGATAAAATATAAACTCTCCCACCTTAAAATTAAGTAATTGTGTTAAAAATGATCAAAAATGATAAAAACAGAGAAATACAGTTCTGTGGACTATCAGAAATGCTTTGTGTCTCAGGAATCTCAGGTTGTCATCTGTCCTAAGCTGTAACTTCTCCCACTTTTTCACAACTCCTACTGGGTGCTCACTTTCCCTGGGGGAAGAAAAACCAAACTTGAGTAGTTTACTGGCTGCTTATATATTCTAACTGGTTCCTCTTTCTGAATAAATTTACCCATCTGGAGAACACTCTGGACCTCAGACTCTCATGTACGTTGTGAGGTAGGGGGATGAATACTTGACTAGGAGACTTGAGACTTAGGTTCTAGTTCTAATTGAAACTAACTAGCTCTGTGACCTTAGGCAAATTGCTTTACCTTTCAGAGCTTCTGTTTTCTCATCTGTGTTGTACTACTTCCCCAACTCCCAGTCACACTGGTGGTGAGACTATTGAAAGAGTAGTTGACTACTTCTCTCCTTAGGATTTTAGGGGTAGGCTTGGAGGCTTGGAATTTCTGGTATTGTTACTCGTGAGCCTCCACCACTGTGCTTTCCATTGATAATCCGTCAGACTTAATAAGCTTTTAGAAAGCGTATCTAATAAGCAGGTATAACAAGAACAATTGTTACAAAAGCACTCCTCTCCCTCACTCTCCCCCCCTCCCCACTCTTACCCCACTCTAGTGGCACACTTTCCTTTTGCACACACAAGATCCCTAGGAGGAAGGGCTCAAACTTATAATAAAATGGTTGTAAGACACATATATAGAGAACACATATGGTGAAGGGTTCACAGCTCCTGTTTACTGGGAGTCCTTTTTTCCTTTTTTAGAATACTGATGAAATTCTCCTCTACTGGGTTGTGAAGTCCTGAAGCTGCCTCTCCTCAGTGGGCCTAGTTTGTCTTCAAACAAGCAACTGATGTTGCTACTGACTTGGGTGGTTACTGCTATTGATACCAGAGGGATTTCCAGGTCTTTTTTTTTTTTTTAGTTTTGTTTTGTTTTTGCTTTTTGGTGAGGCAGTCAGTGTTAAATGACTTGTTTGCACATAGGATGTCTGTCCCCACTCCCAGCTGGGGGCATGTTTCCTATTAGCCTGGTCTCTCTGGTCAGTGGAGAGTGGGGGGAGGAAGAAGGAGACATTCTCTCATCATCTGTCTCCACCAAGGTGTTTCTCAGGGGCCTGAAATTCTTAAGTCCCAAATTCAGAGTCTTCCTCCACTTGACTAACTGATTCTGAACTAGCTTGCTGTGTTTATATGTATTCTAAGAGGAGTGACTGGGTCTTCTCAACCAGTCACAAGATTCTTTCTTTCCTACAATGACCCCAATGTCTTTTAATCCTTTCCAATTGATTAAGGACTTATTCACACTCTGTTTATACTTTTGATTAACTGATTCAAACAAGATGTCTATATCTAATATAAGTAAAATATTAAATACAAATAAAAATTATAAAATAATAATACAATTAATATGATCTCTAAGATGGAAAGGCTGGGCTAGATGGAATGATGATTTTCTGTCCTGCTCACATAAATCTTTTAGTTAGCTATTTATGCCTCTTTCCATAGCACCTACGTTGAATCCTTTTGGCCTCTACTTATTAAAGGCAAAGTCACCATGCTTAGGCAAACTATGACTCGTGTCCACTTGTTCCTGGCAGTGCCATCGTGGCATCAAAATAGAAGTTATGAACAACTACATGAGGTGAGATCAGAACCAGACTCTTCCAGGGGCTTCCAGGAGAACAGTTGAGCAACCATATTGACAGTACCCATGTACTGAAAGTACATGTACAAAGAAATGCCTTCTTAGGGGCATTTGGGACACTCTGCTAATTTATGTATGTATGTATGTGTGTGTGTGTGTGTGTGTGTGCGTTTTTGTATGTATATGGGAAGCTATGGTGGGGAGGATAAAACTTGTACACAAAATAAGTGTGATAAAAGATAAAACATAACAAGGACAATGTGCTATAAGAAATATGAAAGGGGAAAGGTCATTTTTAGCTGGAAAGAGTTACTGAGAACAGCTTCCCAAACTAGGAGCACACTTTCCACTCAGTCCCTGGGCTCAGACTCAGAGTGGTGGTCACAAACATTCTCCCCGCCAAGATAACCTCCGTGTGCCATAGCTGTAGATGAGCTGCTCCCTTTCAGGACATGGTATCTCGGTTGCTGGGTTGGGATTTTGGGCTGAGACATGAAGGACTCTGCTCAGGAGGTCTCTCTTGATGAGGGTTGGCTGCTGGAGGTATGGACGGACTTTGCTATGGACTCTGGTTGCTGGAGCTCTGATGGCTTTTCTGCCTTTTCAAAGCTCACAGGGTGGTAACCTGGTCCCTTCTCTATCTAATACTCATTCACCTAAGATCAGACAATAATAGTCCCAAAAGAGACAGCAAGAGAGGTATCGTGTGTTCACTGGCTACATGTTAGCTGGGTGAGAGAGAGGGGCTGAGTCTCTGCTCTACCCAGATGTGCACTGCATTCTTACCACCAGAAAAAGAGAGATTTCATCTGTTATAGCCTTTTGTATGCACACTCAGTTCCAGCTCAGTCGCCGGGTTAAAAGGCTTTTTCATCATCACTTAATGAGTTGATAAGAAACAACTCAGTATATGTTCTCACTTTATGCAGGAGGGCCATTTGGCAGACTTCTATGTAAAATAATTTTTACATAATGTGAATTTAACTGCTGACATGGGGAAGTGAGGGAGGGAGGCAAAAAGGGGCCTGCATATCTGTGAAGGGAGGAGGCCAGCACAGGGTTCAAGGACATGTGGGAGCCTCTGATGGGAAGGAACATGTGGGGTTGGGGCCAGCTATAGTGGGGCCTGGAAGGAACCAAGAAGAAAAACATGCAGGAGTCATATATGTTGGGGCTGAACACAGGAGAGGACAGGTAACACATGGGGCCAAGGATAGACACATGTCCCTGAGCATGAACAGATCAAAGATGGACCCACAGGAGCAGAGCAGGGCAAAGGTCTGCTCTCTCAGTGCTGGAAGTCTCAAACTCAACCCCTGTTCTGGAAGTGGTGGTGGTGGTCTCTTTACCAGTACTTTCTGCTTTCCCTTGGAGGGTTTTTTTTTTTGGAGGAAGGGGAGTTTTGGGGGGCTGTGGAGCATCAAGCTGAGCTGCACGAGCAGAGAGAGAGCACAGTATTGTAAAATTAACATTGGCTTTTTTTTTGAATGTGGATTTCTTTCAGCATTCTTTATGTAAAGTTAAACTTGCATAATACAAATTTACATAAAGCAGAACTGTCAGTACTTAGGCATGCTTGGTGTGAGAGAGGGTAGGGGCCTTTTCCATTGTGAATTTCCAGAAGCAAGTTCAACAAAGCCTCCAAATGGATTGGCTGCAGGCAGATATTACATATTCTCTAAAGACTTAATCCTTATTGGCCAGTTCATTCATTCCATAAAAATAAGTTCAAAGTAATTTCAGAGATTCTGCTTCAGGGAGCCAAGATGGTGGAGTAAGAAGGAAGTTGCTGTCACCCTCCCTTGTTGACTTCTGAAAGCCCAGAAAATATTGCCCCAGGAAAAACCCTGGAACAGATGAACCAGCAGAAAGATGTGGCCCAGGAAGCTTGGGGATTAATGAGAAAGGCCCTCTTGCCCTGGGGGAGGAGGAGCAGTACAGAATGGGAGGTGTCCCAGCAAGCCAGTGGAAAGTCCCACCTCAGCATACCATGGGGAGATCCTGAATCCCAGCGTGATGGAGCAGGCCAGCACCAACACCAGGACCTCTGAGTGCCTCAGTACGGGCAGGGGAACTGGTGGAAACTGGCTCAGAAAACCACCACATGCCACAGCATTCCCCCACAGCCAAGTCTCCCAGTGCCTCAGCAAAACTTTGGGAAACACAACTCCAAAAGGTAAAGCTCCAGCTGAGAGACATCCTGCAGCAGCGAAACATCCCTGTGTAAGGCCTGGGTGAGCAGAAGCCAAAGAAAGGAGTGCAAGGCCTGGGTGAGCAGGCACCCTCCAGGGGCCAGATTCCCCATTCCTACCCCTAGAGCTCCAGTGTTACTGATTCCAGCCCAGAACCCTACAGCCTTCAGCTGCCAGCACCTGAGGCCCCAGCACACAAAGCCAATGATCAGGCCCCAGACTCCGCACGAGAAGCTTGGCTCAGTGCCTTCTACTCTCCAGTAGGAGAGCCCAGTTTTTTAAAAAGTCAGGAAATAAGCAAACACCATGAGCAAAAAGAAATACAATGACCATAGATTCTTATTATGGGGACAGGGAAGATCAAGGCAGAAATTGCGAAGAGGGCAACATTGTCAATATACCCACGTCTGAAACCTCAAAAGGGAATATGAACTGGTCTGAAGCCCAAAAAGCCTTCTTGGAAGAGCTCAAGAAGGATTTTAAAAGTCAGAGAAATAGAAGAAAAATTGGGAAAAGAAATGAGAAGTATGCGAGAGTCAATATCTTGGAAAAGGAAGGACAAAAATTAATTGTAGAAAACAAGTCCTTAAAAAATACAGTTGGCCAACTGAAGAAAGTACACTGAAGAAAACAAGTAATTTCAGAGAGGGCTGGAGAGCAGTAACAGCTTGGGGGATCAGGAAAGGTCTCTCATGGAATGTGGCATTTGAGCTGAACCACGAAGGGAGGTGGAGGTTCATAGAGGCACTGATGAGGGAGAACCTTCCAGGTTTGGGGGACAGCCTATACAAAGACATGGAGACAGAAGATGGAATGCCATACACAGTGGTGCAGCTAGGTGGTGCTATAGGTCATAGAGGGTCTGAAGTCAGGAAGAGTTCAAATCTAGCCTCAGACACTTACTAGCTGTGTGACCCTGGGCAAGTCGCTTAACCCTGTTTACCTCAGTTTCCTCATCTGAAAAATGAGCTGGAGAAGGAAATGACCAACCACTCCAGCATCTGCCAAGAAAGCCCCACATGTGGTTGTGAAGAAAGAGTCAGACACGACTAAGATGACTGAATAACAACAGCAAAAGCACTGTGAACAGCAAGTAGCCCCTTTTAGTTCAAAAGTGAGATTCGTGGTGGGGAGCGCTGTGAAATCCGCCTGGAAAGACAGGCCGGGGTCGTGCTGTGAGGAGCTTCTGTTTATCCTGAATCTTTAGCTCCTGGCTGGCAGGCAGTAGGTCCTTTTGTGTCCTGCCGGGAGCTCCTTAGCTGTGGAAGGTAAAACTAGAGGTTCACTGTGACTGAGTCTGATTGAGGTAGTGACATGTACCATGCTAAGTACCATTTTGGACAGAAACGGGCTCAAGGCAAAGAAAACCAATGTACTCCTGAACCGTTCTCATTTTGGTCTCAGTGAAGTAAAGGAAATAATCAGTTTTCTTGCTCTAGAGATCTTCAAGCAGAGCTTAAATGACCACCTGTAAAGGATGTCATAGAAGGAATTTCTACTCAGAAGTTGGGTTAGATGACCTGACCTGATCTTTCACCTCTAATTCTTTGATTCTTTCTCTTGCTATTATGTCAGAACCTTCTAGAAATGACTGTTTACACTAGTCAGATATGGGAGCCACTAAAGGGAAGAGAAGAATATATATTTTTGGGGGCATCAGGGTTAAGTGACTTGTCCAGGGTCACACAGTTAGAAAGTCTCTATGGCTGGGTTTGAACTCACACCCCCCTGACTCCAGGGCTGGTGCTCTATCCTCTGTGCTACCTAGCTGCCCAGAGAAGACTGCTCACTAATTGTTAGGGTACCCTAAAGTCTGCCCCAAAGCAGAAATGGATTGATCTAGGTATCTACCTTTTAACTGTTGATAAGATTAGTTCTAAGGAGCTTTTCCTACTTACAGAAAGTTGACAGGTGTATTTCACTACCCAATGGTATATAGGGAAACCAGTAATTCATCTCTCTTGACCAAGAGGGCTGAACACAAGACAGTGTGGACAGCTGATCCCAAGTCTGTAGAGGAAATATCTAATTAGAGATCTGTTTCCTAAAGCTGTGACTTTCAAGACTTGCATCCATTAGAGCCATTGGATAGGACTTACCTAGTACAGAAGGAAGCTTTGGATAAATTATTACAAATAAGAATTCTGGGGAGGTCTCACCCCTGGCCAGTGGCATTAACTGAATGAAATTTCTTTTTGTGCTTTGGAGTCAAGAATGAGGTGTAGTTCAGCCATAGGCATACCCCAAATCTTCCTCTGTCTCCACAGTCAGAGGGCGGAGATGCAGACTTATGTGCCCCTCGCCTGGCCATATCATTTCTCACGTCTGTTCATTTCCATGATCCTCTGCTCATTCCTGCAATGAACTCCTCACCCCTAGCTCTCAGAATTCTCTCAGCTCACATCATCTCTTTCCTGATTCCCTTAGTTATTAGTGATTGATTTCCCCTTACTTTTCGTTGTACTACCTTATCTGTGTACATGTTGTACCTCTTGAGTGCAAGGATTATTTCAGTATCTTTGTATCCCCAGATCCTTGATAAATTTTTGCTGAATTCAGTTTGTTGAATTGAAAAGAATACCAGGACATGTCACTTTGTTGAATTGAAAAGAATGCCAAGACATGGTACTAAACCCAGTTGTTCCTGTTGGTAAGGAGAGTACTTGGGGAGCAAACTTGCACCTGGGCCTAGAATTCATCCCAGTAATTATGTTAATTAGGTTTCTAGCCAGTGAGAGGAAAGGGTGAAAACACCCACTAATAATAAAGGAGGTGCCGCTAAGTCCTGGTCTTTCCTGTCCCACCTGGCACCACCCTGGGTTAGGTCAGGGGAACTGGCAGCTCTTCGTGGCAGGGTCTGCCTCAAGATGGATGATGAGAGGGGCAGAGTGAAAGAAGATTTAGGAAGTTGTTTGGTAGAGCAGAAACAGTCCTGGATGTGGAGCCAGAGAAGCAAGGTTCAGATCCTGGCTCTCATCACTTACAACCTCTCTTCCCCGTGGCAAGTCAGTTTGCCTTTTTAGGCCTCAGTTTCCTCATTTATGATGTGAAGGAATTGGATTAAATGACTTCCATACTCCCTTCTAGATTCAGATCTATGAGGTTATGACTTTTCTTTATCCAGAGCTAGGGTCACACCCACCGTAAATCAGCCAACATCCTAAGGACTTGCCTGTTAGATCTGAGGCAGCCAACAAATCTGCCTTGTGTGGGCTAAATAAAAGCCAAGTGCCAAGCACTTTGAGCTCAGTGCCACTTCATGTAGACAGAAAACCTTTCCTGGCCTCCCAGCTGCTAGTGTTTCCGCCGTCTCCTTTCTCTATGACAATATGTTGTTTTCTTCAGCTAGACTGTGAGTTCCTCGAGGGCAGAGAATGTTTAATTCTTATTTTTGTGTTCCCAGTACCGAATCTAGTGCCTGGCATTGGTTGATTGGTTGGTTGATTGATCAAGACGATCCCAAGTGAGGATCACCAGCTTCCTTGGCCACTGGGCACTGTCACTTATCTCCTTGGCTGACCTCGTTACTTTCATGAGTTAGAAGCATGGCACTAGCTATGGCTTCCTCGTCACGTGGGAGCTGGAGCCATCACTTATTCTGAGAGTGTCAGACAGACAAGGTTCTCTCTACCCCAGATAGAAGAGCTTGAGATGAGGGGTGGTGTAATAGCCTACTCAGCGGCTTATTCCTGCCTCCACAGTTCTCTCGGCGTACGTATGAATGAAAGTATATACACATGATGAAAAAATGCATACAGAAAAGGTGGACTAGAAAGCCAGGGTTAAAAATATACCAGTGTTTATAACCTTGACCTTGCTGTCAGGAGATCCGCGTTCACATCTTAGCTCTGCCATTTTTGTTGTTCAATTGTATCTGACTTTTCGTGACCCCTTTGGGGTTTTCTTGGCAAAGATACTGGAGTGGTTTGGCCATTTCCTTTTCTAGCTCATTCTTCAAAATAGTATTTAATTTTTTTTCCCAATTACAGTATTTTCAATGTTTAACTTTTATAGGATTTTGAGTTCCAAACTTTTTCTTCCTTCCCTCCCTTCCCTTCCCCCTCCTCAACGTGGCAAGCAATCTGATATAGGTAATACACGTATAATCATATTAAATGTATTTTTATGTTAGTCCTGTTGTGAAAGAAGAATCAGAAGCAAAGGGAAAAACCAAGAGAAAGAAAAAAAACAAGGAAAAAAGTTGAAAATAGTATACTTTGATCTGCATTCAGACTCCATAGTTCTTTCTCTGGATGTAGATAGCATCTTCCATCATGAGTCTTTTGGAATTGTCTTAGATGATTGCATTGCTGAGAAGAGTTAAGTCTATGAAAGTTGGTCATCACACAATGTTGCTGTTACCGTGTACAATGTTCTCCTGGTTCTGCTCCCTTCACTCAGCATCAGTTCACATAAGTCTTCCCAGGTTTTTCTGAAATCTGCCTGCTCATCATTTCTTATAGCACAATAGTATTCCATTACATTCATATACCACAACTTGTTCAGCCATTCCCAAATTGATGGGCATCCCCTCAATCTCCAACTCTTTGCCACCACAAAAAGAGCTGCTACAATTCTTTTGTGGTGAGGCAATTGGGGTAAGGTGAACAGAGTGAAGTGACTTGCCCAGAGTCACACAGCTAGTGAGTGTTATGTGTTTGAGGCCAGATATGAACTCAGGTCCTCCTGACTCCAACGCTGGTGCTCTATCCATTGTGCCACCTAGCTGCCCCCACAAATATTTTTGTGCATGTGGGTCCCTTTCTCCTTTCTGTGATCTTCTTGGAATACAGACCCAGTAGTTCTCCAGCCCATTTTACATGTGAGGAAACTGAGGCAAACAGGGTTAAATGACTTGCCCAGGGTTACACAGGCAGTAAGTGTCTGAGGCTAGATTTGAACTCAGGAAGATGAATCTTCCAGGAAGACCTGAGTTCAGATCCAGCCTGAGACACTGCCTGTGTGACCCTGGGCAAGTCACTTCACTCTGTTTGACTCAATTTCCTCATCTGTAAAATGAGCTAGAGGAGGAAATGGCAAACTACTCCAGTATCTTTGCCAAGAAAATCCTAAATGGGGTCACAAAGAGTCAGATATGACTGAAACAATGGAACAACAACTTCCTGACTCCAGGCCTGGCACTGTATCCCCTGTGCCACCTAGCTGCCCTTACTGTCCTAGCTGCTGCTTCCTGTTGGTATATAGTTAGGATCTCAGGCTCGTGTGGAGACAGCATTCAGTCTTATCCTCTGGTGCATCAAACAGAAGTAACAGAGAAGCAGCACAATTTCATGTTTTGAGGGAAACTTATTCTTAAGATCACTCTAAGGAAGTCTGATTTACATGTTGGCTAAGATCTTTGCAAAAGATTTAGAAGAATTTGATTTTAAGGTGGAGTCTTACTAAGACAAAGGGGGATGAAGTATGGAGGAAAGAACGAGGGAATACTGGGAGCAGCTTAGTATTATATAAGTTGTTTCAAGAACAAAGTAAGTTGGGTTTGGAGGCCCTGACACTCTTGAAGAGGTACATCCTGAGTGGTAAATAAAATTATGCCAAAAACTTACATCACGAAGGGCTCAAATCACAGCGTACCCCTAGGTGTTACAATAGAGAAGGAGTGAGAGGAAAGCAGTTAATGAGTGCCAGATGTAGCACAAGCAGTGGCCATACCTCAGTAGAATCATTTTGGCAGAGAGGCTAAATCAAGTCACCAACAGGCCACAAACCTGTTGGTGAGTTAGGAGGATGTCTACCCTAAGCATGTGAAGAGTGGGTGGATGAGAGCAGTTTGTTGCAATGGCCATGCAGGTGGCTGAAGCAGGCACTGTGGAGTGCTCAGAGCTTGGTCAGACATTGAAGACACCAAGGTCATCTACTACTTCCCGGGTCATTGCCAATTGCCTTGACTTTTGTCCTGCCACTAGACTTCAGTGACTCTGGAAGAGAGTGTGAGGCTGATGACTTTGGGCAGCTCTGCCTCACTTAAATCGCTTGCAAATCAGGACGTTGTCTGTAATGTCACTGGTCCCCTTAAAACGAAGGATGAACAACAATATTAAGGGCCAGCTGCTGTCAAGTTCTGGAGATGAAAAGACAAAAATTGAACTTGCAAAGAGCTTTCTTTTTAACAGAGGAGGCAACACGAACATATTTTAAGTATATCCAAAGTATCTACATTATTAAGCCATTTAATCCCTCTATCCTTGAAGCTCTTCATCTGTAAAATGAAAGGATTAGATGATCTCCAGTGTGCTTTCTAGATCTAAATCCTGTGATTCTGTGAATCACCACTGTTCAGGGAAAAGAGTCCTCTGACTGACTGCCAAGAGTATTCCAGTCTACTTGGCAGGACTGTCCTTGTAGTAGAGGTGGATATATCAGATGTCATGGCCTGATTGCCCTGGCCATTAAGATTTTCCACCTTGCCTTACTCTGACTTTCATTAGGCTTTTCATTGTTACTAATCTTTGAAAGATCATGGAGAATTGGAGAGGTAATGATGGTTGGAGGAAGGCAAATGTCTTTGGTTTTTTAAAAGAGGAAAGAAAAAAGGAGCCACAAAACCTAGGCAAAAACTATAGGCTAGTGAATTTGGCTCGTGTTGCTTCCAAAACTCTAGGATGTATTATCGAAGGGATGGTTAGTGAACAAATAGAAAAGGAAGCAATGATCAAGATTGAATTATGACCAGGCAAACCTTATTTGATAGGGAGCAATGTATCTATCTATCTACACATATATGTACATATATGTAGATCTATGTACATATATGTGTGTAAATAGATAAATTGCTAGATACATATATGTAGGGGAGTGCTGTAGATATATTTTTCCTGGACTTGAGCAAAGCGTTTGACAAAATCTTCCATGCTCTTGTGGAAAATATGGAAAGATGTGAGCTAGACAACAGTATAACAGTATAATCAGTTCAGAACTAGTTGAATGGCTGGACCCAAAGCATAGTCATTATGGTTTTATTTCATTTTGGAAGGACATCTCCAGAAGATTGTCTTATTTATTGAGAAACATTTCCAAAGTGCCTCTTGGATACTGGGCACTGAGAGGCTCTGGGGATACAAAGGAAAACAAAATGAAACAGTACCTGCTGCCAAGGAGCTTACATTCTATTGGGGGAAATATGCATATAGGTATGTATAGTATAAGTAAATACAAAATATATTTTAAATGGATGCAGGGTAATTGAGGGTGGAGGCACTAGCAAATGAGGAAACAGGAAATCCTTTCTGTGGGAGGTGGCACATGAGTGGAGCTTTGAAGGAAACTCGGGATTCTAGGAGGCAGAGATGAGGAACGAGGGCATGTGGAGAATGGTGATGGTGACAGTCATGGAGAAGGCATGGAGATGAAGTGTATAAGGAGGAATGTTGAGTTCGTGAATGGGGTGATGTGTAATAAGCCTAAGAAAGTAGTGTGGAGCCGTGCCATGGAGGCTTTTAAATGCCAGAGAAGTTTGTAGATTATCCAACAGGCAATAGGGAGCCTCTGGAGCTTTTGGAACAGGGGAGTGACAGGATTAGGGCAGCTAGGTGGCACCATAGTGCACAGGGCCTGGGCTTGGAATCAGGAAGACTTTTTTTTAAAATGAATAAATTTGATTACATTGAATTAAAAAGGTTTGCACAAACAAAACCAATACAACCAAGATTAGAAGGAAAACAGAAAGCTGGGAAACAATTTTCATATCACGTGTTTCTGATAAAAGTTTCATTTCTCAACTTTACAGAGAAATGAGTCAAATTTATAAGAATATAAATCCTCCAATTGATAAATGGTCGAAGGATATGAGCAATTTTCAGATGAGGAAATCAAAGCTATCTATAGTTATATGAAAAAAGTTCTAAATCACTATTGATTAGAGAAATGTAAATGAAAACAATTCTCAGGTAACACCTCACACTTACTAGATTGGCTGATATGACAGCAAAGGAAAATGATAAAGGGTAGAGAGGTTGTGGGAAAGCTGGGACACATGCACTGTTGGTGAATTTGTGAACTGATTTAACCAAGGAAGACTCATTTTCATGAGTTCAAATCAGGTCTCAGACATTTATCAGCTATGTAACCCTGAACAAGTCACTCAACTCAATTTACCTCTGATCTTCATCTATAAAATGAGCTGGAGAATGAGATAGCAAACTGTTCCAGTGTCTTTGCCAAAGAAACTCCAAATGGGGTCGTGAAGAGCTGGACACAGCTGCAATGACTCAACAACAACAGGAGAGACTTGGGAAAGGGGGATCAATTAAGGGGCGATGTTACAGGAATTGATGAGTTGATGGGGGCCTGAACGAGGGTGATGTCTGTGAGTGTAGAGACAATCACATAGGCAAAAGACGTGGAGATAGAAATAGAGTTACTAAAAGGCTGGATGTGTAGGGTGAGTGTGAGTAAGGAGTCAAGGATGTCACTAAGGTGGTGAACTTGAGTGACTAGAAGTGTGGTGGAGCCATTGATAATAGGGAAGTTTGGGAAAAGGGTGGGTTTTAAGGAAAAGATAGTGAATCCTGTCTTGGGCATGGTGAGTTTGAGTTGCCTATAGGATTTCCTGTTTGGAATGCCTAATAGGTAGTTTGAGATACAGGTCTGGAAGCTGGGAGAGAATAGTGCTGGATAATTAGATCTGGCAGTCATCTGCATTGAAATGATAACTGAACTGGTTAGGAGCTAATGATGTCATCAAATGAGAGAGTGTAAAGAGAAAAGAGGAGAGGAACCAGGACAGAGTTTTGAGGGGCACTCACGGGGGTATGAGATGTATGATAAAAAAGCAAAAGAAATAGGAGAGGTCAAACAGGTCGAAGGAGAAACAAGAGAGGGAAGCATCATGAACACCCAGTGAAAAGATATAAGGAGAGGGTGGTCAATAGTATCCGGTGCTGATAGAACAGAAAAGCCAAGATAGTTTGAGTATCGAGGAAAAAACCCAAGAGATGTGGCACTTAAGAGATCATTGGTAACTTTGGAGAGAGCTGGTTCCTTTGAATGATGGGATCAGAAGTCAAGTTGCCTCAGATTTAGAGAATGAGAATGAAGGAAGTGGAGACACTGGGTGTAGAGGGTGTTTTCAAGCAGCTTGGCTCAAAAGGGGAGGAAAAATATTGAATGATAGGTAGTAAAGATGATAGAAGCTAGTGAGTGCCTGTTAAGGTTAGGGAAGATTTGGGAATGTTTGTAGATCGCAGAGAAGGAACTGGTAGGTAGAGACTGAAGATTATAGAGAGGGGATGATAGTGAGGGAAATATTCTGGAGAAGTGAGGAGGAGATAGGATCAAGGGTCCACATGTATTTGGGATGGGCAAAGGTCACCTCTTTGTTAGATACTGCTAGAGTGAAGGAGGCAGTAGTGCAGGATGATGTCGGAGGAGTGTGGGAACCAGGGAGAGGGACAAGAGGGAACTTGAGATGAGTGACTTAGATTTACTTGGTAAAGTGTAAAGTTAAATCCTCATCAGAGAAAGGGCGAAGGAAAGGAGTGCTGTGGGGGGCGTGAGAAGAGGATAAAGGTTTGGAACAGCCAATGTGGTGAGAGAGAGACTAAGTTAGGGAGCACTGAAGGATCACCCTGATGTAGTAAGGGCCCAGTTCAGATAGTAAATTTGAGGTGGGCCCAATCAGTATGGTTGTGTTACCTCTTCGAGCTCTGTTTGGAAACATGCAAGTAGGAGCAAAGGATTCAGGTACTGCAAATAATTCACCAGTGATGGGTTGGGGCTTGCCAAGTGGTGAGTGGCTTGAGAGGTCAAGGGAGCAAAGGAACTGGCTCATTAAAGAGTCAAGATCAGGAAGGAAGGAAGGAGAGCATAGCCAGAGAAGGAGTGATATAGCTAGAGAAAGTACTAAAGAGGGGAGGGACTGGAAGTCAAATTGAGCATGAAGCAAGTGTGTGGGATGAAAGGAACACGAGAGGGAGAGGGTTAAAATGAAAGCTGCTTAAGTGTATAGTGAGAGTTTCAGAGGGCCCAGTAGAAGGAATGGGTAGATCTTGAGTTAGTGGGGTAGAGCTGAGGTGGATGGGAATAAGGAGGTAGATAGCAAGAATTAGGGAGGGGTATTTGTTCTTCAGAAGCTGAGGATGCAATATCACTGGGATTGAAGGAGTGCAAGTGGGTGGCAATTGGCACAGCATTTGTAGTTAGAAGGAGCTCTACTGATGAAGGCAGGTGAGTAAAAATTTCAGGGTCTTGGCATGGCTCTTGATTGACTGAGCTGACAGCCTGTTGGCATCATGTCCCTGGCGGTGTCCAGTGGGGCTTGTGGTCTCATGTTGAAGTTATAAGAAAATTACAAGGAATAGTAAGGCAAAATTTCCCACCAGTTAGAGCTATTCAGGAATATAATGTATGGCTTCCCAAGATAGTGAGTTCCCCCTAGCTAGAGAGCTTCATTCACACAAAGGTAGGATGGCTGGAGGGATTCTTGTTCGAGTATGGGTTGGGTTATAGTGCCTCTGAGAGCCCTCCAACCCTGGGAGTTTGTGATTAGGTGTGACTAACATGTTCCTTTCATCTTCAAGGTAGATGTTCCTACTGGGAAGAATATGTACCGACCAACACAAGAATTCTGGTCTTGTCAGAACTTAGTTTCTCAGTATAAATCAATACTTTGGGTTTATCAGTGAAGCAGGGTGTCCTCTGACACAAGACTGGAATCAGTATAGAAAGATACACTCGGGGACAACTGCACTAACCCCATTGTGTCATCTCCTTGGAGATGGTGAGATACAGGTAAAGATTTCTTGGAATTGGCCAAAGCTGACATTTCCTTGAGGAACTTGCTTTTTAAGCCTCTACCTCAGTCAGAATCGATCCTGATAGGGAATGAGAAATGCTTTCCCCCCAGTGCTTTAGTGACTGTGGAAACTTTCTGTTTCCTTTTTGGGTACGCCTTTGCATGTTTGGGGAAATGACTGGTCACCACTGATATTCACCAGCTCATGTTCCTGCTGTCTCCTCCCAGAGATGAGTCCGTGCCTACAAGTTCCAGATGTTTGCTGGTACTTACGTTGTCCCTATATATAACATGAGTTGCTAGTATTTTTCTTGCTACTTTTTTTGGCTTCTGACACTTACTGGCTATGTGACCCTGGATAAATCACTTAACCTCTGTTTGCCTCAGTTTCTTCATATCTAAAATGTTGTGAGGGTCAAATGAGACATTTGTGGAGCACTTAGCACAATGCCTGGCACTAGTGTTGTCTTGTCTAAAGTTAACCTTTTATCTGCTGTGTATGTGAAGAAGGTGCCGGGAGTGTGGGTTGGGGATTGTAGGTAGTGCCTCAGTGAGACTTTGAAAGGCTGAAAGTCTTCAGAGGCTAAAGGCCAGAGACATTATAAGGTAAAGATACAAAAATAGACATTTCTCACCCTAGTAGGGGTGGCTGCTTAAATAGTTTAGAGGTTCCCAAACTGTGCTCTGCTGATGCCGTGAGAACTACTGGAGAGATGTGGTTCGCAGTTTCAACATTAGATCAGCTGCATTCCTTTCCATGACACTTTGGAATAGACGAGATACATTTTTGTTCACTTGTACTTTCTGCTATGCCAGCAACTTCTTGAACTTTCTCGTTTTTGAGGTCACATCTTTGCAAAGCTGGGTTTTTGGCACTTGCTGTAATAAAAACTAAGTGGGAAAATCAGTGTGGAACAAGAAATGAGATTGGTGATGTCCAAGGTCGGAGAAGTGCAATGCCCAGTAGATGTTCACATTCCATTAGTAAGTAGCTGTAAGAGTGGAATAAGAGTATTATTTTATACATATGTACATATATATATATATATATATATATATATATATATATGTATTTTTCAAATGACCACTAAGTTGTTAGGACACAAATATTTATTTAGTTATTTAGGCTTAACTGTAATGCTTGATAAATAGAACTTTTAGGTATTTCTTTTGATCTAGTTATGCTGTGAAAAATGACTGATAACTACCAGCAAAGTTAGGGAACCTCTGCTTATCTCTATTTCTGGATGCTTGGCCCTTGAAATTCAGGCTCTCGCATACCCATTGTGTGTTCTTCTTTTGGGTCAGGCATCACTGCAGGCCACAGTCATAGCAGGTGATAGTTCTAGGGCAGACCTGTTCTAAAAGAAATAAAATAACCACAGAAAGAAAAATAAAAGGAAAATTTAATAAATTCAGAAATATTCACAGGTAGCAGCTGTCACATGAAGTGGGGTTTGTGTCTTTGTATGGAGCTGTATTGTGTGATGCTAGTCTAGAAGTAATACCAAAAGGTGCACTCAGGGACAACTGCAGCATCCCCCAGGCTTATTTCCATAAGAATTTTTTTGGTTCAAATGCAGCCAATCATGTGACTGAAAAGCAAGCCTGTGGGTATGCTCTGGAATACAATCAAAAGTCACCACAAAATTCAGAACTCAAATCTTTCTAAATTCTCTCAGTTCCCTACTTCTCACCATAGGTTGGGGACTCCCCCAAACTCATAGAATTAGACAGATCATATTATTAGCTATGTAATTTATTGGCAGTGTCAGATAGCAGAAAATGCAAACACAAAAGTAAGACAATATATACTTTTCCTTTTTTCCCCACCTATCCTCCCTGGTTGGAGGGGGAAAGGGAAAGAAGGTGACTGTGCAGCTAAATGGAGTGGGAGCTTCCCCAGTGCCACTTCCATACTCTACCACCACTATTTGGTAACCGTTTCTTCTTTGAAGCTCACTTACTCCATGTTATTAATCACTCAATCAAGATTCTGGTAGGTATTATCTACCAACCTCCAGGACACACACTCTCCTTCCTAGATAGCACAGTGGCCAGGCCTGGAATCAGGAAGACAAGAGTTCAAATCTAGCCTCAGACACTTCCTAGCTATGTGACCCTAGGCCAGTTATTTAACCTCTGTTTGCCTCAGTTTCCTCAGTGATAAAATGGGGATAATAATAGCACCTACCTACTAGAGTTTTTATGAGGATCAAATGAGATATTTGTTTAAAAAAAAGTGATTAGCACAGTGCCTGGCCCATAGTATGTGCTATATAAATGCTGGCAATTATATTACTCTTTCTTTAATGAGTTTAGTGGCTGGCTCACAGGTTTTTTTCTCAACTCCTCATATATTAGGGGACTTCAACATACCGATTGACACTTCCTTAAACACCCTAACTTCCTAGTTCCTCATTTTACTCATTTCTCATGACTTGCTCCTTCACCCCACCTTAGCTACACACAGAGATTGTCATAACATTGATCATGCCATCACCCACAAGTGTTCCATGTTCATGAACTTTGTAATTCCTTTGTCTGATCATGATCCTTTATTATTTCTTATTTCCCTTTGCCTTACAATCTTCAACCCTATTATTTGTCCTCAACATGAGCCCCAGACCCCTCACGCCTTAGTTCTTTCCTAGGCCATCACCTTTGTACTGGTTACACACTCCTTCCTTTCTCATTTTGATCCCTTAGTGAACCAGTTCAACTCTGTCCTGTCCTCGTCTTTCAATTTATATTATTCTCTTAAGTCCTTTGTCCGCTGATCCTGTTACTGATCTTGTCATACCAAGCCCCAGCCTTGGGTTACTCTTGCCACCTTCTTCCTTTCCTTGTATACCTGTGCTACTGAATGAAAGTAGAGAAAATCTGACTTTATCATTCAACCGAAACTGCTCTCTCTAAAGTTACTTGTCATTTCTTAATTGCCAAATCCAATGGCCACTTCTCAGTCTTCACCTTTCTTGACCTCTTGACCTCTGTAGCCTTTAGCATTGTCAATGCATCTAATGCCTACTATTTGGGTAGCATCATTCAGCCAATTTCCAATTCATCTAACTGTACCATCATCTGTCTGATATCTTTCCATCTTATCCATAAGTATAGCATGAACATTTTTGTCAAATGCTTTGCTGAAACGTAAGCAAACCTTTGTCTGCAGCATTCCCCAGATCAACCAGTCTAGTAACCTTGTGAAAAAGAGAAAATGAAGTTATTCTTTTATGACCTGTTTTTTTGCTCACAAATCATCTTTTTAATAATATATTGTAGAATTTTGCCAATAATTAAAGACATTCTCAAAGACCCGTAGTTGATGAACTCCACCCTCCTCCTTTCTTTAAAATTGATATTTGGTCTTCTCCATTCTTATGACTCTTTATCCGTCCTTTTTGTATTTTTAATTTTTTTCTTATTCCGAACATGACACACATCAACAAAATGGAACATTTCAATATATAAAGAAAATCAGAAAGAATATTATATATGAAACTATAAATATCATTGTATGTAATTTGTTTTTTTAAAGTATATACTAAATTCATCAGTTACAAAAACCATCCTACTTTGTTTCCTTAGAAACCCTCTGCTATTCTCTTCTGTGCAATTTAAAAGTGTTTCATTGATGAATTCTCTCTCTCTCTCTCTCTCTCTCTCTCTCTCTCTCTCTCTCTCTCTCTCTCTCTCTCTCTCTCTCTCTCTCTCTCTCTCTCTCTCTCTTCTTCTCTTCCTCCTCCCTCCCTCAATTTTCTCTCCCCTCCAGTTAAAAAAGCAGACAAACCAAAACCTCCCCCTTGCATCACGTTGGCATAGTCACCCATATTAGAGCCACGTATTGACCCTGCTTGAATGTGTAGATCTCATTCTTCACACAGCCTATTTGTGCCCGACCTGTGGTGGAGCATTCTGAGCTCGTATTGGTCTGATCAGCCACAGTCAGACACACTGTACCTTGACTCTAGCATAGTGATGTCATTTTGGTCCTCTTCCAGCACCAAGGACAGCAACCAACCAACTATTCTGCACCCCTGGTTCACTAACTCTTTGTCAAGAAGTGGGAAGCGTCCTTACCCTTAGTCCTCTGGAAATAAGACTGGTCATTGATGAGAGCTCTTAAGACTTTCAGAGTTGTCTGTCTTTACAAGGTTGTAGTCATTGTAAAAATTGTTCTTCCATTCTGTTCACTTCAACCTGCATTAGTTCATATAAGTCTTCTCAGGTTTCTCTGAATCTATCTCTTTCATCATATCTTATGTTGCAATAATATTCCATTGCAGTCATATACCATGATATGTTTGGCTGTTACCCAGTTGATGCACACTCCCTTAGTTTCCAGTTTTTTTCCTACAACAAAGAATGCTGCTGTGCACATTTTTGTACGTATGGATTTTTTCCTTCTTTCTTGACATCTTTGGAATATAAATCTATATCTGTATAGATATAGGAAGTGTATTGCTGAATTGAAGGATATTCACAATTTAGTGACCTTTGGGGTATAATTCCAAATTGCTTTCCACCATGGCAATATAAATTCCAATTTAAGTTCCACCAACAGAGTATTACTGGCCTGTCCCAGCACATTTCCTCCAACAATTGTAGTTTTTCTTTTTTATTGATTTTGTAGATCTGATGGATGTGAAATGAAATGTCAGGTTTGTTTAAATTTATGTGTCTCTAACTATTAGTGGTTCATAGCATTTTTTTCATGTGGTTATTGCTTCTGTTGAGAACTGCCTGTTCATATTTGTTGACTATTTATTTATTGGAGAATGACATTTGTTCTTATCTATTTGAATCAGTTCCTTATATATCTTAGATATTAGGGCCTTGTCAGAGAAGCTTTTGAACATTTTTCTCGTTAACTAGTTTTCTTCTATTTTAGCTGTATTGATTTTGTATAAAAGCATTTCAATTTTATGGAATCAACATTGTCCATTTTATCTCCTGTGGCCCTCTTTGTCCCTTGTTTGGTCGAGAAATATCATTTTGTCCATAGTTGTAACAGGTATCTCCTTTCATGCTCTTCTAATTTATAATATGACCTCTCACATCTAGTTCATGTATCCATATGGAGCTTACTGTGTGAGATGTATACATTGTGAGATGCTGGGCTAAACCTAATTTCTTCCAGATTGCTTTCTTGTTTTTCTCTTTACTTATTCTTCACAATCTTTCAAAGATCACTGACATTGGCTCAGCAATCACATTTACAAGCGGTGTTAGTTCCCTGGGATAGAGCTCATCCAGGCTTGGTGACAAACTCATTTGAGGGTGTTTAGATGCTTCTCACTATCTCATCTTGGATTTCAACTCCCTTTTAACAATCTTTGTTATGGCCTTCCCAGTAAAAAAAAATATACTACATATCAAGAAAAGAGAAATAAAAGTGGAGTAGACATTTCTGCATTTTATTATCATCCTGTACATGGCATACTGGTAGGAACACCAGTAGTTCTACCCCTTTATTGATCTTCCTCTTGTCTCCAACATTTTTTTTTTGAAAGCTCTTATTGTCTTTAGCATTTAAGGATATCTGGTCAGTCTTAGATCCTTGATACTCCAGACTGACCTCTTCCAGAAGTCTTACCAGAGTAAGCCAACCCAACTCTTCTTTTTTTTTTTAAACCCAACTCTCCTAATATCTCTCTATCCCTCCCTCTTGTATCTATGTACCCAAAAGTGTTTATGTGAAAAGTATGCATTAAAAATTTTTGTTAGTCAAATAATAGTTTCCATGCAAAGAGGAGTTCTTTCTGCACAGAACTATTTGTAAAATTAAGAATCATTTTGTCAAAAAGATTTTTTAATCTATTTTGTAATTTCTAGCTTTTAAAACTAGTACTTTTTCTTAAAGGAGAGCCCACATGCATAAAAGGCCCTCTCTACTTGTGATGTGTTACATGCTTTGAGTGTTGAATTTTAAAATTCTGTTTCTTTGGGCATATGTTTCATGTGTGGAATATATCTTCCCCATCAGACTGAAGACTTCCCTAAAGTAGGAGCAGTGTTGGCCCTCCTTGTTTAGCTACTCCATGTATATGAGACATGTAATTTAATCCAATAATCTGTCTTCTGTGGTCAACGTTCACACTTTGTTGCAATACTGTGTGACTCACATACTTGACAGAGGCTCTAAAAAATGGAAACTTGTCAATTGAAAGCTTTAGGCCATTGTCCATTCCAGTCAAGCCAATAAACATTTATTAAGTGCCTACTGTGTACCACTGGGGATACAGTTAATAAACAGAAAGACAGCCCCTGCCCTCAAGAGCTTACAGTCTAATAGAACAGTTCTTCCAACTCCTTTCACCATCAGTCTTTGGAAAGTGGTGGGTGCTCCAGAGATGCCTTAGAATATTCACTCAAACTGGTAAAATCCATCTGGGCAAATAATTGACCTATAATAGTCAATTGATGATTGACATTTACCCCTTTTTTCCTCTCACTGTAAGGATCTATTAATAGGCACCATGACAGTTCAATCCTAAGAAGCACTGGCTGCTTAGACAATCCAACGTTTGCTCTCCATGGTGATGCTATATAGTCTTTGAGTTCATCCATCAATAGACAAAGAGATTTTTCTAGAAATGGATTCTGCAATTCTGCAGGAGAAAAATGAGATTGCATGTCAAGAATTGAAGAAATTGAAGGAAAAACTACAGTAAAATAAAATTGAAATTAAGAAGAAAATTCACTCTGTAACAATTTCTTCAAATATAGCCAATGATGGGTCTTTAAACTCAAGATGTAGGGAAAAAAATGAATTTATATGAAATGGAAACAAAATTAAAATTTACAAGGAATTAAAATTCTTAGAGTAGAAATATATTAAATGCATGGACCAATAATGCAAGGAACTACTTTAAAAGAAACAAAATGAAGAATTATGGTAATATTTAAGCTTTTGAGCGGAAAAATAAAAACAAATATAAAAAACCACACAAATCTCAGGATTAGATTTTCATTTGCAACCAGCAGGTGTCACTGTGGAGTGCAATTTGACCGAAATGGGAGCTGATCCTCTCAGAACATGCCTCTTTCTTCCCAGTGGACCCACTCTGGGGCTTGCCCTTACTTTTGCTCTCTGCCTCCTGCACTGCTTCCTTCTGTTCAGTGCTGGAGGTTTTGTCTGAGCCTTCCCTCCCACCTTGTACAATAAGTTAGGAGCTCAAGGTTTTTGCCTAGGGCTTTTGTTGTTGAGGCATTTCAGTCACCTCTGATACCTGGTGACCCTATTTGGGCTTTCATTGACAAAGATCCTGGAGTGCTTTGCTGTATCTTTCTCCAGCCCATTTTGCAGATGAGGAAACTGAGGCAAACAGGGTTAAGTGACTTGCCCAGGGTCACACAGCTACCAAGCATGTGAGACCATATTTGAACTCAGGGAGATGAGTCTTCCTTACTCCAGGCCTGGTGCTCTATGCACTGTGGCGCCCCCTAGCGGCTCAAGGCAGGGGTGTAGAATAGACGCCCATGGATCACCTCCTCTTAAGGCTGGATCCAGATTGCCTGTGGTGCAATGAGTCTATGGACTTTTTAGCTTAGGGATTATGGCCCTTAGTTCCATGGGGATCCCTTTCTTTGGGCTTTTCAGAGTTTAAGAATTCAGGTTTTAAATAATCCTCACCATAGCATGTTCTCTCATCCACCTAGCTCATTCAGTCCTCAGGGAAGTTCCTAACATTTGGCCAGGGAAGTAGAACTTTGACCATTTAAATTGTGCATATTCAAACTAGCCCTTCATGTCCCTCTCCGTTTCTACTCGCTATGTGCAATTAGACATTCGTGACTCAAAAAATTAAGCCTGATCTTATTTTTAATCTAGAAATATCTGGTGTTAAAGTACTATTGAAGACAGCAAATGCCCAGCTGAAATAGCACACATTGAATATTAAAATGAGCTCTGCTTTCTGATAGAGGCAGAAGGAGGAAAGAGAGGAGAGTTTCTTGACCACCAGCTACTGGAAGAAAGTTTGCAGATAGATGATGTGGACCCTCTGTTCGGCACTGTCTTGATCACCCCCAGGGCATGGAAGTGCTCCCTGTGCTGGTGGAGCCTGGGCACACTCAACACCATTCTTTTCCATCTTTGCCCTCCTCCCTTGTGTGTTGTGACAGCAATTCTAAAACTCCTGCTGTGGAGATGCAGGGTGTGTTCAGGGAATACTGGTACCTATGGGGTGAGGGTTGCTTCCACTGTTGCTGTCTGCCTGTTCCACCAACCTCTCACCTTTGGCTCTGGGAAGCTGTAGCATGCACAGCAGCCACACCCCAGTAAACTGTTTCCACAGATGGGCTAGACCACATTGAGGTTAACTGAGGGGTCTCAAACCCATTGGTGAGTTAGGGGAGTGTCTACACAGATTATGTGAAGACTTCCATTGGTGGAATGGGCAGATGAGAATCATTTGTTCCAAAGTCCACGAAGGCAGCCGAAGCACACGTTGGTTAGACATTACAAGGACCAGTGTCATCCGCTAAATGATCTTCAGTCATCTTGCCTTTGTCCTACTACTAGACTGTGATGACTCTGGAGGTGAGAGTGAGGCTGATGACTTTGTGCTACTCTGCCTCACTCAAGTCCAATTTAAGCACAAATCAAAAGATATCACCCATACCATTATACCCTTTTTACCTATCTGAAAGTCTTGTGGGGACAGGCAGAGAGCTGTAGTCACAACCCTGCACATAGGCAGCCCAGGCCTTAGGGTCGTCTTACTGGAAGCAGCAATGGGATTCACCAGCCCCCTGGGTGTCTGAGCAGCCTTTTAAGGATCACACTGCTCACCTCCCGGTGTGAGGAAGGGGCTAGAAAAAGTGTCCTAAAATTGTCTGCTTACATAACCCTGGCCTGATTCCTGCAGCAGGTGGGGATCTCACCTGTGATCGAAACACACACACAAAAATACAAAAACTTCTGCAAAGATGATTGCACTCACCATTGGTACATGGAATATGTGCACACTTATAGACAACACAAAATCCAGTAGACCTGAAAGACGAACAGCTCTTATTGTGACAGAACTCAGCAGGTATCATGTCTAAATAGCAGCCCTGAGTGAAACAAGCCTGGCAGATGAAGGCCAGCTTACTGAAGTTGGAGCTAGATACTTGTTTTTCTGGAGTGGCCACAGTGAAGGGGAGTTCCCTGAAGCTGGAGGAGGTTTTGCAATCAAAACTGTGAGAGATGATCTCTCAGAAGTGAAGCCTCCTCAGGGGATCAATGGCTCTTGTTAATATTTCTTGATTGTTGCTTTCAAAACCCATACCCCTGTTTTTTTAAATGCTTAGCAGAAAGAATAAGCCCTGCCCCCAACCTGAACTGTTTGCCCTTGCATAAACTTCCCCTCCTTTCTTGTCTCTGGGCAAACTTGTGTAACTACCTTTGTTCTAGATTTCCGTGAAAAAATTGTGTGTCCCCCACCCCCCCCCCACCCAAAACCCAGCCAGTGGGATAAGGGGAAGAGGGTTAGGGAGGAGGAGCTCACATTAGGGTACAAATAAGCCTTTACTTCTGTAAGGAACTCATACTCTCCTGGCCCACAATGGCAACTAAGGGGGTACCCTTTCTCATGAGAAAGCAATGAACTCCTTTTTACTTTCAAGGTATCTAAGTCTTTGTTTTTATTTTTGAGTAAGTAGTCTCTGTCCCACACAAAGCTAATCTTGTCAACAAGCTTGTATGCCTACCAAAAGGAATGAATGACAGACTCCTGACAATGCATTGGCCACTTGCAGGAAAATGCCATACCACCATCATCAGTGCCTCTGCTTTCACTGTAATGCAGAACATTATTTTGCCATTCAGGTAGTAGGGCCCTTTAAGCCACGGAAAGCAGAAATTACTGCTTAATCTTGCCCCAGACCTCTTTCCTCCTAAATCTAAACAATAGTGAAATGTACTCTTGCATAGCTCAGCACAGCCCATACCTCCAACGCAAATGGATAAAAAAGCTTGCAATAGAATTGCGTTAGATACTTATGTTTATACCAGAGACCAGGACACCCGGTCTGGTTTGTGTGATCTCTGACCTGTAATGATGGGGTGCTCGGTGCTTGTACTTGTGCCCCAATTTCTCCCTAGTCTCAGAAACACTGTCTCTGACAACGACTCCCCAGCCCAAGGACACTGTGCCTAGCAGTTATTCATGCATGGGCCCTCAGCACGACCCTTATCTCTCTCCCTGGTACAGCTACACAGAGCTGGGCTGCTCAGGCCCCAGCCCTCAGATCATGTCTTTGGAAGCCTCCCAATTCCTTAGTAAGTTCCTGTCTTGTGAGAAAGCTTTCGCTTGTTGCAGAGCATTTCTCATCAAGACAGAGGGAGAGGGGTGTCCTTGGCCAGCCCAAGGACTCTTCCTCCTGCCAGACTCCAAAGATCCATCCCCCTCCCCGTCCGGTATACTCCCTGTACTTTCCCATCCATAGCCCCCAAAGACACCTGCACCTTTGGATTACCTCATCAGTGTTCCTGGCATTTCTTTCCCATGCTCTTTTCCATATAAACCCTAGCTCGACCCCTGATTGGGGCTGCTTGATTTGGATATGCATACCCCTTGCAGCTGCGCACTAATAAATCCACATTTTAAATTACGTCTGGGTCTTGCTCGCTGATTTCTCGGTACAACATCACCATGACAAACCCTGATGAAGTCAAAGAAAAATTTTATGAAGACCTGGAGACTCTTGTGCCAAAAGAGGACAAGCTTGTAATTCTGGGTAACTTTAGTGCTAGAATAGGCTCAGACTACCAGACATGGCAGGGAGTGCTTGGGAGGAATGGAGTTGGAAATAGCAACAGCAATGGTCTCTTACTTCTGAAGACTTGTGCATCTCATGACCTTCTCATCACCAACCCTGTCTTCCATTTACCTAATGCAACAAAACTTCATGGATGCACCCTTGCAGCAAACATTGGCATTTAATAGACTGCGTGATTGTAAGCACCTGGTGCTGATTCTATTCCAGGTGAGATTTACAAAGTGGGGGTTCTATTGCTCATACAAATGCTGACTGAAACTTTCTGAGTTATATGGCAAGAGGATGTTATCCCCCAGGAGTTCAAGAATGCCTCCAGTGTCCATCTCTATAAAGGTAAAGGGAATTGGTTGTCCTGTGACAATCACAGAGGGGTCTCTTTCTTAGTCATTGCTGGCAAGATTCTTGCCAGAGTCTTCCTTAGTAGGCTGATCCTTCACCTGGAAGATGGTCATCTACCTGAGAGCCAGTGTGGCCTCAGAAAGAGTTGAGGAACAGTAAATATGGTGTTTGCTGCCTGGCAATTGCAGGAGAAGTTCCAAGAGCAGAACAGAGGTCTGTACATAACATGTGTAGATCTGATCAAGGCCTTTGATGCTGTCAGCAGTGAGGGCTTATGGAAAATGATGTCAAAATTTGGTTGCCTGGAGAAGGTCGTCAGCATTGAATGTCAATTTCACTGTGGCCTGCTTGCCCAGGTTCTGGATAATGGACAATGTTCTCGAGAGTTCTTAGTCACCAATGGAGTGAAGCAAGACTGTGCTTGCTCCTGTGCTTTTTATTTATTTTTATATTTTTCAGCCAAAGGCAAGGTTTATTAGTACATCCATCCAAGATATTGAGCAGACTCTTAAGGAGTCCAAACATTAGTAAGCTATTGGCTAGATTTTAAGAATCTGAGCTGTGACGGGGGCAGTTAGGTGGTGCAGTGGATAGAGCACCGGCCCTGGATTCAGGAGGACCTGAGTTCAAATCCGGCCACAGACACATAACACTTACTAGCTGTGTGACCCTGGGCAAGTCACTTAACCCCACTGTCTTACCAAAACAAAACAAAACAAAAAAAGAATCTGAGCTGTGTCTAGATTTTAAGAATCAGAGCATCTTAATGGAGATGAGATGGACCTTACATACAGAAAGACTGTGGGAGGGATCTAGGAGTGGCCAAGTAGTCTATGATGTAATAGAATTCCAGGGAAATGGAGCCTAGGTAGGACCAAGGGTGGGAAGTGGCCTGGGACCATAGGGAGGCAAGACAATGAAGGGCCAGGCTAGGTCAAGGATAATAGAATTGGGGGATTGGGTGTAGCCAAAAGAAAGGCCAATTGATGGAATCATGGCCTCAGGCTCCCGTGCTTTTTAGCATGATGTTTTCACCCAAGTTGTCAGATGCCTTTAATGAGGACAAATTCAGCATCAAGGTCACCTACCTAACTGATGGTAAATTCTTCCACTTGAAAAGGCTACAAGCCATGATCAAAGTGAAGGGAGTATTGGTGCATGATTTTTTTTGTTTGCAGATAATTGTGCACTCAATGGAGCTCTGAAACTGAGATGCAATACAGTATAGATCAATTTTCTGCTGCTTGTGCTAATTTTGGTCTGATGATGAACACCAAGAAAACACAGGTGCTCCATCAGCCAGCACCACACCATCCATGTGTGGATGTTATAGCAAATGAAGAAGTTTTGAATGCTTTGGATAAGATCACTTACCCTGGCAGTAGACTTTTTTTTGGCTAGGCAATGAGGGTAAGTGACTTGCCCAGGGTCACACAGTTAGCAAATGTCAGGTGTCTGAAGCTGTATTTGAACTCAGGTCTGCTGACTCCAGGGCCAGTGCTCTATCCACTGTACCACCTAGCTGTCCCAGCAGTATACTTTCTGGAGATGTACACATTGATAACAGGTAGACACATGCATTGCCACAGTTAGCTCAGTGTTTGGGAGGCTCTGAAGGTAAGTGTGGGATAGAAGAAGTATTAGACTGACTGCCACACTGAAGGTCTACAGAGCTGTTGTGCTGACTTCATTGTTGTATGTCTATGAAACCTGGACAGTCTACCAGCACCATGCCAGGAAACTGAATCACTTCTATTTGAATTGTCTTAGGAAGCTTCTGGAGATCATCTGGCAGGATAAGGTACCAGACACTGAGGTCCTTTCTTGAACTAAATTGCCAAGCATTCAACTCTGCTTCAGAGAGCACAACTCTGATGGACTGGCCATGTTGTTCAAATGCAAAAAGTACACTTGTTAAAAAGACTATTTTGTGGAGAACTCACACAGGGTAAGTGCTCACATGGTGGGCAGAAAAAGTAATACAAGGACACTCTCATGGTCTCTCTTAAGGACTTTGGAATTGATTGGGCGACATGGGAGATACTTGCATAGGAACAGCCCTCATTAGAGAAGTTGCAGTCCTCCATGAGCAAAGCAGAATTAAAGTAGCTCAAAAGAAATGTGATATGCACCAATTTAGAGGTTCCACCCCAAATGTTCACATGCACTATTTGTGCCTGACCTGTGGTAGAGCAGCCTGAGCTTGCATTGGTCTGATCAGTTGGATGCACTGTAACTTGACTCTAACATTTTGGGCCTCTTTGAGAATGAAGGACAACAAACACCAAAGAGAAGAGGACCATTAACAGTGTCAGAGGCAGCAGAGAGGTCAAGAAGGATGAGGAATGAGAAGGGGCCATTGGATCTGACAACTAAGAGATCACTGGTAATTTTGGTGAGAGTAGTTTTGATCAAGTCATAAAGTCAGAAGCTGGATTGTAGAAAGTCCAGAAGAGAGTGAGAGGAAAGGAAGTGGAGGCACCTATTGTGGCCTCTTCAAGTAGTTTAAACACAAAAGGAAAGAAAGAGATGAAATAATAGTTACTGGAGATAGATGGATAAAAATGAGGGTATTTTGAAGATGGGGGACATGGACCTCTCTCCTTAATTAGGCTAATCTTCAGATAAAACACATACCTGTCGTTGGTGGTCTGAGCTTGAAGCCTACCTGGTAGGGTCTCAAATGCCCAGACCCACCTCTGCACCACATCAAGGAGTCATTGGGAGATTTTAGTGGAGGATGTCCTGGATTTTCTAGGGTAGTCTCAATTTCACGAACAGAGAGCGCGTACTTTTAAAAAAGGTTTTCATAAGGAATAGCCTTCATTCATCTTAGTTTGGTGTTCAGAACGTATTTAACAAGAGAACCTGTCCTTTCCTCCAATCTGTGCACAGTGTCCACCCTTCTTATTGTCTACCACCTCATGTCTGGGAAGCTTCATTAACAAGAGAAATGGAATTTTTAGACCAAATGTGTTACCAGTCACAAAAGGTGATTGTTGTTCGTCTTTCATTTTTAAAGAGGGCCAGTAAGGTCATGGGGTGATGTCTTGACTTACATGTGAGTTGGATTTAAGGGAGACAGAGGTGCACAGAGTTGTCAGCCTCACTCTCTCTTCCAGAGTCATCAAAGTCCAGTGGCAGAAAAAAAAATCGAGATGCCTGGTGATGGCTCAGGATGCAGTGGATGACCTTGGAGTCTTCGATATTTGATTGAGCTCTAAACACTCCATAGGACCTGCTTCAGCTTCCTTCGTGGTTGTTGGAACAAATTGTTTTCATCCACCCATTTAGCTGGAGGAAGTCCTCATATGCTTGGTGTAGAACCCCCCCAACTGGCTGATGGGTTTGAGACCTGTCAGTTACCCTCAACCTGGTTTAGCCCATCTGCCTGGATGGTTTTTTTGGGCTGTGGCCATTGCACATGCTGCAGCTTCTTGGAGTCACAGATGAGAATTGGGTGAAATATGGGCACCAAAGGTGGATGAGCAGCCCTGACAATGGCTCAGCGGCCCTCACATCAAAGGAGCTAGTCCTCTTTTAATACCCTATACACCACCTTAGTAAATACCTATTTCTAAAAGCTAATGATATCTGGCTGGCTAATTCACATTAACTGATACTTTGGAAGCCCACTGGTAGGGGCTTGGGAGTTACAGAAACAGCTTCCTCAAGACCTCAGGCTTATGTCTAGAACTCTGAGAGGAGGAATAGCCAGTCACTCCCTAGCTTCCCTACCTGGTCATACTAGTGGGAGCTGGAAGGCTCAGCAAGATTCTATGACTTGCCCATGATCACAAAGCTAGTTAGTGCCAGGGGTAGGATTTGAACCCAAGTTTTCTGGATTATAAAAATGGTACACTGCATTTCATGGCTTGTCTGTCTTTTGTACCAGAGGTCCATTGCACTGGGTGTCCTCTCTTTCTACCCCTACCCCTTCTAAGTCCTCCTTTACCTGATGCCAGAATTATCTTCCTCCTTCCTTGATTTGCTCATGTTGCTCTTCTATTAAAAACCTCCAGGTTTTCTTAGTTCAGATATTTATCTCAGACAGTCAAGACCTGGAATCCATCACTATCCTACTTTGCCAGTCTTGTCTCATGTGAATCCCTTTTGTGCTGCAGCCAAACCGGACAACTCACTGTCCCCTGAAACATGGCCTGTATTTTCCCATCTCCGCTCCTTTACTCATGACATTCTCTATGCCCAGAATGTCCTTCCTTCTCTTTGCCTGTTGAATCCCTCTCTGGTATGGATAGAGGGGCCATCCTTTGAAACTGAACTCAAATGCTGCATTAAAAGGTGATTAAGAGAAACATGTTTGGCACGTGCATGTTGGCATCAGGTCAACACAAGACTATGAGAGGCATGTGTGGGGAAAAGTACTGGATTTGGAGTCAGAAAAACAGTTTGAATCTCATCTTTGCTACTTTACTGGTACCAATGCTACTACTAGTAGTACTACTACTATTATTACTACTACAACTAATACCACCACTAGTACCACCAACTGTCTTATTTTCCTCTTCCTCCTTCTCCTAATGCTACTACTAACATTATTAATACTATTACTACTACTACTGCTGCGGCTGCTACTACCACTACCACCACCCACTACCTCTTTTTTCTCTTCCTCCTCCTTTTTCTTCTCTTCCTCCTACTACAACTACTACCACCACTGCCACTGCTCCTCCTCCTCCTGCTCCTACTGCTATTACTGCAATTCATTTCATCCTTAAAAAAGCTCTGGGGGGGATGATGCTTCCATTTTCCCTATTTTATAAATGAGAAAACTGAGGTAGACAGATTAAGTGAATTGCCTAGGATTACACAATAAGCATGTGAGGCAAGATTGGAACTCAGGTCTTTCTCACTCCAAGTCCAGTTCTCTCTCCACTGCCCACATAGGTATTACCTGCCTAACCTTAGTCAAGTTATTATGCCTCATTAGCCCTCAGTTTCCTCACATGTAAAATGAAGGATCACAAAATTAGAGCTGGAGGGAACTTACAGGTTAACAAGCCCAATGCTCTTGTGTTACAAATGAGAAGCCTGTGGTCCAGAGAGGACCAGTGATTTACATTCGCCCACACAGAGAGCTAGTTCAGTATCAGAGATGAGATTTGAACCCAGATCCTGAGGCTCCAGAGCCAGGGTTCTTTTCACTGCATCACACCACACTAGATGGACTGTGTGTGAGGTCTTTTCTAGCTCTGTGTTTATAGTGGCACAATCTATGCTTTGTGTCTTATCTTCCACCATTAGACTGTATGCTCCTTGAGAGCAAGGGTTCTTTTCCTTTTTTGCATCCACAGTGCCTAGCACAGTGATTGGCACAGAGTAGGCCCTTAATAAATGTTTATTGAAGTGAATCAACTATGCAAAGGAAAGGAAGGGATTAAAATAGACTTGGGTATGGGTAGTCCCCGGCTGCTCATTTCAGATTTTGTAACCTCCTGCCATAGTGGATTAGAGCACTGGAGCTGGAGTCCAGGGAGACCTGGATTCAAATCTCGTCTTTATTGCCTGCTGATCATTTGACCTCCCTAAGTCTCTGGCAGTTTCCCCAACACCAAGTTCTAGATAGGATTGATGGTATAGTTTTCCTCAGCAATGATACCACTGTATTTGGAATGCACTGCACAAGTATTTGGCTGAAAAGGCTTGGCCTTCTAAAACGTGTGTGATTCTGGCTGATACTGCACTGGTGTTCCCCCTTGTAGCAGGTAGCTTAGAGACATGTGGAGCCCGAGGTGCTCATGACAGCGGGGATCCTAGAGACAGCCCACAGGGAAGGTGAGTCAGCCCAGCTGGAAGCAGGGGGAGGGGGTTGGGGAAGAGTCTTTGGCCTGCTACCCCCCCTCCCCCTGTCAGCACTTGGGTTATTAGATTCAGTGATTTGACAAGCACTCATTTAACACCTACTGTGAGGAAGGCAGAAGTAGCTCTGAGACAGAAGCTTCTTCTCTAGGCAGGCTTGTACTATCAAAACCTACGTTCAGCTCTGAGATTTTGTGTGTCTGAGCCTTTCAGAGGAATGATGACAATTTGGAGGGAGCTGGGTCTGTTGGTAGGAGAGGGCAGAACCACGTTTCTTTCCCCTGTGTTCCTTTCCTCCCTCTCTTCCCCATCTTATTTGACCCATAAAGACAAATTTCCTTCATGCCAACAGCACAGGACTGATGAAAATAAAAAAACAAAACAAAATCCCAAACTGAACATTTTATTGATAGGTTTTTTCATATCACTTCCTAATAACTACCCTTCTCCTCGTAAGAAAGACTAAGTGTAAAACAAATCAAACCAAACGTCCCAACAACACCAGACAACAAGCGTGGATTCCACCTCTCTCCTGAGAGAAGGGAGGAAAGTTTCATCATCAGCCCTCTGCAGCTGAGGTTGGGAATTACATTAGATGCTTGGCCCAGAGCAAGCAATTAATAAAGGTTTGTTGATTGATTGCATCAATTCATCTGAATGCTGATGTCAAAGCAATACTATGTAGAAAAGGAAATGCAAAATGCTGTGGATTGGGGAGTGATGGCTTTGGAATTGCAGTTTCGAGGCCTTCTTGTTAATTCTTGCTGAGGAAGGGGAAAAGAAGCATTCAGCATTTAGGTTTATTCCCTTTACACAGGAAATTGGGGTAGTTGCGATATTTCACTTTGTAACTCTTCTGGTTTTTCTTCATACAGTAGGCAACTGTTCGATCACATGCACAAAGTTGCTTCTGACAGTAGTTCCCAGACCCTGTGAGTTCAGAGAAATGAATGAGTCGAGAGGGTTGATAATTTTCCCTACTGTTGACACCCTTCATGCTGCCCCACCAAGCTGAGCCCCTTTACTGGGTTCTTTGATGAAAACACAGTCCTTTCCCCACGGGAAGCCCCTTGTATGAGGGGAGAGTGCAAGCCTTTGTTTTCAGGGAGTTGGGAGTGGTGGCCTTCCTGACACCATTTTAGGGTGCTGCACATCTGGAGTGCTCAGTGATGCCTGACTGTAATGTGCTATCTCACCGCAGGTGATGGATCCACTCTTGTATTTGAAATTGTAGGCCTGTGTTTTGAGCTTGCAGCCTTTCTTCACCAGCTTTGAATAGCAGCAGTCATGGGCCAAACAGCACCTAAAGAGAGGAGCCCTGCTGAGTGCTGTCCCTCTCTCCTATTGGGAAGCAGGTGGTCAGCGAATAGGACACTCAGAGAGTTTTCTCATCTGTAAATGCGGGGATTGGACTACATGGTCTCTACGGTAATTTTTAATGCCAAATCTAGTTCTATTAATAGAGAGTCTCTGATTCTGAAAACTTACCTGGTCCCAGTCCTCCCTGTTACCTCTTCTGAAGGACTACAAGACATCTATAGAAAGACTCCAAGAAGTGCTAGAGAAAAACACTCTATAATTTTGCCCTTGAAGTGCATTTTTTTGGTGCCCCGGCCTTGTGCCCTTCCCATTAATTTGTGTCTCATGTCAGTGCTGCTTGTAGTGATTCTCAAGGAAGCTAAGGTAACCACCCTGGCAGGTCTGGGGAACAGCAGCTTACCTGTCAGTAGCATCCTTGGGGGTTCCTTTGCCTCCCCAGCCACAGTGGCACCCATAGAAGCCATAGTCAGTCAATGCTTTCTTCCCTGTGAGCTTCCCAATCATGCTGTTCAATTCCTTCAAGCCCCCTCGTACCTCAGGTAAGCCTGCAAGAAAGACCAGTGGTCCCCAGTCAGATGTGGCCACCCTTCTGGCTTCTCTCTCCACTACTGCTTTAGTCTGTCCTTCCCACCCTTCATCTGAGGGAGAATCTTGTCCTCTTTTGTCCTCCCTATTTTCCTTCCAGCCTCTAAGAAGAGGTGGTGAAGAATTAAATTGGGATTTGCAAGGTTCAAGGAATGGGGAGTGCTAGGGAGTCCAAGAGATGTTGGGGAGGCACTTATATGCAGTCCCTCCTGGGGCTGATTCCTGGGAAGAGGTCAGTCATGTGGTCACTTCTTACCACAGGCCATTAGTACAGCTAGCAGAAAGATGGTCTTCATTTTGAAGCCCCTGTAGGAGAAAGTATAAACCTGATGTCTATCTCCTCAGGTGAGGTCCTCACATTCCTGCTTTATCCCTGGGGCAGTCAGGCCAACCTGCCATCTGGGAGGGGAGAATAGGTCCTTACTTTTATTGGTAGGGACCACAGGAACCATATATTGCAACCTTTACCTGATCAGGAGATCCTTGTATGAAATTTCTATTGGCACAGAAGCATATTACCCAGTCACCTCACCCCTCCCGTCAGCCCCCATCCCTGTATTGGTTACACAAATGCACAATTTATGTCCTCTAAACAAACACGTATTGTAATTCAGGTACAGAAACAAGCACTCAGACTACCTCAATTCACAGACATTAAATACTCGTGGCCACTGAAATGTAGAGACAAATCAATGCATACAGAATATTACTGGCACAGAGAAATGTACTCAGACCCTTTAAATAAGGGGTTCTTAACCTTTTTTATGTCCTGGACCCTTTTGGCAGTCTGGTGAAACTTATGGACCCATTCTCAGAATCATGTTTTTTGATGCATAAAATAAAATACGTAGGATTCTAAAGGAAGTCATATTAAAACAGTTATCAAAATATTTTAAAATTACGAATTCATAGACACCAGGTCAAGAAATACTTCACACTCTAAACATACCAACTAATAGAGAATCACAGAAACACAGACACATACTCTCTGTCTTTGCTAAAGGTAATCTGGTCTTTGGGGCTCCAGATGCCTTCAGCTGTTTTTTGGTTCAATTTGTCCACTGTAGGGTTCTTGAGCCTAAATGGTCCTCAAGGCTGAGAAGCTCCATATATAGATCCAGGAGGACTCTAAGGGGGCTGAGAGTTGCCACCCCCTGGGGTAGGAATTCCCGGAAACCTGCCCAATACACATTGCAAGAAAGGGTAGAGCCAGAGTCTGCTCTGGGAGTTCACAAGATGCTCCACCCAGAGGGGTGGTAGCCTCTTTTGATGGCATTATAGGTGACAGGCTGAGTGCTGACACTTGGTTGGGTTAAATTCAGGGACTTTGTGTCCCAGGGATGGTTAGGGGCCACACTCACCTTCCAACTTAGCATGCTGTGTTCTGCCTCAGAGTTTGGATTGTGGCCACTGACAACTCTGTAAACATTTACCAGACTACTTACTTATAACAAAGACACTTTCACTCATTCAGCACTGCAGCCAAGTGTGCACTCTGTACAGAACCATATATGATTTGTTTTGGTTATAGTTGGGTGGGGGGCAGAGAGAACAGCAGAGAAAGAGGCAGAAGGGTAAGGCAAAAAACAGAGTTTAGAAAAAGGATGAGATAAAGATCCTGGACATTTGTGTTAAATGTGTTAAAGGTGTTGTCAATAGGGAACCACTGAAGTTTATTGAGTAGGGAAGTAATTTGGTTAGACTGTGCTTTAGAAACATCACTTTGGGAGTTTCATGGAGGACAAATTAGACAGAGCAGAGATGAGGCAGGGTGACCGATGAGGAGGCTACTGCAATTGTCCTGTTCAGAGATGAGGAAGCTCTCAATTAGGGTGGTGGCTGTGAGAGTGGACAGAAGGAGTACTTTAGTTTCCTTATGTGCAAAATGAGCTGCAGAAGGAAATAGCAAATTACTCTAGTATCTTTGCCAAGAAAAACCTAAATGGGGTCATGAAGAGTTGGACACATCTAAAACAATTGAACAACAACAAGAACTTTTAGAACTATATCAAATGGCAAATCACTCTAGTATCCTTGCCAAGAATATCCAGATGGGGTCATGAGGAGTTGGACATGGCTGAAAAATGATTGAACAATAATAATTTCTTCTTTGACCCACTCATTACTTAAGATTTCATTGTTGTCTCCATTTGCGTCTGCATCTTTGGTATATGGTCCCTGAACCAATTTCTACTCTTATTACGTTGTAGTGTGTAAAGGATGAATTGACTATTTTTTCCTTTTAACATTTATTTTCAATATTTCTGTGCCCTAGTACATGGTCAATTTTTGTAAAAGTTTCGTGTGGTACAGAGAAAGATTTTTTTTTCTTTGCTGTTCTATTTAGAAGACACCATAAGTCTTTTTAGCTTTAGTTTCTCCAGAAATTTCAATTCACTTCCGTAGTTTACCTTAAAAAAAAAAGACTTTCTGCATGACTTATCTAAACTAGGGTTTATATAACTCTTTAAGGTTTGTAAAGTGCTTTACATATTACATGCAAGTGCTTTATAATGCTCAATTGATCTTCACAACAACTTTTGAACGTTGGTGCTATTACTATTCCTGATTTATAGATGAGAAAACTGGGGTGCAGAGAGGTTGAATGACTTGTACATAGCCAGTGTCTGATGTAGGATTTGAACTCAGATCTTTTTGACTCCCAAGTCTATCTACTACTGTACCTAGCTGTCTTGACCCATCTATTAACTTGAATTTTGGAGTCCCTGAGGATGGAGAACTGGCAGATACTCACAATCGGTATAACTGTTGGCTAAGATAGAAACTAAAAGAACTTACGACTTAGGATGCCAATTAGAATGTTTAATTAATTAAATTAATTAAATAAATAAATTATAAAATTAATAATAAATAATTAGTATGATGTCTGAATTCATTGTCAAGACCTTCAACAAAGGGATAGGTTCGCTTGGTGTTCATAGAAACCCAAGTTTGCAGATTGATGGAAAGGTTCTTGATGCTTAGTTGTAGAGAGCCTGCAGACAAGATAGCCCCCAGTATTAGAGGGGGCCCTGCAAAGACAATGGAGCGTAAGAACTCATTGCCTATAGGTGAAGTGGTCAGAGTCCCTGATGATTTTAACTCGGCAGAGACTGTCAAGCCCAGTGCCATGCAAGTCAAGCAAAGACTGAACCATACAGTGGTTCAAACATTGACATTTCAAGGGACAAACATGCTGTGCACCATACCCCAACTATCCATTTAAATAATGGAAGAAGACCAAATCCAGTGGTAGTGAGGTGATGCAATGGATAGATAATTGGACCTGGAGTCAGCAAGATCTGAGTTCAAATCCAAACTGTTTTAGAAAATAAAGATACTGAGTCACATCCAGACAATTTATTTAGTAAGGGAGGTGATTGCAGAAACAAATTGGGTCCAAGACTCTCGGTTAGCAGAAGAACCCAGAGGATCATGGTTCTTTGATTTTATACGATTTTTACATAGCACAACAGGAGACCAGGAATGCATCATCCAAGCTGTGATTAGATTGGGGCATGCACTGATGTCTTATGAGTGGGATTTTTTGTAGAACACGTTTGAAGGACATGAGACTCCAAGACGACAATGTTTAAAATGAAACTTATAGTCACAAAATTGAAGGCTGGTCAGAAAATTGAGTCTCTTTGTTTTAATAAAACACAGACAATTAATAATTATGTGACCCTGGGCCAGTTACCCTTTTCTCTGTTCCCTTATGTGTAAAATGAGAATAATAAAGGCACCTACCTCCCAGGGTTGTTGTCAGGATCAAGTGAGATATCTTTGCAAACTAATACTATATAATACAGTGTATATATCTATGTGTGTGTATATATATATATATATATATATATATATATATATGTATATATATATATATGTATATATATATATATATATATATACACACACACACACACACACACACACACACACACACTATATAAATGTTAGCTATTAGGACTTGAGCTGTAAAGACACAACATCTAGCTTGAAATAACACTGCAGGCTAACCTGGGCCCTCTACAAGTTCAAGTTTAGGTAGATAGAACTATATTTTGATGAGGATTACAGTTACCATAAGCTAACTCATGTATAATGGCAGATGGGTCAGCATATTTCAGGAGAGCTAGGCATGTTTAACCAGTGCCCAGTCTAACTTACAATTTCTCAGAAGAAAGTAGAGGAGTGGCTGTACACATCCCCTGATGATAATACCCTGCGAAGGACTAGGACTCTCATAGCTCTGAGCTGGGCATGGTTGCAGAAGCACTAGTGCTGGGAAGGCTTCCACTAAGCTGGGAGTTTTTGGCCTCAGCACTGAGGCAGGAGAGGCTGGTTGTGGCAGTGGTGGCAAAGGCAGTGTGCTTCAAGGGAGCAGGGACCCAGAATGGGATCTGGAGCTGGAGACTGGACATGACTGGAGACCAGAGCCTGTGGGGCTGGGGTCTGAGCATTGAACCACAGTAGCCTATGGAGGCACTGCTTGAGACCCTTAGGTTGAAATTTCCCCTGCTTTCAGGGGCCAGAATATGGTGATGATGGATGACTTTCCAGTTGGAGGGATAGGTACTAGACTGTGAAACAGGGCCACACCTTCCTTCTCCTTCCCCTCTACTTAAGTAGGGCAGAAGCTGATTCCAAAGTTTATTCTGTCCTACAAAATTATTTTTCTAATTTCTTTTAAAGTAAATTTTTTGCTGCCTAAATAAAACCAATTGTTCTAATTCCTGTCTATCTGTATGTTGACTTATTTGTGAATAAGGAGGAGCTGTGATAGGGAGGAACAGTGTTCAGGAACTGGCATAAAGAAAGAACAAGAGTTTGAGCCCCAGTTCCCGAAAGCACCAGGCTTTCTTCTGCCTAGGATCTGGTTTTGATTTATTGGTAATGTTTTGATAAACTTTCTAAAAGGCAGAACTAAATTGAAGCTGGGGTTTTCCTTTTCCAGACTGAAAAACAAGTTATTGTCTTTGTATGAGACTAGCATATTGGGATTCATGTCTTCATTCTGTGCATAACCAGAGTCATCTCTCTGTAGAAGAAGGTCTAGGGTGGTGACTCAAAAATAATTTAGTAAGACCCTAAACTGGGAGTGGGAACTCCCCAGTGGGAAAAGAGAAGGTGTGGCTAGATATTACTGGAAATAACCAGATTCCAAAGGTGGGGCCAGAAGAGGGAGTGGGTTATTTCCCACTTTAGCTTCATCCCCTAGCTCAGGGCAGGGAAAACTAAATCAGACTCTATAATTCCTCTTTCTTATCATAATCTCCTGTGTTCCCTTCTCTCTTCTCTTGCCTCATTCCTCCCAAATGTCTTCTTTGTCTTCTTGACATCAGTGTTCTCCCAATCCATTATTATTGTGCTGGCCACATTTTCCTCTTTTCATAGTCTTTACCTCTTAGTTGATCAATTCAGCTTCTGATGTTGTCCTTGTAAAGAGTACTAGATTTATTATTGGCCTGTGAAAAACACATATCTTGTCATGACTCCATTTACTCTATGTGTGGTAGACATGTAATGCATGGCTTATGCTTTGCTTTTCTAATAAGATTTCATTCTTTAGGGGCCAGTCTCCTTTAGCTCCTACTCCAACCTCTTCTGAGTTGAGTCGGAGTTACATAACTTCCCCCAGTCTCTGTCTTATCACCCTTTTTAGAGATGTTAGAAGTTTCTTTCAGGAGGAGCAGACCATGTCGTCAGGCTGGGGAGAGATCTCTTGGCACCCTTGCTTAGCTGGCATTGAGAAAGTTTAATGTGTTTCTGTTTTGGATGATAGATGTGTGATAGACACTATTGCTTCCTTTCTGAGCTAAAAGCTCATATCTTCTTAATTAGAAATAGCAAATTTTGTTGATTTATTTCCCATCTGGCTACCCAGAACCAAAGTAGGAGAAACCCCTTCACTTCTCATTGTTTTGGAGGATTGGCACACATGCCAGATGTAGGTTTAAAATGGACTCATTGTGTGTGTGTGGGAATGGGGAAGGCTTCATCACAGAAACCTGACCCTCCATCCCTGCAGCAAGTGATTCTTGCTAATGCTGCTGTCTTGGATTTCTGTCTTCCCAGGGAGACACCAAAAGGAACTGTAACAAGGGAAATAGGGTGAGTTCATTGTAGCAGTGTCCTGCATGTCATCCCATGCATCTGATGTTGGTGGACCTCACCTCACTCCCTCAGAGTACAGGAAGTTGAGACTCAGTGGAAGACTGTGTTGAATGGATTTACCACTTTAGGAGTAGTGGAACTGGACTAGGGGCTACTGATGTCTATGTATCCTGTGTATCTTCCAGGAAATATCTCCAGCCTTGTAACTTTAATTCTTTTTCAAGTTGTCATTTCCAGCTGATCAGCTAGTCTGCTGTTCTTTCACTTTGGAACTGATTACATAGCTTATTCCTGTTCCTCATGTAGAGAGACTGCTCAGTCCTCTATGGGCAGGAGCATGGGGAATAAGGGTATTAACATTTAACATTAACATTAACTTGGAATTTATTAGGTTCAATAAAATCTCCTTATTATCTTCTCTTTTTTGTGGGTAAGCCAGTGGTGGGTCTGGGAAACCATCCTCTGAGCAATCATCAAAGGATATCTGAGGTCAACTCTAGTCATTTGGTCTCTGGCCAGGTATGTTCCTCATATTAGCTGGAAATATCAGAACCATTCTCCACCTTCCACCTCGTATCCCCTCCCTAAATGGGGGGGGGGGAAGGGGTTAAGAATTAGTTACAGTTGGAAGATGTGGAAGAGTTCATCCAGGAAATGGCTAGAATCCAGGATTGGAGATTGGGATCATATTCCTTTGCGCTGGTGAGTGCAGTAACTGGGAGATTTTGTGGATAAGAAAGTGTACAGATCATGAGGTTACTCTCACATCTCATAGTAGTAATAGCTGACATTTATATAATACTTGAATTGTTGAAAAGTACTTTTCATGCATGACCTCACTGGATTCCCACCACCACCCTGGAAGCTAAGTATTATAGGTATTATTATCCTCATTTCATAGAGAAGCAAACCAAAGATGGGAGATGTTACACAGCGAGTAAATGCTGGAAGTGAGATTTGAAGCCATATTTTGCCTAACTCCAGTTACGGTGCTTTTAGCACAGCTATACTGGGGGACTTCTCATCTTATCTGTGCCACCTTAGTCCCTATCTAGAGCCTTAGGGTCCATTATTGGCTGAATAATATCCTTAAGGTACATTTCCGTATCCTTTTCCAATTCAGAAAATATCTTATGTACATTATCTCATTTGATTCCAATAGCCTTGTGAAATGGGCAGCACCAAGATTTTTCTGTCTCATTTGATGGATGAGGAAATTGAGGCCTAGTAAATTCACAATACTAGTCAGGCCACAAAGCTAGTAAGATCCAGAGCTAGAGCTCCAATCCAGGTCCTCTGACTCTAACCTCATGTTTGTTGTTTCATATTGGCAAAACAGTGAACAGTTCCTTACACTTGTAGGGCATTTTTATTTTTTTAATCTGCTTTTTAAAACTATCATTACCTCCTTTCTTTAACTGGAAAATATGGTGTGATATCACCGAATCATCCATTTAACATTTATTTGGCACCTACTGTGGCAATGCAATATTTTGCTAGCTCCTCTGCACAAAAATGTATGAGGACATAAATCTTTGCATTGTAGCAGGGTAACGTGTCTTCCCCGTGAATCAGATGTGCCTGCCTCCCCAAATTTTTTTCCATGTAATAGAGGAGTGGAGAAGGGGAAGGAAGAAGAATGGAATCAACATTCACATAGTCTCTACTATGTGGTGCTAAGTGCTGGAGATGCAAAAAAAGAGCCGAACAATCCGTGCTCTCTAGCACCTCAGTCTAATAGTGGGGACAACATGCAAACAACTATGTACACATGAGCTATATACAGGCTAAATTGGAAATAATTAATAGGGAAAAGGCATGAAAATTAGGAAGGATTGAGAACAAGGCTTCCTCAGACAGGTGGGATTTTAGCTGGGACTCAAATGAAGCAAGGAGGTGGAGGGGAAGAGGCAGAGCATTCCAGCCATGGGAGACAGCCAAAGAAAATAGAGATGAAATGTCTTGAGCAATGAAAAGCAAAGAAGCCAATGTCACTAGATTGCAGCATAGCATGTCCTCTGACTTTTCAGCTTGTGAAACTGTTCAAACCACAGAATGTTCTAGGTTGAAGTGACTCAGTGAGAAGAAGCATTCGAGTCTAGCTCTCCCTTTACCCCTTCTAAATCATGATGCAGAGAAGGCATCAGACTGAATTCTGATCAGGAAATCCATGAAGGAGTCATAATAAATAATTTTTTCCAGCCCAGGATGGCTTAGGGAAACAAGTCTGTGGATTATAGGAAGGAGGCCTGACCAGGAATGTGTGACAGAAATGGTGGGGAGCATTCCAATGCTAAGAGACTAAGAGAGGACTGAGATAGAGTGCCAGAAAGACATCCCTGAGGAAACAGTGAATTCAGGAACAGGTGCCATCTGGCAGCTCAGTCTCCTACCACCCAGTGCCTGGTCACAGATCCAGGGTGGAGAGGAGCGGTAGCTCAGTCATTCAGGAAGCATGGAACAAGTTTTGAGAAACAAATGGCATATGAAGGGCAGCTAGGTGGCCCAGTGGGTAGAGCACTGGCATTGGAGTTAGGAGTACCTCAGTTCAAATCTGGCTTCAGACAACACTCACTAGCTGTGTGACCCTGGGCAAGTCATTTGACCCCATTGCCTAGCCAAAAAAAAAAACCCCAACAACCCCCCCCCCAAAAGAAATTATATATGAGTGGGTGGTTTTGATCCTCAGAACAGAGAGTTCTGTCCCAGACTCTAAGGGAGGCCCCAACTCACTCTGAAACTGGAGATCCTTCTACTGGGCCAGTAGTCGCCAAGTTAAGCAGGAGTCTATTGAAACTGTCAACCAGAATGAAGGCAATAGACCTAAACCTGGTCCAGAGCTTGCAGATCTCATACTGGGAGGGTAGTGGATATATTTCCCCCTTAACCAATCCATTTTGGGGGCACCGAAGGCCTGCAGGCCTTTAGCTGCAGCTGTGACTGGTATGAAAGGAAGATGTGAGAAGACAGAAGCTCAGTCCAGATATCACCCCCCCTCCCCCACAAGAAGCGATAAGAGTCTAGCACTAGTATAGAGTCCAAACTCAAAAAGTGGTCCGGAAGAATGAGCAAACAAACAAAACCAACCTGACCATGAAGGGCTACTATGGTGACAAGAAAGCTCAAGATACAAATGCAGAATGACTCAAAAATAGGTACAAGCCAAGCCTCAAGGAACAATGCGGATAGGACATAAGTACCAAAGAAAGACTAGAAGAATTAAAAGAGGAGTTAAAGAAGAAGCTAAAAGCAGATTGAAAAACCAATTGAGAGAAGTAGAGGAAAGAATGGGAAAAGAGGCAACAACTCAGGAAAAAAAATTATGAAAAGAGAATCAACTACTTGGGAAAAGTGGTACTAAAACTTACTGAAGAAAATAACTCCTTGAAAATTAGAATTGGCCAAATAGAAGCTAATGTCTCCAAGAGACATCAAGAAATAATAAAATCAAAATCCTAAAATGTAGAAGAAAATATAAAACCTCTGATAGGAAAAAAACAACTGACCTGGAAAATGAATAGAGGAGAAATAATTTATGAATCATTGGACCAAAGTCATGAACAACAACAACACCAAAAAGCCGAGACATCGTATTTCAAGAAATCATACAAGGAAACTACCTAGATACCTTAGAACTGGAGAGCAAAGTAGGAACTGAAAGAATTAGTTGTTCACCTCCTGAAAGAAACTCCAAAATGAAAGTTCCCAGGATCATTATAGCCCAAACCCAGAACTTCTAGGTCAAAGAAAAATAATAAAGCAGCCAGGAAGAAAGAATTCAAGTACTGAGGAGCCATAGTTAGGATCATGCAAGATTTGGCTGTCACCAGTCTAAGGGATGTTAGAATATGGTATTCCAGAAGGCAAAAGACCTAGGCTTACAACTGAGCATAGCCCAACCAGCAGAACTGAGTATTATCCTACAGAGGTAAAAATAGATCTTTATAGAAATAGAGGACTCCCAAGCATTCCTGATGAAAAGATGATGGCTGAATACAACATTTAACATATAAACACAGAAGTCAAGAGAAGTATAAAAGGTATGCATGAGAGAAATCTAAGGGATTAAAACACAGTGAAACTTTGTATTCTTACATAAGGAAATTATATGTCTATTAATCTATATTTATCTCAACTATTCTCACTGGGAATCATAGAGGGAGTCTAATTAGACAGAGTGCTTGGATGTGTTTCTATTGTGTTTGGATGATCTCAAAAGAAGAATGGAATGAGTAAGGAAGAGGAAGGGACTGGGAGAAAAGGGAAGGGAGAGGAAGAATGGGGAAAATTACATAAATGAGGGGCCCAAGAAGGAGTTTATACAACAAAGAGGTTGCAGGGATGGGGTGGGAGGGGGGCACACTTGAACTTCACTCTCATCTGAGCTGGTTAAAGGAGGGAAGAGTGCATAAGTACATAGTCAGGTACAAAAATACATCTTACCTGACAGGAAAATAGGAATGAATGGGGTTAGAGGAAAAGCAGGGAAAAAAGGGTAATTAAGGGAAGCATTAGTCAGAAAAAAGCATATTGTTAAAGATGGGGCAGGGAACAACTACAAAAAAAGGATAAATAAGAAAGTATAGGAAGGAAATAAACAGTTGGCACAAGTCGGCACACAACAGCTCTGTAGACATTCAGTTTGGTAGTCAGTCTAATACCTCTTTTCTCCCACTCTTTCCTTTGGAGCCTCCTAAATGCTGAGCTAGCTCTGGCAATGCACGCTTCAAACTCATTATTCATTTAAACATCCATGGAAAGTATATTGCCAAGGTAAGTGAATTTATCCACAGTATTCAAAACTTCTCCATTTGCTGTAACTGATGGTTACACATATGGATTGTGTGGTGCTGGCTGGGGGAGCACCAACTACATTTTGCTAAAATGCACATAGACAGTATGAATACTGAACATGTATGTATGAAAGGGCATAGCATAAATTCGTAGGGGAATGATGGAGTCAAAGAACAAATTATAGAAACAGTAATTTCATTAAAGATAATGACAACAAGACAGTTTACCAAAATATGTGTGAATGCAGCCAAAACAGTACTTGGAGGAACATTTGTATCTTTAAACTCTTTCATTATAAAAAAAGAGAAAGAATGATCAACAAATTGGGCATAGAACTAGAAAAAAAAAACAAAAAATGAAAACCTAATAACCTTTGAAAACCATAGATTCAAATCTCCCATTCCCTAATTTAACATCAGAACAGGAATTGTGAAAATCAAAGGCAAGATTAACAAAATTGAAAGTTAAAAAAAACCCTCTGAATTATACTGGGAGCTATTTTATTTTTTAAAAGATAGATAAAGTCATTATTTTCAGTAGCCAGGATGGTGGAGTAAGCAGTACATCACTGTTGCTTTTCCATATTGATATCCAAAAAGCATAAAATAGCACCCCTGAACAAGTCCTGGAATGGTGGAGCCGGCAGAAAGACTGGGTGGAACAGTTTTTTAGCCCAGTAAACTTGAAGGATCGGTGAGAAAGGTCCATCTCACTTGGGTAAATGGGGAGCACATTCTAAGACAAGAAACACCCCAGTAAGCCAGCAGCAAGCCGCACCTCAGCAAACCAGAGGGAGATCCTGAGCATCAGTGTGGTGGAGGAGGCAAATGCCAATAGTAGGACCCCACTATTTGCTTTAGCATAGCCAGGGGAACTGGCAGACTCTACCTTGGAGAACCACCACGTGCTTCAGTGCAGCCCTGGGGGAAAAACAGAAAAACCTGACCTGGCCTCAGCACACACCAGACACCACTTGTAGGATCCTAGCTCAGCACCAGGTGAGCTGCATACAGCCTCCAACTGCCAGCACCTGAGCCCCAGCACACAAAGCCAGTGACCAGGCCCCTGGCCCCTAGTATGAGAAGCTTGGGACAGTGTCCCCTGTGCTCCAGCAGGAGAATGCAACTTTAAAAGCCAGGAAATGGGCAAAAAAGATAAGCAAGAAGCAAAAATGAACATTGACTGTAGCAGTTACTATGGGGACAGGGAATATCAAAACACAAACTCAGAAGAGGACAACATTGTCAGTTTCCTACATCTGAAACCTCAAAGGGGAATATGAACTGGTCTCGAGCCCAAAAAGCCTTCTTGGAAAAGCTCAAGAAGGATTTTAAAAGTCACATGAAAGAAGTAGAAGAAATGTTGGGAAAAGAAATGAGAGGTATGTAAGAGAGATTCATCAGCTTGGAAAAGGAAGAACAAAAATTGACTGAAGAAAACAATTCCTTAAAAAGTAGAATTGGACAAGTGGAAGCTAATGGCTCTATGAGACATCAAGAATCAGTCAAAACAAAATCAAAAGAATGAAAAAATTGAAGAAAACGTAAAATAGATAATTGGAAAAACAACTGATCTGGAAAATAGATCTAGGAGAAATAATTTAAGAATTATTGGACTACCTGAAAGCCATGATCAAAAGAAGATCCTGGACAGTATCTTTCAAGAAATTATTAGGAGAGGATTCTGGGAAGATGGTGGAATAGGTCAGAAAATTCCAAGCTCTCAAGATTTTCCTCCATGAAAGAGATAAAACAGCACCTCAGGGCAAACATAGAGTAGTAAAAATAAGTAAGAGAAGAAGCAGAACAGGGACAGTTCTGGGACAATCAGAGAAGATCTGAAGAAAAATCCCAAGATAAATTTTGGTCCCTGTGAAGTGTAAATACCTCCAAGCTAGGGGCTGCTTAAACAGTAGGTCAGAAAGCCTTGGGATTAGCTGGTTTGGGAGGCTGCCTGAGCTCCAGCTACAGGAACTTTTATCCCTGGAACAGTGAGGGGAGCTGGGCGTCTGAGCTGGGGAAGATTGAAGGAACCTCTGTTGACAAGGAACTCCAGACTCAACTGTACTATGGAGACTCTTCCAGGGTGAGAAGGAACCAGCACACCCCTGGTGAGTGCAGAAGCAGTGGGGTGGGGATGCCACTGGTTGTGGGCCCTAACAGGAGGCTGGAGGTCTTGGTTTGGGTTCAAGGTCAGAGAGGAAAACTGAAGGAGGATCTGAGGCTAGAGGCACCATTCCCCATCCCCAGGATTAGAAGTGATTACAAAAATTAAGCTATTACCAAAAAAAAAAAAAAGCACAGGCAAAGGAAAAGGAATCCAACCATAGAGAGTTACTATGGGAACAGAGAAGACTACAGTTTGTCTTCAGAGGAGGATAGTGAAGCAAAGAAACCTTGGTACATAAAGTAATGTCAAATGGTCACTTGCCCCCCAAAAATTCACAGAAGAACTTGAAAAAGACTTTAAAAATCAAATGAGAGAGATTGAGAAACAACTAAAAAACCAAAAACAACAGTCCAGGGAAAAACAAGATAATGAAAAGAAAGTCAACTAATTAGGAAAAGAGATTCAGAATCTTAAGGAAGAAAATGACGTCTTGAAAATCAGAATTGGGCAAAGGGAAGCCAGCAAAGTTATAAGAGATCAAGAAATAATAAAACAAAACATAAAGAATGAAAAAATAGAAGAGAATGTAAAACATTTCATAAGAAAAACAACTGATCTGGAGAACGTATCAAGAAAACATAAGAATAATCAGACTACCTGAAAGCAATGATCAAA